>NC_080542.1:35063064-36455564 GCF_028640845.1 Ahaetulla prasina | reverse complement strand
TGGAAAAAGATTTTTGTGCAAGAGCGGTGTTTGAAAGGAATGCTGGTACCGGGTGAGTGATTGGGCAACTCACAGGTAAAAAAGGAAATTTTAAAAAAACTTTAAAGGTGTCCCGGACCGGAAATAAGTGACTAATTTGCACTTGGGAATTTTAATGGAGAGAGAAGAACAAAGAGGAGGTTAAAGTACTAAAACCCAAGAAAGAAAACTTTATAACTGGATTTAAAATTGGATTTGGAGAAATTAAAATTAATGCAAGAAAAAGAAACCCGACAGAAACTGCTTTTTATGAGGATTTGAAATATTTTTGACAGTTTTGACACTTGAAGGAAGAACAAAGAGGAAGTTAAAATATTAAAGCCCAAGAAAGGAAATTTTATAACTGGACTTAAAACTGATTTTTGGAGAAACTAAAGCTAATAAAAGAAAAAGAAATCCAGGGGAAAGTATTTTCTATGTGGATTTAAAATACTTTTATAAACTTGATACTTTGTTGTTCTGATAATATTGTGGATTGGAGAGAGAGATCTGCTGGTGGAAAGAAAGCATTATAAGGCTGGCCCGAAAATTGAAGAAAATAATAGCAGTGATCTTGACTACTAAAAGAAACTGTGAGAACGTTTAAGGAGTATTTTTTTTAAAAATTGCTTGGTCTTGATTTTCAATGAGGGTGGAAAATAGCAAAGCTTTAAATTGGAGTGGATTGGATAAACATTTGAACTGGATATTATCTGGAAATATAAAAGAGACTATATGGACTTTAAAATCTTATTTTCTAAATTGACAATATGGAGTCTTGGATGTGTGAGGAATTAATTGAGATGTTTAAAAACATGTGTGAATTATTAAAGGGCAACAAAAAGTCAGAAATTATTCTAGAACACACAAAACAGGAAAAAGAGAATATAAATGAGAAGCAAGAAAATAATACTGAAGAAAAAGGGATTGAATCAGTAGTGGGTTGCTACCAGTTCTCCCCAGTTCACAAGAACCGATAGTAAACATTTTGAATAGTTCGGAGAACCGGTAGTAAAAATTCTGCCTGGCCCCGCCCCCAATCTATTGCTGCCTCCCGACTCCCAGATGATCGGCTAGAAGGAAAAAATTAAGACTCACTTGTCAAAGAAGAGAGAAAAAAACAACAACAAGACACCGTCCCTTTAAATTGAGAAGCCAAGAAGCCTCCCAACTGATCGGCTTGCTTCTCAGCCAGGAGATTGCTTGGCAAAGAAGAAGGGGGGGCGGGAAACACTATCGTTTTAAATTGACAGAGCAGCTAGAAGCTCCTTTCTGGGTCAGCTGAACAACAAATTGAATAAGAGGAGGAATTCTTATATGGTTCTATGTTTTTGAAGTTTTGGGGTTTGTGCAACATGGGCTTTGTGTTTCTAAAAAGGTTTGGGCAATTTCCATTGTGAAGTATCCTGTCTTGAATGAGTTTTCTGCCTGCTTGTAAATGGAGCCGAACTTCCGGCTTCCACTTTCTATGATCTCTAAGCATGCTGTTTTCTGCTTACAAAGTTTCTTTTATGCAGCTGGCAGGAATGTGGAATTCCAGGCAGGTTCCTTGCTAGCAGTTTGAGTATTCCTTAATTATCTGGGATATTTTATTTGGGAAATGAAGAGGGGGGAGTTTGATTCCTTCCCAGAACAGATTAGTGGGGTGGGGAGGAAATGGGGATTTTGAAGTAACCTTCCCCTGGAGTGGGGAGGGAATGGGGATTTTAGGCTTGCTGTCAAACATCAGCCATAATACTAATTATTGTTTTGAACAATATGAAGGTTGTATTACATGAATGGCTATTTTATATGTGAAATTATGACTGAAACCTATATAAGTTCACACTGTCAGGAAGTTTGTCCTTAGTTTTAGGTTGCTTCTCTCTTTGTTGAGTTTCCATCCATTGCTTCTTGTTTTGCCTTCTGGTGCTTTGGAAAATACTCCCCCCCCCTTCTTTCTTTGTTGTTGTTGTTAGTTGCGAAGTCATGTCCGACCCATCGCGATCCCATGGACAACGTTCCTCCAGGTCTTCCTGTCCTCTACCATCCTCTGGAGTCCATTTAAACTCATGCCTACTGCTTCAGTGACTCCATCCAGCCACCTCGTTCTCTATCATCCCCTTCTTCTTTTGCCCTCAATCTTTCCCAGGTTTAGGCTCTTCTCCAGTGAGTCCTTCTTTCTCATTAGGTGGCCAAAGTATTTCAGTTTCATCTTCAGGATCTGGCCTTCTAAAGATCTCCTCTAGAACTGACTTGTTTGTTTGCCTTGCAGTCCAAGGGACTCACAGGAGTCTTCTCCAGCACTAGAGTTCAAAGGCCTCAGTTCTTTGGCGCTCAGCCTTTCTCATGGTCCAACCTTCACAGCCATACATTGCAACTGGGAAAACCATAGCCTTGACTATATGCACTTTTGTTGGCAGTTTTTTTTCTTCTTTCTAGCAACTCCTTAAAAGACTGTTGCCTATCACACTCTTGGGCAAAGCATGTGAGCCATTTCCTCCTTTCAGTGGTCCATGAAAGTGCATCTATAGCAGAGGTCTCTAACCTTGGCCACTTTAAGACTTTAAGACAGCAAAGCTGGCTGAGGAATTCTGGGAGTTGAAGTCCATAAGTCTTAAAGTGGCCAAGTTTGGAGACCCCTGATCTATAGTATGTAGATAATAAAGTTGAAAAAAGGTGAACAACATTTTTGCAGAACTATAGATACGTTGAGACTGGGTGTGACAAGGAATGTCTGGGAGGGGAGGGGCCAGGCGAGGTACCCCTTGATATGAGAGACATTGAGTTGGCCACACCTATCCAGTCATATGACCATCAAGCCACACCCACTGTCACATGACCATCAAGCCATGTCCACAAAATAAGTCACGCCCACAGAACTGGTAGTAAAAAAATTTAGAACCCACCCTGAATTGAATGTAAAAAGTTAGATGATTACACTGGAATTTACAGTGGCAAAAAAAAAGAGTGGATAGGGGGGAATATCCCCCCCAAAAAAGAATCAATCAAAGGGAAGAGAAGGAAATGGAAAAAGATTAGGAAAAACCTTGAGGAGAATTATGCAAATAGTAATAGTAATAGTAATAGACTCAAAAGTTAGAAAAATGATTCAGGAGAAAACATGCAATAAATATAAAAATAAAAGAAAAAGAAAAAAATTAGAGAATGGGATGAAAGGAGAAAATTATTAAGAAGTGGAATTTTGGAGACACCAAGAGAAAATAATTAAAAGGGGAAGAATAGTAGAAAGGAGGAAGGGAAATAAGGTATATATATTAGTAGATCTAAGGAAACTATTAATATTATTAATTGTGAATGTAAGAAGCAAATATGATGATGTATATTGTTTATTGTAAAATAGAATAGCAGATGAAATATGTAATGGCAATTTGGTTCAATTATGAAAATAACTGAACTCAAGAGACAAAATTGAAATGATAAAAAGTGCAATGGGGATTTTGAAAAAATGTTTAAATGATGAAATAAAATAATTGACGCTATAGTAAGAAATCAGGAATTAAGGATGGATAGTGATATTGCTTATTATGTACTAAGAGATTAAGATAAGATGTGGAAGGTTAAGTTAAAGACTTTCAGTGTAAGAATTGAATCTGATGAAGCACATTGTTTATAGACAAAAAATGTGATGGGGATTCTGAGAAATATATTTTATAAATGGAGAAATAAGATAATTGATGTTATGCTAAGAAATTAGGAATTGAAGGGCGGATGGTGATACTGTTTATATATTTTGTATTAAGAAGAGATTAAGATAAGATAAAGAAGTAGGGAAAAAGAATACTATGGCTGAAACTGAAATATGTAAATTGTATTTGGAAAAAACAAAAAGGAAGATTGGAATAGACTATAAAAATCAATATATAACTATGTTAAAAGATGTATAAGATGTGACCTGGTCAACACTCTGTTCATAAAATATGTATGTAAAAGAAAAATTTAATAAAACTTGTTTTTTAAAAAAAGAAGTCTGAAATACTTGTAATTAACTCTCTTTATTGACTGACTCTTATTTGTTTGTTCGCTTGCTTGCTTGTTTGTTTGTTTATTTGTAGCCCACCATTGTGGATTTAACTTACAGTCAAAAATGTTTTTATTTTTTTTTACAATTGCAAGGAAAGAAATGAATGAGCAAAGTTGACAGAGAACCGCAGTAATTATTTCTCAGAAGTCCTCATTTATAACTACAACAGTCTTTCATGTATTTTGTAATTTTCTTTTTGATAATGATGAGCAGAAACTTAGAATCTATGAGAATAGCTGCTTCTAGCGAGATTGCTCTAGGGTTCTAAGTGGAACCATTTTTAAAGACATAAGCATCACTTACCAGGAATCATATCAAAGGCTTATCTTTCAGGTACTCTGGCGGAATGGCAAGAAATCACAATACTGCCTTCAGCCTGCCCTAGCCCATTGTGAAGATAGCCTCTACTCTTTTCCTGCATCAAAAGTAATGTTTTTTTTAAACTTCTGCCAACACATGTAGTGCTATGCACACTCACTATGGATAATACCATTATAGGTAATGCCTCTGTTTCAACTGGCTAGTATGGGATGTAATGTGCTCCACTTTTGTCCTGAATTGCTGGATTGGTAAATGGCCCCTTCCCTTCCCTCCGCCTCCCCCTCTGCCTCCCCCTCTCTTCATTTGCCTCATTAAGCATCTGATGCTGAATTGGGTTTGGTGAGAATTTGGGAAATGGCTCAGTCGTTGCTACCATATCCACCCAGTTTTAAACAAGTACAAGTTTCTGCTTACTTCTCTTCTTCAGGGTATGGGGATCATAATGTCCTTTAAAGTTTACCACCACATTACTGCTTGTTGCTTATTATTATTTACCTCTTTCCCTTGAGAGAGGGTAAGTTGGAAATATAATAAGGCCAATAACTATAGAAGGGAATGTATCCGGAGAGTCATGCCAATTCCGGATTATATATTGCTCACCGATCCATAATCTTTGAGCTCTCTTCTTTGAACTAAAAGGACTTCTTAAATTGTCTATCTTCTTATCCCTTCGGCACAAGAGAAATTGCTTTTTGGCAGCAAATGGCTAGCAATTAAAACTTTCACTGTCTTCTCAGTTCTATTCTCATCGAGCAATCATAGAATGAATAAATATTAATGGAAGGAACTCAAATAACTAATTTGAAGCAAAGAACTCCCCTCAGAAAAATATGGGTTAGCATTAGATCTTGGAAACACTAAACATGAACGTTTCAAGAGCTCAGATGAAGGTGTGGAACATTTATGAGTTTGGTTGCGTAGAACATTGGCTATAGAAGGAATGAGGTGGAATACATATTTCTTAGTTGTTCTGCTTCTTAGAAAACAGGATCTTAAAGTGAGTTATGAAGTTGGCTGCTTCATAGTGCAATACTATTCCCTAATTTCAAAAGAAATTGTCTCCAAGCTAAGGATTGTTCATGGTCAGAACTGTATTTGACCACTACTCTTCAGGCATTTAGTCCATTCAGGTAAATATTTTTAACTGTTGAAAGATGAGTTTAGTATTTATGTACCGTATATACTCGAATATAAGCCGATCCGAGTATAAGCCGAGGTCCCCAATTTTACCCCAAAAACTGGGGTAAACTGGGGACTCAAGTATAAGCCGAGGGTGGGAAATGAGGCACCTACCGGTTGGGGAAACCCTCCCTCCCTCAGCTGAGAAGGCTGGCGGCTCCCCCGCCCCGCCCTCTCACTGCACCGGCAGGGCTTCCGTCCGGTAAAATGTGAAAAAAAGAAAAAAAAACAACTCGAGTATAAGCCGTATATACTCGAGTATAAGCCGAGGGGCTTTAAAAAAAAACAAAAAACTCGAGTATAAGCCGTATAGACCCGAGTATAAGCCGAGGGGACGTTTTTCAGCACAAAAAACGTGCTGAAAAACTCGGCTTATACTCGAGTATATACGGTATCTGAAATACATTTTAAATCCTTTCTTTTGTCTTGCATGTGCATTTTCCTCATTTTTCAGATATGTTGATCCTTCATGGTGAGATGGAACAGTAGGCTATATAGGTAGTCCTTGATTTACAACCATTCATTTAGTGACAGTTCAAAGTTATAATGAAAAAAGAGACTTACAACTGGTCCTCACACGTATGACTATTACAGCATCTCCACAGTCATGTGACCAGAATTCAGTCACTTATCAACCAGCATGTATTTACGATGGTTGCAGCATCCCTTGGTTATTCGTTTGTCATTTGTGATCTTCCTAATGGTTGGCTTCTACAAGTAAAGTCAATGGGAGAAGCTGGATTTGTTTTACAATTGTATGAATCACTTAATAACTAGAGTGATTTGTTTAACAACTGTGGCAAAAGGGTTGTAAAATGAGGTATAACAACTGCCTTGCTGAGCAACAGAAATTCTGATTCCAATTGTGGTCATAAATTGAGGACTACCTGTGTATTAAAGTATTACTGAATTTCCCTCCTGTTGGAACTGAAATATGTCCTGCTTAAAAATTATCTTTGCCATGTGCACAAAATGGTGCTAATCGGGTGAAATGCTTCCGGTTTGGACCGGCTCTCCTGATCCGGTAGCGATGGCGGCGGGTGGTTCGGAGAACCAGTAGCAAAAATCCCTGGCTCCGCCTCCTGCCTCTGCTGAGCTGCACCTTCATCAGAGGTTTTTTTTTTTTTTTTACTTTTAAAAGCAGTTTTTCTTCAGCCGAAAACATGCCGTTAAAAGTAAAAAAAAAAGCCTTTGATGATCCTGCGGCTCAGCTGAGATCGTCAGAACCCTTTAAGAGTTTTTTTTTTCCGGCCGAAGAGGTTGTAAGAAAAAAGTTTTAAAAGGGTCCTCTGGTAATCCCAGCTGAATTCCTCATCACCAGAACTTTAAAAAACATGTTTTCTACAAGCTCTTCAGCCAAAGAGCTTGTAGAAAACCTCCTTTTAAGAGATTCTGGGCTGCGATAAGGCACTTACCTAATTAACTGCTCATATCTGGCTGGGAAAGCCATGCTTTACATCAGATGCATCAGCTAGCAACTGAATCTGCCTGCCTGAAATCCATCTCCTCAGTCAGCAATTTGCCTGCTTTGCTGGCTGAGGAACTCTGGGAATTGAAGTCCACAAACCTTAAAGTTACTAAGGTTGGAGAGCCCTGATCTAAAAAATATAAATAAAATAAAATAATAAAATAAAATATTTGTGCAGACTTGGTGTGTTTCTGTAGTGTTTCACTATAACTACACAAACACACAAAATCTCACAAAGCTGTATCTGGCATTTTGTGTGTGTGTGTGTGTGTGAGTCAGTTGTGTTGTGTGTATGTAAAGTGTGAGAGTGGTTTCTGAACTTTTTGTGGCTGTGAGAAGTTCCTGCTTGTTGCAGGGGCCATTTTGGGTTAAGTGCAGCTGCTTTTACATTGTGTGTGAGTCAGTTGTGTTGTGCTGTGTTTTGTGTGTGTGTGTGTAAAGTGTGAAAGTTGGTTTTTGAGCTTTTTGTGGCTGTGTGAGGTTCCTGCTTGTTGCAGGGGCCATTTTGGGTGAAGTGCAGCTGCTTTTACACTGTGTGTGAGTCGGTTGTGTTGTGTGTGTAAAGTGTGAAAGTTGGTTCTTGGTACCTCTTATTGTTTTGTATACTTTGTTTATTATTTTTATTATTTATTGTTATTGGCCACGCCCACCCAGTCATCTGACCACCAAGCCATGCCCACCAATTAAACCACACCCACAGAACCGTAGGGAAAATTTTTAGATTTCACCCCTGGTGCTAATGTTTTATTATCTCAATATCTCTCTCTCTCTCTCTCACTTTGGAATATAATAGAAATATTCCAGCCAATAATGTGACTGGAATTATATACTATTGTTTACTGTAAAGTATTTGTTGTTGTTAGTTGTGAAGTACTGTCCGACCCATCGTGACCCCATGGACAATGTTTCTCCAGACCTTCCTGTCCTCTACCATCCCCCAGAGACCATTTAAGGTCATGCCAATTGCTTCAGTGACTCCATACAGCCACCTCGTTCTCTGTCTTTTGCCCTCAATCATTCCCAGCATTAGCCTCTTCTTCAGTGAGTCCTTCCTTCTCATTAAGTGGCCGAAGTATTTCAGTTTCATCTTCAGGATTTGGCCTTCTAAAGAGCAACGTTTCCTTCATATCTCCAATTTTCTTTAAGAGATCGCTGGTCCTCCCTAGTCTATTGTTTTCTTCTATTTCTTTGTACTGTTCATTTAAGAATGTATTCTTATATCTTCTAGCTATTCTCTGGAATTCTGAATTCAGTTGGGTGTATCTTTCTCTTCCTCCCTTGCCTTTCGCTTCCCTTCTTTCCTCAGCTATTTGTAAGGCTTCCTCAGACAGCCATATTACTTTCTTGCATTTCTTTTTCTTTGGGATGGTTTTAGTTGCTACCTCTTTTACAATGTTGTGAACCTCCGTCCATAGTTTTTAAGCACTCTGTCTATCAGATCTAATTCCTTAAATCTATTTATCACCTCTACTGTATATTCATCAGGGATATGATTTAGTTCATACCTGAATAGCCTAGTGCTTTTCCCTACTTTTTTCAATTTAAGCCTCTTAAGTTTTGCAATGAGAAGCTCATGACCTGAGCCACAGTCAGCTCCTAGTCTTGTTTTACTGACTGTCTAGAGTTTCTCCATCTTTGGCTGCAGAGCACATAGTCAATCTGATTTCTGTGTTGACCATCTGGTGATGTCCATGTGTAGAGATGTCTCTTGGGTTGTTGAAAAAGAGTGTGTGCTATGACCATCGTGTTCTCTTGACAAAATTCTACCAGCCTGTGCCCTGACTAATTTTGCACTCCACGACCAAACTTGCCTGTTATTCTGGTTATCTTTTGACTTCCTACTTTAGCATTCCAATCTCTCATGTTGATAAGGACATCATTTTTTGGTGTTAATTCTAGAAGGTGTTATAGGTCTTCATAGAACGGTCAACTTCAGCCTCTTCAGCACCAGTGGTTGTGGCATAGATTTGGACTACTAATGGTTGAATGGTTTGCCTTGGATTTGAACTGAGATCATTCTGTCATTTTAGGGATTGTATCCCAGTACTGCTTTTCCTATTCTTTTATTGACTATAAAGGCTACTCCATTTCTTCTGAGGGATTCTTGCCTGCAGTAGTATACCTGATGGACATCTGAATTAAATTCACCCATTCCTGTCTGTTTTAGTTTGCTGATTCCTAAAATGTCAATGTTCAGTCTTGTCATCTCTTGTTTGACCACATCCAGCTTGCCTTGATTCATGGATCTTACATTCCAGGTTCCTATGGAGAAAAAATCTTTATAGCATCAGACTTTCCTTTCACCACCAGATACATCCACAGCTGAGCGTCCTTTCGGCTTTGGCCTAGTCGCTTCATTCTTTCTGGCGCTACTAGTATTAGCCCTCTGTTCTTCCCCTTCCCCTGAGGGGCTCAGCTTCTGGCATCATATCTTTTTTCCTTTTTTGTACTGTCCATGGGGTTTTCATGGCAAAGATGGGTTGCCATCACGTTTTATGAGAGCTCTCTGTTATGACCTGTCCATCTTAGGTGGCCCTGCATGGCATAGCTCATAGCTTCATTGCGCTGCGCAAGCCCCTTCGCCATGACAAGGCAGTAATCCATGAAGGGGACTGTAAAGTATACTGTATGTTATACACTGAATGTGTTTTCATATACTTATGGTTGAAAGAATGTGTCAATAAAATACTGAGATCTGAATACCAGCCCATCCATTTTCCAAGCTTTTACAATACTTGTTAAAGTGAAAATAGTTTTGATTTTTTTACCTTTTCATCTCTGCCTCATATTTATAGATTTATAATTATTGCCATTTTTTGTGAGTTTAGATTGCAAATAATCAGTAGTCGCCCATCTCCAACTCATCAATAGCTATATGTTCTTTGTTCCTATTAACAAAAAAATCTTCATTTCCTCTGCACAAAAAAAGGAAAAGAAATAACTTGTTAGCATTATCCTGCCCCCTCCCATAATTATCATAAAGAAAAGATAGTTCATGGGTTAACTGTGTTTGAGGTTACTGATATAATAATGCTTATAATGTTGCAAATTTCAGGGTAAATTCTGGTTTTGCATTGTTCTAAGGGAAGAAAAATCCATCTGCCTTAATTCTGGAAGGCTTTGGTGTCATTAAAACTGGAGAGTAGAAATGATGTCTGGAATGTCTCCTAGATTCACCTGTATGCATATTGAGTGAATCAATGTAAAGTTTTCTCAACAGTTGAATGCATTCTCACAACAGAGGTGTTTGTTGAAAGAACTAAACATCTGGAAACCCTCCTTCTCCGTATGTAGAACATATTAGAAGAGGTTCTGCGCTGAAGTAATGTACAGTATGGAACTCCTGCATGCAAGAATCAACTCTAGCACAATCAAGGAAGGAACCCTACTTGAGAAGCTCAATTCTATATGTGTGTATTTTGCTAAATAGGCACAACATTTATTTATTTATTTATTTATTTATTTTGTCACACAGTATATATAAGCATAAGCATGAAATAACTATACAATATATAATCATATATGTAAGTATGAGTATGTAATAACTAAATTAATTGGATATAACGAAAGGAAACAATAGGACAGGAACGGTAGGCACTCTTGTGCTCTTATGCACGCCCCTTACAGACCTCTTAGGAATGGGGTGAGGTCAATAGTAGACAGTTTTTGATCCACTCCCAAACAATCAGAATATAGAACAGAACCAAATCTTTTGCTAAGAGGGTCTGCTAGATACTAAAAAGGGAGGGAGGAGAGCCATTGTCCTTTACAGTGTGATGTCTTATTATATTAGTATATAGAATATTTAATATTAATATATAGAATATTTAATAGCAGTTTCCACAATATTTTCCTGCAGGATTCTTGGACCTATCCTTGAGCTGGTTCCATCAGAAAATCTGAGGACTTTTTGTGTTTCTTATAATCCCAAGGCTCATATCATATTGCATTAGGAACAGTTGCAAGAAAATAGCAGCAGAAATTTCACCAGCATATGTTGTAATAAGGGCTGCTCACTTAATTTTTCAAAAGTATGAAACTATCTCCTAAAGGAGAAGAGCTCCAGTTTGACTCCCAGGTTAGAAACTAGGAGACCATGAGTTCTAGTGCAACCTTAGCACGAAGCCAGCTGAATAGCCTTGGACTATCTCAGTGGCGGTATTCAGCCAGTTCTATCTGGTTCGGGCAAACCAGTAGTGGCTGCTGCGGGAGGCTCCCCCCACCCACCCACCCAGACATCATCACATCCTGTTTTTGATGCTCTGCGCATGCACAGAAGATCCTGCGCATGCACATAGGTATCGCATGTGAGGGGTCACATTTGCGAACCAGTAGCAAAGTTAAGTGAATACCACTAAGGGCCGTGGTAGCTCAGGCTGTAAGAAGCCTGTTATTAAAACACAGCAGCCTGCAATTACTGCAGGTTCAAGCCCGGCCCAAGGTTGACTCAGCCTTCCATCCTTTATAAGGTAGGTAAAATGAGGACCCAGATTGTTGGGGGGGCAATAAGTTGACTTTGTAAATATACAAATAGAATGACACTATTGCCTTATACACTGTAAGCCGCCCTGAGTCTTCGGAAAAGGGCGGGATATAAATGTAAATTAAAAAAAAACAAAAAAAAACCACCACTGGACTATTTTTCAGCCTAGAAAGAAGCAAGCACAAACCACTTCTAAAATTCTTGCCAAAAAACCTTAAGGGACTAATTCAGACACTCCCCAGGAGTCAAGACTAATTTGAAGATACAAACACACAAAAAAGGAGGAAGATTGTAATGTATGCTGTATGCCTCTCAACATGAGCTAAAGGTGCTCATGTCAAGTAGATGGATGATCATATTTTCATTGTCAATCTGTGGGTTGACTGTAGGCATCAGGAAACATGAAGGGAGGCCTTTGATCCTCTCTAGCAAAGTTATTACGGTCTGATGAAGCTATTCAGGGGAAGGAGAAGAGACAGATGAGAAAGTAAAGGGCCACCAGAAAGAAAAGTTAAATAAAAAAGAACAGTCCAGAACAAATGTCAGTCTTTTATTCTCAGAGCTTATCTGATAGGGCAGGCCATAGAACCAAATATCTATAGCCAGTGGTAGGATTCAAATTTTTTTACTATCGGTTCTGTGGGCATGGCTTGGTGGGCACGGTGTGCTTTGATGGGCATAGTGTGGCTTGGTGGGTGTGGCAGGGGGAGGATACTGTAAAATCTCCATTCCCACCCCACTCCAGGAGAAGGATACTGCAAAATCTCCATTCCCTCCCCACTCCAGGGGAAGGTTACTGCAAAATCTCCATTTCCTCCCAATCAGCTGGGACTCAGGAGGCAGAGAATAGATGGGGTGGGGCCAGCCAGAGGTGGTATTTGCTGGTTCTCCAAACTTACTCAAAATTTCCACTACCGGTTCTAATCAGAACTGGCCGCTGAATACCACCTCTGTGTATAGCCATCTTATTATTGTGCAATCACTCCACTTCATTTATGGAAGTTGATAGAGGAAAAGGGTAAGCAAATTCTCTGCGCATGCGCAAGATGGCGCTGTTCTGAAGACTCGGCTCCGGCGAAGAAAAAGGCCCCTCCGATGCTGGCAATGTCCTGGCGGCCCGTCTAGCCGCTTGCTGCCCCCGGCCCGGGAGATCTCTTTTCGAGCAGCCATGGGAGAGGTCTCTGGACCTTCTCTGATACATGGCTGCCGAGAACGAGGCCGGGTAGGCTGGCGGTGGATTCGGAGGCCATGTTCTGAGGCTCGGAGGTGGGGCGATGAGTCGGCGTTTTCTAGCCGGCCGTCTTTCGGCCGATTCGTTTCGCTGGCGGGCCTCTAGCCATTGGACTCGTCTTCCGGCCCTCTTCTGACCATCGACTTCGGACTTTGGGGGTTTCAGCCTCTGCAACTTGGATGAGAGCGGAGGTATTACATCTACCCTTACTACTGCCATCTGCCTCTTGTGCCACGGTTTGTTGGCTTTCTCCTGCTGCCGGATTGTGGACTTGGCAGCCTTCATATCCTCCAGCCTCTCGGAGAAGTTCAGCCTTTATATGGGCCTGGCCTCTTGGGGATAAGGCTGGAGAGACCTGGCCTCTGGGGTGGTTAGGATTTATTCCTGGCCATGTCTGGAGGGGTTGTTGGAGGTTTGCGGGAGATGATGGAGGCATTCGGGCGGTTTCCTGTAACCAGTCTGTGGTTGTGACTGTGATAACATCATCCATGCCCCCTCGGCCTTTTGGGACTTCTTTGGCGTTTTGGTCCTATTAGGACTTTTGGGGAGACAATGGGACTTATTTGGGGACAGAGGAAGGCGGAGGAGGATGTGCCCAAGGACTGGAGTGCCATCTCCCTCACCCCGGTTCCAGGATGTTTTGGACTATACACTCGACAGAATACCACCTAGACTGTCATTTGGTGCCTATCGCTGTTCCATTCTCGTCCGTCCTCATTCTGGACTAGTACCATCTGCTACCACCTGCCATTCGGAGATGGAGCTTTTGTTTTGCCGATTCTTAGTCTCAGCTGCTCGCACTATACTCATGAGGAACTCTTGCGCCTGCAGTGCCCCGCCGCAGGAATGGCCCTCCTCACTACCGAGGGCCGGCCTCCATGACGGGTCTTGGGACCCACAGAGGTGGCATGCGAAAAAGAAGAGCTTGTGGGGTTTTTTAGAGAGGGAACTTTTAAGGGGTGGGAGGGTAAGGCGGGCAATGGGGTAACCCGTCGGGTGAGGCCAGTCTCTGCACATGCTCATGGCGGTCTTTCTTTATCAGGTTCGGAGGTTATGGGGTGGAGGTGTTCCTATTGATGAGGGTGGTTCTATTGACACGGTAAATGGGAGAAGCAGATATGGCGGAAGCGAGGGTCATACCAAGTTTCGGGAGCGCGTGCTCGATGTCTGAAAGTGATCACGCTCCGACCCCTTGGACTTCTCCGTTCCCGGATGGTCAGGATCCTCAGAGCCGGGCCTTGGTTGATGTTGTGCAATGCTCGGTCCGTGGTGAACAAAGCCCCCCTTGTTTATGATCTTATTCAGGGGGGTTCCGCGGACCTTATAGGCATTACGGAGACCTGGTTGGGCACGGAAGGGGTGTGCCTCGTGGGATGTGCCGCGGGTTTCCGTGCATTCCATCAACCGAGGCCCAGGGTAGGTGGTGGGGTGGCGGTTGTGATTAGAGAGTCTAGAGCCGAGGGAGACCACTGTGCCTCAGATTGCCGGGTGCGAATCCCTCTTTGTGAGATGGGGTCATAGGTGTCAGATGGGTTTGCTGATCGCGTACCTGGCTCCTTGCTACGTGACAGCTGCCCTGCCCTGGCAGTTGAGACCCCCAGATTTTTAGTCATGGGGGACTTTAACTTGCCATCTTCCAGCCCGTCATCGACAGCGGCTCGGGAGTTCACGGCTTCCATGACGGCCTTGGACCTGACCCAGGTAATTGATGGCCCTACTCACATTGGGGGTGGCACTCTGGACCTGATTTTTCTCTCTGGTCAGTGGTTGAGAGATCTGGACTTAAAGGAAATAGTCACTGAACCTTTGTCATGGTCAGATCACTCTCTTCTTCGCCTGGACTTTCTGACCGCCATTCACCACCGCAGGGAGACGGAGCCGATTCGTTGGTTCCGTCCCAGGCGCCTGATGGACCCGGATGGGTTCCGGACGGAGCTTGGGCCATTTCCTGAGGGTCTGGCTCACGGCTCGGCCGAGGAACTTGTTGCGGCCTGGGAACGGGCCGCGGTGGGGGCCTTAGACTGAGTCGTGCCTTTGCGGCCTCTGACCCGGCGCAGGGCCCAACCGGCCCCTTGGTTCTCCGAGGAGCTGAGGGGGATGAAGCGCCGGAGAAGACGCCTAGAGAGTTCCTGGAGGTCTAGCCGTTCGGAAGCTGATCGGACACTAGTGAAGTCCTATACTAGGACTTACCTAGTGGCATTGAGGGAAGCGAGGCGTAGCTACGCCTCCTCCCTCATTGCATCGGCAGATAACCGCCCGGCCACCCTGTTTCGGGTGACTCGCTCCCTCCTTCAACAAGGGAGCGGGATGACCCGTTGCAGGGACGGGCTGAGGAGTTTAACGGTTATCTATACGATAAAATCGTTCAGCTTCGGGATGGTCTGGACCAAGATTGCGGTGATGCGGGTGAGACGCTCGAGGGTGGTCTTGGCGACATTATTTGGGATGAGTTTGACGCTGTGGCTCCTGAGGACATGGACAGGTTGCTGGGTAGGTTGAATGCCACCACGTGTTTACTGGACCCGTGCCCCTCCTGGCTGGTGCTGGCCACTCGGGAGGTGACACGAGGCTGGCTCCAGGCGATTACGATCGCTTCTTTGGTGGAGGATGTCTTCCCGGCCGCCTTGAAAGAGGCGGTGGTGAGGCCCCTCCTTAAGAAGCCTTCCCTGGACCCGGCTGTTTTAGGTAATTATCGTCCGGTCTCCAACCTTTGCTTTGCGGCGAAGGTTGTAGAGAGTATGGTGGCATATCAGCTTCCCTTGCACCTGGATGAAACTGTCTATCTAGACCCGTTCCAGTCCGGTTTCCGACCCGGTTACAGCACGGAGACGGCTTTAATAATATAATAATAATAATATTTTAATTTGTATACCGCCCTTCTCCCGAAGGACTCAGGGCGGTGAACAGGCAGATAAAATATAAATACACACAATAATTTGGCTTTGGTCGCGTTGGTAGATGATCTCTGGAGGGCCAGGGATAGGGGTTGTTCCTCTGCCCTGGTCCTATTAGACCTCTCAGCGGCTTTCGATACCATCGACCATGGTATCCTGCTGCGCCGGTTGGGGGGATTGGGAGTGGGAGGCACCGTTTACCGGTGGTTCTCCTCCTATCTCTCCGACCGGCCGCAGTCGGTGTTGACAGGGGGGCAGAGGTCGTCCCCGAGGCGCCTCACTTGTGGGGTGCCGCAGGGGTCGATTCTCTCGCCCCTTCTGTTTAACATCTACATGAAACCGCTGGGTGAGATCATCAGTGGTTTCGGTGTGAAGTATCAGCTGTATGCGGATGATACTCAGCTGTACTTTTCTACACCGAACCACCCCAACGGTTATCAAGTGCTGTCCTGGTGTCTGGAGGCCGTACGGGTCTGGATGGGGAGAAACAGGCTCAAGCTCAATCCCGCCAAGACTGAGTGGCTGTGGATGCCGGCATTCCGGTACAGTCAGCTAAATCCGCGGCTGAACATCGGTGGCGAGTCATTGGCCCCGATGGAGAGGGTCCGCAACTTAGGCGTCCTCCTGGATGAACGGCTGTCTCTAGAAGAGCATTTGACGGCCGTCTCCAGGAGAGCGTTCTACCAGGTTCGCCTGGTACACCAGTTGCGCCCCTTTCTGGACCGGGATGCCCTATCCACGGTTACTCACGCACTCGTGACGTCTCGCCTGGATTACTGCAATGCTCTCTACATGGGGCTCCCCTTGAGGGGCATCTGGAGGCTACAGTTATTCCAGAATGCAGCTGCGCGGGTGACTCCCATATGACACCTATCCTGCGCAGACTGCACTGGCTTCCTGTGGCCTTCCGGGTGCGCTTCAAGGTTTTGGTGACCACCTTTAAAGCGCTCCATGGCATTGGGCCGGGTTATTTACGGGACCGCCTACTGCGACCGAATACCTCCCACCATCCCGTGCGCTCTCACAGAGAGGGTCTCCTCAGGGTGCCGTCAGCGAGGCAATGTCGTCTGGCGACGCCCAGGGGAAGGGCCTTCTCTGTGGGGGCTCCCACCCTCTGGAACGATCTACCCCCCGGACTTCGTCAGCTTTCGGACCTTCGGACCTTCCGCCGCGGGCTTAAAACATACTTATTTAATTGTGCAGAACTGAGCTAGATTTTAAATTTTGGGTTTTAAATTGGGTTTTATTTTTATTTTTAATTGGACGGGCTTTAGAATAAGTTTTTTAAATGTTTTATATTGTATTTATATTCTATTTATCTGTTTTTAGTGCCTGTAAACCGCCCTGAGTCCCTTGGGAGATAGGGCGGTATATAAATATGATTAAATAAATAAATAAATAATAAGCTGTCAGTTCTTCCTCCTAATTTTTTCGCTATTTTCCCCCATTTTTTTCCTCTTCAGAGAATATCCAGGGAACAAGTACGGCAATTAGTCAATAGTTGAGTTTCTTCTTCTGCTTCTTTCTTCCTTCCCTTCCTTCATTTCTCCTTCTCCTTCCCCTTCTTCTGAGAAATAATACTAATAGCCACCTGGAAATGTCCCAAGATTCTATTGTAGCAAACAGGCCTGACATTAGAGACTTTAATTGCTTCCTGATGGATAATTTCTTTTCTTTAGGAATATGCATGCTGCCTTTCAGAACAGGAATTTTCCCAAGGTGGCTACAAAACATTTTAATGCCATTATTTTTTTTATCATTGTTTTTATTTTTTCAAGTGATATAATTGTGTTGGAGTAATTGTATTATTGTTTAGTTAGTTGCTAGCTGTTTGTTCCTTGGTGCAAAAGACCTGAGGTTACAGAGGGACCTCATTAAATGCAGAGTGCTCCCTGATGATCTGGCTTGAGAGCATTTGAATATATCATTAGGGCAAGTATGTTTAGCTTAAGGCACCTCTACCCAGGGCTTTGACACTGTATCCTAAGGCTCCCACACTAAAATCTTCATAGAAATTCCCAGAGTAGAAATCCAATCTTTCCCTCTTAAACTTTCCCAGATCTCAAATCCATGATTATAGGATTGAGGATGCTGGAGCTTCTTGGGGCTTGGCTGATTTTCTGTTGAATGGAATTTGTGCCAGGATATCTGCAGATGCTAAGGTTTTGGGATAGACATTCAGCTGGAAATGGAGGTTTTTTTTAATTAAAAAAACATTTTGTATTGCTCCAAAATAGCAAAGAAAGTTTGGGGATAGAGGACAGGACAAAGGTAGAAGGCAGATTCTGGGTCCTTTGCAGTGGTGGGATTCAAATAATTTAACAACCAGTTCTCTACCCTTATGATTTCTTCCAACAACCAGTTCACGAAACTGCTCAGAAAGTTAACAACTGGTTTTCCCTAAGTGGTGCGGACTGGCTGAATCCCACCATTGGTCCTTTGGAGGAAACACTGATTAGCTATGAGAAGTGTTGACAATGGCTCCAGTGAGAATAACTAGGTCATTGTGAATCTGAATCACACTGTGGGTGGCAGTGGTGTGGAGTCTGAACCCCCAAAGTTAGTTTTTAGAGGTTTTTTTTCTATCTGGAGTTGCTTAAAGGTGATTTAATTTATGTACCTTTCACAGTCATGATGAGATTTTGTTCATTGAGTTTAAATGTCCAGCCTTGCATTCTATAGTAATTTGATTCTATTTTTGTTTCAGGAAAGAAACAAACTTGTTCAATTTGGACTATAATGTTTATGTTATATTCTCAATTCTTCCTGCTGTTATTTAAGTGGAAAAAGGTACAGTATATAGGGATTTCATTCACAAAAGCTGTTGTGTTGCATAAAACCATATATTCACTTTTAGATTGCGAATATTTAGTTAATGTGTGAACAGGCAATTCTGCAAAGTATGTGATGTGACTGACTTTTAAACAAATTAAGGAAAACAAGCAAAGCATGGTTTCTGGAATTATGGAATATTTTGAGCCCCCAGAGTAGATTTGTTCCAGGTCATGTGATCAGAAACGAGAGCTAAGATAGAGCTTAGAATAAAAGAGTTGACAAGACACTAAGATACTACCCAGTTGGTCCTAGGAATACATCGGGAGAATTTTTTCTGAATATTTCTGTCCATATCTTTTGCCCTGTTCTACTTCATTTTCAAACTCAAATCTTTCTTTTCCTGATTTTTGAAGCATTATTAGGCTGACAGTTGGATGGAGTCCTAATTCCCTTAGTATGATTTCTTTTCAGAATTATGTTGGGTTTGAAGGAAAACCCATTACAGAAAGCAAGCGCAAGTGGGAATAGTGCACTTAAAATGAAGAAAAAATATCCCCCAACGTTCCAAGCCACTGGCCCCACTGCTTTTCCTTAGAGATGCTTTAAGGGTAATATTTCCTCCACATCCTTATCCAGCCCATTTTTAAATTCAGTGTTTGTCATTTCTTCATCCGTGTTAAATTTGGTTTTGTTCAGTTTTCAGAGGCATCTAGCTGACAAACAATTGGGGTCCTCAAGCTGTTTGTATGATCTCTTTCTAATATTTTGTTGAGTTGAAAAGAATTCAAAATCTTTATATGATGCTTGAAAATTTCCCAGAATTAAATAACAAAGCAAATAGTTGGTTTTGCACTCCAAATTACAGTCTAAAGAAATCATGATAGGTAAATAATGCCTATCCTTGCACATCTTGTGTTGTTAAAGTTCATTAGAAACATTGCTCATTCTTTGGCTTTTTCCAATCTCAGCCCATCAAGATAGGCTTATTTTGAATCCCATAATGTTCAGCTAGTATATACAAAATGCACCAATCATTTAGACAAGAGGGGCACGTTCAGGGTCCAGTTGATCAGGGATTATCATCTATTGGTATCCAGGAAATCTGCCTTATCTATAGTTTAGCTGCCTTTTGGAATAAATTAAGTTGGCCTGATTCTGCTCACTTTTCGAAAGATCTTGAAGATCTAGTTGCTTTTCTGAGCATGGGAATCAGAAGAGCAATTGAACCCTTACTATGGATATGTTGTTTTTGGCAGCAGCTTTGTGTTTTAGCTGGTTGTCAAATGTATATCTTATTTTTTTCCCCTTTTCCATTTCCTCTGCCAGATCCCTATCATCTTTTAACAAAGTTCCTTCTTCATAGACATGGTCTATAATCTGAAATTTGATGCATTTGAATCTAGTTCTGTAAGGAAGATCTTAATGGCTAATAATTGCCTGCTGACAGTTCTATGAAGGCCAAGAATTGGAAAACCCAACTGCAGGTATCTACCCTCATCACATCACACCCACTGTAGGCTTCCCTTCTTATTCATTTCAGCATTCTCCTACTCTATATCTACTCTTTTCATTCAGCTCTTAATTGCTGTTCCATTCAAAGAGTTGTTTCTTATTTGGAGCAATTATTGTGTGTATCTGAGGCATTATGGCCTCAGTGAATTGAATTTGGAATGTATGGGCTTCCAAGACAGAGGACTGTTTGTCTATTTGACAGAGGGAGCTAAATCAGTGGAAATCTCAGAAAGAAACTTTCCAACAAAAAACCTGGGCTTGGAAAAAATTAGGAACTCCTCTGCTTTTTTACTATGAGAAAGCAAGAAATCAGATCCAAACAATAAGAGCCATCTATAGTTCTTTTGAAGCAGTCTAAAATAGTGGTATGAAATATAGAAAACTACCAGTACAGAGATTTATTTTCTTATACCAAACTGAAAAGCCAATGCTAGCCCAAGAAATAAAGTCAAAATAGAGCCAATCTTATTAGCTAAGGCCACCATTTTCAAAATGCATTAGACCAATTACCACCTTACTTTACCTCTCTTGATTCTACATATTAAGATTGCTTTATCCTGCTGCCAGGCAAGACTGTCTCTGCAAAAAGCTGATATTAATTCTGCAATTTTGCAACTCAAAGATATTTGCAACGAAACATATATATAAAATGAAGAAAGTATCATAATAGACAAACTTTAGCAACTTTTAAGGTTGCTGCCTGTTGTTAAAAAGATGGCATAGGGAGTAACAATGCAAAGTGGGATGTCCATTTTTTATTGAGTTTGATAGATCTATTCTCTTCTGTACCATGCTTATTTTAGAATTTTAATGTGTTTCCCATTTCAAATTGCTGGGAAGTAACATGCTATCACCACTGAGCAACCATAATCTGAGAGAACTCAGGAGGTAGAAAAAAGTACTTCTGTAGTCGCATGGCTTCAGGTTATTCATTCTTGAGCTGCCAAACATTATATATTTTTAAGACAATTCACAGGAGGTCTCTGCAAATTAGTTCTGATTCAATTCAAATAAGAGTTCTGACATTCAAAGACGGCATGATTCAATTTTAGTTTGTGATCTGAGATTCAAGGGCAGACTTAATCCAATTGAGCCACTTCAAGATTTGATTAGAAAGAAAATTCATCCATAAACTAAAATGGAAAAATTTCATAATGCCTAAAACAATTATTTCTCCTTCTTTTGAATAAAATAGCAGGCATAGTATAGTAACATATAGTATATGTTAGTTCTGGCAAATTGGCCCCATTTAATTTTTAAAATATCTGCCCTATATCTTTTAGGAGAAGAATAGTGGGATGAATAAGGAACAACTTCCCACTTGCACATAGTCCGGAGAGAAGTTGGTAGAGCCATGACACAAAATGTCCTACTCCAGTGGTGGGATTCAATTTTTTTTACTACAGGTTCTGTGTGCGTGGCTTGGTGAGTGTAGCAGGAGAAGAATACTGTAAAATCTCCATTCCCTCCCCACTCCAGGGCAAGGTTACTGCAAAATCCCCACTTCCTCCTGATCAGCTGGGACCCAGAAGGCAGAGAATAGATGGGGGCAGGGCCAGTCAGAAGTGGTATTTACTGGTTCTCCGAACTACTCAAAATTTCTGTTACTAGTTTTCCAGAACTGGTCAGAACCTCTGTCCTACTCCCATTTTAAATACAGACTTTCAAAACCTATATTAAAGGCCAATGGCAATCTTTTCACTTGCTTTCCTGGGCACCAGACATTAAAGAATGACAAATGACTTTTGGTGTGGAGTGCTTTGCTGCCTCTGATCACTGGGTTACCAGGCACCAGGAAGATTGGCATAGCTGACTGGCAGTTTTACCTCCTGCTGGAAAAGATTTCCCTGCCAGTCCTTTCAGGGAGACCAGACTTGAACATCAAAGTCGTGACTATTAAAACTACTTTAATTATAGGATTGCAGTAACAGAATCTTGCAACTCTGAATTGGCCTCTCCCCTCCTACCTTCATCCTAAAGAGGACTAAGAAAAGTCAAATCTGAGACATTTTTCTCAGATTTCCTTTCTGCTATGGACTCAGATTTCTCCTATCTGATCCTTACCTTGGCAGTAACTCTTCCTCCTGTTCTTCAAGCTTATTCTCTCAATCTATTACATTCACATGATTGGCCTTGTTATGCTGCCAGGCTGACAATGTTGTGAATGCAAAAGATGAAGTGCAACTCTGAGAAGTAAGATCACTCTAGTGAAGCAAGGATAGTTGGATTGCAAATTAAAAAGGAAGAGGAACAGAGAACAAAAGATAGGAAGATATTTTATAACTTTGAATTGTGAATTTAGAGATGATTGGGTTCTGATTTGCTGTCAAGATTTTAAGATTTTAGATGGAAAACTGGATATGTCTGATTGTGTAAGGAGAGGCATTTTATTATTAAGAAACATCATGCTTTTTAGGAGCCTAGAAGAACTCACTGACCTTCATTAGCGAGCAGAGGAATTTTCTTACTATACTCCTTATAAAATACCTTAACCAATTTCCTTAGTCAACCCCATGGGGCTAAATCTTCATTGCCTCTAATCTATTTTATTGTGCCTTCGGTAATGGTGAGCAATATTCCTTTCTTATCTGGAAGGAAAAGCATTTAGGAGGCAGAATAATTAATTTGAGTGTGATAGTGGGCAACTGAATCTGCTCTTTGGCATGTTTGCATAGTCAGGGGTAAAGGTCCCGAAAATCTATTTTGGCCATAACAACAAAATGTGACATCTACTGATTAGGAAACTTGGAAGAATTATCACTGATTATCCTTATTGTCTGGTAAAGGGGCATAAACTTTGGTGAATCATTGAGTCATTGGGATTTCTGGTTGCAAGGAATGTTGGTTAGTGGGTGGCAAGCTATCCTGGAAAGAACTGACAGGACTCAGTTTTCATAACACTCTGCTGTTGCTAATATTTTATGTTAGTAAGTTCATAGGAGTAGACAAAACCATGGGGAAATATATTGGCACGTTTAAATAGCATTTCAAGCAGGGGTGAAATGCTCCTGGTTTGGACCGGCTCGTGCGATCTGGTAGTGATGGCAGCTGCTGGAACGGAGGACTGGTAGCAAAAATCTCTGGCCCCGCCTCCTGCCTCTGCTGAGCCACACCATCAGCAAAGGTTGTTTTTTTTTTACTTTTAAAAGCAGGTTTTTCTTCAGCCGAAACATGCCTTTAAAAGTAAAAAAAAGCCTTTGAGGATCCTGCCCCTCAGCTGAGATTGGCAGAGCCTTTAAACTTAAAAAAAAATAAATTAAGGCTCCTCTGGCGATCTCACCTGAGTTCCTCATCAGCAGAACCTTAAAAAACATGTTTTCTGTAGAAAACCTCCTTTTATGAGATTCTAAGGCACTTACCTGAATACTGATCGACTGCATGGCTTTTTCCCCAGCTCGAAAGCCCCAGTTTCACTTTCAGCACCAAACAGAACTAATCTAAACTTAGCTAATCTATTTCATCACTGAACAACTAATGCTGGCTGGCTTTGCTGGCTGAGGAACTCTGGGAATTGAAGTCCACAAACCTTAATAATAAAATAAAATATTTGTGCAGCTTTCTGAGATTTGGTGTGTTTCTGTAGTGTTTCACCCTAACTACAAAAACACACAAAATCTCACAAAGCTGTATGTGGTATTTTGTGTGTGTGTGTCAGTTGTGTTGTGTTGTGTGTGTGTAAAGTGTGAAAGTTGGTTTTTGAACTTTTGTGGCTGTGTGAAGTGTGAAGTGCAGTTGCTTTTACATTATGTGTGAGTCAGTTGTGTGTGTTGTGTGCGTGTAAAGTGTAAAAGTTGGTTTTTGGTACCTCTTATTGTTTTTTATACTTTGTTTATTATTTTTATTATTTATTGTTATTGGCCACACCCACCCAGTCATCTGACCACCAAGCCATGCCCACCAATTGAGCCACACCCACAGAACCGGTTGGGAAAATTTTTAGATTTCACCCCTGATTTCAAGTCTTATAATTTCATTGCTATCTTTGGAGCAGTAAGAAACAGTTTGGTCCTGTTCCTATAAGTATTATCCTTTCAGCCTTATATTCATAGCCAAGGGACTTGAAACTTTTCCCAATTAAGAAGAATTAAAAGTAGGGGAAGCCTCTAAATCAGTGATTCCAACCTTGGCAACTTTTAAATATATGGCTCAGTCCAGTTGGTAGAACAAGGTCTTCAAGCCCTATTGGAAGGCCAAAGGGTTGAGTACAGATCTCATCTTCAAGGGGCATGATTTCTAGAAGGTGGGTGCCAAGGTAGAAAGTCTCTTTTCCTGGATCTCGCCAGCTGAAATTACTTCACCAACAGGTCTGCAGCATGTTTCTTCAGCTGGTGCAGGTGAGGTGGGCTAATCCCATTGGGGTGAGGCAGTTCCTCAGATCACCTGGACCCTGCTATGAAGGGCTTTAAAGGTGATAACCAATACCTTGAATTGGATTGAAAGCAAACGGGCAACCAGTGCAGCTCACAGAACAGTGATGTAAGATGGAGTACCCCAAGAACTGCCTGTGTGGCTATGTTCTGCATCAACTGAAGCTCCTGAATAGTCTTCCAGGGTAGCCCCATTTAGAGCTCATTGCAATAATCCAACCAAGAAATGACTAGGGCTTGAGTGACTGAGTGCAGGGTCTCCAAAAAAGGAACAACTGGTGCACAAAACAAAGTTGTTCAAATGTTTATGATTACCACTTGCTCATTGAGCAGTAGTTTTGCATCTAGGAGAATCTCCAAGTTGTGCACCAGCTACATCTGGGGTAGTGCAACTCCATCCAGAACTAAAAATGTTAAAAGTACCAGATCTAACTGATAGGTAGTTGCAGTGATAGCACTGAGGACCCACCTCAATGGGTGGGTTGAATTCACTCAGGCTTGAATTGTTCCCAGATAGACAGGTAAAACCTTTCCCTGGACCTGCATGAATGCAAATGACTTTGTCCATCATAGATTCCACCAATTTCTCTACATGATCCTGAAAAAGATCATCTGAGTCCTCTTGTCACAAGAGGGATCCTGAACAGGGCCATTGGATGACATAATGGAGGCAATAAGATTTGAAAATGATTCCGCTCTTATTACCACAAGGTAGGTCATAATAGCAGCCCTAAGTTTTTGCTGGTATAATTTATCCCTTGTTTTCTTTCAATGGGGCTCTAATCATTTCTTAGGCCTTTCCAGAACCTGCAGCTCTTCCAGGAACCACGGAGAGTGTTGGGAGTGATGGGTCAAGAGAACCCCACAGGCGTAATCATGTCCAAAGCCTTGGCTCCCCTTTGGTTCCAGGATGTAGGCGCATCTTCAACAGGAATGTGAAGCAAAGTTAGGGGATACCCCCCAGTTTCCTCCAGAAGCCATTCTGGTCCATCAGTCTCCAGAGGCAGGCTATTCAATTGGATCCAGCCTCCCTGCAAAAGAAGGCAGTAAATGAGAATCTCAAAGACACCAGGGCATGATCCGACCATGACAGAATGGGAATAACAAGAGATTCCCTACCATATTACCTTTTCATTGTTCCAACAAGATATTTAATTTTAACCACTGTCTAGATGATCTAGGATAGGCTTATGGCCATCATGGTAGCCATGAACTCTTGGGCTCCTTTTGAGGCCAAACCTAGTGATGGCAGGCTGAAGTCCCCCAAGACTATAAGCTTGGGGAACTCCAGTGCTAATCCTGAGATTGCCTCCAGTAGCTCAAACAAGGTTGTCACAAAGCAGGGAGCCTGGTACATTAGCAAAAATCCCAACTAATCCTATGAGCCCAGCTTTTGAAATAGAGTCTCAGAATCAGAAACTTTGAGAGCAAAGCCCATGAAAACTTCCTTTCTTAGAATGAATATAAGATCTACTTCTGATCTTTCCATTGGGCAAATGTTTAGTATGAGAATTATATGGAGTGAAAGAATTAAAAATTCTTTCCTAGCTAAAAGTTACAAGCATCTTAGTGCCAACAAGGGATGAGTTTTCTGTATTGCTCTATTTCATCTAATAATTGCTGAATTTTGATAACCCAGATGTGGTTGCTCTTCTCCCACTAGAAACTTTCTACTGTTTTCAACTTGACAAATGTAGATCTTTATCACAGAGGCTATCCATGGTTTAGGGAGGCTTAAAACGGGCAAACCATGCCCCTCTTTATATGGATACAATGTTAATGGTGTTGTGCAAACTCACCCTATATATTATAGCTAAATTAGGATTTCTGGTTGTTCTTTCCTTAAGAACCAACGTTGGGTTATGAACTTTGGCTATAGATGCAAGCTTTTTAAAAAAGCTAATAGTATTGCCGTTTTGACCTTCTCTTTGAAATGTGGAAGCAAAATAGTAAAAAAAATCCAAAACAACCTTTTAAGTGAATTGTAATTTAGTAAGAAAAAACAGTTATGAATCAATAAGCTCTAACCAAAGCATTTTTCTCCTTTTAATGTCTTGATTTTTGTTCCAGTGTTATGCTTCTGATTCTTTAAAACAGAGCTAAGTAAATAAATTGGGCTTTTATCATTTTTAAGTGCCTTTTTTATGTCAGACATATTCTGAAATATCCTCCTACAATAAAACAATGTGGACCTAAGTCTTAATGATAGAAATCTGCAAAACAAGAAGTGAATTCCAACTAGTTCTTTATGAAGTCTACCATTTCATAGGGAAGCCCTTTCGTTAAAAAAAAACTTTTTTTTACATTTTTAGTAGCCAATTTTCAAGGGAACATTCATAAAACAAACAAGTCACCCCGTGTGAAGAAAAAATGAAAGAACAACAACATAATAAATAAAGATATATGCAACACAAAAATTCTGTAATTACAAATATATTTTAGGTTTACCTGGTTTAAAATATTTGAGAGGAGAAACCAAATGTTCAATGTTTGCTAAGTCCATCTAAGTTTTTTTCCCCAAAGAGAGAAATAATGTGTCATTTTCTGATTAACAATATGTTTTCCTCAAAAACTGCTAGATCACAGATCTCTATATATAAATACTTCATATTAGTAGTCATAGAACTTTACCAGTTCCTAAAAATTATTCTTTTTTCTATTCCTAGGGCATGATAAATACATCTTTATTCAGAACGTATTAACTTTCAGTATTTGGTAATACAATATGCATGATTTCTTTTAAAAAAACAAACCTGTTTTTTTCCAATAATTCCCGCTTACATGATTAAAGCCATCTGGAGTGGATATTACCAAAAGGTCTCAGACTGCTGGGAGCTACTTCTGAATTTTCCTGCAATCTGAAGTACTGTTACCTTGTAGGCTTTGTAGGAAATTTGTGGGTATTGTTTGGTCCCCAAGAGTTTAACAGATGCTTGTGGATTTCTGATACTGACTCTCAATTTCTGAATCAAGGCCAAACAATTCTGCAGCATCTCTAAGACTAATTCATAGTAAACAAAGATTTTACTTTGCTGACATATCAGAAATGTATGTTACTTTTTCTGCAGTTAAAAAAAAACTAGCTTATACGTATTGGTTTAATACTTGAAGGCTAACATATTGTAATTGTATGCACTGGTAAAGAATGATGTTTTCTTTAAAGCATTTATACTATGTTTCTCCAGTAGACTGGCTTCAGGCATGACTGAGCTAACATAGATCACACATTTCTGAGAAAACATGCCTGTTTGCTTTTTAATGGAATCAGTTTAAATATGCCCATATTGACTATTCTATCAACAGGAACTGACAATTTGGATAATAATGCCAATAATAATGTTTGCCAGATAATGTTTCTTAGTTGATAATTGGTTTCAGATATACTTCAACGTCTAGCTATTACCTGTAAAACCATCATTGGCTAACTGTTGGAATGAAAAAAGATGAAAAAACACTAGAGAAGCATAGAATTATCCAAAATGGGATGGATCATGGATGCAGTTGGAATTCTACTGCAATATTTTCTTGCAGTTATTTTTTGTATGTCACGTTTAGTTATTGTGATATTTTCAAACAAGAGAATTTCAAACAAATAACAGAGAGGTGAGTTGGCGGGATGCTTCATGAGGAACAGTATACATGATTTAAGAGAAATAGGATTGGAGTAGGACAAGCCGTCCCCCCAATAGAGACTGGGTTCTTCAGTAAAATATAGTTGGGAGCTCGATGCCTCATGTGGTTAGAACGTTGGTTTCAGAATTTGCAAACTCATGTTTGAGTGCTTTGTGTGGTGGGCTGAGCTCCCGCCCTTCACTTCAGCTCCTGCCAACCTAGCAGTTAGAACAATTAATTAGTGGAACAACTTGTCTCCAGAAATTGTGAATGCTCCAACGCTGGAAGTTTTTAAGAAGAGATTGGATAACCATTTTTCTGAAATGCTATAGGGTTTCCTGCCTAAGCAGGGGGTCAGACTAGAAGACCTCCAAGGTCCCTTCCATCTATTCTATTCTATTCTATTCTATTCTATTCTATTCTATTCTATTCTATTCTATTCTATTCTATTCTCTGTTCAAAAGTTTGAAAGCATGAATAGATAAATCAATAACACTTCTTGGCGTCATAAATGGGGACATGAAAGGAGCCCACAACTGGCCATCCCCCAGGCAATTATGATGTCAGACGGTTAATCTTTTCAACTTGGAAGTGCTTCGGTGCGTCTAGCATGAATACGACGATGATGATGATGATGAGTAAAGTATTCAGGACATACATAAAGAAGTACTTATTTATTGATTGCCTTAAGTACAGGTTTGCCTAATACACAATGCTGCATCACAGTGGCTGCTTTAATATACAACATTTGTGTCTGCTAAATAGCTAGTACTTATGATTGGAGCTGTGCAATGCTTTGGATGTGATTACAGTAAAGGTGTTTCAGAATGCACAGAGACATAAATATAACAGATGTTTGCAATTCTTAAACCATTTCTTGGGTTCCAGTGACAGCTTCAATGGACATTTGGTGAGCCTGAAATAAGATGCAGGTACTTTAAAGAGTTGCAGTCAAATGCTAAATCAATCCTCCTGCAAATTTTAAAATACCTGTTCTAAATTATTTTAATGTCAGCACTCCAATATTAGAATAGTATCTTATGAATAGCATCCATGGGAAAATGTGAAAGAAGAATGGTATTAATGCACTCAGCTTTTGGTTTTAGCTTTCTACAGGTCCCTACTTGACAATTATGGGAACACTTTGCCAAGCCAGATGGGTATTTGTGCTCTTTCAGCAGGTCTGTTATGTTTTGTACATGCTAGGTGGCCAATAGATACAAATATACATGCACAAACGTGTGATAATGATTTATTTTGCATTAGAAAGGCTTTTCAGTTTGTTTCTTTGCTGGTGGGTCTTCAGATAAGAAATTCAGCCCTTGGTCATACCTTAACTTACTATAATGTGCATTGTGTAGGTGAAATTACATTAGGTAAGAGTCTCTCCAAGCAGAAAGCTAGCCAGCGTGTTGAGTGATGTGAATAATAAATATAACATGAACAGCAGCACAAACGGCATTGATCTAAAATCATCCTTGGTTGCCAAGTTCATTTGTACTTTTTAATGGATCGCCTTTTCTCCTTGTGGGCCATCACAGCTGTCTGAGCTCTCAGAGTGAGAGGCTTTTTAAATAATTGGCTTTAAGAATGTTCTTCTATTCATAGAGAATTGTAGTTGAGCAATCAAGCTGTTGTTGACTCAGCAAATGTGCACATTGGGCAAATAGTTTCTATGCGGGACTAGCACCTGAGATTGCAAGGGAATAGAGATGAGGAAGAATACAGGACAGGTCAATGTTAAATGGCATTTAGGTGCTGAGTTCATGGCATTGTACAAAGCCACTTCCAGGAACCCTTAAAAAAAATATCACACCAACACATGATTCTCTGTTTAATTCAGCTGCTTCTGTTGAGACAATGTACCCAAAGAGGCTTCCATTTGCATTATTCTTAGTGAAGGTTTGCTTTACATAGCTTTGATATGGATCCTGTTTTGGAGCATCAATATTTATTATCCAACTCTGGGATTAAAATATAATGGAGCAAATGGTACCCCAAGCATAAAGGTTTTTTGTGGGAATGTCTTTGAATCAGTGTTAATTCCTGGACAAGTTCATATAATTTTCAAAAATGGTTTGCCATTGCCTTCTTCCTAGGGCTGAGCAAGAATGACTGGGTCAAGGTCATTGAGCTTCTTTTATGCCTAAAATGGGACTAGAGTTCATGGCCTCCTGGTTTCTAACCTGGTGGCACTAACCAAGCCAGCTCCTGTCTAAAAAGCGCTTTCTTAAATTAAGATTAAATGTGTAATTTATTCTTCCATTTGTTCAAATCTTTAAGGTGACTTTAAACATACAATTACAGCTAATAGCATGAAGAGAAAACACGACTGTGAAATCAAGACGGTCTAAATTAAAGTGAAGAACCAGTTAGCCGGTTAGCTGGACAGATTACATTCTTGCCATTTTCTGTAGCCTAGGGCCACACAAGAGAAGGCCTTCTCCAAACCAGAGAGCCAAACATGAGAATAATGCAGAGGTGGGATTCACTTACCTTCCCTACCGGATCGCAAATGTGAGCGCAAGCCCATGCGCAGTAGTCACGCATTATGTCCCACAGTCGCCATTACCGGTTTATGTGATCTGGAGAGAACCAGCTGAATCCAACCACTGATATAATGATTTAACTCAGTGTTTCTCTCTCTCAGCAACATGTGCGGACCTCAACTCCAAAATTCCCCAGCAAGAAAGCCCAAGACAAAGCTCTGTAAAGCAAAGCTTCATGAAGACTAATGTAAATGGAAACCTCTTTGGGTACACTGTCTCAACAGAAGCAGCTGAATTAAATAGAGAATCATGTGTTGGTGTGATTTGTTTTAAAGGGTTCCTGGAAGTGGCTTTGTACAATGCCATGAACTCGGCACCTAAATGCCATTTAGTGAGCCTGAACCTTACAAGAGTTTATTTATTTATTTATTTATTTTATTTGTCATAACAATATAACAATATATATATACAAGCGTTGCATAAAGGGTGATATAATATATGAACGTATATATGAGGAGAAACGAGGTACTAAAAACATATATATACATAGGGGAAGAAACAGTAGGACAGGAACGGTAGGCACGTTTGTGCTCTTATGCACGCCCCTTAGAGTCCTCTTAGGAAAGTGGTGAGGTCAACCGTGGACAGTTTTTGAGTAAAGCCTTTGGGGTTATGAGAAGAAACCACAGAGTCAGGTAATGCATTCCAAGTATATACAATTCTGTTACAGAAATCGTGTTTTCTGCAATCTAAACTGGAGCGGTTGACATTGAGTTTAAATCTGTTGGTAGCTCTTGTGATATTGTTATTGAAACTAAAAAAGTCATTGACAGGAAGGACATTACAACGGATGATTCTATATGCTAAACCCAGATCTTGTCGAAGGCGACGAAGTTCCAAGTTTTCTAGACCCAAGATATCAAGTCTGGTGGAATAAGGTATTTTATTAGTTTCGGAGGAGTGGAGGATTCTTCTCGTAAAATACCTTTGGACACGCTTAACTGTGTTGATGTCAGATATATGGTATGGGTTCCAGACAGGAGAGCAGTAATCAAGAATTGGCCTAACAAATGTTTTATATGCTCTGGTCAGTAGCGTGGTGTTTTTTGAAAAGAAGCTACGTAAAATTAAGTTAACAACTCTTAGAGCCTTCTTAGCTATATAGTTGCAGTGGGTTTTGGTTTCACTCCCTTCTGAATCAATCAAAGTACCCATTCCCTATCTTGCTGAAACATCCTGCTATCATGCCTCCTTTCTTCAAAAAATTGCCTTCCTCAGTAGCCTGAAACAGGGTGGATAAAAATTAATGATTAAAAATAATAATAAAAAATTGGATTTTTAAAATTGAAATTGATTTAAATTGGATTTATTTGATTTTTATCAGATTTGTTTTAATAAAATGCTTTGGAGTAAAAATCTATCTAAAGATAGTTTTCTGTTTAAGATAAATTAATAATTTAGTTTATTCAGCATGAAATGGGGCTTAGTTATGTAGCATAAGGATGTCTATTCTGGAATATTGGGATGGTTGGTGAGTCAACAGCGGGTCAGAGGAGGAGCTGCTGTGGGAGAGAAATGACAGTTGCTCTTTAAAAGTCTTTTTACTAGTGATTTAAATCATGATTGATTTAAATCCACCCTGGCCTGAAAACTTTTCTCCCTTTGTTATACCATACCTGAGCTGCAAAAGTTTAACCACCAGAGGGTAGCAATGAGTTTTCAATATCTCTTTGCTGCCCTCTGAAGATGGTCTTTTTTTAAATAGCTGAAACAATACATGCCTAAGTTTTTTTCTGTGGCTCTTTCCTACAGGTAATCCTTAACTTATGACCTTTCTTTTAACTACAGTTCAAAGGGCCTCTGTGGCTCAGACTGCTAATGCAGTCTGTTATTAACAGCAGCTGCCTGCAATTACTGCAGGTTCAAGTCCCACCAGGCCCAAGGTTGACTCAACCTTCCATCCTTTATAAGGTAGGTAAAATGAGGACCCAGATTGTTGGGGGCAATAAGTTGACTTTGTATATAAATATACAAATAGAATGAAGACTATTGCTAACATAGTGTAAGCCGCCCTGAGTCTTCGGAGAAGGGCGGGATATAAATGTAAAAAAAAAAAAAAGCAGGGGTGAAATCCAACAGGTTCTGACAGGTTCTGGAGAACTAGTAGCACATATTTTGAGCAGTTCGGAGAACCAGCAAATACCATCTCTGGGTGGTCCCAGAGTGGGGTGGGAATGGAGATTTTGCAATATCCTTCCCCTGGAGTAGGGTGGGAATGGAGATTTTGCAGAATCCTTCCCCTGCCATGCCTACCAAGCCAGACCACACCACACCACACCATGCCCACCAAACCACGCCCACAGAACTGGTGGTAAAAACATTTGGATTTCACCATTGGTTCAAAGTTATTAAACAATTTCAAAGGCTTTCCTCCAGAAGTTTATTTATTTATTTATTTATTTATTTATTGATCAAATTTATATACCGCCCTATCTCCCGAAGGACTCAGGGCGGTGTACAGGCATTTAAAAAACATATAAATACAATATAAAAACAATTAAAAAACTTATTCTAAAAAAGCCCGTTAATTTAGAATTAAAAAGATAAAATAAAACCCAATTTAAAACCCGTAATTTAAAATCTAGCTCAGTCCTGCACAGTTAAATAAATATGTTTTAAGCCCGCGGCGGAAGGTCCGGAGGTCCGAAAGCTGACGAAGTCCGGGGGGTAGTTCATTCCAGAGGGTGGGAGCCCCCACAGAGAAGGCCCTTCCCCTGGGTGTCGCCAGACGACATTGCCGCGCTGACGGCACCCTGAGGAGACCCTCTCTGTGAGAGCGCACGGGTCGGTGGGAGATATTCGGTAGCAGTAGGCGGTCCCGTAAGTAGTGGGTTTTAAGAAGAGTTTGGACACCCATTTGTTCATTTGAGCAAGGGGTTGGATTAGAAGACCTTCCAACACTATTATTTTGTTATTCTACAGTAGCCACAGAAAAAGTGATTTATGACCTGTACTTGGACTTTCAACTGTCGCACCAACCCTGCAGTCATGTGATTGTATTTGGAAGCTTAGCAACGGGCTTGCATTTATGACTGGGATCCAAATGTTCATTGTGGAAACTGGATTCGCTTAATGACTGCAGTAATTTGCTTAACAAGCACTGTAAAATTGTTATAAAATTGGGTCCAGCTCTAGTTTTGACCAAAATGATTTATGATGGGATTTCTGGCCCCAATTGTGATTGTAAGATGAGGATTAGCTGTAATTGGGAGGGAGGGAGGAGGAGGAGGAGGAGGAGGAGGAAAGCAAGAAGAGGAAGAGAATGGCCAGAAATGATCACCTAGAAAACCACAAGGCCTCTAAGCAGTGGTGCTATTCAACAGATTCTATCCGGTTCAGGAGAACTGGTAGATGCGGCTGCAGGAGGCTTCGCCCACCCACCCAGACATCATCACGTCCTGTTTTTGACGCTCTGCACATGCGCAGGAGGTCCTGCGCATGTGTGGAGGTGGCACGTCTGAATGAAGCACGTACACTCACATTTGCAAATTGGTAGCAAATGTAAGTGAATACCTCCCCTGCCTCTAAGTATTTTATTTTCAGTGCATGATGGAGCTGCTGAGGCATGAGTTTTAGAAGGTAGTGCCTGCAGCACTGATTCTTCCCTTACTCTCTCTTTCTTTTCTTCTGTGTTCTTCTGCCACAACTTTTCCTGGTTCTCTTGATCTACCACATTCTATCACATCCATCAGAGTGGGCATACTGTGGGTCTTTTTGGTTGGGGAATTTCACTTGGTGATTTCTAGGTGGTAGGCCTTTTCTGCTGCAATTCCCAATTTGTGGAGCATTCTTCCTCCTTAAGTGAGGCTGGCTTCATCCCTTTTAACTTTCTTGAAGTTTCTCAAGATCTGTGCGGTCAGGTATGGGAACTCTAGGGAAATAGTGAAATATTCGAATAGCTCCAGTGTAATTAACACCTGTTCTTTGCATAATATTTTTTTAAAATTTTTGGCCTCTATAATTTAAAGCTTATAATAATAATATTAACACTTGTTTATGCATCTTGACTTTAGCTTCGTTGAATACCAGCCAAAGTTACTTGTGAGATAGGGAGCCATACATATAAATTTGGTGAATAAATAAATAAAGACTATGCAAACAGAATCCTTTACTGGCCTCAATGTAGAGAAAAAAATGGGTTTAGCCATTAGGGCAGAAAATGCTAAGCTGGTATACTTTGGCTGACTCAAGATCTGGTGGGTTATATTTTATTTTACTGTGAACTGAGTGAAATCTACATCCATGGCCCACTTATAAACTATCAATGCATTATATGCCTTATTAGCTATTTCACATGAAATGAAGAAATTATACTTAAAAACATATGGCTTTCTGCATAAAGCTTTGTTCACACAACCTTAGATTTCTCCTTGTTGTTTCTTTATAAATCAGAATAATCTTTCCATACATATAGCTTGGTTGACAGGCATAAAGACATCTGGATGGGTAGCCAGTTGCCATGGAAATAGGTAAAGAGGGTTAGAGAGAGGTCTGGGGATGTTTTAGTTTTCCTGTAATATTCTTAATTGCTCATTTATTTAGTGCAATTAGTCCCAGGTGTTTGCTCTCATGCAGATACCCCCATGTGAAGCCCATTTGCAACTTTGCTGGACAAGTCTAAGGTATATCGTAAGGGGTTTCTTTTGGTCCTTGAAGTTGGCAGCTGAGTGAATGATAATACAGGCCTCAAATTGCAAGGGCAGAGTGCGTGTTCCATTAAGCTTGAACTATTTCATATTTAAGCTGGAATGATTAATCAAACATATTTTTTTTAAATATTAAAAATATTTTTAATAGTGTTTTGATTTTCCTGCAGAAGCAACACACCGTATGCTTCTATCTTCAGAAGTATTTCAGGGATAAAGAGTGCTTTTTGGGTGGTGATGGTGAATGAGCTCTCTTTTGTGATATGTCTTATAAAGAAAAAATAGAAAGACTTTGAATTGGAAATCTGTAGCACCATTAAATATAATGGGCAATGATAGCTCCTAATATAGGTAGTTCTAATAATCTAATGACAACTCATTCAATGACTGTTGGATCTTAGAAATAGTATTGAATGAGTTGTAGTTGTGACCATTCCCTAAAGTTATGGTTGCCAAATTTCCTTGTGATTCCAATTTCCAACATTCTCTGGTAGCTTATCATAAGAGGAATCCAGGAAGAAATTGGATCGTGATCATGCAAGATCCTCAGGTTTGCTTAATGATGCAGCTGAGATTCCTGTAATTGCCATTGCTAAGCGGCGTAATCATGTGATGTTGCATTTTACAACTGCGTTGCTTAGTAGTTGCAATTCTGATCCCAATTGCTGTCATAAACTAAGGACTATCATTATAGTGTTTTCAAGTAATTGAAATAATACACATTATCATCAAAAAGTTCCCCCACTCATCAAATATGATTAAGTATGGAGTAATAATCATATTATTAACACACAGGCTTTGCAATCCCTTCTTTGCTTTCATTTTTGATGTGTTAAAGCATCTTCAACCCAGTAATGTTCCCAGCCAAAAGCTACATGGCCCTGACTCCACTATTCTTTGGGGGGACCTTAAAAACCTTTTCCATAGGGACTGGTCTGGTGCAATATATGTACAGGTAGTCCTCAACTTATGACCATAATTGAGCCCAAAATGTATGTTGCTAAGCGAGAAATTTTTAAGTGAGTTTTGCCCCATTTTACGACTTTTCTCACCACTTTTGTCAAGTGAATCACTGTAGTTCTTAAATTAGTAACACGGCTGTTATGTAATTCTAGTCTCCCCATTGACTTTGCTCGTCAGAAGGGACACTGCAACTGTCATAAACATGAGTCAGTTGCCAAGCATACAAATGTAAATTGCGTGACTGTGGAGATGCTGCAACGGTCATAAGTGTGAAAAATGGTCGTAAGCAGGGGTGAAATGCTATCGGATCAGACCGGATCGGGCAAGTAGGTAGCGGAGTTTGGTTCCGGTTCGCCGATCCGGTAGCAATCGCTGGCTGGCCACGCCCCCAAACCAGTCCACGGCCCGCAGTCCGGCCTTCGCAACATTGGAACACCAGGAAGGCAGCTTGCCACCTGCTCGCCCTTGGGTCAGGGGCCGGGGCCCATTCCCCGAGGCCCCGGAGCCACTGCCTTCCCCAACCGGGTCAGAGAATGCATCATTCCCCGACTCTGGCCTTTCCCCGGAGCCGCCGCCCGCTCTTCCTTCACCCACTTGCTGCCCGCTCGCCGCCTGTTCCCCCTTCACCTTTGGTCAGGGCCCAGGGATACCTCATTCCCCTGAGACCCCGGAACCACCCCTGCTTGCCGCCTGCCTCAACTGGGCCGGGGAATGCACCATTCCCCGACACCAGCCTTGTCCCGGAGCCGCCGCCCGCTCTTCCTTCGCCACGCAGCATATACTTACTTTCTTCCAGCGGCTGGCTGCCAGGAAAGGCAAGAGTCCAAAAGTTAGAGTCCCTCTCCTTGAATCTGCCGCCACCATTGCTGCGTTTTCCATGCACCGACTGTGCAAGCGCACACCCGTTTATTTCATTTATTTATCAGCGGCAGGTTGGGTGTGCGCTTGCACAGCCAGCGCATAGAACAAGGCGGCATATTCAAGGAGAGGAACTCCAGTAACTTTTGGATGCTTGCCTTTCCCGGCAGCCAGCTGCTGGAAGAAAGTAAGTATATGCCGCATGGCAAAGGAAGAGCGGGCAGCGGCTCCAGGACAAGGCTGGTGTCGGGGAATGGTGCATTCCCCGACCCGGTTGAAGAAGCAGCGAGCAGGGGGCGACTCCGGGGCCTCAGGCAATGGGGTGTCCCTGGGCCCCGGTCCCTGACCAAAGGCGAAGCGCGAGCAGGTGGCGAGCGGGTGGTGAGTGGGCGGCAGCTCTGGAGAAAGGCCGGAGTTGGGGAATGGTACATTCCCCGACCCCGTTGAGGCAGGTGGCGGCTCCGGGGCCTTGTTAAAGGGAGAACAGGTGGCGAGGGAAAGGGAAAAGAATTTTTTCCCCTTACTGGGTTCTGTGGGCATGGCTTGGTGGGGGGGTTGTGACTGAAAGGGCATGGCTGTGAGTGACATTGATTTGGCCACACCCACTCAGTCACAGGACACACCCACAGAGTAGGTAGCAAAAAAAAATTAGATTTCAACCCTGGTCGTAAGTCACTTTTTTCAATGCTGTTGTAACTTCAAACAGTCACTAAATGAACTGTTGTAAGTCGAGGATAACCTATACTAACTAAATCTTGTGTATTTTGAATCTATTTTCTCCTCCAGGAAGATATTTTAAAAACATTATTATATTTTGTTTTTAACCCCTTGTAAGTAAAGAAAACAACTTTCGGAAGTTGCATGTGTCGCTGGGGCATGAATGTGCTATGGATGATAGAAGTTACAGTTCAGGGACTTATTCATAGTACCTGGTTGTCCATTCACTACAACAAGTAGGTTACTGTTTCTGGAGGACCGAAACAGGTGAATGCTAGCTTCTGTATTCCTCCACTCAGTGCCAAAATGCAAGTCAATGCTTATTATTAGCTCAATTTTTTCTATATCTCTTTTTATGAACAATATGGAAATAGCACAACGGTTCTGATATTTGCCTAGCATATAGAACGCTGGTGATTGGAAACAGTACAGAAACCTCAGTGCATTTTTAAATTACCTTTTTTCCTGTGCTAGTTAGTTTTTCTTTCATTTCCCCCCCCAAATAAATCCATGGGTGAACTGGATTTTATAAATATTTGATAAATTGAATAAATATTTAATAAATATTTTTTTCAATCACCTGATATATTTCAAATGATTGGAAAAATTATTAAACTGGACTTACCCAGAAAACCCAAAAAAATTCAGCTAGCTCAGGAACAGAAAAATAATAAGTAAAATATGTTTCTGCTGGATTTTTAAACTGGCATTCTCTAAAATGCTAGGCAAAGATTACAATTACTATGTTAATTCAGTTGAAAAAAAGAAAATGAGAAGATTTAAAACATAAGATTAGTTTTTAAAAGTTTAAAAATAACATCAATATACATTGTATATTAGAATACCTTATATTAGTATGAGGTTTTATGTCAATACTAAAACAATACAATATGAAAATGGTTATTATGAAGTAATAATAAACTATATCTAATATAATTCAAATGATGTTATGAACTAAAGTCATTACAATAATTTCTACCTAATCTAGGAAATTTTACAATTAAACAATAAAAATAGAATATTATAGTTTTATGTTAGAGAAACCCTAAACTTTGACTATGGTATGAATGATACCCTATCCTAAGATTATTATCCCCAAAACAATTTCTACATTAAATTCTGTATCAGATTTTTTTTTCATATATGAAGTTAATTTTAACATTGAGACATATTACCATAACTTAGTCTGACATTCTTTTACAGAGTGTTTTTTTATCAGGGCAACCTGGTCCATCCAAATATGGGATAGAGCATCCTGTTTCCACTTTCACCTTTCAACCCGAATGCAGGAGTCTTCGCAGGCAGTCTCTTTTGCAACAAACTATTTTTGTGTTAAATTTATATTTACTGACAAAGAAATAAAGGGAGACTAGTATAGATCAATTTGAAGCTATTTAACTCTCATCAGCTAGCCATACCCTTCTGGGAATTGAATCCGGACTAGGTGATGAGAACTGAGTAGCTTGAAATAGATCTATACTAGTCTCCCTTTATTTCTTTGTCAGTAAATATAATTTAACACATTCTTTTACAGAAGAAATTGGTCTTAAATTCCAATGAGAAGCATGTAGTATTTTAGCTGTTATCATATAGAAAACCCCATATGTACAGCTACGTAGTTGGAAGAATCAATTTCTCAGTATAGGGATCATATTGAGAAAATAATAGAAATTGGCAAGTTGATTTAGCTAGAGCTAGAAAATTGAGGGAGAGAGAGACAAAAGACATAGATGAACCCATTGTGCGTTACCACATTTATGTAATATTGCCAGATTTTGTCTTCATATAGATTTGTGCTTTGAACTGGATTGGTTTGGAAGCTTGAATTCATTCTGATTTTGGACCTTATCTGTTCTCTTGAATTACTGTTCTTTCCCAAGCTGTAGATAAACAGATTTATGAAGGTCATCAGAACCCTCCAGTGTGATACTCCAAAGGCAACAATCTTTTAATGGGAGCTTCAAGCTAGCAGGAGCAAAATATCATATTTGTTATGGTTTGTTTTTCTCTGAAAGTTATGAGACTGATGGGCCACAAAAAGAACAGTGATAGTCTTCATGAATGAGTGGGAAACATGAAATTAAAAATGAAAGCCTCTTTCATTGGGCAAATTATGTCATCATTTTGGCTCATTTCTTTTATTTATTTATCATGTCTGGAGTACACAGAGGCACCCATACTCGTCCCCCCATGAGTTCTTGTTGGTTAAAAACTCTTCTCAACCGCACAATGGTCTTCAGTGAAAGAGAAAAAGAGAGAACTCAGTTATTAGATACCCACTTCGACCATTTTTAAACAGTGCAAGAAACCACACATTAAAGGGCAAAATCATTGAAATGAACAATACAAAATCTTTTGCATAGTTTCTCCCCAACTAGGAGATTGTTACAAATGGCTATTGGTCAACATGAGAAAACAAGTCCGATGAGGTGGTTGATCAGTGATTAATAATACTTAAGATGGGACTAAACACACTAACAAAAGACTGACTGCTCTCAATACTAGATTGTGTGGAACAATAGCTAGAACATTTATTGCTCTGTTTTCTGGTGTTGTGAGTTTATGGAATATATTTGCCACTAAATTGTATTTAGTTGCTATTTGATCTGATCCAGCTAAGTTCTACTTTGTTCTCTAGGGAAGATTATGTTCTTATCACCTCTGGCTATTGCAGGGTCTCCTTTTTTCTTCCCTACTTCCATATATGACAAAGCATGATGAAAAGATGGGACATTAGATATTATTAGATTAGATTAGACATTAGATTGGATTAACAAATCTATCAAGATGGATCTCAATAAACTTGTTCCCTGGGCCTTATCCAACAAAATAAAATTTAAGGGTTAGGGTTAGAGAAAAACATGGTCTTACACTTAGGCAAGAAAAACCAGAAGTACAGGTATAGGCTAGGTGAAATCTGACTCAATAATAGTAACTGCGAGAGGGATCTTGGAATCCTAGGGGACAATCATCTAAACATGAGCTAACAGTATGCGGCGGCAGCCCAAAAGCTAACGCAATACTAGGTTACCTAAACAGAGGGATAGAATCAAGATCATGTGAACTACTAATGGTACTTTATAAAGCCCCAATAAGACCAGACTCAAAATACTGAATCCAGTTTAGGTCACCCCAATACAAAAAGAGTTCAGAGAAGTGCAACAATGATTAGAGGTCTAGAAACTAATAATTGCAGGAACTAGGAATCCCTAATCTAGTGAAAAGAACCAGGAGTGACATGATAGCAGTCTCCCAATACTTGAAAGGCTGCCACAAGAAAGAGGGGGCCAATTTATTTACCAAAGCATCTGAAGGCAAGATAAGAAACAATGGATGGAAACTAATCAAAGACAGAAGCAACCTAGAACTAGGGAGAAAATTCCTAACAGTGAAACAAATTGCCTTTGGAAGTTGTTACTGCGTCATTACTGGAGGCTTTTAAGAAGACTGGCTAACTCTATGTCAGAAATATTATAAGGTCTATCACCGGGGCAGGAGGTGGGGGGTGATTTTATTATTATGATTTTATTACTATATTAATTTATTTGATTCTTTTTGTTAGTTTTTATTGTTTTAAATGTGGTTTTTATTTTGTAAGCCGCCTTGAGTTGCCGTGGGTGAATAGGCCACAATATAAATTCAATAAATAATAATTAATAAATAAATAGATCTCGTGTATGTGCAAGGTATTGGACTAGATGGCCTCCAAGATTCTTTCCAACTCTTTCAGTTACTATTATTAATTAAAATTGATTTTGATATTCTCTGATTAGTCAGCTGAAGCGACCAGGCTTCAACTCATGAGGTTCTTCAGCAGCTGTGATAAGGATACTCAAGAGATAGTGCAGAAACAAATCTGATGGTTTGGGAATGGGGGATATGGTGATGGCTTAGAAATGTCCAAATCTGCCTTTACCCACACTTTCCCTCTCTTTATTTGTCCCTGTCCCCTTTATTACAAATGTTTGTAGACTGAATTGAAATTTTATGAGCTCTTACTTTAAAATAAGGAATTTTGAACTCAGCAGGATATTTCAATAATATGCAGAAGACTGGATTCCAAACTGAATTTTGAAATGGGATGAATCTAGACCAGTTTTTGATTTTACATGGCAATAAGTGGAATCTCTGATCAGAAGGCCATTTGGACTGTTGTAAGACTTTCTGAGCAAATCACTAATTCAGAATATTGACACAGAATTTTCAACTGACATTGGACTTAACTTGTAAGCTACTATGGTTTTATCCATATTCCTTGAAATACTATTTCTAAAAACATCCATATATAATGATAGTCCAGATACTATTGAAAAAAATCAATGAAAACGAAAATTCTCTGGCAGACAGAAGATATAAAAAGCCAGCAAGCAGATTTAGAACTTCGAAATGCTCATATAGCCCATGGAATGCATGGCTTCCATTTACTTGCCAAGGATTGCCCGGACTGCAAACGAAAAGCAGACCTTATTATGAATTTATATCAGAATTAACATCATGGTCTTTCCTGTCTCCTGCAAAAAATAAAAGAAATTACATATTAAAAAGGGGGAAATTCATTGTTAGGTTTCTCTTCTGTGCTATCTTACAAGTGTCACATAATTCTAGTTCTCTGTGTCCTCTGAGAAGAAAAAATAGCTACAAAAACATTTACATTTGCAGTATATATGCCCAAAGTATAGTTTTTAAATGAAATTATTACTTGTACATCTTTTCTGGATGCTTCTATCTTTTATGCATTATTTGGCATTCAAAATCATATGTGAATTAAAGTGCTATTTACCAGTCTTTAGACTAAAGAAAATGATACTGTCCTGAAAATTTGTACCCGACCATTGATCTGTTTTCTGCCCCACACATAGTAAATGATTTGGCAAATGGTTCTACTCTGATTGATGGATTCCTCTGTTTTTCTTTCTATCCCACTTGTGCTAGCAGAAGTCCCAGCTGTTTTAATTTCTGTAGACACATCTGAGGAATGGTGGAAAATAAACAAACAATAGCTATTTTATGGTTCTTCCTATCATTTGGGAAACAGAAAGAGAAACTCATCGGGACTCTTGTCAGGGTCACCCAATTAAAAACAAATTACAACAAAAGGGCCAACATTTTTTTTAAATTTTATTTTGTCACAACATTATATACAAGCACATACAATGAAAAGAAACAATAGAACAGGAACGGTAGGCAGTTTTGTGCACTTATGCATGCCCCTTATAGTCCTTTTAGGAATGGGGTGAGGTCAACGGTAGATAGTTTTTGGTTAAAGCTTTTGGGAGTTTGAGAAGAGACCACAGAGTCAGGTAGTGTATTCCAAGCATTAACAACTCTGTTACAAAAGTCATATTTTTTCTTTGAAGAACCTATGAAAAGAACATAGAAAAATGACCTAGCAGCCCAATTTTAAATGACCATTGAAGATAGATACTGGAGATTACACAATGTCTATTTGGAACTGAGTCGTTTGTATAAGGCAGAATATAGGAAAAAGAGACAGGCATGATTAGGGGTTATTCCTCTGCCCTGGTCCTATTAGATCTCTCAGCGGCTTTTGATACCATCGACCATGGTATCCTGCTGCGCCGGTTGGGGGGATTGGGAGTGGGAGGCACCGTGTATCGGTGGTTCTCCTCCTATCTCTCTGACCGGTCGCAGACGGTGTTGACGGGGGCAGAGGTCGACCGCGAGGGACCTCACTTGTGGGGTGCCGCAGGGGTCGATTCTCTCGCCCCTTCTGTTCAACATCTATATGAAGCCGTTGGGTGAGATCATCAGTGGCTTTGGGGTGAGATACCAGCTGTACGCTGATGACACCCAGCTGTACTTCTCCACCCCAGGCCACCCCAATGAAGCTGTTGAAGTGCTGTCCCAGTGTGTGGAAGCCGTACGGGTCTGGATGGGGAGAAACAGGCTCAAGCTTAATCCCTCCAAGACGGAGTGGCTGTGGATGCCGGCACCCCGATTCAGTCAGCTGCAGCCGCGGCTGACTGTTGGAGGCGAGTTATTGGCCCCAAAGGATAGGGTGCGCAACTTAGGTGTCCTCCTGGATGAACGGCTGTCGTTTGAAGATCATTTGACGGCCGTCTCCAGGGGGGCCTTCCACCAGGTTCGCCTGGTTCGGCAGTTGCGCCCCTTCCTTGATCGGGATGCCTTGTGCACGGTCACTCATGCGCTCGTTACCTCTCGCTTGGATTATTGTAATGCTCTCTACATGGGGCTCCCCTTGAAGTGCACTCGGAGGCTTCAGTTAGTCCAGAATGCAGCTGCGCGGGTGATAGAAGGAGCTCCCATATAACTCCGCTCCTGCGCAGACTGCACTGGCTACCTGTGGCCTTTCGAGTGCACTTTAAGATGTTGGTTACTACCTTTAAAGCGCTCCATGGCTTAGGGCCTGGGTACTTACGGGACCGCCTGCTGTTACCACATGCCTCCCACCGACCCGTACGCTCTCACAGAGAGGGACTTCTCAGGGTGCCGTCCGCCAAGCAATGTCGGCTGGTGGCCCCCAGGGGAAGGTCCTTCTCTGTGGGGGCTCCCACCCTCTGGAACGAACTTCCCCCGGGTTTACGCCAAATACCTGACCTTCGGGCATTCCGTCGCGAACTGAAGACACATCTTTTTATTCGCGCGGGGCTGGCTTAAATTGATTTTAACAAATTTTTAAATTCTTAGAAATTAATTTTAAATGGGTTTTTTTAGCTTATTATATATTTTACTTCTCAGGCCAATTTTAAAATAAGTTTTTTAATTGCATTTTAAATTTGTATATTGTACCGTCTGTTTTATTCTTGCCTGTACACCACCCTGAGTCCTTCGGGAGAAGGGCGGTATAGAAATCAAATAAATAAATAAATAAATAAATAAATAAATAAATAAATGATTGACCCAACTATACCAGTAGAGTGAGAAAAACTGTACCTTTGATGCAGAGGAATGATGGGGTGGGCACCATTTATGCCCTCCTGAAAGGATAGATGGCCCATCCTCATTACTGGGTCAAGCAAGAAATATAGACCAGCTCTTTGTCTGGTGGACTGCTGAATTTCGCTTCAAGGTCTCTAAAGCTTGGTAATCTAAATGACTTCTAGTTCCTTGTAGTTTGCTTATGGATAGTGTGGATAGTATTGTTATACCCTGTTTCCCCCCAAATAAGACATCCCCTGATAATAAGCCCAATCGGGCTTTTGAGTGCATAGCAACAAGGCCAAGCACTTATTTCATGGTTCAAAAAAAATATAAGGCAGGGTCTTATTTTTGGGGAAACACGGTAGTAACAATACCCAAATTTGCTCAATCGTATTATTTCCAATTTAATAGGAATGTTGGTAAAATATTGTTGGAACTGTTTTCTGGTTCCAATCTAGAAGTATTATACTGTGGTTTGGGGTAGGAAAGATTTTTTTCTCAAGACTTGTAGTCCTTCACATTTCTCAACAAAGACAGAGACGGTACCATCAATCAAACACATCCAAAGACCAGTGTCCCTTGGTTATTCCCCATCCTTTTTCAGGCTGCTAAAATGATCCCAGACCTTTTATTTTTAGTGTCTGGAAAGATTCTCATAAAAATTCTCAGTGTATATGTTGTTTGCTTTAAGTGAGATGATGAACATCTAATGTGAGATAAATATATAAAGGGACTTCTGATTTTCTTTTTCCTTTTAGTTTTTGTTTTCATTCCTTTGGCACTGAAAAAAAATTACACACATACAGGATTTTTATTTTCTTTTAAAGATTTTAAGAACTTTTTTTTTAAAATAAAAGGAAATAGAAAGATGGATAGATGGCCACTCATGCAAAAAACTAACATAAATAAACTGAAGTAAAATACCCCAAGGTTCCATGATAAATTGAGCACTGAGAATATTGCAAGGCAAGGAAGGGCAGTCTTTAACATCTGGTTTTCAGACCATGAAGTTTTAAATGCCATTCAGTGCCCACATGAACCAGATTACACAGAATAATCTTGTTCAAAGCAGTACATGGAACTTGTATTTGCAAATTTGGTGCTATTGCAAAGGCTCCAACTAGCTTTTGATCATATTGCAAAATATATTATTTACTGAAACTGAAGTTATAGATTGTGTATTTCAGGTCTGCAAATTTAAATTCAACAAATGGAAATTTCAGTATGTAAAACTGAAATGGAGGAATTTAAACAAGGTGGTTTTTTTTCTCTTTCTAAAATCACATATTAATAATAAACTCAAATGTTAAGTGAGTTACAGTAGGGCTGTAATCAGAATGAATGAAACAATCACCATCCAACCAAAGTAGCATCCAAGGGGAAAATGTCAGAAAAATCAAGGTGGTAGCTGCATGAATGCAATTGAAACTTTGTCCCTTTTGCCATATATGTCACCATATGTAAAAAAGAAAAGAAAAAGAAAAAGGACAGGACTTCATTTGTGTAGTTGTGGCTACCATTTAGATTTTCCTGACCACCCTGCAGATACCTCTGCAATCAAGGAAAAGGAATAACATTTGGAAAATACAACTGCTTCTCCCTTTAGCTTCTGCTGCCCAAGATTTTTATCACGCTCATAATAGCAATATCAAAACATTTCTTTTAAGAGCTTGGAAAATCTCACTTTTCCGTTATATTGAAAATTACATTGGCTTCTTTTAAATCCATTTTTCTCATTATACCCATAATCATTAATATAAGTTGCATCTCATTTAGAATATTAGATTAGAGCAAACAACAACAACCACCACCCATGAGTGAAAGAAAAAGAACAGTTACTTTCAAACACTAAGGCTGCATTCTCACACTCTATTAAGCCATAATGTAACTTGATTTGTTTGAGCTTGGTATTTTGTAGAAATCCATATACCATGGTTTGGAAGTTTATCATGTTGTATGAACTAGGATAGATGTACCGTAGCTTATTCACTTAGTGTGCAGGACTCCAAGGTCACATTTTACTACTAGTAAAATGTGACCTTGGAGTCCTGCACACTAAGTTGACATTTTAGGTATGTTCTTTAAACTACTTTTCACATTCTTTTTTGTTAAAAAGGTACAACTGGAAGGACATTCAAGATTAGCTGAAATGAAAGCAAGGAAGTCCTGCTGAATCGGGCCCATCTCGTTCTTAAGTAGCTAATCGGAGGCTTCTAAAAGTAATCTGAGCAGTGCATAAAAACAGGAGCTGTCTATCCCCTATTGTTCCTTCCTCCTAGTAGCTGTGGTGTATTATGCCTCTGAAGATGGAGGATACATTCAGCTGTCATGATTAGTAACCATTGATAGATCTCTTCTTCCTTAATGCGTCTTTGAAACCTTTTTAAAGCCTTCCAGCCCAGTTCCCATCACACCATCTTGTGACATGGGATTTCATACATTAATTATGTGATGTTTCAAGAACTACTTTCTTTTGTCTGCCCTGAATGTAATCTCAGGCAAATTTACTGGGATATCCATCCTGTAACAGTGCCGGGCCTGAAGCATTCCAATTAGTACTCCGTGCATACAGTAATTTCATTCACTTCAGCATCTGTAAAGCTTGAACGTAAGTTCTGTGAAGGGAGTAAGGGGGAAACAAACCAGGGGTCAGATCTTCCTGCCTGTCTCCTACTGTTCAGTAACAATCTTATTTATTTGGTTCATGCCACAATTGTTTCATCAAGACCATCAAGAGCAGCAATGAGAGTCAGACTAAATAAAGCAGTGCTGTAATCGAAGTCCATTCTCTTCTTTATGTGCAGGGACATTCCAAAGGGGTGGAGCTATGGCACATGCTGTAAACCTGCTTTTTGCTTGGCTGGCACTTGGCCCCTTCTTCTCTCCCTCTTGGTTTCTTATTCTGAAATCTGGGCAGGTGCTTTTCTTTGCAGTTTGTTGGTGATGGAGAAAAGAGCTTAGCCACTCCCCAAAGGACAATAGGATTGGACCATAGAGGCAAAAATGTTAAATTAAAATACACAATTTGCTTTTATAGCTCTGATTGTGTTTATCTGAAGCCTTCTAATACAGAAGAGTCTGTCTGCCAAATGCATCAGTATCATTCCCCAGATAATATTCACCTCTTTCCCAACCGCTTCCTCATTATTATTCATCCATCTATATCTTTCCCATCTCTGACATACCTTAAAAAAACCATACATCTTGGCAGATTAAACCTTTTTATAAGTATCTCTTCCCCATGTCAGCAAGCTTTAATTGTTGTCCCCCCCCACCCCCATGCATTCAAAAACCCCTTAGAGTTGCATTTAATATGTAAGCTAAAGATATTGGGAATATAGGTGACTTTTAAGAGGCACGTGAGTAAGGTTTCAGAAAGAAATGGCCTCCCTGGAGAATAGAAGGGGGAAAAATGCACAAGGCCCTTCATTTAATGCTTTATTCCACAATTCCCATCAGATTCTACCAGCATGTTAGTGCTCAGTTGATAGGAATTAAAATCCAAACTCATAGTGAGGCTCACAGGGCTTCTATTACTGCCTATATGATTGGACAGAGTAGGCATGCCCCAAGTCCCATCTATAAAGCAATTTTATTTGGTGACATCTAGGAAGTATACTTTTTCTCTCATAAACCTTGCCATCTGGAGTATTATCTGCCCTGTTACCCAAAAGGTACAGTACATTTGGACAGCTTGAAAAATATGACTCTTTCCACAGGTCTTGGATTAAAGAGGGTGGTAATATATTTGATTGTTTTACAATAATTCTCTTTCTTACGTAATATGTGCTGTATAAAAATTATATTTTATGAGAATTTTTATTATATGCCACCCAGAGGTGCTACTGAATTGAGCAATCTTATCAATTGATAAATAAATATATCATCTATAAGTGGACCACAACAGTGTACAAAATGTTAATCAATATTATCCATATTTTCTAAAGATAAATTAGAGGAGTTACTACATAAAGCATAACATCTTTCTATGTATGAAATAAAAGAAAAACTATAGACTTAAGAAAAATTCTATTATGATGAGTATCACATAGCTGTGAATTGTTGTATCAGCACTTTTATTAATGCAGTGTCCTGGACTTTAAGCCAGGAATGGTTGCTGCTTTCTGTTGTATTGCAATAGAAACATTTTCAGTTGCTAATAAAAATCTGAATTAAATCTTTATGAGGAAATGACACATAAGTCCCTGTAAATAAAAATTAAGAGTCCAATTTATGGCTACAATTCCTGCATCTTGAACCAGAATGAGGCCATGCATGGGTACAATAATGTCAGAAGTAAAGCTAAATACATTTAACTTATACATACATTTTTTAACAGCCGAATTTTGCACACATTGAAAAATGAAATAAGAATGATTCACCCATTGCTAATACCAGTTATCTTTGGGTCTCATTAAATTTAACTAAGAACCCACTTAATGAGATCAATAAATAATGATATTCTTGATTTTAGTGGAAATTAAATGCCAATAATACTGGTCATTTTCTCAACTAGCAACTATAACATTTCATCACTCTTGTGCCAGAATAACAGTAGTGATAAGGACAGTCTTTATATTATTTCAGTAGTGTTTGTGTAATGCTATGAAGATATTTAAGTCTCTGGTGGAAATACGATCTAAATCTGGATCCTGAATGTTACTGATATATTGAACTAAAATTTATCCACTGTGGAATTATTCGGATTAAAGCCAATTCACACTTTCTGTTTGTTCAATCCCTATTATAGGACACTCATTATTTCTTGAATATTGTTCTCCATCTCCTTCTAGAAAATGCATTCTGTGGTAATGCTTTGATCTCGTCTTTCCTGTTCATGAGCTGTCTTAAACCTGTTTAAATAGTTGGCCTCCTGTGCTTCATGGCAATCTAGCAATATCCCAACTCTACTTGGCAAAATATATCCCTTCAAGGAGCAGATCACTGTTTTTTCATCCTGAGTTGCCAGGCTACTAGGCTTTCAATTAATCCATAGCACTCTTTAAAAACATATTCTTGTTGATGGTCTTAAAAAGCACAGAGCCTAGAAAGGTCTCCTAGTTACCATGTTTTCTCCATCAATTATCGCAGTACCCACATGCTTAAATTTAAAAAAATCAATGTGCAACATAGGCACAGTGGAACAAAGTTTCAACGAATGTAATTATTTTGCTTCCACAGATCTGAATCTTCAGGTTTTCTTTTTTTAATTCTATTTTTATTTTATTCAAAAAAGTTTAAAATACACAAATCCATTTTTTAAAAAAATGAAAAAAACGACAAAAGACATTAAAAAGTTCATTAAAAAAGAAAAAATGTACACATGTAAAGATATTATCTCCTCTAGTTGAATACTCATTAATATATTACTACAATATTGTTTCCCACCAATTGCAAAACAAACCCCCAAAATTTTTAAACTACTAAATCTATTTGCAAATTATTAACCTGTTATCTATATACTGCATTAATGATAAAATAATTAACAAGAATAACAACAATAATAAAAAAGACCAGGTTAAAGTTTCAAAACCTTCTATTAACAAATTGTTAATGTAATCAGCTGATAGAAAATTTATCACGCCATCTTATCTATCCTAAATTGTCCCAAGATTGACAGTAATTCATCCTGGATCAAATATCTAGGTTTGTTTCTTAATGCCAACTCTTATCAATTGTTGTCTGCTTAAATTCAATTTCCAAAGTCAGTGTATCTTCACCAAAAAGATGAAATTGTTTTTCAGTTAAGTGTGATAAATCCATTTTCCAATGTTCTTTAATCCCCCTCGGGAAAACCAATTTTTCACTTTTCCATTCAGTCATATTGCTACTGTTGTAAAAGAATGCATGCTTGAACTTCAGGGAAGCATATGCAATCAACTCAGTTTGTTCTAAGACTGAACAGTTCATATTTCTTTCCAACGGATCTGCTCCTTTCAAATCACATTCCTTTTATGAATCTAATTTATCTAGAGCTACATGCATCTGAATATTTTCCATAGCAATTATCATTTCATCAAGCTTTTTTTAAAAAAGCTTTCAACTAAAGTTTGTATGTTACCAAATGGTCTTTCTTCATATATCAGCTTGTTTGTAATCTGAATCATTGTTGCTCTGTGTAACTTAACAACGATAAATAAGCGAACACATGGAACAAAGAGCCCTGAAGCAAAGTGAAGAAATAGATAAAGAAAAAGAAAATATATTTCTGGATATTTCAATCCAAAGTTAAAAGAAAATTTAAAAAATAAACTCCAAATATTTTGCAAATTAATAAAATGCAAAAACTCCATCCAATATAGATTTAAATCAAATAAAAGCACCTTCACTATCCAAAATTAGGGCATGTTTGCATATGAAAAGGCAAAATTTATTCAAAATAACAACATTCTTCCCAAAAGGAAAAAGAAAATAAAAAGAACAGATTAAGTCCAGCAGGGGTTAAAATAATTCCGCATTCAGCCACTTAACTTTTAAGAGGAAAAGCAAAGTGAAACAAAACGAATTTTAAAAAAAACCAGAAGATTTTGAAGTTAATATTGAAAAAATTTATCGTGTTAATTCTTGGTTGGCAAGGCAGAAGTGTTTACCGAGAGATGTGGTTATTTATTTTACAAATAAGAAGATTAGGTATGGAATTTTGCAAGCATTTTATAAAAATAAATTTCAAATACTAGGACAAGATATAATAATGATGAAGGAAATTCCTCCTAAAATGTTAAGAAAGAGAAAATAATTTGCCTTTTTAGTGGATGAGCTTAAGAAACATCAGATATATTTTAGATGGGAGATTCCAGCTGGCTTAACAGTGAATTATAAAGGAAGAAAGTATTTTCTTAATACAATTTTTAAAGCACGAGATTTCTACACTAATGTATTAAAGATTGGGAACCCTTTATCGATAGATGTTAAGTTGAATGGTGAATAGATGGTGGAAAATGTGTAAGATAGAAGATAAGGGGAGTGAGAATGTTTAATTTTATTATATATGATTATGGTTAATTTTTGTAAATGATTTATTTTGGATATAAATGTGTAATTTTAGGGGTACTATTTGATATATTTGAGGTATAAAGGAATAGGAAGATGGAATATTGTTTAATTTTGGAGGATAGATAGTAAAATTTAATTTGGATTAAATATTATATTTGAGATGGATGTTATATGGTTAACTAGAATTTAATTGTTATAACTGATATATTTTGGATAAGTTATAGGTGTAATTTTAATAATGTTATTTGATATAAGTAAGGTAAAGTGAAGATTTTAATTATTACAATTGATATATTGTGGAGATAATATAGGATTAACAATAATATTTGTAATCTGATTTGATGTATGTAAATGATACCAAAGATATGAAAAGATGGATTATTGTTTATCTTTGAGGTTGGATAGTAAAATTTAAGAAATTAAGTTGGAAATATGAACTATTCTTGAGAGACTGCTTAAGGAAGAAAGACATATCAGAAGAATCCTTGGGGAATATTGGAAGATGGAACGTTGTTTTGGTACTGATTGATGAAGGTTGGATATTAAAACTATGTACTTTAATGAAAACCAAATACGAACTCAATTGGAAATTTCTGAGATCGGGGAGTCGAGGTTTTAAGGAGTGACTATGGATTATGATTTGTGTTATATTTTAATTTTTGACTGTTAGTTTTATACCCTGTATTCGGTTCTGGGAAGTCCCGGGGGGTGGGGGGAGGGAGGGGAAGGGAGGGGGGATGAGGTAGAAAATGGATTGATGGTTAATGTACAGAGATGATTGAAGATGTATAATCAATGTAAGATCGGAGCTGCCTGGCTACCATTTCAGAATGATGGGAAGGAAGGAAGTAGAAGAGAGAAGGAGGTAGGAAAGAGAAGAGGAGGAAGAGGAAAGGAAGGAAGAGGGATAGAAGAGGGAGAAGAAAGGAGTAGGGAGGAAGGAGGAGAGGTTGTAGATAAGAGAAGGGGAGGAGGGTCGTGGAAAGTAGAAGAAGGTAGAGAAGGGAAGAGAGTTAAAGGAAGGGGGTGGTGACCGGGCAGGTCCGATTAATTGTATATGATGGTACATTAAATATGTTATTGGATATGAATGTTAAAATAAAACTTTTTATTAAAAAAAAACGAATTAAAAAACTGAAATTAAAACCTAGGCTTAAGAAAACAAACTGCTGAGAGGAAGATGGATGACCAGTGACTTTCTGATCATTTCCACTGGAATCTTCAAAACTCCCCTTCTCAGGTGGTTCTGCAGCCATCTGAAAGCCATCTTGGGTCATTCCTAAGTGCTCCCGTTCAAATCCAGGCTGCAGCTTTGTTAGAGAACCAGCCTTGGCAGCCAAATCGGCAGATTGTGAAAAAGAAATCCTACAGTTTAGCAGCCATTTTGGGAGGGAATCCTCTTCCTGTAGTTTTCTATGAACCTACAATGGTATATGGGAATGAAGATATATCCTATTATCTTTGTTATGGTCAATAAAGGAAAATGTTTTAGTTCGTGGTTGAAATGAGGGGTCCTTGACTTAGATGTTTTTTTTGCAGATCTTTCATTACCCAAACTAGGCAATGTCATTAGTAGTAGTTGTTTTGATCATTGTAAGGTCAGAGCAAGGATGGTACAAGAAAGGAATAAAGCAAAAGAAAGGGTCTATGACAGTGATGGCGAACCTTTTAGGCACCGAGTGCCCAAACTGTCTGTGCGCATGCCCAAACTGAAAGGTGCCTGCATGCACACGACCATGCACGAATACATGCGCAGACATGCGCAGCAGAGACCTGAAGACCAGCTGACTGTCGGGAGGCGTGGCATTCCAACACCGGCAGCGCGGCAAGAGGTAAGATCTTTTTCTTTCATGAGCTTCTGTTTCGTCATTTGCAGGGAAACAGAACCTCATGAAAGAAATGTCACGGAGATCTGACCTAGGGCGACGGCGCACATGCCAGCAGAGAGGGCTCTCCATGCCACCTCTAGCACACATTCCATAGGTTCGCCCTCACGGGTCTATGATAATGTCAAAAGAGAGAATATGGGAAGTGGACATGAAGGCATGTCCAAACATGTCCAAACTTACAAGAAAGCAAGAAAAAAGAATCAACTATGTTATGTTATGTTATGTTAACTAGTGAGGAGGGAACAATCCCTGAAAGGAAAAGGCTGGCCCTGGTGGACCTACACATACAAGGGCCAGCTAGCTAGCCTTGTCTTCACCAAAGAGATGAAAAAGGTAAGAAGAAAGGGAACTTCCAATCAAGATTTATAGTCCAGTTTGAGCATCAATCCAGCTCTGTGGATTGAGCATCAATCCAGGTGGACTAGATCTTGAATTTGTTATGTTAGCTTCAGAAACAGCCAGGAACAACATAGGAGATGAACAATGAAGAATTGCCCTAAGTGCGTTTCTTCTTGAGCTATTTGTATATAAGTCAGTATACATTAGATTATTTTCTTGACTGAATGTGCAGATAGTAAAGCAGTATTCCTGTCTCCTCAGGTGATAGCAACAGGAGGCTCTGGCATGCAACCGTGGGAGGTGGCTGGCCTCTGCAGCCCTGAATATCAAATTCATTAATCTGAACTTCTCTAAATTGTTTGATGGCAATGTGTCCTTCAGCTTCCTGCTCCAAAGAATTAATTTATTTTGATTTGAATACACTGTCCAGATTTTGAATTTGCGAGTCCTAGTGAAATCTGGATGGTTAGCCAAATAAAATGCTGTTCTTACTGTAAAGATATTTGTCTCTCCTTCCTTCCTTCCTTCCTTCCTTCCTTCCTTCCTTCCTTCCTTCCTTCCTTCCTTCCTTCCTTCCTTCCTTCCTTCCTTCCACCCATTATAAGTGATTTTTCTGTTTAACACTAGGGTTTATATATTAAACCTTTCGTTTTCTTATTTTCCCTTTTCAGTTTGCCTATTTAAATATTTTAAATAAATAAATATATCTCAGAATATGGCAGTAGCCAGCCCCATTCTCAGCAAGCACTTGTTATGATACTACTTTACTAATTACAGTTAGTTCCTTCAGCATTTTGGGCAGGTTCTGACTTCTACATCTTCAGCATTTGTCAGAGTTGAACATTCCAAGATCTCCCTGATCATGCAGATGGGATTACTTAGAACAGTGGTTCTCAACCTTTATAGTGCTGCGACCCCTTTAATACAATTCCCCACGATGTGGTGACCCCAACTGTAAAATTATTTTCATTTTGAATTTATCGCACCTGAAGCCGTATTGGCTAGCGATCTGAACTGCTTGCGATTGCCTTGAGGATGGAGGCGTTAAAGCGGAGACTCCTCCCCTATTAAGTTTATCGCGCCTGAAGCCAGATTAGGCTAGCAATTGGGAGTGATTAAAGCTGGCTTGAGAGGGAGATATCAGAACAAAGCTTTCTCTCTTTTTTAATTCATCGCGGCTGAAGCGGAATTTGGCTAGCGATTTGAAGAGCCTGCAGCTGGCTTGTGGAGTCAACCATTGGAGCACGATTCTTCGACTTGCAAGTATACTTCCCATATTTCTGATGGTCGTAGGCGAGCCCTGGTAAATTGTCATTTGACCCCCCAATGGGGTCGCGACCCATAGGTTGAGAACCGCTGACTTAGAAAGTGCTGATGGTAGCTGTCCACCCAGTTATTTGTTTTCTATTCTAGTCCATCAACAGCTTTCACATTGAAAGATGAGTGAGATGAGTCTACAGATGAGTGAATAAGACTACAGGCAGGCCAATGAGAAATTGGAAAATGACTCTCATCTGTTGTCCCTACTAATATCAAAGTGATATTTGGCTTCATTCTTAATATCTTGAAAACACATTAAATTAGTCTATTTAAATGGAAAAAGTGTGTTGGTGATGGGTACTCCTTGGCAAAAGTGGCTGTGTTTTCTCTCTGATAACAGGTGGAATGAAATCTGGTGATAGTCAGTGCAAAACCAAAAATTGAGTCAATTCAGTCTTTCTCATTCATTCTCACAATATCTAGCCATCAATATAAGCACAGGAAATTGTACCACATCCATCTTTCCACCCACCCACCTACCCACTCATCCATCCATCCCCTCTCTCTGTGTCTGTCTCTCATACATAAACTATTAAATCACACACGCACTGTAACCATCCCCTCTCTCTGTGTGTCTCATACGTAAACTATTAAATTACTCACATTGTAATACAACCCCCCCTTTAATTTGTCCATCATCTATCTGTTCATTTTGTTTATCACACACACGAATCCATCAGTTTACCATTCTTGCCCTATATGGGATTCTTTCTGACATGAAAGAGTTATTTGTACATAGATCACTTTATGTTAGAATCAGTTTACATCGTGTGTGCAGGTATCCACAGACAAACCCTACACACCAATGGTAGGAACTTTTGCCATTCTTCTCCCCAGTTTGGGGCACGATCATATACCCAGTCTCTGATCCTCCATCCTTCCCAATGTTCTACTTTATGTGACCAGCAGTAGTGAATGAGCAACCAGATGAACACAGAACCCTGTCATTAAATATTCATCTTAGATTATTATGCATGGGCTAGTTGGATGGCATATGTTCTTGCAGTCTTCAATCTCTAGGCCAAATATCTAAAGCTGGAATATAAATGTAGTTTAGGTCTGGCATTTTCTCATAGGATTAAGTTGTCCTTGGTGGTGATGGCTCAAACATTTGGGAGCTGCCCAAAAAGTGGCATGGGCTAACATGTCGATCAAGAATTGTCAATTCCTGAAGCATAAAATTGGATATTATTTTAGTTACAATTACAATGACTGTCAATTACAGTTTCTAGTACCCATGTTTCTTTCTCTTAATACGTTTCTGTCTTGTTTGGCTCAAGTTGAATAGTGAAATTAGATGTGTATGCTTTAACTGAATGATCAAATTAATTGATTTTTCTTGCTTAAAAACCCCCTGAAAGAGCTATATAATTTTACTTTCACTTTTTCACCATGCTCCCTGACTTTCATTACCAGAGCTTGAAGATCATTCCACATTGAATATTCAGCTATCATGATATCACAATCATCATGTAGTTATTGATGTTTCTCCCTTCAGTTTTAAAACTATGCTCATATTCTTCCAGACCAGCTTCCTTCAATATATATTCAGCATATTAGTTAATAAATAAGGGAAGAGTATGTCGCCGTCTCTTACTCCTTTACCTACCTGAATCATTCTGTTTCATAATCTTATATCTGGACTGAGGCTTGCTGATGTGTACATAGGTTTTTCATGAGAACAATGAGAAGTTCTGGGATTTCCATGCCTGAAGGGATATGGCTAGAATTATATATTCTTGGTATGCATTCCGGCTGTTCTTCACTCATCCCTTCCAGGAACACCTTCCCACCATGATGAGAAAGCACAGCAAGATTTTGGATGGAATGGATAGTTTCAAGATTTAACAAATATTGAAGTCCAAAGTTGATTCATGTTTTAAGATGTCTTCTTTCAATTTTTCTTTTACTTTATACTTTGTTAAGCAATGAATACAAGTCCTTTATCACTGAAAAGCTTATAGTATAGAATAATCCTATTTTGAAAAGTGATGCAAAATTCATTTTATTTCTTTTTTGTTTGGTGTGTGTGTGTGTGTGTGTGTGTGTGTGTGTGTGTGTGTGTATGAAATAAACTGAGCGTCTCTCCATTATACATTTCCATTATTATTTTTTCCCTTAGTACTATTGCTGCTTCTGAAGTTATGTTTTAAAGCTAGCATTTATGTTTAAGAAGTTAAAAGGAATATATTAAACCAATTTTAATTCTTCTTATAATCTTTAGAGTAATGAATCTGAATATTCCATTCTGGCAAAGCAGTTTATTATCCATGTTTTAATTTTCTGGCTTTTCCCCTTTATATCACTTTATTGTTCTATGTATGAATATGAATCTACACAAAGACACAGACACACACATCTAGTCTGAAGCAAAATGTTTGACTAAACAGGTCTTTGAGTTGTGTCTGCAAAGAGCATTTTATCTTCTTATGACTAATATTAGTTCTTCCATGCACTTTGCTCTGTAGCTCTTAATGTTTTTAACATTGAATAATATCATTACTCAGATGTTCAGATCTCTAGAAAACAATGCAGAACAAAGAAGATGGTTAGTCTCTGGGTTAGGCTCCATTGAAGGTCAATTTCTGGATCAACTTTATATCAAAAGATGGTCTTCAAGCCATGATATTTCCCTCAAAACTGGCATTTGTAAATTCAGCCACATAGTTCCAAGATGTTGTGACCCAGGCCCAAGTAGGTAGTAGTAGACGCAATCAGTTCAAAAACAAACAGACTTTATTAGAACAGATGAGAATTAACTCATTCTCAATGTAGTCCAAACTAAATCAAAGCAAATTATTCATAACACAATTCTTCAGTCTTATCATCAACCTTAGTCTAATTAGGCAAACTGCCAAAGGCTTTTCTTGGCAAAAGTTCAAAAGCAGAAGACGGTGACAAGAAATAAATATAGCAAGACAAGAGCAATTCTATCAACATTGTTTTCTAGCAAAGAGCCCAAACACTATAGCTGGTCTTTTAAGCCTTATGGGAGGGGCCAATCATCTCTTGGCCGTACTCCCGAATCGTCCTATTTGCTTTAGCTGCTCTTGCCTTCTGGCAGCTCTTTTCATGCGTGCATTAGGAACAGGCTCCTCCTGTTCCTCTGCCTCACTACTGTCAGCCTCTGGAGGCTTCGGAGTCCGCACATCATTCCCAGATGGCCCTGGCCCCACCTCTGCCTCCGACGCAGAGCCCTCATCCAGGCCTTCTCCAGCCTCCAAGACTCCAGGACATGTTCTTCCTCAGCCTCATCGCTGTCTGACTCTGTTACCAGCTCCGCAGGCTGCTGGCGGACCACAACACAAGAGGATCAGAAGAGCGTGTGTGTTAGTGTCCTTATTTCCTTTGTCCATCTCCTTTGGGTGGATCGTATATTGTGGTCCAAGGATATGGTTCCAATTCTTCTCCAGAAAGCTCTGGAATTCATGCCCTTAACCTTCTTGTGAAAGCAAGACCAGCAGCCAAAGGCAAGGAGAACTCTGTTCCCTTTCCAGCAGCTGATTAGGGTAAATGTCAACCCTAAGAGTCAGAAATAATGAATGAAGGATGAAACAAAGATTGGGGGGGGGATGGAGAGGGGAAATAAGCAGGCTGGTAACTAAGCACCAAGGGGGGGCTTTGAAGTTTTATTATAGCCAGACTTAAGGAGCTCCATCTTAACAAATACATTTACTCTGGGACGCATGTGGCATAACGTTTCAATGTGAGTTTTGTTCCAGTGTGTCTGATCCAAATATATGGGAGCTTTGCATACTCCAATGTCTTTCTTTATTAATGTCTCTCTTAAAATCAGATTCCAAATGTTAAATTCTATTCATCAAACTTATTAAGAAAAAAGTGTTTAACTGTCTGAATCAAAGATGGGCTGGACTTCCAGAAATATGAAATATTTCATTAAAAATGAAATATATGACTCGGCATTTTGTTACAGTAACCATCAAGGGCTCATAGTTACTCATTTTCCTCCTGTAGCAACTCCAATTAACACAAATCTTGGATTAATCAAGCAGATGTTTCTCTAGTGTGATAAGCTATTGGTGAAAGATGTGGGAGTGCATCATCAAGACAGAAAAGCAAAGATATGCAGGTGTTAACCCATCACAGATTCAGATATGAACTTCAATGATAATTTAAATTAACCATGAATTAAATAGAATGTCACTACATATCAGCATAGTGGTAAATCTGCACTACTATTAATAATCTTCTCATAGTTCCCATCACCAATCTCTTTCCACTTATGACTGTATGACTGTAACTTTGTTGCTGGCAATCCTTATGATTTATATTGATATATTGAGCATCAATTGTGTTGTAAATGTTGTACCTTGATGGACGTATCTTTTCTTTTATGTACACTGAGAGCATATGCACCAAGACAAATTCCTTGTGTGTCCAATCACACTTGGCCAATAAAAAATTCTATTCTATTCTATGTGTGCCTGTTGGCTAAGTCTGCTGTCCAGCAGCTCATTGTTGATGGACAAATTCAAGGTGTCTGTTTTCTGTTTCCATAACCTTTTATACAGTATTTAAACCAGACTGAGGCTAGTTTTTCAAATAGGCGAGTGTCCTCTACAACAGCAGTCTCCAAGAATTCCTCAGTCAGCCATGCTGGGAGTTGAAGTCCACAACTCATAAAGTTGCTAAAGTTGAGGACCCCTACTCTACAACATATGGCATAAAACTAACCCCTCCAGGAACATATGCTCTCTTGCATTTTAAAAATATTTATTTATCAAATTTATGAGCCGCCCATCTTGTAGTTCAGATAATTGAGAGGCTTACATCAAATGGCAGAGTAGTCTTGAAGATGAATGACTAGAGTACAGGTGGCTCTCTCTTCTGCTAAATATTTCTAAAATATTAGAAGAAATAAAATATTAGGTTCAGCAGGTGTTGCCAATATACAATACAGCTTCTCAGAAGTGCTTGATTCTTTCTCCAATTGCTTCAGAAAATTGCAGGGTTTTCTTTGAAACTTCATCCTGACAACCATTATCCTTGGTGAGCGATATATATTCTTCAGCTGCGAAGCAGAGTTCACCTCCTGAATGGTACTGCTTCCTGAGAAATTAAGGTTATACTCCTGCTGGATTTCTCAAAGTGAAGTTTTAATTTAATGATTCCTGCAAGACATTGAAAGTGTTGAAAGAAAAAAGAAGAGTATCAGGACCAAGCGTGTTCTAACTTGCTTTACATTTTAGCCATAAAACTCCACGAGTACCCTAAAGCCTGCAGAGACAAGTCCAGTCACAATATTATCATTTTTCTTTTTTTGCTGTGAAAGGCAAGGAAGCAACTAGAGAATGACCAAAGGGTTCTGACTGTTAATTCCTTCTAGGATGAGGCTACATTTCAGCTCTTTAGAATTTTGACAACACAATGCTTGTTGCAATGATCCCTCACTACTTCTGACATGAGTGTGACTTTCTGCTGGCTTGGAATAAAAGCTTTTCTGCAGGCATTAATTGAAGATTAATCAAGCTTCCTGTTGCCCCCATCGACCAGTAGTTCCATGCCATTTGCCTGAAAGAAGGAAATATTTCCCTGCCTTCAGTTGCTCATTAATTTCTCAAAGTTTCTGACAGATGATCACAACTTAAAAATGGCTACAAATCTTCTTTTTCTCCTTTTCTCTCCTTCTTACTCTCCTTTCCTCTCTCCCTTTCCTCCCCCATCTCCATATGAATTTTGCATGTTTTTTGTAAAGATAAATCTATATTAAATTCACATTTTAAAACTTCCTTACCATCAAAAAGTATGCAGTTCTAAAGTTACGTGTGTTAACAAAATATATTTATAATTATTCCCTCCATATTATCCATTTGATATACATATTTTAATACAACTTATGAGCCAAAAATTGTTTCATAAAATTTTGAAAAAGTGAGAAATCTGAAGAATGTGCCTATTGATCTACATATTTGTACATTTAAAGGTATCAGGCCATTTTAAAATGAAGCTCCTATTTACATATAGAAGTCTCTGGAAAACATTAAGGTGACCAAGATAACAAAAATATTCAAATGAGCCTATATTTGCATAAATGAAGTATTGGAGCATATTTAGTCACTGGAATTATGGATGCATATATTTCTATTGATTTACTTGCTCATTTATTTTTACTCCAAATAAATTTCATTCTGCTTTTTAAATACTGCGTGCCTCTAAATTTGCTTATGATCATTAAAAGATAATAAATTCAAAACACATCTTTTAAATTAGCACATTCTGTGGATTTCTCTCCTAACAGTGTGACATATGGGCTGCAAAATACTGTGTTAAGATAGTTTATTTAATTTAGTGTTTTGTGACTACAACCATTAGGACCTGCAAAACATGACTTATGACTTAGCAATATGAAGGAACTCAGTTTTTTTCTGCTTATTCAATAAGCTACATTTAAAATTAAGTTATTTAATGCAGTGTGAAAATATAATCCCACACATAGTCTTTAGGAAAAAATCATTCCCAAATAAAATGTTGGCAAACTTTGCAGGGCGGTTCAATTTGAATAGAGAAATAATGCCATTTAAGCTGAGATGTTTGCTTATCAAGAAGTTTACACATTAACGAATTTGATAATATGAAGGAATCTAGTTTTAGGCTGAATGTTCAACTTTTCATAAAATATTCTGTCTGGAAAGGAAGTGACATGCAGGCTTGCAAAATTTATGTTGCTCTGTTTTGCATTGCAAACCTGAGAGAGTAATTGGCTTGTGGATCCCTGGGCACAGGACTGTCCATTTCAAAATCAACTCTTTCTACTCTTGGTGTCCACTAACTTCTTTCCAAAGGGTTGGTGGAGGAGAAGGAGCAGACAGAAGTAGTCCGATGATAGACCAGCTGCCTGCCTGGGATTTATTTATAACCTATGCCTGGGTCCTTCCTCAGGGGCTGTGCATTAGTGCGAGAGACTCAAATTTTCAGGCAGCTGCTAATTGAGCAATCTGCCACACTAATGGGAGAGCTAATGAAGGGGAACTGTTCTGGGGCAGGAGGGCCTCCTTCCTGTGCAGGCTGAAGGGAGGCCACAAGGGCAGTTGTCTATGGGTCTTTCAGGAATCATCAGCTGCACTATCAATTTTCCTGCTGTAACCTTTAGACACCACAACCCTAGGGATGTGGATCACCTTTAGAGAGCGTGTGGGATTAATTTTGGAGGCAGAGAGAAGGACTGGCCTGGAGGGCCCCAAACCACAAGGCGTACAAGATGTTTTTCGTTAAGAGGTGGTAGTGGGCCTGAGCTCTAGCAGGCTAGACTAAAGTAATGGAGATCCAACATGTGTTCATGACTCACATTGGTCTGTGTAACTGCTATACAAGACATCCTCCCCGTTTCCCCCCCCCTCCCAAAAAGCAGGATGTGGCAAATATCTATTATGCAAATCAGCTGAACAATTAGGAGAGGAGGTGGAATTGTGGCTAAGGAGTTGATTTCTTTTAAAACCAGAGACAAAGAAAGGGAAAGTGTGCTTTTGTGCCTTCTACCTAATTCCAGATGCTTGAGCACAGGGAGAGAAATGCTGTGGTTACTTGATGGGGAAGGACAGAACGCTGTATGATCTGAGTTACTCTCCCAGATAATTCTATTTTTAATATATATTTTAGGAGTGAGTCCTGGACCAAATTAAACCTTTTGAGAAAGTTTGTTTGGCCAGAAAAAAATGGAAGTGGTGAGGCAGAAAATAAATGTCTGGTTTTAAACCAGGATGTTAAGGGATAGAAATAAACTTGATTAAGGCAAATGAGGTGGCAGTTTCACCAAAATCGGAACACATTGTTGTGGTGCAATCTACGTCTGTTTATAGTGAATCAATTTCCTGATCTATCTTTTTATACTTTTGTACTATACATTCAGCATTTTGAGTCTACTGAGCATATGTTAAGTTTTTGAAGTTTAGCTTCCGGGGAATTCTTTTTAATTCTAAATACTTTTCTATAAAGCTAAGCCTGAAGGTATCTGGCACTTGTGCATAGGTTTTAGATTCTTTGTGTGAAACCACTCTTTGTTTAGTATGCTGTTCAAACCAGTTATGTCCTCTACTGCAATCTTCTATTAGTTCATTTCATTTTCCTTTAGTTTCCTTCCCTATTTCCAAGCAAAATTCACTGAATCTTCCATACTCACAAGACATGCTCAGCTTTATTGTCACTCCGGGTATTTCTGCAAATGTTGAGCTTCTTCAGCACATGCTGTAGTCTCTATTGACCACAGAGTGCAGGGTTTTGAGGATAAAAACAGTGGTGCTCATACCCTAAAATCAGAAATAGAGGAAATTGTATTTAAGGGCAAAACAAAATAGAATATAAGTAGATTTGATTTTTAAACATAAGCTAAGGGAATCCTTATTGAGTAAGTTTCAGTGGGTGGAAATTTGTGTTTTTGGGTTACCATGTAGGTCTTCCATTTCGGAATGTTCCCCCCCAAAAGCACAAATTGGTTGGATAGTTCAGATTTGTGTTGGGTTCCGGAATCCATCTCTCCACTAATTCCTATTACAGTTTAATTTGCATGGACATATAATCCAACAGAGCTCCCATGTCCAAATGATCATAACCAATGGCTAATCTCATAGGAGTTTGAAGAAAAATGTGCAAATTATAGATCATAAATCCCACTGCTCATTAAATATAGTAAAGTAAATCTATATAAACTGCAGTAAATTCCTGCGTTGTCATTCTGTTTTGGGAAACGGACCAGAGAAGAAATTTCTAGACTGTGCTTGAAAAGCAGCTGGAATTTATCCTGGTCTCCCCTCCAAAATGACCACATGGGATTGTAAATGGGATGTTCCACAGTCTCAACATATCAAGCAAATTGTGACTGATCTTTTTTGGAAATCTCCCTCCCAGCTTTTTCTTGTTGTTTTCTCACTTGTCCTCCCTTGGGCAATGAACAAGTCCTTACATAATTTAATTCAATTGGGCACTGTGGTTTCTGCCAACAAAACTGACAGATGGCGAGACCTTTGATCTCCCACTCTTCTACAGCAGAACTTTGATTTTTTTTAAAAAGGAAGTATTTTTCCAGGACTATTGAAAAGTGGCCCAGCATATATAAGGATCAGTGTTTTCCAAATAACATTATAACTCTGAATTAAAATATGAGCCATAGTTTGTCTTGCAACTGAAAAGGTTTCCAGCAGCATGCTTATCTTCTGGAGTGAGTCACTGTTCTGAGTGCACATCCTCTAAAAGAAGATAGATTTAATTTACTTTTTAAATGTCTTTCCAAACACTGTAGCTATTAAATACATAAAATACAATAAACCAAATCTAAGAATAGGTCTTAAAAGTCAAGCAGCATTCAAAATAAAGCAAAACAAGAACAAGCAAAGAAAAGAAAAGCAGTGAATATAAGTGAATGGCCTCTTTAGTTCTGTATGGAAGTTCCCTCGGCTCATATTATTGTTATGGGCAAATGTCTTGTCTTATTTACCAATTGGTTTAAGAGGTTTAGAGTTGCACAAAACATTGGAGCATGATTCTAGCTTCCTTATGATGATTCCATTACGAGATAGTACAGTATAAGGAAGGCAGTATAATGATAAAAATAAATTTGATGTAATGTTGCATCAAATATGATACCTTTTTTTTGGAATTGCTGCAGTTCTGCTGTTTTTATGAATGCCCTGTTTTTCTCTTGGTACAAATGCTTACTTTGTGCCCCCTTTTAGGCCCTGGGATCAATACTGTCCTCTGCAACAAATTAGATACCGGACTTTTCCTCTTTTGTCAAGTTAAAGCTTGTTAGTTAAAACTAGCAAGTTAGCTAAAACTAATCCTTGAGCCAAAAGCAAATTATATTTTCATAAAATTTGCTATCTTCACTGGTGTTTCTTATCCTGACATGGGCCTTGCCTTGCCCTTATTTCTAGTGTTCAGGAAATATTTGCATAGTGTTTCATAGATTTTCTGGGCTTTGTTTCCTTCCCCTTCAAATAATTTTTTTTTTTTTGTTTTTGTTTACATTTATACCCCGCCCTTCTCCGAAGACTCAGGGCGGCTTACAGTGTATAAGGCAATAGTCTCATTCTATTTGTATATTTTTACAAAGTCAACTTATTGCCCCCCCAACAATCTGGGTCCTCATTTTACCTACCTTATAAAGGATGGAAGGCTGAGTCAACCTTGGGCCGGGCTCGAACCTGCAATAATTGCAGGCTTCGGTGTTCTTAATAACAGGCTATTACCAGCTTGAGCTATCCGGCCCCTATGTTAAGAATTAACATTCTTCTTTCTTCTACTTTATCAAGATACTTGCCCCACCTTCCACCACCATGGTTGGCCAGCTGCTGCTCGGAAGATGATACCTAGGGGCCAAACATGCCAGGATGATCCTAAGCTCTAGAAGTCATGTAACTGCCATACCAGCCAAAGAGTTGGTGAAACATGCTAAACTGCACTCACAGCAAAACTGCCATAATGTGGCGTCTGCTTAAAGAGAAAGCATTATAGAAATAGCTAAAGATTATTGTAAGATGCCTCAGAAGTGGACTGGGGATGAGATGAGGACAATATCAAAAGCAAAAAAAAGAGAAGTGGTCAGGACATGTTTATGCTATACTTGTGTGCAAGTAGGGAAAGGCTCTGTATCCTGAAGCTAGTCCCTCCCTGAATTCATTGGGTAGACCACACATTTTATCTTCTCCCAATCCAGCTGCTATACAGTATGCAATTATTATAAAAGCTAAACACCTGGTTAGAAAATTAGCAGCGTATTATCATACACTTTTACAAGACATGCACTTTTTAATAGAATAGAGGAATTGCAACTTGGTGACTGAGAATTTGGTGGGGGAGGGATTTCAATGCTGTTATTTACATGTTTTATATTTTCCCATATATTGCTTTCCTGTTGGTTGTTGACTGAGTAACTATTATTTAACATACATTGCTGTCCCACTTTGGAACCATTTACTTGTTTGGGGGGTTGCAAATGTAATTCAATATGAAATGCTAGCATTTTCATTTCATTTCTTTTCAGATAGAAAAAAAGTGTGGTGATTTTTTGTTGTTGTTGCTGCATCTTTAGTGATAAGTCAAAGAATAAGACTGAATGAATTACGTACATACTTTGCATTTTTGATTGGTCAACTGGAAGAAAATTAACTGAGCGCTTTGTTTGTGTTTTGAGCAGTAAACAGGATCACTGATCACTTTAAAAATATGTGAGGATTCTAAATTTGAATCTACTGATAGATTCCGAATACTTGTTATATCCATAAAATGTCACCCTAAATTATATTGCTAAAATGAAGACAGTATGAATTGTTGTGGATAATACTCAGTGGTGGGATTCAAATAATTTAACAACCGTTTCTCTGCCCTGATGATTTCTTCCAACAACCAGTTCATCAAACTGCTCAGAAAGTTAACAACCGGTTCTCCCAAAGTGCTGCGAACTGGCTGAATCCCATCACTGATAATACTTCAGAATTCCATTCAGAGTGCTCAATAAATTCAGACTCAAAATAAATGCTTTAGTTTTAAGTACACATCTTGTGTTGCAGACTCCAGCTGCTGTATCTATATATTTTTCCAAAGAACACAAAGTAGATTGAGCAAGGCTTGAAATTTGGCTACCTCCAAAATAGCATAGCAAAATAGTTTAAACTAACAGTGCTTTTCATGACAAAAACCTAATCAGGAATGTAGTTGGGAAAATTTTAGCATAGGATATCCGGAATGAAAAAAGTACAGTAGAGGGGGATAAGGAGGACAGGAGTAGAATCCGTGTCCCTTGGCTGAACCTTCTTGTTCATTCTATCATTCTCTCTATTGGGATTACTGAGTTAAATTGTAAAAATATCACTGCTGTCTTGGAAGACCAACCAATGGTTTGAACTGCAAATTGCAATTGGCCTTTCTTCACCTGAAACAATTTGAGAAAGGCCTCATGGAAGTATTTACTGCCTGCGCAGCATGCAGGAAGTTTTCCATGAGTAAAATGTCTCCTTTTTCCATGCTGTAAATGTTAACTCTTGTCCATCAGGTGTTTCCCTCACATTTTTCTTATTTTCATGCTCATTTCATTTTACGCTCCTCCAGTGACCCAGCACAAGGCATAAGCTTTCATCTCTGTCCGCATGTTGAGTTGTATATCCGTTGCAGGGTGGAGGTAGATGTTCATTATGACATTTGGGGTTGGAGTAATACAGCACAAAACAGAAGAATGAATATGCATTCCACAACTGCCACAGAATGAGACAATACACTTTTAGTGATTGGAAGTTGGTGTCAGTTGGACTCTTAATAGAAATTAATTAGAAAAAGAAAACTTTTGAAGCTTATGAATACAAGCACCTGATCATCTTCCCTTTTTCATGATGGAGGAGATGGAGAAATAGGATGTCATATTTTCTACATCTCCATGAGAATCAAGTCCTCTAGGAAAGGACAATGGATGGATCCAATTTTTGAAGAATTTGATACAACTATTTAAATCTATGTCTCTCAAACGAATGTGCAAATTGCAAGCAATCTTGCCTGCAGAATTTTCATTTCTCCAAATGTTAAACACTGAAATAATGTATTAACCTGTATTTAAAAGTGCACATTTGAAGACAAATCTTTGAAAATTCAGATTCAAGCTGAACTAATCTGAGCCTTTATATTAATGTTAATGTTAATAATTGTTAATGTTTACATTAACTAACTGTTGAAATGCAGTTTTTGGGTCAAATAAAAGTTCAAGAAATGTTTAACAATTACTATATTGAAATTTAAAAATTATATTTCTATTTCATAAGGAAATACGTGTAAGATATCTGAGAACATGCATTTTTGCAGTGAATGTATAGAGATGTTATTTGGTCATCCTTGAAAGAAAATACATTTTAAAATAAGTATTTAATTTATGGATAGTTGAAAATTTAACTTAGTCCACAAAATTGAACTGATATGATTCATACTGTCACAATTAAAAGTAGATAAAGAGGCGTGGCCAATGTCGTGGCGGGACGGCGGTCCCCGGGACTCCGGAGGAAATACCGATATCCCAGCCGTTTGGAAGTTCTTTATGGACCATAGCTGTCTTGTAGAGACAGCAAAGAAGGGAGGCACAGATTGGCACGAACAGGGAAGTGGCAAATTCCCTGGAGCACTGACATTAGCCTTCGACTCAACAGCACGGGAAGACAGCCACTAGACCTGTCAAAAGCTGGGGTGGCCACACAGAGATTTGAGCAGGAGTGGTGATTGACTGGAGTATTGTTACCGGGTGAGTGATTGGCCAACTCACAGGTAAGAAGAAAATTTGTTAAAGCTTAAAAGGAGTTTTCAAGTTGAAATTAGCGGCTAATTGGCACGTGGAAATATAAAAAAAAGAAAGCAAAAAGCAAAGCAGAACTTTGTGATTAAAGCCCCAAAAAGGAAACTTTCCATCTGAATTTAAAACTGGCTTTGGAAGAAACAAAAAATAATAAAAGGAAAAGAAAATTGAAGGAAAACATCATTTGCTAACAAAAGGATTGAGACAGGAAGTAATTAACTTTGTGGATTAACAAGTGACATTTTGTTGCTGTAGTACTTGTGAATAGGAGAGAGACATCTGCTGGAGGAAAGAAAGTATCGCATCATTTTAGACCAACATGGGAAAGTCAGAAGGAGGCTTTGTTTATTCAGCTGCAGCGAGATTGTAAAAAAAGGGAGTAGAATCGACAAAGACATCAATTGGAATAGCTTAAAGGAATATTTGAATTGGACATTTTCAGAAACAAAGAAGAAAAGGGATATTACATGGACTCAAATTTGGATTATATATAAGTCAAAGTAACAAATTTGAAAATTATTTTTCCTTAAATTGAGAACATGGAGAGTTGGGAGGATGAATATGAGGAATTAAGGGAGACCTAGGGGGGGAAAAAAACATTTGAACTGGCTTCCGTTTGGAAATAGAAAAAAAAATGAGGGGGGGGGGAAGAGAGAGGCAATATTTTGGACTTGAATTTGGACTATATATAAGATAAATAAATCTAAAAAGTTTTTCTCCTCATATCAAAAACATGAAGAATTGGGAGGAATAATGGGAGAGGCTTCAAATGGTGTGAGAGTCTTTTAATGGGAACAAACAAGCAGAATTGTGACTTAAAAACAAAAAAGAAATGAGGAAAAAATTATGAGGAAACAAGAACAAAAATTTAATGTTGAAAAATAAATGAGTGAGGATAATATAGATGATCATATTGGGATTGATAGTGAAAAAATAAAAATGGAGAGAGGAAAAGATATTTTAAAAAAGAAAGGGAAAAAAGAAAAAAGATTGAGGGAAAATTAAAAGAGTGAAAAATATAGATGATTACACTGGAATTAGCAGTGACAGAATAAAGAGGAGGAAATAGAGAAAAATTGAAGGGGAAAATTAAAAGAGTAAAAGTCAGAGAAAGGTGGAAAAGAGGATGCAAGAAAGGGAGAAAGAAGATGATGAAAGAACAGGAGAAAGGGAGAAAAATATTAAGAGATGAAATCTGGGAGAGACTGAAAGAAAATGGTTAAAAAAGGAGAAAAATGAATAATAGAAAAGAAACTAAAATAATGGTAGAAACTTTTTTTCTTTTCTTTCTGAAATAATGGAAATTAGAAGAAATATATGGATTATTGTAAAAAGGTAGTAAAAAAGGTTGAATGAAAGAAGGAAATTAAAAAAAAGAGAAGGAGGAGAAGGAAATTAAAAGTGGAATATATAATGAGATATATGTTTTCTTTTTCTGTTTGTGTCTGAGAATGCATGGAATGAGAGAGAATTAAAGTTGATGGTAAGGAAATAAATTTTAAACATATAAAAGAATGAAAAATCCAGCAGATGAAATGTGAAAGATAGTATGGTTTGTAAGTGAAAATGATTGAAATTAAGATATAAAAGGGAATAAAATTGAAATGTTAGTAAATGATGTACACTATTGGAAGAAAATAATAAGTATTGAATTGTGAACAAAAACATTAAGAAAATAAGAGGTGGAAAGTTGCATTAATTGATTGTATAATATAAATGGAATAAGACGAAGACAATGTTAATAACTAAAATATAGGAAGGGGAGGTTTGAGAAATATGCATAATAAATGAGAAAATCGGGGTTGTCTGGACACCAGAAATAAGTACAGCAATGGAGAGAGATAAGAAGAAGGAGAGAGATGGAAAGGAAAAAGGAGGGAAAGAGAAAGAGAAGAGGAGAGGAGGAAAGGTAGGGGAAATAAGAGTAGAAGAGAAGGTTAGATAGGAAGTAGGGTGGAGGGGGGAAGGAAGGGGAAGTAGAGAAGGAGTAGAAGAGGAGAGAAGAAAGGAGGAAGGAAGAAAGAAGGGAGGGAAAGGAGTGAGAGGAGAAGAAAGGACTGCTGTGAAAAGGAAATGGAAGAAAGACAACCCCGAATATATTTGAATATATTAGGATAAAAATTGAAATAGTTAAAAAAAAGAATGAAAGGAAATGAATATGAGTAAAAATGGAGAAATTAGAATTTGAGGGCCAAAGAAGATGTGACTTAATAAAATGAGCAAGGAAATATTAGGAAATGAATAAAAACTATGAAAAAAGAATATTTTGGCAAAAACTGTATAAGTAAAATATATTTGAATATATTGAATTGTATAAGATATGATATGGCCAATACTCATAATCATGTATTTGTATGGGTGGGGGGAACTAAAAAACCAATAAAAACTTGTTCTAAAAAAAACAATTAAAAGTAGATTAGAATGCAAATATTAGTTCAGTTTCACGTTTTAGAGGATTCAAAAACACTTTAATTGAAAAAAGGCAATATTTTACATATCGGGAACATAGAAATATACTTTTAAGGTAAAATATATACATCTGTACAATGTATAACTTGGCCAGAGAACATGAGTGTTCTGTCCCCCCACCTCAGTCCAGGAGGCACATGAAATGACTCAATTAGCGGGCAATTTAGTTCACGGCAGCTATCAACTCTGGCAGCAAACCAGCAAGCATCTGCCAAGGTCTTCTTTTCTCTTTCTAGATGCTGCCGTGTCAGAAGCTCGTTACCGGAGCAAACCAGGAAGTCAGGAACAAAACAGCAATCCAAGCCAAATGCTCAGTCAAATAGTTCAGCTCAAGTTTTCTCCAGTCATTTTGATTTGTCCGTCGTGAAGTAGTAGAGCAGCTCCTCCTGCTTTTATACCCTATGGGGTGTGGCTCTGTGACTCAGCACTTTCTAGGCCTGCTCCATCCCTTCTTCTGTTGTTCCCGCCTCTCTTGTCTACAAAACCTGGGATCTAACCAGGACTGATTGTCCACAGCTGGGTCTGGGATCATTGCCTGGGTGGGGGGAGATACAGGAGACAAAGGCCTTGTTACTTCCTCCACCTGGCCTGCCTCTGGCTCCTGGAGCTGAGCCAGAGAGGCCGAGCCTGCGGAGGGGACCCCTGATGGCCCTTCCTCCTCATCTCTGAGTCACTCTCTGGTAGGGGGCCAGGCCCGGGGGGCGGGGGGCTGGAGCCACAACAATAAGAGAATAAGTAACTATATGTAATATTGGTATGAATTAAGAATATGATTGATGTCCTAAATTGTAATGAATATATACATATTTACTGTGGACACATGAGAAAGTAGCATGGACCAAAACAGACTAGCCTATCACTCACTAGCTGAAAGGATGCCTCTATTTTGCGATGAGTGAATTTGCATTTGTTCAATAACTGAATAAGAGAAAGGTGGATAGTTCTTTGCATGATAAACTCCTCTGAAAATTGTAATGCAGGTTGTAGTTCAACTAATGGATCCAGAGACATGTAAAAGGCTTGGGAAATCTCCTTATTTTCTTGAGATGTAGGTAAGCACACATCTTTCCCCCATTTTCGTCTTATTCATAGGAGACAAAATGGGCTGATTCCAGGCACAATTTGCAATAAGTTGGCAACAGTTAGCAAAAGTGGCCGTATAATTCTGATCTTCCATTTGTCACAAGAGTGTTGTTCCTCCCAATAATACACTGATCTAGAAAATTTCCACAAAGTTCCTTTCATTTCTACAGCCCCCATTCACTGCCATGAAACATCATCTGAACTACCAGTAGCCTGACAGCAGATTCTATGGCAGGATATTTTCCAAGCAATTGGGTGGAGATGAACTGTGGCTGGAGAATGCATTCTGTATATTATTTCATGCAAACTGACTTGCATTCTATGGAGTCTTGCTTTGAATAACAGAGTAAATGGCTATCCTGGAAAAAATTATATGTTAAAGAAAGTAGATTTAGTTGGGGATAGAGGATAGAGGAATCTGATCATAAGGCCATGGATAAATAAAGAGGCAGTATACTTCGAACAGCTAAGGAACTGTGTTGGGCGACTTGTCATTTCAGGATCTAGAAGACAAAACTTCTTCTCTTGTAGACAGAGTAATTCCATAAGCCTTGCTAAGGAAGATGTGGACACATGAGAAAGTAGCATGGACCAAAACAGACTAGCCTATCACTCACTAGCTGAAAGGATGCCTCTATTTTGCGATGAGTGAATTTGCATTTGTTCAATAACTGAATAAGAGAAAGGTGGATAGTTCTTTGCATGATAAACTCCTCTGAAAATTGTAATGAATATATACATATTTACTGTGGACACATGAGAAAGTAGCATGGACCAAAACAGACTAGCCTATCACTCACTAGCTGAAAGGATGCCTCTATTTTGCGATGAGTGAATTTGCATTTGTTCAATAACTGAATAAGAGAAAGGTGGATAGTTCTTTGCATGATAAACTCCTCTGAAAATTGTAATGAATATATACATATTTACTGTGGACACATGAGAAAGTAGCATGGACCAAAACAGACTAGCCTATCACTCACTAGCTGAAAGGATGCCTCTATTTTGCGATGAGTGAATTTGCATTTGTTCAATAACTGAATAAGAGAAAGGTGGATAGTTCTTTGCATGATAAACTCCTCTGAAAATTGTAATGAATATATACATATTTACTGTGGACACATGAGAAAGTAGCATGGACCAAAACAGACTAGCCTATCACTCACTAGCTGAAAGGATGCCTCTATTTTGCGATGAGTGAATTTGCATTTGTTCAATAACTGAATAAGAGAAAGGTGGATAGTTCTTTGCATGATAAACTCCTCTGAAAATTGTAATGAATATATACATATTTACTGTGGACACATGAGAAAGTAGCATGGACCAAAACAGACTAGCCTATCACTCACTAGCTGAAAGGATGCCTCTATTTTGCGATGAGTGAATTTGCATTTGTTCAATAACTGAATAAGAGAAAGGTGGATAGTTCTTTGCATGATAAACTCCTCTGAAAATTGTAATGAATATATACATATTTACTGTGGACACATGAGAAAGTAGCATGGACCAAAACAGACTAGCCTATCACTCACTAGCTGAAAGGATGCCTCTATTTTGCGATGAGTGAATTTGCATTTGTTCAATAACTGAATAAGAGAAAGGTGGATAGTTCTTTGCATGATAAACTCCTCTGAAAATTGTAATGAATATATACATATTTACTGTGGACACATGAGAAAGTAGCATGGACCAAAACAGACTAGCCTATCACTCACTAGCTGAAAGGATGCCTCTATTTTGCGATGAGTGAATTTGCATTTGTTCAATAACTGAATAAGAGAAAGGTGGATAGTTCTTTGCATGATAAACTCCTCTGAAAATTGTAATGAATATATACATATTTACTGTGGACACATGAGAAAGTAGCATGGACCAAAACAGACTAGCCTATCACTCACTAGCTGAAAGGATGCCTCTATTTTGCGATGAGTGAATTTGCATTTGTTCAATAACTGAATAAGAGAAAGGTGGATAGTTCTTTGCATGATAAACTCCTCTGAAAATTGTAATGAATATATACATATTTACTGTGGACACATGAGAAAGTAGCATGGACCAAAACAGACTAGCCTATCACTCACTAGCTGAAAGGATGCCACTATTTTGCGATGAGTGAATTTGCATTTGTACAATAACTGAATAAGAGAAAGGTGGATAGTTCTTTGCATGATAAACTCCTCTGAAAATTGTAATGCAGGTTGTAGTTCAACTAATGGATCCAGAGACATGTAAAAGGCTTGGGAAATCTCCTTATTTTCTTGAGATGTAGGTAAGCACACATCTTTCCCCCATTTTCGTCTTATTCATAGGAGACAAAATGGGCTGATTCAGGCACAATTTGCAATAAGTTGGCAACAGTTAGCAAAAGTGGCCGTATAATTCTGATCTTCCATTTGTCACAAGAGTGTTGTTCCTCCCAATAATACACTGATCTAGAAAATTTCCACAAAGTTCCTTTCATTTCTACAGCCCCCATTCACTGCCATGAAACATCATCTGAACTACCAGTAGCCTGACAGCAGATTCTATGGCAGGATATTTTCCAAGCAATTGGGTGGAGATGAACTGTGGCTGGAGAATGCATTCTGTATATTATTTCATGCAAACTGACTTGCATTCTATGGAGTCTTGCTTTGAATAACAGAGTAAATGGCTATCCTGGAAAAAATTATATGTTAAAGAAAGTAGATTTAGTTGGGGATAGAGGATAGAGGAATCTGATCATAAGGCCATGGATAAATAAAGAGGCAGTATACTTCGAACAGCTAAGGAACTGTGTTGGGCGACTTGTCATTTCAGGATCTAGAAGACAAAACTTCTTCTCTTGTAGACAGAGTAATTCCATAAGCCTTGCTAAGGAAGATGTGAAGAGATGAGGATGACCAGGCTTCACGTGGATTCACAATAGCCAATCTATTGTGCTTCTCTAGTCTATGAAAGCTTAAACATCTAATTTCTTCAGATCAATGTTGTTTGTCATGAGTTTGGCAGGTTTTAAATCGAAATGGGAAGTATGCCCCCACAGGGTAGCAGCAGGCAAAGTTTAGTTTCTTCTAGTGTGTAAACCACATGGGCTTGGCTTAACCATTGCTCCTAGTCTCCTTCCCACCTCCTCCAGCCTCAGACAGCACCCCATGGTGTTGACCTTTTCACACTAAAGAGGGAGGTGGAAGAGCAAGAGGAATGGAAGGGCCCTCCTGCCGACAAATCTGACAAGGGGGACTTTTGCTTGGATGGACTTTTAAGCAGGAAAAGGAGAACTAAAATGCCTTGAGGACTCCTATGGCAGCTGGTTTCTGTAGTGTTCAAGAAAAGCAGAGTGGGGGAGTGAGAGCAGTTGTATCAGCGATGAATTATTTTCCACAATAGATTAGTTGTCTGATATGCTGAAGGGCAAAGCAAGAAAGAAGATAGGATGGGATAGTTGAAGATCTTAAAATCCTTTCCAGGGTTTTAATATCAATATAGATGGTTAAAAATGGTTTTATGCTAAAGCAATTTAATTTATTTTTGTGTGTCTGGATTAGAAAATGGGAAATAAACAAGATTTCATAAAAACAAAGCAAATTGGTATTGAAAGACAACAATTGCTCCATTCTACAGCCCCATTCACTGCCATGAAACATCATCTGAACTACCAGTAGCCTGACAGCAGATTCTATGGCAGGATATTTTCGCAGGTTTGGAGCTGGTGTGCTGTGTAGCTTATACCCCAACTTCCCCTCTTTCCCTCACTTCCTCTAGCTTGAGGCAATGTGGAGTGTCCCTATTTATAAGACTGAAACAGGCTGTAAATAAAATTAAAATTCACCATTGATGTCTCCTATTCTTTCTGGAGACAGGTATGGGATTTTGAACAGATAGGAAAATTCAGTAAATTCAGGTCAGATTTAAATAATTGGTTATAAAAATTATTTCTTTAAGCCACCAACAAAGACTGATTCACTTTATCTTCTTTAGAAGGTGGCTACTTGGAGGTAAAATTTAGCATAATTTTATTGTGGTTACTTTTACAGTCCAGTGGTACTTCTAACCAGTTCGTAGCTTCCCAAATTTTTCATGAACGATTTCCCTCAGATTGGTATTTATGTACTTTTGAAACATTGGAGATTTCTTCTTTAGCTTTTTAAAGATTCATCAGAGCCCCTTTACAGGAGTGTTTCTTTACTGTAAATAGAATATTCTGTAATGCAGAAATAATTCTGTTTGCTGTTGGAAAAGAGAAGGGAGTACTTCATTTAGAGCAGATCTTCCTATTGACCATTTCAACTGGATGGCTCTACTTACAAGTAACCATTGTTTGCCGTTTTAGAGCAAAGAAGCAAACATGAGAGAGGAAGAGGACAAGTTCAGAGTTCATGTACAAAGTATGAAACAATGTTTTGTGATAAGAATTCATTTCTTACTAGTGCTATCCTTCCTCTGATGAAATAGCAAGGTTGTGTGAATAATTTCACAACAGTAAAGACTTCTCTGGCCTTCTGCAAAGAATGCCCTTGCATCCTGTTTTCTATTGTAGCTGCTGCACAGGTACAGTTGCACTTTTTCAGAAGTAGAGCTAAGATTTTGCAAGCAGCTTTATTTTAGCAGTTCCAATTTTTATAAAGCCAACAATGATTAGTTAGCATGTAAAATATTTGCAAAGAAGAAAAATGATGTCATACAATGAACTTAGAAAGTTGGGAAAATTAAGGTTAGGGAAAGATACATCCAGATGGAGAAGTTTGGTGGCTGTCATCATGAAACTTCAGCCCCAGATCCTTTTTTTTATGCGTTGGTTCCGTCCCAGGCGCCTGATGGACCCGGAGATGTTCCTGACGGAGCTTGGGCCGTTTCCCGAGCGCCTGGCCCACGACACGACTGAAAAACTAGTTGCGGCCTGGGAACAGGCCGCGGCTGGAGCTTTGGATCGTGTTGTGCCTTTGCGGCCTCTGACCCGGCGTCGGTCTCAACCAGCTCCTTGGTTCTCTGAGGAGCTGAGGGAGATGAAACGCCGGAGAAGACGCCTAGAGAGTGTCTGGAGATCCAGCCGTTCTGAGGCTGATTGGACACTAGTTAGATCCTATAGCAGGACCTACCTAGTGGCATTGAGGGATGCGAAACGTTACATTTCCTCCCTCATTGCGTCGGCAGATAACCGCCCGGCCGCACTGTTTCGGATGACCCGTTCTCTCCTTCAACAGGAGGGGCGGGAGGACCCCCTACAAGGGCGTGCTGAGGAGTTTAACGGTTATCTATACTGTTATGTCCTGCACCGGCAGTGGCGGCCCCTAGTGGTGGAGATGGTTTCTTGTTCTGTTCTGATTGGCTCCTGCTTTTGGAGCTGAATATAAAGAGGGCTGTCAAAGCAGGCCTGGTCTGCTGGTTGTTGCTGGTCTCTGTGAGTTAAAATAAACGTTATGTGTGAACATCTGTGGAGCCTCAATTATTACGGAACCCACAGAATATAATACTGGCGACGAGGACTGAGGAAAGTACGTGAGTTGCTGAGCTGCTGAGCGAGCCAAAGTGTGAATTTCTCCTCAGAGCTATTCAGATCCCTGGCCTACTGAGCAAACCATGGCATCGCCTCAGAACTTTGTGCCTTTATGACCTCTGACCCGGCGTCGGTCTCAACCAGCTCCTTGGTTCTCTGAGGAGCTGAGGGAGATGAAACGCCGGAGAAGACGCCTAGAGAGTGTCTGGAGATCCAGCCGTTCTGAGGCTGATTGGACACTAGTTAGATCCTATAGCAGGACCTACCTAGTGGCATTGAGGGATGCGAAACGTTACATTTCCTCCCTCATTGCGTCGGCAGATAACCGCCCGGCCGCACTGTTTCGGATGACCCGTTCTCTCCTTCAACAGGAGGGGCGGGAGGACCCCCTACAAGGGCGTGCTGAGGAGTTTAACGGTTATCTATACTGTTATGTCCTGCACCGGCAGTGGCGGCCCCTAGTGGTGGAGATGGTTTCTTGTTCTGTTCTGATTGGCTCCTGCTTTTGGAGCTGAATATAAAGAGGGCTGTCAAAGCAGGCCTGGTCTGCTGGTTGTTGCTGGTCTCTGTGAGTTAAAATAAACGTTATGTGTGAACATCTGTGGAGCCTCAATTATTACGGAACCCACAGAATATAATACTGGCGACGAGGACTGAGGAAAGTACGTGAGTTGCTGAGCTGCTGAGCGAGCCAAAGTGTGAATTTCTCCTCAGAGCTATTCAGATCCCTGGCCTACAGAGCAAACCATGGCATCGCCTCAGAACTTTGTGCCTTTTAACCCAGTGACCGAATCGTGGGAGGCATTTGTAGCCCGTTTTGAATGCTTTCTTATTGCCAATGAATATACAAACCTATCTAGTGAAAGGAAGCGTGCTTATTTCCTGGGTTTCTGTGGGGCAGAAATGTTCGAGACAGCCATGACATTGATGGCCCCCCAGTCAATTCATGCAGGGACTTGGGATGACTTCATGGCTAAATTAAAAAGACATTACGCCCCGACACCCTCCAGAATCGCCCCGCCGCTGTTTTACCATAGGGATCAGGCTGAGGGGAATCGATAAACCAGTATGTAGCCGCTTTACGTAAAGTGGCGCCATTGCAATTTGTTGATCTGGATGATTACCTTTTGGACTGGCTCGTCAGCGGTGTCTGGGATGAACGCCTCAAGCGGCGTCTCATCGCTAAGCAGGACCTCACATTTCAGATGGCATTAGATGAAGCATGTGCCTCATAGCTGGCCACCCTCTCATTAGCTGATATGCCTCGAGGGCAGAGCCCACAGATAGCAAAAGGAGCAACAATTCATTTCAACAAAGCTGATCCACTATATGAGGAGGAGGAGGAGGAAGACGCTGTCCATCGCCTTAAAGAGGTTAAGAAACCAAATACTCATGCGGGAGATAGCCTCCCTCTGACTGGCTGTTTTGGGTGTGGGGGAAATCATATGCGAGCCGCCTGTAATTTCAAAGACGCAATTTGCCGCCGTTGCGGCCGACGGGGCCATATTGCCCGGGTTTGCCGATCGGTCCAGCCTGAGAGGGTTCCACAAAAGGGTCCGTCAGCCGGCCTTTCTCTTGGAAGACGACCTCACCTGAGATCCAGGAGGCCGCAGGATGACTGCTATGCCATTTTCCGTGATGAGATGCGAGGAACAAGGATCAGGTGGCGATCTGAGGAACCGATCCAGCAGAAAATCCGAATTTCCGTCCTGATCGAAGGGCGGCCATGCTTGATGGAAGTTGATACCGGATCTGCAACTTCCATAGTCTCCTGGAGCACGATAAAGCGTCTGGTGCCTACTATTGCTAAGAAGCGTCTGAAGCCTTGTGCGCTGTTATTAAAAGACTATCAGGGACGGCCAATTCCCATTGTGGGTAGTGGGAATTCAGGGTACAATTCAAGAAATTTGTAGGCCGCCTATCACTGGTAGTTGTAGATGGCTCATTGCCTAGTCTTCTGGGGCTTAATTGGTTCGAAGCCCTGGGTTTGACTATTCAGGGTGTTAACTCGATTGGAGCTAGTCAGCTGGATACACTGGTCAGGGAATTTCCCACTGTGTTCGATGGCCAGTTGGGAAAATATACCGGAATGCCTGTTTCATTTAACTTAGACCCTAGGGTGGTGCCGCGCAGATTAAAACCGCGCCGGGTGCCATTTGCCCTGAAGCCTAGGGTGGATGCAGAATTGGACAAACTCATTGCCCAGGGCGTTTTAGAACCAGTAGATTATGCCCAATGGGAGACCCCCATTGTGACTCCCATTAAGGCGGATGGTTCAATCCGCATCTGCGCGGACTATAGGGCAACCATTAATCGAGCATTACAAGCCCATGCATATCCAGTGCCAGTGGTGCAGCATCTGCTGCACTCCTTGGGGCAAGGATCCATCTTCGCGAGGCTTGACTTAGCACAGGCATACCAACAATTGCCTGTGGATGAGTCCACAGCAGCAGCACAGACGATTGTCACTCACCGAGGGGCGTTCAAGTGTCGCCGCCTCCAATTTGGTGTCAGTGTGGCCCCAGGGTTGTTCCAATGCCTCATGGAACGCCTACTCCACGGAATACCGGGGTGGTGCCGTATTCGATGACGTGTTGGTTTCGCAGCAAGCACTCGGAACTGATGTCCAGACTACGCCAGGTGCTAGTTAAGTTCAGGGATCTGGGGCTCAAAGTTAAGAAAAGCAAGTGTGTAGTTGCTGTGCCCCAGGTAGAATTCCTAGGGTTCCTAGTGGATAGGTCGGGTTTACACCCCACTACGGCCAAGACCAAGGCAATCCTTGATGCGCCGACACCCGCAACAAGTCAGAGTTACAGGCATTCCTGGGGCTCTTAAACTTTACGCAATCTTTCTGCCACACAAGGCTTCGTTGCAGAGCCTCTCCACCGCCTGTTGGATAGCAGGTCCCCGTGGGTTTGGAATGCGAATGCTGCTGCTGCTTTCCAGGCTGCCAAGCAACTCTTGGTGTCTAACGCAGTTCTTACACAGTTCAACGAAAACCTGCCGCTTGTCCTCTCCTGCGATCGTCTCAGTATGGGGTTGGCGCTGTGTTGAGTCATCGGCTGCCCAATGGGTCGGAAGCCCGATTGCATTCTTTTCTCGAACCTTGGCTGCCGCGGAACGCAACTACTCACAGTTGGATAAAGAAGCATTGGCGTTGGTTGCGGGGGTCAAGCGGTTCCATGAGTATCTCTACGGTCGCCCGTTTGAACTTGTTACAGATCACAAGCCGCTGTTGGGGATTTTGGCTGGGGATAGACAGACTCCGCAAGTACTATCACCAAGAATGACCAGATGGTCGGTGTTCCTGGCAGCTTATTCCTATTCCCTGGTCTATAGGCCTGGGAAACATTTGGGCCATGCTGACTCGCTGAGCCATTGCCCATTGATGACCAAGGTGGAAGACCCGGCTCCAGCATCCCATGTTTTTCTGATTGACGGTTCCTCCTTTCCCGTTACTGCTTGTGACATTGCTAGAATGTCTGGCTTGGACAAAGTCATCTCAAAAGTTCTTGATTGGGTTCTCCGTGGATGGCCCCAGGGTCCCGTCAGCCCTGAATTGCAGCCTTATAAGCGAAGGCAGCATGAGCTCTCTACCCAACAGGGTTGCCTCTTCTGGGGGCATAGAGTTGTAGTTCCGCCCCCCCTGCGATAGTCCCTTCTAGGGACACTTCACCGGGTCACCCGGGCATTGTTAGGATGAAGGCCCTGGGTAGGAGCTACCTGTGATGGCCAGGACTAGACAAAGACATAGAGGCCTGTGTGTCGGCCTGTCACCGGTGTCAGAGACAAGACCGCTGCCGCCTAAGTCTCCTCCTAGAGAGTGGGAGGAGCCTAGGGGTCCTTGGTCCCGCATCCATATAGATTTTGCGGGGCCGTACCAGGGGCAAGTATTCTTAGTGGTCGTCGATGCTTTCTCGAAGTGGGTGGAAATCGCACTAATGCATTCCACCACTTCAGAAGCCGTCATTAGAACTTTGCGACGGTTGTTTGTAACCCATGGGTTACCCGACCTTGTGGTCTCGGACAACGGGCCACAGCTAACGTCCGCCCACTTTGAGTCATTCTTAGCGGGCCTAGGAATCCGCCATGCTCTCATTCCCCCGTTTCATCCGGCCAGTAATGGCCGGGCAGAACGAGCAGTCCGGTCAGTGAAAGAGGCATTGGCCAGGTCGGGCCCAGGGGGCTGGCAGGAGAGGTTGGATGAGTACCTCCTGGGGCAGCATTCCACACCGTGCCCACTTACGAATAAGAGCCCAGCAGAGTTACTCATGGGCAGGCGTTTGAGGACCACACTTGATAGATTGCACCCCCAATACTCACCTAGTCAGCCATTGGACTCCATGGGGGCAAACAGGAGATTTGATTTGGGGGAGGGGGTGGATGCCCGAATTACAGCGCCACCCCTATGGTTCCCAGGAAAGATCGTGGGAATCACCGGCCCGTGCTCATACAGGGTCGAGTTTGATGAGGGTAGAGTGTGGCGCAGACATTGTGACCAGCTCAGGGCCCGGCGTCAGGTTGGGGACTGGCAGCTGCCAGAGTGGGGCACTCAGGAAGAGCCAGGAGGTAGCCCAACCCAATCATCCCGGGCAGAGGAGCTAAGCTACAAGGGAATAAGACGCCCAGCCCCTGTACCTGATAACCGAGAGGAAGCCTTGTCTGCTCTGCCGGTGGAGGGGCTAGGGGTCCCTGGGCTGGAGACGTCCCCCACAGAAGAGGCTGAGGAGTTGGGTCAGCCAGTGACCATGGCTACAACGGAGCCACGAAGGTCCAGCCGAATCAAGCGGCGCCCAGCGTATCTCCAGGATTACGATTGTGCAAGCTAGGGGGAAAGAAGTGTTATGTCCTGCACCGGCAATGGCGGCCCCTAGTGGTGGAGATGGTTTCTTGTTCTGTTCTGATTGGCTCCTGCTTTTGGAGCTGAATATAAAGAGGGCTGTCAAAGCAGGCCTGGTCTGCTGGTTGTTGCTGGTCTCTGTGAGTTAAAATAAACGTTATGTGTGAACATCTGTGGAGCCTCAATTATTACGGAACCCACAGAATATAATATATACGATAAAATCATTCAGCTTCGGGACGGATTGGATCAAAATTGGGTAGATCCAGGCGAGAGTGTTGAGGTGGTTTGGGATGACTTTGACCCTGTGACTCCCGAGGACATGGACAGGTTGCTGGGTAGGCTGAATGCCACCACATGTTTACTGGATCCGTGCCCCTCTTGGTTAGTATTGGCTACACAGGAGGTGACACGAGGCTGGCTCCGGGGGATTACAAATGCTTCTTTGCGGGAGGGGGTCTTTCCCGCTGCCTTGAAAGAGGCGGTGGTGAAACCTCTCCTCAAGAAGCCTTCCCTGGACCCAGCTGTTTTAGGGAATTACTGGCCAGTCTCCAATCTTAGCTTTACAGCGAAGGTTGTAGTGAGTGCAGTGGCATGTCAGCTACCCCAGTACCTGGATGAAGCTGTCTATCTAGACCCGTTCCAGTCCGGCTTTCGGCCCGGATACAGTACGGAGACAGCTTTGGTCGCGCTGGTGGATGATCTCTGGAGGGCCAGGGATAGGGGTTATTCCTCTGCCTTGGTCCTATTAGACCTCTCAGCAGGTTTTGATAACATCGACCATGGTATCCTGCTGCGCCGGTTTGAGGGGTTGGGAGTGGGAGGCACCGTTTATCGGTGGTTCTCCTCCTACTTCTCTGACCGGACGCAGACAGTGTTGACAGGGGGGCAGAGATCGACCCCGAGGTGCCTCATGTGTGGGGTGCCGCAGGGATCGATTCTCTCACCCCTCCTGTTCAACATCTATATGAAGCCGCTGGGTGAGATCATCAGTGGCTTTGGGGTGAGATATCAACTGTACGCTGATGACACTCAGCTGTACTTTTCCACCCCAGGCCACCCCAGCGAAGCTGTCGAAGTGCTGTCCCAGTGTTTGGAAGCCGTACGGGTCTGGATGGGGAGGAACAGGCTCAAACTTAATCCCTCCAAGACGGAGTGGCTGTGGATGCCGGCACCTCGGTACAGTCAGCTACAGATGCGGTTGTCTGTCGGGGGCGAGTCGTTGGCCCCGATGGAGAAGGTACGCAACTTGGGTGTGCTCCTGGATGGTCGGTTGTCCTTTGAAGATCATTTGGCGACCGTCTCCAGGAGAGCTTTTTATCAGGTTCGCCTGATCCGCCAGTTGCGTCCCTTCCTGGACCGAGATGCCCTATGCACGGTCACTCATGCTCTCGTTACTTCTCGCCTGGACTACTGCAATGTTCTCTACATGGGGCTCCCCTTGAAGAGCATCTGGAGACTTCAGCTAGTCCAGAATGCGGCTGCACGGGTTATTGAGGGAGCGGTCCGGAGCTCCCATGTAACACCTATCCTGCGCAGACTGCACTGGCTACCTGTTGTTTTCCGGGTGCGCTTCAAGGTATTGATTACCACCGTTAAAGCGCTCCATTGCTTAGGACCGGGCTACTTACGGGACCGTCTACTGCCGGCTTCTATCTCCCAGCGTCCGGTGCGTTCCCATAGAGAGGGACTCCTCAGGGTGCCGTCAGCCAAACAGTGTCGACTGGCGGCCCCCAGGGGGAGGGCCTTCTCTGTGGGGGCTCCTACCCTGTGGAACGAGCTTCCCCTCGGGCTTCGACAACTACCTGACCTTAGGACCTTTCGCCGCGAACTTAAAACCTATCTATTTCGTATGGCTGGACTGGCTTGAGTTTAATTTTAAATTTTAATTGAATTCTGATGGGTTTTAAATTTCTGTAATTTTATGGGGTGTAATGTTATTTTAAATTTTTTGGCAAATTTAATCAGTTTTTTAAGGGTTGTTTTAATTATTGTGTATGTTTTGTTTGTATTTTATTTGCCTGTTCACCGCCCTGAGTCCTTCGGGAGAAGGGCTGTATACAAATTAAAACATTATTATTATTATTATTATTATTTAATCTGTGTCACAAAGCACATCTAAAAAAAAAAGGAGAGTTCAGTTGGGTCACTATGGCTATCACCTGGCCTTTCCACTTTCCATGGAGGTGCCTGTTGCCATACTATCATTTGTGGATATCTAAATAACCTTAAATGCAGCATAAATACTGTAGTATACGTCTTCTGCTTTGTTCACACTAGTGGCAATTTTGGAACATTGTCAGTACTGTTTGCCACTTTGGTGCAGCAGATAAAGTGCTGGTTTAAAAACCAGAGAACTATGAGTTCTAGGCCTCCCTGAGGCATGAAAGTCACCCTGTGAAGACATTTCTGTGAGTTGCAGTTACATGATCACAACTTTTGACATACCTGTTGGCTTTCTACAAGCAAAGTTAAGCGGTAATCCAATAGAAATTTGGATGTGGTGTTCACCTGAATGCTCACTTAATGACCTGACAGTCTTTTGTTAAGTATGGCAATCAAGTCTGATCTCTTTAGGAGAACCAGAAGCATCGCGGTGAGACTGGCTGGAAAATAGCAGGCTCCAACGAGCCTTGCGAAAATCCAGCTGGACAAACTGCTGTTGGGGGGGGGGTGTCTTTGGACCAGATCCATCTTGTAGGGATGGTGAAGAAGGAGAGGCATCTCGGACGACCAAGAGGAACAGGAAAGTTCCTCGGAGGTCGGAGGAAACACTTTGATCCACCAGCGGGGGTGGCAGCCATTATGACTGTCATGAAGCTGGAGCAAACAGAATAAGATTTGTGTAGGAGTGGTATTGGTACTGGGTGAGTGATTGGCCAACTCACAGGTAAAAAAGAAGTATTTGAAAAATTTTAAAAGAAGTCACGACGAGGAAATAGCTAATTGGCACTGGGGAATGTTAATCAAGGGAGAAGAACAAAACGGAAGTTAAAGCACTAAAGCTCAGAACGGAGCTTGATATTTGGATTGGAAATTGGATTTGGAGATATTAAAATTATTATAAGAAAAAGAAACCCGAAAGAAAATAGTTTCTGAACAAGATTGGACATAATTTTAACAGTTTTGAACTTTGAAGAAAGAATAAAGAAAAATTCAAAATAGAAAAGCCCTGTAAAGTAAATTTTCAATTGGATTTTCAATTGGATTTTAAACTAGAATTTGGGATGTATAAAATTAAGAAGAGAAAGAAGAAACTTGAAAAGCATTTGATAAGTGGATTTAATGCACAAATTAGATATTTTGTGACTTTGTTGATTTGAAATTTACGGATTGGAGAGAGACGTCTGCTGGCAGAAAAAAAGCATTACAACAAACAATTTGAAATCTGGAAAAAATTACAGTGACCTTGAGCTACAAGAGCCGTGAGAAGTTTGAAGGAGGGTTTGTTTTAAGCTGTTTGAGCTCGACAACCAAAGGAAGTGGAAAATAACAAAACTTTAAATTGGAGTTAAAAACAAACCAGAAATGTGGCAGGAACTAATTGAGATGGTCAAACTGATGTGTGTATCATTTAATCTTGATAGAAAATGAGAAATTGTGTCAGAACATATTCAATTTGATAAAGAGGCTAAGAATGAGAAGCAAGAAAACAACACTGAAGATAAAGACATTAATGATGAAAAATTAAATGATTACATTGGGAGTAACAATGAAAAAAGAGACAAGGTATAGGAGGAAACAACCTACAAAAAAGAAGCAAACTAAGGGAAGAAAAGTAAAGGGGAAAAGGCTAGAGGAAAATATTTTTAATGATTACACTGGGATTAACAGTGGCAAAAATAGAGAGGAGAGGATGAAGCAAGAGAGAAAAGAAAAGGGGAAAGGATTAGGCACAAAAAGGTTAAATGATTACACTGAGATCAATAGTGGGGAATAAGAAAAGTGAGAGGAGAAAAGGGGAATAGATCAGATGGAACTTAGGGCAAACTAGACGAGTAAAGGCTTTAAAAGTCAAAGGAAGGATACAGAAGAAAAGACATAATAATTATAAAAAGAAAAAAAAGAAAATGGGATAAAGGGAGGAAAATTTTAAGAGGTGGATTGCTGGATGGACCAAGAGAAAATGGTTAAAAGGAGTAATTAATGGAAAGGAGGAAGGGTAATAGAATATATACCTATAGTAAAAGTGAGCTGTATTATTATTAATATTTGTGATTGTAATATGAATTAAATGAATTGTATTAATATCAGTATTGTAAAATTGAATTATGATATAAATTGTGAAAAACAAAAAGAATGGTAGAAGGGTTAATATGACCTTATGATGTATTTAGAAGGGGTTAAGATATGGAAATTGAAATGAAATTGAAATTGAATAAGATATTAATAGAAATTAAGAAAAAGAAGATGATTAAGAGTTTAAGATAATGTTTGTATCTAAAAAAGGTAGTGTGAAAAACAAATCTGAAGAAATATATTGTTTTTGGTAAAATGGTAAAATGATTAATAGGGAAATAGGAAATGATAAATTGGTCCACCTTAGAAAATAATTGACATTAAGAGATAAATGTGAAATATCAAGCTACAATAAAAAATAGAAACTAAGGATGGAAATGACTATGTTTAAATTAAAGGGTTTCAATAGAATAAAGGAAATAAGAGAAAACAAATTGATGATGATTTACAAATGTGGTAATTTTCAGAAATATATGTGATAAATGGAGAAATAAGATAATGAAATAAAATAAGATTAAGAATGGAGGTTAGGGCGGATGGTAATATTGATTATATATTAAATATTAAGTAGAGATGAAAAATAAAAAGTAGAAAAAAAGAATATTATGGCAGAAATTGAAATATATAAATTATATTTGGGAAATACGTTATAAGTTGTATAAATTTTGACTCGGTCAATACTCTATTCAGAAAAAATGTACTGTTTTTCTGTTTGTCTGTTTGTTTTTAAAAAATAAAAAAAATAATTAAAAAAAAGACTGATCTATTTAATAATGGTGTCTGAATATTCGTCCAGTCCATGTCTGTAACAAAGCTGGAGCTGAAGATTCTCAAATATCTCCAAAAGAATGAGGGGATTAAATAGCACAACAGGCCAGTTTGTACTCCTTCTTTTTTTTTTTTTTATAAATAATTTTTATTTCCATTTTCCAACAGTTTGTACTCCTTCTTTAGTTAGTGAGAATAAATGTGAACAGGGAGAAAAAAGGAGTGACAAGTAAACGTGTATCAAACATTTTCTAGCTACAAAAAGTTACAAAATCCAGCACGAGTCATTTAACAACTACTTTGCTTAGCAATGGAAATTTTAGTCCCAACTGTGTTCATAACTGCCTGCATTTGAAAGATCTGTTATTGGTTCAGGTCTCTGCCTACTTGAAATGAAAATCTGATAGGTTCATAGACAAATTAAGTTTAAAAGCCTTCTGTGATCTAGACTGGTTCTGTGGAATTTTTCTTTGAAAACGTCTGTTAGGCTTATCCTTGGAATCAAGACTCCTGAAGTTGAACTGACAGTAAAAAGGCTTATTTTTCATGAGTCCCAATGAAGTTCATAAACAAACAAACCAATGTTTACATGTCTTAAAGGACAAAGCAATACCAGACAATTTCAATCTCTCAGGCCCCTCTATTGTAGATCTCAGTAACCTTGGAAAAATGAGACTTTAACAGTATGATTGAATCAGAGGTTGCTGAACTCACAAAGAAAAATGTTTTCAGTCAATCTCAAAAAGTCTCAGCAAACACAATGGAATGTCAATACAGTACAAGTGTTAATTAATTGATAAGATAGTTTTAATTTGTCACACACATACATACACTTGTAACCTGCATTTACATAACCAACCTATCTTCCTCTCTTTCCCCAACTGCCTTATCCCAATTTAAGTCCTCTGTGAGTCTAGTCACATGACTGCATCTAATAAATTGAGTTGTGGCTCTTATGCCTTTTCATAAAATATATGTCAAAAAAGTACCACATCCCTTCCAATTTTTTGGCTACCTTCCTGTTTTAAGTATAGAAAGTTTTATTATATGTAATGGATTTTTTTCAAGGATCTGTTTTCATATTTATAACATGATAATTAATTGTAATGTATTTGTTATTTTATTTTGAGTTTGTACAAAAATTCATAAAAATAAAATGCATAATAAATAAATCTCAAGATACCACTGTTGTTACTCTTATTTGTGGTAAATAATTGCTTCATTTTCCTTGCATTCCTGCCCTCATTCCTCCCTGCTCTGCCCCAAACATGTGTGTGTACAAGTGGAGATGTATTTGTAGAAAGTGGTGCTCAGGGTTACCACAGTCCTACCCTTGAGCAACACCATGCCAGTTGATGTGGCAATAACACAACTAAGATGAATAGATAGAAAAATTTATGCAAAGTTAATTGCGATTCTGTTTGTAGCTTATAGCCATAAGAACCTTTCACTCCCTGTCTGGATGAGTTATTCTACAGGGAAAGCACATTTCTTGGACGGGTTTCTACAAATGCTTAAAGTTTAAACATTTCAAAGTGCTCCCATTTAAAACTCTATAAATTCTGTTGGGAATTCATTCCTGTGGTTTGTCGATGTGGGCGCTGCTTTCCTATTTACATATGCAGTAAAAACGCGTGCATTCTCCTTCCATATCTGTTTTCTTATCTATTTGGCTTAAGTAATCAGAAAGCTCAAATCCCCAAGAGCCCTCTTGGGGGTCAGGGTTTGCAAAGCTGTCTCTTTCCAAACTGCTATTCTTAATGCTTTTGATAAGGAAAAGGAATAGCATCCATTAGACAGTGCATGTTTTCTGTGGCAAGCACAGCTGTATCTGAGAACTGTCTAAAGAAAGGAGGGAAAACCCAAACAGGGATATAAAGAGCACTGCCTGCTCGTCACTAGAGCTCTGCTGCTGGAATTCACAGGACAGGGTGCCCCAAAGCCTTAGTGCAGTTTTAAGATTTTCAAGCTTAAAATTGTGCTAAGATTTTTTGGGACAACCTCTGGTATCCTAAGAATCAAAATAAATCCTTGATGATCTATTCTATTTCATAAGAAATTTTTAAAATTTGTTTGAAGTAACATTCATACCAGGTTTATGTACAGGTTTATCATAGTGCCTTTAACAGTACTGTGATTTAAAAGATGGTCATATATGGACCATCATCTTGAGTCAAAATTGGCTTATTTCATCTATAAAAGGGAGATAATATTTGGCTTCTCCTGAGGCCAATGTGACAGGTTGAATTGCTGGGGTGTTCATTTTCCATCACTGCAACGAAGTATCGCGCTAATACCTGGATAGGTCTCTGTAAACTCAGTTCTCTGGATGGAATCACAGCCGTTACCTTTAAAAAAACATATTTATTGGGATTCGAAATAGTGTTGGATAGTTGGCTCTATCCATCAATTGAATTTTCTATTGTATCATCATTCTAAGACAAAATGGGAAATAAAAATGCCATTTGCTAAGTGTTGGTTTAAAAGCTGTTTTCAAATTGCACCCATTGTGAACTAACTAGAGTTTTGATGTCCCCCTCAAAAATGAAGCTGCTTGATTCATATGTTTAGAGGTGAAAACATTAAGAATAGTTTTGCTGGAGCTCTCCCCCATCTCCAATTCCTAACCTTTTTTCTTTTCTATCTGATCCTGGGTGTCATTTGTCTCTGTGAATAAATAGGGCACGAGAAGCACCTCTGCTGGGCCTCTCTCTTTTGTTCTAAACTGCTGAATATCAGAAGATAAGTAAATCTGAGGAGGACTATCTTCTTCAGCCAAAGCAGCAAAAAGTATGGGACCTGCTGTGATCAATCCTTGGCATAGGAAGCAGCTGCCTTATTCTGCTATATGGTGAGAGTGAAGGAGTGGGATCTGACGCGAAGTCTTTCCCAAGGACTGGACTACATACAACCAGCATGCACAATGGTGGGATTAAAGCATAGAAATGGATGCAGTTTTCATCACGCCATTCTGGCTGCCATCTTGATTTTTTTTTTTACCATATCCTGCAGGTAACCCTGATGAAAGCATTATAAATAATATTCAAACTACAGGGAGAATCATAGGAAGCATGCTAATAGTTTTTAATCAAGATTTCTATGAAAATATTATTTGAATGATTTAAATTATTATGATATATATTTTTTATCCCTATCTTCAACAGCAGAATGAAGCGAGAACTTTCAAGAGGCCAGATCAACCTAACTCATATTTACTGTTGTTGCTAGAGATGTAATTATTTCTTCCAGACTGAGAACAAACTGATATATTATAAATGCAGTGAATGACTTCATCCCATCCAAGGAGGAAGAAAATCTAGGCTCAGCTCTCCTGAATTCAGACCCCAGTTCTGATTCAGTATTCAACCCCAGTCCTATCATACAACAGCAGGACAAACATCAGAAAATTGTTCAACCGGGACCAAGAAAGAATAGCCTGGGACGGTAGCAGACAGAGTGCCTGGAAATGCATTCCATGCTGTGCTTGTTACCAGAGGTCATTGTCCAGATCTTAAATCATAGTGGCACCTCCTAGGTTGCAGCCATTGATAGCCAGGTCGAAGTCCAGATGCTGGGCCATTTGGGAAACAGGGAAGAAGAGGAGGATATGCCTTTCTCCCCAGGACTACTTAAATGTTAGCATAGGCTGCTTCCTTGCCAAGGGGCTTTAACTCTCACTGTATTGCCGAAGAGAAAAAGCAGGACAAAGAATCCTAGTAAAAAATATGTGTGCTCAAATACAATGCTTTGGGTAAGGAAACTCTTCCATCCTGTCATAATGTGTGCTTTTTCTGTTATTTTTCATCACAGAATGGAGGGAAAACTATTCCCTGATTTCAATAATTATGGACAGAGAGGAAACACAAACTAGGAGCGTCTGAAAGCGTTGAGTATCCATGGATTAGGATTATGGTTAAGTTTAAAACAGGACCTAAACATGTTTGTGGACATTCTGTACACAAGAATTAAAAGCAGTGTTTAATCTCTTTAAGTGAATTGTATGGAATTGTTAGTAATTTCAAATTATAACCCACTTTTCTGGCTGGACATATCCCTCACCATCATATATAACAGGATTTGTGACATAATCATCTGGGTCCTGCCAACACCTAGAAAAACTGCTTTGGATATTTCCCCTTGCCTTCAATTCTCTGTTATTGGGTTGTGTCTATCACATGTATCATCTAGCTCGCCTTTCATTTTAATTACAGAAATTACTCCTATCTCTATTTTTGTGTATGCTTGCCTCTGTAGTGTTAGGATTTTGAAGATTTTCTTTCTAACCTTACTTTTTACTGGCTGAATGTCCCTTTTTTCTCTAGAGTGTAGGCTCTGCGCATGCGCAAGATGGCGGCGTAACTGGGGATTGGAGCCGGCGACGGGCGTTTGAAGAGGGGATGGCGGCGCCCAGGTGGCCTGCCGAGCGGTCTGCGCCCCCCGGTCAGGCATACCATCTCTCGGGCAGCCGTGGGAGGGGTCTGTGGACCTCCTTGGACTCACGGCTGCCGAGAATGAGACCGGGGAGGGCGAGCTGTGGACAGCGGTCATCTTGCCGTTTCATCGGGCGCTAGGCGTGGCCGCGGCCTGTATTTGGCTGCGGGAAGGCCGCAGTTTGCTTTCCTCCACGTTTTTGGATACCGGGCGTTTCTGGACTACCCCTGACTGTTCCGGCTCTTCCTGGCTTCCTGGTTTTCTCAGGTTTTCTTCCAGGTTTGGCTTGGGGCGAAGGGTTATGAAGGGTCCTCCCTGTGGCCCTGCCTGAGACTTTCTGAGTTGTTTTGTGGAAAGACATGGGGAGGGGGCTGAGGTGTCCTGGCCTAGTGCGGTCTGATTTGGCCTAGCTGGGCTGGCTTCCTCCCGGGATTATAAAGTTACATTTTCAACTGTAACATTTGTCATCTGCATCTCGTCATCATGCACTTTACATGGCCGGTTGAGACTCTTGGGTCATGATTATTCCTGGACTTTTGGGAAGATGACTGGAGCCTGACTGGTGATCTGCTGGGGGCCCTAACTTTGAAACATCTATGCTGAAACATCTACTCGGAACGTCTGTGATGCCGTTGGCGTGGAGAGAAGTACCATCTTTTGCAGGCTATGGATTTTAGGACTGCGCTTTGGGCAGAATAGTGACAATTTTATCATCGGACTATATCTGCCTATTATTCCACCTTTTACCAGCTCTAAGCCAGCCACTATCTGAAGATTCTTGGAGGATGGGTATCCATTTGGACTGGGCATTACATCCTGCCATCCTAGACATTATTACCTCTCGTCGGCCTCTATCTCCTATTTATGCCGTTAGTTATTATATATGCGATATTCTGCATTGGAACTTTTGCGCCTGCGAGGTGCCCCCGCCTCGCGGGTATGGCCCGCTTTTTTATCAAGGGCCGGCCTCAATGACGGGTCTTGGGATCCACAGAGGTGGCATGCGAAGAAAAAGAGCCTTTGGGTTTTTTTAGATAGGGCATTTTTAAGGGGTGGGAGGGTTAGGGCGGGTGTTGGGGGTAGCCCGTCGGGTGGGGAGCCAGTTCCTGCATGTGCTCGCGGCGGTTATTTATTAGGTTCGGAGGTTATGGGGGGGGAATGTGTTCCTTCTGGTGAGGGTGGTCCTATTTGTACGGTAAGTGGGAGGGGCAGATACGGCGGAAGTGGAGGATCATATCGTTCTGTGGGGGCGCGCGCTCGATGTTTACAGGCGATTGCGCGCCCCAATCCCTCTGACTTGTCCCGTTCCCCGGATGGTCAAGACCCTCAGAGCCTGGGCCTTCGGCTTATGTTATGCAACGCACGGTCCGTGGTCAATAAGGCCCCCCTAATACACGATCTTATTCAGGGGGGCGCCGCGGATCTTATAGGCGTTACGGAAATGTGGTTGGGCGCAGAAGGGGGCGTGCCCCTTGTTGAAATGTGCCCACCGGGTTTCCATGCATTCCATCAGCCGAGGGCTCAGGGTAGGGGTGGGGGGGTGGCGGTTGTGATTAGAGAGAGCCTGGAGCCGAGGGAGACCACTGTACCTCAGATTGCCGGTTGTGAATCCCTCTTTGTGAGATGGAGTCATAGGTGTCAGATGGGCTTGCTGGTCGCGTACCTGGCTCCTTGCTGCGTGACAGCTGCCCTGCCCGAGCTCCTGGAGGTGCTTGCTGGGGTGGCAGTTGAGACCCCCAGACTTTTAGTCATGGGGGACTTTAACTTGCCATCTTCCGGCTCGTCATCGACAGCAGCTCGGGAGTTCACGGCTTCCATGACGGCCTTGGACCTGACTCAAGTAGTTGATGGCCCTACTCACACTGGGGGTGGCACACTGGACTTGATTTTTATCTCTGGTCAGTGGTTGAGAGATCTGGACTTGAAGGAAATAGTCATTGAACCTTTGTCATGGTCAGATCACTCTCTCCTTCGCCTGGACTTTCTGACCGCCATTCAACACCGCAGGGAGACGGAGCCAATACGTTGGTTCCGTCCCAGGCGCCTGATGGACCCGGAGAGGTTCCGGACGGAGCTTGGGCCACTTCCTGAGGGTCTGGCTCACGGCACTTGTTGCGGCCTGGGAACGGGCCACGGTGGGGGCCTTAGACCGTGTCGTGCCTTTGCGGCCTCTGACCCGGCGCAGGTCCCAACCGGCTCCTTGGTTCTCCGAGGAGCTGAGGGGGATGAAGCGCCGGAGAAGACGCCTAGAGAGTTCCTGGAGGTCTAGCCATTCAGAGGCTGATCGGACACTAGTGAAGTCCTATAATAGGGCTTACCTAGTGGCATTGGGGGAAGCGAGGCGTTGCTATGCATCCTCCCTCATTGCGTCGGCAGATAACCGCCCAGCCGCCCTGTTTCGGGTGACTCGTTCCCTCCTTCACCAGGGGGAGCGGGATGACCCATTGCAGGGACGTGCTGAGGAGTTTAACGGTTATCTATATGATAAAATCGTTCAGCTTCGGGACGGTTTGGACCAAAATTGTGGTGACTCAGGTGAGACGTCTGAGAGTTCCTGGAGGTCTAGCCATTCAGAGGCTGATCGGACACTAGTGAAGTCCTATAATAGGGCTTACCTAGTGGCATTGGGGGAAGCGAGGCGTTGCTATGCATCCTCCCTCATTGCGTCGGCAGATAACCGCCCAGCCGCCCTGTTTCGGGTGACTCGTTCCCTCCTTCACCAGGGGGAGCGGGATGACCCATTGCAGGGACGTGCTGAGGAGTTTAACGGTTATCTATATGATAAAATCGTTCAGCTTCGGGACGGTTTGGACCAAAATTGTGGTGACTCAGGTGAGACGTCTGAGGGTGGTCTTGGTGACATTGTTTGGGATGAGTTTGACCCTGTGGCTCCCGAGGACATGGACAGGTTGTTGGGTAGGTTGAATGCCACCACGTGTTTACTGGACCCGTGCCCCTCCTGGCTGGTGCTGGCCACTCAGGAGGTGACACGAGGCTGGCTCCAGGCGATTACGAGTGCTTCTTTGGTGGAGGGTGTATTTCCGGCCGCCTTGAAAGAGGCGGTGGTGAGGCCCCTCCTCAAGAAGCCTTCCCTGGACCCGGCTGTTTTAGGTAATTATCGTCCGGTCTCCAACCTTCGCTTCGCGGCGAAGGTTGTAGAGAGTATGGTGGCATATCAGTTTCCCTTACACCTGGATGAAACTGTCTATCTAGATCCGTTCCAGTCCGGTTTCCGGCCCGGTTACAGCACTGAGACGGCTTTGGTCGCGTTGGTGGATGATCTCTGGAGGGCCAGGGATAGGGGTTGTTCCTCTGCCCTGGTCCTATTAGACCTCTCAGCGGCTTTCGATACCATCGACCATGGTATCCTGCTGCGCCGGTTGGGAGTGGGAGGCACCGTTTATCGGTGGTTCTCCTCCTATCTCTCCGATCGGTCGCAGACGGTGTTGACAGGGGGGCAGAGGTCGGCTCCGAGGCGCCTCACTTGTGGGGTGCCGCAGGGGTCGATTCTCTCGCCCCTTCTGTTCAACATCTATATGAAGCCGCTGGGTGAGATCATCAGTGGCTTCGGTGTGAGGTACCAGCTGTACGCGGATGACACCCAGCTGTACTTTTCCACACCGGGCCACCCCAACGAAGCTATCGAAGTGCTGTCCCGGTGTTTGGAAGCCATACGGGTCTGGATGGGGAGAAACAGGCTCACGCTCAATCCCTCCAAGACAGAGTGACTGTGAATGCCGGCATCCCGGTACAGTCAGCTTAGTCCACTGCTGACTGTTGGAGGCGAGTCATTGGCCCCGATGGAGAGGGTGCGCAACTTGGTCGTCTTCCTGGATGAACGGCTGTCTTTGGAAGATCACTTGACGGCCGTCTCCAGGAGAGCTTTCTACCAGGTTCGCCTGGTGCGCCAGTTGCGCCCCTTTCTAGACCAGGATGCCCTATGCATGGTCACTCACGCCCTCGTGACGTCTCGTCTGGATTACTGCAATGCTCTCTACATGGGGATCCCCTTGAAGGGCATCCGGAGGCTGCAGTTAGTCCAGAATGCGGCTGCGCGGGTGATAGAGGGCGCCCCTCGTGGCTCCCGTATGACACCTATCCTGCGCAGGCTGCACTGGCTACCTGTGGCCTTCCGGGTGCGCTTCAAGGTCCTGGTAACCACCTTTAAAGCACTCCATGGCATAGGGCCGGGTTACTTACGGGACCGCCTACTGCTACCGAATACCTCTCACCGACCCGTGCGCTCTCACAGAGAGGGACTCCTCAGGGTGCCGTCAGCGAGGCAGTGTCGTCTGGCGACACCCAGGGGAAGGGCCTTCTCTGTGGGGGCTCCCACTCTCTGGAACGAACTCCCCCCAGGACTTCGTCAACTTCCGGACCTCCGAACCTTCCGTCGCGAGCTTAAAACACACTTATTCATCTGCGCAGGACTGGATTAGATTTTAAATTTATTGGTTTTAAATGGGTTTTATTATTTATACTGTTTTTAATAATTGGCTTTGTAGAATAAGTTTTTTAATTGTTATTTTAACTTGTATTTATATGTTTTTAATTGCCTGTGAACCGCCCTGAGTCCTTCGGGAGATAGGGCGGTATATAAATGTGATTAATAAATAAATAAATAAATAGAGTGGGACCATAAGCTCACAATTTTTATATTCGATTCCTTCTCCACTCCTCATATGACACACACACCCCCCACACACACACCAGGAAAGCCATAGAACTGTGTTCTTTCCCTGGGAGGTGAAGTAAAGAAGGAAAAACTTTTGGGATTTACTGATACCAAGGGCAAATGGTACCTACAATAGATGACAGTATGATACAGCTCTGTGTATGTGGACAAAGAGAAGAAGTGGAAGAATTAGTAGAGTTTTCATATAAGTGGGTAAGTTGTAATTCTGGACTTTTTTTTACATTAAGAAACTGATAGCTATTGTCTGTTTGACCCCACATCAACAAATCGATAGTGCTGCCTATATATGTAGATTTTTCTGCCATTCTTTAATTTTTTTCTGCATCAGCTTCAAATTAGAAGTTTTCAAAGAGTTCTCTTCATTTTTCTTTGTCTTCTTTGTGATTTTTGCTATGCTACAGCAATTCATGTTTGAGTGGGTTACAACTTCTCTAAAATAATTGAATTAAAGCCAAGAGCATTACTAACTAAATAAGTCATACATATTATATATGTATATCCGGTGTGTGTGTGTATACGTACATACGTACGTACTATAGGGAAATATGAATATGCTACAGCATTCCACATTAATAGCTTGTTTTCACTTACTATTAATTTGCATTAATTGTAATCAAGAATGAAAAAATTCAGGCATATATATATTGCTTCTGTGCTTAAGTTATTATTTACTTTAAAAATTTCATTCAATCAGTTTTGCTTCTGAGCTTTTCTCTCACCAGGATATTTCCCTATTGCTTATTTTATTCCACAATACTTGTTGAGACCCAGGTTCCTGGACCCGGACTCCTGGACTCAGATGATTCAGAAAGTGAGGGAGAAGATCTGGCAAGGCCTGCTTCTCTTGGGCCCTCTCCCTCCCTGGCACCCACTCAAAGGGAGGAGGAGGGGCCGGCAAGGCCTGATTCTCCCGAGCCTTCTTCTGATTTGGCAACGCCCCAAGAACAGTTTTGGAGTGATGCAAGACTGCGCAGATGTGACCGGCGCGCACAGCAGAGGAAGCGTTGGGACCAAAGCCAAGGAATGATGGTCATGCAGTGACATCTGCAGAGACTATAAATAGGAGGCGGGACTTCCTGGTTTTTTGTCTTGGACAAAACAATGAATTTGCGTGGGCAAACTGTATCAATGGAGGGAAGAATATATTTGTGATTAATTCTGGCCTTATCTATAATTTCCTCGTTATCTCCAGAGACTTGGCAGGCCCGTGGGTAGACGTGGCCAGGACATTTATCTATGTAAATAAAGTAGAAGAGAAGGCCTTTGACTGACTCTTTGTTGGGAGTATTGGGGGAGGGAAACAGAACAATACTATTCTCAGTTAGAGGTTGAAAATTTTTAATACTAGTTGTATTAACTAATAGTTGAATATAAGTATGTGGGGGATTAAAGAATCAAGAAGGCTGCTCCATCTATATGAAATCCCATCTCTTTTTAAACATGTATTGCATGTCATACATGTCAAAAAGGGCTGGGTTTTCAGTCATGTAGGTGCAACCAGCCCGTAGCATGTTTGATACTTCTACTCCCAATGTCTTTGGATAGAAGGATTTCAGTTTAATTCCTTGAACACTTGGATACTTGGAACATTCCACATCACAGCATTTGAGCCAATTAGTAACCAAAATTTAAGTCTGTACAATCACAAGAATATAAATAATTGTCAAGTTGGTCTTCTGTAATCCTGTTGCAGTTGTGCAATCTTCATATCTTTCCCCTGTTTTCCTAGAATGCCATTAAAATCTTTTCCAGGGACGTCTGGACTTCATTTCATCTTCCTTGGTTTTCAAAAATAACAGTATTAGGTGACAGAAGAAAAACTGGTAAGATTTATTAAAATTGCATTGCTCAACATTCACTGAACAAATGGTTATCTAATGATTAATTCCTTTATAGCTACTTCCTGAACATTTGGGATAGAATGACAGAACTTTATATACTGAAAATGGGATATCATGTATATAAATTCATGAAATGTAGTGGCTGACATGCAGTGTTTTTAATCTGGATTAGCAATGTTAAAAGGCTGAAGTGTACACTTGAGGTTAAAATGGCCTTTTCCCCCTTCATTGTTAATCTAAATGCAGTCTAAATAGAATAGAATAGAATAGAATAGAATAGAATAGAATAGAATAGAATTTATTTGCGAAGTGTGATTGGACATACAAGGAATTTGTTTTGGTGCATATTCTCTCAGTGTACATAAAAGAAAAAGAAAAAAAAACCTTTATCAAGGTACAATATTTACAACACAAATGATGGTCATAGGGTACAATTTAACCCTTGATAGCAAAAAAATGTTACAGTCATACAGTCATAAGTGGAAAGAGATTGGTGATGGAAACAATGAGAAGATTAATAGTAGTGTAGATTTAGTAAATAGTTTGACAGTGTTGAGGGAATTATTTGTTTAGCAGAGTGATGGCGTTCGGGAAAAAACTGTTCTTGTGCTAGTTGTTCTGGTGTGCAGTGCTCTATAGCGTCGTTTTGATGGTAGGAGTTGAAACAGTTTATGTCCAGGATGTGAGGGATCTGTAAATATTTTCACGGTCCTCTTCTTGATTCGTGCAGTAAACAGGTCCTCAATGGAAGGCAGGTTGGTAGCAATTATTTTTTCGGCAGTTCTAATTATCCTCTGAAGTCTATGTCTTTCTTGTTGGGTTGCAGAACCAAACCAGACAGTTATAGAGGTGCAAATGACAGACTCAATAATTCCTCTGTAGAACTGGATCATCAACTCCTTGGGCAGTTTGAGTTGGCGCAGAAAGAGCAGTCTTTGTTGTCCTTTTTTGATGATGTTTTTGATGTTAACTGCATCGGAAGGCCTATGTTCTATTAACATTTTCCAAGGTCTATAGCAGGGATGTCAAACTCGTGGCCCATGGGCAGGATGCATCACATGCTGGCCACCCCCACCCCCGGTTTAGCAAAGGGGGGAAAAGTTGTGATACCTCACATGATGACAATGTGACATTGTAAGTTTGACACCCGTGGTCTACAGTCATTCAGAGTACCATTTTAGAGTGTGACAGGAGGGAAACACCTTAAAACATCCAGGGGAGCAAAGCGGTAAAGGAAAAAGTGCAAACACTTATTCTACCCCCAGCTGGGCCATTTTAGCAACTTTTCCTGTAGCCAGTGGTATAAAACTTAGGTGAAATCAAGAGCCACCCTGGAGTTTTGCATGACATCCCAGGCCTATACTCCATAAGATGGGGAAGGAAAAAACTAAGACTATCCCAAATTCCAAGTTTGATTTAATATTTACTTTGAAAAAAAAAGGAAAAAAAGTGAAAAAAGCAACAGAGCAATAAAAATGCTGTCTGTTATGGGCTTCTGATATATTTTTTTATACTATACTTTCAGTATCTGTATTTCACTGTCATTACTCATGCATAGTTTATATCTGTAAGGAACTCATTCATAAATCATGGGGAACTTCAGTTTTTCAATAAATGAAATAATAAAATTCAATAGCGAGTGGATTGAATTTAGGTTTAATTTAAATTAAATTTAAATAAATTAACAGGATTGCTTATATTTTTAATAATTTCTATAGGAGCTAGTTCTCACAGTATCACTAAAAAACCCACAGGAATAAACTGAACCATTGCAAAAACAAAGGACAGGCAGAAATGACCTAGATGACTGGAGATGAAATGCAATAGTCTGTCAGGTATTGACAAGAACATTTGAATCTTGTCTTGTAAATAGGTCTGGCTCTTGATTAATTACAGCTGCTGATATTTTGTGGTTGTCGTTGTTATGCCTGCCTAATTTTCTTCAATAAATATTACTTAGATTCTTGGATTACTTAATCCTTGGATTTTCTTTTTAAAAAATGTTTTGCATTATAAAACACAAAGTACAGTGTAACCAAGTACAGTGGTATTTATACAATGGGAACTGGAAACTATTAACAATTAAAGTAAATTAAAACTTTCAAAATAGAAAATGTATATTACTGCTAAATATGATTAATGAGTTGTAAATAGATAGAGAGTTGCTTAAGTTATAGAGTTGATGCTGAATACAACATAAATAAGAAGTTGCAGAGTATATTGAATTATTTTGTAAAATGAAAAAATAGTTTAGAACTTTGAACTTAAAGCTGAAGTCTTCACTCAATTATTATTTATGAATATAAAAAGGTGGGGTTTGGTGGAAAAAGAGAGCTGCTTGGAAAAAGTGAACATGTCTTTAATCTCTGACTTCATCCTTCTCTATATTCTGACTGATTTGCAATGTTTTTAAACATGTAACTTCCCCTTAAAAACATTCTTGGATTTTCTTGTGAATTTGTCTAAGTAGTTTCAAACCATATTCTGGCTGACAACTTCCTCCATAGATGCAAACTTTGAAGTGGCTCTGGCGCCACTGCCAAGTTTTCAAAAGGACCCTGTATTGTATTGATAGTTGTGGCTACTGGCATACTTTGCAGAGTGTGTGGCCATATCACCATCATCTACGGTATATTCAGGATGATTGACAATATGCCTCCTGCTACATCACCTTTTTTTACTTGTCTGAAGTACCTTATAGGCACAATAGGCACAGCAATTACTCCCTGCTTCCTCTTTCCTTCTTGTCTCTCTCTTGCAGTTAAAACAAACACAGTTGTTCTGGGTACTGCTACATTTAATTGTTTGAAGCATATTACTCTGTCTGGAAGGTTGAAGGATTCACAGAAAGGTGGATCATCCAGTAAATCAGCAATAAGATGCCAGGGCTTAACATTTACTTTCCCAATGATTGCCATCCTTTTCCCTGTCCGTAGTTATATGTTGTATATATAGTATATATGTTTATCATCATATATAATGATAAAGGAGACGCTAAGCTAGCTCTATCTAGGGATGGAAGCAGTTGTCTGAGTTTTCTTTGAAAGTGGTATAAACCTCATGAATTTTCCTAACGGGATTGTGATTTATCTTCAGCTTTTTGACTTGACTAATTGAGTTCATACCATCCAGTGATTCACGCCACAGAAAGAGTTCCAGAGAGAATGGGCTCTCCAAAAGCAGCCTTTCCCTCCCTTTTCATGAATGGCCCCAACATTTTTCTTTCTTTCTTTATCAGTTGGAAAGCCATAATGCTTTTAAAGCCAAGAAGTCTTTGAAAATGAACATTTAACCCGGAATCAAATCAATCACTGTCAAGGTTTGAATTTCAGTCCTGATGAGAGGACAGCAGCCCAGATTCTGTTGAGAAAAATGCTTTTTCCCAGATGCTTTCCCCCCTGGGAGTGATCAAGGTTTCTGTGAAATTTAAAAACTTGCATGAAATATCTCATTTTACCCGTTGGTTAAAGAATTCCATATGGTAGAAAGGTGATAGGAAGAGGTGTACTCCATTTAGTCACATCACACACCACTGTGCAAATGTTAAGTTAAAACCTCTATTTTGCTTCTAGAACTGTAGCTGTGAACAGTCTTAAGATTAGGCACATCTTCCTTGTCTATTAGATGGATTTATTTTCTTCTGTTCAATCATGGCTAATTCTTGGACACTTCCTACAAGTCCCTGCAGTTTTCTTGGCAAGGTTTTTCAGATTTAGACATGGGATAAGTGATTGTATTTTTTGAAATCATCAGGAGTATAAAAAGGATAGAAGACTATATCCAGAGTAACATATAGTCTTAGAATCCATTGAAATCAATAAAACTTAAATAAATCATATTTAACTTTGTACATAATTGGGAGATAAATGCAGTGGTCACATGATCATGTTTTACAACAGTTTTGTAAAACACAATCATGTAAAACAGCATTTACTTCTTTTGATTTGTGGCAAAACTGTGCCCATAGCAAACTATTAGTTTGCTTAACAAACACTGCAAAAATATCATAAAATATGACCTTTATGACATATGACCATAATGGGCAGGCTCCCTTGTGTTAAGGACAACTTGTGTTCCTATGCATTTTAGAAATGTTTTACAAATTTCAAACTATGGCCATGAGGATACAACTGGTATTACCATTAGAATATGTGACATGGATTTTGTATCAGTTGCATTTTTTGTTCATGTGTTTTTAAACCTAATTCAAAATAATGGTATTATTCTTTAAAATTCTACACTGGGAGTACAAATATGCAGCCTGGAACAAAAAGCATCGATTGGCGATGATGATGATGATGATATTATCTATTCAGTTCTTGTCTGACTCTTGGTGATTCTATGGGCCAGGTCTCTCTAAATCTTCTGAACTTGCCCTGCTTCTTTGACTTTTTCTATGTTCTGGCTAATTTAAGCTTTGATCGTGTCCAGCCACAGTGTTCTTTTAAGGCCTGGTTTCCTTTTACTTGGCCTCCATAGAGCCTCCAAGAATGAATTAGGTCAGAAATAGAGGATGGCCAGAGTTTGGCATTTGGAGGTGGGGGGGATTGTTTTAAAGAAAAGAAAATGATCTTAAACCTTTTTGTTGCTTAATGCATGCATTTCAATTATTTGAACTTGCTTGTACATTATGATCAGCTTGAGAATCTCTGCTTTTATAACAGATAGTAAAATAAATTAGGCTAGTGGGTAAGGAGGCTCTCTTGGTAAGGGGTTCTTAGTTATGGACTTCACTTTCAATTGAACCAGATATGGCCCATCTCATAAAGCCTTTGAATTATGGAAGAACCTTGCAAAATGATTTTTGTGCAATTGTTATGCTAAATGAATAGAAAAGCAAGAGGCAATTGCTGCTATGCTATAATTTCTCCTAGCTGGGCATGTCAAAAACAAATTCCTTCACAATGTGATATTTCACTTCATAATAAAATATCACTATGGGAATTTGAGTGCAACACATCTGAAGTAGTTGATTTAAATTGCTTTTATCAGATTTGGGCTGGTCTGCGGTACTCTTTATGCCAAAAGGCAGGAACAAATCAAAATAACAGCAGCAGCAAATGGAGGAGGGCAACAGCTGGAAAAGTGAGAGATGTTGATAGTCCTTCTTTCCCTGGATCTTTACAAAAGTATTCCCTCTGTTAGTTGTGATGGAGAGAGCTGATTTCTAACTATCTATCGTAAGGTTCAATTTCCTGCTCTAGATTATATTTGCAAAGATGGGGATTGTGGTCCTTGTCTTTCACTTCAGGCAGTAGAAATTGTCTGGAGTTAGCCGTGACTGCCTCTTTTGTTCCTTTAGTTATACTGTCTCCTGCTCAATAGCATACTTCCTTTGGGAGCTGGGAAACCTGGATTGAATAGACATGGATAAGATTGTTTTGTGTGTTTGTGAATTGGGGAGGGACGGTTGGTGTTACAGTGAGAAAGTCTGCACAAACCTATGTGCCCGCAAGAGGCTTATAGACAGACAGTAATATTTACCTGAGTCTGAATGATCACAGGGGATATTTGGCTGTAGACGTTTGCAATAATCACTTAGCTTTCACAATAGTTTGTGTATCCCTATGGAGTCAGAAGGAAGAGGCCCCCTTGTCATTTGTGCAGCTCTCTGGTAGCCAAAGACTTATTACTGTCTTAAGCTGAAAAGCCAGTAGCATACTCCTTCCCATTGCCTATAACCCACTACCTTTCACAATGCATATTCCTCTCAGGAAGGAATGAGACCCTCCTCTTTATTTCAGTGAAATATGGAAAGGAATCACACATAAGAAAGTGAATTATAGAAGTCAACATGCGAAATGATGCTTCCTTTTATGCTGGCCAAAATGCTTGCCCTATTTTTTTTTTTTTATATTGTTCTAATACAACAGTTACATGGGGATAGATCCAACCAATCAACATTACCAAGTTTATTTTCCAGAATGCCTTTTGTCCCTGTATGAATTCTATAGAAAAAGCAAATGTTGGAGGCTACTACAAAGACTTGGAAATTGTTTACTTATTACAGCATTTTTACAATTCATTTATAATTTTCAGATTCCCTGCTTTCATTAAAAAAAAGAGAGCTCATTTCAAGCCTTGATGGAAGCTAGAGAAAAAGCAAATTGTCACTATTGTGTTCATTTTGACAGGCTTCCTCCTGCTTTTCAGAATCTTTACTAATGAATAAATAATGCTAGCAAAGATTGACATTTACACTGTCTGGAGAAGATCCTTTTTTTAAAAAAAAAAAAACCCAAACCAAACCAAACTAGAAGTGATTGACTAATCCACATCACAGCCACTTATATCTTAAAATCCTCTGTCAATTAGTGAAGTTTAGAATACCACCTGATTCAAAGAGACCCAAAAATACTCTGTATGCCCTAGGTAGCCTGAGTTCCTTATTAGTGAAATGTAAATATCAGAAATCAACAGTTTCTTGTATTAGTTCAATTATACCTTTTTATTTAGGGACACGGTGGCTCAGTGGCTAAGACGTTGAGCTTGTCGATCGAAAGGTCGGCAATTCAGTGGTTCGAATCCCTAGTGCCACGTAAGAGGGTGAGCTCCCATTACTTGTCCCAGCTTCTGCCAACCTAGCAGTTCGAAAGCATGTAAAAAATGAAAGTAGAAAAATAGGGACCACCTTTGGTGGGAAGGTAACAGCATTCCGTGCGCCTTTGGCATTGAGTTATGCCTGCCACATGACCATGGAGACGTCTTCGGATAGTGCTGGCTCTTCGGCTTTGAAACGGAGATAAGCACCATCCACTAGAGTCGGCAACAACTAGCACGTCTGTACGAGAGGAAGCTTTACCTTTACCTTATATAAGCGTATATATAAGCATAAGCATGAAATAACTATACAAATTGGATACAATCAAAGGGAACATTAGGACAGGAATGGTAGGCATGCTGGTGCTTTTATGCACACCCCTTATAGATCTCTTAGGAATGGGGTGAAGTTAATAGTAGATAGTTTTTGGTTAAAGCTTTGGGAATTTTGGGAAGAGACTACAGAGTCAGGTAGTGCATTCCAGGCATTAACAACTCTGTTACTGAAGTCATATTTTCTGCAATCAAGATTGTTCAAAAAGAGTAAGGAATTATATAAAATATAAGTTCCTTGACTCTGCAGGATCATTAGTTCTCTATTCAGCTGTCCCCACCAAACCCTTCAAAATTTATTGGGATCTGCCATGTTATAAACATGATTTTAATCACAGAGAAAAACAGAGATTGGTTCCTTCTAATCAGATCTTAGTCAGCTGCTTCTCCTCAAAAACAAAAGAACCACTTTTGGTATAATTACCACTGTACAAAACTAGTTAGTGTTTTAGGAAGATTGATGGAGTCATATTTGAAAATATGTTAGTAAGGACCCAGAATTTGCAAGCATGGCGAATGGGAAGATGGTTTCCAGATACCTGTATGATATGTATTTTTCTCTTAGACTCTTAACATTGTACCTCTATTTTGTTTGGGTTTTGTAGTGATTTTCGAATGTTATTAATGTCTAGGTATGCATGAATTGCTGTTTCATTTTTCTCTCACATTTTGGATGCATAAAACTCAAAAAAAATTTCTTCCATTTATAAAGCAATATTGGCAATTGCCTAGGGTGAGAGAAAAAAAGAGATCAGCATGGGTCATTTTTGGTAGATTCTCAGCATTAGTTAGGAACAAATGATCTTTCCTGTCCAGAAATAACCTTATTTTCCCACTAGCTTTTGTTTTTCTTCTAATGCTCAACATGAAGTTTTAAATAAATAACTGAAATGGGTGGGCCACATAACATAATTGGACAGGACCAGCTTATTTCAATTTTGCTTCTTAGGGTTATTAGATGGTTATCTTAATAGTTTGAAACTATTAAAATAACCCTAAAACTGAGGGTAAAACATCTACTGCTGATTCTTGATTGCTTTTAATGCTAATAAAACTTTTGAGGGAACTCTATGGGTATAATAATTCTTGACTTACAATCACAATTGAGCCCAAAATTCTGTTGCTTAGCAAGATAGTTGTTAAGTGAGTTTCTCCCCATTTTATTATTTTTCTTGCCATTGTTGTTTAGTGAATCACTACAGTTGTTCAATTAGTAACACGGTTGTTAAGTGAATTTAGCTTTCCCATTGACTTTGCTTGTCAGAAGGTTGCAAAAGGGGATCACATGACCCTTGGACAATGCCACCATCATAAATACATGCCAGTTGCCAAGCATCTAAATTTCGATCATGTGACAATGGGGATGTTGCAATGGTTAAGTATGAAAAAACAATCATAACTCACTTTTTTCAATGCTGTTGTAACTTGAATGGTCACTAAATGAATGGTTGTAAGTCAATGATTTCACAAGTTGTGTAAACAAAGTTACTGCCAGCAGTAGCAGGCACCTTGGGTGCAATACAAAAATAACTGGAGTATCACTTGAATACCACTGGCATTAATAAAATCACTATCAGTCAAGAGCAAAAGGAGTTTTACTTGGAACAGATTACATCCTGCAATAACACCAACACCTGCCTATCCCTGGTTATTGGAAAGAACTCAATAGCTATACAAAAATGCCAAATCCTTCTAACACATCTGGCTCACTATATGATCAACAAGAATAAGAACAACAATAATAGATAACTATGGATATCTAGAAATCAAGGACCTGTTGCCTGGAGAACAGAAAGGGTCCTTCAAAAATTCAAGAGAACCAAAGTCCAACTGATGATTGGTAAACTGATTTTGAAGAATTCAAAGAAAAGATTAACGTATTTTTTTCATGGTCTGGATTCATTCTCAGAAAGCATTTAATTCTCTTCCACACAGCTGGGTTGAGAAATGCTTAGACAATTTTTGAAATTAGCAGCAATATCCAGAAATCCCTAAAGACTTCCATGAAGCAAATTAAGCTGATGGCCTGATGAGAAATCTTACACTGCCACCTCTATTATTTGTACTTTTGATGGCACCATTAACAAGCATTTTGAACAAAATAAACTATGGCTGTGAACCAGCTTAAAAAGGGTTGAAATTTCCCATTTGTTCTATATGGATGATTTAAAACTGTTTGGGAAAACAAAAACTAAATTGAGCTCACTGCTGAGGAGTTTAGCAGAAACATTGAGATGCAATTTGGCATTGACAAATGTGCAACAATTGCTGTTAAGACAGGAATTTTTTTTGAAGATGATGGATTCGAATGTGATAATGAAGAGCTGATAAAAGCAGTAACACCAGAAGAGGAATACAAGTATTTAGAAATTTTGGAAGTTTCTGACCTGTTGCACAATTAGGTCAAGGAAGTTACTTCAACAAAATACATAAAGCGAGGCTAGAAAATCTTGAGATGAAAGCTGAATGTAGGAATAAAGGCAGTTAACACTTGAGTAATGCCTGTAACATGATACTCAGCTGGAATAATTGATTGGACTCAGCTAGAATTTGATAACTTGGATCGAAGGACAAGAAAATTAATGACAATGCACCATGCTCTGCACTCAAAATGTGATGTTGATTGAGTTCACAGCTTGCAAATGCTCTTGGTCTGAAAATGGACAGCTAAGCACTCAAAATCTTAGTCAAAAAATGCCAGCTTCATTTTTTTTCTCACTCCTGAATTTTTTAAAATCTTAAATTCTGCTCATGAAATAATTTGATAAAAGTTGGTAGATTGTAATGAAACCTGAACAAAATAAAACGCTCAATCTTCCCTAACCATGTTGTTTCTTGCAATCTTCACATTTCCTTCTAGTCACTTAAGTGCTAAATCTCAGGAAAAAAATGGTTGATGATCAGTGTTTTATAATTGATGCATTTTAGATAGATAAAACATTTAGAAGGCTCCAAGATTCAGGGAGATAGGATTGTATGTCTAAATGTATTATGTGGTATGCAAACTGTCATTTCATTCACTGCAGCTACCAATCTACATTGAAAATAGAATAGAATAGAATAGAATAGAATAGAATAGAATAGAATAGAATAGAATAGAATAGAATAGAATAGAATAGAATAAAATTCTTTATTGGCCAAGTGTGATTGGACACACAAGGAATTTGTCTTGGTGCATATGTTTCAGTGTACATAAAAGAAAAGGTACGTTCATCAAAAATCATAAGGTACAATACTTAATGATAGTCATAGGGTACAAATAAGCAATCAGGAAACAATATCAATATAAATTGTAAGGATACAAGCAACAAAGTTACAGTCATACAGTCATAAGTGGAAGGAGATGAGTGATGGGAAGGATGAGAAGATGAAAAGATCAATAGTAGTGCAGACTTAGTAAATAGTTTGATAGTGTTGAGGGAATTATTTGTTAGCAGAGTGATGGCGTTCAGAGAAAAACTGTTCTTGTGTCTAGTTGTTCTGGTGTGCAGTGCTCCATAGTGTTGTTTTGAGGGTAGGAGTTGAAACAGTTTTTGTCCAGGATGTGAAGGGTCTGTAAATATTTTCACAGCCCTCTTTTTGACTTGTGCAGTATACAGGTCCTCAATGGAAGGCAGGTTGGTAGCAATTGTTTTTTCTGCAGTTCTAATTAACCTCTGAAGTCTGTGTCTGTCTTGTTGGGTTGCAGAACCGAACTAGACAGTTACAGATGTGCAGATGACAGACTCAATAATTCCTCTGTAGAACTGGATCAGCAGCTCCTTGGGCAGTTTGAACTTTCTGAGTTAGCACAGAAAGAACATTCTTTATTGTGCTTTTTTGATGATGTTTTTGATGTTGTTCATTTTAGATCTTGCGATATGGTAGAACCTAGAAATTTGAAGGTATCTACTGTTGATACTGTGCTGTCTAGTATTGTGCGAGATGGAAGTATGGAAGGGTTTCTCTTAAAGTCTACCATCGTTTCTACCGTTTTGAGTGTATTCAGTTCCAGATTGTTCCGGTCGCACCACGAGGCTAGTTGTTCAACCTCCCATCTGTATGCAGATTCATCATTGTCTCGACTGATCACTGTTGTGTCATCTGTGAACTTCAGTAGTTTAACAGATGGATCATTAGAGTTGCAGTCATTGGTATACAGAGAGAAGAGAAGTGGGAAGAGCACACAGCTTTGGGGGGAGTCCTGTGCTAATTGTATAGGTATCTGATGTGATTCTGCTTAGCTTCACCTGCTGCTTCCTGTTTGTTACAAACCTTATGATCCACTTACAAGTGTGTTCAGGTACCTGTAGCTGGTTTAGCTTAGTTAGAAGTGTGTCTGGAATGATGGTATTGAATGCTGAACTGAAGTCTACAAAGAGGACCCTTGCGTAGGTCTTTGGAGATTCAAGATGTTGTAGGATGTAGTGCAGAGCCATATTAACAGCATCATCTGTTGATCTGTTTGCTCGGTATGCAAATTGCAAGATCCGTGATGGTTTTCAAGTGGGACAGCACTAGCCTTTCAAAGGTTTTCATGACTACAGATGTTAGAGCAACTGGTCTGTAGTATGATAGCAGAGTGTTTGAAGCAAGAAGGAACATAGCATATCTCAAGTGATTTATTGAAGATATGGTTGAAGATGGGGGCTAATTGGTCAGCACAGACTTTTAAGCAAAAAGGAGTTATCTTGTCTAGGCCTGGAGCTTTTCCTGGCTTGCACTTCCTTTTCTGTGATCACTAGGGATTATTAACCCAATGGGATGAGGTCAGTTGTAGGAGGCTTGGCTGTAGTTGGTGTGTCTGAGATAGGGGTTGTGGAGATAGGTGGCTATAGTTTCCTTTTAAACCTGCAGTAAAACATGTTCAGGTCATCTGCCAGTTGTTGATTTCCTTCAGCCCGGGAAGGAGGTTTGCCGTAGCCGGTGATATTTTTAAGAGTTTTCCACATGTTTGCTGGTTCATTTGTTAAGAACTGATTCTTTAGCTTTTCAGAGTAGCTTCTTTTTGCTGCTCTGATCTCCCTTGTTAATACATTTTTGGCCTGATTGTACAGCATTTTATCACCTTTTCTGTAGGCTTCCTCTTTGGAACAACATAGCTGCTTAAGTTTAGCTGTGAACCAAGGTTTGTTGTTACTGTATATTCGCAAGTTCCTGGTCAGTACACATAGGTCTTCACAGAAGCTGATATAGGATGTTACAGTATCTGTGAGTTTATCCAGGTCTGCAGAGGTATCTTCAAAAATATTGCAATCAGTGTAGTCAAAGCAAGCCTGTAGCTTTAACTTTCCCTCCTCAGACCAAGTCTTCACTGATTTAATTGTTGATTTTGTGGTTTTAAGTCTTTGCCAGTAAACAGGTACAAGGTGGATCATGCAATGAACAGTGTGTCCTACAATTGCTTGTGGTAAAAACTGATAAGCATTTTTTAGTGTTGTGTAGCAATGGTCTAAAGTATTCTTGCCTCTAGTGGGACAATTGACAGACTAACAGACTTACCAATTTCATACAGATTAAGCAACACAGGAATAAAGAAACAGGCAAACATGAAGAAGAAACTTCCATCTGCAATTCATTTTTAAAAGCCTCACTAGAAACTTTGAACGCAACATCAAAGTGACAAACGTAAATGATCAGACATTGTTGATTCTGAGAGCTTCAAAGGGGATCTGTGAGGTTTTTGCCATTTTCAGCACCTTTCACTAGAAAAGAGCTGATGCACTGTGAAAATTGATGTCTTTGTCCGGGAATCTTAACAAATATATGCACAACTGACCTCCCCACCACCCACCCCAGCCCTGTTACTGCACTTGTTCTTTGACCTTGAAGAACACTTCCGAGTGTTAATCAGAAGGTCTTTCCAGCTGCAAGGACATAGATTGAGACTGCATTTACCAGAACCACACATGATAATGCAGCTCAGAGCAAAATGGACTTGCAGCGACTCTGAGGCTTTGACCACTATCTCTGTAAAAGAATTGGTTAAGGATCCTGTTGGTTTTTTGGAAATCCAACAAGGAAATTTTATTTATTTTATTTATTTTATTTGTCACAACATTATATATATGCATAAGCAAGAAATAACTATATGATATATAATCATATATATAAGCATAAGTATGAAATAACTATATGAATTGGATACAATCAAAGGGAACATTAGGACAGGAACAGTAGGCCCGTTGGTGCTCTTATGCACACCCCTTACAGACCTCTTAGGAATAATATATAATATTCAAAAATAAAATTCTGATGATAGAGGAATACTGATAAAAAGGGTAAGGAGAGTACAAAGAGGAAAAAACAAACCAAAACTGCAGCTCTACCTATACTTAACCTGGAAAGAAGCCTTAGACACAGGACTTACTTTGCTTTCAAAAAGAATGTCCTCAGATTTGCATTGTATGGATATGTCGTAAGCTAACAAAATGCTCAGAGCAACTTCCAGATTCATATTCAGAGTACAGGTAGTCCTCAATTTACAACAGTTCATTTAGTGACCATTCAAAGTTACAACAGCACTGAAAAAAGTAAGTTATGATTGTTTTTCACATTTATGATCAGTGGTGGGCTGCAGCTGGTTGAACAACCTGTTCTGTGAGCATGTGCTTTGTGCACGCATGTGGGCTTCACGCGCATACATGCCTAACACGCTTGCATGCAGTGTTCAAAATACAGCAATCTAAAGCTCAGCTGCTTACCTTCTAAGGCAGCCCCAGTAAATAGAACAATGGAGGCGCAGAAATCAACTGTACCGCGCGAATCAGCTGAGCCAGAAAGAAGGAAATATAGGACAGAATAGGACGGGGCTGGGTGGGTGGGGTCAGCTGATCATCAGAACAACTGGTTCACCCAAACTGGTCTGAACCAGCAGTAGCCCACCACTGCTTATGGCCATTGCAGCATCCCCATGGTCAGATGCTTGGCAACTGACTTATAACTATGATGGTTTCAGTGTCCTGGGGTCATGTGATCATCTTCTGCGATCTTCTGACAAGTCAATGGGGAAGCCAGATTCACTTAACAACCATATCACTAACTTAACAACTTCAGTGAGTCACTTAACAACTCTGGCAAGAGAAGTTGTAAAATGGGGCAAAATTCACTTAACAAATGTCTCACTTAGCAACAGACTTTTGGGGCTCAATTGTGGTCGTAAATCTAGTTGATTTTATTCTCCTCTTTACTGAGGATAGGGAAGAAATTTTTTTGGCTCATATCTGAATGTGAACTTAGCCCATTTTCTATTTTTCAACAAATATTCAACTAAAAAATGTTAATGTTTAAAACTTGCTGTTTTCTGAATGCTGGGGTGGGGGTGGTATTAAAAGCTGTGCCAGAATATTTGACAGTGACAGTGTTATTGTAAATTATTAATTGTGTAATGTCTAACTCTCAACAACTCTGAGTGCCTCACAAGTAAAAACAATATATATATATATACATATACATATACACACACACGCGCACGCACACACACGCACACACACATACATGCACACCGTGGCAAGGGAGATAATGTGAGAAAAGCAAACACACCCAATCCCAGGCTAGGATGGCTGGCTAGAGAATTCTGGGAATTGAAGTCCATGCATCTTAAAATTGGGAAGGTTGAAAACCACAGAGCTAGTGGATAATTAAAAATCATCTTCAATTTTTCATTTGGAAACAATTAATTGGGTCAGCTCATTTCAGAATCTTAAAAATAAAATTCTGCACAATATCTGCATCTAACAGCTCCACAGCTATAAGAACTCTTATCTAGCAACAAGTTATAGTCCAACTGAAAGTGTTGTTAATACCTCTCCTCTCTTCTGTTCCCTGAAATTCCTTCCCTATTTCCGGTTTCTGGTTATAACTGTTGGGAGAAACTGCTGCCATCTGGACTGGCCCTTATTCATCAGCCTGGACTCTGTATCATAAATGTTACAACTTACAGAGAAGAAGAGGAAAGATGGCAGAGGTTAATGTTTTTCTAAAGAGTGAATTAGTAGATATGTTGTTAAATCTAACCACATACAATTAAGCTAACATTCAGTTATATTCACCCCTGCTTGCCGAACAGCATGTTTGCCTCAGTGCAGAATACAAAATAATGTCTCCATTAATCTTCTCCAAAGAGGCAAAGATGGGAATTGTCTCCCAGTATCTCAGCAAAGTGAAAACTAATCTTCCCCATTAATAACCCAACAGAGTGTAAAGACAAAACAAATGTGGAGCAATTGTGCAAAACAAAGTCAGACATGCCTGTAAGGAGGAAGGGGAACAGGCAGTCAATTTAAATGCCTCTTTGGAGTCACTTTCTGCTATTAGTGATGTCTTGAAATAAAAACAAAAAGTTCCTCTGAAATATAGTTTTGTCTTTCCTTTTGCTTATATGTACAGCATCCCAGACTGAAGTTGCTTTACTAGCAGGCTGCATGTTTTTGTGACAATCTGTAGTATCGGTGTCAAACTCGTGGCGTCACGTTGCCATCATATGACATTTCATGACTGTTTTCCCTTAGCGGTGCTGGGGAGGGTGTGGCCTGCGTGTAACGCATCTGGCTTGTGGGCTGCCAGTTTGACACCCTTGAACAGAGAAGTAAAACAGTAGACTGAATTGTGGACCAATATAATTGAAATTATCTGGATGAATGTGTGAGGGAGAATGTCTGTATAGATAATTTGGCTGCCAATATTAAAGTATCATTACAATTCGGCATTCTTACACTTACCTTTGTCTTTTAATTATATTTCTTTAGCCCACCTAGCTCGTCAAAGTCACTAATGCGGGCCTTCATGATCCACTTTAATATAATTCTGATCACATGAGGTTGGGAAACAAATGGGATGAGTTTTATATTTAGGCAGCTTTCTTAAAAGTATTTGACTCTTCATTGTTGGAAGTAAGGTACTGATTGTTAGCAGCTTTTGGACTGATCTAGCAGATCTTTTGGTAAACTAACCACTACTCACAAATAAACCTGCCTGCCTTTTTAGATTGTAGGCCATTTTTTTATTGATTTGACTGGCCGCACCAGAAGCTTTGGTGACTAAATTATGGAGTGCAAATGTTTCTAAAATAATAAATTTGGCAATAAATACATTGCCAAGAGGAGGAAAAAGGGTTCCAAGGAATTGCTAACATTTCTACTAATCTTTTAAGGAGACTTGGACAAAAATTCCAGTAAGCCTGTGCCTTCTGGAAACTAGAAAGTATTATTTTTTCCAACTCTGTTCCTTACTTAATTCCCTCACCCCATCTTTATATACTACCAGTATTACCTGGTTTGAGGCCTGATCTCACAGAATGAAAAGCTCACATTTTAAGGCATTCTCTCTTCACAAATATATATTTTTTTGATAGAAACTCATTCAAGATAACCTAATATGTTCATTCTGAGGATACTGGGATTGACAGCCCATCTTTCAAGGCAGGAAGAATGCAGAGAAAACGAAGGGCAGCATATGAGAAGATGGACGATGGTCCTCAGGCTGAGCGGGGTGGTTACCATGGGGACCATATTTCTGAATGGCAGCTCGGATTGTTTGGCTGTCTCACTTCATTTCCTTTTACCTCCTTGACATCTTTTGGGGGCTATATTCTTCATCAGTGCCAACAAACACAGCCTGGAGGCTCCTGTAACTGAATCTGCAAAATGCGGCGTGTCAGAAGCAGTGCCTTTTCAAAGGCCAGACTGGGACTGATGGGAAAGAACAAGGTGTTCTGCTTAGGGGCATTGGTGTTCCAATGGGGGACATCAATCTATTATATTGATTAGAGCTTTAGTGCTGCCAAGCTGATGAAAGAGGAAGCATGAAGAAGAGAAGGGGAAATGCAGCTGGACAGATGGGCAAGGAGAAGGCTGTCTGATGGAGGAAAAGGAAAAAGGAGCTAAGGTTACAAATCATCATGTTTCTATGAAAATGGCAAAAGTCCCCAGTGCATGCAACATAAAATCAATTCTGTTTTGCTGATATAATCCAGTTTCAAGGTAATTTCTCCAGAAAATGATCATAAATTAGGGTTGGATAGATGATGGGGGAAGCAATGTTTTCTAAATGATAGATTATTATTCATAATAATAATCTTTGGACAGATGATTTATATAGTCTCAAATCTTGGAACACGAGATTTACCCGCAGTCTTAAATGCAGTTGCATTCAGATAACCAGTAGCAATTTTGATGCAATCTTAACTTCTCTGGGGAATAAAATATTGAGAAAGGCCTGAATGAAAAATGTTTATGTTCTTAAAATCTAAATGGATCTAGCCTATTGGTTTAATAGATTATCTGTTGGATAAGAGCAGGAAAAACCAGATTATATCCACCTTTGGTTATGGAATCTGAGTAATCTGAGGCTGATCATTCTCTTTTAATCACAGGTAACATAAATTACCTTTATTGTGTGGCCGGTTTAGCTCACGCTGGTAAAAGCCTGTTATTAAGAACACAGTAGCCTGCAATTACTGCAGGTTCAAGCCCGGCCCAAGGTTGACTCAGCCTTCCATCCTTTATAAGGTAGGTAAAATGAGGACCCAGATTGTTGGGGGGGCAATAAGTTGACTTTGTAAAAATATACAAATAGAATGAGACTATTGCCTTATACACTGTAAGCCGCCCTGAGTCTTCGGAGAAGGGCGGGGTATAAATGTAAACCAAAAAAAAAAAGTTTTGCTGCTCCACTCAAAAATGATAGCATCTTAATCAAGCTTCTTAATTTAGAATTGGAGTCCTAAATTAAATATACTTAATCTATACTTCGATGAACCAAGGGTCTTTTTCCTCATTCCAGACTGGCTTTCATAAGACGTGTGAAAGCTGCATGGAGTCTGTGGTAACTTTTATTATGATTCATGTTGAAAATGAACTTGAAACTCTGGGAACTTTTTGTTAGAAATCAGGAGGAACTGAAAGAATAGCAAAGGAATATTGAAATACTGCTGACTGATGCCTTCCAGTTTCCCTGGTCCATTTCAGCATTTCTCCACTAGATAAATAGACAGAGAAAGATGGCATCTTGCTACCTAGTATTGTGTCAACTTGCATGGGCCCCAAAAGCAAGGGAAAACTCCAAGAATAATCAACTAAGAAAAAGATTAAAAGCTAATAGAAAACCCGAGTCAAATCTATTTATTAAAAAAATAAAGTGTGATTTAGAGAATTTCCTCTTCCTCCAGAGGCAATTTCATTCTGCTAAAAAAAGAAGAAAGAATGAAAAGTGAGTGCCAGTTTGTTTTATGAACGTGAGGAAATCCCACTTCAAGAGGTTCAGAGATTGCATGAATTAAAGGAAAGTGACTGTGACCTGTCCCTCCAGGTAACGTAAAGACAAATGAAGCCTGAAAAAGTCAATGTCAGAAGAGGAAATTCATCTCAGGTATTGGCTTTTCAGAGACATTCCATTTTGTCTTTATCGTGAAGGAATTGTGCCTTTTCCTCCGTGGCTGCCTGGAAGGGAATAAAGGAAAACCAGGAACAGGGGTGGATCTAGTGAAATTGGATCAGCCAAGTTAACTACAGTATAATTTCTCATTTATTTTATGGATTAAAAATTGGTTTACATGAATTTAGTCTGGAGGGTGGGCTGGGTTTGTGAATGATCCTGTTGCTGAGGAGATACCTAATCAATGATCATAACTGATTTTTTTTTAGTTTATTTTGTCACAACAGTATACGCAAACATCGACATAAAACAACAACACATCATATATATAAGCAAAAGTATGCAACAATTATATTAATTTGATATAATGAAAGGGAACAATAGGACAGGAACGGTAGGCACTTTTGTGCTCTTATGCACGCCCCTTATAGTCTTCTTAGGAATGGGGTGAGTTCAATAGTAGAGTTTTTGGTTGAAGTTTTTGGGATTTTGAGAAGAAACCACAGAGTCAGGTAGTGAGTTCCAAGCATTAACAACTCTGTTACAGAAGTCATATTTTCTGCAATCAAGATTGAAGCGGTTAACATTAAGTTTGAATCTATTGTTTGCTCTTGTATTATTGTGATTGAAGCTGAAGTAGTCTTTAACAGGAAGGACGTTGCAATAGATGATTCTGTGTGTTATACACAGGTCTTGTCGGAGTCGGAGTTCTAAATTTTCTAATCCCAGGATTTCAAGCCTGGTGGTATAAGGTATTTTGTTGTTTTCAGAGGAGCGGAGAACTCTTCTTGTAAAATGTTTCTGGATGCGTTCAATTGTATTAATGTCAGAGATGTGGTATGGGTTCCAGACGGATGAGCTGTATTTAAGAATAGGTCTGGCAAATGTTTTGTATGCTCTAGTTAGTAGTGTAGAGTTTTTGGAAAAGAAGCTGCATAAAATTAGGTTTACAATTCTTAGAGCCTTTTTTGCTATGTAGTTGCAGTGGGCTTTGGCACTTAGGTCATTTGATATGAAAACTCCAAGGTCTTTAACAGGGTGGGGGTCATCTGTAAGGTAATGTCCATCAAGCTTGTACTTAGTGTTAGGATTCTTTTTCCCAATATGTAAGACTGAGCATTTGCTGGTTGAGACTTGGAGTTGCCAAGTTTTAGACCATTTGGATTCAAAGTCAAGGTCTTTTTGAAGGGTAGAAGTATTGTTGGTGGTGTTAAGTAGTTTGACATCATCAGCAAAGAGAACACAATAACTTGAGATAAGGTCACAGAGTTCATTTATATATAGTATGAAGAGCGTTGGTCCAAGAACACTGCGTTGGGGAATGCCACTTTTGACAGGAACAGGATTTGCTAGAGCGTTGCTAATTTTGACCATTTGTTGTCTGTTTGACAGGAAGGCATTTATCCAGTTGTGAAGTGGTCCTGAAATGCCGTAGGATTTTAGTTTTAGGAGAAGTTTATCATGTATTACTGAATCAAAAGCTTTGCAGAAATCTATGTAGATTGCATCTATTGCTTTGCCTTGATCAAGGTTAGTAGTCCATATGTTTTTGCAGTGGAGAAGTTGTAAGTTACATGATAATTTTTTTCTGAAACCAAATTGTTTATTAGAGAGTAGGTTGTTTGTTTCTAGGTGGAGGGTAATGGATTGGTTGATGATAGATTCCATTACTTTGCAGGTGACGCAGCATAGAGAGATTGGCCTGTAATTTTCAACTAGACTGGGATCTCCTTTTTTGAAGATAGGGATGACTGTGGCTAGAGACCAAAGTTTGGGAAGGCAACTAGTCATGAAAGCTTTATCAAAGATTATGTTTAGGGGTTCTGCTATATTAAGTTTTTTTAAGAAGTATGCACATAGTCCATCAGGCCCAATAGATAAAGATGGTTTCAGGTTGCGAAGAGCTTTTTCAACATTATCTTCTGTGAAGTCTATATGTGTTAAGTCGTTGTACTCATTGTTAGTACGATTGGGGAATGTCGGATATGAGCCATCACTGTTAACAAAAACTGAGCCAAATATTAAATGTATTAATGTATTAATATTAATCTCTAGTGAAAACAATTGATTATTCCCTTTTATTCTGTGGCTCTTATGACATATGATAAAGATTTAAACATCTTAATAAACGAAGGTTTGTCAATTTGGGAAGACATCTACATTTTAACACATGCCTTCCCACTAGGTCAGGGTAGTGATAGAAGAGAATTTCAATTTTTCTCCTCCCGGGCGAGTCAGTGATAGAGGAGATTTGTCTGGTTGCTGATGGAGTAAACGTAGTTGACTTTCCCTACCTCAAGTAGAACTCGAAAAGGAGAGTGTGAAGACCTCTCATAGGAAGTAATGGGACCCAGGTGTGACCATATGTGTGGGCATCCCATTATATTTTCTCTGTCTTTGGACAAACTTGCACTCATTTTATCTGTTTTCATCAAATGATTTGTTTAAAGTAAAATTGTTCACCAGCTAGTGATTTCTTTTGAATTATCCAACTGTCCAGATTTATTTAATTTTTTAGAAAAGCAAAGTTAATTGGCATGGGGCAATAGAAATACTCTGTGCAATCTGAAAGGGGACTGCTTTGGAGAATAAAGAGCATCATCATCAATTTACTTTCTGATTAACAATTTTTCTGCAACCTACTAGACTCCCCATAGCCATCCTTTTCTGAGTGGGCACCTTCCTTGTGACAACTATGTTGTGAGATTACATAACATGTTCTCAGCATTCCAAATATGCTGGCAACTAGATCAAAACATTCAGAGATCAATGGTCTCCTCTACATCTACAGTTCTGAAAATCTTAAGATTATTCTGAAGTGGTTACTTTCTGTCCACCTCAGTGAAATATTCAGTGAAATATTTTTCTGGTTTGTTCAGAATATTCTAAACACTACTTCTCCAGAGAAGAGAAAACAACGACAAGTTTTTAAAAAAAAGATTGGCATCATTTGGCCACAAATTTGCCAGTGATAAAGAGCAAAAAGATTGGTGCTAGGTAAGAGCACGGTAATTATTTTTGTAAAATCATATCCATTATTCTGTGTTTGTAGCTGAAGTCTGCAAGACTCTCTAGACTCCTTAGTGATAAATAGAAGAAAGATGAGGAGCTACAGGCAAGATTAAATTAAATTACCAACAGCACAAGAAGATGTTGTTGAGCCTGTAAAAGCTCATCTGAGTTACAAACAAGGTGAGGGCTTTTGAATGTCCTTATTACCAAGGAGGAGACTTTATATTCTTCTCCCTATTATATAAGTAATATACCATTTTATAGCAAATTGAAGATGTAGTGGTTTTTTCATATAACTTTCTGTAATCTACATGCCTAGAATTGCATGTTTCTTTTCTACCCTGCTAAAATGCCTAGATTGTTATTCCAAATGCCATTGCTGCAGATCCCTTGCGAGATTAGGCACTAAGGTTATTAAGCTTTAAAAAACTGAATGTATTCTGGTTTGTTTATGGAAAGAAATGGGTAGCAAAGAAGTTTTCAGGTGGGAATCACTCAGAGCAGCTGCAAAGCAATCAGGTTTGGGTGAAAGTCAAATTTGCCGCTACCAGAAATTGCCTGAATACATATGGCTACATATGGTGGTTAATTGACTAGCTGCTTCTTCAACAGCTCATTTCCATCCAGACAACTTGCTTATGGAAGTTATTGGCTCACCTACTCACTACATGCTGCCTCAGTTCCACCTTTTGACATTTGATTTTGACATTTGATTTTTTTGAAGACAGGTCTATACTTGCTGAGTATATAAAATCAAACTCATGAAAGGAAGTAATGATTATCCTGACCCTGAGGTTTCAGACTCTGCAAACTCATGCTTCTGACCTTGGACAATTATTTCTCTTCCTTTAGATATACCGTAACATTTCTTTAGTTGTGAAGCACACTATTCCCATTTCTCTTCTTTCTCCCTCTTTCCCATCTATTGCTGTGTTTCAGATTAAGGATGGATAACATGAACTTCTAGAGTTCTTTGTGACCTTTAAAGCAGGGATCGCCAACTCCCAGTCCGTGGACCAGTATCAGGCTGCAGCCTGCCAGAAATCAGGCAAACAAGCAAAACCCCATCCACGGGATGCAGGCAGCATGCAAAGCCATGTCTACTCTGGTCCACAGAAAAATATCTCTCCATGGAACCAGTCCCTGGTATCCAAAAGAATGGGGGGGGGGTTTCTAGAGCCCTCTTCAGTCATGATGATCAGAACTCAGCAGCACAATTTTTCCCCTTTTTGAGATGAAAAATATGAAAAGGTACTGTAGATCCTAAAATAAGCTTAACATATAAATCTTGGAAACCATCCAAATCACTAAACAACAATCTAAAACCCAAAGAGCAAAAAAAAAATCCAAAAAAGTTGGTCTGACCCATATGTATGTATGTATGTATGTATGTATGTATGTATGCATGTATGCATGTATGTATGTATTCTCAGTTTATAACATTGTTTGAATGGTATAAATTAGGAATATATACCATTGTTTGAACATGCAAGCCTCAGCTTATGGTTCCTAATCAGGAAGGAAGCAATGCCTAGTTTTACATTTTCATCACTTAAATTACAACTACAAGAATACAATGGAGTCTACCTCTGTAGTCCTGTTGCTTGGATCCATTTCCTAGGTATAGGTTCTGCTAATATGTAGAAATGAATTAATACGTTTTAAAATGGGGAAAATATAGCATACTGAGCTGTTGTAGCCATGTGCATCTGACACAACAAGCCCCTAAATATTCATGCTGCTTGAAGTATTTTCTAACTGTCTGCATTTGCTTTTATAATTTATAGCTATAGCATTCTATAGCTGCCAAAGCCACATTTTTAGCCCTGAGTTGCACCACTGGGTTAGGCCATGAAGTTAGGGCAAGCCAGGCTCTGCAGCTTAATTATCAAATAGCCCTCACTTTCCTATGACACAGTCTAATGGATCTTGGGAAAATAAATATTCAGATCCATTCTGCCAGTGACAGCCACCCTTTATCAAGTGGTCTCACTGGACTGGAAATGATATCTGAGAATTCACTAGCACCTATAGTAGCTGGAACTGTTGTTGAGGTTTTGCAGGAATTGAGATGGTAGTCAGCAAGATAATTAAATATTTAGCATTTGAGTTAATTTGAAAATGGCTGCAAAGCACTCAGCCATCAGATCAAGGATATTAAGGTCCTCTGTTCCATCATTAGAAATGTCATAGAATTGTAATAAGGCTGTAAGATGATAAACTCTTATTATGAATACTTAATTGGTGTGTGTGTGTGGGGAAATTGCAAGCTTACGTGCATGCTAAAGGATGGTTGCCAAAGCCACCAGCACAAAAGTGGGAAGGATAAAATGCAGACTAAAGCAGGGGTCTGCAACCTTGGCATCTTTAAGACATGTGGACTTCAGCTCCCAGAATTCCTCAGGCAACTTTGCTGGCCTTGGAAAGCTTTGCTGGCTGAGGAATTCTGGGAGCTAACGTCCACAAGTCTTAAAATTGCCATGGTTGCAGACCCCTGGATAGGTAGTATAGATTCCTTTTAAATAGCATTTCTGCTTTTTGAATGGAATCTTTCTCTCTACCAAGTTCCACTGGGCCAAAATCATTCACACTTCTATAACCCCCTAGATCAGGCGTGTCAAACCCATGTCATCAGGTCGTCGTCACATGACGTATCATGGTTCCCCCCTTCTTTGCTAAACTAGGGGTGGTGGTGGCTAGCGTGTGATGAATCTGGCTCACAGGCTGTGAGTTTGACAACTGTCCTGGACTGCATGGTATAAAATATATTCCAAAGGTTGCCTTTGAAAAGTATCCAGAGGATACAGTAGAGCAACATTTTTGAGTGCTAAATAACTGGTCATCCTCTTTCATCTCAAAAAGTAAGTACTAGGTTTTTACCCCAAGGGCCCATTCATGGTTGCCATCCTATTTGACAATCAGGTGACTGACAGCAGGTGCAACCCATCTTACTTCAACTATCAAGCATTGTAGGAAAGAATGGTTAAAAACACAGAATATATTGAAGTTTTTCTAGCAAAGTGGTAGACTTTTCTAGCAAAAACAGGAAAATGAACTTCATAGGAAGGCTACAAATATAATTTATTGGTGGATTATAATAACATAATTTTGCGAATCTATGTGTGCTTTTCCTCCTCCATACACCAGAGAGTCAGGGAAGGGACCATCCTGAGTTCGTCTTAATACTAGTATATCTACTCTCAGCACTTAAGAAATACTTGTCCTTTTTTACTTACATAATATTATTTTCTGGGTCTCTACAAAAGCGAAGTAAGAAATTATATGTGGCCAGCAACTGTACTTCAAAGCCCTTCCAATAACATAGAACATCTTGGTTCACATTACTGCTTTCTGACACAACATACTAATGAATGCTGCTTATTTTTGGAGGTAGGATTTTAGGATATTTTATATAAGAGAGTCTTTCTGAAGGTTTAACCCTACTTTCACTCTCCAGAAATCATCAGGAAATCATTTTGGTTATCATAGTTTATTGATTTTCAAAAACATTTCCCAGAGGCCTTTCAAGCCATATAATAAAGTTTTCTGGGATGTATCTCAGCTGTAGCACTAGAACCTAGAGTAAGATAATACTATTATCTGCTGTATCTGCTGTTTATGAAGTTTGCAAAGAGAACTGTGATGAAAATCTGTCCAGCATTTTTCCATTTAATGCCAGATGTCTGGCAGTGCCAAGAGAGGCATTCCACAAATGTTTGAATCATATTTAGCCAGTATGAATAAAACTAGGGTATAATAACACAGTTATTTAAGATAGGGATCCAAAAGCAAATATTAATTGTTGACAGAATAATGATTAATTTTGTAATGCTTTCTTTGTATAGAAAAATATGGTGATGGCTCAGTAGTTAAGATGCTGAGCTTTTCAGCTGGAAAGCTGATAGCCTGGGTTTCAGACCTGAATATCACACGACAGGAGTGAGTGCCTGTGTTCACCTAGGTCCTGCCCACCTAACTGTTCAAAAGCATGCAAATGTGACTAGATAAATAGGTACCATTTTGGTAGGAAGGAAATAGCGTTCCTTGATGTCATGTTGGCCACATGATTGCAGAAATGTCTATGGACAGTGCTGGATCAATGGCCTTGAAATGGAGATGAATACTGCCCTATATGGTCAGCAATGACTAGTGAAGTAAAATCCACAGGGACTCCTTTCCTTTTTCCTTTCCTTTCCTTTGCATAGTGGAAAAAAGTATATTGGTCTTTGACTATAATAAATTGGATTGAACTGAATAGTGAAAAAGTTACTCTTTAAGATGGTGCCTGAAGAACCAGCTATTGTCTTACTTAGAACGAGCTCTAAAGATAAGTGATGCCATTGCCATCCTTCCTTCAGGCATTTATCTAGGATTGTTTTTCTTTGCTTTTATTAGAATGTTTCATCATCATAAAATGTTTTTTCTTTAGAAATGCATAAGGAAAATATATTCACCCATTTACCCGATAGTTATTAGAGAAAAAAAAGAAAAATGGGTGATCTTGGATGCTATAGAAACAAGTTAGTTAGTTAAGGTCTTAGTTAAACCAACTCAAAGACAAGACACTGAAACTCTAACTCTCCAAAATGCAATACAATTATCCCTAATTTGATTATGCTAGGTGGAATTGATGAGAGTAGGAATCAAGAAACATCTGGCAGATCAGGACTGAACTCCACATCTGTATGTCTATGTCATGCTATGCTCTGAAGAAATTTAAATGGATTTTAGCAATGACTGTAATTTAAAAAGACGATGCAACAGCATGAAACACTGCAGCTGTAGTGACTCAAGAGTTCTCCTTCCTAGTCCTTCAAAGCATATTCCCCTGTCAGAACAGAAGGAAGTGCTTGCTTTATGACTTCAACCTGAATAGTCCTTGCTGAACTCCAAACTTAGACAGCACCTGGAATCTTGTTGATCAACAGACATCATAGGACTCAACTACATGTTTGCCTTGACCTTTTAACATTTCCCCAAATTTTCACAGTTCCTGCCCATGTCAGAAAGGCCATTTTATGTTTTTCATAAAGGAAATTAAACTTGATTTAAGGACAAAGGACCAAAGGCCACTGACCCCAAATTCAAGATGATGGATGAACAACATTGTGTCTATCTCAATGAATCTTGTGGACTAGACATACCAGTAGTTGCTGGAGGTATTCCAGCAACAGGAGGTAAGCACGTGGATTGACACAGCTGTCCTAAGAAGGGAAGGTGACCTATGATTTAACGAAGCTTAGAATTAAGATTCCAACAACAGGATTCCCATTGACAAATAGGAACCTGAGCAATTTCCTGTCAGCTGAAGAACTCAGAGTAAGCCTGATCTTAGCTAATTTGCAATGGTTTTATAGTAACACCTGGAAAATCAGTTGACTCCATCAAAAACTCTTGCTTGTTCAGAAAACAGGAAAAGTAAGCAGGATACAGTTGATATAAAATCAATGGTTTTAGAATAGATTTCTGGGTGAGTTAGGCTCATACTTGAGCTCTGCATTAATGGAAGAAGAAAGAATTGGAAGGAGTTTCTCTAAGTAGACCTTCATTTTGTAATTTTGTTAGCTCTTCTTCATGTTTGCTCAGAATACATCTTTGATGGCTCCTTTGTTTCCTCTGTAGGGACACAAATCAGATTTGCATTGTGCCATTTAATCCTTAGGCAGATCATTGATTCTGTATTTGGCAGGTGGACAGATGACTGGATAATATTTATCGTATTTTTCAGAGTATAAGACGCTCCGGACTATAAGACTCACCTACCTTTTTTGGGGAGGAAAATAAGAAAAAAAAACTGCCTCTGTCTCCCAGCAATTTGCCTCCTTGCAGCAAACCGCAAACAGCCTGTTTCAGTTTCATTTTCAGCTTCAGCACAGCCTGATTAGCACAAGCAGCTGATTGTTGGTTGGATTGGCCTCCTGAAGATCAGCTGTTTCAATCTGCAGGAATTGCCATAACCTATTGCTGACTCCGCGCACCCCATTTTCCTGGAGGCTGGGCGGGGCTACATTCGGTGTATAAGACGTACCCAAATTTTCATCTCTTTTATGGGGGAAAAAAGTGTGTCTCCAAAAAATACAGTACATATTTTCCAATTTTAGGATTTCTATTGGCCTGGACTATATTACTTCAAAGTGGATTTTATCAGGACAAGTTTTTTGTTTGTTTTTTAGTTTAGCAAACAGTAAATAACATGGAACTGAAGTAATGAACTGGCAGAATGGCAATAAGACATAGAATAACTACAGGCATTAGAGATTGAAGCTGAATATATCTGGTCAATCTTAGTTGATCTCAGAAAAGCTAAACAGGATCAGATTTGGCTACAATTTAGATGGGCAACTACTGAGAAATATGAGAGAAAATGAGCTGGAAGAAGGCAATAGCAAAATATTTCATTATTACAGCCAAGAAAAGAGCACAGGCATATTCCTGTAGGTAATTACTGGCTGTTGAATGACATTTGAACAAGGCTTTATTTGCATTACTTAGTGAAAAAGCTGCTGAATTAAAATATGAAGGATCGCCAGATATATGTTTGGGCTGGAGTTGAATCTTAGCTCTAACACTCCACTCCAAAAAATATTCACCTTTTTAATTTTAAAAATATTTATATTATCTTAGTAAATGGATGAGCTGTTTTATTCTTTTCCAAAGTACAGCAAAGTACTTCAGGAGCAAACTCTTCCTGGCATTCCTTTAAAAAGGAAAAAAAAATTAATCATGGACAGCTACAATAGGCATCTCCTTCTTCCTTCATTCTTGTCTCGTAAACTCTAATGTAAGGTTGTCTGCATACCCCTCCATTTTTCTCTTTCTTCCCTTCATAGTGTTTGAAGTTCATTTGCTTTGAACAATAGAAATCCTATTCTCTCAACAGCATAAGCAGATCAATCAGCTTGTAAAGCCCTGGCTTGTGAGAAGAAATTCAGCCAGGCCTTTGCATGTGGAATTCATCAATATTTTAAACACAAAAAATATTGATAACACAATCCATAAGCAGTTTGAGACCTATTTATGTGCTTTCTTATTTTGAACACAAGAAGCTTCATTTGTTCAAAACATCTTCCTCAATGTATTAGATCCATCACTAAGCCTAGCGTTTTTCCACAATATCTCCTACATGCAAAGATGCTTGCATAGTTCATTTTTCTCTAATTCAGTGCTTTTCCTGTCTTTCTACCCTTTTGATGGATCACGTTTGGTAAGCCTTGTTGCTTTGGGTTGTGTTAGCTATCTCCTTGTAAAAAATCAAAGCTAGGGCACATTTGTTGCTCCTTTGGTCTGTCATTCTTCAGACTGAGATATCCCATTGAAAGGACTCTCTCTCTCTCTCTCTCTCTCTCTCTCTGTATGTATATATGTATGTATAAACAAGGGAAGAAACCTTTAACCGAAAAAGGATTAACAAGTGAAATGGGAGGTGGCAGGGGGACATTAGCAGAAATTATAGGGTTGAGAATCAAGGGCTGTAATAGAAACCAGAGTGGATTCTTTGACATTAATAGAAGTCAGACATTCTGCAAGATTTTGGGGAGGGAAGAGAAATGTTCTGCCCCATTTACCTCATTCAGAATTAAGAAGATCAGGATGACAATTGCTAACGCATTTTAAAAAAATCTGCTTGTGCTGTAATGAAAGACTATACAGTTTCTGAACATAGGGGTAAGATAAAATTACTCACATCTTGCAAAATTGCATTAAAAGCATAAAATTCTGTCTCCCCCCCCCAATTTAAAGAGGGGAAGAAGTGTTAAGCTGTTAAGCAGAATCAGTAAAAAAGAGGAATATTGATATATTCTAACTAGCAAACATGTTTCCAAAATGTATGGTTTGTCCTCATAACATCAGTAGTTGAAGCCCTTCCTTCCTTCCTTCCTTCCTTCCTTCCTTCCTTCCTTCCTTCCTTCCTTCCTTCCTTCCTTCCTTCCCTGTGAACCTTGTAACTCTTCTCATAAGGTCAGTTCATGAAATTTCAAAAACAGATAACCTGGCAATGTCAAACTGAATTATGGAGTAAAATGCACTTGGGTTTGTTACAGAATCTCCATGCTTTTGCTATTAATGTTTTAAATTGGTTTATGGCTGCACATATTGTCAGAATTCAGGGCAATAAATCTCTCTTCTTCCAGAAACTCAATCCCATGGTTAGTTAACGGCAGAAACCTCAAGGCCTTGATATTACTCAATATTTTTTTTTATTGCAAAGGAGAAGGCAGATCTTCCAGATATAGAATCCAGAAATCAAATTGTGTGATTTTGTCTGTGTGGGGGGCGGGGCGGGGGAAAGGGTGTTTGAAGTTTCAGTCCTGTCTTTTTAGGTCAATAGATTTCTGGCTCCCTGCCGTCCCTCCAGTCTGTGGTCTAGAATGCATTTGATCAAATGTTTGGCCTAAGCACTACCGGTTCCCACCTCACCAACATCAGTCCTTATACAAACAGACATATTTAAAAACAAAACAAACCTTCAAACACTTATTTATAATTAAAGCTCTCTACTGCATGCATCAATTCTGTTTCTGATCCAGCTAATTTCCAAAATTGGACTTGAATTAGGAATATATGGATAAAAAGAATTCAGTAATATAAAGCAGGGATGATGATGTTCAATTCCTTCTTTTGCATACTTATTTCATTTATGCTAATAAATAAATATTTTATTTATGCTAATAAGATAAATATTTTGTAATCGGTAAACAAAACATGGAGCTTTCTTCAATAGTAAACCTTAGCAGAAGCCAGCCCTTTAGTAAAGCCATAACAGGATGAAGACTGGGTGAAGAAGTCCATGAAGGTAACAGATAACAGTTAGTAAATCCTTCAGCAATATAGTAGATGAGGCTCAGAAGAGACCCTCTCTAGTTTCTTGGGCAGTAAAGCAGAAGTAGGGGGAGATTGGGGGGAAGAATTGTATTAAGATATTTGCAATATTAATATTGGCTGCAAGGGTAAACTAGATAGGAAACACAACCAGATAAGCTAATTCTACTTTATTGTATAGCTAACTGGCAGAATCTTGCAAGTATGGAAATAGAATTTTCTCCTCTCCTCCATCTTCTTTACACCCTGAGAAGGTAGGGATGGTCTTTTTTGCCCATCCATTCACTGTCTAGCTGTAGGATATGCTGTCTCTTATCTAATCATTCCCTTTCTTATTTGAACACAAGCTTCATTTGTTCAAAACCTCTTCCTCAATGTATTAGATCCATCACTAAGCCTAGCGTTTTTCCACTGAGTGTCTCTTCACTCAGTCTCCCAAGGTCTTTCCCAAATACCATCACATCAAAGCATAACTTGGGGATGAGACAAATCAACATTATGGAGATGGAAGCAAAACTGGAGCTGTCAAGCCATTCCAGTGACACCATAAATAATTTAAAAAGGTCTCTTAGGCTTCAAGAAGATAAAGCTATTTTTGGTAAAGAAGGATACATGGCTTGGTCACTGCAGAAGAAGGTGAAGAAACTCTATGAAAAATCTCTTTGTCAGGCCAAAGGGTGCTAAAATCAATACGTAGAAGGGCTAAGAGTGGTGGTTTATATTGCTATTTTGTTCAATGGAGTCTGCTGAGGTAATACATCCATCATTTTCATTAGCTATGGTAATTGTGAAATTGAACACCTATTTTAATTCAGGAAATCCTCCTTCACAAGACTTGTTGAAAGGAGAGGAGGTGTGGCCAGCGTTGGGACAGAACGGACACGAACCCCGAGAGCTCCAGGGTGAGTGCCAAAAATCTCCTCGAATGGGGGTCTGGTCTGGACCATAGCTGCCCTGCAGGGGCAGCGAAGAATGAGGGAGCCACTGGAGCGGACAGGGAAGTTGCAAACTCCCTGTCGCTCTGGCTTTTTTCCCTCGACCCAGCGAGGAGGACCACAGCCATCACCAGCTGCCTGAAGTCGGGACGGCCACAAGAACGGGCAGGAGGATAAAGCATAAGTACTGCACAAGATATTGAAGCCGGGTGAGTTAATACCAGCTCACAAAAGAGGCACTAGGAACAATTTTGCCAACAAGCATTTAAAGAAAAATTGAGAAATAGCAGCTAATTTAAACAGGAAATGGAAACGGAAGGAAATAATTAATGATACCTAAAACCTGACAAAAATTGGCTTGGAACCTAAGTCTAGAGCCCTAATTGAATAGAGAAAACAGAGAAAAATATGACTTTTAATTAAAATTTACTTTGGAGAATTTTGGAGGCTTTTATCGATTATTTAAAGATTATAAGCAAGAAGAAAAAAGAGAAGAATTAACTAAGATTTTAAAAATGGATTTTAATTGAGTTCCAGTTCCTCTATTCTTTATAAATTTGGATTCAAAGGATTATAATGAAACTATTTAAACAGGACTGAAAAGAGGCAACAAATTGAAACAAAGAGAAAAAAGGTGCGGCTCGAAAATGAATACTTCGTTAATTGTGGATTGTAACTATAGACTAAAGACTGACACCTAAAGGCAAAAGAAGAAATGCAGGAAGGAAATGTCTTTGTGATTTCAGGACAATTTTAAAGGGGGATTTTTGTAACCAGATGGTTGACCTTTAAGATTCATAACATCAAAGAATAAAGTAGAAAACAATGGACAATAAGAAGTATACAACTGTCATTTAAGCAAGAAATATAAGAAATGATTACAGAACTGGAATATTAAAGCTAAGAGCTGCATGCAGCAATGATAGAGAAGAATATAAAAAGCATGATATAATAATGTAAAACTAAAATTTATGTTAAAAATTAGAGGATTATAAAAATGTTGAGAAGGGGAGTAATAAGGAATTTAATAAGTTAAGAAAATATGCAGGTTTTAAGCATATGTAGTGAAATTGAAATAATTTGAGATAAAACTTCCAGTAGAATATTTGAATATAACTATGGAATTATATGAGAAATGGGATATGTTTGCTCCTTTTCATTTTGTTCTTTTTATCTTGTTTATTATTTTAATTTTTTTCTTATTTGGAATGGGATTATGAAATATAAGTGATGGGAGACCTTTTTGAAATTAAGGTGAGATTAAATGTAGGAGATAATTTTATAGAGATTACCTTGTTTCTTTTTTTGTTACTCGTCTGTCTTTGATAACATTAGGGATAAGTATGGTTGTATTTTGTTAGTGAAGAAGGGAGGGGCAAGAAAGGAGGCAAAAATGTGGGAACTAGATTTGATTCAATACCATTCAGGATAAAGGGGTGGAACAGATGTTTTGATAGAAATGTGCAAATAATAAAATTTTAAGAGGGGAAGGGAAAAATATTGGATAAACAATACAATGAGGGGGTGAAATTTGAAATGTGTTTAATTATGTACCTAACTGATATCTTGTTCAAAAGATTTGTATGTGGTTTGTTTGTTTTTTGAAAAATAAAAATAAAAAAACTTTTTTCAAAAAAAAAAAGACGTTGAAAGGAGATTGATTAATAAGCAATTTATTTCAGGGTTAAGTCAAATTCTGGATTTGTTTGTGACTATTTATATGTATGCAATAAGGCAAGATTACAAAAAAATAGATTGTAAATAGATAAAAAAATTAAAATGGATTTCCAGAAATCAATAGAAATCTTATCTAAATATACACAAGTCAAATTATTTTGGAAAAAAAAGTTAAAAATAATGTTTACATTTGAATTACTGAACAATTCAAATTTTGTGGATTAAATTGTCACTGTTTTTAACATATTAATCAGAAATTGATCAATCAAACGTAAAACTGTTGGAGATAAATTCTTAGATTTCTTTTTCTATAATCCTTGTGTCTAATTCCTACCTATTGATTTATTTCATGTTTACATTTTAACCATTTTAACAGCAAACAAATGGTATAGCTCCAATCTATTATAAATGTCTGAAGAAGCAAGCCCCTCAAAAACCATTGTATCTTACATTCGAAAAAACATGCACAGGTTTGTTCAATTACTACCAATTTACTGGGAAGCATTCCCTATATTTTGGGGGTGGGAGGTGAGGGGGCGAGGTGCTAGCAGCACAATTGCAATCCCAGTAGAATATGCATTAGCCAAAATAACTGATTGTCATTTCATCTTCATTTCAAATACAAATAAATGTTAACTATTGTTCAGTATACATATGGTGGGGGAAAAGCTGTTTGACCTAGGCAGGCATGTAAGTTTGATTGTTTCCTGAAAAACAGAGGCCTCGCCTGGCCTCTCAATGTGGGATAGTACTCAAGGGTATATTTTTCCTCCCCAGTACAAGATAAAAGTCAAAGCCCTTTACTACAGTTTTCTCTTGCTGGTTCTAAAAACTTCCTCCCAGGAGAAGCACATCTGGCCTGCTCTATTGCAAGCTTCATAAGATTTGCCAAGTCTTTCCTTTTCAAAAAGGCTTTGATTTACTGGAATGAAATAAGGTCATTATTTGAAAGCTTTCGTGGACAAACTGTTCCTGATTGTCAGTTTCTTGGTTAAATGGATTGTATCCTTTTAATTGTTTAATAGGCTATTTTAATTGATTTTCTTTTAATGAGAGGTAGGACATAGGAGAGCTAGCTATACTTTTTAAAAAAAATAGTCATATTAGTCTATCAGGAAAAAAGTCCAGACACAACTGGATAATGTTTTATAATAAAGGTAAATTTATTTAATCAAGTTCAATTTACAGGGTTATAACCATTTGTTTTTCTTTGAACAATATTGTAGGAGCAGAGTGCAAACATTTTAAATAAAATTTCCTAATCAGAAAAGGGGTGTCAGAAGAAATGTCCATCTGGCTTTAGTTCCAAGTGGGGAAAAAGACACTGGAAACATGGAGACTGCTTGGAAAGATGGTTTGTTTAATGGTGGACAGGATCACATGGTTTGAGTTCATGACCAGAAAAGGGCAGAGATGCTGAGAGTGCCTGGGTTTTATACCCTCTCTGGCTTTGAACTTCCTGGGGCACAGGAAGAGTATCCTGATTGGTTGCTGTCAGAGGTCATAGCTAGCCTTGCTGGCTGATGTAATCTTCCCAGGTGTCATGTGGGTCCTTTGTGTTGCAGATGATGGTCCATTGACAAAGGTGTGTGTGGGGGGAATTGGGTTTCTGCCTCTGGCCCATTGACAAAGATTGGGGGGGGGAGGCAGGAAGGTGGGAGCTGCTTTGTCTTTAAAACATGTTTCTCCATTTCTCATCCAGGGAAATATATTCTGCCCTTTCAACATTTCCCAAAACATCTCATTCCTCTAGGAGAGGGGTGGGTGTTAACTTCCTACAGGAGCAACCAGATTTGTCAGCTACAGTATTAAAGTTTTTTTCATTGTCTTTTTCCAGGAAGTTTTTTCAACGTCTCAGTTTTGCATATAATTTTAGGATTGTAAAATTTTTAATCAGGTTAGAATTGCAGCACATCAGCATTGTTATTGTTGTTATTTAAATGCATATGTATATGCTCTCAAAGTCGACTTTCAATTTTATCACTGGAGGTATTAAAGTTCAGTTGCTCTGTTGAATATGTGATCAAGTAGGAAAAAAAGGTGTATGCAGAATTAGAAACCTATAACATGAGCCTTTCAACATTATTACATTATTACAGGGGCTTAAAATGCCATTTTTAAACAATGCTCCATCATACTTCCTATAATAATGTGAAAAGGCATATTGTAATGTTGAGTTCTGATACCTATTGACATGAAAAAATTTGGATTATTCTGGTTTGAACATTGAAGCGTCCTCTCCCTTTTCCTTCCCCCACTCTCTGTGCTCTCTCTGTGTGTGTGTGTGTGTGTGTGTGTGATGTGTGTGTGTGTGTGTGTGTGTGTGTGTGTGTGTGTGTGTGTGTGTGTGTAAGGGCATGAATTACTAAGTGTATTAATTGTTATTATCATCTTATTTTGTATTAAGTTTTAAAAACAGATGACGTATTTCCAGAAGAATTTGGACTATATAAAGTTTGACAGCATATTCAGTTAAATATTTATTGATTTAATAATTTGGCCCAGATCCATTTGTAGTCTTCAGAACTCCTAAATTACTATCAGTTTTGAAGGTATTTTGGAAGATTCTCTCTATGAAATCTATTATATTTTATATAAAAAAATTCACTACAGTTGATGTTGATTACTTGTAAAACTCTAGAATACAGTTGGAATATCTCACATTAACAAAGGATGTTAACAAAGGCTAAAGATATTAAAGAATTTAAAGAATATTTCTTCTGATCTTAAGAACTTGGTAAAGGAATTCTGCTGATAGTTACCTCTCAAAGAATACATTTCTCAAGTGTATTTGTTAAAAGATTGAATAAAGAATATGAGGGTTTGCTATGCTAAATCTAATCTTTCCCAACAGGAAATAATTAATAAAACAGGAAGAAGTGAAGGTCACTCCGGAAAAAGTGACTGTGTTATCCTTCCATTCAGGATATCAAGGGGAGAAGGAATAGGGGAGATTCAGATTGTGTACTGGATTTCATAAAACCAGATTTGATGAACTCAGATGGGAGATAAGTTAGATCCAATGACTTGAAATCATGAAGGAGAAAAAAATTAGAATTATGGGAAATGCAATTCAATCAAATAAGGTGATGTAGATTATTCTTACAGCAGACATCTTAAAAGGCCAATAAAGCTATACAAAGAGGTTTCTAAAATGAGACATACAAAAAAGGGATAGAAATGTATAGAAAGACCAAAACTGTGCAAGCTATGATAGAAGTAAAGTTAGGCTTTGAAGATGCAAGATGGAAAAAATATTGATGCTTTTGAATGTTGGTATTGAAGAAGGCTCCTGAAAATACAATGGATAGCCAAGAAAACAACAAATGGATCATTGAGTAAATCAACAAGAGTCAGGTTTGAGCACACAAATGTCCAGGCTCAAATTATCCTATGTGAAGGTCTAGCTCCCTGGAGATGGCTTTAACGCTAAGAAAGGTGGAAGAAAAAGGACAGCCGATAGCAAAATGGATAAACTTAGTTGCAGATGGGTGTACTGAAAGAGATTTGAAAGTCCAGGTTAGAAACAAGTAATCATAGACAAGATCTTTGTTTGTGATTGCTAAGAATTAATAATGACATTGTTATGTATCTTTAAATATTTAGGCGGGAAACAAGCACGTTGCTGATTGGTTGAAGCCGCCGGTTAAACAGTATATAAAGGGTTGTTTTTCCCCAGCCAGGTTGCTGGGTTCACCATATATTAAAGAGCTGTTGTCACTACCCTGGTCTCCAGCCTCGTTACTTCCCGAACTTAACACTGGCGACGAAGGTGGGATCTCGAGGCTAAGGAGCACCAGAACCGAGCTGAAGCACGAAAGAACCGAACCCAGCAAACACAGGGCAGAAAAACGGAGATGGCCAGTTACACTCCGCCCGCACCGTTTGACCCGGCTAAAGAGAAATGGGGAACGTATATGACCCGTTTCGAAAGCTTTCTAGAAGCTAACGAACTGCAAGGAGTTCCAGACAACCGCAAAAGGGCATACTTCTTGAGCCACTGCGGTCCCGAGGTCATCGACATCGCGGAAGCCCTGGCAGAGCCAACGCCGATACAATCGGTATCGTGGCAAACTCTGCAAACCCTTCTAAAAAACCATTTCGCGCCAACGCCATCCAAATACGTGCGGCGTTTTGAATTTGGAGAGCGCCGGCAGTTAGAGGGCGAATCCATCGGCGACTACATGGCCGCCCTACGGAAAGCCTCCAAAGACTGTGGGTACCGAGACCTGGACGAGGTGCTGCTGGAGCAACTCATCAGGGGGGTCCGAGACATGCGTTTGCGGAGGCGACTGCTATCGAAAAGCAATCTGACGCTGGCAAACGCTCTGGACGAAGCCCGAGTGCATGAAATGTCCACCCAAGCGGCGGAGACACTGCAAAAGCCTCTCACACCAAAGGCGAGCACAAAGTCAACCCCGGTGCACCAAGAAGAGATCCAGACCGAATCCGACGGTGAGGATGAGGAAGGGGTCTGCCGAACCGAGAAACGCGGCAAAGAGGACCGGGACGAGTGCGGAAGTTGTGGAGGTCAACACCAGCGCCAACGCTGCAAGTTTAAGGACGCAACATGTCGGCGGTGCGAGAAGAAAGGGCACCTAGCTCAAGTCTGTCGAGCTCCCCAACCTTCCCGCCGAAAATTCAAATCGGCCAATCAGAGCGCGGGATCGGCAAGGCGACCCGCGATTGGCTCAAACAAAAAAGGCGCGGATTCGAACCAAACGACTGTGGTCATAGGCCGCGCCTCAACCCGAGTGGAGAAGAAGATCTTCACCAAACCCAAAATAGAAGGAGGACGGGGCCGACTGAAGTGGACACCGGGCCAGCGATCACCATCATGTCATGGGACACTTTGGCGAAGTCACTGCCATCAGTCGCGAAGCGCCACCTGCAAACACAACGGCTACGAGTCCACGACTACCAGGGGAATCGAATCCCTGTTCGAGGGACCACCTCCGTCCGAGTCGAGTACGGACCACACAAGAAGACCCTGCCCATCACGATCGTCGAAGGGACCCTGCCTAGTTTGTTGGGACTAGACTGGTTTCGTGCACTGGGCATGGGGGTGACTGGCATCTACAGAAGTGACTGTAACCTGAAAGACATACTCATAAACGAGTTTGAAGATGTCTTCAAGGACTGCCTGGGCAAGTACAAGGGGACCCCTATTTCCTTCAACTTAGACCCCCAGGTAGCTCCCATTAGGTTAAAGGCAAGGAGAGTCCCTTTTGCCCTTAAATCTAAAATTGACAAGGAGCTAGATAAGCTCATAAATCAGGGGATTTTGGTGCCAGTCGACCACGCCAAGTGGGAGACGCCAATCGTCACCCCAGTAAAACCAGATGGGTCAATTAGAATCTGCGCTGACTACAAGGCGACGCTAAACAAAGCCTTACAGAAAAGCGCCTACCCAGTTCCCGTGGTGCAACACTTGCTGCACTCTTTGGGGCAAGGGCAAGTCTTTGCAAAGTTAGACTTGGCTCAAGCCTACCAACAACTGCCCGTAGACGCCAACACAGCCGAAGCCCAAACGATTGTAACTCACAGGGGGGCCTTCAAGTGTACCCGATTACAATTTGGGGTGAGTGTGGCACCAGGGCTGTTCCAAAATTTGATGGAACGACTTCTGCAAGGGCTCCCAGGGGTAGTTCCCTACTTCGACGATGTATTGATATCACCGAAAACGTAGAGGAATTGGGGGAGCATTTGAGAAAAGTTCTGGGCATTTTCCGGTCAGCCGGACTAAGGGTCAAAGTGAACAAATGCCAGATAGGGGTAGAATCCGTCGAATTCTTGGGCTACCGAATAGACAAGAAAGGAATTCACCCCACTGAGAGCAAGGTCAAGGCAATCAGAAAGGCTCCAGCGCCCAAAAACAAAACAGAGCTACAGGCATTCCTGGGGCTAGTGAATTTTTACGCGGTTTTTTTAAAAAACAAAGCGACCGTTGCTGAACCGCTGCATAAGCTTCTAGGGAAAAATACTGCTTGGTCTTGGGGGAAGTCGGAAAGTAGGGCTTTCGAAGCAGTAAAAAACCTGCTCTCGAGCGACAGCCTGCTCATCCAGTACCATAGCTCATTGCCACTAGTGTTGGTTTGCGATGCCTCCCCTTACGGGGTGGGGGCTGTACTCAGCCACAGACTGCCAAACGGCACAGAAGCCCCTATAGCCTTCTACTCCAGAACGATGTCCTCCCCAGAGAGGAACTATAGCCAGTTAGATAAGGAAGCGCTAGCAATTGTGTCAGGGGTGAAAAAATTTCACGAATATGTTTTTGGGCGAGACTTTGAAATTGTGACTGACCACAGACCGCTGTTAGGAATACTGGCTGGCGACCGCCCAACGCCTGTGGCACTTTCGCCACGTTTGACTCGATGGACTATTTTCTTAGCCGCTTATTCTTACAAGCTGCAGCATCGACCAGGAAAAGAAGTGGGGCATGCGGACGCGTTAAGCAGATGCCCACTACCAGGGGCGATCGAAGACCCCACTCCGGGGACGCCCATCCTCCTTATTGACTCTTTGGACTCTGGCCCAGTCACATCTAAGGAAGTGGCTCGGGCATCATACCGGGACATTATGTTAAGGACTGTACTCGGTTGGGTACAAAGAGGGTGGCCCGCTGCGCCGGGCGAACGGTTTAAGGAATTTGTAAAAAAACGTGATGAGCTCTCGGCTCAAGGGGGGTGCCTGTTATGGGGTGATCGTGTGGTAATTCCGGATAAATTAAGGGGAAAGGTATTGGACCTCCTCCACGAGGGTCACCCAGGGATCGTAAGGATGAAGGGGCTAGCAAGAAGCTATGTGTGGTGGCCACTAGTGGACTCAGAGATTGCTGAGAGGGTAGGGAAATGCCAGGCTTGCCAAGAGTCCAGACCTCTACCCCCAACGGCCCCAGTCAGGGAATGGGAAAAGCCCCAAGGGCCCTGGTCAAGAATCCACATTGATTTTGCTGGCCCTTTCCACGGCCAAACCTTCCTCGTGGTTGTCGATGCATTCTCTAAATGGTTGGAGATCATACTCATGAAATCCACCACGGCCGAGGCAGTAATCGCAGCCCTGCGCCACCTATTCGCAACCCACGGGTTGCCTGACACTCTGGTGTCCGACAACGGCTCGCAATTCACGGCAGCCCAGTTTGAGGAATACTTGGCAGAGGAGGGCATCCGACATGCCCTCTCTGCGCCTTTCCACCCTGCGTCGAATGGCCTTGCAGAGCGTTCCGTACGGAGCGCTAAGGAGGCATTGTCCAGGCTCAAGCCAGGTGACTGGCAAACAAAGATAGATTTCTTTCTGGCCGTTCAGCACAGAACCCCAAGCACTGCTACAGGCAGAAGCCCAGCCGAATTATTGATGGGACGGAAACTCCGGTGCCCACTGGACCGTTTGAATCCCCATTACACACCAGAGAGTTACAAGGGGGAACTAGAAAAAACGAGGGAAATGGGCATAGGCGACCGAGTGTGGGCCCGCAACTATGGGGACGGCCCAAGTTGGCTCGCAGGGCAAATCATAAAAGCAACCAGTCCAAAGTCATACTTGGTCGAGTTACAAGACAACCGAGTATGGAGGCGCCACATAGATCAGATAAGGAAACGAATAGCTGAACAACCCGAGCTAAATGAGACAGATCATGACCATTCCTTATTTGAACCCATAGCTGACCATAACCCGGGGGAGGCGCAAGACTTAGCTGAGGTCCCGGAGGTCCAGCGACGCCATCAGGTTCCCGAAGGAAACAACAGGGAAAACTCCAAAAGTAATCCATGGCCGGAGGGCCAAGAAAAAGAGACTGCCAGTAATCCAGGGCCCGGTGGCCTAGAGAAAGAGCTGGGAGGAGAAAAAAGCCCCTCCGACCAGCTCAAAACACCACCCAGGACTGAACCGCGCAGGTCCGAAAGAATTAGGAGACGCCCAGGTTATTTGCGTGACTACGTCGAAAAATAACATGTAAATAATATGTAAATAGTGGTAAAGTGTTTTCTGGGAGGGGAGGAGTGTTATGTATCTTTAAATATTTAGGCGGGAAACAAGCACGTTGCTGATTGGTTGAAGCCGCCGGTTAAACAATATATAAAGGGTTGTTTTTCCCCAGCCAGGTTGCTGGGTTCACCATATATTAAAGAGCTGTTGTCACTACCCTGGTCTCCAGCCTCGTTACTTCCCGAACTTAACAGACATGATGGCTCATAATCAACCGATGTATTTCAAATGGAAAGGGTGTATAAGAAGATACAAGATAATTTCCAGAGATTGCAGAGATTATTGCAGAAAGATTGCAGCTCAGAATAAGCTCACAAAATGACCATAACTACAGTAGTAGCAACAAAGACTTCAAAGTGGGGAGACTATGTCAGAAACAAAGAGATCTGTCTTTTTTCATAAGCCATTATCATGCCAAGATTGGAAAAATGAGGCTGTAACAGGCAAAGCTAAAAGTAAAGAACAAACGTAAATGAATCCAGGGCCAAATATCCTAGGATATTGAAAGGATTATTGTAGTAATCATAGAATACTTAAAACTCCTGGAGAACTGATGATGTCCTAGAAGACTATAAAAGAACACTACCTGACTCTGTGGTCTCTTCCCAGAATCCCCAAAGCTTTAACCAAAAACTATCTACTATTGACCTCACCCCATTCCTAAGAGGTCTGTAAGGGGCATGCATAAGAGCACCAGCATGCCTACCATTCCTGTCCCTATGTTCCCTTTGATTGTATCCAATTCGTATAGTTATTTTATACTTATGCTTATATATATGCTTATATATCGTATAGTTATTTCATGCTTATGCTTATATATACTGTTGTGACAAATAAATAAAATAAAAAAATTAAAAATAAATTAAAAATAAATTAAGTTCCTATCTTCAAGCAAGAGGAAGAGGACCTGGGAAATTACATGCAGTCCATACAGGGCAAGCTCCTTGTGCAGATTATTAAACAGCATGTTTATCAGCATTTGAATAGGAATAAAAATCAACAAAAGCCAGCATGAATTTGTCACAAAGAGGCCATGTTAGGCGACCTTTATTCCCTCCAAATATATTTTTGATTTGAACAAATATATTAGTTTAATAGGTTGGGGAAATGCTTTGGACATAATGTACTTTGATCTCAGTAAAGTCTTCCACAAAATCTCTCCTGATGTGCTTATTATTAACATGGTAATATAAAGGCTAAATGATACAATTATGATTTTTACAATTGGCTTAATGGAGGTCCATATCAACTTAGACAGTAATGTGCTGCAATAGGGGTCTATTTTGGGCCCTATTCTTTTCAATATTTTCTTAATTATCTTGATGGAGGGGGTTGAGAGGATGATTATTAAATATGTACAAGGTACAAAACTAAGATGCACGGCTAACACTAAACAGTCTTGAATAATGTGCTGAAACAAACAGTGAAATTTGACAGGTATTGTAAAGTCTGAGAGAGAGAAAAATGGAAGGGACTAATATAGGATCGGGGAGACAAGTAATAAGAGTAATGCATTACCGTATTAGTAATTTCAGTAGCATCTGTGAAAGGATTTAAATGTTCTACCAGTTCTACCAGATAAACTAGCGAAGTGATGCAGACATTAACAAAATCAACATCAATTGCAAAAGGCAGTTTTACTTGGAACAGTTTACATCTAGTGATGATACTTTTAATATTATTAAACAACAATATCTGCATATTCCAGGTACTTGGGAAGGACTTAGGTGGACAAAAATGCCAAATCTAGGTTAAACATCTGATTGATTGTGTAACTAACCATAATAATGGCATAACCTGCTGCAATTGAAACAAACAGCTTGTGTTTTATAAACACTAAATATTATAATTGTGAGGATTGTACAGTATCATGCACATACTCTCCAACATCTGTATAATTCATTAACTTGAAGTAAGAGCTTGATTACAAAAAAAGTTAAGCAACATTCACCTTTAAGATAGCTAAACTACCAATAGGACTTTAAGTTTCAATGGCAATTTTTGGCCTTCAGTTTCTTGCTGACTCCTGGGGACAGATTGGACCAATCCCTGTAGTTTTCTTGGAAAAACTTTCAAAAGTGGTTTGCCATTGCTTTCTTCCTAGGGCTGAGGTAGAGTGACCGGTTCAAAGCCACCAAGCTGATTTAATAGTTAAGGCAAGACAAGATTTTACAGTCTCCCAGTTTCAATCCAGATATCTTAACCACTACCTCAAACTGGCTCTTTAAAGCTCATATAAGTAACACAAATACAGAAATATTAAAATTGAATATAATCACAAAGTCAGATGTTCTCAGAATAAAACATACTATTTTTAAAATGTTCATTTAGTTCTTCTGCTACTCCTACTCTTACAAAAGACGGCAGAAAAAGTAATGAAATTCATTTAATTTCATGTAAGAAGGAAATATAATGCAAGCACTGGATTGGGACTGAACATAGCTATCAAGTTTTTTTATGAACTAAAACAGTAATGAACAACTTTTTTGTCTCTGAGAATGACCACTTTTCTAAATGGGAGAGTGCTGGGACATCATCAAAAAGGGTGATGAACCTTTCTGGTTGAAAAACCTTTCTACGTTTTGGCCAGTTTTAATGACTCGGGGGATTTGAGAGTGATGGCAGGTTACATATAGGACAATGTTAAGTATAAAATACATTTATGTGTTCAGCTGAAATGATTTCCTATATTGAGAAATGATCCAAACACCAGACTGGACATCTCTGGGATAAGATAGCAGAAATCTACAAATAATACTTCTAGTATGATTACTAAAAAAAACCTCCCACTATACAGTAAGAAGCCAAAATGCCAATTAATTTAGCCACGAAATGGGCACTGTGGAAAATTAACAGTTGCCAACAATTCAGCATTGCTAGGCCCAATCAGAAATGGATCATATGTCTTTAAAATGACTGAAAAATTATTTGAAAAGGTTTTAAATTGTTGACAAAAGGAATTTTGTTGGTTATGGTTGGTTAGAGAAAATTGACCTTTTTCTTAAGACTTGTCCTTACTATTATCTGATTATTGTTACTGTTCTTTTTATCCATCAAAATATATTGTTTTAATCTGATCAAATCTCTAGGAAAGCTTTGTGCGTTTTGATCAGAATGTTTATTTCCTCTGCTTCTTAAACAGAGATCTGGTTAGTGAACAATCACATGGAACTCTTCTTTCAAACCCAAACAACCAGTTCTTCTATTCAAGCTCATCATTCTGTCAGCTGGAAATAAATCTTACTTTCACAAGTCCAGTGAGCAGTTCCAGATTGTCAGTAGGGATATAAACATGGTAGATGTTCATCCAAATATTTGTGCATCTGTTCAGTCAGTTCCGCTATTTCATGCTCAGGTGTGTTGAACAAGCCATTTCTGCTGTTAGTTTCAATTAGTATAATTTAAACCATCTACTCATTCCTCCCACTCTCCCATAGCTTAGACCCAGAAGGTATCAGTTCTAGCTTTGAAAGATAAATTGGATAGCTATGTCATTTCATGATTTATACTGCCTAACTTCCTCAGCTATAAAAAGCAGTGAAGTGGTGACAAGCTTTGAAGCACACAGAGGCAATTCCTGAATAGCATGCCTCCAAAGCAATACATTACATAGCCCTATTTGTAATTTTGAGAACATATCTTAAAAAAATAGTTCACAAAATAGAATATTACAAAGAGTTGACAGTTCATAAAATGGCTGCTATTATGGATATGCCAAGTCAGAAAATATCTATTTATCAAAATGTAAAGAAGGCAGCTGAAAAGAAAATGATGTCAAGAGATTTACATATAAATTTGAGGTAAACCTGACCTTCAAGCAGTAAATGGACTTAAAATTTTCTGTTTTTCCTTTTTGATACAATTTTCAAGGAAAGTAAATTTATGAGGTTCAAAGACAAGCGCTTTTTCTGTGGAATTTGAGCCCAAGGGAAAGAATGGGAAAATGTTAACATGTCTAGTAATATTTTCATTTCTCCAATAGAAATACACAGAAAAAGGCACTGAAAAACAGTATGCTGCTCAATGTTTTCATACAAGGAGTACCAGTGTGTTTAAGAAGAAAATTAATATAGCAATATCACTTAAACTTATATACCACTTCATAGTGCTTTAGAGCCTTCTCTAAGTGGTTTACAGAGTCATCAAATTGCCCCCAACAATCTGGGTTCTCATTTTATCAACCTTGGAAGGAGGGAAGGCTGAATCAACCTTGAACCAGTCAGGATCGAAGTAATTGAACTCCTGGCAGTATGAGCAGAGTTAGTCTGCAATACTGCATTCTAACCACTGTGACACCATGGCTCTATATCAGGGCAACTTGCATTTTAAAAGCTAGCACCCATAGATATTTAAAATATAAACAGGATGATTTGCATATTTGAAAAGGACTGTTCTTGAACAATGAACATGCATAGTTACACAAATTAACTAATAATGCAAAGAAAGTCATATTTCTTAGGCATTAAAAACAGGTCATGAAATTTTCTCCGGTGTTTTAATCTATAGAAAAAGTGGTGGGTTGGAATACTGCTCTATAGTTGTAAATCCCTATATATCAGTAGTAGACCCTTTACAAGATCATGGATCCTTATTACTGATAAAGATGCTATGGGAATTCCTAAATGGAGCTGACTGACCCATCCAGTTAACCCTAAAGAGGTTAAATTTAACCCCAAACTCATGATTCTTTGAGGCCAATGCAACTGCAGTAATTCCTTCATGTAGCTACTTACCAAAGATTAATTGTCTCTTTTGACATCTGTCATTGAGAAAAAGTTCCAGAGGGATCCTGCTTCTTTGAATAGTCATGGGTACCTGGATATTCACTGGGATATTGATTGATCGGGACACTGATGAGCCACGGACCAGCGTACAAGCAGTTCTTTGAATTTGCTCCATTATAGAAATGCTTTACTTAAAATGGGCAGACTTTAATACTCATCCAGTCCTTCTTCCATGCTTTTAGATACTGACTCAGTAACTACTTTAAACACTGAGTGGGTGACATATATATATTTAATCATCTCCTCTAAAATCAAATATCCTGTGCATGTTTCTGATTAAACATGTTTAATTTCAAATATTTGGTCGGAATAAAGAAGATCCTGCGGCTGCTCTGTTCTCATTGGAAAGATACTGTATAATAGTATCTGTATACTAAAACTTTTTGTAATTCCCTGATTCATATATTTTCGTATAGAAAAATCCCAGAATCCTATGTAATGACACAGCCATATTCCTATGGCTGACATGGATGTTTGCATATCTTAATTAAATATTTCACAATTAGATATTCATACCTTTTATACTGCAACTAGAAGTAAAGACCCGATCATTTGCTTTTCTTCCTTGCCATGCTTTAATACAGCAGAGCCCATATTTATGTTCCCTGCTACACCAACTTCTGAAAAATCTTGTCTTCTCTTGGTTTTATTTATGCAAAGGTATTTATAACATTCCCCTAAGAGTAGCCATCTTTGTCAAAGTAAAGTAATTGCTTGTTTTTTTTAAACAAAATCAATAGAAAGTTTAGATAGGTGCAAATAGACTCATACAATATTTAACTTGGCCTGTTGCTGGTGGATGAAGCATTGCACTGATGCACAGTGCCATACTCTGGAAGAAGGAGATAACACATTTCCAAATAGTTCTGGGACAGGGATTGGCATTATAGCAAGTGTACCTTTCTCAGGCCAACTGAGAAGTTACAAAATTGCATGCAAGCTTTCAAGTTCTTCAGAACGTTGCCTCTATAAATAAAGCAAAAGTGGGAGAAGGCACAAACTATGTTGGCATCCGTATTTGTGAACCAACTGATAACTAAAATTATTTCCATTCTCATTGGCAACCCTCATGGCTGCATCCTAAACCCAGTAGCTTCATGTTGATAACTGAAATATGTGATCAATGGTAGTACTTTTCTGGAGAAAATTTATTTAAGCTGTTTTTCGTATTAGCTGTTGCTTAGCGACCTTGGGTTCAGGATGTAGGAGTGGAAGATATATGTATTTGCCAATGGTCAGTGATTTAAATAAAAAACAGACCCAGAATAATAATAATAATCATCATTTTTAGTATAAAAGAAAGGTTATGGTGAACTCTTATGCTCTATTTGTTTGTGATTGAGAAAAAAAATAGAGAAGTGCCCCCCCCTCACTGGGACAGTTTTTCAGGTAATAGTTCCCAAACCCCACCAATCAAAACGAATTCTGGTGCACCTTGAATAATATAATGGCACCATCACAAAACCTTGTGAGATCTAATAATATTCTGCAGGGAAACTAGTAATAATTGTTGAATGACTAAATAATATTGTCCTCGACCTATTCAAAGAGGGGCTATCTTAAAACATTAGAAGCCCATTGGGATTAGTCATAGATTATGTATGTATGCCAAATGAGAAGTAAACCAGTGGTGCCAGCATCTAAAATATGGGACACAAAGAAACTGAAATAAAATATGAGGCAAAGCATACAGGGGGTGGGGGGAATCAGTTATAGGCTAGATCAGTGATGGCTAACCTTTTTGCCATCGCGTGCCAGGAGGGTGGGTGTGGGAGGTCATGGACGCATGTTCCCACACCCATAATTCTATGTGCCTCGCCCCCATGCATGCATGCTTCCCACGCTCCTGGCACGTGATGGCCCGGTAGGCCCGTTTTTCTCTCACACCTGGTTCCAGAGCCTTTCTAGGATTCTGGGGAGGGCAAAAACGGCCTCCCCACCCCGGAGGTCCTATGGAGGGCGAAAATGGCCCATTTGCCAACTTCCAATGGGGAACCAGAAGTTGGCAAATGGGCCGTTTTTGGCCTCCAGAGCACTTCTGGGGGGTGGGAAAGGCTGTTTTTGCCCACCCCAGACTCTTAGAGAGGCTTTGGAGCCAGGTAAGAGAAAACATGGGCCTTCCCCACCAACCCCCGAGGCCCTCCGGAGGCAAGAAACAGCCTGTTTCCCTACTTCTGGTGGGTCCAGAAGACCTGAAAATCAGCTGGGGAGCTGAGCTTGCATGCCCACTGATATGGCTACGCGTGCCACCAAAAGAAATAAAAGCTCCTGAAAGGTCAAAATGAAAAAAAAAAATAGACTGCAGTCTCTTTTTGTTGTTGTTTATTATTCTTTATCACCAAACAAAAGAAATAGAAAACAAACTGACAGACATCCAACACCACCAACAAAAAAAACTATGTATACACAAAACAAGATCAGTGCATCATTGACAACTAACATTATGTGTTAGTTATCCATGATGTATCAGTCGTCAATAGATCACTAATGAAATTCAATGAAATCCACAAAAATTATAACAAAAATTATAATGGGACACTCAGAGTTGATCCCCTTGAACCAGCTGGCCCTGTCTTGACTACAACCACTGATTATTTTTTGATAAGAAGAATCATATGGCATTATCCTCTACTTGCCCCCAACCGACCAGGCAGGAACCTCCACTCAACTTTTCCTGTTAGGCTTCAAAAGGATTGTTTTCTGATTTATACTAGCTCAGACAGTGCCGTCCAGTTTAACTGATGCACATTATTTCATTGTAGGGAACCACTCTGCATCCAATCAGCTACCATGTAATTTGGCAGGAATCTTCTCTTATTGATAGCTAGCCAGGATTGGGTTTTGTTTTGTTTTTTTGGTTGCAGGATGAAAAAACTTGTCACATATTAGGAAATATTGGACTTGCTTTTGTTTCTTATAAATCCAGTGATAAAACAATGAAAAATAGTGTCTGCCTATTAAACATACACACATACACACACACACCACACACTGTTCATTGATCAAACAATGGACAAAAGATACTATTCATCTGACCTCATCCACTCACCTTTAGATGAAGACAAAAAAATTTTCAGGAAAAAATTATTATGTAACTTACAACTTCTCCACTGTAAAAACATATGGACTACAAATCTTGATCAAGGCAAAACAATAGATGCAATCTACATAGACTTCTGCAAAGCTTTTGACTCAGTAGTACATGATAAACTTCTCCTAAAACTAAAATCCTACGGCATTTCAGGACCCCTTCACAAATGTATATCTGCTTTTCCGTCTAACAGACAAGAAGTGGTCAAAATTGGCAATGCTCTATCAAATCCTGTTCCTGTCAAGAGTGGCGTTCCTCAAGGCAGCGTTCTTGGCCCAACACTCTTCGTACTATACATAAATGATCTTTGTGACCATATCTCAAGTAATTGTGTTCTCTTTGCTAACGATGTCAAACTATTTAACACCACCGACAATACATCTACCATTCAAAAAGACCTTGATCATCTAAGCGCTTGGTCTAAAACTTGGCAACTCCAAATCTCAACCAGCAAATGCTCAGTCTTACATATTGGAAAAAAGAACCCAAACACTAAGTACATATTTGATGGACATTACCTTACAGATGACCCCCACCATGTTAAAGACCTTGGAGTTTTCATATCAAATGACCTAAGTGCCAAAGCCCACTGCAACTACATAGCAAAAAAGGCTCTAAGAGTTGTAAACCTAATCTTGCGTAGCTTCTTTTCCAAAAACACTACACTACTAACCAGAGCATATAAAACATTTGCTAGAACAATTCTAGAATACAGCTTGCCTGTCTGGAACCCTCACCACATTTCTGACACCAATACAATTGAACGTGTCCAGAAATGTTTAAAAGAAGAGTTCTTCACTCCTCTGAAAACAACAAAATACCTTATTCCACCAGACTGGAAATCCTAGGCTTAAAAAACATAGAACTCCGTCGCCTTCGACAAGACCTAAGTTTAACTCATAGAATCATCTATTGTAATGTCCTTCATATTAAAGACTACTTCAGCTTTAATTACAATAACACAAGAGCCACCAATAGATTTAAACTTAATGTCAACCGCTTTAATCTAGATTGCAAAAAATATGACTTCTGTAACAGAATCATCCATGCTTGGAACACTTTACCTGACTCTGTGGTCTCTTCCCATAATCCCAAAAGCTTTATATATATATATATATATATATATATATATATATATATATATATATATATATATATATATATATATATATATATACACATACACATATATATATATATGTTTATATATATATATGCTTATACCTCTTTATATTTCTTCATATATATGTTTATATACTATATAATCTTTTTGTGTGATGCTTATGTATATTGTTGTGACAAAATAAATAAATAAATAAATAAAAAGTTATGTCACTTTTCTTTTCTGTCCCGATTACAAGAAGAATGCTAAAACCAGCCTTCCTTTTCCTTTCTCCCAGTCCAGGAAAGGTAAAGAAGCAAAAATATCAGAATATCAACAGGGTCAAAGTGGAGGAAAAGACTGAAATCTGGGAAGGGATTTTTTTTAAAGGCAGCTTTGTTTCCAGCCAGTTTACATTCAGGTGCATCTGCTGTGAAGGCAGATGCTGAGCCCTCGTGCTTCCATCTGCTATATTAATATGGGACAGACTGGTGCCCTGCCATTTATTTCTGAACTGTGTGTCAGCGTTTGTGGCTGTTAATTGACTTAGTCTGAAGAAAAGGTGAGAGGCAGAGGTTTAGAAAATGAAACAAAAAGAAAATAGACTCTACTGTATATATTTAACAAAAGCAGTGGATCTCAGTTATATGGCTTGCTACTATTGTGCTGCACTGAAAATTGTCGAAAGGAAAATTTTCTTTCTTTCTCTTTACAACCCTTCCCTCCCTTTTTCTTGGTTTTCTATTTTTTTTAATCTTATAAAATTTAATATTCAAATTAAAGTTCAGCGATGTGGCAGCAATAAAAGCAGAGGGAGAAGCATGAGCAAATGCCAGTATGATCAGCCACTCCCCAATGAGCGTTTATGGAGTGTGACTTCAGTCTTTGGCTATGCTTATCAGAATGTTGGATGTTGCAGTTCAAGCACATCTGGGCCAAATGCCAGGCTGGGAAAGGCTTAGCAGGTAGATTTTTGGCACCAAATTGAAAACAGGTGAAAAGGGGAATTCCAAGCTTGGAAAAACTGAGATGCCAACTTACCAGGTTCCCCTTATGGAATGGGAGGTGCCATCTGCCAACATGAGGGCTGCCAAAACCAGACTCAATCAAAACCAGACATTAACTTTGCATTCTCCATAAAGGGTGTTTTTTCATTGGAGGAAAGTAAATGACAGGAAATACTTACTCAAAGCATAGAGTACCTTTGCTCTTCAGAAGCATAAAAGATTTGGTACTACAATGCATCTCTAAACTCCCATATTAGTGGGAAAATGTTGTCAGATGATAACAGAGCATAAAGGAAAGACAGGCACCTATATTAAAGAATCAAGGTTGTTGGAAATAATTACCGTATATACTCGAGTATAAGCCGAGTTTTTCAGCACATTTTTTGTGCTGAAAAACGTCCCCTCGGCTTATACTCGGGTCTATACGGCTTATACTCAAGTTTTTTTTTTTTTAAGCCCCTCGGCTTATACTCGAGTATATACGGCTTATACTCGAGGTTTTTTTTTTTCTTTTTTTCACATTTTACCGGACTGAAGCCCTGCCGGTGCAGTGAGAGGGCGGGGCGGGGGAGCCGCCAGCCTTCTCAGCTGAGGGAGGGAGGGTTTCAACCGGTAGGTGCCTCATTTCCCACCGGCTTATACTCGGGTCTATACGGCTTATACTCAAGTTTTTTTTTTAAAGCCCCTCGGCTTATACTCGAGTATATACGGCTTATACTCGAGGTTTTTTTTTTTCTTTTTTTCACATTTTACCGGACTGAAGCCCTGCCGGTGCAGTGAGAGGGCGGGGCGGGGGAGCCGCCAGCCTTCTCAGCTGAGGGAGGGAGGGTTTCCCCAACCGGTAGGTGCCTCATTTCCCACCCTCGGCTTATACTCGAGTCCCCAGTTTACCCCAGTTTTTGGGGTAAAATTGGGGACCTCGGCTTATACTCGGATCGGCTTATATTCGAGTATATACGGTAATTTCCCCTTGGTTATATGAGTTGCACCTTATAGATAGATAATAGAAACAATTGTGGTTATTCGGCTTTAGTGACGGTACAAGGCAATGGGAAGGATATTGCAAAATCTCCATTCCCACCCCACTCTGGGGCCAGCCAGAGGTGGCATTTGCCAATTCTGTGAACTATTCAAAATTTCCACTACCGGTTCTCCAGAACCTGCTGGATTTCATCTCTGGTACAAGGGAATGATCTTTTCAAGCATGGTTCATAGCCAGACCAATGTCTTGTAGAATTGATTCACATAGCATGAAAGAAAATTCAGGCAAACAGATTGCAACCCAAGCATCTGGATTCCATGTTATGGCAAATGAAGACTTTTTAAAAACATGTTTTGTGCAATGATAACTTGTTGCTGGCAATCCTTATGATTTATATTGATATATTGATCATCAATTGTGTTGTAAATGTTGTACCTTGATGAACGTATCTTTTCTTTTATGTACACTGAGAGCATATGCACCAAGACAAATTCCTTGTGTGTCCAATCACACTTGGCCAATAAAATTCTATTCTATTCTATTCTATTCTATGATCCACGAATAGCAGGCTTCTCTACTGGACTCATGAAGTGACTATTATGCCTATATGATAAGGCAGTGATGCCTCATTCCATACTTAACTGCATTTCTTGAAATTTAGCAGACTGGGTTTTCAAAGATGTATCTTTGAATGATACATTGTTCAAAATACAAATGTATCTTTTCTTCATTGTGGTTATTCAGATTTATTACTGTTTACTAGACAAGTATGTTGGAATGAGGTTTATTTGGTATTTAAATTTTATAATTGAATATAGTTATATATATAATTACATATATTTATATAATTTATATAAAATATATTTTATATTATATATATTATATATACACATATTTATATAATTTATATAAAATATGATAAATATAATGATAATAACAATCTGAGTCTATTGAGTCTGTAAATGTTTGCATTGTGTTGCATTGTAAATGGTGTTTACACTTGCTTGTTATCTGTTGCTTTCATTTTTGTACTATTTAAGATGGACAGGTATATAACCTTGCTAAATAAGTAGATTGTTAATTTTTTATGACCTGCAGAAGTCAGCTACTAGACAAATCTTTTTACTAGACAAGTACTTTTTACTTGTTGCTGGTATCCTTAAGATTTATACTGTTTCCCTATGATTATCATTAAGGGTTGTACCATATGATTCTTGACGAATGTATTTTTTCTTTTATGTACACTGAGAGTGTATGCACCAAGACAAATTCCTTCTGTGTCCAATCACACTTGGCTAATAAAGAATTCTATTCTATTCTATTCTATTCTATTCTATTCTATTCTATTCTATTCTATTCTATTCTATTCTATTCTATTCTATTCTATGTTCAGCTGTGTAGATATCCTGCTTTTAACTTTGATCAGTTGTACAGATTGTGTTTTTTAATCTTTTACAGTAAAACTTTGCATGTCTAATGTTTATATAAATTTTGTATAGATTATTTCTCAGCTTTTTTGCTAAGATCAAGTATGGTACCTATCTGTGTGTATGTGATTTTTATCCAGGCTTTGGTTGTGTGGATAAATTGTTTTGTTTTTGTTAGTTGAGGCTGGACCCACAATAAATCCATTATATGGATTTTTTTTAAAAAAAATCACTGACTATTCTTCCCAGAGCCCTCACAAATTTTAAAAATAGTTGGCAATAGCATCTCAGCAGCAGACCGAACAGATGCTGCCCATAGCTGCCAAATCCTCCCTCCTAATTGGGGGCAATAAGCAGCCCACAGTCACTTGCCTGGCACAGCTGTTCTTATATCAGGACTTAGGCAGAGAAGCGGAAGCCACCTTACTTCCGTGCCCACTTTCCGCTGCTTAAGAATAAAGAGAAATAAGCTCTTTTTTATTGTGAATCAAAAGACGGTAGCACATGATCAATGTGAAACAGTGGTTTTATTTATTGTAGCCCTTATTTAGTGACCACCTCATTTGGTGACTGTTCAAAGTTATGATGAAAAAATAACTTTAGGGCCAATCCTTGCATTTACAACCTCTCCAGGTTTGAAAAGCACAGAAAAAGCTAAAGTAAGATCATAGGCACAGTCACAGGTTCACTTAGTGATTGCTTCACTTGATGACAGAATTGCCAGTCCCAGTGGTGGTTGCTAAATGAGGACTATCTCCACCCATTTACAGGAAATTACAACCATTCGTTCAGTGGCTAATCAAAAATTACAGTGATGCTGAATTAAGGGACTTGCAACTGGTCCCCAGAGTTATGGCATCCCATGTTCACATGATCAAAATCTGGGCACTTGGCAGCCTCACTTACAATTGCAGGGGCATTTCAACTCCCCCACCCACCTATCTCCTCACAACTATGACAGAGGTGGTATTCAGTAGATTCTGACCAGTTTTGGAGAACTGGTAGCAGAAATTTTGAGTAGTTTGGAGAACCGGTAAATACCACCTCTGATTGGCCCCACCCCCATCTATTCTCTGCCTCCCGAATCCCAGCTCATGCCCACAGAATCTGTAGTAAAAAAATTTGAATCCCACCACTGATCTATGTCCTTTTGGGCCCCCTGCATTCTGTCTTAATTGACCTTTCTGTCTTCTTTCTGTTGCTGTTGACCAAGCATACCAAGTCTGGCCTTTCATGAGATTGGTTCTGCATGATGGTTCCTTTGTGAGACCTGGTGAAGATGGCCTCACATGGTTAGCAGCTGCATTAAGAAGGGCCAAGCTGTGGATCATTAAATACCATATTTCTTTTTCATATGACCCTGGAATTATTCCCAGTAAAAATATTTCTGGCCTCATTTCTATATGTTGATTTATAATTTTATATTTGTAATTTTTTTTTGCCAATATTGTTTCGCTTTATGACAGGACCACCACATATGATAATACATTCCCTTTTGTTGTTTACCTTTCCAACATAGTGGTGAAGTATTGGGGAACATCTTTGCCAACCTAGCCGGTGGCAGATGCCACCTATAAAACATTTTATACATGTTTTCTTTATAGGGTACAGACATGGTTAGTTTATAATTTGTATTCCATAATTTCTCCCATTTATCTAATTCAATATTATAACTGAATTTTTTTGCCCAAATTATCATGTTATCTTTGACTACCTCGTCTTCCGATTTGTATCTTAATAAATAATTGTCATTTTTTAAAATCAATTTGTCTTCTGTACCTTGAAGAACTTTGTCTAATTCATATGCTTCCTTTTGGAATCCAAATTGTATCAAATCTGTCTTGTATCTGGATTTTATTTGCATATAAGGCCACCAGGTCTGTACCCTGTTCTTTTAATTCCTGTCTTGTTTTTAATTCCCCTTGATTATTTAACAAATCTTTGTATCTTTTCATTTTACCAATGTCTAATGCGTTTGGATAAACTTGTGCCTACATTGTGGATAACCATTCCGGAATTTTATCATAGTGGTTCTTCTTTATCCCTTGCCATGTCTGTAACAGTGCGTCTCTAATTAAAGGCCTTTGAAAATATCCATGTTGTCTACTTTTTCCCTCCCACAGGAATGCATGCCACCCTCTTTGTAGATCGTACCCCTCTAATGCTAGAATTTTTATTTTTTAGTTCTATCCAATCCTTGATCCATATCAATGATGTTGCTTTATAATAGGTTTAGACAGCCAAGGTTATCTGCGGTGGGGTGGGGGTGGAGCGCAGAGTGGCTGGGGCCTGAGAGTGAAGGCTGGCTGGAACTGAGCAGCTGTAGCTTCCCGGGGCCGCAAGAAACCCCTTTTTATTGTGCTGCTGGGTTGGGCAGGGGCTGAGCACTGCACCATAACTCAAGGATGTCTTGTAGGACCAGTGCACCAAAAAATCTCTTCACAATTCCCAGGGTGGGCCAGGGTTTGTGATGCATTGCTTTTCAGGACACTGTAGTTTGTGCTACACTGCTGGGAAAACTGGGGCAGCTAAGGCTTCCAGGGATGGCTGTAACTTTGTGCTGTGCTGCAAGTGAGAGGCTTCTTGAAGCCCAGAGCTGTAGCAGACCAAGAAGCCCCTGAGCTGCACTGCATTCTTTCCTTGGCCTCCCTACATTGACACATACGCATGCAAATAACCTGCACCTTCTTTCCACAACCTCCCTGAGTTCATGCCACACTGAAGCACCCACTTTGTGCATGGTCTGCACTGGATTTGCCAGGGCTCCCCCCTCCCACACACAATCCCTTACCTTATGTTTCCTGCTCAACAACTCCTCTGCCTGGAGTTACAAGAATTGGGACTGCTGTCACTAAACAATGTGGTCACATGGTCTCATGCTTTATGACTGCATTGCTCAGTGATGGAAATCCTGGCCCCAGTTTTGGTGGTAAGTCAAAGATTACTTGTAATATACTTGGATAATACTTCCCAGCATTATAATCCTGAAGCAGTTCCAGCTGTTCAGATATTTGCCTTATACAATGTAAGCCGCCCTGAGTCTTTGGAGAAGGGCGGTATAAATGTAAATATATATATATATATATAAAAAAAAATGTATGCAGCGATTTTGTTTTACCCCTATTCTTTACTTTTTGATGTGTGATTCCTGGGGCTCTGTTCAAAGGCTGATTGATGATAAAAATGAAAGGAAAGGACACACACACAAAAATCCCGCCTTTAGTTTATTGGATACATATAAATTAAAGAGTTAACACACCAGCATTCTGTTTGCTGAGTGTTACAGTAGTTGTAAAGCACCTCTGTCTCTTAGAATGGGGGCTATTTGTCATGATTCATTAAATACCACTGTCCTGTTGTCTTCTAAGAGGGAGGAGCAGCCTTTCGCCCCGCCTTTTTAATTAAAGTAGAGACATTCTGATCTTTAAAACCAAGAGCCTCTGGGAAGGGGGGAAAAGTTATCAGCTGCAATCTCTATGAGACAGATGAAGATCTGGTGTCAAGCATTTAGATAATACTAAGGGCTAAAAAAAAAGTTGTGTGTAAACTTACGATAGGGAGCAGCGGTTTTCACTTACCTAGGCTGGCTACCAGCTCACTTTGCAGATGTGACCCATTTGATTCAATGTTTTGCTTTTCCTTTTCTGTTTCATGTTGCTATAATTGTATGTGTCTGTATATTATATTTATAAGTACAAACCATGTACTCCTGGGACAAGCTTGCAAAATGCTGCTCTGACACTAAAATATCTGGAGATTTATAATCCCTGGAATGTGCCATACAGAGAAGCCCCATGAACTCACTTTTCACAGAATTCAAATATTAAAAAATCAGTGCAAAAGTCTGGCTTAATCACAAACTTTTCAAGGCAACGACTGTTTGTCAACTTGGACTGTGTTAACTAATACTGTGCTACTGGGAAGAGAAAGAGAGAGAGAGAAAAGGCTCTGGCCTCAAGATGATCTGAACATTGATTGAAAATATTCCAATTTTAATGACAATAAAAACATGTAATTGTTTGCAGGTGGAGTTTTTTAGCTTTTGCCTGTACTGTCCTTGTATTCCACGAAAAGCTGCTTTGCAAGTGTTATAATACACTATAGTAATTAAACAACAGTTAAAAGACAGTAAATAATATTCTTCACGTTTACAAACCAAAAACAATACAGAAAAACGCACAGTTTTTCTAAGGACATACTGGCTCTTTAAAAATTATTGAAGCATTTGAAAATATCAAACAAAAACTGGAAGCCAGATAAAATAGACATACTTCCCCATCGAGGATTAAAATAAAGCACTAGAAGTTACTCATAGAAAAATCAATTTTGTCATCTCAGAGGTTGCTGGGGGAGGGAGACAATTTGGAGCAGGGAAAAGACAACATTAAATTTGTCATATTGCTCAGGAAAGCTTCCAACAATAAGACTCAGAAGTTACCATGCATTGAGATCCAGAGGCCCTACCCAGTGCTTAAAAATGGCAAACAAAAATTGCCTACAAGTAGCATATAAAAAGCAACATATAGATATGCATAATTGATTATTACAGTTTTACAGTCAAAAATAGTTATGAATGCAAAGATTAGCTTCAGTCAAAGGTATGAAGCTCTCCTCAGTGTTTGAGGGAGTGGGGGCACCAAATATGATATCCAGAATGATAGCTCAGAGCTGATCTTCCTCTTTTTCTGTATATTTTGGGCTGTCCTAAAAGACAGGTCTGTGACTGAACTATAAATCTTGATATCCTATTGATTATTCATTCTTATTTATTTTATTGATTAAATTGATACCCTCTTTTTCCTATGATACCAGAAAGAAGCCAATCACATATTGCTTATAGAATGGCAGTTTAGAAATGTCCAGGCCTCACAGATTGTCACCATCACTTTTCAAAATCAAATGTTACTCAAGAGGTGACATCCAGGAAAAAAACCACACATGTAACTTCCTTATAAATTTTTATTGCTTGGTTTTTCAAAATACTTGATGAGTTCTTACAAAGGGATGAGTTTGGTCTCTTTTTATTTTTTTAATAGACCTGGTATGTAGATTTGGCTGAGGGCATAAGGACTATAGTATTTTCTAAATCCAGGAAGCTCATCACAAGATATCAATCTCACCATTGGCCACTAAACCTGCATTTGTAATCATATGCCACCCTGTCCACAATTACTGATTCCATGGGAATCTTTTTATCATTGGCTCCTATTTTCTTTTCTTTAAAAGACACACAATGAAGGGTTTAAGGTTTGCTCTCTCTCTCTCTCTCTCTCTCTCTCTCTTTTTGCTTTTTTTTTTAACCAAGAAGATTTTGATTCTGAAGGAGCTAACTTTCAAAGATTTCAAATATTAGTTGAAACTGTTCGGCAGATAGGAAATCTCAAGGATAGAAGATGATGGCCAGCAGATCAGAAAAGAATCAAGTCTACCACTCCTTGATGTTTATTTGCTTCCATTTCTCTTACTCCTAAACACATTTCACGAATGAATAACATTTTAATAAATGCTTTTGGCACTTGGAAATTGATTGCTAAATTTCCAGTTGTCAAAATGGACATATCCAGAGGTCGACCCCATATTCTGGGATTCATACATTGCAGAAACATAGATTCATTACTGAATGAGGAAAAGGGCCAGATTAGTTCAGTAATGGATTTCCCTTGCCTCCCCTGCCTGGAAATCCTCATTTGGACAGATAAAGAAGGATCATGCATTTTTGTAGAACTAAATACAGATTCACAAGATTCTCTGCTAGCCCCTATGCAGACAAATGATGTAAGCTAACAGCCTTCAAGCGATATCCCAACAAGGCACTGCCATGTGGGCTACACATGTATATGTAGCTGAGGAATTCTTATGGTGGCTGCTGCCTCTTTAAAAGCCTTTTAGTTGTTACTTCATTCTATTGAAAACCATATTAGATGTCCTGACATTAATAGAGCATGAGGGAGCCAGTGATGCCTGCATTCAAGACCCACTGAGGAGAATCAGTGAGGGTTTTTTTATCCTGGCTTGTCTAGAGAATACCACATTGGAGATAGTTGACCAGAAATGTGTTCTGTATCATTTAGTTTATCCTGGTCAGCAAACCATAAGGACTGTATTCACACAACATGCTAAATTACAAAGCTTTTGGTTTATTGACCTTAGTACAAACTCGACTGGTGGAAAAGATCTGAGCTGACAAGTTTGCTGGATGCCACATTCACTGACTTATGTGGAAGCTGGCTGTGATTCCTGTCTCCGTCTACAACTTTCTTTAATGTGCTCTACTTTTAAACTCTAACCACAGCAGCAGCTTTGTTACTGAAGCAGAATGAGATTAGGCTGTTGGGGCAATAATTTCATTCAAGGTCTGGTGGATTGCACTTTACTGTAGTAATCTAGATTCTTTGCCTCCACAGAATGGAATGATTAGGGCAACTTTCGCCAAACCCTCCATACGTATTCAGATTGCTACTCTTAGAATTCCTAAGTAACATGACTTTAATCCAGGGGTCACCAACCTTTCGGACCTCAGGGACCATTACATTCATAATTTTAAATCCCATGGACCACTAATATGATCTGCCAAATGATCGGCTGGGTGGGCGTGGCTAGGTGGTCATATGACTAGGTGGGCGTGGCAAACTCAATGTCACTCACCTCAAGGGGCACCTCGATAGCCTCCCCTCCCCTCCTAGGAATGCCTCACCTCCCCACTCAGGCTCCTTAGGGCCCCAACAGGAAGCAGTTGTTGGAGCTAAGCAGCCACAAGAAAGAGTTGGCAAAACAGCTAGCTCAGTGCAAATTGGATCTGACCGAGAAGGAAGCTCAGCAGAAGCACCTCACTGAGGACTACGAGCATAAGCTTTCCAAGCAGAGGGAAGACCTGCGGGAGTGCAAGGCCAGGTTCCGGCGTCTGGAAGCTCAGTGGGCTGAGATGTCACCCAGTTCCAGACCATGATGCAGTCCCATTGGAACAAGGTCCTCCAACTCTTCGCCATCAGCAGCACTTCCCTCCAGCTTTCACCCAAAGCTCCGCACTAGGAGCTGAAGCAGACCCCAAGTCCGAATTTCTGCTCCCCTCCAACCCACACAAAAAGTCCTCAAAGGGGGAGCTCTCTGCAGCAACACAAAGGTTCAGTGCATGTATCCATCCCAGGGCCATAGTTTCAGGATCCCTGATTTAGTGCAATATAGAAAATGCAAATAATTTTTCTGGGGACCACCAAAATTTTCTCATGGACCACCAGTGGTCCATGAACCATCAGTTGGTGACTGTTGCTTTAATCTACCTAGCTTGGAGTTCTGAAAGTTGCAATCCCAATACCTCTGGAGTATATCATACTGGGAAATGGCAGAGCTAAGGGACCTGAGAAGAATAGTGAGTTGATTGCCATTGTCATTATCTACCTCTGCCACTGGAGGCTTATGCTGTCTAATGGTAGAACTGGTTACATCATCCCTACTCAGAATGCCACCATAGTTTTCAACAAGTGGCCCAGATGAAGCATTAGCTCCACCTGGGCCCAGACAGGGAGAGAAGCTGCTTGAGGAGGTGAAGTAGAGCAAGAGAATATCAAATAGAGAGAAAGCTGCAAAAGCAGGCATGGACGAGCCAAAGACTGGTGCATCCCTTTCTACAGATGGGAGGTTGGCAAGAAACCTCTGGCCAACTTGCCTGATTTGGAAGAAGCAGTTGGGAGGGGAGAATAGCAGTGGTGCTAAGCCTAAAACCAAACAGAAACATCTCACAGGGAGGAGGGAAACTTTCACCATTCCTATGCCAGAAAGTTGGGATAGAGGAATTTGGGGGTGGGGGGGGGGTTTGATTGAATATATTTTCCTTAAGAAATACCAACAGAAAGCACAACAAAGGGGACTTGCTAGGCAAAGATTTGGAGGACATTTCTGCAAAGGGATTAGGAATTGTGGCTTTAGTAGCTGATTTTAGTAACCAAATGGCTGCCACCTGTCCTGAAAACTAATAAACAAGTGGTAGAAGCCCTTGAGCTGCTACAGCAAGTTCTATAACTTTAATCAGCTTCTGAGAAAGGCAAGAAAGCAGCAGAAGAAGCTTGCTGTGGGATTTCTGAGTCCCTGAGAAAAAGAAATAATTTCATAGAAAAACACCCCCAAATTCAGAAAGCAAAGCCTTTGAAAGAAAATGAGCCAGGGGAAAAGATCTCAGAGAAAGTCAAAAAAACACCAATGGGCAAAAATGTCTATTTTTGAAATAACACATGACCTTAGGCTAAAGCCTAGCCCAAGAGTACATCAAAACCCACAACTTAAACTTTTTAACAAAGTTTCTAATAGAAAGTGGGAATGGTGCTCATAAAAGTTAATAGCCAGGAGGTAGAAGGGCTTCTGGACAATGGCAATGGGGGAAACCTATCAGAAATGGCCACAGAATACTTAGTGTCTTTGGGATGATCAGTCCCACTGATTGAAGCCTGGATCCTCACCTCAGGCCAGAAGCATTGTGAAGAGGCTGCCATATAAAGTAATGACTGACACTGACCTACCAATGTGTAATAATATTACATTGTATTATTGTAATATTACAATATTACATTCTATCAGCTGGAAAGGGTAGCATGAATCATAGCCAGGATTCAAGCAAAACTTACAAAAGCAAAGGAAGGAAAGTGAGGCAGAAAAAATAATCTACAATTTTGTCTTCTTCCCACCCAGATTCCATTCTTCCTGGAAAACAGCCACAAAACTGTTAGTTGGGTTGGCAAAGCCAGTGGCTAGCCTTGGAAGACAAATGGATGCATGCAAGGCCACTTCAAGTGCAAGGTTTGTTTGTATTTACTGAAACTTCTCCATGCACATCCTTTAGCACAACGGTCACCAACTGATGGTCCGTGGACCACTGGTGGTCCATGAGAAAATTTTGGTGGTCCCCAGAAAAATTATTTGCATTTTCTATATTGCACTAAATTAGGGATCCTGAAACTATGGCCCCTGGGATTGATACATGCACTGAACCTTTGTGTTGCTGCAGAGAGTTCCCCCTTGGGGACTTTTTGTGTGGGTTGGAGGGGAGCAGAAATTCGGACTGGGGGTCTGCTTCAGCTCCTGGTGCGAAGCTTTGGGTGAAAGCTGGAGGGAAGTGTCGCTGATGACGAAGAGCTGGAGGACTTTGTTCCAATGGGACTGTATCATGGCCTGCAACTGGCTAACCATCTCAGACCGATGAGCTTCTAGGCGCCGGAATCTGGCCTTGCACTCCCGCAGGTCTTCCCTCTGCTTGGAAAGCCTATGCTCGTAGTCCTCAGTGAGGTGCTTCTGCTGAGCTTCCTTCTCGGTCAGATCCAATTTGCACTGAGCCAGCTGTTTTGCAACTCTTTCTTGTGATGGCTGCTTAGCTCCAACAACTGCTTCCTGTTGGGGCCCTAAGGAGCCTGAGTGGGGAGGCGAGGCGTGCCTAGGAGGGGAGGGGCGAATAGAGGCTGTCAAGGCGCCCCTTGAGGTGAGTGACATTGAGTTGGCCATGCCCACCTAGTCATATGACCACCTAGCCACACCCACCCAGCTGATCATTAGGCAATCATATTAGTGGTCAGTGGGATTTAAAATTATGAATGTAATGGTCCCTGAGGTCCGAAAGGTTGGTGACCCCTGCTTTAGCAGGTATAGGAACAAGGGAAAAAAAACTACTGAAGTTTTAAAACAGAATCTCTTGGCTAGAAATGACCAAGGAGAAATAACCAGTGGAAGCCCACTGTCAATCCTCTCCAGAAGGGAAACCTGAAGAGAAGCATGTCCAGAATAAAACTCACAATTGTTCCATTTTCAGGAATTGCTATGGTGAATCCTTGCCAAAGTTAGCTAAAGAAAATCAGAACAGTTTGCTTGTATGTTATTATGCCAACAGACACCCGAGGCAATATCTTTGTGCACAATAACATCTAACATAATTGGGCAAACTTGAACTATTTTTTTAAAATATATTTCTTCTTAACTCCCTTTTCAATTTGCTTGAAAGATTGCATGCATGCTTGAATTAATGTGGCCCTGATAAGGGTATGCTCAGATGTATCAACTTTGAGGGTTTTTTCCTCATAGACCAATACTGTTCAGGTAACATTGCTTTTTCTGCTCATTTTTTATCCCCCCCCCACATCTCCTCCAAATTAGCAACAAAATTAGAAGGCCAGGCTAAAATTGTGGCAAATAGTATTATTTAGGAAGTAAATAAAATCTGTTACAGATTTCAAGCAGAATTAGAAGGATTTTTTTTTAAATTAACCGTGTACATTATAGAAATTGTATAAAATCAAAATGCAGACTTTCATCTATCCTTATATTTGAAAGAATATAAAAATGTTGACAGATCAGAATAAAAATCAGCTGTGACACTTACGTGGCTGGGTTTAAACCTTTCCACATATTTGTAATAACAAGAGATATCACTTTAAGCGCAACAAAGCACCTTTAGGAAAGATGTAGGTATGGAAGTGACATTTTCTTTCTATAGTGGGTCATGTTTATGGTGCAATGATTCAACAATACAAATATTGATTTACGTCCCACACTGAGCTCAATACTGAGAGCAAGTTTAGAATTCACATACCCACTTCTGTTTTCATTTGATGCATCATCTTCTTCATTATTTGTAGCAGCAACATGAAAGTACTACTTTCTGAATTACATGTTTACTTAATTGTTTAAAAAGTTCTTAGATATCCATCCATCCATGTATCAATTCAAAAAAGCTATGGCATACTTATCTAATTTTACAGCTTAATTAAAAGCTGCTGTACTTCTACCGTACAAAAGGAGATTAAACAATATGCTCCAATTTTGAGAAACTGGATCACTTAAAACTTAGATAGGCCTTCTGTAGCTGACAATCAGAGCAGACAGCTCAGTCAAAGCAATGACACCCCCCTCCCCAACTCTATTTAGGACAATAGTTTTTACATTTGAGAGAATCCGAAGCAATTATGTGATTTGTTTCTGTGCAAAAGCTTTGTTGCACAGAAAATCCTAACTTTGGCCAGAGGATACTTCCTATGGCTATTCCATCATCTCATAAATGAATTTATGGTAAGAAGAGCTATATACATATGGATGGTCAGCCTGTGTATTGACTCCTGGAAAAAGGTTCTTTTTTTCCCTTTCCCTTCCTTTTTCTTCCCTTCTTTATCAAAGTGAAGGTTGAAAGACTATATTGCTTCGCTGGCAACAAAGCCTAAGTGGTAATGAAGGTTATAAAAAGTGATTTTACGATTAGCATTTGAAAAAACATGTCCTTACCTTTCACGCTATTGCGTTGGAACCATTCATTACGGAGAGGATATTGGCAAGCTGGAGAGAGTTAAAAGGAAAGATTATCAAAGAAAAACCAGAGAGGGCAGTGAAAGGACAAACCAGTGCTATAAAGACAACTACAAATAAAAGATTCTAGGAAAGGAAGAACAACACAATTATATCTTATGGTGTGCTCAAGTTTGAATAATGTTTCTGATTCAGTTTTGAACCATCCTTCTGCTCTTTTGTTGCTCATGTCCCTCTAAAATCCAATCCCAAATGCCAATTTCAAACCTTTTTATTCATCCTGACCAGATGTTCACAACAAGACACAAAAAATAAAATTTGTTTCTTCACATATCACACTGATGTACTGCCCAACCTGCAGGGAGGTGTCCTCAGCATGTGATGTGAAGACTTCCTCTGATATAACTGACAATAATAAGGCATTAAATATATTTTGAGCAAGCAACTAAGTCATCATGCAATTATAAGACTCACAGGATGGGACAGTCAGCATCTCTCAATCTAATCTCCTGCCCATGATGGTGTAAGGATAAAATAGGAATAAACTGTTTTTCGAGGAAAGGAAAAGTTTGAGTAAAATGTAATGAATAAATATGTGAGTCAATTCAAGAACTATTTTTGAAAGAGTTTATAAATAAGGTGGCTCCTGCTTCTAGAGCAGGGTGTCAAATTTGCGTCGTTACGGCAGCTTCATGTAACAGGACTTTCCCTCACCCCGTTAAACTGGGCATGGTCATGGCCAGCACGTGATGCATCCAGTTTGCGGGCTGTGAGTTTGACAGCCCTGTTCTAGAGCATCCTGCAGAAAATTCCCAATGTTGTCTCTATCATTAAGTCCAATAAAACAATTTCCGTGGCAAATGATCTTCAAGGGATTTTTATTGCCAAGAAAGTGAAAAAGACTTGATAGATTCCCCATCCTACCCCAAATATAGAAATAACATGATTTTGACTGAACTTGGCGATAGATGGGGGCAGTATGGGGAGGAAATAATTTACAAAAAGTCTTGGACTGGTCCTTAAGCTCAACACAAGGCACCAGATGTTTGCACTGAAGCATTCCACATTTTTAAAGTAAAAGATGTTTTGAGCATCCAGTGCTCAAATTAGAGCCATCTGAACCTACAGATGCCACCTGAACCCCGCCTCCCCATAATTCACCCTCTAAATACCAAAAATATATATCTCAAACTCCTCCCTGCAGATTCACATTCTTCAAATAATGATAGGTGCATCCCTGGAACAAGTCAGATGCTCAGCAATCCATCTCCTCTTTAAAAAAAAAAAAAAGGTCTGGGCTCCATTCTGAATATCTGATTCAGAAAGCACTTATCAAGGAAGGAGAAAGGATCCTGGCTAAACTTTTAACATGGCATTCATTATTAAAGCCACAATTGAAGCCATAAAATGTCTGATGAGCAACTAGAGGGTCTGTTCAAACTAACTCATGCTTTTGCTGCACTATATTCAGAGCTGATTTATTGAGCAGAGAAAGAGTTGTGGCATTCTGAAATGCTGGTTCTTAACCAAGTAGGCAATTTAGTTACTCTTAAGTCAGGCAAGTTGGGGATGAGAGGACAATGGCATGAAACACAACGCAAGACTGGCCAGATACAGGAAGCTCTGAGTCTGCGCACAAAGATAGCCAATTTTGTTGAGTCAGACAATTGGATCCTTGTTTCTGTTACAATTGGTCTAATAGAGGATGTGGAAAGCAGTTGTCTGAGATGAGGGAAGTGAAATGCATTGCAATATGTTGGCAGTAAGTGGGGAGGGAGGGAGGGAGGGAGGGAGGGAGGGAGGAAGGAAGGAAGGAAGGAAGGAAGGAAGGAAGGAAGGAAGGAAGGAAGGAAGACTTAAAAGTAAGGCTGTTCTCCCTATGAAATAGTATAAATATTCAAACCACATAGATCTGTGACATCAAGCCATAGATTCCAAGAGACTTTCCAGGAAGAAAGTCCACTTTGATTCCCCATATGCATAATTTAAATGATAAATGAATTCCAGTTGCTAGTAGTTTTAGTTTAGCTGCAGCACATAAGCAGGGCTTTCCTTGTTCACTATATCTTATCATGATTACCTTTATTTTTTTTAGAATAGAATATAATTTTTTATTGGCCAAGTGTGATTGGCCACACAAAGAATTTGTCTTGGTGTATATGCTCTCAGGGTACATAAAAGAAAAGATACATTCATAAAGAATCATAAGATACAACACTTAATGATAGTCATAGGGTACAAATAGGAAACAATATCAATATAAATCGTAAGGATACAAGCAACAAAGTTACAGTCATAAGTGGGAGGAGATGGGTGATGAGACCCATGAGATTAATAGTAGTGTAGACTCTATTCTTATTTTTTTCTTTGATATGATACTTTGTCTGTGTGTATGTGCATGCACGCACACACATAAGTGTATATATGAAGTGTATATATGAAGATATATATCAGCTGATAATCTATTCCATGAACACATATGTTCAACACTTATGTTGAAAAAACAATGGAAATTTATAAACAGAAACTCTGAAGTGTGTCCTAAACATCAGATTTCTATTTTGCCCTGAATTGTCAATCTCATTTTGTTTCTTGTCAAAACATCTAGCCAGATATCAGCCTAGCCCAACTTGATTACTCCAGATAGATTGCAATGCAACTCCTGTAAATTTCAGCCAGCATGGTCAATCCATCTGGAGGCCAAGAGATTTTCAAGGCTGGGTCATAACATTAAAAATAATGGCTCCAGATAATTTATGGCCATCTGGATGACTTCTGAGGGTCACACATCGGACACTACATTTGACTGCTGGTTAGTTGGCCAGTTTACCTTCTTCCTGGTTAGATTTATTCTAATCCCTCTCTTCTTGTATATGTCTCTTCAGTGGAATCTGATTAGAAATTGCATGCTGGCATGGGTGCTTCTAAAGAGAGCACCATTCCCCAAAGCCATGGCCAGATTTTATTTTTAATCAGATTTTGCAGAGCAAGAGGGAGGGAGGGAGGGGGAGAGGGAGAGAGAGAGAGAGAGAGAGAGAGGGAGAGAGAGAGAGGGAGAGAGAGAGAGAGAGAGAAAGAAAGAAAGAAAGAAAGAAGTAAGTCAAAAAAGCAGCAAGAACCCAAAAGTTGCAAAGGCTTCTAGTCCTTGGGCTCCGCCTCTGTGTTTTCATTCCCTGGTGGACTCCTAGAAGTTATTTAAAATAGTTTCTTCACCACTGAGGATTTTAACATCTTTCCTCAACATCTTTTCTCAACTTTCAGGAGAATATTTTTTTTAAAAAAAGTTTTATGGATGAGAAAGATGTAATGAACCAAGTGATTTTCTTTGATATGCTCTTCCCGGGGGCCTGAAAGAAGGAGGGGTTGTCTTGTCTTGGTTATTTGTGCGCTCCTTAAACCACCCAACCAGTGGGAGGAGAACATCGATCGTTTTAATACTAATTTAAAAAAAGGGGGCCGAGCTTACCAGTTACAGAAGGCAGGTGCTGTCCAACTCCCTCAGTTACTAGAGCTGCCTCCGTCTCCACCGACGCTCTTCTTCCCTCTCTCCCGCGCCCATCCTGAGACTCCCCTTGGGAAGGGAATGTTTAAGAAGCCTCCTGCCTCCCCTCATCTCCCGACTTGCATCTTCCTTTCCTGCGCCCTGTTTTACTTCAGACGATCATGCAGAAGACGCCGATCTTGCTATGGGGCTTGCTGCTGCTTTCCGGGGTGAGTGGTCGGTGCTAGTAGGGAAGCGGCCGGGGACCGGCGGAGCGGGACAAGCTGGGAGGCATTAGGGAACGGGTAGGAGAATGGAGAGCACGCATCCCCCACTCTTCCGCGTCAGGCGCCGCTCCAGCGCAGAGAGGACAAAATTGGGATGGGGGCAAGTTCGCGGCTTTTTTCTTTTTTCCGGAGTGGATGGGTGGGTGGGGAAGGCGAGGAAAACCTGGACCGGTAAGTATCGGGGTGTTGTCTAAGATGATTTGGGATGGAAGAGGGTGTTTAGGGCGCAGAAAAAGGGAGTCACTGCTGTCCACAGGGTGGCAAGTGAACCCCGTGAGCCTCGCCGCTCAGGCGTGGGAAGGTTGGGATGCGCTCGCGTACGTCACGTGTGAACCTTCGCGAGAGCAGAAGGTATCGGTCGAGGCATCAGCCTGGCAAGGGGAGAAGGGGTGGTTGGAGTGAACTTTTGATGTGCTCCGGTCCGATATAATGATGACACGGTAACACGGCGGGGTTGTAATACTGAATAACAAATACAAACTGTGCAGACTGTAGACCGAGTGGGTAATTCTTAGAGCGCCGGAGCCCTCGCTCTCGCCCTCTCCGGCTACCACACCTTACTTCTCACAGTTGGGATTCCCCCAGAACAGAAATCCATCCGGCAGAGGAAGGCGTGAAGAAAAGAATCTGGGGACGGAGATTAGAGTCTTGAGTGCGGGCGGGATGTGGAAAAAGGCTTCCCTGGTCCCGAAAGCGGGTGTGGCGCTTCTGCGAGTGGGTTCCCGGAGAACAATATTTCTTCCCATCCAGCTCCTTTCTTTGTGGCGGCTCAGCGGAAAGGGGTGGAAGCGCGCGGGCTGGCAGCGAAAGAGCTGATATGGAAGTCTGAGACTTCATTTCACTTTCCTTCTTCCGAATTCTCAGAAGAGTAAAGAAATAGGGGGTAAATAAAGGAGATATATTTTCAGGAGGAGGAACATTTTCACATTTGGCTTCAGAAATGATTGGTTGCTTACTCTCCGTGCAGAGTAAGCATTTTAGCACTTTAGCTTATTCTATTGCAGGAGAACGGGATGCGGATGGATGAAGGGGCGGGTATCCAGATCAGCACAAAGTAATTCAACAGCAAAACTTCAAAAGGCTACCAAATTCCCACTGACTTTTCCTCCCAGAAAGCGTGGGTGGGGAGAGGAGGGTCATCTTCGTTTCACATTTCTTCTGGGAAGGAAATTAGGCTGAAAGACAAAGATTCGTTGAAGGATGTTGGCTCTTTTTAAGTGCTAATAGAACCTGGGGGACACATTTTTATACTGAAAATGAGCTCCTGGAGAAGGATTTAAAACTTGTCCTTCACAATTATTTTTTTAATGGCTAACTTTCTCTCTCCCTAGATATTTAGTCCCAGGAATAAATATTTCCGTCCAAGAAATAACAGCTTTGATTCTATGGATATGTAATTTTATATTATAACTTTGAAAATCAGGCTAGAAAAGGCACCAAGCCCCTTTGACTTTGCAGCAGAAGATTCATTTGAGGTGGTCTTCAGTTGGAAAACCACTGAGCATGCAAAGAGGGCATAAAAAAAAGGTTCTTATTTATCCTTTAATCATTTGCTCAAGGGGAAGTCCTTTGAGTGAAAGCCTTCTAGATATCAATACACCCCCAAGTACTTTGCAGATTCAGTGAAAAAAATAATTGGGAATTCTACCAAAGAATTCTACCAAAGAACCTTCTAATGTTTGACAGCAGGGAGAGAGAAGGTGGAAAGGTTTCACGGCATGGACATGGGGAACAAGAGATACATATAATGGAATCTAGTGAGTTGTGTTTAGGTCCTGTAATTGAAAGCATAGGTGGGCAAGGATTATGCATGGATCTATAGAAAAAGTGATGGGCAATGAGGCACTTAGAGAGGACAAGTCATGTCCTCAAGATCACAGGTTCGCCCTGAAGGTCCTCAGACACAGCAGACTTCTACCAGGCTGTAAGGCTGTGTTGATACAATACTTTTAATGTGCCATTCATGAAACACATCAAAGCAGAAATGTTCTGGGTTTGTCAAGCATGCTTATCTGCAAAACAACTCCAGGTTCAAACTAACTAAGCTTTACCTGATTTGCAAGTGCTAGGCTTTAAGCTCTCATGGCTAACAGAGCGTCCAAGCACAACTTGTCTGAAGTTATCCTCAAAAGGGAAAAGTGTTATGAGCATTGTAGTAAACCCAGTGTTTAAACTGTAGTATATGAGAAGTGGATGGCAAGAGAGGTGGAGAGCCTCAGGCATATAAGTGAGGAAAGGAGGGTGTGGTTTCTCAGCCCTAGCAACCCAGTGCATCTCTTCTACCTGTTTCCTCAGGCAATTTCCAACAGAGGAGTATTTTTCTTTCAGTGCTGAGCATAATCTTTGAAGGTGCCCTTCTGCCTGTTTGTGAATGTGAATGGGGAGGGGGAAAAGTGGGGGAAGAGCTCTTCCGTAACTGGGATTGCAACATCAGCCCCACAAGACTCCAGAATCAGTGCCATGCTGTCATGCTGTTTTGTTTTCTTTTAGTCAGCAGAAGACTTCCTTCCTTCCTCCCTCCCTCCCTCCCTCCCTCCCTCCCTCCCTTTCCTTCCCACCCTCCCTCCCTCCTTCTCTCCCTCTTTCCCTCATTCCTTCTCTCCCTCCCTCTTTCCTCCCTCCCTCCCTTCTTTCCTTCTTTCTTTCCTCCCTTCCTCCCTTCCTTCTTTCCTCCCTTCCTCCCTTCCTCCCTTCCTTCCTTCCTCCCTCCCCCCCCCCCCCCCCTTCCCTCCCCCCCTCCCCCCCCCCCTCTCTCCCTCTTTCCCTCATTCCTTCTCTCCCTCCCTCTTTCCTCCCTCCCTCCCTTCTTTCCTTCTTTCTTTCCTCCCTTCCTCCCCTCCCTCTTTCCTCCCTTCCTCCCTTCCTCCCTCCCTCCCTCCCTCCCTCCCTTTCCTTCCCACCCTCCCTCCCTCCTTCTCTCCCTCTTTCCCTCATTCCTTCTCTCCCTCCCTCTTTCCTCCCTCCCTCCCTTCTTTCCTTCTTTCTTTCCTCCCTTCCTCCCTTCCTTCTTTCCTCCCTTCCTCCCTTCCTTTCCTTCCCACCCTCTTTCTCTCTCTCTCTTTCCCTCATTCCTTCTCTCCCTCCCTTTCCTCCCTCCCTCTCTTCTTCCTCCTCCTCCCTTCCTTCCTCCCTCCCTCCCTTCTTTATTCCAAAAGCACCTTCAATTCTTATTTGTGGAACAGCTAATCTTCTTTATAAGTAGAAGAAAATAAAATGTGCCTTATTTGGAGGGACAGTGGAAATTAAAGAGAACACTCTAGTGGGGTAAATTGGAAATTAACCCAACCCCCCCCCCCCCGGAGTAGTGAGTATATTCTCAAATCTAGCAGGGCTTCTGTATAGCAGAGTCAATAAAATGTGTGTCCGCTTAGGGATGGTCCTGCAATTAGAAGGATGAGTCGGCTGCCGAAGGGCAAGGAGTGGTAGTAGAGGATTGAAGGCACAGCTGTTTGTGCTGCAATCATTTCCCTCAACTTGGTAAACCAGCTGGCTGTTTTTAGGTGTCATGGAAGATGCTATCCCATTGCCAATCCCAAATAAGATTTGACTGCGAAACCAATTGGTTCTTGATGTGGAAAGGAGGAGTGCTCTGTAGGCTTGCAATGATGCCCAAAAGACTGAGAGAAGAGAGAAAGAGAGAGTCAGAGAAAGAGGGTTAGAAAACAAAAAGCAAATGTTCTAAGACTGCAAACACTCCAAGCATCAAAAATACAGACCAAGCAATTCAATTAAAATGTTCCAAAACATGTTTATTCCTAAGTTTGATGAAGCGAAGAGAAATCTGATGTGCATCGTTTCCAGAAAACGCCTTCTGCCAGAGGGGGCTTGGGTGTTATTGTGTTGCTAAAAAGAGGAACAGAAAAACTGAGTAGTAATTATTAGGTCATCTGGCTTTTCAAAGGGGCAAGGAGGCCTCAGTGTTATTCAAGCAGGCCACTGCTTGAGAGTTACTGTGCATTGTTCTCTGAACAGAAACTGGGTGGGGCAGAGGGTGTAGCATATATAAGGTTCCGTTGAAGAGATGTTATAACCTGGTGAAGATGGAAGAACAAGATGGGAAAGAAATCGGTTACTTCCATGGAATGGGTGGAACCTACCTCAGACACCCATGAAGCTGTGAAAAAGACCATACATAATTCAGTGGTTCATGTTATAATTCATAATTGGTTCATAATTCATGTTTTGCATTTAAAAGATCTCAGATTTAATGCCTGGCTTGAATGCTGAGTTAGCAGAGGATATGAAACCTTCTGGTCTGCGATCCTGCAGGGCTAAATCTTATTAGGATAGGTCAGAGATTAAAAACATTGGCTGGCTGGTCCCCTTGTATTTTGTGACAGAAAACACGCTCAAAGTGAAACTTACATTTTTGGCTTTACTTTTTTAAAAATTAATTTTTGTTGAATATTTTACCAAAACAATACACATTTAAAGAAAAAGAAAAGTAATAGATAAAGAAAAATACAGAAAAGGAGAAAAAAGGTATAAAGGAGCAACTTCTGATCTTTTTTACAGCAATGATATATGCATTTATATTTATCCTCTCTCTAAGATTGTATCATGGCACCTTTCTTTCTGTGTTCTACTCTTTGTTATTCTCAAATCCATAAATCACAAGTTTACTTTTTTTCTAGTTTCACAATGAGTTCACAAAAAGTCCACAATGAGTTTCTGGTCACTAAAAATAGTGGTTTTTGTCTTTTTCCTAATTAAACAAGTCAATTTTGCCATCTCTATGAATTCTGTCATTTTTACCAACCATTCCTCTGTTGTGGGTACTTCAGAGTTTTTCAATCTTTGTGCATATAATAAATTTGCTGCAGTTACCATGTGCAAAAACAATTTTTCATAAGTCTTTTCTAGTTGTCTGACCATCTGTCCAGTAGTCCCAGCAAAAAAGTTATAAGATTTGGGTCTGCCCAAAGCTGTGACACACCTTTTCACTTTGCATAATTACCCTATTTTTTGATGCCCTGAACCTCCTAAAAATATGCTAGGGTGGCCACCAGAATGCAGACCTAACTAAGATCAAAACTAAAAGGGAACTGTATTGGCCATATGAAAGAAAATTTAAAATACCCATTAGAAAATCATATAGTATATTTATTAAATCAATACAAACATCATTCATTGTAAACAATTAAGTCTTATTTTTGTGTCCTCTGAATTAAACTAATAAACAGTCAACGTTAGAATCTGCACCAGGTCTTGCCATCCACTGGAATAAGGAGCAAATCTTTCTGAGGAAGCATTTTATAAGAGCATCAATATTCCACATATCTAAAGAGATTGCTATCTGGTTAGTTGGAATCTTCTAGGGCTATAGATGAGATTGGAAAGCTGAAAAATGGTTTTGAAAGAAAGAAGTGGCAAACCACTTCCATGCCAAGAATGTATATGCCAATGTATAGTTTCTAGAAACCAAGCACTGCTTGAAGACAGTTTCCCTTTATAATGTATAACAAGTCTGACTATAAAATCTATCTGGTCTGCTACAATCAATTTAACCTCTGCCCTCCTACCATTACCTTAACCTATATATAAACTGTGTTTCAAGTACTCCAACAGGTGATTTGTCCAACCTGCTCTTATTGATTTTGAGAGAGCTCCCTGTGCATTTGCAAATAAAAAGATGAGGGCACTGTTTTGTATAAAATTTACATATTCTAATTTTATATTTAGCTACAAAATAATTTAGAAGTATAAATTATATCTACAGTTTGACTACACAAGCAATGTATCTTGCTGAAGTAGGAAAGGCCATTAGTAGATGTCAGATGGAGGGCTAGATCCAAAGGGCCATATGAAAGAAAGTTGAAAAGCTGAATAGAAAGTCATGCAGTATATTTATTAAGCCAACACAGAGGTCATTTTTTAAAAATAACAATAGACTAGACTAGAATTCATTATTGGCCAAGTTTGATTGGACACACAAGGAATTTGTCTCCAGTGCAGAAAGTCTCAGTGTACATACAAGCAACAAGTGATAAATCATGATCATAAACATACAGCAATAGCACTTAGACTTATATACTGCTTCATAGTACTTTAAAGCCCTCCAAGTGGTTTACATATTAGTTTACATATTGTCCCAACAATCTGGGTCCCCATTTTACTGATCTCAGAAAGATGGAAGGCTAAATCCAACCTTGAACTGGTGAGAATAAAACTGCTGACAGTTGGCAGATTTAGTCTGCAACACTGCATTCTAATACTGCACCACCACAGCTCCCGTTAAATGCCTGTTCTCCGGGAACTAACCATCTAGATGGTATTTTAAAGTCCATTTTAAGATCACTTTTAAAATGGCCTGCAGGTTGAAGTATTCTTAGAATAGAACATACTCATAAATGGAAGGCAGTCCTTTGGTAGCACCTTATGTGTCCTATATCTAGGACTCATAGGCTCTTTGCTTTCAAGATCTTTGCCTATAGTTTAAGCCAGGTTGTTTTCTTACTCAAGTGCTGAGGATCAAGCCTGTGAGTTTTTGCATGCAAGCCCCAAACCTTTGCTGCCACATGGTCTCATCCCCTCCTTGTCCTCTCAAAGGCTATGAAATAGGTTAGCCTGGGATCAGTGAGTTCTGTAGCTGAATGACAAGTTCTCCTCAACCTTAGTTCTGATAATCCAGCCTTTCCCAACCTGGCCCTGTCCAGATGCTCTTTGAGAATTTTGCAAGGTATTAGATAATCCAAAACAATTTGGGAAAAAGATCTTTCTTTTAAACTATGTTACACACTGGCTCTCATTAGAGTAACTGTCTGGTGCCTACTTGCTCTCACTTTTACATGGTGGGATTGCCAACTTTGATAATGTGATGTTGCATCCATCCCCCAAAAGAAACAGCTCACAGAGATCCTGGATTAATTGATGGCACCTTGGAGGCTCATTGATTAAGTGTGCCAAGAAGAGCTTATTTCACTGTGTCAGGCACTGAATAGGTTTTGTATAATTTTCAGGACCTACAGTCATTGGATGGAGAAAGAACCAAAGTAATAGGAATTTAGACTTACTACTTACACTCTTAGAGCTGCCTAACATAATTTAAAACATTCTCCAGGGCAAAGAAGTGAAAAAAAATAACAATAACAAATTGCTATGGTGGGATCAATTTGGGCAAGGAAAAGGATTGTGATCAAAACAGGGACCCCCTATCATCCCTCAAAGTACTTATTATAGCTGTCCGAGTGCATTTTTGTGGTGTGAATACAGTGACCGGGAAACCAGAAAGATGTACCCCTCCTCCAGATAAACAAAAGATAAAGAATCAATAAAGCTTGCTCTGCCATTAAGAATTTGGAAGAAGATGGAAGATCACAGCAGCTGTAATATTTCAACAAATTGTCTTTAAAGAATCAATAAACAATAAATTGACCTACAAGGCTTTACTGGCTTGCAAATCTACTTTAAGGTGAGTAGGAGGAGAAGTTAAAATGAGAGATAGAGACAAATGCTTTTCCAAATTCTCCGCCATATTTGCTGGCAAAGAAATTGACTGAATGAATTTCTCCAAAGAATAGAGGAAATTTTCCAACTATTTCTCAAGCCACCATATTTCCCATTAGTGGCAGGAGTACTGCTAGTGAAGTAGCCTCATGGGGCATTGCTTTGTATAGTATATGTGTATATGTGTGTATATGATTTAATAGAATCAGAGAGGCTGTGCACATCTGGAGAGATGGGTTCACAATGAAATACAAAATATTCATATACATCCTTTGGCTATCTTGTCACTCAGCAAATTTAACATTACACCCTACCCATAAGGATGTCTTTGGAATTCTTTTGTCCTTTGAAATAACTGCTGTGGCAAAATTCTCTTTCATCAATTTGAATGGGAATGTAAAATTTCTCCATGTGGCATTCATTAAATTCCCCCTCTATAAAACAGCTCAAATAGCTTTTGTTTATGCTTATTAACTCACAGAGCACATTTAATAATTTGCTCTTGTGGTATATTTTCACAGGATAAATTTCAAGCAAGCAAGCTCATGCTTGAATCCATAAGAGAATTGAGGATGAAAGAGGAAGTCCTATAATAAATTAGTATTATAGGTAGGACTTTTTTCATTGCCCGAGAAACTGAACGGGGCAAATTATTATACTGCTTATTTCAAATGAGTCATCACGAGACCAGATTTATGAGTAAGGAATATATTTGGTATTTGTAGGGCATATATGAATGGTAACATCAAAACAACATAAGTGTATCATATAAATTGAAGTAACTCCTCTACATAGTTTGGTTTATATGCATACTGTCCATGTGTCTTGCATGGTCCCACCAATAAGTCTAAACCTGAATTTTCAGGTTGTTTGTAATCTGTGAACTGTAACTCCTATGCATTAGCTTCCAATTACACAAGTATCACATTATTTCAGTATTCAGTGCCCATTTTTTTCTGAATGTGTAAAGATCAAGGAGTTTTATTTCTGTCTTCTTGCCACTAAAAGTATTTTAATATTTTAAATATTGTATATTGTATTTTAATATTGGCTGTACACCGCCCTGAGTCCTTCGGGAGATGATGCGGTATATAAATGTAATTATAAATAAATAAATAAATAAATAAATAAATAAATAAAAATAATATTCAAAACAATTAATATTCTAGTAAGAAAATGCATACAAAATGCAGCACTAAGAACAAATCAACAAAAAAGCAATAGCAGTTAGCACTTAAACTTATATAATACTCCACAGTGATTTACAGTAGTCTCTGAGTGGTTTACACATGTCAGCATATTGCCCCTAACAACCTGGGTCCTCATTTTACTGACCATGGAAGGATAGAAGGCTGAGTGAACCTTCAGCTGCTCAGGATCAAATTCCTGGCTATGAGCAGAGTTAGCCTGCAATACTGCATTTTAACCAGTCGCTTTCATGACAACGATATTTGTGTTAAATTTATATTTACCAACAAATTTACCCCTCTTTATTTCTTTGTCAATAAATATAAATTTAACATTTCAATTAAACATTAACACCAATGTAACTCTAAAGAAAAAAGCCTACTAAAAAGTTATTTTCCTACTGATGGAAAAGACTACTGTGGTATGGAGCTCTCTGGCTTTGGGTCTCAGTGCTTTGGTTGGAGAAGGATCAGAGGAATATACTTATTCTAAAGATCTGCAGATCCAGACAGGTTTATATGGGACAATGTGATCTACCTTCCAGAAGAATTGTTCCTCTTCTAGGTGTACCTTGGACGGTGTACCAGTCTATTATAAATACAAAATAAAACAAAATATTAGAAACAGAAGCATAGGACAAAAAACTGCATAACAACCATTAATCATAACAATAAATGAAAAACATAACATCTATAAAACTAGGAGCAAAACCACTTCTGCGACTCCAAAATGGTTTCATTGTCATTTCCACTTTACCCTTATTTAAATATTTTTATTATCTAAGGATTGCACTTATATTTTTATACATACTAATGCATCTGATAAGACCTGCCGAGAAGGATATTTCTGAAAATGAATGTTATCATTGGGAAAAAGAAAAAAAACCTCTGCTTCCTGCAGTTATTTGACTTTTCTTTAGGTGGGGGAACCTGGAAAAGGCCTCAGAGATAAAAGTAGGAGCTGCTTCTTCAAGTAAGCAGGTAATATTACAAATATCATATGGCCTCAGTGTTTACTCCTATGGAGTGGTTTATCATATCATTTCTTCATCACAAAATAAATCTTTTCGTTTTCTTCAAAAATCATAAAATTGAATTGTTCTGTAATTTAACAGTTTTTGAAATAATACATTTTTAGAGGTAATTACTCAAAATTGAATTGTTCTGTAATGTAACAATTTTTGAAATAATGCCCTTTCAGAGGCAACTACTCAATGAAGGATCCACAGTGAAGAAACAAAGACACCTTCATTAACCAGTTAGCCTCTACATACAGGTAATCCTTGCTTAGTGACTGCTTTATTAAAGGCATTTTATTAAAAGACAAAAGCTTCTATGAACTGAGTTCACTTTGCCAAATGCATACAGTGGCTTGATTGATACAGAGCTACAAACTGGTTAACTGGAAAAAGGTACATCCAGATATCTTCTAGTGTTTAGGACTGTATCCTTTGTTTATAAATTTAGATTCCAGTCCAACCCATTCACCATCCTTCACATTTAGCTCAAGTATCTTGCTGCTGGCTAGTTTATTCAGTGATAAAAGGTACTCTGTTGTCACCAAGTGTAGTAGAAGGTTGATGTTAAGAAGTATGTGCGGAATGCCCTGTCTTATTGAATAAACCGTCTTCAAAATTGACAGAGCAAACAAGTTACAAAGTTTTATTCCTGCAATCTCAACAACAAACAATGCTGCTGATATCAGTCAAATCAACAAAAATAAAATAAAGTTTACCTCATATGAAGTAAATCTCAGTTCCTTCCTTTAAGCAACCTGGGTTCTCCAGAGCCTAGCACCAGAGATGGGCTTCAGCAGGTTCTGACCAGTTCTGGAGAACCGGTAGTGGAAATTTTGAGTAGTTTGGAGAACCGGTAGTAAAAATTCTGACTGATCCCATCTATTCTCTGCCTCTCAAGCCCCAGCTGATCAGGAGGAAATGGGGATTTTGCAGTAACCTTCCCCTGGATTGGGGAGGGAATGGAGATTTTACAGTATCCTTCCACTGGAGTGGAGTGGGAATGGAGATTTTACAGTATCCTTCCCCTGCCACACCCACCAAGCCATGCCATGCCCACCAAGCCACACCCACAGAACCAGTAGTAAAAAAATTTGAAACTCACCACTGCCTAGTACCGCTAATCAGTATGGTGATTATGTGTACTGTAGTGTAGTGTAGTGTATAGTGACGAAGGATGGGATTTTTAGGCCAAAGTCATTTGTCGGAATACCCAGTGTCTCTTTTTCCATTCATAAACCGAGAACATTTCTAAGTCAAAATAAAGTAGTTTGGAAATTTCCTTGTATTCCACTGCATACACATACAAACAAAGCATGAATCCAACTTAAAAGCAATTAAAGGGTTTTCAAATGTTTTATTCTTCCGACTTCCTTTTGTTCCACCTGTCAGAATGTTTTATGAGGCTAATACCTATGTCAACAAGAGCCATGTTAATAGTAAACACATTTGGATGAATCTAATGAAGAACATGTGCCCTTACCCAAGAACATCAATCTGGGGCAGAAAAGGAGTACATTCTGGTGTTTCTGGAAAACACAGAAGGTGAAGCTTAATGCAAGATGCCAGATTCAACTTCTCCTCCTCCTCATTACTATTATTTTTTTTTAAAAAATGAACATGGAAATTAAATTTTCCACATCACTGAAAATGTGGATATTCATTTTTGAATGTGTAATGCTTGGGGTAGTCTTGGCATTAACACAGTCAGCTATGCTTCTAGAATTTAACTAGCAGGAAATATGCAGGAGCCTTTTTTTCAGTGGAAGAAAACAATTCTGAAAAAAATGTGGAAACAGTAGTATGTGTTTACTTGTTATTAAAAAATCCAATAACTGGCCTTTTATAACAAAAGATCCTATGGAATAACGTTTTTTAAAAATCCAAATAACTGGCCTTTTAAAACAAAATTTCCCATGGAATCACATTTTTAAAAAATCAATGTACAATTAACTATTAAAGTAGCAAGAGAAATAAACTATAAAGGACTGAATGAGAGATCAAATTTAATCATACAGAGTTGGAATAAAATCAATAGAATGAGTTAATATATAAAAAACCCCACTGAATTCAGAAACCTTTTGCTCAAAATATAAAAACTAAGATTTTCTTCCACAGTGGACCTTCATTATTTTTTGGTTACACTTTGGCTGACATGTTCAAATTGAGGATCTGCCTGTCATTCTTGGTTCAGAGGACCAACATAGATGTCATATCACTTCTAACAGGCTTGAAGTATATTGGCTGGTAAAGTGATTGTTTGCAACTGTTCCTCCATGTTATTCCGTAGGCAACCAGACAAAGGTTTATATTGGGTGATAGTATCTTCTATGACAATGTAAAGTATGGAAAACATGTGGGCAATCTCTGTCCTTCAACTGCAGATGTGTGTAAGTGAAGAGCCGGCAAAGAGCCATTGATAGATTTCATGCAGCAACAGTCTGGCAATCAGGAATATGTGTTTCTTTGATTGTAGGAGGGAGCTTTGCATTTTTTAGACCTTCATAATTTCAATTCAGAATTTAAGCCCTGGAGAGCTCCAATAGACAGTTTTCCTCAATCTGATGCTATCAAATATACTTAGACAGCAATTCCCAGAATTTCCAAACAACAAAAATATTTTTTGGGGTATCAGAGATGCTAGCCAAGAGATACCTGCAACAACTCTGTGTATCGATATTCGAGATGTCAGTTAAAGAAACAATAAATGATAGCTTTGGGGCAGGATTTATTTTCACCAATAACAAAAGATTATATTGTAAGGCAACAGTCTGCCCACATGACAGGAGCTGTGATAGCTATCTACAAGTATCAGCTCCTGTCAGATGAAGCAGGATTTGCTTTCTTGTTCCAGAAAGCAAAATGAGAAGTAATGGGTGGAAAATGTCAAGAAAACAGATTTTACAACGTATTGGGAGAAATTTCCTAAGAGATTTTTAACCACGGAAGATTTTTTTAGCAGAATATTATAACTTCTTCTGCACTTGAATTTAAACAGGGATTAAATGGCAAAGTGACAGTGATCATTGTTGAATTTTGTACTGGAGATTTTCTATTGAACAATGGGATAATAGAACCACATTAATAGAAGAGGCCACTGAAAGATAGATCCAGGTGTGAAATTCACTTACCTTCCCCACTGGTTTGCAAATGTGCTCGCGCGCGCCGTTGGCTGCACATGCTCAAAGCCTTCTGTGCATGCGCAGAGGCTGAAAATGTTGCAAAAGAACAACGTCATGATGTCCATGTGGGTGGGCAGAGCCTCCTGCAGCCGCCGCTACCAGTTCACCCGAGCCGGATAGAACCAGCTAATTTCACCCTGGATAAATCCATTTTCATTTTCAGTATACAAGGTTAACAATACTCAGATCACGACACAAATATTTCTTCAAAGAAAGCATAATTATAACCCTGATATAGCTAAAGAAGGCATATTTTCAGTTGTAGAGTGGGAGAGCTGTATTTCATGAGAAATGTCCTAAGGAAACTTTCTATGTTTTGCCCAGCAATGAATAATGTCAAGGAAGCAAGGAACATACTGCAGTTTGAGAAATTAATTCACTGTCAGTTTCAACACCTACCCCAAAAAAGTAGCTAATTCTGCCACATCTGTAGTTCAAGCCAGATTTATGAGCTTTTCCTGTAGATGAATCTGGCATTTATCATAGTTACTTCCCCAGCTCTGTGCGCACAGAAGTACCTGTAGGTTAAAAAAAAAAAGCTCTTACTACACTGTTCAAAAGAAATTACCAAAATAATTAAGAGAACTGTCTCTGTACTGATTTCCTGCTCTGATTTTATCAATTGTTAGGTTTTATTGGATGTTACTAGGTAATTTGGTCTTTCCTAATAGGGCTGTGTATGTTTCTAAAGTACTGAAACACAACACCTCCCTGATATTCATTAAAACTTTACAACATTTTTTAGGTTTCAGCTCTTGGTGGGGAAGGTAGCAGGTGCTTTAAGAATCACATTAACTTTAATATCAGCTGAAAAATAGTAAGGGTGCTTTAGAATAGAGGTCTCCAACCTTGGTCCCTTTAAGACTTGTGAACTTCAAAGCTGGCTGAGGAACTCTGGGAGTTGAAGTCCACAAGTCTTAAAGGGACCGAGGTTGGAGACCCCTGCTTTAGAAAATAGCAGAAAGTGCTATGTTTATTGTAATGTATCTTTAAGAGTTTTGGAGGGAAAACTGAGCGGGAAAAAAGCACGTTGCTGATTGGATGAAGCCTCTGGCTAAACTGTATATAAAGAGAGGGTTTTCCCAGCCCGAGCCGCTGGGTTCACCATATAGTAAAGAGCTGTTGTCACTATCCTGGTCTCCTGCCTCGTTATTGCCCGAATCTAACACTGGCGACGAAGGTGGGATCTCGAGGCTAGGAGCGCCAGGAAAAAAGCTGAATTCACCAGGAAGACGCGAACCCAGCAAACAAGGGGCGGAAAGCAGCGATGTCCAGCTACACACCGCCAGCGCCATTCGACCCAGCTAAGGAAAAATGGGGGTCATACATGGCTCGTTTCGAGTGTTTCCTCGAGGCGAACGAACTTCAAGGAGTCTCAGACAACAGGAAGCGAGCGTATTTCCTGAGCCACTGCGGTCCAGAGGTTTTCGACACTGCAGAATCGTTGGCGGAGCCAACGCCGGTACAATCGGTGCCGTGGCAGACTCTACAGACCGTATTGAAAGCCCATTATGCACCAACGCCGTCCAAGTATGTGCAATGGTACGAATTCAGGGAGCGTAGGCAGCAAGAGGGCGAGTCCATCAGCGTATACATGGCAGCCCTGAGGAAAGCCACGAACCATTGCGAGTACCGAGACTTGGAAGAGGCATTGCTGGAGCAACTCATTCGTGGGGTCAGGGACATCCGTTTGCGACGGCGGCGGCTGTCCAAAAGCAACTTGACACTGGCAAACGCCTTGGATGAAGCCAGGGCTCATGAGATGTCTACCCAAGCGGCGGAAACCCTACAAAAGCAGGTCGCACCAACGGCTGGTGCGAAATCAACCCCGGTCCACAATGAAGAGGTCCAGGCCGAGTCGGACGGTGAGGAGGAGGAAGGAGTCTTCCACACCGGGAGGCCAGAGAAAGAAGACCGGGGTGACTGCGCGAGTTGTGGAGGGCAACACCAACGACAACAATGCAAATTTAAGGATGCGACTTGTCGGCGGTGCGAAAGGAAGGGGCACATAGCACAGGTCTGTCGAGCACCCCAACCTTCCCGCCAAAAATTCAAACTGACCAACCAGAGCGCGGGAACGGCGAAGCGGCCCGTGATTGGTCAATTCAAAAAAGGCGCGAAGTTGAATCAGACTGCCGTGAGAGTGGGTCACGCAGCAACACGCCTAGAGAAAAAAATCTTTACGAAAACAAAGATTGAGGGGGTGCCGTGCCGATTGGAGGTGGATCATGTCCTGGGACACTCTCGTGAAAGCCTTACCCGCCATCGCAAAGCACAAGCTGAAACCACAGAACTTAAAGGTAAAAGACTACCAAGGGAATCGCATCCCTGTTCGAGGGGTAACGTCCGTCCACGTTGAGTATGGACAATACAAGAAAACTCTGCCCATCACCATAGTCGATGGGACCCTGCCAAGCTTGTTGGGACTGGACTGGTTCCGAGCATTGGGCATGGGAGTGACTGGAATCTTCAGAAACGAAGTCAACCTCAAAGACGCACTCATGAAGGAATTTGGGGACGTTTTCAGAGACTGCCTGGGCAAGTACACGGGGACCCCTATTTCTTTTAACTTAGACCCACAAGTTGCCCCTATTCGTTTAAAGGCTAGGAGGGTCCCGTTCGCCCTAAAGCCCAGGATTGACCGGGAACTGGATAAACTAGTAAACCAGGGAATTCTAGTGCCAGTTGACCATGCTAAGTGGGAGACCCCTATAGTCACCCCAGTCAAACCGGACGGGTCGGTCCGGATTTGCGCTGACTACAAGGCAACGCTTAACAAAGCGTTGCAAAAGAGTGCTTACCCCGTCCCAGTGGTACAGCACTTACTGCACTCAATGGGGCAAGGGCAGGTTTTTGCCAAGCTAGACTTGGCCCAAGCCTATCAACAGCTGCCTGTAGATAGCAGCACAGCCGAAGCGCAGACAATTGTGACTCACAGAGGGGCTTTTAAGTGTACCCGGTTACAGTTTGGGGTTAGTGTGGCTCCAGGGTTATTTCAGAACCTAATGGAGCGGCTATTGCAGGGCCTACCAGGGGTGGTACCATACTTTGACGATGTACTGGTATCCGCTGAGAATCTAGAGGAATTAGGGGTAAGGCTGCGAAAAGTTTTGGGCATTTTCCGGTCTGCCGGTCTCAAAGTTAAACTGAACAAATGCCAGATCGGGGTTGAATCGGTGGAATTCCTGGGCTACCGGATAGACAGGGAAGGGATTCACCCCACTGAAAGCAAGGTACGGGCCATCAGGAAGGCCCCGGTTCCAAAGAACAAAACGGAGTTGCAGGCATTCTTAGGTCTGGTCAATTTCTACGCGGTATTTTTAAGAAATAAGGCAACAATAGCCGAGCCGCTTCATAAATTACTAGCAAAGATGGCTGCATGGTCTTGGGGAAAGGCGGAAGCTAGGGCATTCGAAGGGGTAAAGAATCTCCTATCGAGTGATAGCCTCCTTATCCAATACAATGGCACGCTGCCATTAGTGTTAAGCTGCGATGCATCTCCCTATGGGGTGGGGGCTGTGCTCAGCCACAGGTTGCCAAATGGCACAGAAGCCCCTATAGCATATTACTCCCGAACAATGTCATCGGCTGAAAGGAACTATAGCCAGCTAGATAGGGAAGCCTTGGCTATAGTTTCCGGGGTAAAGAAATTCCATGAATATGTATTTGGTCGTGAATTCGAAATCATCACGGACCATAGACCCTTGCTAGGCCTGTTGGCAGGCGACCACCCAACGCCCGTGGCACTTTCGCCCAGACTGACCGGATGGACTATCTTCCTAGCCGCGTATTCTTACAAATTACTACACCGGCCAGGGAAGGAGTTAGGGCATGCGGACGCCCTGAGCAGATGCCCGTTACCAGAGACTGTCGAAGACCCCACTTCGGGGACACCCGTCCTGCTAATTGACTCTTTGGACTCTGGCCCAGTCACATCCAAGGAGGTGGCTCGGGCTTCTTACAAGGACATTACAATAAGGACTGTAATTGGTTGGGTGCAAAGAGGATGGCCCGCTGCGCTGGGCGAGCGTTTTAAAGAATTTGTGAAAAAACGTGGGGAACTCTCAGCTCAAGGGGGTTGCCTGCTATGGGGGGATCGAGTGGTGATCCCGGAGAAATTGAGGAAAAAGGTATTGGAGCTCCTTCACGAAGGCCACCCAGGGATCGTGAGAATGAAGGGTCTAGCGAGAAGCTATGTGTGGTGGCCCTTAATGGACACGGAAATTGCTGAAAGGGTAGGGAAATGCCAGGCCTGCCAGGAGTCCAGACCGCTACCCCCAACGGCCCCGATTCGAGAATGGGAGAGACCCCAGGGCCCTTGGTCTAGGATTCATATCGATTTTGCCGGCCCCTTCCACGGCCAAACCTTTCTGGTAGTAGTCGATGCCTACTCCAAATGGCTGGAAATCATTCTCATGAGATCCATGACAGCCGAGGCCGTGATTTCAGTCCTACGGCACCTATTTGTAACCCACGGGTTGCCCGACACTTTAGTCTCCGATAACGGCCCGCAATTCACAGCAACCCAGTTTGAGGGGTACTTGGCAGAGGAGGGCATCCGGCATGTCCTCTCGGCGCCTTTCCACCCTGCGACGAACGGCCTTGCAGAACGTTTCGTTCGGAGCGCAAAGCATTGTCCAGAATCAGGCCAGGCGATTGGCAAACAAAAATCGATACATTCCTAGCAGTCCAACACAGAACCCCCTGTGTAACAACTGGCCGCAGCCCGGCAGAGCTATTAATGGGTCGGAAGCTTAGGTGCCCACTAGACCGTTTAAACCCAAACTACACACCAGACGGTTACAAAGGGGCACACGGTAAAACAAGAGGGATGGCAGTAGGCGACCTAGTGTGGGCACACAACTACAGCGAGGGCCCGACCTGGTTAGCAGGAAAAATCCTAGAGATAACAGGACCAAAATCATATCTAGTAGAGATAGAGGATGGCCGGGTATGGAAGCGCCACATAGACCAAATAAGGAAACGCATAACCGGTAAATCAGAATCAGACGAAACAGGCCCTGACTATCCAATGTTTGAATCCACAGCTGACTCAAACCCGGGGCAAACGCGGGACTTATCTGAGTTCCAGGAGGTCCAGCGACGCCAACCGGTTCCTCCTGAAGACAGCAGGGACGACTCTGCAAATAATCCAGGGCCGGATGGCCTAGAGGAGGAGCTGAGAGGAACAAACAGTCCCTCCGGTCAGCTCGACTCATTCCCAGAAAATGAATTGCGCAGGTCCGAAAGAGTCAGGAGACGCCCAGTCTACTTGCGTGATTACGTAGAAAAATAAGATGTTAATTCTATGTAAATATTGGTAAAGTGTTTTCTGGGAGGGAAGGAGTGTAATGTATCTTTAAGAGTTTTGGAGGGAAAACTGAGTGGGGAAAAAGCACGTTGCTAATTGGATGAAGCCTCTGGCTAAACTGTATATAAAGAGAGGGTTTTCCCAGCCCGAGCCGCTGGGTTCACCATATAGTAAAGAGCTGTTGTCACTATCCTGGTCTCCTGCCTCGTTATTGCCCGAATCTAACATTTATGTGAAGTCCAAAGCACTTTTTTCTAATCATTTTCAAAGTAAACCTTTAATTCTTAATGCATTACTTGTTCTTTTTCAATTAAGCTGCAAGCCCAGTTCATTAGCATGCATCTGGAAGGGAGGACCCGTTGCCTCTTCCCAACTTCTACTAATATCAAATTTAGCTGGTTTTTCTAATATTCAGACTTCTGCTGTGGTAATTTATTAGCTTTTTGGGGCTTTTTTACTGTCCTGTTGTTTCTTGTGTCTTCAAATGGGTCAGAGAACCTTGGCTACATCAGTTCTTGTTTCTTATTGTATGTTGTGCTTAAATGAGGATTGTTAATATTGATAAATTTTCTATCAACTTCAGAAACAGTTGCTATTGTTCAGCTTTGAATTTCATTTTTTTTCCTTAGTCATTGGAAGTAAATGCCTGACTTTGACTGATCTTAACATGAAAATTCTATGCAGATTGGACCTGGCATGGATTGGACCTTGAGAAGCCTGTAGGCTAGATTGGGATGTTTAAAATATATTTGTAAATATCATCTGCGAAGAAAGGACTCACGTCTTTCCTAAGACAAAACATTTATGTATTTGTGTAACAATCAGACATCTAAATCAATTCCAGAGGAGCTTTACTAAAGATACATATCCTCCTTTTCAGCAGCCTTATAGCCTTCTGGCCTTTATTGAATTTTTGCTAGTGCATGTGATCTCCATTTTCCATCTATTTTACTGGGCAAAAGGATGTGAGCAGTAGTTGTGGAAGTACATTGTATGCTAGAATTTTCTAAGGCAAGAATTCTGATATTAACAGCCTGCTATCTAGCATTATGCCTTAGGAATGCAAAGCAAAGTATCTAAAATTTATTTCATTTATTTCATTTCATTCCCTGTCAAGGTCTACCTGCTGATCCAGAGAATCCAAAATTTGTTCATTTAATCTATTTCTGTCTCTGTAGAAGTGAAAGAGTTGTTCAAGGTGGATTTATTTTGTTCCCTCATTGCAAAAGAATAGTTTGAGAGTATGATTCACTGTAAGGCCACTTCCTAGAAAGCCGTAAATGATGTGGACGTATTTCACATTCTTTGTTAAATCCACCCAAAGCACCTCTGTAAACTATGTGATTAGCTATACAAGAAAGTTGGCAGAGATTCTAATTCCAAGCAAGGAGAGTTGGTGTAGGATACAACCAGAAATTTAGGAGAATAAGGAAGGAGCTGCAGGGATAGATCTATTGCTGGTAGGAGGAGCTGCTGGCTGTGAGTGGAGGAGACTGAGAGGGAGTACAGAGGACAAAGGTAGCGGTCCAACTATAAACCAAAAATAGCAATAATACATTCAGAGTTAGTGTGCTTGAGATTGTGATTTTATTTTATTTCAAAATGACCAGTTTAGTTCAGTTTTGCAGCTGTCTTTCACAGTACTCTTTTCAAATTGGATACTGTCCTTTTTGTAAACAAATTACTAGTTTACATGGACAGATTACCTATCTAGAATCTCTAATCTGTGCTCTCCAAGCAGAAAGTAGGTGCCCAATTCAGCCATTCCACTTTATTGAGCTGCCGCACTATCAGCCCCCTCTACCGCAAAGATCCTGCAGGAAAAGGGCAGTATGGACAACCGTGTGATCTGGCAGGGCGAGAGCTGTGGACCATAAACACAAAGCTTTTCAGCTCTGACATTGAAAAAAATGTATCTTTTTCTAGAAAGAGAAAAGGAGAGTCTCAATAGCTTCTGCAAAAAGTGGATCTTCTGTGATAGAAACCAAAAAGGGAAAGAGGAAATGCCACCCATTCCTGCTGCTTTTATTCCTGAGGCCTTCTGCAATGGCAACAGGGAACATGAAAGGAAACACATTTTCTTTCTGCCTCTCTGAATCAGCGGGTATGAGGAATGGTTCCTTCCAGATGCTTTTAAGAGAAAGGGGTAAAAGATGCAAAGGCATATGTTGAGAACTCACATTTCTCAAGGCGGGAATGTCTATTATGTCAATGTTAAATTGTCGCCTAATATTAAGCATGAGAAATGCAAAGCAAAGTATCTGTTAAATCATGGGAAGGGCAGGAAAAAGAAGTAGCTAGCCTAAATTGCTAGGGTATAAGAGAAGTGTGCTGGCAAATGGCAGTTGACTCCCTAAAGTGGCATCATTTTAGAATGCAGTAAAAATTTGTATTTAGCCATGAAGTTTCAAGTGTTTCTGCTGAATTCAAGACAGGGGATCTGACAGTGATGCTGCCATGGATGAATGTTTTCTGAAATGGTGCTTCTTGGTTGTTTCCAGTTTCCCCTCCCCCCTCAGCTGGTTCTTTCTTCACACTCTTTCTTTGGCTGTTTTGAATAACAGCTGGAGATGTTTTTCCAATGGCCAGAGGTTATTGGGGCTTGGATTGGAAGAAATAGGGTGAAGTTAAACCCAAAAAGATAGAAATGTTATTTGCTGATCAAGGCTCTCCATCTGCTCCTGTGTGGTCTTTCAAGGGAGTGGCATTGCCCCTGAAGCAGCAGGTTTGCAACTTGGGGGATCCTCTTGGACTAATAGCTATTGCTCTATGGGCAGGTGGAAGGCGTCTGGGAGACTTTTTGCCTGGCTCCAAATGGGACACCTGTTGAGCCTTTCCTGCATGCAGAGGATTTTGAAACGCAGCATTTTAGCAATGCATCCTCATGGTGCTGCCTTTAATGATCTGCCAGACACCACAGTTTAGGCAAACTAAATACCAACTGTAGTCATTTTTAGTCTATTTACCAACTGGTATTAGGTGCCAGAATCATATTTACCCCGCATTAGCTGCCAGTAGACTTTCAGATGTGATTTAGGTTGTGATGATATAGACATTTTATATGTATATGATATATACATTATATATAAACATTTTATACAATAGTTTATTGTACCTGTGTTTTTCTTTTATCATGTCAACATTTATAGTTTAATGGCAACTTGGGGATGGGCTTCTGGACGCTGAATGTGAACCTGAAGCTTTAATGTTATGCTCTCCTTTTGTTCAGATAAAAATGAGAAGTTCACATTGTTATTTTGAAGTTGGTGATTATATCCTGCACTAAAATCTTCCTGTGTAATATGGGAATTGTATACGGAAATGATGTAGATGCTGCATAGGATATACATTAAGTTTGAAATCTTGCTCTTCAAAATATTCAAGGCTGTTTACATATACTTTCTAGATCACCATCTGACCAATGGCCATGACTGGTCACTCTTTAAAATGTCCTAGTTGATTTAAAGGACTAAAGCAGATTTCCCCAGATGGATGTTTTCCAGATATGCTGTAGTACAATTGCCTAGGCCACAGTTCACAGAAGACTTTGGCTTAACTGTGCTAGGAAGTGTGAAAATTGTAGGGCAGCATATCTGGAATGCTCCTTGTTGAAGAATGCTTGCTTCTAATGAAGGAATGTCAACTGAGATAAACTCAATATCTGATTAAAATGATCTTACATTATGTCAAACAATTAGTCCTTCTCACTAAGTCACCATGACTTTCCAACAAAACAATTCTAAACATAAATTTTGTGGCACTTCACACAAATTCAAATGTTGCCTACATAATTATTTTCTCAGCCCCATGTTATGTACAGCATGAATTGGTAGCTTTATCCCTGTCTAAGAAATGTCTAACAAATAATAAAGGTTCACTAGGAATCTATTTAATAGATTGCAACTCTGAGAATAGAAATGAGAGGTAATTGCTGTTCTCTGAGCTCGGTTTTCTTACCCAAATTAGGTAACATAAGTGGTGGGTTGACCCTGGTTTGGACCGGTTCTATAGAACCGTTATTAAAACCAGTGGGAGGCTCCGCCCACTGACCCGAACGTCATCAAAAGTGATAGTTCATGTGATGAAAGATCTGCAAGAAAACAATCAAGCTGGCAGCATGTGGAAGCCTTCGGCCTAGCCAGAAGTTTGAAAAATGTTTGCTTTGGAGTCTTTTCTGCAGGAAGGGTTTTCTGGAACGCTGACACAAGCTCAGAGAGCACTAAGGACCCCCCATTTCAACCATGAGCTACAAATATCCTCCTTTATTGACAGCATAGAGAGTTTGAAAAATTTCCCTTTTAGAAAATTTTGGGGTGCATGAGGCCCATTAGAAGAAAAAAAATCTTCAAGTAAGTAAATTTTCTTGGTTCCACACCAATGAGCCAGTGCATTAAATGGTTTGTTTTTTATCTGCCATTCTGATGAATCTTGTTGGCCAAGTCCTGGAGCTTGCCCGTAGGGAAAAACAGTGTTTTCTGGGAGCGTCCAGGTTTAGAAGTGATGCTACCATTTGTGTTCTGCTTTTTCTCTTGCCCTAGGACTCAGCAGGGACCAAGGAACAGTGCACCACGGGGAAATATACTGCCAGTGGGGAATGCTGCCGAGCCTGTAACTCTGGGGAAGGAGTTGGCCAACCTTGTGGAGTAAACCAAACTGTTTGTGAACCTTGCCTGGACAGTAAGTAACATATTATTAGTATTGCAGTAAGTACACTGCACTCATATCTCCCTTTTTTCTTTCAGTAGAGACTCAGCATTCACAAGGTTTCTCTCTTTTTTTTTTAATTTACATTTATATCCCGCCCTTCTCCGAAGACTCAGGGCGGCTTACAGTGTATAAGGCAATAGTCTCGTTCTATTTGTATATTTACAAAGTCAACTTATTGCCCCCCCAACAATCTGGATCCTCATTTTACCTACCTTATAAAGGATGGAAGGCTGAGTCAACCTTGGACCTGGTGGGACTAGAGCCTGCAGTAATTGCAGGCAGCTGTGTTTTAATAACAGGCTTCTTACAGCCTGAGCCACACCGCGGTCCTATTATACTCCTCCATAGGGACAGCTCTCTTGCATAGGCTGAACTTGGAAAAACAGATTGGTCTAAAAGTAGTAGTGAGCTCCATGCCTGAAATGTATTCAACTTCTAGGGTCAGTTGATTAACCCAGTATTTGAAGGATCACTCAGGTCCAAGAAGAATCCTTTTAAAGGCAGAGTGGAGGCTCAGTCAGATCAGTGACCATTATATCCTACTGGACCATGTGGGGAGGGGAGGGATTGAACTACCTTCAAGTGGTAGTTCCAGTTGGTAATGGGGAAGGAGAGATCCCCAGTCACCATTGAAAAGGTCATCAGCATGATACCGTGTTTTCCTGAAAATAAGACCCTGTCTTATATTTTTTTTGAACCCTGAAATAAGCCCTTGGCCGTATTGCTATGCACCCTTTCACGCGGCAGTGCTTCTTCCCGTTGCACATTGCAAAGCCGTGCACCCTCATCCTCCTTCTCAGCAGACTCACCTCTTTCCCAAGGAGCACTTTCAGGCGGAAGAGCTGCGATCCCCTCCTCAAATCCAAAAGGGTTCCCGGTTCCTGCTGCCCATTGCAGGGGAACTGGCCGCCGCCTGAAACACGGCTCTGAAATTTGCCTTGGGGAATCGGGCCAATGGGCAGCGGTGAGAGGGACGTTTCACGGCTCCTGCTCAGCTCGGCTCCTTGGCATCGAGAGGGCTTAGGCGGTGGCGGCAGCAGTGGCTCCTCACGTTGGTGGGGAGTGAAGTCATCGCAACCATTACCTGGCCTGAGCTGCCAGCTGGACAGCCAGAGGGGTGACCGGCAGCGGACCATCAGGCCCGCTTTCTTCACCAAAGCCGCTGGGCAGATCCCCCCTCCCCACAAAGTGTCCCGAAGAGGTTTGTTCATCTTCAGGAGAGGCTGTGCCCCGGCCCAGATCCCCGCCGCCTGGAACTGCCGGAAAATGTACAAAGGGTGGGGGCTAGTGGGTGGATGGGTGGGGCTATATTCAGCATATAAGACACACCCAGATTTTCACCCTCTTTTGGAGGGTAAAAAGGTGCGTCTTATATGCCAAAAAATACGGTAATTCTCTTTTGTACGCAGAAGTTTTAAATTGTATGTCCATTTGGGTATGAAGCCATTTTTAAACATGCTTTTTGAAGGTAAAGAGGAAGCCCAACAAGTAACAGCTTTCTAAAAAAACTTTAATGTAGTTTTTTCTAGGCTAATGCTTTCCATCTACTTTAACTATTAAACTGATTTATATTCTACCTTTCTATTTAATCAGGTAGAAAAGTTAGAGCTGCATGCGTAACTAATTATATAACAGAAAATACAGAGTGAAGTTTTTAAACATAACATAAAGCTAATGGCAAAATGAATTTGGAGTCAAAAGCATTATGTGGAACTACAATCTGCATCATGCTTAGGTTTCATGATCGTTAGCACTTTGGCTGGACATAATCACAGAGTAGTCCAATCATTTTAGAAGGTGCCTTTTTGGCGAACCCTGCTTAAATTGTTCGGGTAACAAGTTGCAGATATACTGATTTTGCCTTTGTCAGTGAATTTTACTTTGTGAAAAGTTTAATTAAACAGTGAAAAACAATATCCATTCTTTCTTCAGTTTAAGTTCCTTTTTTTAAGAGGACGGAAATGTAAGAAGGTTCTATGAAAATTGAAACCCATAAATTAAGCTGCTTTTAAATATATTTTTATTGTATGTACATGTCTTAGGCCAAATGTCACGGATTTTCCTGTATGCTTTAATTACAAAATTACTTTCACTAATCCTTCCAGGAAAGCGGTTTGTAGAAACTGCTTTCCTGAATAAATCTATGTATTATGAATCAAGTATTGATTGTGTTAGAACTTCAGAAATTGTGATCATGTGACCATGGCTCACTCTGGGATGTTATAATTGAGGTAGCCAAGTACCAGAAACCATAGGGACACTGTGATGGCCAGAATTTTGAGGACTACCACTTGTGCATTGTAAGTTTGAATGGTCACTGAATGAGTGGTCATAACCCAGGCCCATTATATACCCAAGTGCAGTAGTAAATAGCAAAGCAAATTGTTCCTTCTTAACTAAAGCAGTAACTGCACTCATTGCAGGTTGTTTTTAATTGTATGTTCAAATAATATCACATTTACTTCTCCAGTAAATTTAGATAAATAACAGCATGCAAGATGTTTATATTTTGGTTATCTTGTTAGTCATTCTAATACAATTTCTCTGCCTATAAATAATATTAACACATATTCACTAAGGAACCCAATAGCCCAAAAAGGACATCAAATAAGTTATTTTTTTATACAAATTTATCCTGAGCATCACTACAACCAATATCCTGCAAATAAAGATTATTTAATATAGACAAGTTTGGAGAAATCTATACAGGTAGCCCTCAATACATGATCACAATGGAGCCCCAAATTTCTGTGGCTTAACAAGACATTTGTTAAGTGAATTTCACCCAATTTTACAACCTTTCTTGCCACAGTTGTTAAATGAATCACTGCAGCTGTGAAGTTAGTAACACGGTTGTTAAGTGAATCTGGCTTCTCCCATTGTCTTTACTTGTCAGAAGGTCACAAAGGGGGAATCACATGATCCCTGGACACTGCAACCTTCATAAATATGAGTCAGTTGCCAAATGTCTACATTTTGATCCCGTGATCATCGGGATGCTGCAATGGTTGTTACTGTGAAAAAAGGTCACAAGTCACTTTTTTCCAGGGCTGTTTGAATGGTCACTAAACGAACTGTTGTAAGTCAAGGAGTACCTGTACATTCCTAAATGTCACATTCACCATTTTGATAGGGCAATATTTTTCCAGGACACTTTCACAATGCTAGAACTGTTTCTTTAAAAGACTCCATGGGGTAGGACACATGATGATAATGATAAAGCAACAAACCAACAAACGAAGTTTGGTCTCTGTGTTAAAAGGAGAATAGAATAGAATAGCCTTAATTTTATTGTCACTTTGAATGTACACTAATTGGCACACATTAAAATGAAATTTCATTGCATACAGCTCTCAAAGGGTCTCCACCTCTAATGTACACCACATAAACATGACTAAATAAATAAATAAATTAATAATAAAATAAAATAAAAAGTAAAATAAAATAAAATAAATAAAATTTTATGCATATACCCACATATATTATATGACATGGAGAAGCAACACAGTCTAGTTCGGATGTATACATGTAAATGGTGAGAGAAAACAAATCCTGCGAGTTTGCCAGACAGATGGCATAGGGAACAAAACTGTTACAGAATCTGGTAATCCTGCTGGAAATACTTCAAAATCTCCTCCCAGAGGAGAGAAACAGATCTGTACAGTGTGTGTGTGTGTGTGAGATCTCTGACAATGCTTTGAGCTCTAAGCACATAGCACTATAAGCAGTATCCTGAATGACAGGAAGCGAGCTTCCTGTAATCTTCTCGGCTGTCCTTACCACTCTCTGAATGGACTTTCCCTCTGAGGCACTGCAGCCACCAAACCAAACAGTGATGCAGTTTGTTAAAACGCTCTCAGTCGTGCCTGTGTAAAAAGTGGCCAGGACAGAAGGAGAAAGATGTTCTCTCCTCATCCAATGCAGGAAATGCAGACACTGGTTTGCATACTTCACTAAGGATGATGTGTGGAGAGAGCAGTTCAGATTGTTAGTTTCTGCACCCCCAGATACTTAATACTGTTGACCACCTCTACAGATGCATTCTTAATACTGAATGGTGTATAACCATGCCAGCTCTTTCTAAAATCTACGATGATCTCCTTTGTCTTATTAACATTTAGAACCAGGTTACTTGTATTGCACCAGTCCACAAAAAGTATTATTGCTTCTGAGAGAGGCATCTTGCTTTGATAGTGATGGGACAGCAGTCTCCAGTTCTAACTTAAAGAGCCAGAGCTGATGGCCTGGAATACAGGGGTCTTAAAGGCTGCTACTGCTGCTGTTATTTCATCTTCACTGATTCGACTTGGGAGAACTGCCTAACTTTGCCTAATGGTATAGCCAGGATTCCAGCCGGCCAATATTAAGCACCTTTGAGGAACCAACCTGACATATTAGCATAGTTGAGAATATTTAAACTGCGCTCTTTTTAGACTCTAAATCTACATTTATCTAGTTTAGCAATCATGCTATTTGATCCTTCAGGATTTTCTCAGCCCAAAGCTGAATCTGTGTTTGATTACCCGCAGATACCTCTGATGTCTTCAATTTTCTGGTAACTGAGTTATTCCATAACTGCTATGAAAATTCTTTGAATATATACGTTTATGATTCCCATCACGTTCAGGAGGGATCTTCTGAGTAATTTATTTCCATTTCATTCTCAGGAAGTCATTTTAAATTTTGACAAAATATCAAAAAGCTGGCCATTTTTTGTTTAAAAAAAAAGTCAGTCCAAATATTTCAGCTCCTTTTTCTCTGGAAGGTTTTCATCTAAACTCCTTATTAGGTTGTACTTTTGTGTTATTGTTTTAGTAATACCATTTACCACAGTGTGTCCCTGGATATAACATATTTAAATCTCTTTCTACTTCAGTTTCTTTAAAAAAATATAATCTGTTACACACTCTATACTATATTTGCAATACTATATATCTGAAACCAAGAACATGAACTTGCGGTAACCACTAGTAAAACATGTTCCAAAATTATTTCTGTTCTCCTCTACAATATCACATCTTCAGTGTCTTGAACCAAGAAACCTAGGTTCAAATGTCAACTAGGATTGTGTATACTCTGCTTTCATTCACTTCAGCATTCTTGTGGAGTTTCTGCCAGAGTAAAATATTACTCCAAACTCCTTCTATGGACTATAGGATAGGAGTCAAATAAATCAATAAAAACACATCTCTCTTTGGCCCAGAATAGTAATCCATTCAGGAAATTGTATGTTAATGCTTCTGGAGGATGCTTAGTTTTAGGCTTTGGAGGTTCTCCAAGAGCAGTAAGAATAATTATACTATTACTGTGGTTATTGCTTTATGTTGCCTTTCATTTTCTGGGTGGGATACTGTGAAACTTATTAAAGTACATACCTCTCCAAACCCGTTATATATTTCTGTTTATGTCTTAGAATTAACCTTAACTGTGCTTCAGAGGCTGAAAAAAAAAATAAGGTATTTAATACTCCCTCCTTCAGTTTGCTCCGTGAACAGCAACCCATTGGGTAGCTTGGGATCTATTTAATATTTTTCTGGAAGAGTGCTAAACCGGTGCTAAGAGCAGCTTCAGAAAAAGTTGGCAGGGAGGGAAAGCACATAAGCACCCCCTCTCTCTGGTTCATTGTGCAATCCTACATCCAACTCCCCAGTTATTGTTTTTTGAACACAATTTCTGCTTTTTGAACACAATTTCCAATAGCACCGACCAGGCACCCGGAATGAGGCCAGAGTTACACCATAAAGCAGCAGAGAGAAAGAAATCCACCTCACTCTGTCCTATTCCAGAATGTTTTATCTTCTCCATCACCACCCACCTGCTTCCGTTCAGATTGATCTAGGTTTGTATACCTATGTGTAAAGGGAGGCAGCCAAGTTTGCAACTGTGGAGGAAAGTGCCTAGGAACCAAAGCATACCACAACCAGTCAAAAGTGACCAAGAGATTCTGTGCAGATACCTTTCTTCTAAGGATCACCTGACAGTACCATAAACAAAATGGTAAATTTTGTTGAAATCTAACATGGTAAAATTGCCAGAACATATTGTCTCATTAAAGGAAGATACCCTATTTTAACATTGGAATAGCTGAAGGTGGCTTTAGGCTGCTTTAAATATGGGTTGGGAACAAAATGGCAAGTTTTGGGAGAAAGCATAAATGTTTACCTGGGTAGGCATTATGGTTAGATGCAAGCAGGAAAGAGCTTTTAGACTAGATCCTGGTGCAATAGCTCAACTAATGTCCTCCTCTGATGGATCTCTTTTATATCCTGATATTTCTCCCTTTGCATCAATTATTTTTTTAAAAAAATAACGTTATTTTTTAAAAAATAATTTCTCCAGGGCACATGTAGAAATTAAGCAATTGATTATGTTTGTTTTGGGGTTCTGTTTGGAGCTTATCTCTAAATATGAGCAAGCCTTTTTCTGCAAAATTCTAGGAAATCTCATTTTGGACCAGGCAGGCTCTGCTTCTACACCTTCAAATGCATGGAGGACCCTGGCAATGAGAGGGCTGGGTGGAGGAAATCTAAAGTCTCTTCTGCTCTTCACAGCATTTGTTAAAATAGCTAAAAATAACCTTCTTGTACAAAATCAATGGCTGCTACTTAATCTCAACATGGAAGGGCAGCAGAGATGCAGGATATCAAATACCAACCAAGAATCTGACCTTGGAAGAGTTGCTGTATTGGCATTTGACAGTGCAAGAAAAAAAAATAGAGAAGCTAGTGACCATGTTTTGCAAGACAAGGGGGGCTGGGAAGAAATACAAAGCAAATAGGTTTTGTGTCTCGGATTCTTGTCAAATCTCAGAGGGCTCAGATACCCATTTAGCACTTTTCTAGAAGAACACATAGCTGTTTCCAAAAACAGTTTCTTGAGCTGGGTGATTCATTTAATCTGCTCAAAAAATGGCCACCCATCATTTCAAAACATCATATACGTCTCATTTAAAATTTATTTTACAATTGAGGGGATGAGAGGGAGGGAGGGAGGGAGAGAGAGAGAAAGAGAGCGAGAGAGAGTGTGTGTGGGGGAGAGAGAGAGAGAGAGAGAGAGAGATTCAGCCTGGGCAGCATTCATGAGGTATGTGAACAATAACTATCATTGTATTACTAAATATAAAGAAAACAATATAAATAATTAAAACAAAGTAACACAGTACTGCAGAAATCATATACCACTGTGCAAGTACCACTAAGAGAAATTGGATTTCCTCTCTCATAATTTTCCAAAGTGTCAGACAGCAATGAGTTAGGAAATTTTAGACATGGGATTTAATGATTCCATCACTCCTCATACTTAATTAATTAATTAATTAATTCAATGTATATAGCTGTCCACATCAAACCTCAAATGTATGATTGGGTAATTAAAAAACTGGAAAAAAAATAGAAAAATGCAACTTTAAACATACAAAAAAAAAATTAAACCGTATAATACCTATGGAACAGAACCTATAAAAGGTAAAGGTTCCCGTTGCACATATGTGCTAGTCATTCCTGACTCTAGAGGATGGTGCTCATCTCTGTTTCAAAGCCAAAGAGCCAGCGCTGTCCGAAGACGTCTCCGTGGTCATATGGCCGGTATGACTAAACCCCAAAGTCGCACGGACCTCTGTTACCTTCCCACCAAAGGTGGCCCCTGTTTTTCTACTTGCATTTTTTAAGTGCTTTCAAACTGCTAGGTTGGTATAAACTGGGACAATTAACGGGACCTCATCCTGTCATGCGGCAGTAGTGATTCGAATGGCTGAACTGCTGACCTTTTGATCCACAAGCTCAGCATCTTAGCCACTGAGCCACCACATCCTATAGCTGAGGTATAAAAACAATTGACAGTCAACACAATCACTGCATAGGTTTTATTACACATCAGATTCTCAAGCCCGATGGCAGCACCCATAGGTGGCCTTTGAGGCCTTACGTAAGCCCAGTGGGGTTGGGGCCAGTCTGATCTCTGGAGGGATGGTGTTTTAAAAGGTGGATGCTTTGACAGAAAATGCTGTCTTTGTGTGTCCCACCAAATGATACTTTCTAACAGGTAGGAGCCAAAGCAAATCTCACATGCTGGATCTACTGGGGTGGGTAAATATAATTGGAGAGAGTCAGTTTCTCAGATAATCTGGTCCCATGCCATTAGGGGTTTTATAGGTCATCAGCAGCACCTTGAATCTGGAAGCATGTGCTGTCTATGGAGCATATCTTTCCAAACATGACCTGGACAACTGAGACTCTCCGTAGACATTATGGAGCAGATGTATAATCCTTTAAGGAGCATAAATAAATGCTTGCCTCATTTTGCTGTAGCTTCCAGATGCTGGTCAATAGCAACCCCAACCACTGCACTTGGCTAGGTTCTGTGAGTACAGATTGAGTACTTTAACCCAGGTGTGATATTCATTTACCTTTGCTATTGGTTTGCAAATGTGAGCACGTGTGCCTCCTCCACGCATGCACAGAGCCTTCTCTGCATGTGCAGAGGGTCAAAAATGGGATGTGATGACGTCTGGGCAGGTGGCCGGAGCCTCCTGTCGCCGGCGCTACTGGATTGCGCGATCTGGATAGAGTCAGCTGAATTTCACCACTGCTTTAATTCCTACTGAGTTAAGGAGAACTGATTCCTTCTTTTTCTTATTCATCTTAGCATCAAATTCCAGAATGTTACTGGATGGCAATGTTTCCTGCCTCATCTGGGAGAGCTATTTGAGAATATGGGTGGGAAGAAGGCTTACTATTAACAGATTAATTATTTGTCTACCACATTGGAACTATAGATTTATTTCTACCACACGAGAACTCCCACATTTGTCTACCACATTGAATGCTGCACAATAATGTGTGTGGGCGGTGGTGGGACAAACACATGTGCTTCTGTTTCATGTTAGCATTGCATACAGATGACCTTGGTGTTGTCCTTGTGGTTCTGAGATGCTCATAAGTTTTGCAAAATGGAAATCTCTGGCTTGGAATCCATGGACCCAAGGGGAATATTATCAAGACAGAAAAAAAGAGAGAAAAAGTAACAAATGAAAGATAAATAAATAAACCATTCTAAGGGTTTCCTTCCAAGTAATGAAAAATGATGAAGCTTAAGTTAGAAAGGATTCAGAGGGAAAAGTTGCTTTATTGACCGTAATAAAAAAAATAGCAAAATTCATAGTTGGAAAATATGTTTATTAGAATTACCAAAATGCCAGACAATAGTGAGATAAATTGAGTTTTCCAGAACCCTGAAAAATGAGAGAGATCAATTTACAAAATTTGTTCCAAGGCTGAAATACAAGTCAGCTAGATTTTTTTAATTTTTTTGATCCATACGTACAGATTGATTTCTGCTCAGAAATTGGTACCATTAGATAGATGACAATTTACCTCCAAGTAAATGCATGTAAGAATGCAGTTAAGAGTTGATTAGGCCTGCATATTTATCTGACAATATTTTAAGAATCATAATTTAAGAATTATACTTTTTTTTGTTTAGTGTAAATAATTGCAGTGACAAGAAGCCAAAGTTCAATCTTAAATTTCCCTCAAAGTTTCTAGTGGACAGACTTTCCACTTAAACCTAAAAGCTCTCACTTGCTTCTAAAACAATTCCTCAGAAGTCAAATTTCTGATTTCCCTCCTCTCATATTTATAATTTGACTTATAGATATACCCACAAGCAAGTGTACAACTATTAGATTAGCTAACCTTCCATTTCTAAATATATACATATGCAGCATATACACATTCATATATGTTTAACTGCTTATTTACCAATGGAACAAATGATTTCCTCATCAGTGGACACCTATCAGGTTTAATTGACCAAGTTTCTGCTAGGAACATATTGCTGTGCAGCAGGTTGTTCTCCATAACCTCTTTAACATTTTAAAAAGTTAAGGATTGGAGTGAAGTGGGAAGTGGAATCAAGGCAGTGGTGAAATCCAATTTTTTTTACTACCGGTTCTGTAGGCATGGCTTGGTGGGCATGGCAGGGGAAGGATACTGCAAAATCCCCATTCCCTCCCCACTCCTGGGGGAAGGATATTGTAAAATCTCCATTCCCACCCCACTCTGGGGCCAGCCAGAGTTGGTATTTGACTACTGAAAATTTCTGCTACCGGTTCTCCAGAACCTGTCAGGACCTGCTGGAGTTAACCCCTGAATCAAAGCCTTTCTGAATATTGAGATTTGCTATCATTTCGGGTCCCAGGATCTTTGGCAGTGAAAGGTTTAATTATTTACTATATACTCTTCAGATGCTATCATTGTGACAAGGAGTAAGGCTTAGTTAATCTCTTGTTCTAGGCTGAAAAACTCAGCCTCGTGGCCCATTCATTTTCCTTCCCTGAATGTGCTGCTGTCCTTGCAGCAGTCTAATAGCCCTCATTAATAATTCAGTGTACAGTAAGGGCTTATATAGATTAATAGCAGCTGTGTACTTGGGCAGTCCAGCCAAAGCCGGATGTAAATTCCACTTCATTCAGAGATGAGAGACAGTCTCAGCAGATTAGAAGAATGTGGAGACCTCTTATGCCATTTTGGTAACAGTTGGGATAGCATGATGGTTTCTGACTGGAGTGGTGATAGGTATCATGATACACAACTATGCCTTTCAATAGCCTTTGATAAGATCCCTTGCCTAGAGTCCTTTCAAGAGCAGTTGCAGTTTTGACTCTGGAAGGAGAACTCAGATACAAAAAAGTGTTCATAATAATTGCATTTTATTAATTTGATTTAATTGAAATTAAACCATATTGTCTTGCCTTGTCTTTGCTAACCTTTTTACTTTGGCCATTTCCACTGAGAGGGGTAATACAACCCCAGATTTACCAATTCAAGACAAGGAGTAGCTCAAAACCCTTAGTGCTCTTTCGAAATACATTAGCAATTAATTCAGTTGTCTAACTGCAAGAGACAAGCATCCTAATACTCAAGTTACCTTAAGGTTTGTAGGAGTTCAAATAGTGAGAATGTGTGCAATAGAATGGAATGTTTTGTAAGAAGTTACAACTGCCTGGCTGGTAACTATTCTATAGTTTTGGAAGAGGCTTTAGTGCTCAGGAAGATCAGTTGTGACTTTCTTCTTGTAAATCTGCTAATATTATTTCTAAACTGTGGAAAAAAGTATCATGTATACCAATGGCAGTTTGAGAACTGCAGCTTTTCCAAATCATTTTCAGCTGTTTTAGAATAAATGTCTTTCTCTGGTTCAAGATTAGCTGTCCTCGATGTGAGATGTAAAATTAGGATTACCATTTTCCTCGGGTGTGAATTCAGGATTTGCCAGACTTCCTTTAAATGTCAGTTAAGGGCAAAGCTAATAAAGAGACATAGGGACACGGTGGCTCAGGGACTAGGATGTTGAGCTTGTCGATCGAAAGGTTGGCAGCTCAGCGGTTCGCATTCCTAGTGCTGCCGTGTAATGGGGTTTGCTCCCCTTACTTGTCCCAGCTTCTGCCAACCTAGCAGTTTCGAAAGCACGTAAAAATGCAAGTAGAAAAAATAGGAACCACCTTTGGTGGGAAGGTAACAGCGTTCCGTGCGCCTTTGGTGTTGAGTCATGCCGGCCACATGACCATGGAGACGTCTTCGGACAGCACTGGCTCTTCGGCTTTGAAACGGAGATGAGCACTGCCCCCTAGAGTCGGCAACGACTAGCACATATATGCGAGGGGAAACTTTACCTTTAATAAAGAGAAGAGTCAGTTTGTTAATAGGAAATTTAGAAATGCATAATGATTATTTTTTCAGATGTGCATGTATTATTATAACTGGCATGTATGCAAACTATGAAACTCCTTAATTATATTTCCTGTAATTTCCCATATTTATGATTATTATTTTAATGATGGAGAAGGACATGGAAGTTCAGGAGCAGAGACTGCAATGACAGGAAAACCTCAGATTGATGAGTGTTCAGTTGGAGGAGGAGGATGAAGGGGAAGGAGAAAGAAGAGGAAGAGGATATTCTATTCTATTCTATTCTATTCTATTCTGTTCTGTTCTATTCTATTCTATTCTATTCTATTCTATTCTATTCTATTCTATTCTATTCTATTGCCTCCACTCCACCCCCACCCCCACTCTACTCTATGAATAGAAAAGTTAGAAGAAAAATGTTCATGGATAAGGGATGACCCTTAGAACTGCCATTGCAGTGGAGTAGGATAGTAGTAGCATGACTACCAAATGGAGCCAAACTGTTACAGAAGATATGTGGCTAAGAAGAGCCCTAGTGGTGCAGTGGTTAAAGTGCAATATTGCAGGCAAATTCTGCACACAGCCTGGAGTTCAATCCTGATGGGATTCAAAGTTGACTCAGTTTATCCTCCTTCTGGAGTCAGTAAAATGAGGAGCCAGATGGTTGGGGACAATATGCAAGTAATGCTTCTACACTGTAAACCACTCAGAGAACGCTGTAAAATGCTATAGGGTATATAAGTCTAAATGCTAAAGAAACAATGATAAGATAGCAATGAAACGAATCTGTTTTTTGGAACTAACCATAAAGCACAAGCATTCTCCAGATCCCTATCAGCGTACTTTTTCTTTTTAATTCTACCAGGACGCAATTTCTAGAAACATTTAAATATTCCAAAGTGGAAGGTAATATTTGGAATATTAGACAGTGATTTTAAAGACAATCAATCAGGACTTCCTGTCATCTTGTTACCCGTTTGGTTGTGCAGGCTTTACAGCTTTGGAGGTTTTTATTGATTATGGGTCATTACATTGGTGTTGACTCTTAGCAACCACAGATAGATTTTCTTCATGATGGACTATCCTTAATCTGGTCCTTTTCCTCTTCCAAACATGCATTAATCACCATTGATTGATTAATTGTATCCATCCACCTTTCTCAGCACAAGAGTCTTTTCCAGAGAACGAGGTTTTTGGATAATGTGTTTGAAGCACGATAATAATTTGAGCCAAAGGTTTTTGTGCCGCAAGTAATACCTCTAGTTTGTATGATGATCCATTTGTTTGTTTTATTGATAGCTACAGTATTCTCAAGAGTCTTCTGCAACACCAAAGTTCAAAAGTGTCAATGCCATTTTATTCTGCTTCTTCAAGGTCCAATTTGTATTTTTATCAATACAGTTTGCAGATCCTTTGAATTTTGGCTACTGGAGAAATAGCCAAAATAATCATCAGCACAGATTATTGAATGTTCTTCCTCTCGTTTTGAAACAATACTTGTCTTCTTCCAATCTCTGTCTCTCTCCCTCTCCCTCTCCCTCTCCCTCTCTCTCTCTCTCTCTCTCTCTCTTTCTCTTTCTCTTTCTCTTTCTCTCTCTCTCTCTCACACACACACACACACACACATCATATAGATTAAATAAATAAGAGTATCTTAGTCCAAACAGGAGATAGTTTGCTGTCTGGTCTAAAGCTCTGATCTGAATATAGTTTTGTATGAGGACAATGAAGTGTTCTTCAATTCCTATTTTTCTAAACAACAGGTTCATGTAATTGAAACAAATATTTTTCTGTAATCAGTAAGGCACATATTGACTTCCTTGGTGCATTCTTTGCTTTCTCAATTATCCACCATGCATCAGCAATAATAGCTTGTGTTCTGGAGGCTTTTCTAAAGTCAAGATGAACATCTGGCATTACTTTTTCCATGTAAGGCTCTAACATGCATTGTATGATCCTAAGCACTATTTTAATAGCATGTGAAGTTAAACCCACTGTGTGAAAGTTTGCAAACTTTGTTAAATCTTCCTTTTTTGTTATTGGAATGTGGATTGAGTGAGTCCCCCCCCCCTTCTCCCCCATTATCATTCTTCAGATTTGTTGGCAAACCTTGGTTAGAACTTTTACTGATTCTTATTCTGGGTATTCCATCAAAACCTATAGCCTTCTGATTTAGTAATAGCAGATTGCTGATATAATATCTTCTAAAGTTTCTTGAAAGTTATAATGGGTAGAAAGGCTGACATAAATATATAATATCATCTAAAGTAGTTGGATGTTAACATCTCTACTGTACAGTATATCAATATACTCATTCCATCTTTCTTTGATCTTTTTGAATTAGTTACTATCTGTCCATTGTTATCTTTCATTTTGAGACTGGAACCTGTTTGTGAGTTCAGAGATCTGTTGGAAGATATTCCTAGTTTTTTCATGTCTGTTCCACCAACAGTTGTAATATTGTTTCTTGTCTCTTTTCACAGCCCTCTGAAATTCTATGTTGTTTCTGGAGATGTTTGTCTTTCTTGGCTTTGGCTACTCTTTTGTTTTTAACTGTTTCCACAGTTTATTTTTATATTTAGTTTGTCTTGACATGTAATTTGTTTTCATCTTCATCTTTGGTGGGTGCCTTTTCACATTCATTTTTGGTGAAACCACATACAAATCTAATGTCTAGAGATAGATCTGTGCATATGCTTTTTAGAACCTTATTTGTGTTCTGCTTTCAACTCTATGGAATAACAACAACAGCAACAATTACCTTTCTCCAACTTTGTTATGGGGAGTAAAAGAAGAAATATCACATCACAGGATGTGATTGGTTCAGAAGAGATCTTGAAGTCCTAGTTAAGGCATTAAAGGAAGGGGTTTCTTACCTCAATCTGATCAATAGGAAGTCTTCATCTTATCATTTTGAGTCCAGTTTCCTTGATACAATTATTCAATTAGAAATAATTTGTGACGACCAATTGCCTGATTGGGATTATACTTAATTGGCAGAATGATAATGTTAACTAGGGACTAACAGAGATTAGTTCAAATAGTTGGAGTCAACAATGATCAAAACGCACATGCAGACATACACAGAGACACAGACACAAATACAAGGAAATGAGTATTTTGTTTTGGCCCTTCCCACTACTTTTTTTAGAGCACAGTAGTGAAAAGCTGTTATCTTCACCCCAGACAAACCTTTGTACCCCTGTTTTAATTGAAGAGTGCAAAGATTGTATTGGGGCATGCATACAAAGCATGTGTTCAGTCACTAAGTTATAGCACTTCCCGTATCACAGAAGTCTTCCATGGTGCTCTCAGAATCTCCTAATGGTTTTTAAAAAAATTCTTCCAGCTGTTTAATGTTCCTTTCTTGCAATTTAGGATTCATTACTCCTTTCCCAAGAATTAACAAGGGGGGATTTCACAGAGGCTGCCTACGAGGGCAGGGACAAAGGCCATGCTCTCATTGATAGTGACAGCAAAGGGCAAGTTTAAATGAGCACCCAGCATGTTGTGATGGAAGCATTCAATCTGTAGAGTGACTTCTGCATCCTGCTATTCAGAAGAAAAATGGCTATTTCCCCAGAATGTCCTCAGGAGATCAGAGAGCTCATTAAGACTAATGTGGTACATTAAAAGGGAAAGCAAAATGGGGGTGAGTAGGCAGGGTCTTAGACTGGTCTGAAAGCAAGAAGGAAGGAGACAGTTCAGTGGTAAATTAAAGCTGAACCCTTTAACACCCATGGGAAAAGTGGATCAATCACTTCACTCAGTATGGTGGGCTGATGAAAGAAGGGCAAAGAAAAGTGCATGGCACAATCATTGTCCATACTGAATCCAAAATGCTCCATATTTATTTGCCACCATAATTTGTCAATTGTCAATTGTGGTCTCAGAAATAGGGCTTGACACATTTTTGAAAACTATTCAGAAGTGCCTCAGACTTTACCTTGCTAAAAGCTCTTCTCTGCTATGTATTAACACAGCCTGAGCTTCCACATGTGCCTGGAAAAGAAAGTTGTGGCTGCTTTAAGTGGTGCATGATCCCTCAGAATAGCCACAGCTATTTTTCAGGCTCGTGCAGGAGTCTGAAAAGAGTTTAATGGCTTTAATAAATAATAGAAAGTGCTGTGCTTGTGAGAGGTTCCAAGTGCTTATTTTGAATACTGTTGGAACTGTGCCCATTCTGAAAGAGTTTTTTCCCCCAAAGATGTTTGTGTAAATGTGCATATACATATATGAATGCGCTATAACTACCCAAATGGCACAAATATCTTCTAACCAAGTAATTTTTCTGTGGGTTGGATTTTACTCAAATTGTGCTTAGAGTTACATGACACGCTTAGCTTTGTTAGTAAAACCCAATTTACAGTCTTAAATGGGCTGATTTTGCACAAAAAAACTAACCAAGGATAAAACTAACCAGCTTACCAGGTTGTAGATATAACTGTATCACCTGATTCAGCAAGTTTTGCACTCTTCACCATAGGAGCCTCTAATTTACAGAAGCAACAACCGATCCTTAATGCAAGAGAGAAGTGGCATGTCTTTGGAGCTCGGGGCAAACTTAGAATTTAGGGAGCATGTGGCATGCATGCTCACAATATAGCTGCTCTGGGAAACTTACCTGTTTACAAAATACCTCCCATGTTGGGCATTATCAATCCCAAATTCCTATTTATTGGGAGATGAATGAGTCCTTGCAAAGATGCTTTCTATACAATCTTTTGGGGATTTTTGTGAGAAACACAGGTATTCCAATAAATAAGTAAATATGTTGCTACTGGTAGAAGCTGGAGTTTTGCTTTGCTTCTTATTTAAAATATATTTTTTTTAACTAACAGTTAGGGCATCAAGTGAAGGGTTGGTTAGACATTACTTCCCTGACTCTCATGTTGCCTACATCTTTAGGAAGGTCACTGTACCTTTAAGAATTACTCTCTTGAGTTCAGAAATTAGGGCACTGGATTCCAGCAATGGCAATAGATAGGTCTGCATGAGTGGTGGGTTGCCCCCAGTTCGGACTGGTTCTATAGAACCGGTAGTAAAACCGGCAGGAGGCTCCATCCACTGACCCAAATGTCATCAAAATTCTTCTGCACATGTGCAGAAAAGTGTATGCAATGTTGTGACCCAGGCCCAAGTAGATAGTAGGCAACTCAGTCAGTGTAAAAACAAACAAACTTTATTAGAGCAGCTGAGAATTAATTCATTCTCAGCGCAGTCCAACTAAATTAAAGTAAATTCCTCCCAACACAATTCCTCAGTCCTATCACCAACCTTGATCCAATTAGGCAAACTGCCAAAGGCCTTTCTTGGCAAAAGTTCAGAAGACACCGATACAAAACAAATGTAACAAGACAAAGCTATCAACTTTGTTTTCTGGCAAAAACCACAAATGCTGTTGCTGCTCTTTAAGCCTTATGGGAGGGGCCAATCATCTCTTGGCCCTACTCCCGAGTCGTCCTCTTTGCTTGAGCTGTTCTTGCCTTCTGGCAGCTCTTCTCATGCGTGCATTAGGAACAGGCTCCTCCTGTTCTTCTGGAGGCTCTGAAGTCCGCACCTCACTCCCCAATGGCCCTGGCCCCACCTCTGCCTCCGATGCAGAGCCCTCATCCGGACCTTCCCCAGCTTCCTGGATTGGTCCATGTTCTTCCTCAGCTTCATCACTGTCCGACTCCGTTGCCAGCTCTGCAGGCTGCTGGCGGACCACAACATGCAAGCACAATGCGAACTGATAGTAAAGGTAAGTAGAACCCACTCCGGTCTGCTCCAGATAAATATTCAGTTTTAAATGCAATATATTTGTGAGAAATTAAAATAAAAAAAGATTAGGAATAAATAGTTGCATTTCAAAATCTTTTGATAAACCCTTACTCCAACCAGCACAGATTTTGTTAAAAATGTTTTACATGATCATAAAAGTTTATGGTGGCCACATAATTCTCCACATTAGAAAGAACTTGGAAATTGGTGGGGGAAAGGAAAAGGGCAGGTTCCTGAAAGGGAAGTAAATGATGGGAATGGATTGTCTCTTTTATATATAATTTAGGATTAAAAGAATTCAGTGGCTATTTTTCTGTTCCTATTCTTCATTCAAATCAGAAATCACAGAGAGGCTTCCAAGATCAAGTACTTGAGCTGTAAAAAATCATCCTGGATATCAATAAATGCTTATGTTCTGATTTCCTCACATAAAAGGCCAATTCTTTCAAGCTAGCCGGTGTCTGTGTCTATAACCTTTAAAACAACTCTTCCTTCTTCAGCCATTTTGGGGGAATGATGGCATGGGGAATTCTGTGGAAAAAAAGTAGTCAAAAAAGTTGGAGATGTGGGACAGGTCAAGGAAAGATTGCTTTACATTCAAAACTAAATTTCCTGCAGAGAGCAACTGAAACCCAAGACACAGGAACAAAGCGGCAGGTCAGCAGAAAGTCAGCAATTTTGGCACTTTAATCTAATGTTTACATTGGACACCACCATATTAAATCTTTCCCATAACTAATGGACGGAAAACAGATGCAAGTCAGAGCATGATCAAACACGATCCTCCTGACTACCACCCGGACATAATATGGAGCAAAGGTGGTGATGGTGGAAGGCTGCCAGATTGATGTTATTTATTTCTTTCCTTCTTTCCTTAGTTAACATTTTTGTAAGCATTGTTAAAAAAGAAGAACCCTATCAAATCTCAGAGAGTAAAAATAGGCTTAATCCTAAACCTCTTCAAAAGACACCCAAAACAAAGAAGCCTTGATCTTCAATTTCTTCAAATGAATCAAAAGTTGGTTCATTCCTTCTAAGATGCCATGCATATATGTGGAGCTAATACTGAGTCCCTAGGGAGATAGGGCGGTAGGCTTCAGCTTTGTGCTTCTGTGCTGGGCAGCTAATCAACGTAATTTGACAGGCGTTGATTAGCTGCGCAGCACAGATTCGGCTAGCTAAAACTTTTAACTAGATTCGGCTAGCTAAAAGTTTTAGCTAGCCGAATCTGTGCTGGGCAGCTAATCAACGTAATTTGACAGGCGTTGATTAGCTGCGCAGCACAGATTCGGCTAGCTAAAACTTTTAGCTAGATTCGGCTAGCTAAAAATTTTAGCTAGCCGAATCTGTGCTGGGGAGCTAATCAACGTAATTTGACAGGGGTTGATTAGCTGCGCAGGACAGATTCGGCTAGCTAAAACTTTTAGCTAGATTCGGCTAGCTAAAAATTTTAGCTAGCCGAATCTGTGCTGGGCAGCTAATCAACGTAATTTGACAGGCGTTGATTAGCTGCGCAGCACAGATTCGGCTAGCTTGACCGGGATGCCTTATGCACGGTCACTCATGCCCTCGTAACTTCCCGCCTGGATTATTGCAATGCTCTCTACATGGGGCTGCCCTTGAAGTGCACCCGGAGGCTGCAGTTAGTCCAGAATGCAGCTGCGCGAGTAATAGTGGGAGCAACTCGTTGCTCCCATGTAACACCACTCCTGCGCAGTCTGCACTGGCTTCCTGTGGTCTTCCGGGTGCGCTTTAAGATCTTGGTCACCACCTTTAAAGCGCTCCATGGCTTAGGACCCGGGTACTTACGGGACCGCCTGCTGTTACCGTTTGCCTCCCACCGACCCGTACGCTCTCACAGAGAGGGCCTTCTCAGGGTGCCGTCCGCCAAACAATGTCGGCTGGCGGCCCCCGGGGCAGAGCCTTCTCTGTGGGAGCTCCCACGCTCTGGAACGAGCTTCCCCCTGGTTTACGTCAAGTACCTGATCTTCGGACCTTTCGCCGTGAGCTGAAAACACACTTATTTATTCAAGCGGGACTGGCTTAAAATTTTATTGGGTTAAAATTTTATTGGGTTATTTATATTTTAATATTTTAATTTGTTTTAAATCTGGCCACTTTATAATATGTTTGTTTTAATTTCTTTTAATGTTGATATTGTGACTTTTTACTTGGCTGTACACCGCCCTGAGTCCTTCGGGAGAAGGGCGGTATAAAAATTGAATAAAATAAATAAATAAATATGTATGTATGTATGAGAGATAGATAGATGAGAGGGAGAGAGGTAGACAGAGATAGATGATAGATAGACAGAGAGACAGAAAGATCTTAGTGGCTTCAATATTTCAGTGTTGGCTCCACATATATGCATGGCATTAGAAGGAATGGTACCAACTTTTGATTCATTTGAAGAAATTGAAGATCAAGGCTTTGTCTTGGGTGTCTTTTGAAGAGGTTTAGGATTAAGCCTATTTTTACTCTCTGAGATTTGATAGGGTTCTTTTTTAACAAGGCTTATAAAATGTTAATTAAGGAAATTTTATACACACACACACACACACACACACACACACACACACACACACACCATACATATACACATGCATGCATCATGCATACATACATACATGCATATATGTCCTAAAACATGACTCACCCCCCCAAAAGAAGGCCCAGCACTGTTTTGTGCACATGTGTTAAAATTAAGCCCTACCCCCAAAATTTGGCCCTGTTTAAGCACATGTGCGACCAGGCTTGCCGGAGTGGACGACAGCAGGCTTTTTTGGGTGGACGGTAGCTGGGGTGACTGTTACAGGTAGGCAAGGTTGGGCGAGGTGCATTGGTCGCATCTCTCACTCTTTTCAGTCGCAAAATAAGCGGCCTGGTGGCCAGACGAGGTGCATGGGGTGGGAATTAAGATATCCCTCAAAAAGAAGGACTAGCTGTTTTTTATGGGGGGGTCAAAAGAAATAAGACCCAGTCATATTTTTGAAGAAACATGGTACATATGCATATGCATATGCATATGCATATCCATATCCATATCCATAATCACAACCGAAGAAATCTGCCTGTTCAAGGTTCACCATCTGAACAACTGAATTTCAGTTTCCTTGTCATGTCTGTGACAATTCATTATGTCATTTTGGTCCAAGTAAGCAATCCAGTAAGTTTGAGAAGATATATTTTATTACACACATGCAAAGTTTATGCTTGTGATGAGGTGAGTGGCAAACAAATTTAATAAATCATAAAAACAAACAAATAATCTAGTTGGGATTGCTGGAAATTGAAGTTTAAAGCATCCGGAGAGCTCCAGATTCTGGGAATCCCCAGCCAGCATATTGATTTCATAAGTAAGAAATAAAAAAGGATGGCAAATTGCCAGATAAAATGATGCAATCTGAAGCTCACATATTTTGAAGTTGTCAAGGCTGAGAAATACTACTCTAGCTGTCCTCTCATGTTTTTGCTGCATATTTAAGAGCTTAAAACTGAATAGAAAACTGAAATAGAGCTTAAAACTGAATAGCAGGGACAGACCTGTTGGTTTCTTTACTGCCCTTGTGGTCCAAGCACCTAGAGGGAAAGCACCTTTCCCTTTAGTCTCCACACGTTCATCTGGAAGTTCTAAAGGAGAATTAAAAATTCACTACACAATCCAGGATTTTTTTTTTAGTAAAGGTCCAAATTATGTGAGAGCATGTTAGGGAAGATATGGGGTGCCAAGGTACAGTGTATTATAAACCTTTATGTCTTCAAGCTAATGTCTGAACATGTTAGGAGTTTTCAGTTCATTCCCATTCCCTCACATCTTGGTATCTTAGCCATTTGGTCTCTTGCTTAAGAATCCTATTTGGCATTCCTTTGACATTGTTAAAATTGGCTTTCCTAGAATTTGAGGTGCCCAAGGATTCCAGCATTGCATTGTTAGTTTCCCACAAATATCTCTTAAACAAATCATTATGCAGCCAACATGTACAAAAACACATGTTGCCACATATTGCTGTTAATATTAAACGTGATGTATGGAACTGATATGAACTGTTGTAATTTTAGATGAATTTTGCTACGATTGTAAATAAATGTATAAACCAATAGGCATATGTATCACTTCGCATCACTGATCATGCAGCTAGACTGATTTTCATTGAGTAATTTGCATTGGCAAGCTTTTCCATGACACTTGAAAAAAAAAAACATTATCCTATTAGGTACATTTAATGAGAAAACATTTCCTCTCCCTCTGTCTTATGTATAAAGTAAAAGGTAAAGGTTCCCCTCGCACATACATGCTAGTCGTTGCCTACTCTAGGGGGCGGTGTTCATCTCCGTTTCAAAGCCGAAGAGCCAGCGCTGTCCAAAGACGTCTCCGTGGTCATGTGGCCGGCATGACTCAATGCCAAAGGCACACGGAACGCTGTTACCTTCCCACCAAAGGTGGCCCCTATTTTTTCTACTTGCATTTTTATGTGCTTTCGAAACTGCTAGGTTGGCAGAAGCTGGGACAAGTAACGGGAACTTAGCTCGTTACATGGCAGCACTAGGGATTTGAACCGCTGAGCTGCCAACCTTTCTATTGACAAGCTCAATGAAGCTACATATTAGAATCCAATTATATTTATTTTTTTCAAATATCTGTAATTTGTCTCAGGAAAGTGTTGCTGGAACCTTTTCTTCGATTTGTAGAGTATAAGTAAGTGTTGTTTTGATGCCTTTTTTCCTGTTTATTATTTTTATATTCCATCTTTACTGCATTATTTTTATAAATAATTCAAGGTGGTGAACCTATGTAACATTCCTTCTTCCCTCTATTTTCACCACCATAACAACAAACCTGTGAAGCAGATTGAACTAAGAGAGAATGACTGTCCCAAAGTTACCTACTTGGCATCTGCATTCTGTTAGATGCTCTCCATTTTGCTCCCTTGTTTGGATTTTCTCAATGTGAGTATTTTTAATAATAATAATAATAATATTTTAATTTTTATACCGCCCTTCTCCTGAAGGACTCGGGACGGTGAACAGCCAAGTAAAAACAATACAATATATTACAATAAAAACTATTTAAAAAACTTATTCAATGTGGCCTAGATTTAGATATAAAATACATAATATAAAATAACCCCATTTAAAAACGAATTAAAAACCCCTATCAAGCCAGTCCTGCTCGGAAGAATAGGTACGTCTTCAGCTCGCGGCAAAAAGTCCGGAGGTCAGGAAGTTGTTGAAGTCCTGGGGGAAGCTCATTCCAGAGGGTAGGTGCCCCCACAGAGAAGGCTCTCTCCCTGGGGGTTGCCAGCCGACACTGTCTGGCTGATGGCACCCTGAGGAGACCCTCTCTATGGGAGCGTACCAGTCGGTGGGAGGCATGTGGTAGCAGAAGGCAGTCCTGAAGATATCCCGGTCCTATGCCATGGAGCGCTTTAAAGGTGATAACCAACACCTTGAAGTGTTGAAGTTTTGACATTAAAGTTACATCATCTTTTTTCTGAGGTATCTCTTTGATGTGTCCTTATATGGCTACATTACAATCATGGGAGTCATCTTACCATGTCTCAGTTACACCTATAACCTCTCTGTCCTCCCCCCACATCCTTCACCTCTACCATACACGCACCATATTCATTTTGTCTGAGCTTGAAAACTCAGAAGGTCTGGTTAAAAACTGGATTGAAGAGCACCCAAGAATTCCAGGACTCTAGGCTACCTTGGGAAGTCAAATGCACCAGAGAAAAAGACAACAGTCAACCGTTACTGTTGAAATGAAAACTGTATGAATTTGTTCATGAAGTCTTCAAGTATCAGGCTTAATTGGAAGAAGACATTACCATTTCAGACTCATTAATTTCTCATATCTTGTACTGTGCATAAATGGATATAGAGCGAGTTACTGAAGGCTTTGAATATTAAACTCTGGGTTTTCCTAGCTATTTAATTATGAAGTTTTTGGGACTCCTCATAATTTTCCTACTTTTGCCTCAGTAAGTTACTTTGCCTCTTAAGTTACTCTCTCCATCCTGCTCTGGTTTAAATTTGAAGGGTTTTTTTTAAGGGCAGGTGGACTTTGCCTCCAAAAAATAATTTTTCCCAGTCCTTCTCCGTCTTTTGTTGACCACATATATAAATTTATTATTCCTTAATAACATAACTAGCAAGAGAAAAAACTTGAAATAGCTTAGAAAGAACCGAGTTGCTTCATTAAATCCATAAATACTTTTCAGAAAAAGTTTCTTTAGCTGAAGTTCTTTCTTAACCTCCTATGGGCTGATTTGTTTGCTTAGATGGGAAGAAGGGAACCATTTTGCATAGATTAAGGTCCATTGAAATGCAAATGGATGTAAATTGTGAATGCTGAGAAGTGGCTGGGATGGGCAGTCAGAACTGGATTCAAATAATATTGAATTAAATCTGTCCTGAAATTTCTCTTGTTTTTTCTTTGTGTGAAAGAGGCTCCTATTTTTCTTATTCTTAAGGGGCTGGATAATTTATTTTGAATTTCTTCTAGTGCTATTTTATTGTTGGAAACGGTGAATGTCACTATTGTTGATACCATTTTCTTTGTTTAAAAATTTCTATCCTTTCCTTCTTCCTCAATGCGAAAGAAACCAGTGAGAGGATTTGCCTTAGGAGGTCTTTCCTTAAGACTTATTAGAAATGTAAGAATTCAGGAAGAGATCTGCAGATCACTGAAGAGATTTCTCTGTAACCTCTAATCAACCATCAGGCTTCCACTCTTCAGAAACTTTGGATTCAAATGCAACTGGTAAATGTAAGACCTGTGATGTAAGATTAGGGACACCAAGACAGGATTAAAATTCATCAGCTACTTTTATCCTGTAATTAAAGAAATCCATAACATGATATATATATATATCGTGCTTCCCAGAAGCACGAAGCTGAAGCCTGAAGATGACGAATGAGACTTCGTCGAAACGTCGCCAAGACACTTCCAATTTTACGCGGGAGAAAACCCAAATAACCAAAGACCTACACACATATATATATTAAGAAACAGTTTAGAAATAATATAGAGGAAAAAAATTAATGTGAGCACAAATAAGAATATGCTTGTAATGAAAAACTGTCTGAAAAAAGACAAAAGATCGGGCCACATGGTTATTCTCCTGCCTCTTCTGAAAAGAATCATTGTGCCAGTTCCCAATCACATCTCCTGGGTCTTTCTTGCCTTGTATAAGACAAATGGAGATACAAAAAAAAAAATGTCCTGCAGATACTAAAATTCATTTCCAAGTTCATGTTTGAACATTCATTGATAGACCCTTAGGCTTCTTCCAAATAAATAAACACAACAATGTTTTACTCATGATGAGAATTTCAGACAAACCATCCTTTTCTTTGAAAGAAACATTGGAAGTGATTTGTCTAATTCTTCAACTGAATTAGAGCTGAAGGAAAAATATAAGAATGTATTCTGCATGGACCTCTTTTCAACTGAGTACTCCTCGGAAGCTATTGAGACTAAGGACCAAATTCTCTGATCAATCTATGCAGTCGATGAGTATCTCTTGGTAGTGTTGTTCCTTCGGTGACATCAAAAGTATACAGGGTTCTTTAACTGATCCTAGCAATAGACATTTAGTGCTACCCAACCTCTAGCTCTCCCACCTGTGAAATTGGAGAGCTTCTGTTCTTGTTTTCTATGTAGGCCGGCTCACTGGAGCCAAAGCAAAATCATAATGCATTGTTTAACCTTGTCAGCTTGTGTGCTGAGCTCCTTCCACTAGTTTAACTCCCCATTAAATCATAATATATGTCTTCTTTAGGCAGTAAAATGCACTTTTATAATACTCAGTGGTGCATGATTCATCCTATGAGATCTTTGTGAAGGAATTGGGTCAATTTTATTGATATGAGGAGATGATAACTGTGCAGCAATTAATAGCAAGTGAATTTTGCCTTCCAAACATAGTTACACAAAATCCAACCTATCTTCCTCCCTCCTTCAGGACTCATGAGGTATAGGTTGATCCCCTTTTCTTTGTGGCAGTCCCTCAAATATTGGAATATTGCTATCATGTCACCATCGATTAGAGTTATTTTATCCATATTTAGCATGATAATACTGGATAGTTTGAAAAGAGTATAAAATAATATGTCTCAAGCAGAAATGTCTTGATCCTAATTTATAGTGAGGACATCTATTTAAAAGTGTCGATCTGGCAATGATTCATTAGGACAATTTGCCATAAATCAAGGATTCTATACTTCAGAGGGTCTGAATCATAGACATCTTTGATTAAAAAAAAGATATGGGAACATGTCCCATTGCCCCATCCTCTCATTCAGATCTGCTGGTTGGCTGCCTAGATTTCTTTTTCTCCCTCTGTTCTTTTTCTTCTCCTTAAAAGAAGGGAAGCTGAGAATGACAGAGTAAGTGGAAAGAATTGTCTGAAATCCATGGTTGTCTCTCAGTCTTGAAAATACCACTGAGTGATGATTATTCCAAGTTAATGCTAAGGACTGAAAATGGTGCAAAATAAAACCTAGCAAAAGTCATTAGGATTGGAATTTTTGAAGGTAAGGCAATGTTCAGGTTTTGCAGTTTAAGAAAAAAAAAGATTAGTTAATTGTGATCTCAAAAGCATCTAAATTTTTTGGTAAAGGCACATGAGAATTCCATGGATAATCAAGAACAAACAAATCAACAAAAGACAAATAATCAGGCTCAAATTATCATATTTTGGATGCATGAAGACCTAATCTTTTTGAAAGTCTATAATTCTGCAAAAGATGGAAGGAAAAACAGGATGGCCAGAAGTATGATGGATGGACTCAATTACAGTGACAAGAGATCCATAATTAGAAGATCTGCAGGACCAAGTTGGAAACAGGTTATCTTAGGGAAAATCTATATGGTCACTAAGAGCCAGCTGTCTTGATGACACATAATCAATCATTCATACATGACTATCGAACAATAAAATTTATGGAATAATTAGCCCTTAACAGCAAGTAAATAAGTATGGAATTCCATTTCCAATTTCTGGAAACAAATTTATTAAATTTTATGGGAATTGCTATTGCAACATAATAGCCAATGTGCATATAAAATCAAAGAACTTGATTAAGATTTATGGGGTTTTAGCTTAAGGAAAGAGAAGTTGAATAAAGGATAGCCTAATATAATTGTATATAATACATTACACATGTGAACAAAATGGATGTGATTCATGTTAGAACTCAAGGTCAACCCGATGAAATTGAATATTGGAAGATTTAGGACAGATTAAAAAGAAATTATTCTTGAAGTAATGCACAGCCAAATTGTGGAATTCATTACCATGAGAGTTAATGATACAAACATAGAAAATTAGACCAGTTTATCACTGCTAAATTTATTAATGCTTGTTAGTCATGTTTTCTACATATTATACCCAGTTTTGGAGAGTTAGCTTATAATACCCGTTATTGAAAAATGCAAGATCCAATTATGTCTTACTTGAAGTCTTCCTATGGGCATCTAGCTTTCTTTGTGAGATCTTTTCCTTCAGTCCAAAATGTTGTTATAGCCTCATAATGTTCAGTGTAGAGCATGAAATAAGCCACTGAATACTTCATTGTTCTAAAGCAGTGATGGCTAACCTTTTTGTCATCAAAAAAGTGTGTGTGTGCTGGCACCCATAATGCAATAAATCCCCTCTGCACATGTGAGCATGACTCCCATGCATTCACCCTGCCCCATGTATGCAGGCGGTTTTCCCTCCCCGCCATGTCCCATTTTGGGCCTAGAAAGCCTCCTGCGCCAACCTGGAACTCAAAACACAGTGGACAGCTACTTTTAGCCAGTCACTCCCCTGTGCCCACCTGCCTGCCTTGCCGCCACCACCAGGAGAGGCCCCAAAGCTGTGCTGCCTAGGATCCACATTAGAGGCTGTTCATGCTGGCAAAGCGGCACTGCCTCTTTGCCGGCACAGTTGGCCTGCCACCACAGCGCCTTTGCAGAGGCAGCAGCAGCTCCTCCTCCTCTCCTGCCAGCCTTGCGCTCCTGGCAGCGGCCAGCCAGCCAAGTCTGGTCTCCCCCTGCGGCAGCCCATGTGGATCCCAGGCAGTGCACCTTTGGGGCCTTTCCTGGCGGTGGCGGTGGTGAGGCAGGCAGGCGCAAGGGACCGACTGGGGGCAGTACTCCTGGCTGACAAGGGGGTGGATGTCCCGGGACTGCATGCAGGCATTGACTGCATAACTGTGCGCACGTTTCTAATAAGAGCTGCCCAGTGGGCATGCGTGCCGGGAATGAATTTCTGGTTTCCGGCACACACATGTGCACCGGCCAGCTAGTCTTCTGGTTACTGGTGTGCATGCGTGCATGATGATCAGCTGGCTGGCTGATCTTCCGGTTTCTGGCACTGCCGCACATGTGAAGGCCAGCTGATGGTTGTGTGCGCATGTGCTCCAGTAACCAGAAGATTAGCTGTCCAGTGCGCATTCATGCACCAGAAGAGAAATGGGCGACACCATGCGTGCCAGGCAACATGACTGCATGCCATTTTGGGTAGGCGTGCCATAGTTTCGCCATCACGGCTGTAAAGTAAGAGCAACCTAGCAGTAGAGTCAGAGCAAGACTATGGTATTAAAAAGAGATATGACTTTACTATTTTACTCTCATAAGTTCCTATAACTCTTTCTATTTAGGAAAGAGGGAAAACCAAATACCAATTACTAAATTTTTATAGCATGTTTAGTTTGGTTCCACTGCTTTGTGGAAAAGTACCCTTAACTATCATTTTCTCTTTTTAGAAACCATATAAAATAATTTTGCTAAAACAAGGACTGTTCAGGTATCAAGACCCCTTTGGAAGTCATGTATGGAAATTGAGAAATGTTTTACTCCTATCCCATAAACTGGAATTCAAGTTTTACAGTAACACTGATTGAGTCAGAAATTTCAAAAGACAATACAGGTAGTTCTTGATTTATGACAGTTGAGACAAGAATTGTCATTGCTAAGCAAGGGGGTTGTTAAGTGAGTTGTGCTTAACTTTACAAACATTTTTACCATGGTTGTCAAGTAAAACACTACAGTTCTTAAGGAAATCACATGGTTATTAAATGAAACCCCTGGTTTCAATGCATATGCATATCAAAAGCCAATTGGGAAGGTCACAAGTGGAGATCAACTCACCCTGGGAGGCTGCAACCATTATACATATGTGTCAGTTGCCAAGCACCTGAATTTTGATCATGTAATCCTGGGGATGCTGGAATAATGTAAGAATCGGTCATAATTTTTTTTCAGGAGCCTTTTAACTTTGAACAGTCACTAAATGAATGGTTGTAAGATGTGGAATAATTATACTTCATACAAGCTATAATTAATTCATGCAATTCATACCAAAAGAGGTGATGGTGGCTTCAATAATTTAATGTTTGTGTGGGGGAGTAGGGATAGGGAGCTATTAGGTTTTATATTTAAATAGAATTTCTGTGTTATTACAACCTTTTTTACTACTTTTTTCTGTGGGTTGAGATATTCTGAGGATAGAAACTAAACAATAGTTATAGGAAAGTTCTTTGGTCTGGGAAAATTAAAATCCCACTACTTTTTATTTTACCTCAAAAGGCCAAGAAGAGATTAGGAGCATTAAAGTGCAGGACGTCTGTGGTTCTTTCAATTAAACATGATTGTATTGTAAAAAAAAAAAGTTGTTTGAATTAACCTACCAGAATCTTGCTGTTTGAGGTGAAAAAATGGGAAGAAAAGGCAAACATTTTCCACTGAACTGATTACCTGTTATTATTTTTTGTCAACAAAACATTTCTGAGCTTTGATTTAAATAAATCTAAACAGTTTGTAACATGTAGCTTCCTGTTTTGCAATCTTCAGGCCCCAGAGATCAAACTGCCAAATTTCTATGAAGAAAAAAAATGCCAAGGAAGAGAGCTGAAAGTTTAGCATTACTTTTCAGTATGGAAAAAAATGCAAAACTAGAAAAATTTGCTTTCTCTTGGTCTCAGAAAACAAGCCACTCTTCAGTGTCGGGCCTACAAAACCCTCAGAAATACTAACCAAACAAGCTTCAGTGATATCATGGAATACCTGCATCTATTCTAGCCTCCTTCAAATAAAACAACTTGCTTGCTTAACCTCAGCCTCAGTCTTGAACTACAGAGCAGTTGCTTGCTCTGTAAGCAAACAGAGCAAATCTTTGGGAATAAGAGACTTTGTGCTAACATTGCTAATTATACAGCCTTGTCAACTTGTCTTAGCCCAGACAAAATTATAGTGGATCCCTTCTTCCTTTTCTCTAGCCATAAAGCTTTGCTCAGAGTGCATTTTCATGCAGTTCTTGAACAGGCAAAAAACTATAGTTTCATAATTGGTGCTACCTTCATGTTGTTGTTAGTTGCGAAGTCATGTCCGACCCATCGTGACCCCATGGACAGTGTTCCTCCAGGCTTTCCTATCCTCTACCATCCTCTGGAGTCCATTTAAGCTCACACCTACTGCTTCAGTGACTCCATCCAGCCATCTCATTCTCTGTCGTCCCGTTCTTCTTTTGCCCTCAATCTTTCCCAGCATTAGGCTCTTCTCCAGTGAGTACCCTCATATCTAAACTCTAATCTGTGTCTACCCTCATACTTAAACTCTAACTGTGTCTACAGAATAAAAGAGATTGATGAGTACATCTATCCTTGTATACCCTTTACATCTGTAGGACAACTTAAGGGCAATGGTTGGTGGATTTCTCTGGATTTATTTCTGCCCACATACATGTGGTGGGGCAGGCTTGGGGGAAGATGGGCAGTATAGGATGGATGATAGATAAGAGAGAGAGAAAGGATAGATAGATAAATAGATAGATAGATAGATGGATGGATAGATAGATGGATGATAGGTAGGTAGGTAGGTAGATAGATTGGATGGATGGATGGATGGATGGATGGATGGATGGATGGATGGATGGATATTGAAAAGAGTGGGAGAGTATCAGGGATGAAATAGCAGGTTGCTAATGCACAGGTGCTTCATCACAATAATCTTTTTCTGGCTGCCACACAACACAGTCCTACACAGTCCAACACAGTCTTCTGGAAGGAGGACTTGTGAGGAGCATTAAGTGTACTCCTGCCTCCCCCATTTCCTCCAGATCTATCTGAAACACATCACTTGGGCCAGAAACTAACCAGACTCTTGTCAATTTCTCCTCAGCCCTCAATTATCTCAAATGCTAGGCACAATGAGAAACCAAAGACTGTGCAACTTATGGAAAATTGGATAGGAAAACCAGCACTCCTTCCTCATGATAAAAATAGTAAAACGCACAATCAACAACTTTTTCTTGTAAGAAGAAGCATTAGAAAATTGGAATGTACTCATTTGGAAAAGAACCAGCAATTTACAGTTGGCAGAACTGCTCTTTTCTTGGTTAAAATCTATCTCCCATGCAGGTGGTGTGCACCTGTTTCCCTCTAAACAGATTTAACCATCAGAGATCAGATGTCTCTGTGGAAACCAGGTGTCTGATCTCTCTCGCTGCCCAACCCAAAATGGCCATGGAGAGCAAGCCTCAATGACCAGAGGGGAAGAACAAGTAACAAGTATCAGAGGAAAGCTGGGTAGATCTTAGTACTTGACCTTGTCGTCATCACCATAAAGGTTTATCAGGCTCAGACTGGTTTTCTTTGGGAGAAGAAGCCATATTTTTTCCCCTTTTTTAATCTTCTGCTAAAGCAGGAGTGAGCAAGCTGTGTCTAAAACCCATTTTTGCATCTCTTTTTTGCATCTCAAAGGCTTTTCCATTGGTGGTCTAAATACTAAGTTTTTAGATTAAATTCATGTAAGTGACAAATAAGGCCATTTGGAAAATTGAGAGCATGTGATGCCGGGTGAAATGCTGCCGGCTCTATCCAGCTCGCGGGACTTGGTAGCTCCGGCGGCAGGTAGTTTGGAGAACTGGTAGCGCTGGTGATGGGAGGCTCCGACCCCCCAACCGGGACACCGTCATGTCCCAGTTTTGACCATCTGCGCTTGCGCAGAAGGCTTTGTGCATGCACAGAAGGCTTTGTGCATGCGCAGATGATGGCGTGCGTGTACATCAGTGAACCCATAGGAAAGGTAAGTAAATTTCACCCCTGATGTGATGGATGTAGAATGATTACTCTCATCATTTGGAAAGCCATGGGGATGATGTTAGAGAAATAGTTACAAAGAAGTAACATTTAATAAAGTATAGTTTCAGGCAAACTTGTTGCATCTGTTTCCTGGCCTGGCCTACCGCAAAAGTCTGATCAACCACAAAATACCCATTTATAGAATGTGAAGTTGTTTCCAAGATACGTGATATCATTCTCTGGGATTTTTAGAAGGTCAACTTGACAGGCATTGTGAGAAGTGTTTAAGTTGCCCAAGGGATCCACATTACTTCCTTGGACATCAGCCCAAGAAAACAAACATCTTCCCCCAATTTTGCATCTGCAGTTTTGCCACCTATATGACAGAATCATGATTGGTATCACTGTCCCATCCATTTCAGCCCTTGACTTCCCCATAACTTTTGTGGAGGCCATTGTGGTCAAATGGAGCAGGGGTCTCCAATCTTGGTCCCTTTAAGACTTGTGGACTTCAACTCCCAGCGTACCTCAGCCAGCTTTGCTGGCTGAGGGACTTTGGGCGTTGAAGTCCACAGATCTTAAAGAGACCAAGGTTGGAGACCTCTGAAATGGAGGGTACTCAACTCAGTCCTTTGATAACCCACCTCTCAGTTTACTTGTTTCAACCTTCCAATGTTTTACAGGCATCAGCTATTCAGATACGGTGAGTGCCACCGAGCCCTGTAAGCCCTGTAAGGAGTGTGTGGGCCTGGAGAGCATGTCGGCTCCTTGTGTGGAATCGGACAACACCATCTGCAAGTGTATCTATGGCTTCTACCGGGATGAGAACAATAAATGTAAAAAGTGCCGCATCTGTGAAATAGGGTACGGGCTTGTCTATCCTTGCGGGGAAAATCAGAACACATTATGTGAGAAATGCCCGGTGGGGACGTATTCTGATGAAGCCAACCATGTGGACCCCTGCTTGCCTTGCACGGTGTGTGAGGAGGATGAGATCATCGAGAAGGACTGTACCGCAACTTCAGATGCCAAGTGCAGAGGTAATTATACATTTTTAAAATGACGGTGGTGGGGAAAAGAAGATAGAGCTAGACAATGTGCATAATCCTGCTATGGAGCAGCAGAGATCCTGCCCCTGCCTAGCAGATATTCAGAAATAGCCAACTAGCATTAGTGCTTCAAGCGATGAGGTAGGGATGAGAGTTCAGAAAAATGTCCTTTGGATAATGTTCTTGATTTTTTCCCCCCCCAGGCTGCCCTGGTTTTCTCCCAGTACAATCCTGGGTTGTTGTTTTTTCCCTCATAGGAACATAGGAAAGGAACATGTTGATTTGTTCTTTTCTTTTTCTTGCTGTTTGAAAAACAAAACGAATGGTAGAGCCATTTGGAATTATCCGCTACAAGGAAATTCTGAAGGTCCCCAGTGGGAGGATGGGGCTGCCCAGTGGGTGAGCCAGATCAAAACTAGTTTAAGAGAAAGAACATTAAGAAAAGAAGCAGTCAGGGGGCTTTGCTGGCCTCCCCAGCAGCAGCTGAGCAAGCATGCAAGCACACAAGTCCCTAGTTCGAGTTTCTCTCAATGGCTGTCTTTCTTTCTATTGCTTAGCAATTATTTCTAAATAAACTTCAGTATTTTGATTGAGAAAAAAGTGAAATTTGTACAAAACTATGCCCCCTTTTATGACTTTCTCAAGATGATATCTTTATTCCAGGTATGATCTCCATCCAAATATAGATAGATAGATAACCTTTATTGTCATTTTTTTTTACTGTGGGCAAAGGTGGGACTGGAACTCACAGTCTCCTGGTTTCTAGGCCAGCACCTTAACTAGTACAACAAATATCAGAATTCCTGAACACATGATTTCTTGACATGCATATAAAGAAGATTGAGAATAGTGCTGTAAAATGAAATAGCTTAAGGACCACACACTATTGAGCAACTCCTTTCTTCCTTTATATATTCATGCTATAAGTACAGGACAATGTTTACAAAGAATTTCATAGTGAGATCATGGATTTCACTCAACATTGTGTTAATATTTCTCCCTAGTGGAGTGCAAAGGAAGTTAAAAATCCCTGATGTCTTTTGTTCCCAATTATTCAAAAATTCACTCTCAGGTTTATGTTTCAATTAGATAAACAAATCAAATCAGAAGTGGAAACATATTGTGTAGTTGCATACATGTAAACAAAGATATGTAGCCAATGACATGCCCAATTCAGCCTCCACTGATGAGAGGTGGCTATGATTACAATTTTCCATTTACAATTTTAATTTTTTTTAATATGTTCATGAAGCTATATTGCCCTCCCAGTCCCTCCTTCCCAGATATTATCACTTTCCCAACACTGTCATCTTTCTTTTCTTAAACTATACTAAAATAAATGAAAACAAAATCACCCAAGATGTATTCCTCTTTTTTGGGACTTACCAAATAGTTCCATGCTAACTATCAGAAGAGGAGCATAGTGGCTTGCGTGGTTAGGAGGCTAGGATGGAGGTTGGCAAGCCCGCACTGGAGAACTGAGTGCTTCTGTGGGGCAGGCTTGCACTTCCATCCTTTGCTCCAACTTCTCCAAACATGAAAGGAGTCCCCAACTAGGCATCCCATAGGCAACAGTGATGTCACCAGCTAATTCTTTCATCCTGGAAGCTCCTCGGTGCCTCTGACATGAGTGCAAACTATCAGAATTGTTCTCCTGTGGGCAGAAGCTGAAGCCCTCTTTTGATATAAACATCGAAGCAGATTTGTTTTGCTTAATCCATAGAGGGATGAGTTGTGTGACTGATAACACACAAACAGAAATCAACCTGCTCTCTTCTTGCTTCCTAAGTATGTCTTGACTTGCAAAAGGTAACAGGTAAAGCTTTCTATGGCATGGAGATAAACAGGATCTCTTGCGATTTGCTTCAGGGAAAATGGCAAACTGTACTGTAATAATAGGGTGCAATTCTCAACTTAGCAACCAGTGCCAACTTTAGAATTGGAGGACTGTTTGAAAACATATTCTTAAAAGACATTTCATTGGGCCTGCTGTCATTACTACTGTACATATGACCTCTCCTTGTTGGTGCAACTTCTTTCATTGTTTGAATGATAGGCTAAGGCTAATAGACACTTGTCTGTCTCCTCCTTTTCTCCTCCTCCTCCTCTTCTTCCTCCTCTTCTTCCTCCTGGAGGCTAAAACATGAAGGACAGTTACAGGAAATGGGCATAGCTAGTTTAATGAAGAGAAGGACCGGGGAGACATGATAGAAATTTTCCAATATTTGAGGGGCTGTCTCAGAGAGGAAGGGGTCAAGCTATTTTCTAAAGCACCTGAAGGCCAGACAAGGAATAATGGATGAAAACTGATCAAGGAAAGATTCAACCCAGAAATAAGGATAAATTTTCTGATAGTGAGAGCAATCAACCAATGGAACAGCTTGCCTTCAGAAGTTGTGGGAGCTTCACCACTGGAAGCTTTCAAGAAGAGACTGGACTGCCATCTGTCAGAAATGGTGTAGGATCTCCTGCTTGGGTGCGGGGTTGGACTAGATCAGGGGTCTCTAACCTTGGTCCCTTTAAGACTTGTGGACTTCAACTCCCAGAGTCCCTCAGCCAGCAAAGCTGACCTACAACATCCCTTCCAACTCTGTCATTCTGTTATTCCTCCTCCCGCCTACTTCTGTGGTTAGCTATGTCTAGCAAACAGCTGATAATAGCATGGAGAAGATTTGGGCTGAATCAATAGTGGATTCTCTTCTGAAATGTGGATGATGGGCTCTGGCATGGAAATGACTGTACAGTTTTTGGTGCTGGTCCTCTTGGCAAATCCCACTTTCCCCTTTTTTTTCAACCATTGAAAAAGAGCCTATATATTAAATGTGCCATTATACTCATCTTCTGTGTAATATTAGCTATGTCCAATTATCTAATGCTTACTTATTAAGTCATTAGAATATTCATTGGGATTTTCAGAATCCCAACGGTTATTTGATGTGTTGTATTTCTCATAGTGGAAAGCAAAAATTTGACAGTATAATACAGAGCATGGAAACCAATCTCTATTGCTTGGCAACATTTCTATTAAAAAGATAGGAATTGCAGTATGAGATTGATTTCTTGTCATCCCAAGCCTTCATGCATGGCCCACTTTGCAGAATAGTAGCAAGTAGAGTTATTATCAAAATACAGATATCTGCATATTTTATTTATGGAAGAAAGAGCATTGCAAAATGGGTAGGGGCGATTTGCAGAAAAAGATAACCAGGAGAAATGGCTAAGAAATACCTCTTCAAGTATCCCATTCTTCAATTTTATTTTGAGGCTGTAGAAATTGAACTTAATAAAACAGGCATAAGGCAAACAAACAGAAGATGAAAATAATCACCTACCACTGTTCTCACTTATGCTAGTGTGGTTTAATTGTTTGTAATTCAGTGTCAGTGAACTTAGCCATTGTGGTTTTGACATCCAGACTTGGTGTGAACCAAGCCAAATGTGGTCTCTCCAGTAAAACATGGTTAAACAGAAGAGTTTTGAATTTGAGCCGTGGGGAAAAATTAAAGCTGATTTAAAGAAACCAAACAAAATTACAGTTCTATGCCCACTACTGTATCTGAGAATAAAACAATTGTGTTTATACAATAAACGCCAGAACTGATGTGGTTTGATTTGCAAGTTGATTCTGATCCCAGCTGAGCAATGGAGTTCCTGGACAGTTTTCAACAAGCTTAACCTTCCCAGTGTTTGTTATGCTGATCTTTTTTTCAAGATTGCTATGAAGGTTTCTGGCACTCCAATTTCACTGATTCAGATGCAACAACTCCAATCTGAGAAACAGTGATACTACAGACAGATATAAATCTTGTCCCTGCCCACTTTCTCTTTCCCCTTCTCTTCCTTCATAACCGGTATTGACAATATGACTCCTCAGGGTAGCACAGTGGGATCCGAACTTTTTTAAAAAGAAGGCCAAAATCTTTTTATATCATGATTTTGGGTTAAGTGAATGAACAAAAACAAAATATAAATACAGCTATACAACAATATCATCAGTATTTGTGAAATTGTATAACTTCAAAAATAAGAATGAAAAAGGAGGAAGAAGAAAAACAGTGGGGCTAAAAAAATAAGTTGTAAATAGAACAACTCCAAAAATTGACCATATTTCTCAAAAGTCTTCTCTTTGGATATAGCTAAGAGAACAAATGGATTTTTAGCATACAATTTGTTTACTTATTTATCTATTGAATTTTTATTTCATTTTCATTTTGACTTATGCTGACTTACAGCTACTAGAACATTTATGTTGATATAACAGTAATGCAGATTTACACGTTCAATCCTTGTTGCAGTTCCAAATGCAACAATATTAGGATAAAATAAAATAGTATGAATTCTAGCTTTTGAATTACATCACCAAGAGTAAGATGTTTCAAACTATGCTTTATTGAAAAATTCGTGAGGTGTTCTGTATTCACAAACATTTTTGTTGTTTTAACATTTTGAGATGATAAAAGATTAATTTCACATTATTTACAGTGATCTTCTATGAATTTACAGAGATGAGACATTATGCCTGTTATTTATGTGATGCATAAATAACATAAATATCAATTTCATCACTTTTCTTCAGCTTTTTATAAAAATGGGGTTTTGGCTTAAGAGCCACTATTAATTTTTCCAAAACCTCTAATTACTGTATAATTTCTGAGGCAGCGATAGCATCTGGATTAAATAGACTAAATAACAAATGATTAAATTGAATATACTTCCAAGAACATTCCGAGTTCAATAAAACTTTTTTTAAATTTTATGTTAAAACAGTTCCTTGAAACTAAGGTGATCCTGATTAATTATGTTGTGACAAAGCCCGTCTATCATAACCATTGTTTAAAATACTTAATTTAAGTTTCTGAGGGGTAAGAAGTCCACATAATGTTTGCAACCAAGTAATTTTTATCTATGCTTTGCAACATTAAATGTAGATACTGAAAATATTAAATGTGGATATTGAAATAAAATACAAACAAGGTTCTCAGTATAGTATTAGCCAGAATTTCAATGGGTTCAAGCAGAGGTGGGTTTCAGCAGGTTCTGACCAGTTCTGAAGAACCAGTAGTGGAAATTTTGAGTAGTTCGGAGAACCAGTAGCAAAAATTCTGACTAGCCCCGCCCACATCTATTCTCTGCCTCCCAAATCCCAGTTGATTGGGAGGAAATGGGGATTTTGCAGTAACCTTCCCCTGCCACGGCCACCAAGCCACGGCCACCAATCCATGCCACACCCACCAAGCCACGCCCACAGAACCAGTAGTAAAAAAATTTGAAACCCACCACTGGATTCAATTAATAAATCTTGGTTGAACTAAAGAAGACTTAAATATTGAAGTTCCTACGGCCAAAACCCAATGGATTAAATGCTAATGATAATGCTGAAAGTATGGAAAATTAAATCTATCTTTCTCTATTTATTTATATGTTTGTTTGCATCCTGCCTTTATTATTTTTACAAATACCTCAAAATGGCTAACATATTTAATGCAACTGATAGTTGTCATTTGTGAAAGGAAGACTCTTCAAAAATATCTGTTTGGTGTTCTTCATTTAAAATAATGGAATAGAATAAATATAAATTGATCCCAAAGGCTAAAACTCTGGCAGACCTTTTTTGTTCTTACCCAACTTCCCAGGAAATTTTGAAACTTTTTTCGTTTCAATTTTTTTTCATGCCTCCAGTTTGTTAAAATCAGTATGTTATATCATGGTTTGGACAAAGCCCTTAAAGTATAGTTTCCCAGTTTAGAGATCATAGGATACTGTACTTTATTAAATTGATTGTAAAGAGAGGCCCACAAGACTAAACAGTCTTTCCTCTAGGTTGTTTATAAGGAGGATTCTGAAGAAAGGACCTGCTCAAAATATATTGAGCATTCAGAACAGTTTTACAAAGAACTTGAAGTTTCTTCTTTTCATTGCTGTGCTATTAATTCTCTTCTTCTTTTTTATGAGCTAGCAAAGGAAGTACTCTTGTTTATTTTCTTTTTCTTTTTAGATTTTAATAAATCCTGCCTTTATTATTTTTATAAATAACTCAGGGTAGCAAATGTACGTGATACTCCTTTTTCCTCCCCCCCCCCCAGAGTACAACAACTCTGTTAAGTGAGTTGGGCTTAGAGAGAATGACTAGCCCAAAGTCACCCAGCAGCTTTCATGCTTCAGGTGGGACTAGAACTCACGGTCTCCTGGCTTGTAGCCTAGTTGCTTAATTACTAGACCAAACTGGCTCTCTTTGAACTAGGATTGTTACAACAGAGCCAGCACTATGTTATTAATTTGACATTCCATAGAAATCCTGCTCTCACAAGATTTGAAGGTATTTGTTTATTTGTTTAGCATGTAGCAATAAAAGTGGAGTAATTTACAAAAATAACTGGGATAGCATCTTTGGTCATATGTAGCCAAGTGGGACAGAATTGTAGAAAATTGGAGCAAAGAACTTCCAAAGATACCACAAAGTACCAAATGTAACTTTCAAACAAAAACATGATAAATAATGGACATTCTTTACCTTTTGAAAGAAGAGAACAAAATGCTTATTCCTAGCCAATGGATAGAAAGGTAGTGGCTGGAATATATTGCCTGAAGATGAGTCAGGAGTCAGTCTTGCTCTGACGTCAGCTGTTTCCAGATGGAGAAAAATTGTGCAGGCTGCAGGCAAGAGGTTCAACTGTTCCCTCAGGCATGGCCAAATTTCATAAAAGCCACTCAAGCAAAGGGAGCGGCAGCTTGCAGTTGAATAGGAAACTCTTCTCTCTGTGTGGCATTTGGGTTTCTTCTTTGGAATGAAACAATCAAAAGGCACAGCTTGCTCCACCCAGACACCCACATAATGTTAGAAGCACAAAAGGTGCCAGAAAGGATATTATGGGACAGGGTTTTTTTTTTCTTTTCCAAAACCTGCATCACATTTAGAGCCATTATCGTAGAGTTTCTCCATTTTGGTAACTTTAAGATAGGTGGACTTCGGCTCTCAGAATTCCCAGCCACAAAAGTTGCCAAGATTGAGAAAGTCTCCATTACAGATTATCTTGAAAAGAAGGAACACATTTCTCAAGATATTGTGTGGGATTTCTGACTTTCTAAGGATCACATATCTTGTTTTGAATCTGACTTGTTAATAAGATTTACCAGCAAGGTTTCCACGGAGACTAAGATCAGAAATGTTGAGAAAGAACTTTCTGCTTCCTCCAGAATTATGACTGCTTACTTTTCTCTTAAGAAAAACAAACACATCTTGACCTTTAAAATTGTTCCCTGTATTTTATTGGTGTAATGGTTTTGGAATAGTTTCACTCTGTGATTTGATTGCTATCTTATTTTAATTAGTTTTGGTTCTTAACAGAAAAAAATGATATATATGTATATTTTGTTACCAAAATGATTTATTACTGTAGGGGAGAGGGAAGTGATCTGTTCAGATTGTTCAAATATCCCTAATGTGGCAGTCTGTATTTATTACAGATTAAGGTTAAATGGCAGGACATCGACTTACTTAAGGCCATAAAGCAAACTGAAACAATGCCACATGTTTGACCTTCTCATCTACTTTTTCTTGCAAGAATTATGGTGTAATGAGAATTTCTGTGTATTCACATCTGCTTCATATCTTAAATTTTAGTTAATTGTGATTCATTTCTAAACTTCCCAATTGCCACAATTTCTCATTCTCTTTTACTAAGTTATTCCTGGTTTTCTTGGCAGCAATTAATCCAAGATTTGCGATGACAACCAAAGTCCCGATGGATCCCTATACCAGGGATAGAAATGCAGATGCAAATACAGATGTAATCGTAGATGAGGAACACGGTACCTTATTTTCCTTTTCTTACACAGATGAAATAATTCTTCATTTGCTCAATTGATCTAACTCCCACAAGGACTTTCCTTGACTTCATGAAATAAATAAAACCACAGACTAAAACAAGATTTTGGAACCACTCAGGGAGGTATTGTTCCAAAAATTTTCTGGAGAGAAGCCATAGATGTAAATTTACAGAGTTAGATTTATCACTTTATGGTGACTCCTTTCCTATTTTTAGTAGTGCCAACTGGTGGTCATAGGAAGGAAGTACTTAAGCTCCCTGGTACTAGCAGGTCCCACAGAACTCAGAGTTCTCCCTTATGTTACTTAACAGAGCCCTCCCCTGTGTTGTATTGACAAGTTGTTGCCTTGACCACTATTGTAGTAGGCTTCTAATCCAATTATAAAAGTGTTGGTTATTACTTTTAAAGCTGTGCAGAGATGTAACACTGGGACATATCAGGCAACATCTTGTCACTCTTGAATCTGTCTGTCTGGTCCTTACATCAAGAGCGGATCATTGAGAGTTCCCTTCCTCAAGAGGTACATAAATCATGGGACAGGCGGCAAACCTTCTTGGTAGTGGCTTCCATTTCTGAATCTCACTTTTCCTAAAGTTACATATGATCCTTACTGTTCTTATATTTGATAAGAAAATAAAATCAATCCATCTACAAAAAACCTTTGGCCCTGGTTGACTGTGGGTATCTACCATAGGAACTTTATTGAATTAATGATTACATTGTCCTGAAGTTTTCTTTTCTTTCATTTTTTGAGTCTATTATCAGTGGTTCATTCTCCAGAGTCCCTCCAGATTGGAGCAGCTATAATAAGCCTTATTAAATAAACAAACAAAATTCTTTTGAGGGAATTACATTGTTTCAGCAAAGATGGGGTGGGAACTTTTGATCGTGTTCACACTCGCTTAATTGCTGCAATGTTAATTAAGTAATACATTCCTAATTGTCTCACAGTTTTTCACTCTCCTTTGTTAAGTTCTTCCTCCTTGTTTCCTTGGCAGCAACTAATTCACAATTTGCAGTGGCAACGAAGACCCCGATGGATTCCAATGCCAGTGATGCAGACCCAGATGGATTCATAGACCCAGATCCAGCCATAGATATAGAACATGGTATCTTGTTGTCTTTTCCTTACGCTGCTGAAACAGTTCCTAATTTGCTTAGTTGGTCTCACTCCAACTACTGAAACCCTTGACTGCATAAAATAGTTAAGACCACAGATTAAACCAACATTTCTGAGCCCTGAGGGAATTATTATTCCCAAGCATTTTGGAGGAAAGCCATAAACGTGAAAGTATAACTAACCGTTATGGCTTTATTTGCAGGTAATATAGTATGATGTGATTGCGAGTACTAACAGAATCAGTGATCTCATTTGGTGCCAAAAAGAGAGCTTCCTTTAATCCCCAGTATAGAAATGTTCCTCCAGCTTTATTTCATTCTAGAATTTTAGAATGCTTATGATAAATATGGATATATTCTATTTGTCTTCCCAACAAGATATAAGAATGTTTAAGAAATTTCGACATGAATTAGATCACTAACTATTTGCAAATGCAGACAAAAATACCTAGATTAGTAAAAAAAAAATTGTATATTTCTGTTTCATAAAAAAGGTGTCTGGGCCCCAAGGGAATTTTACATTTTTCAGAAAGCCAAACATTTTGATGCATGAACTACCCTGATGATAAAATCAATCAACAAATGATTTTCCAACTTTAACTCAAAGATGGAGAATGTGAAGTGACCTAATTATCCAGCATTATTCCAGAGTGACTGAAGCTACATTACCTACTTTCTAGTGATTAAACCTCATAAAACCCAAAGGACTTTCTTATTAGAAAACATTATATGAATGCACGCTCTAATAAATATTTGCATATTGTTATACAAAGCTCTGATTTTCTATAGAGACCTGAATCTGTATTGCTGTTGTGGTGGTTTAGATCATTATCCATCACACAAATTCAGGAGCTCATGATAGTAAACATAACATTTCTTTCTTTCTCTTTTCTCTACCACAAACCTCTGTGATAGGCTGAATAGTAAAAGGTCCAAAGTCACCCAACAAGATTCTATGACTAAGTGTAAACTGGAATCTGAGTAGATTTGAATCTGGATTCCCCAGGACTAGCCAACATCTGAACTGTTGGCTTTTGGATCGTTAATATTATAGATACAACATATATGCAAAGGAAAATAGATTACCTACGGGACCATCTACTGCCAAAGTCTATCTCCCAACGACCGGTGCGCTCTCACAGAGAGGGGCTCCTCAGGGTGCCGTCAGCCAAGCAATGTCGGCTGGCAGCCCCCAGGGGGAGGGCCTTCTCTGTGGGGGCTCCTACCTTATGGAACGAGCTTCCCCCTGGACTCAGACAAATACCTGACCTTAGGACCTTCCGCCGCGAACTCAAAATTTACTTATTTCGTCTTGCTGGACTCGCTTAAATTTTATATTATTAAATTGATTTATGGGTTTTTAAATTTTGTTAGTAAATTTTAGTGGGAATATTTTTATCTATAAGTAGCCAAATTAAATAGGTTTTTAAAGGGTTGCTTTTAGTTTTGTACTGTTGTTTTCTTTCTGTATTTTACTTGTGGCTGTACACCGCCCTGAGTCCTTTGGGAGCAGGGCAGTCTATAAATAAAAATATTATTATTATTATTATTATTATTAACCTAAATGCAGCCTCATTTTTCCATATTGTTTCCACAATTATTCTTCTGTTTCCTTACCTTTCCAGATTTTTACCCAGGGACTCCCAAAAGTCCCTTTCCTATTACAAATTTTTCAGAGACTATGGATATTTTGGAGACCACTGTACTGAGCACCACAATGACCACTATTATGGGAAGCTCCCAGCCTGTCATTAGAAGTGGGACAGCTGATAACCTCATCCCTGTCTACTGCTCCATTTTGGCAGCTGTGGTGGTGGGTTTGGTGGCATATATTGCCTTCAAGAGGTAAGTAGCGGAGACAGTCTGGAAGACAAGTGTGCAGGAGGAATGTTGTGATGGATGAGCAGTGATAGGCAGTGTCTAAAGTTGATCTTGCTCACTGTCTAGATGTCCTTCAGTTGTTCAAACTGCTTCCTGTATCTGTTCTCTTGGCTGACCATAGCGAAACACATTCATGACTAGCATATTTTGCAGTTAAAACTATAAACTCCAGCATTACCAATGACAATATGATGATTTGCGTCCAACTTTCATTTTTCTTTCAAGGAAATAGTGTGTAAAATGTCATATCATTGACTATACTTGAACAGTCCTCTAGGGCCTAAATACTGTTGCCTTCCTGCAACCTCACATAATTTGCAAGCAGGAGAGGCTAAGAGGCAAAGGAGAAAAAGGTAGCAATGGAAGAGGAAGCCATTTTGTGAGTATGTGCTTACAACAGAAGCAGATTTTTCATACAGTACTGCAAAGCATACAGTATTTGACCTTTAAATGTAATTCCTGGGACACTCTCAAGAAAGTAGATGGGGAATAAGATGCAAATGAATTTGATTTATTTTCATATGATGATTATTCTTTACATTTTAATAATTTCTAATAAGAATCTTTTGGTGGAGCTCGGGGGCCATGTCTCTGGCATGCAATAGAGAAGAATGGAACCATTCTCTGTTCCCAGCTTCCTTTATACCATTCCCTTAAGTGATAGGCATCTTTATAAATACAAATAGATGTACTTCAATAATTTCAGAGCTGGTCACATGCAATTATCCTTGAATGGCAAGGATAAGTGTCCTCTAGAAATAACCATTCAGGATTGAAATATCTAAGTTGCTGTTATTTGAAATTAGATCCTTCTCAGTGCCAGTCCAGAAATATCTTGCCTCTAAGATTGCCAACTTTTAAGTGGTTACTCTACACATATGGCCACAAAAGAATGGGAAGATGATAATGATTATGTCCATACTATGAATTATTATCTCTGGCTGATTCCTATACCTCAAGTGGTTGATAAAGGCATAGAAGCAAGCCAAACATAAGTTTGTTTTTTCCTATGATTGAGAGACATTACTCTTTTTTTGCATGAATGCTGATTTCTATTATAAGATAAAATCCATTATCTTATATCTCAAGCTTTAATATAACATATTCTACTTTTAGAAAGCCAGTTGTGTTGGGAAGCATTTCCTAAAGTGTAACCCAAGGATCCCATGCTCCTGCCTCTTCTCTTTCCATTGATGCCTACTGGACTTCCTTCTCCGAAAATGAGAGTCGAAAATAATAAGAATCATATGATTGCTTCACCTTGTAATCAACAACATATGGATTGGCCTAGGAAATGATTAAGAAAAAGCAAATAAGAAATAAGAAACTAGATCATTTCTGGAGCCATGTCCATCATTTCCTCCATCCTCCAGTTCAAATATCTTCAACCATCAATGTTAGATGACATCATTACCATATGTGTACATATGCCTGAATCACTTTATCTATTTAGGAGCTCTCCCAAAGGTTCTTTTTCAAGAGACAACTGGACTTTCAGGTTTTTCCTTGAAGATCTTTTGCTTCTCATCCAAGAACTTCTTCAGCTCTGATTGGATGATGGGGAATGGAAGGATTTATACTCCTTTCAGACAGCTGGACATTTGCATTCTTTTAGAATAGAATAGAATAGAATAGAATAGAATAGAATAGAATAGAATAGAATAGAATTTTGTATTGGCCAAGTGTGATTGGACACACAAGGAATTTGTTTTGGTGCATATGCTCTCAGTGTACATAAAAGAAAAGATACGTTCATCAAGGTACAACACTTACAATACTTAATGATAGTCATAGGGTACAAATTTACCACTTAATGATACAACACTTAATGGTAGTCATAGGCTACAAATAAACAATTAGGAAACAATCAATATAAATCATAAGGATACAAGCAACAAAGTTGCAGTCAAACAGTCATAAGTGGAAGGAGATGGGTGATGGGAACAATGAGAAGATTAATAGTAGTACAGACTTAGTAGTAAATAGTCTGACAGTGTTGAGGGAATTATTTGTTTAGCAGAGTGATGGCGTTCAGGAAAAAACTGTTCTTGTGTCTAGTTGTTCTGTTGTGCAGTGCTCTATAGCATCATATTGATGGTAGGAGTTGAAACAGTTTATGTCCAGGATGCAAAATAAATATTTTCACAGCCCTCTTTTTGACAGTAGTATACAGATCCTCAATGGAAGGCAGGTTGGTAGCAATTGTTTTTCTGCAGTTCTAATTATCCTCTGATGTCTGTGGCTGTCTTGTTGGGTTGCAGAACCAAACCAGACATTTACAGAGGTGCAGATTACAGACTCAATAATTCCTCTGTAGAACTGTATCAGCACTCCTTGGGCAGTTTGAGCTTTCTGAATTGGCACAGAAAGAACATCCTTTGTTGTCCTTATTTGATGATATTTTTGATGTTAGCTGTCCATTTTAGATCTTGCAATATGGTAGAACCTAGAAATTTGAAGGTTTCTACTGTTGATAGAATTGTCTAGTATTGTGAGAGGTGTTATCTAGTATTGTGAGAGGTGAAAGTATGGAAGGATTGCTCCTAAAGTCTACCACCATTTCTATGGTTTTGAGTGTGTTCAGTTCCAAATTGTTCCGGTCGCACCACTAGTTGTTCAACCTCCCATCTGTATGCGGATTCATCATTGTCTCGAATGAGACTGATCACTGTTGTGTCATCTGCGAACTTCAGTAGTTTAATAGATGGATCGTTAGAGTTGCAGTCGTTGGTATACAGAAAGAAGAGAAGTGAAGAGAAGTGGGGAGAGCACACAGCCTTGCGGGGGGGGCTGTGCTAATTGTACAGGTATCTGATGTTGTTAAGCATCAGTTATGTTAGCAAGTTGTTAAGGTCACCTGGAGATTTATCTGTGTCATCAGAGACACCTGACTGGTGCAAATGGCCCCCATGACACAGATAAATCTCCAAGTGACCTTAATGACTCACTAAAAGAATGCAAATGTCCAGCTGTCCGCAAGTATAAATCTTTCCATTCCCCCCCCCACATCCAGTCAGAGCTGAAGAAGCTTCTTGGATGAGAAGCAAAACGTCTTCAAAGAAAAACCAGAAAATCCAGTTGCCTCTTAAAACAGCATCTTTGGGATAACCATGACCTGGATGACTGAGAATCTCCATAGATATTGAGGAGCTCATTGACTCAACTCCAAGCTCTTATAAAAGTGGCTTTTTGGTCTCCTGGTTCATCATGGTTGTGCCCAGCTTTTTCTAAGAAAGCATCTTAGTATGGATGGATTCTCCAGATTTTGATGGGCTACAAATCCCTTGATTCCTTACCATTTGTCATGTTTGTAAGGGCAGGTGAGATTTGCAGTTCTGGAAGGCCTCACTTTTGCCCTAACCTAGGCATGAACAAATGCTTTTCCTTCTGTAGGGAGAAAGAGAGCTAACCCTACAAATTCACAATCAGTGGTGGCAACTGCAGTGACTTTCAGGAGCCAATATAAATGAAAGCACCCTTATCTGGATTGGCAAATTAATCCATACAGTGAGAGTTCTGTCTGGACAAGCCTTGAAAAGATAGCATTCACCACACCCTAAACTTCATGATATGTAGAAAGGAATTAATTCTTGGTGGCCCTGCCAATTTTGTAGTGTACTGTGGGTCAGAAGAAAGAACAGGTATTCTTGGCTCAACTGTCAAACATTTTCATCCTCTAGGTGGAACAGCTGCAAACAGAACAAACAGGGTGCCAACAACCGTCCTGTCAACCAGACGCCTTCCCCAGAAGGAGAGAAACTTCATAGTGACAGTGGCATCTCAGTTGATAGCCAAAGCCTCCACGATCAACAGCCACCAACACAAACAGCATCTCTACAAGGCAAGAGGAGGGGTCAAGCTGAAGCTGGGAGGGGAAAAAACCAAAGAGCAGGAATGCAATTCAGAAAGACAGGAAACCACTAATTACCAAAAGATACTATAGCCTGGCAGACACCAAGAGGACAGTTAATCCAAGAACCATCTACTTTCTAGATCACATCCCTCCTGTAAACTAACCAATGAAATTCCAACTATAGTTTGCCCCAGGCAGATAGCAAGCATGCACAAGTTTTTGTTGATGCAACTGTAACTAACAAACCAAGTAAAATTACAATGGGGAAATAAGCAAGGTGGGGCAAATAGCTGTATTCCTCTGCTTCAACATTTCACATTTTTCCAGAAATATCAGATTTAGTGTTTTTCCATTTCACTTCTTCTGACACATATCTCAAGTTAAATTGATTGCTCTGGAAATTCTGTGTTTTAGTTTGTACTAAAATTTGTGTGCATTGGGGTACACATTACTCTAAACTTTTTTTGTTATCTATTTTACTTATATACACTGTTTTTTACAAATAATTATCAAGTATAGTAAACAGTTAGTAATATAATATCCTTTTGTATATAATTCATGAATATATGCATTTGGGGTTAAACTTTTCTCTAATATCTAATATTCTCTTTTAATTGTTGGTGAACTACAATGCAGTCTTCAGAGATTTGAAAATTGGGGTATCTTAGTTTTGATCTATGTTTTTTTACAAAATGCAAAATATGATCAAGTTGCTGTCAAAGATAAAGCTAAACATATTTTTCTCCCATTCCTGGGAAGAAGGCTGATAACCCTATTTTATAGATACCAATACCAATCGAAATTGCGGAAAATTATTAGTTTCTCAAGAAATGCTATAGGACAGTGTTTGCTTTATGTTGAATTTAGACTAAATTTCAGTCCCAGGACATAATTTGGAAAAATCCATTGTTTTTCTAGTGCTTTCAAGTCAGTGCTGATTCCTGGAAACTGCTGGGATAAGTTCATGCAGTCTTTTTGGCAAGGTTTTTCAGAGGTTTGCCATTGGTTCCTTCCTAGAACTGAGAAAGAGTGACTGATCCAATGTCACCCAACTGACTCTATGCCTAAGGTAGGACTAGAACTCCCAGGTTCTGGTCTGATGCCTTAACCACTACATCAGACTGGATCTCTTGCCAAGTTCAGATGAAATACAAATACTTGCAGAATAAAAACAACAGCTCTCAAAATTATACATTTTTGGCTTCATACACTTAAAGTCAAGATCAATTTTCACTCTAGATGGATGAATTTATGTGCAATTGGCATAAAAGCTAGTTTACTTCTATTAAGCAAATAGGTATGGTCATTAAAACCATATTTTGCCTAGTAGCTGGGAGGCATTTTTATACCTAAGGACATAAAACTGCAGTATTCTTGTAAAAATTATGTCAACTCACGCTACTTCATCATGTGGATTATTTTGGGTTAAATTTAGAATTTTTTGAAAAGATTAACCCAAGGGTTTCACTTCAGGATTAGGATTAGGGGCATAAATCATTGAGATTATACTTTAAAAAAACATAATTTAGGAAAAATAAGGCATTTGTTAAATATACAGCAGGAATCCTGGTGGCATAGTAGTAAGAATGCAGTACTGCAGGCAAACTCTGTCCATAGCTTGGAGTTCGATCCTGACCAGCTCAAGGTTGACTCAGCCTTACATCTTCCAAGGTGAATAAAGTTTGGATCCAGACTGTTGGGGGCAATATGTTAACACTGTATGTCTCTCAGAGAGTGCCATAAAGCACTGTGAAGCGGTATATCAGTCTAAATCCTATTGCTAGCACAATTGCTATACAAGATTTTCAATAACTCAGTAGATGAGAAAGAACCAGTTTAGATTCTGACAGGTGCTGTTTTATCAAATTATGTTGCCTACCATTGCAACCACTGGCCACTAGTTATGACTCACTCTATGAGTCCATTTCTTCCCCAAAAGATTTTACCAGGTTGATATCAACCTATGGCATGAGCATTTGAGCGTGTGGGCATTTGTTCCTTTTTGATCCTTAGATCTTCTGCTGTTCCACTTCACAATTTTTACCTCTGTGCTGTTTGCATACAAATAATTAGTGAATAGTATTACTTGTCATGATAAACACTAATTAATTTAGTCATAATGTATGTAATAAATCATAACTGCCAGTTTCATAAAACATAGTAAGCCATAAATTATAAATTACAGTCTCTGAGTTCATGGGTCATGCTAAGCCAAAAAGAGAAAGTCACATTTTCCTTAAAACCAGTAAATGGAGTGAAGAGTAAATAAGAAAAATTACTCTTTTTCTATTTCTGGAAGCCCATGCCAACTGGACTGTTATGAATATGGACTGTTAATATGGAGGAGAAGAAGGAAAAAGGCAGATCATATGCATGTGGAAGAGCAGTGCATTATCTCTCAGTAAACTTTTTGTGTCTTGAGTTTGGTTTGGTTTGGGGTGGGTGGTTTGGTTTGGCTTGGCTTGGCTTGGTTTGGTTTGGTTTGGTTTGGTTTGGTTTGGTTTGGTTTGGTTTGGTTTGGCTTGGCTTGGCTTGGCTTGGTTTGGTTTGGTTTGGTTTGGTTTGGTTTGGTTTGGTTTGGTTTGAATGCCACTCCCACTCTTGGCAGTTTACAATAGTAAACAGTGTAATAAAAACTGCATGAAGACTTGAAGTGAACTGGGCCCAAGGGGCCTTTCAAAGTTCTCCAACATATTCATGAGTGAAGGAACAGACCATTTCTTTGATTTTCTCTAAGTGAACAAAGAACTCTCCTATGAAGGATAGGACTTCCACTCTGTGGAGACATGTACATCACTCTGAAAAAGCCACATGAGAACAATTTTGGCCTGAGGTTTTCCCTTGAGGTTGGCTTGAGGTATTAGAAGCCAAGGAGGCTGGAGAAACGCAACTGTCTGTCAGTTCTTAAATAACGAAGCTCAAGAACGCCACAATATTTTCTTCTTTGAACTTCCTCTGCCTGATTCTGGGTTTTCACAGGCAACCCTGACCTCTTTTTTTTGCTCTCCACGTGTTCAGCTGGGAGGCCTGAAGATACGTTGAACAAGGATTATCATAGCTCTCCATGCTATCTGGAGTCTGCATTGTATTTCATAGAAGCCTGTCTTTCAGGCTAAATGCTTGGTGCTTAGAAAGAGCTGTATGGAAAGCAGTGGTGCTATTCAGCCAGTTCTATCTGGTTCGGGTGAACCGGTAGTGGCGGTGGTAGTGAGGCTCTGCCCACCCGCCCGGACATCATCACGGCCTGTTTTTGACACTCAGTGCATGTGCAGAAGGTCCTGTGTATGCACGGAGATGGCACATGCGCTCCCATTTGCAAACCAGTAGCGAAGGTAAGTGAATACCATTTCTGATGGCAAGGGTGAATGAGTAGCCTTGTCCTTTACTCATTTGTAAGCCCACTTGTGCTCAGATGATGATATCTCAAAATTTGGAGCCACCATTCTTTCTTTCTACAAATGCATTGGGATTGTATCAAATGAGAAATCCTGGAACAAAAATGAACATTTATACATTTTTAATTTGAGAGATGTTTAGAATGGAGTGGTTACAACATTAATTGTAATACAGACAAAGAAAAGAATATCAGAATATTAAAGGGGGGGTTGAATGTTTATGTCTATGTGAAAATAATGGTGGTTATAATCTTACCTAGATTATTTAGAATAATTCATATTCTGCCTTGCCCAGTGAAGTTCATGAAATTATCCAGAAAAACCTTCATCCAAATCCTGAATATGGTTTACCTTTGAAAGCATATTGATCTGTTTATATTTCTTATAAACAGAACACAAATATCAATAATTCCATGCTTTTCAAAATGTTCAAATGCTGTTTTAAAAAGATAGTACAATATGTACTAAAAAGAATATTTCAACAAAGGAATTTTATATGAAATGCAAACCTAGGTATTTTACTGTGAAATGCATCTACAACGTTCTTGTGCCAGTCTTTGTGTGTGTGTATGTGTGTGTGTGTGTGTTAGTCAGTTAATACAGAATAAGATGGAGTAAATTCACATGAAACTGACTTGGACCAAAAAGAGTCTGAGCTAAATGCTGTACAGTAAAGGACTATCTATGGCTCCCATAATAATAGCTGAACATTTCCCCTTTCCCTCTTGGGTTTTCCCCCAGGATCATGCACAATTGCCGAGGATTGTTGTAGGCAACTAAAGCTTAATGATGTAGGGCCTGCTTGGGCGGGGGGGGGGGGCGGTTTGGACTAGATGACCGACAAGGTCCCTTCCAAATCTGTACCATCTGTATTCATTTTAAATTTGTCACATTGTTCTGGGGCAATTCCATGTATTTGCAATGTGTGGAATTGGCCCAGGTGCTAAAACCAACTTTGGAAACATGGAATAGGTAAGTGAATGAGTGACTCGCATGAAGTTATTATTATTTTTTAACCTTTCTCTATCCCAAACTCATTCCTCAATTTCAGGTCTTAAAGGAGATGGGAATCTTTACACCAGCCTGCCGCCTAACAAACGTGAGGAGGTTGAAAAGCTGTTGAATGGTTCCACAGAGGAGACATGGCGCCACCTGGCCGGAGAACTAGGCTACAAGGAAGATCACATAGACTCCTTTACACAAGAGGAATACCCCGTTCGTGCGCTGCTCTCTGATTGGTCCAGCAAGGACAGTTCCACCATGGATGCCCTTTATTCAGCCTTGCGCAAGATTCAAAGGGGGGACATTGTGGAAAGCCTTTACAGTGAATCCACTGCTAGCTCTCCAGTGTGAAGGAGAAAAAGGGGGCAGAGGCATTCTGAGTTAGCTCCTCATTTCCCCTGCCCCCACGGGTGCCTCTTGGAAGAAGAATACGTGAAGGAAAAATAGAGCTCATTCTTTCTGGAGACACTGGAGCAATCCTGTAAGCACTGGTTTAGTTATTTTTCCCTCTCTGCCCTGCTGTCCTGGTATTTTCGTCCAATAGCTCTTGCTAGTAACAGACAATAAGAAATGAAAGAAGGGAAAGGGAGTGGATGTTTTGCTTATACTCTATGTGCTCCTTAAAATCTCCTGGACTGATAGTGGACTGCTGATTCTGAACTGAGACAAGAATGAAGAAAGACATCTGTCCAAGGCCAATTGCTTGACTTCTCTTTCAGTTGCCTCTGACATTTATTCCATGCGCTTCTCTCATTATCCCATCGACATTAATTCTCTTTCTTCTCTTGCACATCTTCTTTCCTTCAGTCACCAGTTTACCCTATTTAAGCACATCTGAAATCAGGAGAAAGAAAGAAAAAAAACAACAACCAAGGAGACCAGCCAGATATGTTACAGAGTGATGAAGGATTCAAAGAAGGCAGAAAGAGCAGGAATGCTGGGCCTGAAACAAGGAGACATATGGTGTTTAGAGGACAAAGTGAACATTTGTTTTGAGGCAACCTCCTGGAGGGTCTCTGAGTGGGGAGAAAAGAAATGTGGACCAGGTTTCTAGCTATCTAAACTGACAATATGAAGATCAAAGTGAGAAGTTAAGGGATGGAACCCAAAGAGAAAACAAACACATTTCCATCCAAGTATTGGTGACCACATCAAGACTATATTTGATCTTGCCCTTGTTTTCTTGCTCCGATGCATTCTTCCTAGCTAATAAGGATTTTTTTTTAACCCTCTTCCATTTTCCTCTTTCTGGGTTTGACTGAAACCAGTAAAGTCATATAAACCCTTGCTTAAAGGGGCTAGATAATGGCCAAGTGCGAATATAAATTCCCTAAATAAATAAAATAAGCCACACTGATGAATGGACCTAATCAGAAGCAAACAAGACCAGTTGTCAGACATATTCATTCATTTTCCAAGGGATGCTGCTTTGATGAAGCCCTACGTTCTTCTTCAAACTGGTAAACCAATCACTGTGTGTTAAGAAGCTGTTATCTCTGTTGCATTAAAAGGGGAAGCAAGCAAACAAACAAACAAAATCCCTTAGTGGCCTTAATGCACAAAGTAGGGAGCAATCTATATGAAAACGTAGCTACTCTCAGAGGTAGAATTTTGCTGAATGTTATTCCTTTGTCAAGTGATGTACAGCCACCAAAGCAACCTGGTGTTTTCTGTTTTCAAATATTAGAGGGATATGAAAATATTATAGGGATAGGATGGTGGGGAAATATTCTACAAGCTAACAAGAATTACCAAAAGCTCTTGGGCAAAAAAAAAGAAAGAACTGGAACTGAACAATGCCCTCCCTCTGTGTCTGCATTACAAGATTCGTTGGTTTCTTTTACTCTTATTCTGATGATATTCATATAGACCCGATGGGGAAAAAAATGGCATTTGAAAGCTGATAGTATTTTAAACAGTTGACTGGGTTGTTGATGGGAATTTTTAGCTGCTTATCTTGTTTCTCTGATTTAAAACCGTGGAGAAGAAATCTCTCCATCCTATGTATGCACGCACACGTATATATAAATATATACTTAGAAAGTAATGGGGATACTTCCTGGGGAATGTTAGTTAGGAATGCTAATTAATTTCCTTTCTCAACCAAGAGATGATTAGGGAAGCTTGGCAGGCTGCACAAAGTGTTGCTATTCTGATCATTTTTCTGTCATCATACCAGTTTTAATGGTTTGCCTCACCAGAAAAACTTCTATTTTAACCTTGACATTTCTGCTGTCAACAAAACTTAGTAGCAATTTTAAATAAGATGGTACAAACAGATTGAAAAAAGTTAATTACATTTTTGCTTTCTATTTAAAAACTTTTTACAGAACAACTAGAACCATGCCTTTATTCGTAGAATGTTGCTATTACATAATGATAATAAAGGAGCCAGAGGAAGAGTAGTAATATATCTAATGGACTCCTAAATTGTTTAGAAGGAAAATATGGAGATGCATGGAGGTACTTGTGGCCTTGCTGATTTTGGGCCTAACTAGGCCCACCTAGCTTAACATTCTTCTTTGATCTGGAAGCAACCTTCATTTATTCAGACAGAAGACTTTTCATGTCAATTCTGAAACCCAAGTTCCCTTTTTATGGTACGAAGCACAAAAAGCTTGTGAAGACACACAAAGCAGGCACTTTACCTCAGAAGTCCAACTCACAATTTAGTTCAACCTCCTCTTGGTATACAATTTGGAGATGACTCTAATGGCCCTTTGCTCTTTTTGTAGAGATATGTGCCTTGTTCTGCAGTGACTATCCCTAAAGAAGTAAACGGACTGCCAGATGTTTTTGCATTTTTTGAACATGCAAGTCCATTAAACAACTCTGCCTTTTAAGGTCTACTGCATTAAGCCCTTCATTTTTCTTTTGGGACAATCAAATCTCGACAGATTAAGAGATACAGGCAAGCTAGAAACCCCACTTGAATTTCAGATTACAGCAAACAGCTATAGCAAAATATAGCAAAATTTGGCAGGTAAATTTTGGCACATGACACACATGAGTTGGAGCTTTCCTGCAAAAGAAAGAAAGCCCTTCTTCTTCTAAATGTTATTCCTTATTGTTCTGAAGACAGTAGGAACAAGAAAACCAATAAATATAAGAGACTGAATGATTAGTATTCCTGAATAATAAACTATGAGGTATAAATGTATCATATTGTAACTGTTATGCAACAGCTACATCTCTTCCCCGAATCATGTTTTCAGGTGCCATGATCTTAGGAAAAGATTGGACTGTTTTAAAATGTTGCAGAGACATCCTAAGTTTGTCCTTCTAAGCTTTTTGGAATGAAATCAGAAATGTGGTACAGTTATGTTGAATATCATAACCGTGTGGTTGATAGGCGCTGTTAGTACTTGCGTATGAAGACTCCTCCTCATACTTGACTAACAAGGACACAGTGTCAGTGAATAACAGTGTCTTTGAAGTACAACTTTTTCTTTTTTCTAACCCAGGAAGTTAAAGGATGTTGAGTTCTTATGCTAAGAATCCATAAAAAGAGATGGAAATATGATAGGGCAAAGAAAGGCAGAGCCTGCTTAATTGAAATTTGGCCTATTTTACCTGGAATAAATTATCCTGAATAGAGTATATCTCTATATCAGAGCCATGCTTAGTTGTAAAGATACATGTGTAGAAGAGAATAAAATGGGAAAATAACACTTTATTATAAATCATTATAAATTATAAATCAGACATAAAGCATATGTCTCCATCTTATTCACTGCATTGAGCACAGTAAACCTGTGGTTCTCCTTTGTGGGTTCAAATGACAAACTATCCAAAAAGCTCAATAGTTCCTGCTAGTCTCCTGCTAGAGGGTTGAAGGAGACTAATTGGTTATTTTCTCATGGCTACTTAAAAGGTGTATGAGAGAGTGTGTATATACCCAATACACACACTTCCAGGCTAGAATCCATGTTACTTAAGGAAGGCAATTGGATTTCCAGATTTGGTGGATCCAGGAAAACCCCTCCCTCCATTCCATTGGAAAAAGGAAGTTTCCAAAGTTGAATTTCTTCCTTGAAAATTAGAACTTTTTCTCCAATCTTGGTTGAATGACAATTTGTAGTTCAAACCGTTTTGTTTCTTCATTTGTTTCTGTGGGGGTTTTATATCTTATCCCAAAATCCTGAATAAATATTTCTCTTGACAGAAGCATTGGACTGATTAGTAGGTTTCACTGTGGCTAGCTAGTAGGTTTCACTAAGGTGGACTGCAGATCTAGTCCCTTCTCTTCTAAGTTGGCAAGGATGGGCAACTTAAAAAAGATTCTGAGGAGAAAAAGGACACACCTTTGTGACCGCAAATGATTTTGTAACAGCTGTATGGCCAAATGTACATGTGTACTGTGAAAATATGAATAAGTAGGCATAGTTGTGCCCTTATGTATGTATTCCAAGAAGGGTAAACTATATGAAGTGTTCAGTTGGGATTCCATCCCACCCCCGGATGCAGTTCTTGCATTTCAAGAGGTTTGAATTTCTCTGCCCTAATTCTTCCCTATTCCCTGAACCAAACTGACATCACAAAATTTCCCCTAAATTTTGCAGCCTCTCCAAGTTTACTTTGCAATCAAAAAAGACAAACTGAGCAGATTTAGATAAACATACCTAATGGGCCTACAGCTGTTCCAGACATTTCAGAGCAGACACAGATGTTAGCTTTTAATGATAAATGTTCTGGAGTCCATGGCTTATGTTAAACTATTATATGTGTTTGAGTTCATTTCAACTAATTGATGAATTATGATTAGCAACTAATCAGTTTTGGTGATTAGCCAAGACTGCTGTGTGGCTAACTAGCAGCAAACCACTTTGAAGGGCAGCACCTTTGTAGAGTTATCATTCAACAAAATCATTTTTATGCGTTGTATCCATCTTCTTTTTCACAATATGCATGGGCTATTTAGTATATGGGTGGTCTCCTGTCCAATTGCTGCTCAGATCCAAACCTGTTTACTTTTAGAAGCTCAGTTGAATCAAGTGTACTTTCATAAACATTGGTTATAGCACTAGTAGAACATGTTTCTTCAGCTGCACACTATAAAAAAGTGGAACTGTAATTGACTTTCCATACCATTAAGGGACATTGTGGCTTTTCCCATGCATTCATCCCATTGTCCTTAGCACTATTCTTTTATCTTTTTAAAATATGTAGCTTTGACATAGTCAGGAACTTAAAGCAGCTAAACCTAACCTAGATAACCCTTAATATCAATTTCTTTTGTGATGTGGTTCTATTTTTAAATTTACTTTTAAATAGGACCAAAATATCTTCCCAGCTTTAGCTCTGTTACAGCAAAACACTGCTTATATTGAACTTTCTGAAGAGTTCTATCGCTTTGATGTCATAATGCAATATGTTTCCAGATATAACTATTTTAACATGTAGTCAGTGGTAAGGATTGGAACAATATTTTTTTAAAAATGTTAGTAGCTTAGTTTTAATGTAATACTTAAGCATTAGAGGGTTAATTTTTTAAAAATTGAAAAGCTAATACTGGTCATACTGTTAAGCTATGACTGGAAAGAATATTCTTTCATTAGTAACACACTTTCATTTATACAGAATTTTACTTCTATTTTATTTTAGACCGGGAGTATGTGTGTGTGTGAGAGAAAGAGAGAGAAAGAGAGAGAAAGAGAAAGAGACAGACAGGCAGGCAGAGACAAAGAGAAAGACTGAGTGATTCAGAGAAAGCAATTAAAAAAGCAATTAAAATGGATGACGATTAAAAGGGCATCTAGTCAAATTGCAGGCATGATGATGAATGAAATCTTTTGGTCTCCCCAATCTTTTTTTAATACAGTTTTTATTAGTTTATAATATAAAATACAAAAATACAAAAGTAAGTAGTAGGAAAAATAAGGCAGGGGAAAACGAAGGAGAAGTGTAGAAAAGAAGGGGAAAAAGAAAAAAAGGCATTGATTTCCGACTCCTCTGGTGCAATAGAATAAAACAGTAAAATCAAACCTCAACTTTTTACTTTTACATAATGCCGTGAACTAGCCATTTCAATAACAACAAATCTATCTAATCAGTAAAAACCAAAAATCAAACTTTCATTTTTTTCCACCTCAAGCACAAAGTCCAGAAGCGGTTTCCAAGTAGAAACAAAAGTAATTGGTTTTTTTTCTTCTTTTATTAAAGCAGCCAATTTAACCATCTCTGCTAACTCCATCAATTTTTGCAGCCGTTCGCCCATTGTGGGGAACAAAGTGTCCTTCCGTTTCGGTGCATAAACTAGTCTTGCTGCTGTCTACATATATAACATCAAAGTTCCAATTCTTTTCCCAAGTCTTTTTCCATTAAACCAATCTAATGTCATACTTTCACAAAAGCAAAAGAAAAGTGCTAAAGGCATCTTACACTTGAGTGACTTGGTTATTCCTCCTCCACCTGAACAGTCATGGAAAACACCACCTACAAAATTCAAGAGAATTATAAATGAGAGATAGTATTATGCAGACACCATCACATTGGAGTAAATAAATCATGGTTACTGTACCATAAACCTTTACTGGAGAGCAGCCTTGGCAGTTCCAGACTGTAATCCAGGTATCAGACTGGAAGTAATGTCCCAAACGAGATCATGTTATATGAAGCTCCAGACTACCATAGGAGCCAAATGACTTGGACCCATATATTGGCCTGAGCTCAAATTCCCCAACTTGGATCAATCTGGGAATTAGAAAGGCATCCAGTGCGTAGGATAAAGAATCAAGGTCCTCTAAAAGTAGCCACCCCATTGAAATGTTTAATAAGGGGGAAAATGTTATATGCTCTGAGAGTAACTACATTTATTTAATCCAATCAGTGCATTTTGTCTTGGGCCCATCCATTACTTTATCTTTCTGACTTGCCCATTTTTTTGGAAACTGTGCTCAACCACCGTTTAAAAGTTACATGTGGTGCTCAACTTGAAAAGGGTCACACTCCCTATTGTAAGTTATCTTTTGTCATTTTCTTCCTAAGCCTAAATTAATACACTCACACTGCAATGAAAAAATTAAATGTTAAAAAGTTATATTTATGTAGTTACTTACCAAGCACATCTAAATTATGTTAAAGTAACCAGAATATCTTTACAATCTCGACTTTTGAGCACCCTTAATATTTGGAAATTGAAAGTTGGAAAATTTGAAACACCTAATCCAGTACTTTAACTAGTGCACTGATTTTATGTTTCACATGAGCTTAATGGGCTAGATCATGCAACAGCATCAGCCCCAAAGAGCAAACTAAGATTATTACCAACCAGACTTAGAAGTTTGTACAAAGGTAGTCACAAAGTATTCAGCTGGTGAAGCATATTGTCTGAACACAGCCGTTTTGGAAGTGCCGATTGCTCGTTAGAAAGAGAAGGCGTTTAACACATACTAGAAGATCCTTGCCTTCATTAGAAGACAAATGCTTTGATACTTTTTATGTGACAAGCACATAAAAAGATCAGCACTTCAGTCAAGCTGTTGTGACTGTTAATGGTAATTTTCTTGACACCCCCACCCCTCAAATGCCCCTGCATAACTTTTGGCATTTTTCCCTCTACTATTTACCTAGAAACCACCTAAAAATAACACACACAATGCCAACAGGTCAAAGAGCGGATGAACCAACTTTCTGACTCCAGAAGAACAAATGATGTTAAGCAACAATTTATTTGAATCCATTTCTGTCTAAACTTCAAACCTTCCCCCCCCCTGCAGAAGACAATCTAAACGGTAAGTAACAGACATTGACAGAAGCAGCCAGCACCAGAATGAGGAGAGCTGCCCAGATGTTCCTTATTTTAAAGTCGAGTTTTGTTTTACATCTTGTTTATGTGCTAAGAGATACCCAAGGTTGTTTAATTCTGTGTTATTATCTTGCTCAACCTTTTGTAAGCAGATCTGAAAGTGGAAATCTTTCATAATCTCAAGATGGAAAGGGGATTATGTGGTTATTCTTAGGAGATGGGAAAGGCTCTTTTTATAGGCACTGGAACTCATGCTCCACTGTGGCCATGGAAAATGTTTTCTTTTCACCTTTAACCAATTGACAAGCTTCAAAACCTGCCCTATTTCTAAATAACCAAATTTGGCCCAGGACACTGCTGACAGATTAAAAATGAGAGCAGTAAAATTCTGAGTTCCTTATAGGGAAGTGATTTTATATAAAATTGATAAAAATAATTGTGTGGCACAAAGAGCAACATTAGTTTTTGAGGCAAAGCTTTAAGGACACTTTCTGAATCCTTGCACACATGAAATAATGCACAAATGTTTGCTTGCTTCTTTCTGTTTTGAGCCTGCTTGAGTCCACAGCATCTCTGGCCAGCATGAGTTAATTTTTTTTTTAAAAAAATCAACATATTTCCAAGAAGAAGAAAAATAGGTAATAAGGACTTTGGGAGATGGGGGGAAGAGATGCTGACTAGGGAATGATGAGATAAGAGAGGCATAGCCTGCATTCAAAAGATACCCTTCTTAGTTTTTCAAGATGTAAAGAAGATGGTGAGAGATTTGTACTTTCAGATTTGCAAGATTCTGTTAATGTAGCCTTACAATAAAGTAGAATTAACTCATCTGGTATGTTCTCTGTCTGTTCCATCTGGTAAGACTGACAACACATGACTAGAAGACAAAAACAGAAAACAAAAGGGCTCAACCACTATCCTTATCCACAGCACAGAAAACAATAAGTTCTTTAACAATTTGGGGAAAGTTAAAGGGCAGAAACAGAATGATTCTCCGGGGGATATCATTCTACAGGACAGGCACCCTTCTTTCCTAAAGTGGGGCTGCTTAATGATAGAACATGGGGCATGCCCACTTTAGCTGACCTCACTGGATGGGTAGAAACATATGGAAACATGTGATCCCTCAACTGAGTTTTTGTCGGGAAGATCTTGTGTAATAGTATGTGAGAATGACCATGGGAGACAGAAGGAAGAGCTACAAACCAGGACCAGGTCAGATAAGGAATGGGGAAATGGCAAACATCTCAGATGGGACCTTTCCTAGTTTGCTGGATTGTAAATATAATGGGGGAGAGATGTACTGTCAGATGTACTTGCAAGATTTTCTTAATGTAATCTACAATAAAGTTAGAGCTAATAATTCTGAATGTGCTTCTTGTTAGGAAAACTTTGCAGACTGAAAACATCATAGGTGATATTCAGCATTTTGAATTGTGCCCAATTGGCAACCAATGCAGTTCATGAAGCATGTAATTAAATGTAAACATATAATTTGCTCATTCTGTTCAAGGAAATGCACTAGGGCAGGAGTATCCACAGGGCAGTCCAAAAAGTTAAGAGGGACGCACAACCACACGATTAAAATTCCATCTCTTTTTTTTACATGCAACATGATGGCAGTCATTATCTTGACTTCAATGGAGCTAAAGATCTGGCACAATTACTTGTTCAAAACAATACAGCACCCTGTACAGATAGAGTGCCACTGACCAAATTTATCATAGGCAAAATATGGGCTAAGTAATTAAAAGCCCTTTCCCTCTTCCAAACCTGTGGAAATCTCACTTTTCTCACCACTGGGCATGTGATATCTCCTTGTTTTATTGGCAGCAGCAACGAACTGCCTTAACACTGCATTTTTCTCCTTCCTGATGGTCCACAGCTATCTTTTTGAAGAGTTTAAAAATCATAGAAAAGGATAGAGACAGAAAGAAGAAGCATGATGGGAGCCAAACAGGGAAAAACAAAAACATATGAGCTGCTCTCACAAGGTGGTCAAATAGACAGGAATCTGGAGACAAGTATTTCCGCTATCCCCAACAATTTATAGTTATTGCAGGAGGCAAAAATATTATCCATGGAAGATGGAAATGAGCATGAGGCTAATACCAGCTTGGAGAAGGGGGAGGAACAGGAAAGGTCAAAGGATTTCCCCTTCTTTGGCAGTTTTATAGCTTCCAAAGGAAAGTAGAAAAATGGATGAAAGAAAAACATCTTACATCTGGTTTAATTAGGCTCACCAATTGGGCCAGTCTGGTTCTTACTGATGAGCTGGATCACATTTCCCATCATTCCAAGTTGGCATGTTCAGTGGTCAAGAAAGCTTTCAAGTGAGGACCAGCATGGAGAGTATTTGATCACAAACAAAAATTGGCTAGTTTTATTCTAATAAACATCTGTGTTGTTTCCAGTTGGACAACTCCTAGTATTACAGTCAACAGAAGTTGCATAGCTATTCCATTCCATCTTTTGCTCTTTAACAGATTATCATTTTTTTTCTTTGCAATAAGCAAAATAATCTAGGGATGATTGGACCTATCTTGTCCTTTAAACCTCTTGAATTGCAGAATAAAATCTTTGTTCCAGAGGGTTGATGTCCCCTCACATTTATTAATTCAATCATTCCATGTGAATAAATTGTGCTTTGTAATCCAATGCCAGTTCTATTAGCTGCAATGCTTCATGTATGCTTAGTCAACCTACTTCATGTATTACTGCATCGTAGTTGAATTACCACAGCACCTAGAGCCAGAACCAAATACATCATGTGATATGTGAACTGAGTCATTCTCTCTTCTTTTTCTGCCTCTCGGAATCCACTTGCAAAACTCCTTCTTTAGCATCCTAACTGATTTTGAACATCTTGTCCTACCAACTACCCAATTCACTTTATGACAAACTTTTATAAAAATTATTCCTGATTCTCCATCAGCTTCTTGAGGTTCATATTTGTCCTGGAAAGAGAGAAATGGGGCTATACGGTATCTAGTGTGTTGTAGAAATGCATCTATTGATGTCTCATATGGACATTTATAAATCCATAAATCTTGCATGATTTGGGATGTGGGATTCTCCTCCCATGATTCTCAGCCATTGTAGTCATTTGAGCTGCTGCCTTGAATACTATCTTGAATTGTATTGTATACTATAATATTAATACTATATGGGCTGTTGCAGACCAATGCACCTAGAAGCAATTGGTTGCAACTAGCATCCCACCCAAAGTACAACCCAATTTTTGGAATATTTGAATGAATGACATCCAAATATTGTATTTTGAATGAAATACAATATTCCATTCAGGATAGTGAAAAAAGCGAAGACAAAACAGAATCTCAGTAGAAACATTTCTGTATTTTGAGTTTCCTTGCAGATTCTTGTTGGGCCAGTAACTTCAGTGAACATAAAAAAGAGAAGTGGTGAAAAAAATACATGGTCATAGAGTGTGACTTAAGAGAAAAAGTGCTCACTGTAATATTTTACACTTGGTCCTCTCCATGTTAATTGGGCTTTTAAACCAGAGGTGATATTCAGCAGGTTCTGACCAGTTCTGGAGAACCGATAGCTGAAATTTTGAGTAGTCTGGAGAACAGGTAGTAAAAATTCTGACTGGCCCCTCCCCCATCTATTCTCTGCCTCCCAAATCCCAGTTTATCGGGAGGAAATGGGGATTTTGCAGTAACCTTCCCCTGTCACACCCACCAAGCCACGCCCACAAAACCAGTTGTAAAAATTGTTGAATCTCACCATTGCTTTAAACACTACTCTTTGTTGGGTCTATATTATCTCAGAAAATTATTCACTGTCAGAAAGGAAGAATTCACTTCTTGGTTCATCCCCACCCCCTTCTCCTTTCTCTTACAAGTTTTTGTGATGAAAAGGCGAAGGCAGAGATGGAACTGAGTCAAGGAGTCAGGCAGTGAAGCAGAGCTGCCTGCTTGCCACCCCACGTGCCCCAAGGCACAATCTGTCTCCCAGATGTAGAAGAGAGCAGTCGCATTCCCCAGTAATGCAAAACAGGTTGCTTTTGCAAAGCCTAAAGAGGCAGCAACATGTCGGCTTCATGCCAGACTGCAGGTCAACTTTGCCCCCAAATGGTGCAGCTTCATGTCTTTATAAACACAGGGGCCACTCAGAGCAAGAAGGGCTTGATGTGGAGAAGATGCAAAAACCTGGTAAGAAGATCCACTTTTTTCCTAAACAGACAGGAATTTCTGGGTCAGATTAAGAGTGGGTGAAAAATTAATCTTAAATTAAGAATTAGCAAGCATTTAGATATTTGTTTACTAGCAAGATGGACAGATGAGATTCTGATGTTTGAATGTGGAAAAGCAAGTGGAAAACAAGTTTATTTGCTTCTACACACACACACTTGCTAGAAAGCTTTTGTGTTTAAAGCCCTGTATATTCACACACATTTATGGTCTTGAAATAGAATTGCTATTTCCACCCCACAGCATTGAATTACTCCTCATCTTTAAAGTTACATGGAAGGTATACTTTTAGCCTTTCCACAGATTAACTAATATCATTTGGTTCATTTACCTCTATAACTTTCTGGTTTGGTTCTGCAACCCAACAAGAAAGACACAGACTTCAGAGGATAATTAGAACTGCAGAAAAAATAATTGCTACCAACCTGCCTTCCATTGAAGACCTGTATACTGCACAAATCAAAAAGAGGGCTGTGAAAATATTTACAGATCCCTCACATCCTGGACATAAACTGTTTCAACTCCTACCATCAAAATGATGCCTTAGAGCATTGCAACTAGACACAAGAACAGTTTTTTCCCGAAGGCCATCACTCTGCTAAACAAATAATTCCCTCAACAATGTCAAACTATTTACTAAATCTACACTACTATTAATCTTCTCATCGTTTTCATCACCAATCTCTTTCCACTTATGACTGTATGACTGTAACTTTTTGTTGCTATCACTAAGGGTTAAATTGCAACCTATGACCATCATTTGTGTTGTAAATGTTGTACCTTTGATGAAGGTTTTTTTTTCTTTCTTTTTCTTTTTCTTTTCTTTTATGTACACTGAGAGCATATGCACCAAAACAAATTCCTTGTGTGTCCAATCACACTTGGCCAATAAATTCTATTCTATTCTATTCTATTCTATTCTATTCTATTCTATTCTATTCTATTCTATTCTATTCTATTCTATTCTAATAAGAAGTTGTTACAATTCACTAACTTGGTATTTATATAACTTCATATGTAGTAAGCTTTGAATTTGGGAGCAAACAAACCTTAAAGACTAGGCTTAATTTAGAGAAGCCAATCTCTTTAGGGTTCAGCCCTATAACATGCAAACCAAAGAACGTCTGAGCAGAACAGGGAATTAAAGCAGATTAAGAGGAAAGGATCCTTAACCATCATGCTTAATTATCCCTAGTAGAGAAGCCATGTTAGTTTATTTGTTTGTTTTTATTCCACCTTTATTATTTTACAAATAAAGGAAGGTAGCAAATATATCCAACATGCCTCCCTCCTCCTATTTTCCCCACAACAACCCTGTGAGGTGAATTAGGCTGAGAGAGAGATTACCAGGAGCAATGCCTATACCAAGATATAAGAAGATCAAGTGGTAGTGAGTATCTACAGCAATGCAAGGGGAAGATGAAGGCTGTAGCGTAGTCTAGTCTATTTTTAACCCTAGGCTTAGAGTGCCATCTGGATGCATTGGTCAAAGTAGCTTTCCAGGAGATCAGGCTGATACAGAGACCTTGAAGCTCATTGGTTAACTGTATCACCTTAGTTCAGACAGAACACTCATAACATCATTCTCGTATAGGGTTTTTGTTAATAATTGTGTACATATTGCTTTTAGCAAGGTATGTATTCAATGAATATGGAAAATAATAAAACCCACAAAGGAAGTGGGCAAAATGATTTTGCCTCGAATTCTAAAGTGCTGTGTGCACAAGTCAAATACATAACCCGCATGATCAAAAACTTAAAGATGCAATAAAGTTATTACAGAATCAATTTAATATTATAATAGCTGATCAGGTGGCAACAAGTATACAATATGCCAAACATAATACTTTTTGTAATGCAAATAGACCTGGTAGGTGGTTAGCATATACCTTAAGGAAAAGACAAAAACAACGTACTATAGAAAAAATAGAATATAAAGGTAAAGAGAGATACCAACAGGATAAAATTAAAAAAGCTTTTTTAGAATATTATACAAATTTATATCTTAAAGATAATATATTGAACAGGGATATTGATAATTATTTGAAGGAATATAAGGTTAAAAATTTAACTTTAGAACAAACGGATGAACTGAATCGGCCTATAACTTCTGAAGAAATTATTTTGGTAATTAAACAATTAAAAATGGGGAAAACTCCTGGTACGGATGGGCTTACAGTTAGTTATTATAGGAATTTACAGGATGAGATGTTAGGTCCACTTAAGGAATTATTTAATCAGATACAATTAGGAGGGGGAATTCCCCCCTCATGGAGAACCTCTTTTATTTCATTGATACCAAAAGAGGAACAGGATTGTTCCAAACCTGGGAACTATAGGCCAATCTCGCTTTTAAATAATGATTATAAGATTTTTGTTAAAATAATAGCTAATAGATTAATGTTGATTTTGCAGCGAAGAATTCATAATGATCAATCTGGATTTATAAAAGGGAGACAGATGAGGAATAATGTTAGGCAGATTGTTAATTTACTGGAGTATTTAGAAAAGAAAATTTTATTCCAGCAGCATTTATTTTTCTTGATGCAGAGAAAGCTTTTGATCGATTGCATTGGGATTTTTTATTTAAATTAATAGAAAAGATGCAATTTGGAGATGGTTTTACAAGAATAATTAGGGCAATTTATGGAGAGCAAACAGCACAGATTATAATTAATGGTAGCTTAACAGAACCTTTTAAGATTGCGAAAGGAACAAGACAGGGATGTCCTTTATCACCATTATTGTTTATTTTAACTCTAGAACCATTATTGGATAAAATACGAGAAGTAAAGGAGATAGAGGGAATTAAAGTTAGACAACATGAATATAAGCTGAGAGCTTTTGCAGATGACCTGGTGATTACTTTAACAAACCCTATAAACTCTAGTAAATCTTTGTTGGAAATAATTGATCAATATGGGAAGGTTTCAGGGTTTAAGGTAAATCAGAAAAAGACAAAAGTGATAATAAAAAATATGGCCAGACAACAGAAAGAAAAACTAGAGGAAATAACAGGATTTGAAATTGTAAAGAAGGTTAAATACTTAGGGGTTTATATTACATCGTCAAATGTGAAATTGTATAAGAATAACTATGAGGTTTTATGGCAAAAAGTTCAGAAGGAGTTGATTGTTTGGAAAAAATTGCAATTATCCTTGCTGGGGAGAATAGCTGCTATTAAAATGAATGTTTTACCTAGATTTTTATTCCTCTTTCAGATGATACCAATAATTAAGAAAGATAAGAATCTTGAGGAATGGCAGAAGGGAATTAATAAATTTATATGGGAAGGTAAAAAAGCTAGGGTTAAAATGAAAATAATTCAAGATTCCCGGGAAAGGGGAGGTTTAAAAATGCCCAATTTTAAATTATACTATGAAGCAGCTGCTCTCTGCAATAAGTGATTGGTTTAATTTAACGGAGGAAAGAATTTTGAATATAGAAGGTTATGACTTGCTATATGGATGGCATGCATATTTAATTTATGACAAAAAAGTGGATAAGGCCTTTAAAAATCATGTGTTAAGAACTGCTCTTCTGCGTGTTTGGAAAAAATACTCTTACAAACTAAATTATAAGGTTCCTATATGGGCAAGTCCTAGACATACAATAGAGAATATAAATATAGAACAGAATCAGGAAATGATTACATATAAAGATCTTTTGTATACTGAAAGAGGTAATTTGCAATTAAAATCTCTGCACGTACTAAAAGAAGAAGGGAAAAATTATACTTGGTTTCAATATGAGCAACTACGTGCTAGATGGAAGGAAGATCAGAAAATTGGTATAGAGCAGAACGAGGGAAATTTGGTAAAGCAAATTAGAAATTATTATTATTATTATTATTATTATTTTTTATTCGATTTTTATACCGCCCTTCTCCCAAAGGACTCAGGGCGGTGTACAGCCAGGATAAGACAAACGGTACAATATACAATTAAAATACAGATTAAAAACTTATTATATAGTTGGCCTAAAAACTTTAAAATATGTAAAACTAAAACCCCTTAAAATTAATAATAGAAATTTAAAACCAATAAAATTTAAGCCAGCCCCGCGCGAATAAATAGATGTGTTTTCAATTCGCGGTGGAAGGTCCGAAGGTCAGGTATTTGGCGTAAACCCGGGGGAAGTTCGTTCCAGAGGGTGGGAGCCCCCACAGAGAAGGATCTTCCCCTGGGGGCCGCCAGCTGACATTGCTTGGCGGACGGCATCCTGAGAAGTCCCTCTCTGTGAGAGCGTACGGGTCGGTGGGAGGCATGAGGTAACAGCAGGCGGTCCCGTAAGTACCCAGGCCCTAAGCCATCAGTCTCAGGAGCATATAAAGAGATTGTATAATGTGTTACTTGAAATAGATTCTGAAAGGGACTTGGTAAAGGACTGTATGATAAAGTGGGCACAAAATTTTCAGGAGCCAATATTATTGGAAACTTGGGAAAAAATTTGGGTTAGAAATGTTAAATTCAAGCAGGCACAGAATCTGAGGGAAAATTTTTATAAAATGTTTTATAGATGGCACTGAGATCCTAAGAAATTATCGTGTATGTACCCAGATATGCAAGCAAAATGTTGGAGATGTAATTGTGATGATGCTACATATTTTCATATTTGGTGGACTTGTAAGGATATAAAGGCCTTTTGGATAAAAATTTGGTGGATTTTACAAAATGTTTTGAAAAAGAAGATAAAGTTCCTGCCGCAATTTTTTTTGTTGGGAATTATTACGGACTGTACAGTAATTGAGACTAAATTGATTTTAAATCTAATAACAGCAGCAAGATTACTAATAGGACAATACTGGAAGAAAAAAGAAGTACCTACAATAGAAGAATGGATATTGAAAGTTGCCAATTTGGCTGAGATGGCGAAGATATCAGCCTTTTTGAAAGACAATACGCAAGAAAGATACTTAAAGGAATGGGAAAAATGGATTGACTATATTCAAAGTAGATATCAGACTAAGAGTTATCAGACTGTTTTTGAATGATTATGATGTATTATTTTTGATTGTTTTCGGGGGAAGTTAGGAATTGATGATTGTAGGGGTATAATTAAGTTGGGACGAAAATTTTTTAGCATATGTTTGTTTTATTTTTAACTATACCTTGTGCTTGTTCCGGGAAGTCCGGGGGGGAGGAAGGTTGTGAAGGGAGGGGGGAGGGGAGGTGGGGGGAAAGGGGGAAAAATTTTTCTGTAAAACCTTTTGAATTAAAAAAAAAAGGAAAATAATAAAACCCACAAAGGAAGTGGGCAAAACGATTTTGCCTCAAATTCTAAAGTGCTGTGTGCACAAGTCTGGACGGGAAAAAACAAGGTGGATGATCATGTTAGAAGAGAGAAACGACTTATACAACTTCCAGGATGGAGTTAAGTTCTGCCAATTTTGCTGGTGATACAGATGATGGTTCCCCAACTATTTTTGATTCATCTCCCTTTGGGTCTGTTCTGGCATCAAAGTAAATGAGGATTAGAAACTGCCTAATGTAAGGAAACACTAAACTGTCTTGAGAGTTCCTGGGATGCCATTTCAAAGAGCCATTGGACAATAGCTTATGCAGATGGCCTGCAGCATATGTTCTCTTTGCTGCTTGAACATGCCATGCCAAATTGGTCAGTGCAAGAAAATAAACACAATAATACCAATCCCAAACTTAGGCATGTAAGTTATGTTGTTTGAACACATTCTTACAAAACACTGAACAAGACATGGCTAGCAATGGGGTGATTCCTGCCTTCTTAAGACCCAAACCACAAATATTACTCAGTCTGCATTGCCTTATTTATTATACTTCATCATGACACAACAACTCCCCCCCCCGCAAAGAGCCTCTTGCTTTTGACCTTCAGAAGAAATACCCCCTGCCAAATGGTGAAGGGGGAAGGGGGGGGGAGGGAGGGAGGGAATTGGCTCAATTGCAGACAACCCACATCCAACTATGGCATTGTGTCATTACTCACCATTTCTTGACTCATATTCATTTGTACAAATCCCTTTGGGCATTTGGCATTTCTCTACAGGGAGTGGTTGCTTTTCCGCCAGGGAGAGTGACTAGCATTTATAGGATGCTTAGCAAGAGTCTGCTGCTGAAGAAAAGAGCAGAGCAACATCTTTGTTCTTCTTTGGGCCAAGATTTTATAAAAAGGAGGAATTGTGCCTCCAATTCTTTCCCCTTTCTGGTTAATTGTATTCTGAATGTGAGTTGCTCTGTCTAACCTGGTAGTTTGGTGGCATCTAGAAATCCTGGATTGGCTAGGTGAGAATTTTTCTACTAAAATAGCAGGTTATGGAAAGTGGGACCTCTCTTAAATCATGCCGACGTGTCTTGCAGAGATGCAAACTTATAATAAACCAAAAACAACAACGTCCTTTAACAATTCAAAATGATTTATTCAATGAATAGGAGCTTCTACGATCCCAAGGCCCCAAAGAACATTGTGTTATGTCCTACTGTAAATCTCATCCTGCTGAAATATACAATTTTCTTTCTGGCCAAAAACACTGTGAAAAATCCAGAGGCTATCTTAGCTTTTAAAGGGACACTGTACTCTGAAGGACAAAGACAGGGTTGCCTCAGTCTTTACTGGGCTTACTGAAATTTCCTGTTTGTGACATCCAGCCATTTAAAAATAACTAAAACCATTCTGTCCTTGATAAAATGAGGAAATAAAAAACATATCAGCATTATCACCATCATCATTCTATATCTGAAGGACAAAAAGATCTTGAAAATGGTTTAGATTTTCCAATGAATGGGCAAGGAGGCTGCTACAAGATGCCCAATATAATTTTGGGACATTAATTTGTGCTGAAAGTGACATATGTACAAACACCCATTGCAAACTTAGTTGCCCTGCCACTCAACCAACACCTGTCACCAATGTTAAGTGTTCACTGAGTATTCACTTTTCTATCTTTTGTGGTTTATAGCATTGTATGGGGGGAAAAGGCAGTCCTCGTCTTCCATTATTTTTAAATCTCTAACTTTGGTTGCTTGAAAAGACAAATCATTTTTGTTTAATACAATCAATTGAATAAGTGTATAGAAAAACATACTCAAACGTATTATAGATGGCATCTCACCTGCTTTTCTTCTTTACACAGTCCACGACCTATAGAATATACAGCTTGGATTTTATTTCTCCTTTATTTTTTTTCAGCTGGGAGATTGCCTTAGATTGAGGCAGTGTGGGAATTTTATTCCCAGCACAAATTAAAAGAATGGGCTGAAAAGGAGATGAGGATGTATCCAATTCATAGCTCTGTGGTAGATATCTGTCACATTTCAATTTTAGCTCCTTCTAGGGAGAAATCTCACTGAAGCAAAATTGTTTACAACGGCAAAACATGATGAGGTTAGAATATCCCAAACCCAGAGATGCAGTTGGTGTCAGTCTCCGTTATAACAGGATATTCAAGCAAATTAAAAGCTCTTCTAGAAAGTTTAGCTCTTGTAGGGCACTTTCTCAAAAAATTATCTGAGCACTCATAAGAGACTTAACCAAGTGTCAGAACTAAGGGCTCTGCCTCATAACTGAATTTTGAGCCAGCAGAGAAGTATGCTGGTATAAAATTGACTCTCTCCTGATTGTTAATTCCTGCTTTGTCATAGGTCTGCAAATAAGATCTTCCTATTTATTACAGTTAAGTCAAAGGGATTGGTGAATTCCCATCAATCTCACCCCCCACCCCCTCAAGCATTATCTGCTAGCAGGAAAGCAATGATCAATTGGTCTTTCTAATGTGAAACAGGACAAGTTCTGTTGCAGATGCTCCAAATGGGAAGTTTAGTTACCTGGTCAAGTTACCTGATTAATAAATCGCAAGCTCTAACTCTGGATGCTGACTAAAAGAGATGACTGCTTCTGATAGTGCTCTTTAGTGCAAATCTCTGTGATGAGGGCTACATCAGATCATGGGCCCAAAACTCTTCTGGGATAGCGTTAAACCTATCTTTTTTTTTAAACAGCCTAATTGGCAAGTAACATACATGGAAAACTGGTATGAAGTGTGAGGTATTGATAACAAGTCAGTCCCATCTTGACTATTACTGCAAAATAATGACAGCACTAGCAGAAAGTGACTGAGAAAATTATGTTTGACTTTGGGGCCAACAACATCTGGAAGAAGTCATTTGACAGGCTTGGAAGATATGTGCACCAGAACAGATTTCCAAAACTTGCAGTTATGATTACCTTGACTACTTAAAAATCCATGTTGGAAGAAATTCTAAATAAATATAGTGTTATAGTGTACCACAGTTTTAGCTCAGCCATTTTGCTGTGAAATATGTTGTACGCAAATACAGGCAGTACATTTTTAATAGCAGAACATAATTCATCCTTACGAGAATAATAGTGAAGACAATAGTGCCTCTGAACCTGTGCAAAATTATTCCTCTTTCCTGCACAGATCTCATCTCCCCATCTATCATCTTTGTTTAGATTTTAACACAATGCAGTCTCTACTATCAAGGACTATGAAGACCATCAGCATTTGTGGTATTATTCCTTCAATCTTTTCCCATATAATTTATATCACAAATTAGCATTATTATTATTACGATTCGTTGTACAATTAACAAGACTGGATTTGGCATATCCTTCAGGTAAGAAAAAATAACTGATTATCTACTATGCTAATCCCACCATGTAATTTACAAAAATGCCACACCTGTACAGATCAGTGAAAGCCTGGTGTCTGCATTTGTGCAACATATTAAACTAGATATGAATTAATGTTAGTTAGTTGATTTGTGCTTGAGCATGGAAGGCAAATCTAGCTTGTTGTTGTTTTTCTCTTCAATGTATTGTGTACACCCAGAAAATATGATGATTTAATAATATGATTAATAAATGTGCTTCTATTGAACTAGCTGACAAAAGGCAAGTTGGGATCAATCCATAATATTCCTAACTACACAAGATTGTCATCATGTGTGACAATCACACCAAATATTTCTCACGCTACAATATTGATAATAAACGATGTGTCACTCCTCTCTGCCACAGAGGAAATAAGCGGCTGATCAAAGAAGCACTAAGGAAGCTAATAGGACTCTGCAGGTTTTGGCAATAATTTGGAAGGAATGCTTTAGACCTCAAGTACATGTCTGTTATTCATTAAAATAATTGGGCTTTTTTCAGTCTTCTGGAAAGGGATATTTAAGGTGCTGTATATGTGTGAAAGTCTCAGCACTTCCTTCAATAATTTTCAAATTGTACACTGTCCTTATAAGAAGTCAGATAATGCTGTATTGAAATATTTATCCTCCTCCTGCAATTGGAACCAATGTGTGAAACAGGCCAGCATGAGTGAAACAGGCCAGCATGAGTGTGTCTGCCATTTAACAGATGCTTCTCAGAATTCAAATGATATTTTCCTCCACTTGTGAGATTTCTGAATGTTTTGATTTTTTTTCTTTAATATATTAGACCAATTCTGCTTATGAGAATAAGTATTAGAAGGTGGCTCCTAAAATATGCTATGATTTCAAGACTGGAAAGTGTTATTACCCACAGTTATTTGCTCTGATTTCCCAAAACTTTCTACTAGAGATAAGAATATAAGGGAATAGAAACTCCCTCTCCCACCACATACAATGATGCCTTGTGCTTCAAATCCATAGCATATGAAAATACAGTTATTTCATTATAGCATATATAAAATTTCATATTAAATCTGACTAAAACTCCTTAGAGATCTGTATTCCAAGCCTCCATTTCTTGCTCTCTTTGATTTGCATTTCATTTCCCTTGTTCCTGTAGATAAATAAGGAAGGAGAGGGCAGGGCAGGGGGTTCCACAGGACATGGGTTTTTTTAAGCAGCCACAATGGCATGATTAAACTTCTGTCCTTTGAACTAACAAAAGAGCTGCATTATATGGCCCAGTACAATTTTTTCTCTCTATGATTTTTCTCTATGGCTGTGATGATCCAATGAAGAACTCTGATTGGTCTTCTCATTATGCCATTTTTTGGTCATGATTAAGGAGAAACACCATCTTGGTTTATCTGATGCTACTCTGCAGACATCCCAGCATAGAGAATAAACTATGCTGCTAACTAGAGTGAGTCATGGAACTCATTGAACAGTTCACGCACTGTTCAATTGAGAGGAAAAGTATTATAAATAAAATAAATAAAACATGAAAAAAAGATAGTCACTTTCATTCTCCCCATCTCAGGAAGATGACATGTTTCTATGCAGACTAGGACTTTTACTCTGAGATAGAATAGAGTCGAAAATGTTTTTTTTTCCCAGTGCTTGAGTCCAAATGGAAAAATTGTAGAGATAATTTAAAAAATGCAATTTTCTGTGTCCATATGCAGCTTTCTCAGCTGATCACCAAATAAAAGAGCGTTCTCAACTTTGATAACTTTAAGATGTGTGGACTTTGACTCCCGGAATTCATTTGACAAAGTAAGCCACAACCTACTAAGCTAGAAAAATGTGGGATAGACAGAATCACCACCAGATGGATTTGTAACTGCCTGACAAACCATACTCAATGGGAAATAAACAGTGGGGTACCACAAGGTTCCAACTTAGGCCCAGTACTCTTCCATATCTTCATAAATGACTTAGATGGAATAGAAGGGAAACTCATCAAATTTGCAGATGACATTAAGCTGGCAGGAATAACCAATACCCCAGAAGACAAGCTTAGGGTCCAAAAAGATTTTGACAGACTTGAACAATGGGTCCTATCCAATAAAACTGAGAAAAGCAAGGTTTTACACCTGGGCAGGGAAAACCAAAAGTACACATACAGATTAGGTGAAGCCTGGCTCAAAAATAGTAACAGCGAGAAGGACCTTAGAGTCCTAGTGGATGATCACTTAAACATGAGTCAGCAGTGTGCAACAGCAGCCAAAAAAGTCAATACAATCCTTGGTTGTATAAACAGAGGCATAGAATCAAGATCACCTGAAGTAATAGTAATGCTTTACAAATCTTATTAAGATTACACCTGGAATATCGCATCCAGTTTTGGTCAAAACATTACAAAAAAGATGTTGAGACTTTGGAAAAAATGCAAAGAAGAGCAACTAAGATGACTAAAGGCCTGGAGACTAAAACATGTGAAGAATGTTTCAGGACTTGGCTTGGCTAGTCTAGAGAAAAGAAGGACTAGGGAGACATTATAGCAGTATTCTAGTATTTGAGAGGCTCCAACAAAAAGGCAACTTATTTTCCAAAGCACCAGAAGTCAAGACAATGAATGGAAACTACAGATGGAAACTAATCAAGAAGAAAAGCAACCTGGAATTAAGGAAAAGCTTCCTAACAGTGAGAACAATTAACAGCTTGCCTTCAGAAGTTGTGGGTGCTTCATCACTGGAGGTTTTTAAGAAGAGACTGGACAGTCACTTATCTGAGATGGTATAGTATCTCCTGCTTGAACAGCAGGCTTCCAGATCTATTCTGAATCTGATTCTGATTCAGTGGTGTAAAAAGTACACTCTGATGACCATATGTTGCCCACTAAGCATCCCTTATGTGCCCACCAGCATGGATGAAGGTCTTCCTCTTGCTTTGCATTGGCCAGTTAAGGCTCAAAATGGGTATCTCAGACATTGCAAACCATCTATTATATATCTAAATCTGTAAAGGATCAATTTTTGAGTGCAATATGGTGTTTAAATCCTAATGTGACCCTCAGGCCAATAAACGTTTGCTAGATGGAAGATTTAATATAAAAGAAATACCATGGCTCTTTATGCTAGATATCTCTTGACTAGAGAGTTCTGCATCCCAGAAATCAAGACATTGTCATCCGGCAGGAAGCCAGAACAGAGGTTAAGAGGTAAGATAAAGACTGCCAACATTCAGCAAATATAATGAAGCTAAAATTTTCTGCCAGGTGCCTGAGGAATGGTTCAGGGTAACTTTGTCAAATAGGCAAAAGAATACCAAAAGCCTTAATTCAAGGGTAGGAAAACTTTTGTTGCTTGTACTAGACTAAAATAAAGAGTGGGACAAATCAAGCCACGAGTGGATATGATCAAAGCCAAATGTAAGTGGGGTCGCTGTCATCCATTTCTTTCAAAAAGAGCTTTCTTTCCTGGAGGAGGGGGAGTGTAGGGACCACAAATTTTTGCCAAAGTATCCTCCGGATATTTTCAGGCTTCTGGAAATTTGGCCAAGTCCAACATGCATTAATACAAGACTTGCAGAATAGTCCCAGATGAGATCCCAGCTTCGGTCTCAGTTATATGAGACTGATGATGAAACTATGCAGCAAGTTATTATGGATGGATGGAACTTTCTCGTTTTTAATCAGGAGGACTTTTTAGGTTCTTCTTATGCCAAGAATGAAAAAAAATCTCACAGTACTTATCAGTACTGCTAGGATTTGTAGTTTAGCAGTATTGGAGAAACACAGATTCTATTGTAGTTTAAGTTTTTCTGCAAATATTACCAATGAATTAAAATGATTGATTTGCCTATCCATATCTATCAGAGATTAATTAGTTTCAAGGTGCTTGTTTTAAATTGACACACGAAATTAATATGGTTAATTCAATTCAAAGCTTCATATTGGAAAACAGATTTGGTGACATCAACTTACATCATATATCAGAACAATTTTGTGGAGGCAAGGATATATAAGAGTGCTCTCTTGCCCATTTTGTATGCCAAGACGAATCTAATTGGAATGTGGTGAGAACAGGACACTAAAGAGGTATGTGTGGTAAAACAAGGAGAGATCAAGAATGGATGAGGCTGAATGTTTGTAGATGATATAAATGTGAGTGAACAATATGAAAGAAGTAAGTTGAGGTGCTCTGATTATACAGAAAAACAATGAATGAGGATCAAACTGCAAATGGTTTGAGCAAGGTGTGCTTGGTGGCACAGATGACCTCCTCAAAAAAGAAAGAGGCGAAAAACTTAAAAAACAAAGGTGTTGTTCATCTATGAAGATGGTGTTCATAAATAGTGCAAGAAACGATAGCAAGGCATGGAGAACGATAATGAAAGCATTGGTGTGTGCTAGAGTAATTTTAGTTTTATTTCCTTTTTTCATACTTTGTTGTTGTTAGTTGCAAAGTCGTGTCCGACCCATCATGACCCCATGGACAACATTCCTCCAGGCCTTCCTGTCCTCTACCATCCTCTGGAGTCCATTTAAGCTCATGCCTACTGCTTCAGTGACTCCATCCAGCCACCTTGTTCTCCGTCGTCCCGTTCTTCTTTTGCCCTCAATCTTTCCCAGCATTAGGCTCTTCTCCAGTGAGTCCTTCTTTCTCATTAGGTGGCCAAAGTATTTCAGTTTCATCTTCAGGATCTGGCCTTCTAAAGAGCATACTTTTTCATACTTAGCTCAGCCTTTTATTTCTCTAGCTCAATATCTCTTACTTCTTATCTATGGTCTGCATACTATTACACAGCCCCAAAGGAACTAGAATATGATTTGAAATGTCTAAAATATTGTTTATTCTTTACATATATATCTTCATTCTTTATTCTGTTCCCCTGATGTATCCTTCTCTCAGACCATTTGTAAATCGCTCTGTTCTATATTTCTGACTGACTAGAAAAGGAAAGCAAAGCAAAGGGAAAAACAAGTAAGAGAGCTAAAAAATACATAAGATTAGCCTTTAATAAGGCTCTGAAGACCTGGTTGTTGCCAAGTAAATGGAATGCAGTGAAAATAGGACACTAAAGGGGTATATGTGTAAAGCAAGGAGAGGGTCAAGAATGGATTGATGCTGAATGGCTTTAAATGTGAATGAACAGTATGAAAGAAGTAAGTTGAAGTGCTCTGATTATACAGAAATAATGAGGTTAGCTAAGCTCTGCATTGATGTGAGTTTAGGAGTAGAATTTTTCACACTTCCTCAGGTGTCATAAAGGTAATGGTTCCCCTCGCACATATGTGCTAGTCGTTCCCGACTCTAGGGGCAGTGCTCATCTCTGTTTCAAAGTCAAAGAGCCAGTGCTGTCTGAAGACTTCTCCATGGTCATGTGGCTAGCATGACTAAACACCATAGGTGCATGGAACGCTGTTACCTAAAAATAGGTGGTCCCTATTTTTCTACTAGCATTTTTACATGCTTTCAAACTGCTAGGTTGGCAGAAGCTGGGACAAGTAACGGGAGCTGCTTCATTCAAAGAATGAAGAAGGAATGGAGGCTTGACGGTTAGCAAAAATCCTTTATTAACAACAAACTAACAGCGAGTAAAAATAGGGCAATATTCCCGAACAAACCAACTTCACACACAGCTGCTACTTATATAGCAGCTATCACCTGTTGGCCAATGATGGCCACTCATTTATAAGCCAATAGGCAACGATTCTCTAGCCTCATACGCTGCACTCCTCCCCCCATGGATGGCACATGCATAATCCTGCAAGTATGCAGGGCGCCGACGCAATCGTCCCGATCGACGCAGTTCAGGGCTTCCAGCAGGTTGAACAGAAGGAGGTAGCTCTGGAACCGCAGGAACAACCGGGACCGATGAAGGCGATACCGCAGGAGGGCTGGAAGGCGGCACTGCAGGAGGACTGGAGGGCGGCACCCCAGAAGGGCTAGCCGACGGAGGTGTTGAACCATCCGATAAAGTAGCCATCGGAAACTTTGGTTGTAGTGAGACATCGAAATTGCCGACCGGCTGAAGAGTAGGAACCGAAAGTAATCCATCAGGAGTCCTGCCAGGCGAATCTTGGGTAATTGCAGGGGCAATAAATTTACATCCCCGAATCTGGTCCACATGACGCCGCCAAATCCGCCCATCCTCGAGCTCCACCCTATAAGAACGAGGCCCCGTCACTTGGACAATTCGGCCCGGCAACCACAAGGGATAACCCCCATGGTTCTGGACAAAAACCTGTATGCCTCACTTGTGGGGTGCCGCAGGGGTCAATTCTCTCGCCCCTTCTGTTCAACATCTATATGAAGCCGCTGGGTGAGATCATCAGTGGCTTCGGTGTGAGGTACCAGCTGTACGCTGATGACACCCAGCTGTACTTCTCCACACCGGGCCACCCCAATGAAGCTATCGAAGTGCTGTCCCGGTGTTTGGAAGCCGTACGGGTCTGGATGGGGAGAAACAGGCTCAAGCTCAATCCTTCCAAGACAGAGTGGCTGTGGATGCCGGCATCCCGGTACAGTCAGCTGAGTCCTCGGCTGACTGTTGGGGGCGAGTCACTGGCCCCGATGGAGAGGGTGCGCAATCTGGGCGTTCTCCTGGATGAACGGCTGTCTTTTGAAGATCATTTGACGGCCGTCTCCAGGAGAGCTTTCCACCAGGTTCGCCTGGTGTGCCAGTTGCGCCCCTTTCTAGACCGGGATGCCTTATGCACGGTCACCCACGCCCTCGTGACGTCTCGCCTGGATTATTGCAATGCTCTCTACATGGGGCTCCCCTTGAGGGGCATCCGGAGGCTCCAGTTAGTTCAGAATGCAGCTGCGCGGGTGATAGAGGGAGCCCCTCGTGGCTCCCGTGTTACACCTATCCTGCGCAGACTGCACTGGCTACCTGTGGCCTTCCGGGTGCGCTTCAAGGTGCTGGTGACAATCTTTAAAGCGCTCCATGGCATAGGGCCGGATTATTTACGGGACCGCCTACTGCTACCAAATACCTCTCACCGACCCGTGCGCTCTCACAGAGAGGGACTCCTCAGGGTGCCGTCAGCTAGGCAGTGCCGTCTGGCGACACCCAGGGGAAGGGCCTTCTCTGTGGGGGCTCCCACCCTCTGGAACGAACTCCCTCCAGGACTTCGCCAACTTCCGGACCTCCGAACCTTTCGTCGCGAGCTTAAAACACACTTATTTATCTGCGCGGGACTGGATTAGATTTTAAAGTTATGGGTTTTAAGGGGTTTTTATTATTTATACTATTTTAAATTTGGGGCAATAGAATAAGTTTTTTAATTGTTTTTTAATCTGTATTTATATGTATTTTAACTGCCTGTGAACCGCCCTGAGTCCTTAGGGAGATAGGGCGGTATATAAATTTGAAAAATAAAAAAAATAAAAAAATTTCAATATTTTCCCATTATGGTGTCCAGACATCCCCGATTTTCCCATTATGGTGTCCAGACATCCCGATTTTCCCATTATGGTGTCCAGACATCCCGATTTTCCCATTATGGTGTCCAGACATCCCGATTTTCCCATTATGGTGTCCAGACATCCCGATTTTCCCATTATGGTGTCCAGACATCCCGATTTTCCCATTATGGTGTCCAGACATCCCGATTTTCCCATTATGGTGTCCAGACATCCCGATTTTCCCATTATGGTGTCCAGACATCCCGATTTTCCCATTATGGTGTCCAGACATCCCGATTTTCCCATTATGGTGTCCAGACATCCCGATTTTCCCATTATGGTGTCCAGACATCCCGATTTTCCCATTATGGTGTCCAGACATCCCGATTTTCCCATTATGGTGTCCAGACATCCCGATTTTCCCATTATGGTGTCCAGACATCCCGATTTTCCCATTATGGTGTCCAGACATCCCGATTTTCCCATTATGGTGTCCAGACATCCCGATTTTCCCATTTATTGAGTATGTTTCTCAGAATTCCCTCATATGTTTTAATTATTAACATTGACTTTCATCTTATTCCATTTTACATTAAACAGTATATTTCATCTTTTTGCTTCTTACACTCACTTCATTTCATCCTTTCTTACTTCCCTTTACAATAATCTATATATTTCTTTACCATCCACTATAATTCTCTCAAATTCCATGTATCCTCAGACATATCATATCATATCATATCATATCATATCAGACACATCAGACTGAGAGCATATGCACCAAGACAAATTCCTTGTGTGTCCAATCACACTTGGCCAATAAAAATTCTATTCTATTCTATTCTATTCTCAGACAGTAAAACATTATATCTTTCACATTTCACCTACTTCTCCATTTTACATTAAACAGTATATTTCATCTTTTTGCTTCTTACACTCACTTCATTTCATCCTTTCTTACTTCCCTTTACAATAATCTATATATTTCTTTACCATCCACTATAATTCTCTCAAATTCCATGTATCCTCAGACATATCATATCATATCATATCAGACACATCAGACTGAGAGCATATGCACCAAGACAAATTCCTTGTGTGTCCAATCACACTTGGCCAATAAAAATTCTATTCTATTCTCAGACAGTAAAACATTATATCTTTCACATTTCACCTACTTCTCCATTTTACATCTCACTTTCAATTGTTTTCACCTGTAAACCATTCTATCTTTTACATTTCATCTGCTGGACTATTTTTCTTAAACAATATATTTCTTCTTTTTCTCTTTCATTAGGATACATCATTTACTAACATTTCAATTTTGTTCCATTTCGTCTCACTTTCAATTGTTTTCACCTGTAAACCATTCTATCTTTTACATTTCATCTGCTGGACTATTTTTCTTAAACAATATATTTCTTCTTTTTGAGAGATACTTTCCCAATCTATTTTTACTCTGTCACTGTCAATCCCAGTGTAATCAATAGATACTTGTTTTCTTTCATTAGGATACATCATTTACTAACATTTCAATTTTGTTCCATTTCGTCTCACTTTCAATTGTTTTCACCTGTAAACCATTCTATCTTTTACATTTCATCTGCTGGACTATTTTTCTTAAACAATATATTTCTTCTTTTTACTTCTTTTCAGTTTTATATCTTGATTTCAATTAATTTCTTTGTTCTTTTCTATATTTAAAATATATTTCTTCTTTTTACTTCTTTTCAGTTTTATATCTTGATTTCAATTAATTTCTTTGTTCTTTTCTATATTTAAAATATATTTCTTCTTTTTCTCTTTCATTAGGATACATCATTTACTAACATTTCAATTTTGTTCCATTTCGTCTCACTTTCAATTGTTTTCACCTGTAAACCATTCTATCTTTTACATTTCATCTGCTGGACTATTTTTCTTAAACAATATATTTCTTCTTTTTCTCTTTCATTAGGATACATCATTTACTAACATTTCAATTTTGTTCCATTTCGTCTCACTTTCAATTGTTTTCACCTGTAAACCATTCTATCTTTTACATTTCATCTGCTGGACTATTTTTCTTAAACAATATATTTCTTCTTTTTACTTCTTTTCAGTTTTATATCTTGATTTCAATTAATTTCTTTTCTGCTACTCATTTTTCTTCCCTTTTCTTTAAATTCTTATTCCCAGTTCAATAATTATTTTCTCTCTATTGCTGTATTCATTTTCATTTCAATATTTTCCCATTATGGTGTCCAGACATCCCCGATTTTCCCATTTATTGAGTATGTTTCTCAGAATTCCCCTCATATGTTTTAATTATTAACATTGACTTTCATCTTATTCCATTTTTACCTTACAACCTTTTAATTAATACAACCTTCCACCTCTTGTTTTCTTTAAATTCTTATTCCCAGTTCAATAATTATTTTTCTCTTTCATTAGGATACATCATTTACTAACATTTCAATTTTGTTCCATTTTACGTCTCACTTTCAATTGTTTTCACCTGTAAACCATTCTATCTTTTACATTTCATCTGCTGGACTATTTTTCTTAAACAATATATTTCTTCTTTTTTTACTTCTTTTCAGTTTTATATCTTGATTTCAATTAATTTCTTTGTTCTTTTCTATATTTAAAATATATTTCTTTACCATCCACTATAATTCTCTCAAATTCCATGTATCCTCAGACATATCATATCATATCAGACACATCAGACTGAGAGCATATGCACCAAGACAAATTCCTTGTGTGTCCAATCACACTTGGCCAATAAAAAATTCTATTCTATTCTATTCTATTCTATTCTATTCTATTCTATTCTATTCTATTCTATTCTATTCTATTCTATTCTCAGACAGTAAAACATTATATCTTTCACATTTCACCTACTTCTCCATTTTACATTAAACAGTATATTTCATCTTTTTTGCTTCTTACACTCACTTCATTTCATCCTTTCTTACTTCCCTTTTACAATAATCTATATATTTCTTCTAATTTACTTCTTATATAAAATTTCTACAACTATTTTAATGTCTTTTCTGCTACTCATTTTTCTTCCCCTTTTCTTTTAACCATTTTCTTTTGGTCTCTCCAAAATTCCATTTCTTAATATTTTTCTCCCTTTTCCCATTCTCTTATCTTCTTCTTTTTCTCTTTCTTGTATCTTCCTTTCCACCTCCTTTCTCTAATTTTTACTCTTTTGATTTCCCCCCCTCAATCTTTCCCCATTTCCTCCTCTTCTCTTCTTTTTTGAGAGATACTTTCCCCAATCTATTTTTACTCTGTCACTGTCAATCCCAGTGTAATCAATAGATACTTGTTTTTCATTGTTGGGAGTTTAGTCTTTGAACATCATCCCTGGTCATTATTGTGAGATGAGTAGCCATATAAATTATGAGGTTGACTCAGCCTTCCACCCTTCTGAGGTCAGTAAAATGAGGACTCAGATTGTTGTGGGCAATATGCTGACTCTAAACCTCTTACAGAGGGTTGTAGAGCATTGTGAAGCAGTATACAAGTCTAAGTGCTATTCCTATTCCTATTTAAATAAAATAAATAAATAAACCATCACCTGGATAGAGCTGACTGATGGAAACAAATTAAACATCTATCTATCATGATGGTATAATGGCACTAATAAATAAGTCTTTATTTCCTTGAGTAGTGATGCATGAAAATAAGAAGAGAAGGAACTAAGCCAGAACAAAGTGTAAGGATCTATAGATGACTGACATATAAAATAAAAGATGGAATTGTAGCTTTGGAAAGCTAAGATTCTCCCACAAAATGCTCTCTGGAATCTCCCAAGTCCCTTTCATCGGTTTAGCCAGTGGAATAAAAGAGTACTTTCTTTTTTTCAGGAGTATCCACAGAATGAGGTTTCAAAAAAAAAAAGTCACGATGTGATCACAACCTTGCAATCAAAGTTCTATGTCTGCTGTTTTCTTTCTACTTTTCTTCCTTTCAATATGTATATTATCTGTGTATGAATAAATGCGTAGGTGAGCTCAGACAATATAATCTAAAGTAGATCATGTTCTGTTTGGGATTTTCATGTCTTTTTCAGACACTGCCTATAAGATCGTACAGTATATATTTTGTAATTCGTGATGGATATGTGTATATGTATGATTTCCACAGAATCCAAACACAAGATACAAATGGGAAAACCATTCTCTCCTTATGACAATCTGGCTGACTTACCAGTAAATTCCACTTCCCCAAACAAACTTTATCATGTTATTTCTCTCCCTCTCACTTTCTTATGCTGCTGATAATGCTTGGTGATGTTTTTCTCTTGTCCAATCAAAGGATTAAAGATGGTATTCTAGTGTTTATCTCCATGTAAATGGATCTGGCTGGGAGATTTTTTGACATTCCCTAAAACAATTAGACAGCTAGTGTGATTGAGGATAGGAAGGAGAGTGGGTTTCCTCTTTTGAAGATTATGGCCTCTGCAGCATTTGTATTCCTGCACCTGATGGCCCTCTTTGCAAGGTCTATCCTAGGTCCATTATTAGCAGAGGAAAATGTGTTTCTTGATTAAAAATTCACCAACATTCATAAACAATTTCATAATAGTTTTTTTTTTAATTTAGAAAAACTTTCTCTCCGGAACTCCTTGAAATATTTACATTGATTGTTGTACAGGCTTGTAAGAATAATGTGTCAGTGACAATTAAGCATCTGGGATGACACACCTCCTCTTTTCCTGCCAGCTTTATAAATCTGATGGATCAATGCCAACATCTAATCAAAATGCAGGAACTCACTCTAGGGAAGAAAGTATCTGTATCCCTTTTGATCAGCCAAGCACCTGGCTTCCACTGGTCAGGCTCAAAGCCTATAGTTTATATGTTCTTTTGGCAGGAGGAGGAAGAGGAGGAGGAGGAGGAGGAGGAGGAGGAGGAGGAGGAGGAGAAGAAGAAGAAGAAGAAGAAGAAGAAGAAGAAGAAGAAGAAGAAGAAGAAGAAGAAGAAGAAGAAGAAGAAGAAGAAGAAGAAGAAGAAAGAATTAAGTGCATTATATTTTGTATCCAGTTACACTTATCACAAAGAGTTGAAGCTGGGACTTAGAGAACTTCAGATAGATTTGTAAGCATGTCATGTGATGGATTTTCAAAAGACTTTCTCATTCAGCTTGCTAAGAAAATAAAGAACATTATTTTATGTACATAGAACTAAAGCTCTAGGAAACTAATTAATGTGAGTATAAGAACATTAGGGTGATAAAGCTGGAAAACGGAAGGGTACTGAATTTAATATAGTTAATTTACTAATACATTTACATGGCACGTCTCTTTTTTTAACCCCAAAGTGATTTACAAGCAATCAAAGAATGCTGTAAAACAGACATCAAGGACTTTCTTGTATCAGTGGGCACAACTGGAATTATGAGACTTATCCCAGGCACTCTTACAAGGCTGTTACCACAGAGAGTAAACACAGATATAAAATAGTCATTTTACAAAAATAAAAACTAATGGGTTCATGCAAGTTCTAGTAGCCCACACATTCACTTTCTACCACTTCAGCTCATGTCTAACATGTTTTATTTCCTGCTGATGCTTCTGCTTGGACTCCCTATAAGAATCAAAACCTTTCTGAACATATGCCAGTGTCTCATTTTCTTTCCATTTATTTAAAAATAAAAATCAGATGGAGCCTGGCAGGTGACAAAAGAGGCATTACCGGGCAGATGGGCACCCATGCTGTCATGTTGGCAACTCGAGGTATAAAATAACTAAAAATTGAAGGTGCCAGATTGGGGAAGATTTGATAAAATGATGGTGATATTATTTATGCTTATGATTTTATTTCAGGTATGGGCAACCTTCATTACTTTGGTTGCATGCAAAAATGATGCAGCTACATCACTACAACTTGGTACCAGAATGCCCAATAACAGTGATACAAATTTCTTTTCAAAATGGGGAAATAACGATGAGAATGGGAACTTCAGATCTCTGGGAGATAAAATGCCCCTATTTTTAGTGTACCTCCTCCTCAGCTGAAATTATGCCATTTAGTCGCAATTGGTGGGCTGAAGAAATTGCAACTAAAAATCATGTTGCAAAATGGTTGGATTTCAAAGATGTGACATCTGACCTTAAATAGTTTCAAAGGGGTAACAATTCCATTTCTATCTCACTTCACCTCCCCAATTTGCAATATCAGCTAATGCACTTCCACTCTTTTCTATGTCTATGTCCTCTTGGAGGATGGAATTTAGGCACAATTTGTGGAATGATAGAATAGTAAGGATAGTAAGAATAGTAAGATTCCCTTCTCTCTTGCAGCCTCTAATTACAGCTAAAGTCCCCAAGAGGAAATAAACAAAATCAAGTTTAAATGTAAATATCTTTTTTTAAATATTAATTTGCAAACTTTCCATAATTCTGGGAATGACTTTGGGAGACAAAAGGAAGAGCCACAGACTAGGCAATAGTCATATAAACGATATCTCAGTTCACAGAAGAAGCGGGTGGGTGGGTGTATTTCTGAGAGCCACCCCAAATAACAACAGATCCCATTCAAATAAAGATTTCTTCTCTCAAAGCTTAACTATAAACAGATCCACATTTAGAAGGCATAAACAAAAGATTAAAATTTAACATGAATAAGAGGGCTAATATCTCCTTTAGAGAAAACAGGCTCATAAAAATTCTTTAAGTAGAAAAACAATTAAATACTATCGGATTAGAATACATAATGTAGCTATAGGGAAAATGGTTTAAACACCATGTTAACTGTAAGCAAATCCAATACATAACAAACATTTTTTCAGCCCATATGTCATCAAACTCAGCAAGAACTGCCCAAAATAACAGCACTTCTCATTTTAACCCTGGTCAAATAAACCAACTTGGTGTTCTTTTTACATAAAGCAATTTTGTTCTTTAATTCATTCAGATTTTTGTTAATCCTTGTTTCAAATGTCTTCAAAACTTTAAACAGCTCTTTTGTAAGTCCAGGAAAAAAGGAATTATCCCACTTTCTGTTAAGAAAGAAATAAAAATTACAATTTTTATTTCTTTCTTAATTTTTAGAATTTCTGCCAGTTTTTTTTTTTTTAATCTAAAGACAAATTCTTATTCATAGTCTTGTTTTTGTTGTTCTCAGACATAGTTTGCTGCTCTTTTTCTGTAACATCTTCTTTTAGGAACAGACTGTTTCCAAAAACACACAACATAGCTGACTGCATTGATTCAAATTCCCAATGCAATTACTCAAAAGGATCTCTGAACACCATTATAAATTACTTGTTATGACTCCAATACAAAAAACATTTTTCTTTCCCACAAAAATGGACCTATTCTTTAAAATTCTTTTTTAATCCATTTAAAACTTTCTAAAACCAAAACCTTGTCTTACTTTTTGCTGTTTATTTTAAATGCGTAAATATTATAAATATTCATCTGCATTTTCTTATATTTAGAATTAAAGCACTTACCTGATACTTTCCAGCCCTGTCATCTAAAAGATGTTTAACTTGCTTAAAGCAATTAATAGGCAATTTTCAAAAGTGGCTAGCAAGGGAAGTGTGAAATTAGCAGTCTTTGAAGGGCTGTCATTGTAGTCCCCACCCTCCAGATTCCCTCACCCTCCAGATACTCATGCTTTGCAGTCTCCTTGTGAAGAGCATAGCCTGGGTGATCTTACATCCTTCCTTTATTGAGAGAGTGCTAAAGGAACTGGTCTACTTATCAATTCCTTGTCTTTTGCCACAAACATTGGTTCACTTATAGTGGAACCATCTGCCATCTTCCCCAAAAATTCCCCAGTGATTTTTAAAAAAAATCACCAAACCTAAAAAGTATTCAAGTTGCACATAAACTTTCTCTTCCTGAAACTATTGTATGCGACCTGTCCATTAACACCACATTTCGATTCTTACTATGCTACAGAGCCCCTGACTACGACATCGCTCACGCAAATATGTTAACCACACTGCTAACATGGGCTACCTCTTGCCCATATCCTCTCATCTTCCTGGGTGACCTAAATCTACCTTTTATTAACTGGATAACAAATGAATGTACAACGTAACCAATCCATACTACACTATACAACGCCGTTACAGACCTAGGTCTTGAACAACTAGTAACTAACAATACAAGACTCAACAACTGCCTTGACCTCATCTTTTGCAATAACACAAACTCAATTTATGGACTACAAATAAAAGAACCCTTTTCCAACAGTGACCACTGCATGATAGACTTTTGTCTCAATATACGCCCTCACATAAATCGTCATAATAATAGTATTCCTAACTACAATTTCAAAAAAGCCAACTATGAACTTATAAACAACGACCTCTCATCTCTTGACTGGCAAAATCTATTCTCAACTTGTATCACTGCCGAAGACCACTATAGAGTTTTCCTACTTGAAAATCAATAGAATCATCAAACTATATGTACCACAAATCACCACCAAAATAAAACAAAAAACAAATTACCCATATCAATAAAAAAGCTTCAATCAAAAAAAAATCCCTCTGGAGAAGAAACAAAAAGGACTATGTAGCAAACTTCAAAAACCGCTACAAAAATATTTTCAACTAAATAAAAACTGAATGCACCATTTACCATACAAAGCAAGAAGAAGACCTTCTGAGCACAAATTCCAATCGTGCTTTTTATAATTTTGTGAACAATAAACTTAAAGAATCAAGATCAATCCCACCACTAAAAGAATCTAATGGCAAAGAATGTAATGATGAAACAGTTAAAGCAAACCTCTTTAACACATTCTTTGGCTCAGTCTTTGTTAACAGTGATGGCACATATCTGACATTCCCCAATCGTACCAACAATGAGTACAACGACTTAACACATATAGACTTCACAGACGATAATATTGAAAAAGCTCTTCGCAAACTGAAACCATCTTTATCTATTGGGCCTGATGGGCTATGTGCATACTTCTTAAAAAAACTTTCCACTAATATAGCAGAACCCCTAAGCATAATCTTTGATAAAGCTTTCACGACTGGTTCCCTTCCCAAACTTTGGTCTCTAGCCACAGTCATCCCTATCTTCAAAAAAGGAGATCCCAGCCTAGTTGAAAATTACAGACCAATCTCTCTATGCTGCGTCACCTGCAAAGTAATGGAATCTATCATCAACCAATCCATTACCCTCCACCTAGAAACAAACAACCTACTCTCTAATAAACAATTTGGTTTCAGAAAAAAATTATCATGTAACTTACAACTTCTCCACTGCAAAAACATATGGACTACTAATCTTGATCAAGGCAAAGCAATAGATGCAATCTACATAGACTTCTGCAAAGCTTTTGACTCAGTAGTACATGATAAACTTCTCCTAAAACTAAAATCCTACGGCATTTCAGGACCTCTTCACAATTGGATAACTGCTTTCCTGTCAAACAGACAAGTGGTCAAAATTGGCAATGCTCTATCAAATCCTGTTCCTGTCAAAAGTGGCGTTCCTCAAGGCAGCGTTCTTGGACCAATGCTCTTCCTACTATACATAAATGATCTCTGTGACCATATCTCAAGTTATTGTGTTCTCTTTGCTGACGATGTCAAACTATTTAACACCACCGACAATACATCTACCATTCAAAAAGACCCTGATCATCTAACCGCTTGGTCTAAAACTTGGCAACTCCAAATCTCAACCAGCAAATGCTCAGTCTTACATATTGAAAAAAAGAACCCAAACACTAAGTACAAGCTTGATGGACATTACCTTATAGATGACTCCCACCCTGTTAAAGACCTTGGAGTTTTCATATCAAATGATCTAAGTGCCAAAGCCCACTGCAACTACATAACAAAAAAGGCTCTAAGAGTTGTAAACCTAATTTTGCGGAGCTTCTTTTCCAAAAACTCTACACTATTAACCAGAGCATACAAAACGTTTGCTAGACCTATTCTTAAATACAGCTCACCTGCCTGGAACCCATACCACATCTCTGACATTAATACAATTGAACGAGTCCAGAAATATTTTACAAGAAGAGTTCTCAGCTCCTCTGTAAACAACAAAATACCTTATACCACCAGACTTGAAATCCTGGGATTAGAAAATTTAGAACTCTGCCGACTCCGACAAGACCTGTGTTTAACACACAGAATCATCTATTGCAATGTCCTTCCTGTTAAAGACTACTTCAGCTTCAATCGCAACAACACACGAGCACACAATAGATTTAAACTTAAAGTGAACCGCTCCAATCTTGATTGTAGAAAATATGACTTTTGTAACAGAGTTGTTAACGCTTGGAACACACTATCTGACTCTGTGGTCTCTTCTCAAACTCCCAAAAGCTTTAACCAAAAACTGTCTACCATTGACCTCACCCCATTCCTAAGAGGACCATAAGGGGCGTGCATAAGCGCACAAACGTGCCTACCGTTCCTGTCCTATTGTTTTCTTTTCATTATATATACGCTTATATATTGTATAGTTGTTTCATGCTTATGCTTATATATATATATATATATATATATATATATATATATATATATATATGCTTATATATTGTATAATTATTTCATGCTTATGCTTATATATATATATATATATATATGCTTATATATATATATATATATATATATATATATATATGCTTATATATTGTATAATTATTTCATGCTTATGCTTATATATATATATATATATATATATATATATATGCTTATATATATATATATATATATATATATATATATATATGCTTATATATTGTATAATTATTTCATGCTTATGCTTATATATATATATATATATATATATATATATATATATATATATATATATATATATATATATATATATATATATATATATATATATATATATATATATGCTTATATATATATATATATATGCTTATATATATATGCTTATATATATATGCTTATATATATATATATATGCTTATATATATATGCTTATATATTGTATAATTATTTCATGCTTATGCTTATATATATATATATATATATATATATATGCTTATATATATATATATATATATATATATATATATATATGCTTATATATATATATATATATATATATATATATATATATATATATATATGCTTATATATATATGCTTATATATATATATATATATATGCTTATATATATATGCTTATATATATATATATATATATATATATATATATATATATATATATGCTTATATATATATATGCTTATATATATATATATATATATGCTTATATATATATATATATATATATATATATGCTTATATATATATATATATATATATATATATATATATATATATATATATATATATATATATATATATATATATATATATATATATATATATATATATATATATATATATATATATATATATATATATATATATATATATATATATATATATATATATATATATGCTTATATATATATATATATATATATATATATATATATATATATATATATATATATATATATATATATATATATGCTTATATATTGTATAATTATTTCATGCTTATGCTTATATATTGTATAATTATTTCATGCTTATGCTTATATATATATATATATATATATATATGTATATATATATATATATATATATATATATATATATATATATATATATATATATATACATACATATATACATATATATATATATTTTTGAAGGAGAAAAAGAAAAACAATAGGACAGGAACGGTAGGCACGTTTGTGCTCTTATGCACGCCCCTTATGGTCCTCTTAGGAATGGGGTGAAGTCAATAGTAGAGAGGTTTTGGTTAAAGCTTTTGGGATTATGGGAAGAGACCACAGAGTCAGGTAAAGTATTCCAAGCACTGATGATTCTGTTGCAGAAGTCATATTTTCTGCAATCTAGATTAACATTAAGTTTAAATCTATTGGTTGCTTTTATATTATTGCAATTAAATTAAATCAATTGATCTAATTAAATTAATTAGATTAATTAAATCTTGCGTAGCTTCTTCTCCAAAAACACTACCCTACTAGCCAGAGCATATAAAACATTTGCTAGACCAATTCTTGAATACAGCTTGACTGTCTGGAACCCATACCACATTTCTGACATCAATACAATTGAACATGTCCAGAAATATTTTACAAGAAGAGTTCTCCACTCCTCTGAAAACAACAAAATACCTTATGCCACCAGACTTAAAATCCTGGGATTAGAAAATTTAGAACTCAGCCGCCTTCGACATGACCTGAGTTTAACTCATAGAATCATCTATTGCAATGTCCTTCCTGTTAAAGACTACTTCAGCTTCAATTGCAACAATACACAAGCAAACAATAGATTTAAGCTTAATGTTAACCGCTCCAATCTTGATTGCAGAAAATATGACTTATTTATTTATTTATTTATTTAATTTATTTACCGCCCTTCTCCCGAAGGACTCAGGGTGGTTTACAGCCAAGGTAAAAAGCACAAATCGGGAAGTTAAAAAAAGACATTTAAAAACTGATTAAATTAAAGAGTGAAGGAATTATAATAAAAACTATATTAAAACCCCATTTTCTGATTTAAAATAAACAGAGCAGAGTTTTTATAGTTGGCTAGCAAAAATAAACAAACAAGCACCAAAAACCACATGGCCAACATTCTGTAGAGATTCTCAGTCACCCAGGTCGTGATTGTCCAAAAGGTGCTTTTTCAGGAGGCAACTGGACTTTGTTTTTCTTTTGAAGAAATTTCGCTTTTCATCCAAGAAACTTCAACTCTGAAGAAGCTTCTTGGATGAGAAGTGAAACATCTTCAAAAGAAAAAAACAAGAAAGTCCAGTTGCCTCCTGAAAAAGCAACTTTGGGACATGGCCAAAATGCTATTATTTTTTTTAATAAAAGCCAATTTTAAAACACTCCAAAGTATTTTAACAACAACAACAACAACAACAACAACAACAACAACAACAACAGAGTTGGAAGGGACCTTGGAGGTCTTCTAGTCCAACCCCCTGCCCAGGCAGGAAACCCTACACTATTTCAGACAAATGGTTATCCAACATTTTCTTAAAAATTTCCAATGTTGGAGCATTTACAACTTCTGAAGGCAAGTTGTTCCACTGATTAATTGTTCTAACTGTCAGGAAATTTCTCCTTAGTTCTAAGTTGCATCTCTCCTAGATTAGTTTCCACACATTGCTTCTTGTTCTACCCTCAGGTGCTTTGGAGAATAGTTTGACTTCCTTTTCTTTGTGGCAACCCCTGAGATATTGGAACACTGCTATCATGTCTCCCCTAGTCCTTCTTTTCATTAAACTAGGCATACCTAGTTCTTGCAACCGTTCTTCATATATTTTAGCCTCCAGTTCCCTAATCATCTTTGTTGTTCTTCTCTGCACTCTTTCTAGAGTCTCAACATCTTTTTTACATCGTGGCGACTAAAATTGAATGCAATATTCCAAGTGTGGCCTTACCAAGGCATTATAAAGTGGTATTAACACTTCACGTGATCTTGATTCTATCCCTCTGTTAGCCCAGAACTGTGTTGGCTTTTTTGGCAGCTGCTGCACACTGCTGGCTCATATCTAAATGGTTGTCCACTAGGACTTCAAGATCCCTCTCACAGTTATTACTATTGAGCAAGGTACCACATATCCGGTACCTGTGCATATTTTTTTTTGGCCTAAATGTAGAACCTTACTTTTTTCACTGTTGAATTTCATTTTGTTAGATAGCGCCCAATGTTCTAGTCTGTCAAGATCTTTCTGTATCTTGAGCCTATCTTCTGGAGTGTTGGCTATTACTGCCAGCTTGGTATCATCTGCAATTTTGAAAGTGACCTTATATATTGGTACTCTCTGGCTATAAAAGACTAGATCCAATGCTGGCTTGAAACTTCCTACCATTTTGAAAAACCAAACGTGAAATGGCATACTCCCAGATTGTAGGAAACTGTCTTAAAATTATAATTGCCCAACTCTTAGTTCATCTAATTCCTTTGGTTGACACAATTTGACCGGCAATAGTTTGTTATGATTTCAGGCATGTGTCTTTTTCAGATCACTTGGAGAATGTAGAGATTTTATAGAGGACTTTCTGCATTCAAAACATAGGTTCTGTGACTGAACTACAGTCCTTTATTTAAACATAGCTGAAGACCATCTCCTCTGTTATGTGTAATTATAATACAAAACAAATAGTACAAACAACATGGAACTTTCCAAGCACTGAGCAAACTGGGTATTATATCTAATTGTCAAAAACACCTAATTATATGTTCCATCATAATTAGCTTATCAAGGACTCTTCAAGGTTAGAACCTTAGAATTATTACAATGACCTTTTAGTTTAGCGGTCTCTTAGCAACATTGGCTTAAGCTAATATAAAATCTTTTTAGTTTTTCCTACAATGTTTGAGAAGGTTTTTACATTGCTACCCTGGACTGATTTTTTTTAAGAAGTATCCATTATATTCAAATTACTTAAGGGAACATCAGGTTAGTTGGTGGAACATAACCAAAAACCCAAATTTCTTGGGAATATTATTTGGGAAAGCAAAATGAGTATTCCTCATTTCAGGCTGTTTCAATCACATTATTATTTGGGAAGGGGAGAAGAGAGAAAAAGAAAGATTCCTTATATAAATTTTTGCCTGAACTTTGGTTATTGTCTTTATTGACCAACTATGTGTTGCAGACTCAGAGGAGGATATACATTTCTAAGCATAACCAAGAGTTTTCAGCATGATTCCCCCCCTCCCTCTCATCTCAAATGACATAAAAAAAGTTAAGACATTTATGGTGGAGTCAAGGCTAAAGTTCCTGGGAAAGGCTGCTTTACACCATCTGGACTTTGCTTTGGGGACATACAGTTTGTTGAATGCAAGGAACTGTTGAGCTTCTGGTTCTCATTATCTCCTTGATTAATTTGCTTTAGTTTTAGAGGGCAACTCCTGAGCTTTACCCTCTGATTCTATATTGAGGGCAGCAGTGCCATAGGATATGGGACAAGGGAAGGTTAAAGGTGTGTGTAAAATAGAGGTCTTTGGTGGAGAAGTCTGAAGGTGAAAAGTTACACAGATATAACATAGGATATTATATTTCTGGAAACAGGGTGGTCGTGTGCCCTAGTTTACACTGGAGATTTTTCTGGTTGAAGCAGGAAAGACTAAAGACTGCCTCTGCCCCTGGGTCATCCAATCCAGATCTAGACACATAAGGTGAAAGAAGAAAGAAATTTGGAAGTTGCCAGTCAACTTCAGCACCTGGACAGCAGAGAGAGAAAGGTGTGTGGGGGGGAGAGGACTTAATTGTATTAATTGAATATGACAGGGTTGTAATCCAACAAAATCAGATGGCATCAGGTTGAAGATAAATAAAGTTCTTTGCTTTTCCATTTTTACTCTGCTCTTACTGTTGTCTGAAAAGCCATTGAAATTTGTTCATGTATTAAAGGAAGGCCTAAACCTTATCTGCCAGAACCATGAAATAAAATATCAATTCAAAATACCAACCCTTATTGAGGTTTGGAAAGTGAGAGCAGAGATATGAAAACAGGCAAACTCTAATTTGCACGATCTTCCCTTTGTGCTTTACATTTGGCAGCCCTGAACTTATTTCTCTGCCAACAAAGAATTCCTGAGAAGAGGGGAACTTTGCAGTAACCTTCAATGACTGTTGATTTTCCCAGACTCTTATTGACTCCCAGCAGGAGTTGGACCTGGAGTCCCATCAACAATTTTTGAGTCAGGCTAGCTCTCTGGGTCAATAGAAGCGTGAGTTCTGACAGTACTTCAAACAGGGGCTGATTTTCTGACAGCCCTTCAAATACTGGTCTGTCTGCTGACAAGTAGGGCACAGGAGCAGAATTTATACTGAAGTTTCTTTGGTGTATGACACACCAACTTTTCCAAAAAAGCTCCTACCGCTCCAAAGGCACATGACAGTAATGCAGTTGCTGATGGCAGACATAGTAAAACATCCATTGTGTTTAGGACATCAGCATGAGCCACACACCCAAGAAATAGGATGTCAGAAAGATAATATAGTTTTAGCAAGTGACAGCACTGGGCTTGTTAGCTCCTATCCATTGTGCTGTCATCTGGTTTATATTTAAATTTTATGTCTGTAAATCTTTACATGGTTGTTCTTTGATTGTTCATTCCTAACCATTTCATGTAGGATTTTTTTGTGGGGGGGAGGTTTGTTTGTTTTTTTGGGGTTTTTTTTAGGAATCAGTCCTTTTTGCCCAGCAATTCTTACCCCAACCAGAGTATCCATTAAATTGTGTGACCATTTCTAAGAATTCTGGGAATTCCTAGAGGATACCTAGTTTGGGTGGGAGGGGAGCTTGCCAAAGAGAAGCCAAGAAAAAGAGTGCCTTTTTTCCCTCCAACAAATTGACATGCTGCCTATTCTCTAGTCAATTTCACAATCCATTTTGTAAAAGAATCTGATCAACTCAATGTTAATCCTACAGCCAGTTTTGCAAGGCTGATAGAAATTTCCTGTTTATGTAGGTAGCCTGTGCCTATTCTAGCATCATCTCACTAATAAAGCTGAGCATGTTGTATCTTTGAAACATTGAGCTTGGTGGTACACAAAAGCTATGATTGCCCAAAAACTCTTTTGAAAATCGGGGTGGGGAGGACGGATGGGCATTTGAAAGAAAATACGATAACATCTGGAGGGTAGATTGAAATTTGCATTCTAATATCCAACTGACATTACTATCTCACACAGATGAACTATTAGGCCTATATAGATATGGCCACCCTAACCAGTGATAAAAGTTTTCCTAATATTTTCGGAAAGTGTATCAATTAAATATTAGTTATGGTGGGAACCTACAAATGTGAGATTGGAAGGAAGGATCTTTAAATGCTTCAAAACCTCTGGATGGGTCTCTTTTTCTAGCTGACATTTTTGAAAGACCAGTTCTGCTTTGTTCATTCCACAAAAAAGACAAGACAGTCTACATATGTTCAGTTTATTTAATCTGATATCACATGCATGGAAGGTGACAAACTGGGACTATAAACAGTTTCAGAAGTTGGAGGAGGTGTGGCATTTGCTTTCATTCTGGCTCAGAATTAGTCTTGGTCTTGGCAAAGTGTCAGTTTGTCTCTATTTATAATAAAGGCTTAAGCCTGGCATTACTCCTTAATCAGTAAACACTTTCTCCAAATGTACTTAGCTTTTTGATTTGTATTAACAGCCTCAACCACATTCAATTTTTGGGGGAAAAACACTTGAAAAAAGCATACATTTGCTTTCTCTTCCAAGAGATTTATCTTTCCATTTCCTCCTTTCCACTCAGAACATCTTGAGAATGGCTGAGCTAGATTAAGCATTCCAACTCATAATATTTCCCATTTTTGGCACTGGATAAAACAGATGGTCTTCCTCCTTCTGTACAAATAGAACCATGTGCACAATCCACCAAGTCTTTAGAGCAGCAAGACAATACTGAAAGAGGTTCACAATATCTTCAGACCCTGAATGGAGAAGGCCCCTCTCTCTTTCTAACCAGACAGGTAACCATGTGCACCCAATCTGTCCCATATTGCTGAAAGACTATAATAGTGCAAAGATGTTGGCAGACCTCATGCCATATTGTAACCAGCTGTTTATTCTTTCACCTTAGTGGTCACACAAAAAATGTTAGCGCTCAAGCTTCTGAACAGCAAACATAAGCACCAACCTTTGTGCAATTAGTGTATTGCCATAGCAAATTATTTCTTCATTCAAAGAAAGACCCGAAAACTAATCTTCCTTTGTTCAAGAATCAGCCAAGTGGATAAATTTGCAACACTCATAGTTTTAAAGGTCACTGTCATTGGCATGCCAAAATTCTCCAACAGATTTCTTCTATTCAGAAATTGCTGTGAAAAATTAACACCAGCAGTTTCTTCTCCCTGCCACACCCCTATTCCCCAGCATCAAAGGAACATAAACATTCTCAGTAAAGCTGAAGAAGTAAAAAATGTATTTAAAAAGTGCATTAATAATGCATTTCACTTCACCAGTAGTAAGTCTTTCATAAAGCTGGTATCTTTCATGTTTACCTACAATCATAGTAAAATAAACATCATTTTTATATGGGGGGAGGGGAGCATCCTTTTATGAAAATGTGGTACAGGCAGTTTCCTGTTGCAGGCAAATTATGCTTTTTCTCATTCTCCGCTGCCCACATATACACAACTAGGCTTCTTAAATGGATTTTCCTCCTGCCCAGATTTAGACAAGCTTTTGAGTGCCAAGGCTGAAGTTATTTACATTTGTTCAGGCTCTGGCATGCATAATGGCTTAAGCATTTATTTGGTGACCTTTCATACTCAGTCTTTTGAAATAATCCAGAGGAGGAGGTGGCAAACCTAGCACAGCCATACTGAAAAGTGGCATTGTAAATTTCTGTAAAGGCAATCTAATCAGCATTAGGTTGGCATGGCCAACTTTTTGTGGAACCAGAAAACATTGGCTCCTCCCATGAAACTTTGAGGAATATATTTAATTAAAAAAGGTGGCAATATATCTACAACTGGTTCACAGCTGGCTTTAAAAAGGTAAATGTTCCCCTCACACATATGTGCTAGTCATTCCCAACTCTAGGAGGCGGTGCTCATCTCCATTTCAAAGCTGAAGAGCCAGTGCTGTCCAAAGACATCTCTGTGGTCATGTGGCTGGCATGACTAAACGCCAAAGGTGCACGGAATGCTGTTACCTTCCCACCAAAGGTGGACCTTATTTTTCTACTAGCATTTTTTACGTGGCTTACTTACTTAATAATGGATGCCTATGCACAGTCCATATAATATATATATTTTGAGTCTTAGGTTCAAGAGATCAAGATGGTAGCTGTATCCACCTGACTAGCAATAGCAATAGCAATAGCACTTAGACTTATATACCATTCCATAGTGCATATTGCCCCCAGCAATATGGTTCCTCATTTTACCAATCCTGAAAGGATGCAAGGCTGAGTCAGATACAGTCCTGCAATAGTGCTCTGTAATAACTGGATCACCATACATGAAAAAAAGGGATGGAGCTTCAATGACATAGAAATAATGGACTCCTTGATTCTTTTTGAGTTTCCTCAGCAGATGCCCTTATCTGTGTTGAGTCTCTGTGCCTAGGCAGCTACTTCATCATGATAAACATGATGCTTCAAGTTTAATGTTATTGTGTGAAGGCAGCATTGTTTTTGTAGCAGGGAAGTAACCATCTGAAAAACAGTATATGTATAGAGCTGTGTAATGCTTTGAAGCATAAGTCTGGGTTGGACTTCAGTGAAGGTCTTTGTGTGAGAATAATTTTCTCACTCTAGAAGTGAAGTGAAATGGTCCTTTTGCCTTACTTGCGTCATCCTGACCTTGAGGAAAACTGAAACAGGCTGTTAAGGAATGGGAGAGGTTGGTAAAGGAGAGTTTGATAACTGGGACATCAATGCCTGAATTAGAGACCTGTATTTTCAAAAAATTATTACGCTTCCTCAGCCTGCCTCTCAACTACATTGTCCAATGTGGCCTTCACAATGAATTGGCATGACATTGAACCTTTCAAACCCAGCCACCACATGAGGTGGAGGAGCCAATGCTCCAGACCCTTGAGGACTAAAGGATGACATATAACTACAATGTGTCACCTGGCAAGGACAAAAGACTCGGATGATTTCAACTCCCTCCTTTCCATTGGTGAGAGCATCTTTCCTCACCTTGACAAAGTCTCCTCTGTTCTCTCTCTTTTGTTTGCTAAGAAAGGTAGGTGATCAGGTTACAAAATTACACCCATTTGCCTTCTCCTTCCAGCATACCATTTTATTCTCTTAGATATCTGAATATCTTCTCTGCCAGCTAAGATTTCTCTTCAGACAAAGGCGCTCCAGCTTTCCATGGAAAGCTCAGGTTCTCCCCTAATAAGGGAATGTCATCCCCCTCATCTCTTTGATGCATTCTGTGGGAGCTACAGAAAAGGAGCAAAAAGAACAGGAATTAGATTAGCAACATTAGCCAGAGGAGATCAGATGGAGCGAGGTTAGGGGACGAAAGAAGACACCTCTCATTAACTCTTGGCCCATGTGCAACAATGTGTGCTCTTATTATTGAATTATATCTTTATTGTAGTAGATACAATTTCAAGTTAAGAAGTGAGAATGTAGGAGATCAAGTCCAACACATCTGGAGGACACTGAGCAAGGATCATCTGATCCATGCCTAACTACCTCAGGAATAGATAAAACAGCTGCTTCTTTACCATCATTGCTGACTAAAGCTTAGAGGAATTTTAATCCAAAGCATACAATAAAGATTGTTTATTCCTGTTCGGTTTCATTTGAAGAATCAAAACACAGATTTTGTATCATCAGATAGTTATTCCCCCCTCATTCCTTCTTTTTAAAAAAATCTTGCTTAAGATATCTTATTTAATATCCTGACTGCCTTCTCTCAATTTGTTGTATATAGAATTGGTCTTTATTCATCATGTCTCACAAATAGTTAGGTTCATTCATCAAGCTCAGCCTAAATATGGCTTGTTTGATCCTGACCTATGGTAATAACTGAATACAACCACCATGGCCTGCAGATTTTGGTATGTTAGTGTGGTATATGAAAACAGTCTTATGGCATTCAAGAAGCCATGGTTAAACAAATCTATGACTGGTGAATGAACTTAACCAGTAAGTTTCACAAGTTTTATTTTTTCAAGCATTTCTGCATATTTGCATATTATTTTCCTTTCTTCCCCCTTACTCTTCATTTGAGGAGTTCTCCAAAAGACACACCTCATCAGAACAGAAGCCTTTAAGAGGAGCTAGAAAGTTGAAAGAAGGAAGAGATAAAGCTTTCCCCTGATGGAATTAGCCCCACAGGCTTTGTCAGCTATAAAAATATAAATAAGAAGAAAATGGACTTTTGCTAAATATACTGATAAATAAGTTTTTAATCCGTTTGAAACAAAGGGAACACAATCTTTGAGGGAGAACCTGGCGCTTTTGTTTGGCTTTATATGTACTTCAGGCAAGGAGGAAAAAGGACTTATACTGAATCAAAAATGCTTCTTCAATCTGAGTGGGCAGTTTATGGGATATATGTAACGTCAAGTGACTTTGAATAATTTCCATGTCCTTTAAAAAAAAAAACTTTGCTATTTCATACTGAAAGAATGGTTTGCCACTGAAATTAGGGATTAAAATGTTGTTTTGTAATTGTCACCCCTCAAGGCAGACCAGACTAGGAAGCCAATATTACATAGATCAGTGTTACTTTATTGTAAAGTTAGAATAACATAATCTTGCAAGTCTGAATTCAATTCCCTCTCCCCTCTTTCCCTTTACTTTCATGAGAATTCAGGAGAACCTTTCTTTACTCATGCTACATTCTTGTTCTGGACTCAGACCTATTTTATCTGGCTGTTGCCTTGGTAGCTACTCTTCTTCCTGTCCCTCTGTCCTCTACAGTAATATAGTGTATTTTATTTTATTTTATTTTATTCTCACGTACTGAAAAGAGTAAGGAAGAGTACCACGATAGATTACCAAAACATGGTTTAATTTTAAACCAAAGGAAGGCATCAGTGGTGGGATTCAGCCAGTTCGCACCACTTCAGGAGAACCGGTTGTTAACTTTCTGAGCAGTTTGATGAACTGGTTGTTAGAAGAAATCATAAGGGCAGAGAACCGGTTGTTAAATTATTTGAATCCCACCACTTGAAGGCATGCTCAGAAGGCTAAGGCAGAAATCTCCCTAATTCACAAGAATTGTGGGGGAAGGTAGAGAGTAAAATACAGTCAGACTTGCCAGATTTTGTTACTATAATTGTTACAGAAAGTTAAGTCTTCAAATCAGGAGACAAAACCACGAAGGAGAGGAGAAACAAGATTTAATTGCGCAAATGGAACAGATTCCGCTCCTGCGGTAGAAAAATCTGAACACTGAGCCCCACCCAAGATTTTACTTTTATACTTTTCTTACAGAAAGTAACATAACAAGAAAAGAAGTTGACATTTAACTTAAATGGTCAGCATATAATAACGTCCCTACTTGGAAGATATCTTACACCACCTGATTCATCTGTTACTTTTGGTGTCCCCTTCTTACATCATGTTACAGAAATTAGCTAGTACACAGGTCACAAAGAATAATAGTTAGCAAGATTTCACATCTTACCGTTGGTGTTGCAACATAACGCCTCTGCAAGGTACTATTTTACTTCTGCTTACATGATAGGAAACTTTCTTTAAGCCTTATAGATTTATAAGTATTCAACTTTTGGGGTAAAGTAGTATCCTTATTTTGGGGGGGTCTACTTCATACTCAATATCAATAAAGTAACTCTAGATTAGTCAGGTTTTGAGTTCTTGGTTTGGTCTGCATAGTCAGAATGACACATATCTAGATTCTTAAAATATCTCTAAGTTCCTTTTATTTATTTATTAAATGTAGAAGATCACTTAACTCCAGATAATGTTGAGCAATATACAACATTAAAAATAAGAGAAATCAACATAATCCTGGAAGAAAACATTTAATTAAAATATAAAATCTTACAGTCTCCACCCATTTTAAACCAAGGCCTAAGGGGAAAAGCGAGTTTTCAAAAGATAAGCAGGATGGGGTTCATATAGATCTAGGGGCAGGGGAGAGGGAGCAGGAGTGAAATGCTCCCAGTTTGGACCGGATCGCTCTATCCAGTAGCGATGGCTGCTGGAGAACCTCAGCCATCACTACTGGGTGGTTCAGAGAACTGGTAGCAAAAATCCCTGCCCCCACCCCATGCCCAGCTGAGCCATGCGATCATCAGAGGTTTTTTTTAAGCATTTTTCTTCAGCTGAAAAATGCTTTTAAAAGCCTCTGATGATCGAGTGCCTCAACTGGGATTGTCAGAACTCTTTAAAAGCATTTTTTTACAACCTCTTCAGCCGAAGAGGTTGTAGAAAAAATGCTTTTAAAAGGCTCCTCTGGCGATCCCAGCTGAGTTGCCTGATTGCTAGAACCCTTTAAAAGCATTTTTTAATAACCTCTTCGGCCAAAGAGGTTGTAGAAAAAATGCTTTTAAAAGTTAAAAAAAAAGAGTTGGCCACGCCCACCCAGTCACATTATCCCCCCAAGCCACTCCCATAGAACCGGTAGTAACAAATTTTACATTTCACCCCTGGGAGGGAGGGAAATGCTAATCTAGAGAGCAAATGCCACAAAGATAAGGCCTATTTTCTGAGTCCAGCCACAAGGCATTTTTTTAAAAATATTTAAACATACCAATAGTCACTGGTTTACTAAGACTCTATTCTTCCCCAGAGTAGAGAAATGAGCACCTGACAATAGGAAGGGGAACACAATCTTTGAGGGAGAACCTGGCGCTTTTGTTTGGCTTTATATACTTCAGGCAAGGAGGAAAAAGGACTTATACTGAATCAAAAATGCTTCTTCAATCTGAGTGGGCAGTTTATGGGATATATGTAACGTCAAGTGACTTTGAATAATTTCCATGTCCTTTAAAAAAAAAAACTTTGCTATTTCATACTGAAAGAATGGTTTGCCACTGAAATTAGGGATTAAAATGTTGTTTTGTAATTGTCACCCCTCAAGGCAGACCAGACTAGGAAGCCAATATTACATAGATCAGTGTTACTTTATTGTAAAGTTAGAATAACATAATCTTGCAAGTCTGAATTCAATTCCCTCTCCCCTCTTTCCCTTTACTTTCATGAGAATTCAGGAGAACCTTTCTTTACTCATGCTACATTCTTGTTCTGGACTCAGACCTATTTTATCTGGCTGTTGCCTTGGTAGCTACTCTTCTTCCTGTCCCTCTGTCCTCTACAGTAATATAGTGTATTTTATTTTATTTTATTTTATTCTCACGTACTGAAAAGAGTAAGGAAGAGTACCACGATAGATTACCAAAACATGGTTTAATTTTAAACCAAAGGAAGGCATCAGTGGTGGGATTCAGCCAGTTCGCAAAACTTCAGGAGAACCGGTTGTTAACTTTCTGAGCAGTTTGATGAACTGGTTGTTAGAAGAAATCATTAGGGCAGAGAACCAGTTGTTAAATTATTTGAATCCCACCACTTGAAGGCATGCTCAGAAGGCTAAGGCAGAAATCTCCCTAATTCACAAGAATTGTGGGGGAAGGTAGAGAGTAAAATACAGTCAGACTTGCCAGATTTTGTTACTATAATTGTTACAGAAAGTTAAGTCTTCAAATCAGGAGACAAAACCACGAAGGAGAGGAGAAACAAGATTTAATTGCGCAAATGGAACAGATTCCGCTCCTGCGGTAGAAAAATCTGAACACTGAGCCCCACCCAAGATTTTACTTTTATACTTTTCTTACAGAAAGTAACATAACAAGAAAAGAAGTTGACATTTAACTTAAATGGTCCCTACTTGGAAGATATCTTACACCACCTGATTCATCTGTTACTTTTGGTGTCCTCTTCTTACATCATGTTACAGAAATTAGCTAGTACACAGGTCACAAAGAATAATAGTTAGCAAGATTTCACATCTTACCGTTGGTGTTGCAACATAACGCCTCTGCAAGGTACTATTTTACTTCTGCTTACATGATAGGAAACTTTCTTTAAGCCTTATAGATTTATAAGTATTCAACTTTTGAGGTAAAGTAGTATCCTTATTTTTGGGGGGGTCTACTTCATACTCAATATCAATAAAGTAACTCTAGATTAGTCAGGGTTTTGAGTTCTTGGTTTGGTCTGCATAGTCAGAATGACACATATCTAGATTCTTAAAATATCTCTAAGTTCCTTTTATTTATTTATTAAATGTAGAAGATCACTTAACTCCAGATAATGTTGAGCAATATACAACATTAAAAATAAGAGAAATCAACATAATCCTGGAAGAAAACATTTAATTAAAATATAAAATCTTACAGTCTCCACCCATTTTAAACCAAGGCCTAAGGGGAAGAGTGAGTTTTCAAAAGATAAGCAGGATGGGGTTCATATAGATCTTGGGGCAGGGGAGAGGGAGCAGGAGTGAAATGCTCCCAGTTTGGACCGGATCGCTCTATCCAGTAGCGATGGCTGCTGGAGAACCTCAGCCATCACTACTGGGTGGTTCAGAGAACTGGTAGCAAAAATCCCTGCCCCCACCCCATGCCCAGCTGAGCCATGCGATCATCAGAGGTTTTTGTTTTTTTTTACTTTTAAAAGCATTTTTTCTTTAGCTGAAAAAATGCTTTTAAAAGTAAAAAAAAAGCCTCTGATGATCGAGTGGCTCAGCTGGGATTGTCAGAACTCTTTAAAAGCATTTTTTTACAATCTCTTCAGCCGAAGAGGTTGTAGAAAAAATGCTTTTAAAAGGATCCTCTGGCGATCCCAGTTGAGTTGCCTGATTGCTAGAACCCTTTAAAAGCATTTTTTAATAACCTCTTCGGCAAAAGAGGTTGTAGAAAAAATGCTTTTAAAAGTTAAAAAAAAAGAGTTGGCCATGCCCACCCAGTCACATTATCCCCACAAGCCACTCCCATAGAACCGGTAGTAACAAATTTTACATTTCACCCCTGGGAGGGAGGGAAATGCTAATCTAGAGAGCAAACGCCACAAAGAGAAGGCCTATTTTCTGAGTCCAGCCATATGGCATTTTTAAAAAAATATTTAAACATACCAATAGTCACTGGTTTACTAAGACTCTATTCTTCCCCAGAGTAGAGAAATGAGCACCTGACAATAGGAAGGGGAACACAATGAGTGTGATCTGTTGTGTGGTCAGTGGAGCGTAGGTGGAATCAGACTGTGCTGAATAGGGGAAGTGGGAGGAGGCAGGTGGCAGATGAGAAGGAAAATTAATTTCCCCCCACCTTCCCAGCCTCCAGATGTGTGGGCTTCAATTCCCCAAATTTTCTGCCCTATCCATACTGCTTGAGGAATTTGGGGAATTAAAGTCCACACATCTGGAAGTTGTCAAGGTTTGGAAACACTGTTATGTTGTGGGTGCTGATCTCCTAATTTTATTTTCAACCTATACACATTTTAATCAAATCTTGGGGTTTTTTTTTCCTAGTTACAGGAAAAAGGCTTATTTGTTTGTTCGTTGTTTGTTAAGTTATTTTAGACTTACATGGCATCTGCTTCCTCTAGTAATAGGTGCCCTCCAGATGTGTGGATTTAAACTCCCAGAATTTCCAAGTCAGTGTACAATTGCTGAGGATTCTGGAAATTGAAATCCATACATCTGGAGATTTCCCAAGCTGGGGAAAGCTGAATGTAATTTTCATATAATTCAGAATGGTGGGGAAATGAAATGGAATTGAGAGGCTCCAAGCATGGACTGCATCTTGTCCACTTCTGTTTTATTGTATTTATTTATATTTATATGTCTGTGTGTGTCACTCCTCTGTTTTTTTCAAACTTGTTATTATCTGTAATAATACCAAACATGGATTTAATTGGATTTTATGCCTATTTAAATAATTTAATAGTTTTTATTCCACATTTCAAAGACTACAGACTGAGGGAAATCTCTAGACATCATCAAAGCAAAGCTGTAAGGCTGAAAAGTTAAATGTTTGGCTACAAAGGAATTTCAGCCTATATATTCAAATTATCTCCAAGAATCTGTTCTGAGTTTAGAGCTTATATTAAACCCCAAAGTCAATCAACTTTCACATGGTTTCGGATTTCTCTGTACAGGAAATCTTTTAGCCTTTCACATACAGATATGCAAAGACAAAGAAATAGTTTTTAAAAATATTAAAAACAATTAATTCACCATAGAAAGAAAGTCTTTCTTTTAATCTGTTCTCTGGTGTGACATGCCCAGGGATTAACAAGTGCTGAAATGTATTTTAATTTCTGTTAATGATTCTTTTAAAAATACAAAAATTGCTATTTCCTGGGGAAAAATCTTTTATACCCAAAGCTGTGATAGATTACATGAATCTAGCTTCTAACAGTGGTTTCAGTCTCCTTGAGCTGTTGACTGTAGTTGCTCAAAAACTTTGCAATTAATCAGTCAATTAATCAATCAATGAAAAAACATTTTATAAAACTTCCATCAATTGAAAAGTCACCATGACTTGAAGAATCGCCCCCAGGAATTTTGTTGTCTGGCACACTTTCTGTTTTTCCTAATTAAATTCATTACTTGACTCCTATTGTTATTCCTATGATGTTTCACTGAAATTATGGAGGACTGTGCAAGAACATAAACTACAACCATTTTTCCTTTAATTATAGTCCAGAACTCAATTTCCAACTCTGCTGCAAGCCTGTAATCCTGGGGTCTAAATGCAAGGATCTCATATTAGATATAGTGTCCTTCAAAGCACACTCAACTCATGGTGAATGTCTATGGAGATTCTCAGTCATCCGGGTCCAGGTGTTTTTTACAACTGGACTTTCCTTGTTATTTCTTGAAGACATCAAAACTGAGATACTTTTTGGATGACAAAACATCTTCAACAAGGAGAGTTCAGTTGCCTTTTGAAAAAAAAATGTTTGGATCAACTATTGGTGACTTTATGGATACAACTACATAGGGATTTGGGGCAACTTACAAAAAAAAATTTGCTATTGTTCTTTCACAAGACTTGTTTCAACTTCCTAACAGTCTTTCAGTTCTTCCATTCAAGTCTGAGTACAGATTTTATTCCATTTAGCATCGTCATCAAAAGAAGACACCACACTTATTATTACTTATTACACAGTTATTTTCTCAATTAATCGTCTAACCCAGTTGCTTAATAATAGGGATGGGTCATGTTGTCGAGGTGCTGCCCCAGTGTTTGGAGGCCGTACGGGTCTGGATGGGGAGAAACAGGCTCAAGCTCAATCCCTCCAAGACCGAGTGGCTGTGGATGCCGGCACCCCGATACAGTCAGCTGCAGCCGCAGCTGACTGTTGGGGGCGAGTTATTGGCCCCAAAGGAGGGAGTGCGCAACTTGGGTGTTCTCCTGGATGTCGCTTGAAGATCATTTGGCGGCCGTCTCCAGGAGAGCCTTTCACCAGGTTCACCTGGTTCGCCAGTTGCGCCCCTTCCTTGATCGGGATGCCCTATGCACAGTCATTCATGCTCTCGTTACCTCTCGCCTGGATTATTGCAATGCTCTCTACATGGGGCTCCCCTTGAGATGCACTCGGAGGCTTCAGTTGGTCCAGAATGCAGCTGTGTGGGTGATAGAGGGAGCTACAAGTAGCTCCCATGTAACACCTCTCCTGCGCAGACTGCACTGGCTACCTGTTGCCTTTCGGGTGCATTTCAAGGTTCTGGTTCCACCTTTAAAGCACTCCATGGCTTGGGGCCTGGGTACTTACGGGACCGCCTGCTGTTACCTCATGCCTCCCACCAGCCCGTACACTCACACAGAGAGGGACTTCTCAGGGTGCCGTCCGCCAAACAATGTCGGCTGGCGGCCCCCCGGGGAAGATCCTTCTGTGGGGCTCCTACTCTGGAATGAACTTCCCCGGTTTACGCCAAATATCTGACCTTTGGACCTTTGCATGAACTGAAAACATATTTGTTTGTTCGTTGTTTGTTAAGTTATTTTAGACTTACATGGCATCTGCTTCCTCTAGTAATAGGTGCCCTCCAGATGTGTGGATTTAAACTCCCAGAATTTCCAAGTCAGTGTACAATTGCTGAGGATTCTGGAAATTGAAATCCACACATCTGGAGATTTCCCAAGCTGGGGAAAGCTGAATGTAATTTTCATATAATTCAGAATGGTGGGGAAATGAAATGGAATTGAGAGGCTCCAAGCATGGACTGCATCTTGTCCACTTCTGTTTTATTGTATTTATTTATATTTATATGTCTGTGTGTCACTCCTCTGTTTTTTCAAACTTGTTATTATCTGTAATAATACCAAACATGGATTTAATTGGATTTTATGCCTATTTAAATAATTTAATAGTTTTTATTCCACATTTCAAAGACTACAGACTGAGGGAAATCTCTAGACATCATCAAAGCAAAGCTGTAAGGCTGAAAAGTTAAATGTTTGGCTACAAAGGAATTTCAGCCTATATATTCAAATTATCTCCAAGAATCTGTTCTGAGTTTAGAGCTTATATTAAACCCCAAAGTCAATCAACTTTCACATGGTTTCGGATTTCTCTGTACAGGAAATCTTTTAGCCTTTCACATACAGATATGCAAAGACAAAGAAATAGTTTTTAAAAATATTAAAACAATTAATTCACCATAGAAAGAAAGTCTTTCTTTAATCTGTTCTCTGGTGTGACATGCCCAGGGATTAACAAGTGCTGAAATGTATTTTAATTTCTGTTAATGATTCTTTTAAAATACAAAATTGCTATTTAAGTTTTAAATTGGGGTTTTTTTCCTAGTTACAGGAAAAAGGCTTATTTGTTTGTTCGTTGTTTGTTAAGTTATTTTAGACTTACATGGCATCTGCTTCCTCTAGTAATAGGTGCCCTCCAGATGTGTGGATTTAAACTCCCAGAATTTCCAAGTCAGTGTACAATTGCTGAGGATTCTGGAAATTGAAATCCATACATCTGGAGATTTCCCAAGCTGGGGAAAGCTGAATGTAATTTTCATATAATTCAGAATGGTGGGGAAATGAAATGGAATTGAGAGGCTCCAAGCATGGACTGCATCTTGTCCACTTCTGTTTTATTGTATTTATTTATTTATATTTATATGTCTGTGTGTGTCACTCCTCTGTTTTTTTCAAACTTGTTATTATCTGTAATAATACCAAACATGGATTTAATTGGATTTTATGCCTATTTAAATAATTTAATAGTTTTTATTCCACATTTCAAAGACTACAGACTGAGGGAAATCTCTAGACATCATCAAAGCAAAGCTGTAAGGCTGAAAAGTTAAATGTTTGGCTACAAAGGAATTTCAGCCTATATATTCAAATTATCTCCAAGAATCTGTTCTGAGTTTAGAGCTTATATTAAACCCCAAAGTCAATCAACTTTCACATGGTTTCAGATTTCTCTGTACAGGAAATCTTTTAGCCTTTCACATACAGATATGCAAAGACAAAGAAATAGTTTTTAAAAATATTAGAAACAATTAATTCACCATAGAAAGAAAGTCTTTCTTTTAATCTGTTCTCTGGTGTGACATGCCCAGGGATTAACAAGTGCTGAAATGTATTTTAATTTATCGGCCTAACTGTATAATAAGTTTTTTTAATTTATTTTTAATTGTATATTGTTTATTTTTATCTTGGCTGTACACCACCCTGAGTCCTTCGGGAGAAGGGCGGTCTAGAAATCTAATAAAATAAATAAAATAAAATAAATGTTTGGGGTCCCAAGGACTGCATCACTTGCTGAGTGATTCTGCATCTATTTATGCTTTCATAAATATGGCAAAATGATACTGTGAAGCAAATGGAGATTCAACCATTATTAAAAACGTAAAGCAGCAGTGCCTTTTGAAAAAAAAATGTTTGGATCAACTATTGGTGACTTTATGGATACAACTACATAGGGATTTGGGGCAACTTACAAAAAAAAAATTGCTATTGTTCTTTCATAAGACTTGTTTCAACTTCCTAACAGTCTTTCAGTTCTTCCATTCAAGTCTGAGTACAGATTTTATTCCATTTAGCATCGTTATCAAAAGAAGACACCACACTTATTATTACTTATTACACAGTTATTTTCTCAATTAATCGTCTAACCCAGTTGCTTAATAATAGGGATGGGTCATGTTGTTGAGGTGCTGCCCCGGTGTTTGGAGGCCGTACGGGTCTGGATGGGGAGAAACAGGCTCAAGCTCAATCCCTCCAAGACCGAGTGGCTGTGGATGCCGGCACCCCGATACAGTCAGCTGCAGCCGCAGCTGACTGTTGGGGGCGAGTTATTGGCCCCAAAGGAGGGAGTGCGCAACTTGGGTGTTCTCCTGGATGTCGCTTGAAGATCATTTGGCGGCCGTCTCCAGGAGAGCCTTTCACCAGGTTCACCTGGTTCGCCAGTTGCGCCCCTTCCTTGATCGGGATGCCCTATGCACAGTCATTCATGCTCTCGTTACCTCTCGCCTGGATTATTGCAATGCTCTCTACATGGGGCTCCCCTTGAGATGCACTCGGAGGCTTCAGTTGGTCCAGAATGCAGCTGTGTGGGTGATAGAGGGAGCTACAAGTAGCTCCCATGTAACACCTCTCCTGCGCAGACTGCACTGGCTACCTGTTGCCTTTCGGGTGCATTTCAAGGTTCTGGTTCCACCTTTAAAGCACTCCATGGCTTGGGGCCTGGGTACTTACGGGACCGCCTGCTGTTACCTCATGCCTCCCACCAACCCGTACACTCACACAGAGAGGGACTTCTCAGGGTGCCGTCCGCCAAACAATGTCGGCTGGCGGCCCCCAGGGGAAGATCCTTCTCTGTGGGGGCTCCTACTCTCTGGAATGAACTTCCCCCCGGTTTACGCCAAATATCTGACCTTTGGACCTTTTGCCGCGAACTGAAAACATATTTGTTTGTTCGCGCGGGGCTTTCTTAAATTGTTTAGATTTTAAATTTAATTGCTATTTAAGTTTTAAATTGGGGTTTTTTAGATTTTATATATTTTAATTTATCGGCCTAACTGTATAATAAGTTTTTTAATTTATTTTTAATTGTATATTGTTTATTTTTATCTTGGCTGTACACCGCCCTGAGTCCTTCGGGAGAAGGGCGGTCTAGAAATCTAATAAAATAAATAAAATAAAATAAATGTTTGGGGTCCCAAGGACTGCATCACTTGCTGAGTGATTCTGCATCTATTTATGCTTTCATAAATATGGCAAAATGATACTGTGAAGCAAATGGAGATTCAACCATTATTAAAAACGTAAAGCAGCAGTGCCTTTTTGCAAAATTGTCACACTGTGATACTGGAAAAAAGACACATTTAGCCATAGTAGTAGACAAAGGCTACATCTGCATCACTACTGTATAGACTTCAAAGGATCTTTTTTATCTTTGACTGTGAAATGCTGCACAACCCTGATAAATGGGCAACCATACAAACATAAGACAATCAATGACATACAGCATACACTCATTGATTGTCTTTATTCTGACAAATCTTGACCAAGTTTTCTGGATGGAGAAATGAACCAGTGATTTCCTTCTAAATAAGCTATGTTTTTCATAGGTAAAGGTAAAGGTTCCCCTTGCACATATGTGCTAGTCATTGCTGACTCTAAGGGGCGGTGCTCATCTCCATTTCAAAGCTGAAGAGCCAGTGCTGTCCGAAGACATCTCCATGGTCATGTGGCTGGCATGAGTCAACGCCAAAGGCGCACAGAACGCTGTTACCTTCCCACCAAAGGTGGTCCCTAATTTTTCTACTTGCATTTTTTTTATGTGCTTTCGAAACTGCTAGGTTGGCAGAAGCTGGGACAAGTAATGGGAGCTCACCCCGTTACACGGCAGCACAAGGGATTCGAACCGCTGAGCTGCCGACCTTTCGATCGACAAGCTCAACGTCCTAGCCCTGAGCCATCGTGTCCCTTATGTTTTTCATAATAAACAACAATTGGCTAGGGGCTTCACACAACACAAAATTACAAACGAGCAAGCCACATTTAAATTTAGTGTGTTGTATAAATCCAGTGAAGTGTTTCTTCTTTCTTCCTACTAGGTGAGTTTATAGCTGTAGAAAAGTAGAGATTTCGAACAGTAGCGCTAAAGAATGGAAAGTTTGGCTCCAGTGTGCTTGCTCCAATGCCAGTAGAAAACCAGCACATTGTTCCTCACTAGCCACCAAAGCACAAAAACCAGTTGGACAACAGGAAAAATCCTGGTGAATTTCAGGGATAATATGTAAGGTAAGGATGCAAAATGGGGAGGGGCCATGTTACACATAGTGTGTTCTGGTTGTGCTTTTCTCCTGTTCATGTTTTTGCTACCTGAATCCTGCACTGTAGGGTTTAATATCATTTTTCTGTATGTCATGTCTCAAAATGATGGGAAGCCTTCTACAACAGGGGTCTCCAACCTTTGTCCCTTTAAGATTTATGGACTTCAACTCCCAGAGTTGAAGGGAGTCCCAGAGCTTTGCTGGCTGAGGGACTCTGGGAGTTGAAGTCCACAAGTCTTAAAGGGACCAAGGTTGGAGATCCCTGTTCTAGAACACTTTCAGAAAATTAGGTTCTGAGCAGCACAAAAAGGGTGCAGTATGGATCCCTGAGAAAAACTGCCCATCCCTGCATGAAATACTTACAAGTAAAATAGTTACTATTAACATATTGTGTTAACTGGATTACATGACCATTTTCATTATATAAAACAAATCAGAATACCCTTTTCTCAAATCAAGAAGAGCTACATAAAACTCAGAATTATCAACTGACCAATATTCCCAGCTGATCATCCCGCAGATTTTTTCACAGAGGCAAACAATTCTTGTCATATCTGGTTTCCTTTTTGGCATTTTATTTCAGGAAAAAAACCTTTTCAATCACCAATAGTTGCTGATTTGACATTTCAGGGTTTTATTTTTCAGGAAATGAGCCAAATTCCTCTTAGAAAACCCTGGCTTTGGGATAGGTTCTCATTTTCTAGTTGGCTCTGCAAGCTATATGTCTCTTCCGATCCAAGATTCTACAGCAAGAAAATCTGCATTGGAGAAAAATGCTACTAACAGGTCACTATCAGCTGACATCTGTAGGGAAGGTGACTTAGAATAACAGAGTTGGAAGGGACCTTGGAGGTCTTCTAGTCCAATCCTCTGCTTAGGCAGGAAATCCTACACCATTTCAGACAAATGGTTATCTAATCTCTTCTTAAAAACTTCCAGTGTTGGAGCATTTACAACTTCTTCAGGCAAATTGTTCCACTGATTAATTTTCTGTCAGGAAATTTCTTCTTAGTTCTAAGTTGCTTCTCTCCTTGTTTAGTTTCCACCCATTGCTTCTTATCCTACCCTCAGGCTTTGGAGAATAGCTTGACTCCCTCTTCTTTATGGCAGCTCCTGAGATATCAGAACACTGCTATCATGTAAGCCCTAGTCCTTCTTTTCATAAGACTAGACATATCCAGTTCCAAGCAACCATTCTTTATATGTTTTATTCTCGAGTCCCTTAATCATCTTTGTTACTCTTCTCTGCACTCTTTCTAGAGTCTCAGCATCTTTTTTACATCGTGGTGACCAAAACTGAATGCAGTATTCCAAGTGTGGCCTTACCAAGGCATTATAAAGTGGTATTAACACTTCACATGATCTTGATTCTATCCCTCTGTTTATGCAGCCCAGAACTGTGTTGGCTTTTTTGGCAGCTGCTGCACATTGCTGGCTCATATTTAAATGATTGTCCACTTGGACTCCAAGGTCCCAGATCCCAGCATCTGACCACCAGGCATCTTTTCACCACCATATGCATCCATGTACATGGTCAAGAGGTAAGCTATCGTTGAACCCCCAAATAAGGGCTTGGCCTTATTATTGGGGGGGGGAGGATGTCTTATTATTTTGGGAATGCAAGAGGTGGTGAGCATGGGACTGGATGTCCTGTCACCTCCCCTCCCTGTTCTTTGCGCCAGCTAAGTGGCTGGCCGCTGCTGGTCTGACGTGTCCCGCTGCCACCGCTGCCTCATGGAGCAGGACTCTGCAAGGCTTGTTGTGCCATTGCACGTATGATCTGAAGCACTGCCATGAGCTTCATCATACTGGCACAGCTGGCGTCCTGCCACTTGCGGCTGCGCCAATATGTCGAATTTCACAGCAGTGCTGCCGTTCAAGTGTGCAACAGCAAAGTCTTGCAGAGTTCTGCTCCACGAGGCAGAGGCGGTGTGATAAATCTCACAAAGACTCATTACTGGCAGGTGGGGTGTGGGAGAATTGAGATGTGTGGAGCGAGATGTGGCTCTCCTTGCCATCTTTTCTCCCCCCGCCCTCACCGGGCATGGCAGGGCTCCTGCCCCTTGCTTAGCCAGCCGCCCCCTTTCTTGCAAGTTCAATTTCAAACTTGCGGGAAGTTTTCTTTTACAAAGTGTTTCCGTGACACTACAGCGAGGAACACAATGGAAAGATAAGACACGTGTCCCATTTCTCCCCCGCCCCACCTGCCACCCCCAAATTGCATCCCTAAAGGGGATGGGTGGCTAAGCAAGGGCCAGGGGCCCTGCCATGCCCGGTGAGGGGGGGGAGAAGAGACGGCAAGGGGAACCATGTCTCGCTCCATGCCTCTCACTTCTCCCCCCCACCTGCCACCCCTCTTGATAAAGAGATGGTGGGGAAGGGAAGCAGCCAGGCTGCTACTGCCATTGGGGTGGGGTCAATGGTAGGATTCAGCCAGTTCGCACCACTTCAGGAGAACCGGTTGTTATCTTTCTGAGCAGTTTGATGAACTGGTTGTTGGAAGTAATCATTAGGGCAGAAAACCGGTTGTTAAATTATTTGAATCCCACCACTGGGTGGGATGGGACATTTTGGGCCATGAGACGTGTATCTTGCCTGTTCAGCTCTGTTGAATTCCTCACCGTTGTGTCCAGAGAAACATGTTGTAAAAGAAAACTTCTGGCAAATTCGAGAATTTTGATTGAACTCATGAGAAGGTTTTCTTTTACAACATGTTTTCCTGGACACAACGGCAAGGAACGTGATGTAGCTGGAAAGGTAAGACATGTGTCCTGCTTCGCCCCTGCCCCACCTGCCACCCCCAAATTGCATCCCTAAAGGGGGCAGGTGGCTAAGCAAGGGGCAGGAGTGGGGCACAAAGTGGATTGTTGGCCTGCCACTCTTTTTGCAGCGGCCATCAGTTTTACTGGTAGGTACAGTAAGGGCATGTGGGGTGCGTGGGACATGTTTCCTCCACCCTCCGGTTTCATCTCTTCACATTGTGTTGTTTGTGTGGCGAGCAACCAGAGGAAAAGGTGGGACTAGCTGCACATGCGTGTAAGTAGTTGGTGGGGGGCTTATTTTATCATGCTGAACAGTCCAATTGGACTTATTATCCGGAGAGGTCTTAGTTTTGGGAAAACACGGTAAGGAATACTGCAGTACCCCTGATCCATCCTCTGCCCCAGTGGTGGTATTCAGCTGGTTCTATCCAGTTCAGGGGAATTGGTAGCGGCGGCTGCGAGAGGCTCCTTCCACTGTCCGGATGTCATCATGTCCCATTTTGGATGCTCTGCACATGAGCAAAGCATGCACATGCTCACACACATTTACACACACATTTACAAACCACATTTACAATCCTTTCATAAGGACCTAAAGTGTTTGGGCCTGGGGCTCCAAATGTGTGAAGGGTCCTATCTCCTAGTTGTATTAACAATCATGTAGTGTAACGTTCTCCTTGGCTGTTGTCTTTTTTAAATTTTGTACTTATGATGGAAATTTGTTTTTAATTTATTTTAAGAATGTTAGTTGCACAATGCTACTTTCTGAGGATGGCCATACAAAGTGAATAAATAAATAAATAGCCCTGAGTCTTTTTCAAAATCAAAGGTTCATATAAGAGGACCATAAATATATGTTGACTCTATTATCCAATGCTTGGTTTGAAATCAGATGGGAAGGAGATTTCTTTGGTGTGGGGAGAGGAGAGTGGGGGCTACCTCTACTTTCTTGGAAGATGCTTTTAAACAGCATGAACAGATGGGACCCACGTTGTCCTGGGGTTTTTGATTCCCAGTCTACCTCTGCTGTCCAGTACAAACCTTCTTTAAAAATAAAGGAAAGCCCGAGAATGCACAAATGCTCAACAGGAAGACGCTATGGGGCATGTAGTCCTGATAGTAATCATTTATTACATGATTTAAATGCCCTGGAGCAAATGCTGGCTGGGGAATTCTGGGAGTTGAAGTCCATACTTCTTTACAGAATGCATTAGAGGTATTTTAGACAAGTATTTCAGAACAATGCAATATATTGTTTTAATTGGTCTTGTACTTCATTAGGACCAGTAGTTACAACAATCAACTTAATGGATAGACTTATGTCCACTAAGTTGGTTGTTGTAACTACTGATCCTAATGAGGTACAAGAGCAATTAAAACAATGCATTAGATTGTTCTGAAATACCTGAATAGAATACCTTAATGCATTCTATAAACAACGTCAGGTTGATCCAAATTGACAAGTTAGCCAGCTGTCTAAGCACTCTACAAAATATAGTCTGAAAGACAGCAAAACAAACAGGTCACTTGATAGCTACAGTAAAGTAGTAACGGAATTATATCCACCAACAGTTTTCTTATTCCGTTTCAGAAGCTATGAATTCAATAATAATGGCTGACCCAGCTTTCTGCCGCTTATTGCTTCAAAAACAAAATGCTGTAGTGATCTTCATAGTCCTTACCACAGTGAGGAATGAATTGTTGCCAGAATTCAGCAAAATTTGCCTTTGGGATAGACTGAAGGCAGGACCGGAAACTCAGGGATGATTAATGGCTTTCTTAAACGGACACTAGTGAAATGAAATAAGCACACTTCACTGGCTCTCCCCACCTCCGCCAAATTAGGGATATCACAAGAATATCTCTAATCTTTGAATCCTGGTGTACACCACTTTGATTATTAGCATCCTGTGTAAAGATCCATTGTGAATTTCTTTCCCTGCCTCAGATTTTCATCTGTCAAAAGCCAGGGATATGTAGACAAATCGGGAAGAGAAGTGGGAATTTGTTCCCATTGATTCCTCTCTCCTTAGTACCAACAGCAACTTTAACTAAATGCTCTTGAGGGTGCTGTTAAGTTGCCAGAAATATTTCAGCATTATCAGTAGATTCTGATAAATACTGAGAGCAACATTGATGTACCCCACCAAAATGTGAAGTTAATTCAACAGTGCCACAGAAAAAAAAAAGAATTATCTGGAACCGGAATACAGCTATGCATAATTAGTACACCATATCTGTATAATAAACCAATTATTTCCAAATTCTGACATCATCACTAGCTCCGTGTCACACATTCTGCGGTCTTGGGGCCCAATTAATTGCAGTGATTGTTCACTCTTCACAGTGAGTACATGGAAAGGAAAACATTGGATCTTGCACTCTGTTTATTTCAACTGGATTGCTTTTCTTAAAAAGAAAAAAAAAAACCTTACAATTTCTTTTGCAAGCATAATATGATACCATAATCAGGAGCAGACCAAAAGTCTGAGAGAACACCAAAATTTGTGTGATCTTTCTCTCAGTTTTTAAAACTTCAGCACTGGCTTGATTCATAATATTATAGTGAGGCTGACCTGTGGCTTTTTAAAACCCCAATCAGACGGGGTCTGATTGAAAGTTTGCTTCTTCTTTTTACCGTTATCACAAAAGCAAAGTAGCAAAGTCTACACCTAAAAAGGGGCAGAGTTTGATTGCCCCGTAAGAGTTACCATCTTGATTTTTTTTTCCCAGTAAGTGAAACCCAGAATAGGATTATCAAAACAAAACATTATATATGATAATATTTTGGTGTAATTTCTTGGTAAAATACAGTAATACAGAAAATTGCTTGCTACTGACTTCTTCTGATGTATTCTTTTGATTGAGAACCAGTTTGGTCTAATGGTAAAGGCACTAGGAGACTGTGAATTCTAATCCAATTTTAGGCATGAAAAGTGGCAGGTTTCTCAACTCAAGTCACTGCACAGGTCTGTTACTGTGGGGAAAATAGCAGGAGGAAGGAATATTAAATATATTGACCACTGCCTTGAATTGCTTATAAAAATAATAAAGGCAGGATTTTAAAAACCAAATTAAAAAATCCAAAACTGCTCTATAGACTATTACTATAGACTCTATTGTTTGGAATAGCATCGTATGTAAGTCACAGGTATGAGTAGTCAAATTTTAGGGTTTAGTATGTGAAGCCAGCTGTAGAAACAGAAGCATTTAAGTTATTAAATATTACTTCAGTAAACAAAAATTCATGGTCTTCTTCCCCAAGACCCTTTTTCCTCTTCTTTGAAATCCTCTCCTCTCCACAGTGTTGATTTTGAAAGACTTCAAGCTGTGCCCATCTTGATCTTATTATTGTTGGTTTGGAGAACCATCACTTCTAATTAGGTGCTTCCTTTGAAAGACCATCATCTCAAAATGGAGGCTTTTGAAAACATTCACCTATCCCAGAAACAAGAAAGAGAAAAGCACACCTCAGGGTATGTGTCTCCCCCAAACACACCTCAAATAGGTGGTGTCAATTTTGTCCTTTGCCAGGTTTAGGCCTGATTTTAATGATCCTATCAAATGAAAATGTACAGAGAAAATAAAGAGAATAAAGTGGTAGATTCGGTGTATGTTTAGTTTCACAGTTTGCATAATGGGCATACATTAGATTCATTCAGATATTAGATCTTGATTGTTTGCTTTTAAAAAGGAGGTGGGATTGACTTGATCCAATTATACAAGAGGATGCCAAAGCTACTACCCTGATTGCTTCTTTTGTAGTCAATTTTTTCAGATTTCAATTCAAGTAGAATTGAATTGAATTCCAGTTTCACATGGGAAACTGTCAGCATCTTAGATTTTATTTTTATTTTATTTATTTTATTTTGTCAAGCATATGTAAGATAACAGGTAAAAATATAAACATAATTTCAATACATGAAAAGAGTAAGTAAAAAGGAATATTAGGACAGGGATGGTAGGCACGCTGGTGCACTTATGCACGTCCCCCCCCCCAAGAAAAAACAATCCCCAGCATCACAGAAAAAGAGAAAATCAGAATTTGCCACTTGGTGGCTGTCCAATAACTTAAGACTGCTGTCCAATAGCTTAAGACTGCTGAAATATAAAGTAACAGCATAAGATCCTAAATATGGCCCTAGGTGAAGGCCATGTATTCAAAGGCAAAATTGTGATATATCTGACAAAAGAAAGATTTTTAAGCTAGCACATGCTAGTAAATGGATTTGGATTTTTGTGTGTGTATTTGTGCCTTTAAGTCAAATTTTTACTTCCGCCATGTTTTTTCAGAAGTGGTTTGCCACTGTCTTCTTCCTAGAGCAGAGGTGTCAAACTTGGAATGACACATTGTCATCATGAGACATATCACAACTTTTCCTTTTTCGCTAAAATGGGGGTGGTGTGGCCAGCATATGATGCATCCAGGCTGCAGGCCGCAAGTTTGATACCCCTGGCCTAGAGTGACTGGCTCAAGATCCACATCTAGCTTTCATGCCTAAGCGGGGACTAGAATTCACAATCTCCTAGTTTGTCAGCTAGCATCTTAATACACCAAACTAGCTTATTTGCAATTAGGGTTCCTAACTAAACATTTTAAGGGGAAGACTGGCTTTTGAATAATTTTACTTACATGTAATCCATGCCAGCTGTTGTTCCCCAACAGTTTTAGGCATCCACTTCTGAGTAAGCTGTTTCCACATCAAGCTTGCCGCTTGACTAATACAGATGTTTGTTTGTTGTTTGTTTGTTGTTTGCTGACCTTCAACATTTTCATGTGTGTGTTTATAAAGAGCAACATAGTAGCAAATGAAGACAAATACACTCCAAAAGGTTTTACTTCTAGATTTGACGTTTGTGAGGAATATTTCTAATAAATATGCAAAGTGGTTCTCCTCAACAACAAATCCCACTGACTCTCAAATAAATGTATATAAAACCCAGGACTGAACATGGAGAGGGTTGCCATTTTTCCTTGTCCCATCACTTCCTATTTATTTGCAGGATGGAACTGCATTTGGAGCATTTAGACATCAATTACTGCCAAGAATCCTGCAGGTAGAAACTAGAGAGAATTCCAAGGTATAAGTGGGAAGTGGGTTACTAAATCAGTTTTATAACTTCTTCCCTAGTCAAAGCATCGACAGCAGAAATGATATTATAAGGGGGCTGTTAGGAAAAAATATAGGTTCCCTTCTCCCATCTTTTCCTATTTTTTCCCTTGAAATTGCTTTGTCACATTTAATTTATGAAGGGAAAGTTCTATTGTAAATGTATATATTTCTCTCCATTTCCTCTTAGTAGAAATACTGCCTAGTCCAGGGAAGTCTTCTCTTCCATTTAGAAGCTAAATGGGGATGTTTGCAATTATCCAACTGAGGAAGTGGGTTAAGCTAATTACCCATGTAAATTCTCCCATTTAGTTGTGGGGTCAGGGAACAAAAAAAATAGCTTTATTACACCTACTTGAATAGAATCCGGGGACTGGATTTTCTTCTTCCCTGAAACCTTAAATCTTTTCTTTTTCAAATGAAAGTAGGCCAAAAGAGAGATTCAGAAAGATCCTCCCTGACTTCTTTCTCAGCTGAAATTACCAAGAAAAAAGACAAGCCTATCTTTCATTTATTTCTCTCTGAGTAAATTAATTTAGAATAAGTTATATAGAACACAACTGCACCTGGTTTTAAAGTTGAGCGCCCCCCTCCTTCCTTGTAATGTAGATAGTGTTCTTTTATGTGGTGAAGACATCCTGTTGTCTCCAAAGTAATTCTTTTTCACACAACTTTGTGATCAAGAATAATAGAAAGCAAAAAAAATCAAAAGAAAATCTTGACTCAAAATACATGTTGAGGAATGATATATAGTTTACTTGAATAAATCTTTGTCCTCATTCAGACTTTTTTTCCCCTTAGAAAATACTCTGGGATATTTCCAGGTTGCATAGTAAGGGGTGTGGGATATACAAAGGGAAGTACGTCTTCAGACCGTGGCACAGTTAACCTGTGGAACTCACAGTTACATGATGTAACGAGCATCACTCAAATAGAAACTTTAAAAGGGAATTAAAGCAAAACTATGGAAAATAGTGGTATTGATGATTCTCAACTATGACTGCTTCTACTATGCTTCAGTCTCAGTTTGTGATAACAAGAAGGAGAAGAAATAATATTAGCTTCATGCCTTGCCTGTGGTCTCCCTATAAACGGGCTTTTTAGAATAAGTTTTTTAATTGTTTTTTATATTGTATTTATGTGTTTTTAAATGCCTGTACACCGCCCTGAGTCCTTCGGGAGATAGGGCGGTATATAAATTTGATTAAATAAATAAAATAAATAAATATAGCCTAGCTGGAAACAGAAGGCTGAACAAGTTTTTCCATTGCAAAAATAATCTCAAGCTAGTCAATGTAAGGATCCTCTTTGTAGAATTTAGTTCAGCATTCAATACCATCAATCCAGACACACTTCTAACTAAGCTAAACCAGCTACAGGTACCGGAACAGACTTGTAAGTGGATCACAACTTCCTAACAAACAGGAAGCAGCAGGTAAAGCTAAGCGGGATCACTTCAGATACCTGTACAATTAGCACAGGGGCCCCCCAAGGCTATGTGCTCTCCCCACTTCTCTTCTCTCTGTATACCAATGACTGCATCTTCAACGATCCATCTGTTAAATTACTGAAGTTCGCAGATGACACAACAGTGATTGGTCTCATTCGAGACAATGACGAATCCGCATATAGACATGAGGTCGAACAACTAGCCTTGTGGTGCGACCGTAACAATCTGGAACTGAACACACTCAAAACTGTAGAAATGGTGGTAGACTTTAGGAGAAACCCTTCCATACTTCCACCTCTCACAATACTTGACAACACAGTATCAACAGTAGAAACCTTCACATTTCTAGGTTCTATCATATCGCAAGATTTAAAATGGACAATTAACATCAAAAACATCATCAAAAAAGCACAACAAAGAATGTTCTTTCTGTGCCAATTCAGAAAGCTCAAACTGCCCAAGGAGCTGCTGATCCAGTTCTACAGAGGAATTATTGACTCTGTAACCTGCATCTCTATAACTGACCGGTTTGGTTCTGCAATCCAACAAGATAGACACAGACTTCAGAAGATAACTGGAACTGCAGAAAAAATAATTGCTACCAACCTGCCTTCCATTGAGGACCTGTATACTGCACGAATCAAGAAGAGGGCCGTGAAAATATTTACAGATCCCTCACATCCTGGACATAAACTGTTTCAACTCCTACCATCAAAACAATGCTATAGAGCACTGCACACCAGAACAACTAGACACAAGAACAGTTTTTTCCCGAAGGCCTTCACCCTGCTAAACAAATAATTCCCTCAACACTGTCAAACTATTTACTAAATCTACACTACTATTAATCTTCTCATTGTTTTCATCACCAATCTCTTTCCACTTATGACTTACCACTTTCCACTTATGACTCTTACCACTCATGCACCAAGACAAATTCCTTGTGTGTCCAATCACACTTGGCCAATAAAAAATTCCATTCTATTCTATTCTATGACTGTAAACTGTCTATCTAGACCCGTTCCAGTCCGGTTTCTGGCCCGGCTACAGCACGGAGACGGCTTTGGTCGCGTTGGTGGATGATCTCTGGAGGGCCAGGGATAGGGGTTGTTCCTCTGTCCTGGTCCTATTAGACCTCTCAGCGGCTTTTGATACCATCGACTATGGTATCCTGCTGCGCCGGTTGGAGGGATTGGGAGTGGGAGGCAGCGTTTATCGGTGGTTCTCCTCCTATCTCTCCGACCGTCGCAGACGGTGTTGACAGGGGCAGAGGTCGCCCGGAGGCGCCTCACTTGTGGGGTGCCGCAGGTCAATTCTCGCCTTCTGTTCAACATCTATACAGGCCGCTGGGTGAGATCATCAGTGGCTTCGTGTGAGGTACCAGCTGTACGCTGATGACACCCAGCTGTATTTTCCACACCGGCCACCCCAATGAAGCTATCAAGTGCTGTCCCGGTGTTTGGAAGCCGACGGGTCTGGATGGGGAGAAACAGGCTCAAGCTCAATCCTTCCAAGACAGAGTGGCTGTGGATGCCGGTATCCCGCACAGTCAGCTGAGTCCTCGGCTGACTGTTGGGGCGAGTCACTGGCCCCGATGGAGAGGGTGCACATCTGGGCGTTCTCCTGGATGAACGGCTGTCTTTGAAGATCATTTGACGGCCGCTCCAGGAGAGCTTTCCACCAGGTTCGCCTGGTGCGCCAGTTGCGCCTTTCTAGACCGGGATGCCTTATGCACGGTCATTCACGCCTCGTGACGCCTCGCCTGGATTATTGCAATGCTCTACATGGGCTCCCTTGAGGGCATCCGAGGCTCCAGTTAGTTCAGAATGCAGCTGCGCTGGTGATAGAGGGAGCCCTCGTGGCTCCCGTGTTACACCTATCCTGCGCAGACTGCACTGGCTACCTGTGGCCTTCCGGTGCGCTCAAGGTGCTGGTGACAATCTTTAAAGCGCCCATGGCATAGGGCCGGGCTATTTACGGGACCGCCTACTGCTACCAAATACCTCTCACCGACCTGCACCTCACAGAGAGGGACCTCAGGTGCCGCCAGCTAGGCAGTGCTGCCTGGCGACACCCAGGGAAGGGCCTTCTGTGGGGCTCACCTCTGGAACGAACTCCCTCCAGGACTTCGCCAACTTCCGGACCTCCGAACCTTTCGTCGCGAGCTTAAAACACACTTATTTATCTGCGCGGGACTGGATTAGATTTTAAAGTTATGGGTTTTAAGAGGTTTTTATTATTTATACTGTTTTAAATTTGAAAATAGAATAAGTTTTTTAATTGTTTTTTAATCTGTATTTATATGTATTTTAACTGCCTGTGAACCGCCCTGAGTCCTTAGGGAGATAGGGCGGTATATAAATTTGAAAAAATAAAATAATAAATAATAATAAAAAATAATAATAATAATTTTTTGTTGCTATCATTAAGGATTAAATTGCAACCTATGACCATCATTTGTGTTGTAAATGTTGTACCTTTGATGAAGGTATTTTTTTTCTTTTTCTTTTATGTACACTGAGAGCATATGCACCAAAACAAATTCCTTGTGTGTCCAATCACACTTGGCCAATAAATTCTATTCTATTCTATTCTTTATGTATTTGTGCAAATCCCAGCTACATGAGTTACTGTGTCATGCAATATCAAATAGCTGGATTAGCTGAATAAACCACACTTCAAATAGCCATGCATAAATGTCTGATATAAAGATAGGCTTCTGTTAACAACTTTTGGAAATTATGAAAGCCTTGAAATTTTTAGTTGGCTCAAATTAAGTACTATATTCTCATAACAAGCTTACCTGCTCATTCAATGCACTGAACCATAAGCCAATTATACGTTAGCAAGATAGGCAAAGTTGAAATGTGGGTTGGTTGTTACATGGCACAAGGAAAGAAAGTGAGAGATGGGCAAATTCTCCCTGATCTCTTCTCTTTAAGAAGAGATTGGACAACCATTTGTCTGAATGGTATGGAGGGTCTCAACCTTTAAGACTTGTAGACTTTAACTCCCAAAGCTTTGCTGGCTGAGGAATTATGGGAATTGAAGTCCACAAGTCTTAAAGTTGCCAAGGTTGGAGACCCCTGCTATATAGGCTTTCCCACTTGAGCAGGGAGTTGGACGAGAAGACCTCCAAAGTCTTTTCCAAAGTCCTTTCCAACTTTGTTATTCTGTTATTCTGGCTCTTCTGCTGCTATCCTGCTGTAACTTCAAAGATAGCATAGGAATTGATATGGGGTGGGGGAAGGGTGAGAATTGGGGAGAAATAATTTTCCTAAGCCTTTAATGAGACTGGGGGAAAAAAATCTGAACTATCCTTTTTTCTTTTTTGGGTGGGACTTGAGCAAGTTCTAAAGAAATCTGGAGGTAACTTTGTACCCATCACCTGTTACCCACCACTAGTTTAATTGAGGTGACTAGGGAAGACAAGCACTGATGATGTTACATAGTTTGGGTAATGAAACATCTGGAAGAAAACAACCAAGCTCAGAGAGCACCCCTCATTTCAAACCTGAGTTACAAATATTGCCCTTTACTGGTATTACTTTAATGATTAGGATCTAGGGTTTCTGACGGCATCCAGGCACCATAAATTAATGAAAACACATTGATAGTCCCCTACCATTAGATAAAACAAAGCGTAACAGAGTTACAAAAGGGCAATATATTGTTACAGACTATACCATTTTTTCCCCACCCTATGGGACATGGGGAGATATTTGTGAGGGGTTCTTTTTGCCTCTGCTCCAAATAACATGCCCAGCAGCGTATGCTGCCTAACTGGAAGGGAAGCCTTTTTACTTCTGTCCTTAGATGCAAAATGATACAGACTAATCCTGCACCTCAGCAGTCAGTTTGGCGTAGTAGTTAAAAGTATCAGGCTGGAACTTGGGGGACCATGAGTTCCAGTCCCACTTTAGGTCCAAACCCAGCTGGATAGCCTTGGGCCAGGTTTTATCCTTATGATTTATATATATATTTTTTTATATAAAAAGTTTTATTTTTACAATCATATCAAATAATTCATCCAATGTACAGTTATATACAATTAGTCAGGCTTGCCCAGTCACCACCACCCTTTTTAACACTCTTCCCTCTTCTACCTTCTTTTACTTTCCAAACCTTCCTCTCCTTCTCTTATCTACATCCGCCTCCCTCCACCCTACACCTTCCTTCTCCTCTACTATCCCTCTTCCTTCCTCTTCTCCTCTTTCCTACCTCCTACTCTCTCTTTTCTCCCTCCTCACCGTTCTAAAATGGTAACTATGCAGACCCGACCCTACATTAATTATATTTCTTCAATAATCCCTGTACATTAACCATCACTCCATCTCTACCAAACCCCCCAATTCCCTCCCCTTACCCCCACCCCCACCCCGACTTCCCAGAACAAAATGCAGGGTATCAAAACTAACAATCATAATCCAAAATAATTCCTAAATTATAATCTCTAGTCACACCACACTTAGTCACACTCTCAATTCCCTCTCCTTCAAAAATATATCTAATACAAAATATTTCCTAAATTTACTCATATGCTATTCAATATTTTTTTATCTGATACTTATTTTAAATATAATCAATCCACATTTTCCATTCTAAAATATATTTTCTAGTGTATAGTCTTTCAAGTAAGCGGAGATTTTGTCATCTCTGCCAGATTTGATACTTTGAGTGTCCATTCTTCGATTGTACGTAATTCTTCTTTCTTCCAATACTGAGCAATCAAAAGTCTTGCCACTGTTATTAAGTTCAAAATCAATTTAGTCTCTATAGCTGTATAGTCCATAATTATTCCTAGTAGAAAGAACTGCGGAGTAAACTTAATCTTCCTTTTCAAAATATTCTGCATGATCCACCATACTTTAATCCAAATGGTAATAAGTAGCATCTTCACAATCGCATCTCCAACATTTAGCAAGATCTAATATGTGTTTCTTGTAAACAGGTAATGTCATTTTAAATTGTTTCAAATAATGAAATACTTTCCTTCTCTTCTACGGTGAATTCAGGCCATTAACATTCCAAGATAATAGTTTAATTGCCATTATCGGCCGAAGGAAACTTTTGGAACACCAGCCGCAGATCACATTTTACTTTAGGCCTTGCTCCTCCCACTGTTTCCCTTGTAGTAGTTGCCAGTTGTTGTTGTGCCTTCATCTCTTGTTCCTTGCGTTTAGCAGCAGCTCTTGTCAGCCTTTGTTCTTTTGAATCTAAACCCGTCGTAGGTATTTCCAACACTTGTAATAAATCTTCTTCCATCACAATCTGTTCTTGTACCTGCTTCACTTCTCTTTCCTTCACTTCAGCCTCCCTTCTTCTAGCTTCCAATGGGGGAAGACTTCCAACTTTTAATACCTCAACATAAAATTCTCTTGCTTTTCCAACTGTATTGAAACGATGTACTTTCCCTGCATAATATACTATTATACCAGTTGGAATATCCCATCTATATTCAATCTGATGTTTTTTAAGTTCATTCACCAGGAAGGCAAATTCCTTCCTAGCCCTTAACATTTTTGGTGGAATTTCCTTTAATATCAAAATATCTTGACCAGCAATCTGAATCTTCTCCCCCTTATATGAAGCTTGCAAAATCTGATTTCTCACTGTTCTGTTTGTAAAATAAATAACAACATCCCTTGGCAACTTTTTGCCTTGCTATCCAAGAATTCACACGATATATTTTATCAATTTGATAAGCCACATCTGCTGGACGAGCTGCTAATATCTCAGCAAATACTTCAGAAAAATTTCCTTAAATTCTCTTCCTTATTTTCTTTCAAACCTCGAATTCTAAGAGCAAATTCCATATTTCTATATTGTATCAAAACTATTTCATCCTCTGTTTTTCCATTTTACTTTGAAATTCATCCATTTTATTTTCTAATTTTAAATTATGTTGCTTAATTTCTTCAACCTTCTCTTCCAATAAAATCACATTCGTTGCCAAACTTTGTACTGCCATTACAAATCCTTCTTTAACTTCTTTATTTCCCACTTGAATTTCTGATATCTGCTCTTTCATTTCAGACATCTCATCAGTTATTACTTTAAATTTTTCTTCTATAAAGCCTTTTAAGTTCTCTTGTAACGCCTCTAAGTTCAATGTTCTAGTCTCTGCTGTATGAGCTGGAGAGGCACCAGCTGATAAAGTTCCAGAGTTCTTTGTTACAGTAGACTTTAATTGTTTGGCTGCCATCTTCTATAAAATTATTTATTTATTTATTTACAACTTAATATTCACTTTAAATCTTCTTAACCTCTAAAAAACACAGTCTTTAAAGCAGTATTTAAAAATCTCCCTAGATTCTATCAGCAGGCAGCAAAGAGTTAAAGAGTAAAGCAGCAAGTAACATGCAAATTACCAACTGCAGAGGCAAACGCTGAAAGTATCACTTTCGCTTTCCACTCGTTAACTTGTTAACAATTCGCCCATTTTTACTGTTTTCAAGCTTGTTACAAAGTATCGGGAATCGGCTTGGCTACTTGCATAAAGTTCTCCCACTTTCGTTCTGTCCGGTATAATCCTTTATTGTCCAAAATAAATCTCGGCGTTTGGTCGTGGTGATTGGTTCCGCCAAAGCAGAAGAATCCTCGGATCTGGAGCACTTCGGGTTACTGGAGGGAACTTAACCCTTCAAACCCCTTTTTTCTCAGGGGCTTTAGGGAAATTCAACCTCTGCCCTCAGCTCACCCCTTCTCCTTCTCCCGAAGAGGGGGTTTTCCGAACCGCTGGACAGCAGATTTAAGCTGTCCTAGCGATTCCACATAATCCAGAGGTTGGTGATCGTAAAGATCACCGCCATCACCTATGGTGCCAAACCGGAAGTCTCCTTATGATTTATATTGATATATTGACCATCAATTGTGTTGTAAATGTTGTACCTTGATGAACGTGTCTTTTCTTTTATGCACACTGAGAGCATATGCACCAAGACAAATTCCTTGTGTGTCCAATCACACTTGGCCAATAAATTCTATTCTATTCTATTCTTTATGTATTTGTGCAAATCCCAGCTACATGAGTTACTGTGTCATGCAATATCAAATAGCTGGATTAGCTGAATAAACCACACTTCAAATAGCCATGCATAAATGTCTGATATAAAGATAGGCTTCTGTTAACAACTTTTGGAAATTATGAAAGCCTTGAAATTTTTAGTTGGCTCAAATTAAGTACTATATTCTCATAACAAGCTTACCTGCTCATTCAATGCACTGAACCATAAGCCAATTATACGTTAGCAAGATAGGCAAAGTTGAAATGTGGGTTGGTTGTTACATGGCACAAGGAGAGAAAGTGAGAGATGGGCAAATTCTCCCTGATCTCTTTTCTTTAAGAAGAGATTGGACAACCATTTGTCTGAATGGTATATGGGAGGGGTCTCCAACCTTGGCAACTTTAAGACTTGTAGACTTTAACTCCCAAAGCTTTGCTGGCTGAGGAATTATGGGAATTGAAGTCCACAAGTCTTAAAGTTGCCAAGGTTGGAGACCCCTGCTATATAGGCTTTCCTTCTTGAGCAGGGAGTTGGACGAGAAGACCTCCAAAGTCTTTTCCAAAGTCCTTTCCAACTTTGTTATTCTGTTATTCTTCAAAGATAGCATAGGAATTGATATGGGGTGGGGGAAGGGTGAGAATTGGGGAGAAATAATTTTCCTAAGCCTTTAATGAGACTGGGAGAAAAAAATCTGAACTATCCTTTTTTCTTTTTTGGGTGGGACTTGAGCAAGTTCTAAAGAAATCTGGAGGTAACTTTGTACCCATCACCTGTTACCCACCACTAGTTTAATTGAGGTGACTAGGGAAGACAAGCACTGATGATGTTACATAGTTTGGGTAATGAAACATCTGGAAGAAAACAACCAAGCTCAGAGAGCACCCCTCATTTCAAACCTGAGTTACAAATATTGCCCTTTACTGGTATTACTTTAATGATTAGGATCTAGGGTTTCTGACGGCATCCAGGCACCATAAATTAATGAAAACACATTGATAGTCCCCTACCATTAGATAAAACAAAGCATAACAGAGTTACAAAAGGGCAATATATTGTTACAGACTATACCATTTTTTCCCCACCCTATGGGACATGGGGAGATATTTGTAAGGGGTTCTTTTTGCCTCTGCTCCAAATAACATGCCCAGCAGCGTATGCTGCCTAACTGGAAGGGAAGCCTTTTTACTTCTGTCCTTAGATGCAAAATGATACAGACTAATCCTGCACCTCAGCAGTCAGTTTGGCGTAGTAGTTAAAAGTATCAGGCTGGAACTTGGGGGACCATGAGTTCCAGTCCCACTTTAGGTCCAAACCCAGCTGGATAGCCTTGGGCCAGGTTTTATCCTTATGATTTATATTGATATATTGACCACCAATTGTGTTGTAAATGTTGTACCTTGATGAAGGTATCTTTTCTTTTATGCACACTGAGAGCATATGCACCAAGACAAATTCCTTGTGTGTCCAATCACACTTGGCCAATAAAAAAATTCTATTCTATTCTATTCTATTCTATTCTATTCTATTCTATTCTATTCTATTCCACAGCCCTAGGAAGGAGCCAATGGCAAACCACTTTGGAACTCTTGTCAAAAAGGCTGCAGAGACTTTCAAGAGCCTTGAAAGTGAGCATGCTGACACACGCACGCACACACATACTCACATCGGCTATACAGAATTCTAATCAAAGAAACTTGCAGAGAAATTGTCTTCCATTGCTGGCATACTGTCAGTTTACTGCAGGTATTAAAGGCACTGAGGGCAGTGGTTACAATGCAAGACTAGGAGATCCAGGTTCAAAGCTCCAAGAAGTTCTGGTTTTTTCAGGATAATCCTTGCCTATCAAAACCCCTCAAGGCAGTCAACTTTACATTGTGAGGCTGAAATAGGGGCAGAGTATTGCAAGCCACACAGTCACCTTCTAGGGGAGATGGGACATTTAATAAATAAATAAGACCAATAGTATTTAGACTTCTATAGTACTTTACCCATAGTACTTTACCGTACTGTATGGGCAATTTACAATGTCAGTATATTGCTCACAACAATCTGGGTCATCATTTTACTGACCTCGGAAGGATGAAAGGCTGAGTCCACTTTGAGACCCATTAAGATTGAACTCCAGGCTGTAGGCACAGTTTCCCTGCAATACTGCACTTTAACCACTACACCATCAGGGGTCCCCCTAAATAAATAAATAAATAAAAATAAATACTTAAATTGGTATGATACCCTCATATTAAACATCACATCACAAAACAAACCCACCAGAAATCTCTGATTACTGATAATTCACAGTTCCTGTTTCAGCGTCCAACAAATATTTTAATACTTCTCTATATAACTGGAATCAGATAAGCAAATTAGCAGGAATGACTGTGATCATTTGTCAGATAGGTGCAGGAATAATAGAGTGCTCCAGGGGACAGCAACAAATAAACTCACGCTCTTTAACCTTGAAATTACTAATATTAAAACTAGACTGTTATGCTTTCTTACTCTCCTCTTTCCCTGCCAAAAACATTCGTAATGACACAGGTCTGAATCTTTCAAGCTGTCATTCTGGTTTTGGGGAGGTCAATTCACATAGACCTTGAGAAACTATTTATTTTGCATAAGCCACATTTTGTTTTTAAATCTTTTGCACATATGCTTCTAAAATGTTTAAATAAGTACAGTCATCAAAGCTGATTCTAGTGTATGGATGGATGGAATCACCCAGAAACTCTCTGCTACTTTGTTGTTGCATTTTTTGGACCAGCCAAGCATCGTTAAAGGCAAGCAACAGGCTTCATTAAGTTATCATGAGCAGAGGTCTCCAACGTTGGCAACTTGTGGACTTCAGCTTTGCTGGCTGAGGAATTCTGGGAGCTGAAGTCCACGAGTCTTAAAATTGCCAAGGTTGGAGACCCCTGCTCATGACCAAGGGGCTGTAATGACTTCTGGTGACTTCATAAACACATTCATGTAATTTTCTTTGCCAAGCTGCAGAAGGGCGTCATTTTCTTCCAATATGTTTTTAGTTTCCAGGTCTAGTTTACAATCAGGACATTTCCTGGTAGTCTCCCACTCACAGGGTAACTCATTCTCTGCCTCCTTATGATGATTAGGTAGGATAGATTATAGAAAAAAGTAATGCAATGTTACTTTAGAAAGAGGGATTGAAATATATTTGTTACTTTTTACTGCTGGGAAGAAGCAGAAAGTCACTTCTTTATATCTTTTTTCTTTCTTTTATATTTTTTTCAACATTTTTTTCTTTTCTTACACTTTTTGTTTTCTTTTTGATTTGCACTTTTTCTTTTTTCTTTTATATTAGTTTATATTAATTAATTATATATTAATTAACGAGGTGGCTCGATGGAGTCACTGAAGCAGTAGGCATGAGTTTAAATGGACTCCAGAGGATGGTAGAGGACAGGAAGGCCTGGAGGAATGTTATCGATGGGGTCGCGATGGGTCGGACACGACTTCGCAACTAACAACAAAATATTAATTTTTAACTTCCTATTTAAAATTTTAATAAAAATCATATTCAAAAAGAAGAGCTTTTCAAAATCTAATAAAAAAGGGGGGTGTTCTTTTTTAAAAAATGTAAAAGGGGAAACTATGCAAACTTTGCCCTGTGCAAAATAAATCAATGCTTTATTCCTTCTCAGCATGTTCCAGAAAAACATATCTTGCTTTAGGTATACTCTAAAATCCCACTGTAAAGCAAAATGTTTTGCCCCAATCCATGGCACAGATCTGGGTTATTAGCCTATCTCCAGTTCTCAATGGGTGTATATGTTTGGACTTCAAAATATGTCATTTGATATGTTGGCTATGGGTTTTTATTTTTTCCATTCTGCATTTTTTTAAAAAAAAACCTTTATAATCATTGCTTTTTATTTGGTTGTTATTTGATCCATGCTCCCCATAATCTCAATTACGTCAGTTGGGCAGCTAAATGTTCTAAATAAATGAATACATTTTTCTAGATTATAACCATTGGTAACATGATTCCAAGCCCCGACATATGTCAGGGCTATTCTGACCCAAGGTCAAAGTGCCTCTCCCTGCAAAGCCACACAAAGTAAAATAAATTAAATAAAAATAAATAAAACATGCATACTCTGGAGCTTCCTGTAGGCTTTGTTTAGTAGGTCAATTAATTTCAGAAGTCATCGATCCAGATGCTACTCTTGAGAAAAAAATGAATGAGGATAGACCCCCCCCCCATTATCTCTGTAGCTATTGATGGATGCTTCCCTGTTAGCAGAAAATTCTGCCTAGTCCTCTTTCTCCATGCCTGCTGTGTCTCTTTCCCTCCTCTTTCATTGCCCCTCCCCCCAAAAATAATTCATGGTGGCTCTCAATTGGCTTTGCCTCAGTCCTGCTCAGTGGTTCAGTTGTTTCATTGTCCTTCGTTGCAAAATGAAACTGGGATGATCAGTAAAAAAAGGAAGGAGCAATTGGCCAGTTTGCAGGATGCTGGGAATTGAAGTCCATACATCTTAAAATTGCTGAAGTTGGAAAGCACTCCTTTAGTGCCCAGATTGTTTTAGCTACCTAAAACAAGAAAAATGGACCAGCACCAAAGCTGATAAAATATTTCAGATGATTTCAAGATGTGACAGACTACTGAGAATAAGCAAAAAAAAAAATGCTTTAGAAAGAACGTTATGGACTGAAAACACCACACGCTCCACGCCAGCTGTACTAAGAATAGAACAGAATAGAATAGAATAGAATAGAACAGTTGCATTTTTCTTTTTTCTTTCTTTCTTTCTCTTTTTCTTCTCCTTCTTCTTTTCCTTCTCCTTCTCCCCCTCCCCTTCCTCCCTCCCTCCCTCCCTCCCTCCCTTCTCTTCTTCCTCCTCCTCTTCCTCCTTCTCCTTTTTAACAACAGGCAGTATGAAGTCCAGAAAAAAGGAATAACCTTCAGCATCCTGAAATAATGTCCTTTCCCCCCACCCCCACTGCAGTTTTGGAGCAGCCATCTCTAGTATCTGTAGCAGCATTAGCATTGACAATTCCGGGCCAAAGGTATATTATAGTGGTACTGATTTCTTTTTATCAATGCTAACATTTCATGGCCCCTGTGGTTTGCAGCTAAAAGGACCCTCTCCCTTAACTTGGAAGGTTGCCAGCTTACTCTCCTTTCCTCCTTCTGTTATTTCCCACATGAAACATTTGTATGCATTCAATCGTATTATTGATCAATCCTCTGGATTCAAACCCTAGCATTATGGTTTAGCATTCTGTATGAATCCATCTGATTGTGATTTATTCAACCAACTCTGATTAACAAGACCATCCTTAAGTTGATGTATAAATGCAGTTTTGTTGTTGTTATTGTGGTGGTGTTGTTATTTTTTTTGCATTTATCCAATCAGACCAGGAGGCTTGCTTCTGGCTCTAAATGGTTGGATGGTTACCACCTTCCCTTGTGAAATCTTTCTGTTTTACCTTCACTCTCACCTTGTTGAATTTTCCTGGAAGCCTTTGCTGGGTCACCAATGCTGCTGCCTGGGTCTAAAAATATAAGGTGCCTTTATTTCTTGAACAAAATAAACCTTCCCTCTTCCCCACCTCCCCTTTTCCCCCAGACACTCCTATTCTATCCCCTTCCCCAACTGAACTTCAGGCAGGAAATGGCTGTCAAGAGGAGAGAAATGATTTGGTTTATGGCAGCAAAATGTCCATGGAAATGAAGACGAATGAGAGATTAAACACTTTAAAAGAATAGGCACTGAACAACAGAGATAAGCAGGAACCTAACAATCTTTAAAGTGAATTCTAAGAAAGAGGTGGATAACTTTATCAAAAAATTGACTACTTGAGAGCCTAACCTGTTCCAGACTGTTAAGGGTAATCTGAGTTCACAATCAAGGTTGTGGACTGTTGAGCAGAGTACCCTACGCATGAAAACGACTGAGACTGGCTGTATACAATAACAGTCACTTGCAGACAAACTGGGATTTGATATTCCTTTACTTTTAGGGAAAAGGCAAGGTCATAGTCCAAAATCAATCCAGGTCATACACATATAAAGCCAGTCAGGGATGTTACAAATACCAAGTCTTCTTACCAACGTAGACTTGCACAACAAACAAGGTCTTCTTTCAGTTCAGCAAAACACAGTTCAATACACAACAGTTGGATTATGTACACTTAAACCTATATCTAACTTCAATTGTCTATAGTAGATTAATTCTGTGCACAATAAAGACAAACAGGAAAATTCAGCTTCCATTGTCGACAAATTTATGTGCTTTTGCCTGATAGATTTCCACCCAATTAATGTATTTCCTAACATTATTGAGATACCTGATGTAGATTTTCTCGTAGCTAAATCAGTAGCAAAACTAGCAACAGCATATGCGGTCAGTATAAGATCACAGCTAGGTTCTAGATATAAGGCGTAATGCATTGTTAGCTTCAAATATCTCAGTATCCGTTTTGCAGCTTGCCAATGCCTCTCAGTTGGTTCTGCATTATATTTAGCTAATTGGTTAACACAATAGGAAATATCTGGTCTAGACCAATTACTAATGTAAGATAAACTACCTATCAAGGATTGATAAATCTCCCTGTTGAATACAGGACTTTGTATATCACCATGTTTAAAATCCTGATTCATAAGTGTTTTTGCTGGTTTACACAGTTCCATATTGTAACGTTTCAGTAATTGGCTAATTTTACTAGATTGGGACAGTTTGTATCCTCTAGTTGTTTTCTCAATATCGATACCTAAATAGTGTTTAATATTGCCAAGATTTTGTATTTTGTATTTCTTCTGCAACAAAACAACAAGTTCTCTTGCTTCCTTTTCAGTTTTAGTTATAATGGCAATATCATCTGTAAACAAGAGTAAAAATGAAACCAAACCATCTTTCTCTCGTTTAAAGAGACATTTGTCCGCTATACTTGCTTTAAAACCTATGGCATTTAATTCTTTCACTATACATTTATTCCATTCAAACCCTGATTGCTTCAGACCATAAAGACTCTTTTTAATTTCTAGCAATCAGTTCGTCCATCCATTCTAATACCTAATGGTTTCTTCATATAGATATCATGATGCAAAGGTGCATGTATATATGCTGTCTCAACATCTATATGAGTGTTCTGATATTCATTCTTCGCTGCCCACACGAACATTGTTCTCAATGTGGTTGCTCACAAACTGGGAGCAAAAACTTCATCATAATCTTTATTAGACTGAGCAAAACCTTGAGCAACCGTGCTTTATGGGTTACAGTTCCATCAGCACCGGTCTTTAACTTATAAACCCATCTACAACCAATTAACCGTTCTCCTGGTGGTAACTTAACATTTTCATACACACCTAACTCTGTTAATGAATTCAGTTCTTTATCCATAGCTTCCTTCCAAACTACTTGGTCCTTTTCAGGATACATCCTAATATCATCATAGTTAGAAGGTTCTATGTTTATTTGACAAACAACATTCGCTTGATACCTATCGGGTGGACGCCTTACCCTTGTAGATCTTCTAGGTAATACAGGACTCATAACTGGTCTTTCATCTAATTCTTCTCCTAAACTTTCTTCTCCTTTTATAATAGATTCTACTTCATCTATTTCATCTTCAGGGGTATCAATAATAACATTATCCTCCTTTCTGTAATTAGCTTGCTCAAGCTTATCCCAACCTTCATGCTCCAGGAATTTTGCACTAGCACTATGATAAATACTAGGGGTACCTGGCGCCCAAAATCTAAATGACCTATGATTAGATTCATACCCAACAAAAAACATTTTCCTAGCTCTTGGTTGTTCCTTTTGCCTTAATTGTGATGGTATATGAATCCAAGCAGGAGCACCAAATGTATGTAGGTAGCTTAGATTTGGTTTTCTACCATGCCAAAGGGTAAACGGTAATTCACCAGTAGATGAATTCACTACATTGTTTAACACATGGTTAGCACACATTATAGCTTCACCCCAAAGTGATTCTGGTAGACTAGAATCTGCTAACATAGATCTAGCCATGGCTTGCAATGTTTGCCCTCTGCGCTCTACATAAGCGTTATGTTGTGGTCTATAAGGGGCAGAACATTTATGTTCAATACCTGCCTCCTGCAACATGTTCTCTAATCTGAGATTAATAAACTCTGTACCATTGTCTGTTACTAAGCAAACTACCTTATGTTTCTGTTTCCTCTCAACAAATTTCAGCCAGTTTGCCATACGCTGAAATGTTTCAGACTGTTGTGACCCAGGTTCCTGGACTCAAACTCCTGGACTCGGATGATTCAGAAAGTGAGGGAGAAGACCTGGCAAGGCCTGCTTCTCCTGGGCCCTCTCCCTCCCTGGCACCCACCCAAAGGGAGGAGGAGGGGCCGGCAAGGCCTGATTCTCCCAGGCCTTCTTCTGATTTGGCAATGCCCCAAGAACAATTTTGGCTTGATGCAAGACTGCACAGACATGACTGGCATGCACAGCAGAGGAGGTGTTGGGACAAAGTCAAAGAAGGATGAGTCACGTAGTGACATCTACAGAGGCTATAAAAGCAGGAGGCAGAACTTCCTGGCTTTTTGTCTTGGACAAAGCAGTGAATTTGCACGGGCAAACTGTTTCAATGGAGGGAAGAATCTCTTAGTAAATAACTCCAGCCTTATCTATAATTTCCTAGTTATCTCCAGAGCCCGTGGGTAGACGTGGCCAGAACATTTATCTATGTAAATAAACTAGAAAAGAAGGCCTTTGAATGACTCTTTGTTGGGAGTATTGCGGGAGGGAAACAGAACACAGACTTTGTTTTCATCAAGTAACAGAAACCATACCTAGAGAAATGATCGACTAAGCTTAGTATATAGCAGGCTCCCCCTAAACTGGGTTTTTAGGTCCAATTAGGTCTGCAAATACTACCTCTAGTGGTCATTTAGTTTTGAATCCATTCACTTTTTATTATTATTATTTATTAGATTTTTATACCACCCTTCTCCCGAAGGACTCAGGGTGGTTTACAGCCAAGTAAAACAACATAGACATAGACAAAAATTAAAAACGTATTAAAAAACTGATTATAAAATGGCCAAATAGAATTAAAGCTAAGGTAAAACCATCCTAAAACCCCACTTAAAAATTTCATCAGGCTAGCTCCGCACGGTGGAATAAAAAGGTCTTGAGCTCGCATTTAAAAGAAGTTGGGAGTTGACGCAATTTGGTTTCCTGGGGTTACTTTGCTTTTTTCTTGATTCCAAGCATTACAATTGAGGTACTTAGTACATGGTTTCAACCTTATTTCCTCAGATAATGCTACTGTTTTTTTCAATGCTTTGAAATTTGTATGGCCTAAACGTCGATGAAGTAGATGAATACATTCATCATGTGGCTTCTTATTATAATAAACTGAGTTAGCATTAGCCACTATAGCTGGATTCTCCTTCAATATGAATAAATCCTTTTCTAATTTTGCAGTAACACATTTATTTTCCTTTTCTATTAGACATTTATCTCCCCTAAAGATTATTGCAAATCCAGCTTGTGCTAAGGCTTTAACAGATAATAGGTTGTATTTTAGTTTTGGTATATATAACATTGGCAACTGCTCATTGATAAATGGACAATGTGCAATACCTTCACCAGCCACTTTCATTTTCCACCCATTTGCTAATGTTACATATTGTTTGCTATTATTCAGTTTCACAAACCTTTCTTTTCTCCTAGTAATTGATTAGGATGCTCCACTATCAACTACCCATAAATCATTGTTTCCAGGAGGAGACCCTGATAGAGGTCTGATAGAGTAGAGGATAGAGGATAGAGTAACATCATTTTTAGACCTTCTTTGGTACGAGTAGGCATTTTTTTACCCCTATTGCAGTATTCGGCTATATGACCCTTAGCCCCACAAGAAAAACATTTTCTAACAATATAAGCAGATGAAGACAGTTTTTCTTCTTGTGGTTGTTTCTCTCTTAATTGTTCTCTTTCCTGCCTTCTTCTGCACTCTTCCAGCAATCTTCCGGTTATGCCAGACAATGTTAGTTCATCTCTGGTCAAAACCTCCAGTGAAGAAACATAGTTGTCATAACTGTCATTCAAAGAGGAAAGAGTAATATAGACCTGTTGTAATTCAGAAAAAATGAGTTCCTTCTCGTGTAGCTCTTGGAAGGTTTTTGTCATAAACTCCAAATGAGCCAACATATCTCCACCTTTCAGAAGCTGAGTTTGAAACAGTTTACATGTAGGGTGTATGTGTGCACCTACACTATCTCAAACATAAATTCTCTTCAAATCGTTCCAACACCTAGCAACAGACTCTTCACCATGAATATGGACAAGCTGCTGGTCATTCAGTGTCAGCCCAATTATGCAAAGAGCCCGTTCGTTATCCCTGTTGAATTTGGCTATTTTCTTTTCACCTTCCTCATTGTTTGGATCCCATATATTTACATCCGGTGGATTATTAACCACGCCCCATAGTCATTCCTTGCGTAGAAGTATATTACACTTCACAGACCAGGATGCATAGTTTGATCCATCCAACCGGGTTATCATGGATATGCTGGACAACTGCTCTTGTGCCATTTTCACCTGGACTATTTGTATCAAACACAGCCATCTGAGTTATATTACAGCCACTCTCAGTCCTGGGCCCATAACCAATGTTAAGGGTAATCTGAGTTCATAACCAAGGTTGTGGACTGTTGAGCAGAGTACCCTACGCATGAAAACGACTGAGACTGGCTGTATACAATAACAGTCACTTGCAGACAAACTGGGGTTTGATATTGCTTTACTTTTAGGGAAAAGGCAAAGTAATAGTTCAAAATCAATCCAAGTCATACACATATAAAGCCAGTCAGGGATGTTACAAATACCAAGTCTTACCAACGTAGACTTGCACAACAAACAAGGCCTTCTTTCAGTTCAATAAAACACAGTTCAATAAACAACAGTCAGTATCTTGAGGAATCAGTAACTAGCCATGATCAAGCAACGATCATGAAGCTTAAATATACAGTTGCAGCATGTCATCAGGTTACAATGCTGTAGCGTCCCTGTAGATTCCCTTAGATTCCCCACAAGCCATAATTTAGTAGTCCTTTTATACATTGGCTACAGAGCTCAATCAATCAGGATGCTTGCATGATGCAGCACAGCCTTAAAGCAATATCATGCCTTTCTGACTGCAAACATACATAGTTAGTTTATATATTGCCTGGCCAACTAGTTAGGCAAATAACAATTTCCTGACACAGACATCGGTTTGATGGCACAATTTTCCATGTCTTTCCTATTTTCCTTTTGAAGGGAGAGAATACTTTTGAAGTACTCTCTGAGTTTGGTCATTTTCTTGCAGATGTTTCATTACTCTAACCCTAACCAGAGCATATAAAACATTTGCTAGACCAATTCTTGATTACAGCTCGCCTGTCTGTAACCCACACTTCATTTCGGACATTGATACAATTGAGTGTGTCCAGAAATATTTTACAAGAAGAGTTCTCCACTCCTCTGATCAAAGCAAAATACCTTATGCCACCAGACTTAAAATCCTGAGTTTACAAAATTTAGAACTCCGCCACCTTCGGCATGACCTGAGCATAACTCATAAAATCATCTGCTACAATGTCCTTTCTGTCGAAGACTACTTCAGCTTCAACCACAACAATACACGAGCACACAATAGGTTTAAACGTAAAGTGAACCGCTCCAATCTTGATTGTAGAAAATATGACTTCAGTAACAGAGTTGTTAATGCCTTGAATGCATTACCTTACTCCGTGGTCTCATCCCAAAATCCCCAAAGCTTTAACCAAAGACTATCTACTGTTGACCTCACCCCATTCCTAAGAGGTCTGTAAGCACCAGCGTGCCTACCGTTCCTGTCCTAAGGTTCCCTTTGGTTGTATTCAATTTGTATGGTTATTTCATGCTTATATATATTGTTGTGTTTGACAAAATAAATAAATAAATACATTACCTAACTAAGTAACATCCTCAGTGCTAATGATTAGAACTGATTATGTTACGTAGTTTGGGTAGTACAGGGGTTGGCAACCTTAAACATTCAAACAACCACAAAGGTACTAACCAGAAGCCCCCTGTTCAATTCTGGAGCCAACCAGAAGTCTGCTTCCCCCACCATAGAGTTTCCTCCAAGCACAATGTCGTTTTTTCTCTGCCGACCAGAAGTCCGCTTCCCCCACCATAGTGTCTCCTCCTAGTGTGGCATCCTTTTTCCTCTGCCAACCGGAAGGCCAGTTCCCCCACCATAGAGTCTCCTAGCGCAGCATCCTTTTTCCTCTACCTGTCCTAACAGAAAGCCCAATCAATTGTGGAGCCGACCGGCAACAGGGAGCTGCAGCAGAGGGATGAAAGAGCCACATGCAGCTCCAGAGCCATGGGTTGCAGACCTCTGGGGTAGTAAAATGACTGCAAGAAGATAACCAAGCTCAGAAAGCACCAAGGACCCCTCATTTCAATTCTGAACTGCAAATATTCTCCTTTATTGGAATCTTCTCTTTTTTTATTTCTCAAAATTTTTCCTTTATAAAACACACAGAAAGAGGATTGAGAGACAAGCACTGTCTCTCTCTCTCTCTCTCTCCCTCTCTTCACATAGATACATAGAAACCCTTCCACTCAATTCATTGATCATATCTGGGCCAATTGAAATGGAATGTTGTACACTTTCTGGTTCTTTCTTAACTTCTTAAACATGAGGATCAGCAACCTCATAGAACTAGGAACCACTTTCCTAGTTCTGGAAATCAGCTCAGGTTTTGTGGAGTTGTCACTGAGGGTTGCTGGAGAGTATCTTCGAAGGAAAGAGACAGACAGTAGAGTAGATAATAGCCACACTATTTTACTTTCTGAAAAATGCACAACATGACTGATTGGCAATGCCTCCATGGAAGCAATTTTGTGAGAGCATCCACCACTTTCAAAAATTACTACCGACTCAAAAAGATTTTCCTTACATTTCACATGTGGGGAAATCTCAGAACTGCAGCCCTTAGCACCTTGGACTATTAGCCCTGCTGTCTGGGCTGCTGGGAGTGGTGTGTCCCCTACCCATATGTTCATGTAATTTTTCTTCTTCCTCATAGCCCCTTTTCTTTTGCATAAATATTCTGATTTGTTTCAGTCTCTCCTTCCCTCGTCCCCCATCCCACATACCATATGATAAATTCCCTAATGAAGGCATATTGTGGATTCATTTATCCATACCTCCCCCTCTGCATGTCAGCCAAGACCGTTTCTCAATGATTTCTTGCCTTCATTTTCTCCCTGGCTTTAATGATTCTGTTTACTAAATGTATTTTAATGTGCTAACCTTCCACCTCCAGACTAGATGCATATTGATCCAGTTTGGAGCATGCCTGAAAAGCAGTTGTTATAACACAGAGATATGAGCAGTCTATCTTGAGCAGTAATAATAATTTTTAAAAGAACTTTATGGCGTGCATAACTGTATGCAATGCTCTAGGAATGTGGAATTGCTTTGATCATGCAGCTGTTGGTTGTGCTGTTTCATCTATTGAACTGGGCTCTTAAAAGGAGGTTGGAGTTGACTAAGCAGCTGAACTCTTGAAAATCTATGGTGTATCTATCTTGAAAAGCTATGGTGTATAAAACAGGAAAGTGGACAATCATTTTAATCCCAAAGCCACATCTGAGCTGGATCTTGATTATGTGTACAAGTGGTCCTTGACTTATAACCATTCTTTTAGTGACCATTCGAAGTTACAATGGCACTGAAAAAAATTATTTATGAGCGGTTCTCATAATTACAACCATTGCGACATCCCTACAGCCATGTGACAAAATTCGAGTGCTTGTGAAACCAGCATGTATTTATCATGGTTGTAGCATCCTGGAGTCATGTAATTGCCATTTGCAATCTCCCCAACAAGCAGTCAAATGGGGGAAGCCAGATTCATTTTGTTATGTATCTTTAATTGTTTTGGCGGGAAACAAGCACGTTGCTGATTGGTTGAAGCCGCCGGTTGAACAGTATATAAGGAGAGGTTTTTCCCCAGCCAGGTTGCTGGGTTCACCCTATATTAAAGAGCTGTTGTCACTACCCTGGTCTCCAGCCTCGTTACTTCCCGAACTTAACACTGGCGACGAAGGTGGGATCTCGAGGCTAAGGAGCACCAGAACCGAGCTGAAGCACGGAAGAACCGAACCCAGCAAACCCAGGGCAGAAACGCGGAGATGGCCAGTTACACTCCGCCCGCGCCGTTTGACCCAGCCAGAGAGAAATGGGGAACGTACATGACCCGTTTCGAAAGCTTCCTAGAAGCAAACGAACTGCAAGGAGTTCCAGACAACCGCAAAAGGGCATATTTCTTGAGCCACTGCGGTCCCGAGGTCATTGACATCGCGGAAGCCCTGGCAGAGCCAACGCCGGTACAATCGGTATCGTGGCAAACTCTGCAAACCCTGCTAAAAAACCATTTCGCGCCAACGCCGTCCAAATACGTGCGGCGTTTGAATTTGGAGACGCCCGACAGCTAGAGGGCGAATCCATCAGCGACTACATGGCCGCCCTGCGGAAAGCCTCCAAAGACTGTGGGTACCGAGACCTGGACGAGGCGCTGCTAGAGCAACTCATCCGTGGGGTCAGAGACATGCGTTTGCGGAGGCGGCTGCTATCGAAAAGCAATCTAACGCTGGCAAACGCCCTGGACGAAGCCAGAGCGCATGAAATGTCCACCCAAGCGGCGGAGACCCTGCAAAAGCCACTCACACCGAAGGCGAGCTCAAAGTCAACCCCGGTGCACCAAGAAGAGATCCAGACCGAATCCGACGGTGAGGATGAGGAAGGGGTTTGTCGAACCGAGAAACACGGCAAAGAAGACCGGGACGAATGCGGAAGTTGTGGAGGTCAACACCAGCGCCAACACTGCAAGTTCAAGGACGCTACATGTCGGCGGTGCGAGAAGAAGGGGCACCTAGCTCAAGTCTGTCGAGCTCCCCAACCTTCCCGCCGAAAATTCAAATCGGCCAATCAGAGCGCGGGATCGGCAAGGCGACCCGTGATTGGCTCAAACAAAAAAGGCGCGAACTCGAATCAAACGACTGTGATCATAGGCCGCGCCACAACCCGGGTGGAGAAGAAAATCTTCACCAAGCCCAGAATAGAAGGAGTGCCGTGCCGACTAGAAGTGGACACCGGGTCAGCGATCACAATCATGTCCTGGGACACTTTGCAGCTGCCATCAGTCGCAAGCGCCACCTGCAAACACAACGGCTACGAGTCCACGACTACCAAGGGAATCGCACCCCGGTCGAGGGACCACCTCTGTCCGAGTCGAGTACGGACCACACAAGAAGACCCTGCCCATCACGATCGTCGAAGGGACCCTGCCTAGTTTGTTGGGACTAGACTGGTTCCGTGCATTGGGCATGGGAGTGACTGGCATCTACAGGAGTGACTGTAACCTAAAAGATACACTCATGAACGAGTTCGAAGATGTCTTCAAGGACTGCCTGGGCAAGTACAAGGGGACCCCTATTTCCTTCAACTTAGACCCCCAGGTAGCCCCCATTAGGTTAAAGGCAAGGAGAGTCCCTTTTGCCCTTAAACCTAAGATTGACAAGGAGATAGATAAGCTCATAAATCAGGGGATTCTGGTGCCAGTCGATCACGCAAAGTGGGAGACACCAATCGTCACCCCAGTAAAACCAGATGGGTCAGTTAGAATCTGCGCTGACTACAAGGCGACGTTAAACAAAGCCTTACAGAAAAGCGCTTACCCGGTTCCCATGGTGCAACACTTGCTGCACTCGTTGGGGCAAGGGCAAGTCTTAGACTTGGCTCAAGCCTATCAACAACTGCCCGTAGACGCCAACACAGCCGAAGCCCAAACGATTGTAACTCACAGAGGTGCTTTCAAGTGTACCCGATTACAATTTGGGGTGAGTGTGGCACCGGGGCTGTTCCAAAATTTAATGGAACGACTTCTGCAAGGGCTCCCAGGGGTAGTCCCCTACTTCGATGATGTATTGATATCAGCTGAAAATTTAGAGGAATTGGGGGAGCGCTTGAGGAAAGTTCTGGGCATTTTCCGGTCAGCCGGACTAAAGGTTAAAGTGAACAAATGCCAGATAGGGGTAGAATCCGTCGAGTTCTTGGGCTACAGAATAGACAAGAAAGGAATTCACCCCACTGAGAGCAAAGTCAAGGCAATAAGAAAGGCTCCAGCGCCAAAAAACAAAACAGAGTTACAGGCATTCCTGGGGCTAGTGAATTTTTACGCGGTCTTTTTAAAAAACAAGGCGACCGTTGCTGAGCCGCTGCATAAGCTTCTGGGAAAGAATACTGTTTGGTCTTGGGGAAAGTCGGAAGCTAGGGCTTTCGAAGCAGTAAAAAACCTACTCTCGAGCGATAGCCTACTGATCCAGTATCATAGCTCATTGCCATTATTACTGGTTTGCGATGCCTCCCCTTACGGGGTGGGGGCTGTGCTCAGCCACAGACTTCCAAACGGCACAGAAGCCCCTATAGCCTTCTACTCCAGAACGATGTCCTCAACAGAGAGGAACTATAGCCAGTTGGATAAGGAAGCGCTAGCAATTGTGTCAGGGGTAAAAAAGTTTCACGAATACGTTTTTGGTAGAGACTTTGAAATTGTTACTGACCATAGACCGCTGTTAGGGATACTGGCTGGCGACCGCCCAACGCCTGTGGCACTTTCGCCACGATTGACCCGATGGACTATCTTCTTAGCCGCTTATTCCTACAAGCTGCAGCATCGACCCGGAAAAGAAGTGGGGCATGCGGACGCTTTAAGCAGATGCCCACTACCAGGGGCGATCGAAGACCCCACTCCGGGGACGCCCATCCTGCTAATTGACTCTTTGGACTCTGGCCCAGTCACACCTAAGGAGGTGGCTCGGGCATCATACCGGGACATTATTTTGAGGACTGTACTCGGTTGGGTACAAAGAGGGTGGCCCGCTGCGCCGGGCGAACGTTTTAAGGAATTTGTAAAAAAACGTGGGGAACTGTCGGCTCAAGGGGGGTGCCTGCTATGGGGAGATCGAGTGGTGATCCCGGAGAAATTGAGGGGAAAGGTATTGGACCTTCTACACGAGGGTCACCCAGGGATCGTAAGGATGAAGGGGCTAGCAAGAAGCTATGTTTGGTGGCCATTAATGGACTCAGAAATTGCTGAGAGGGTAGGGAAATGCCTGGCCTGCCAGGAATCCAGACCGCTACCCCCAACGGCCCCGGTTAGGGAATGGGAAAAACCCCAAGGGCCCTGGTCAAGAATCCACATCGATTTTGCCGGCCCCTTCCACGGCCAAACCTTCTTAGTGGTAGTCGACGCTTTCTCTAAATGGTTGGAAATCATTCTCATGAGATCCATGACAGCCGAGGCAGTAATCGCAGCCTTGCGGCACCTATTCGCAACCCACGGGTTGCCTGACACGCTAGTATCCGATAACGGCCCGCAATTCACGGCAACCCAGTTTGAGGAATACTTGGCAGATGAGGGCATCCGACATGCCCTCTCTGCGCCTTTCCACCCTGCGTCGAATGGCCTTGCAGAGCGTTCCGTCCGGAGCGCTAAGGAGGCATTGTCCAGACTCAAGCCAGGCGACTGGCAAACAAAGATAGATTTCTTTCTGGCCGTTCAGCATAGAACCCCCAGCACTGCTACAGTCAGAAGCCCAGCGAATTATTGATGGGACGGAAGCTCCGGTGCCCACTTGACCGTTTAAATCCCATTACACACCAGAGGGTTACAAGGGGAACTGGAAAAACTAGAGAAATGGGCATAGGCGATCGAGTGTGGGCCCAACTATGGGGACGGCCCAAGTTGGCTAGCAGGGCAAATCGTAAAGCAACTGGTCCAAAGTCATACTTAGTTGAGTTAAAGACAACCGGTATGGGCGCCACATAGACCAAATCAGAAAAGAATAACCGAACAATCCGAGCTCAATGAAACAGACCCTGACCACATTATTTGAACCCACAGCTGTTTTAAACCGGGAGGCGCAAGACTTAGCTGAGTCCCGGAGGTCCAGCGGCGCCATCAGGTTCCTTTGGAAACAGCAGGGACGACTCTGCAAGTAATCAAGGCGGATGGCCTAGAAAAGAAACCGGCAAGTAATCCAGGGCGGATGGCCTAAAGGAAGAGCTGGGAGGAGCAAACAGCCCCTCCGACCAGCTCAACCCACTCCCAAGGACTGAACGCGCAGGTCAGAAAGAATCAGGAGGCCCAGGTTATTTGCGTGACTACGTGAAAAATAACATGTAAATAATATGTAAATATAGGTAAAGTGTTTTCTGGGAGGAGGTGTTATGTATCTTTAATTGTTTTGGCGGAAACAAGCACGTTGCTGATTGGTTGAAGCCGGTTGAACAGTATATAAGGAGAGGTTTTCCCCAGGTTGCTGGGTTCACCCTATATTAAAGAGCTGTTGTCACTACCCTGGTCTCCAGCCTCGTTAGCTTGAACTTAACACATTTAGCTACTACATGGCAAAAATTGTCATAAAACTGGGTGTGATTCACTTAACAACTGTCTTGCTTAGCAATGGAAGTTCTGGTCCCAGTTGTGGTCGTAAGTCAAGGGCTAACTACATTTGCAGTTCTCATACCGATTTACCTTAATCACCGAACTCAGTTGTACATAGAATTCTTCGTTCCAAAATTCTAATCGTGACTTTGATCATCTATTCCTAAAACAGAGAAAAAAGTGTCAAATGTGTTCTCAGAAAAGGTTGGCACATGTATCAGTAGACATATGTATGTATATGTATATATGCAAATATAGACCTCTGTTGGAAGGGAAAGATGCCCTCCAGGAGACCAGCACAGCTAGGGGACATCGTTCCTTTCAAACAAAAGACCCTTCTAGTCAACTGGGGCACATGCCAATTTTGTGACTAGGAAACACATTTCTAAGAAACAGAGCAGATGGAAAATGCAAACTAGAGGAGCAAAAGGAGAACACAGTGTGGGAGTGCTAAGAATATCCAATCCCATTGTTTGGTCTTTTTTTAAAAAAAAAAGTTTTAAAAGCTTTGAAGCAAATTGGTTCTACTTCTGTATCAAGTGTTCCCATCTTTCCTTGCCTCCAGTTTGGGGACAGCTGACTCTCTCAGGGATTGAGAGAGTTTACAAAACATTTGCTAGACCAATTCTTGAATATAGGTCTCCTGTCTGGAACCCATACCACATTTCAGACATCAATACAATTGAACGTGTCCAGAAAAATTTTACAAGAAGAGTTCTCCACTCCTCCGAATACAACAAAATACCTTATGCCACCAGACTTGAAATCCTGGGTTTAGAAAACTTAGAACTCCACCGCCTCAGATAGGACCTGTGTTTAACTCATAGAATCATCTATTGCAATGTCCTTCCTGTTAAAGAGTACTTCAGCTTCAATCACAACAATACAAGAGCAAACAATAGATTTAAGCTTAATGTGAACCGCTCCAATCTTGATTGCAGAAAATATGACTTCAGTAACAGAGTTGTTAATGCTTGGAATATACACTACGTGACGCTGTGGACTTCAGATTCCTCCGACCCGCCCTCGGCGACAGTGACGGGTGCTGTTGGGCACCGGCGGGGGACTCGTGTGGCCTCAGGAACCAGAAGGGACCGGTGAAAACGGGGTGGATCCGCATGGATCGTGGCAGGGTCAGTCGGTAGGCTACCGGGTTGATGACTGCCTCGACAGGGAACGGGCCGATGAATCGGTGGTCCAACTTCTTTACCGGCCGGTCGGACGGGAGGTGTTTGGTGGAGAGCCACACCCGGTCTCCAACTGCCAGCGGGGGCGTTGCCCGTCGGGAGCGGTCAGCGGACCGTTTGTAGTCCTCCTTTGCCCGATTCAGCTGCTGACGTACCAACTGTTGGACCGCATGCAATTCCGTCAGGAAGGTCTGCGTTTCGGGAACAGGAGAGTCCGGTGGTGCCAGAGGGAAGAGCCGCGGATGGTACCCCACATTGGCAAAGAACCGGGTCATCTGAGTAGAGGTGTGCTGAGAGTTGTTAAAAGCAAACTCCGCCAGAGACAGGTAGTCGGCCCAGTTGTCCTGTTGCTGGTTGATGAAGCAACGGAGATACTGTTCCAGTATACCGATGACCTTCTCTGTACCCCCGTCGGTCTCCGGATGGTGCGATGACGACAGACATACCTGCACCTCCAACGCGGCCATCAGGCTCTTCCAGAAGCGGGCTGTGAACTGAACTCATGGTCCGAAACCACCCTGTCCGGTAGACCATGGAGGCGGAAGATGTGCTGCAGAAAGAGACGGGCCGTTTTGCGGCTGTGGGCAGTCCGGCATGGGATGAAGTGTGCCATCTTGGTGAGCATGTCCACCACCACCAGCACCGTGGTGAACCCAGAGGACGGCGGCAGGTCTGTCAGGAAATCCATAGAGATCGCCCCCCAGGGTCTGTCGGGTGTCGGCAAGGGCTGGAGGAGCCCGGGAGGGGCCCCCGTGGCGGTCTTGGCTTGCCGGCACGGTACGCAGGATGTCACGTAGGCATGTATATCATGCCGCACTCGGGGCCACCAAAAGGTCCGTGTCACCAGGTGGAGGGTCTTGAAGAACCCAAAATGTCCTGCTGCAGGGTTGTCGTGGCACTGGGTCATGACGAGGGCTCGAGTGGTCCTGTGGGTACATATAATCGCCCAAACTTGAGTAAGTCCTCCTCCAAGGTCCAAGGAGACGTGGGGCCCACCTCCGCTCTCCTTTGCTGCGACCAGGCGTCCTGGCGCTGCGCCTCGCACCTGGGCCCGCAAGTCCACTGGCTCCGTGCTGCGGCCAAGGCTTCTGCCGCAGCACTGTCCGTGGAGGAAGGGGTCCTTGGCGCAGAGGTACTCTGGCTTGGGACAGGGCATCCGCCCTCGGTTGTGACCGCTGGGAATGTAGGTCACGCGAAGTTGAACCGGCAAAAACAACGACCACCGGATCTGCCGCTGGTTTAACTTCCGAGCTGTGGTGAGGTGCTCGAGATTCCGATGGTCCGCTCGGACCTCCACCTGATGTCGGGCCCTCCAGATGGTGTCGCCAAGCCTCGAATGCAGCCTTGATAGCCAGCAACTCTTTTCCCAGATAGTGTAGTTGCGCCGGAAGGTTGAGTTTCCGGAGTAGTAGCGAGGAAAAGTGTGCCGCCATTCGCCGGAGCCTGTAGCAGCACCGCTCCCAGAGCCACATTGACGCGTCCGTTTCACCACAAAAGGCCGGAGCGGGTCGGGATGCCTCAGGACGGGTTCCGTGACGAAGGCTTTCTTGAGGGCTGTGAATGCTTCTTGCTGCGGGGACCCCACCGAATGCAACCTTCTTCCTGAGGAGCTGGGTAAGTGGAGCTGTCAGTGTGGCGAAGCCGGGATGAAGGTCCGGTAGTAGTTGGCGAAGCCCAGTAGGCGCTGAACATCCTTCACCCGACGAGGGCTTCCCAGCTACACAAAGCTTCTACTTTACATGGGTCCATGGCTATGCCCTCGGGCGAGATGATATGCCGAGGAATTCTATGGAAGTCCGAAGAAGACGATTTCTCCAGCCGATTGAGTTGTTGCTCCAAGCGTTGCAGAACCAGACTGACGTGTCGAAGGTGGCTTTCCTGGACCGAGTAAATCAGGATGTCGTCGAGGTAGATAACCACGAACCGATCCAACATGTCTCGGAACACGTCGTTCATGAAGTGCTGAAAACGGCGGGAGCATTGGTCAACCCAAATGGCATGACAGTGTATTCGTAGTGTCCGTATCGGTGCCGAATGCCGTCTTCCATTCGTCTCCTTCTCGTATCCGCACCAGGTTGTAGGCCCCCCGGAGATCGAGCTTGGTGAAGATCGTGGCCTCCCGCAACCTTTCCAGTAGCTCCGGGATGAGCGGCAGGGGTAGCGATTCCGCACCGTAATGGCGCTAGCCGGCGGTAATCACAGCATAGGCGCAAGTCCCTGTCTTCTTCTTCACAAAGAGGACCGGGGCCGAGAGAGGGACTTTGAAGGCCGGATGAACCTCGGGCCAGGTTTTTGTCCAGGAAGTCCCTGAGGCGGCCAACTCGGGCTCCGACATGGAATACAGGCGTCCCACAGGCAGTGGTGCGTTGGGCAGAAGGTCCACGGGCAATCGTGGGGCCGATGCGGGTAGTCGGTCCGCCTCCTTCTCGCTGAACACGCCGGGCGAAGTCCGTCAGCTCAGGAGGCAAGGTGATGGCAGCGGTGGGGACGTTCTGGCCGGCACAGGTGTGGCGGATGTGATCGACGCACTGCAGACTCGGAAAGAGATGGCGTTCGCGACCAGGCCACCTGAGGATCGTGGGTCCGCCAGGCCAACCCAAGGACCAAGGGAAAATGAAGGTCCGCCGTGACATAAAACTGGATCGCCTCCTCATGGTCCCCAATAGCCAGGCGCAAAGGCTGGGTGGCGAATTTAATGGGGCCGGACACCAGTTCTCGCCCATCAATTGTCTCTACCCGCATCGGAGGGTCCACCGGAACCACGGGACCGCAAACTGGGTCACAAAGGCCTGGTCCATAAAGTTTGTTGTGGCCCTGAGTCCACCAGCGCATGCGCCTGGAGCCCGTCCGACTGGTTCCCCAACCATATCCGTGTGTCCAGAATCAGATGCCGAGGGGCCCAGAGTCTACTTCCATAGCGTCCAGTGGGGCTTAGTATGCGTGCCCGACCTAGGGTTTCCCAGTCGGGCCTGCTCCGCTTCGATTGGTCACGCTGTGATTCGGGGACGGCGTCGTGCCCCACTTCGCTGGGGCAAGAAGCGGAAGTGGCGGGCTCCCACAGTACAGGCACAATCCCCTTGGCGCCTCGGTTCCGCTCCTGGGCTGTTAGGCGAGGTCTGGCGCTCCCAACTCCATGGGCTCTTCCGCAGTGGTTACAAAACGTGGCGACCCTGGGTGCTGGTGGTGCAGGAAGTGGGGTGCAGATGTCGACGGAGGGTCCCGGGGTGCGACGGGGCTCGCCGTTGCAGGCGGGCATCGAGGCGGAGACAAAGGGCACCAAGTTGTCGAGGTCATGGCGCCTCCACGGGCCAGCTCGTCTTGCAATTCCTCTGAGAGTCCCTCCTGGACCGCGTCCACCAGCGCTGCATCATTCCAGTCAGAGTCCTGGCACAAAAGACGAAATTCGGCGATGTACTCCTGCAGGGGGCGTTTCCCTTGACGGAGTTCCTTAAGGCGCCTGGTTGCCGTCAGCATTCGAACGGGGTCCTCATACATGGTGCGTAGGTGCTGCCAAAAACGCTGTTGGTCCGCCAGCAGGGGGCTGTCCTGGAGCAAGAGGGGCGTGGCCCATCGAGCAGCCGAGCCGAAAAGAAGGTTAATCACGAAGGCCACCTTAGCCCGGTCGTCTGGGAAATCCTCTGGCCTCATAGCCATGTAGAGCTGGCACTGTCCCAAGAAGGTCGGGAACATCTCAGGCTGCCCAGAAAACTTATCCGGCACGGTTATCGGGCACTTGCGACGAGGAGGAGGAGTGGGAGGATGGGGGGGGGCTGCAGGCACATTCCTGGCAGCAAGTTGGCCTGCCAAGTGAGCCACTTGCTGCTGGAGCTGTTGATTAGCCGCGTGTAGCTGCTCTAACTGCTGCTGTACCTGCTGCTGATCCATCTTTGGTGGAAGATGTTTTAGTCAGGTCTCGGACAAAATGTTCTGTTTCCCTTCCCCCAATACTCCCAGCAAAGAGTCCGTCAGAGGCCTTCCTTTTTTTTTCCTTTTATTTACATAGATACATGTCCTGGCCACGTCTACCCACGGGCCTGCCAAGTTTCTGGAGATAACGAGGAAATTATAGATAAGGCCAGAATTACTCACGAATATATTCTTCCCTCCATGAAATAGTTAGCTCGCGCCAAATTCATTGCTTTGTCCGAGACAAAAAACCAGGAAGTCCCGCCTCCTATTTATAGTCTCTGCAGATGTCACTGCATGACAATTATGACTTGGCTTTGTCCCAACTCTTCCGCTGCTGCGCACGTCGATCAAGCCTTCGTAATCTTGCGTCCCTCCAAAACTGTTCTTGGGGCGTTGCCAAATCAGAAGAAGGCCCGGGAGAATCAGGCCGTGCCGGCCCCTCCCTTTGAGTGGGTGCCAGGGAGGGAGAGGGCTCAAGAGAAACAGGGCTTGCCAGGTCTTCTCCCTCATTTTCTGAATCATCCGAGTCCAGGAGTCTGGGTCCAGGAACCTGGGTCACAACAAGAGGGTTACAAGGGGGAACTGGAAAAAACTAGAGAAATGGGCATAGGCGACCGAGTGTGGGCCCGCAACTATGGGGACGGCCCAAGTTGGCTAGCAGGGCAAATCGTAAAAGCAACTGGTCCAAAGTCATACTTAGTCGAATTAAAAGACAACCGAGTATGGAGGCGCCACATAGACCAAATCAGAAAAAGAATAACCGAACAATCCGAGCTCAATGAAACAGACCCTGACCACACATTACTTGAACCCACAGCTGTTTTAAACCCGGGAGAGGCGCAAGACTTAGCTGAGTCCCCGGAGGTCCAGCGACGCCATCAGGTTCCCTTTGGCAACAGCAGGGACGACTCTGCAAGTAATCCAAGGCCGGATGGCCTAGAAAAAGAGCCGGCAAGTAATCCAGGGCCGGATGGCCTAAAGGAAGAGCTGGGAGGAGCAAACAGCCCCTCCGACCAGCTCAACCCACTCCCAAGGACTGAACCGCGCAGGTCAGAAAGAATCAGGAGACGCCCAGGTTATTTGCGTGACTACGTCGAAAAATAACATGTAAATAATATGTAAATATAGGTAAAGTGTTTTCTGGGAGGGGAGGAGTGTTATGTATCTTTAATTGTTTTGGCGGGAAACAAGCACGTTGCTGATTGGTTGAAGCCGCCGGTTGAACAGTATATAAGGAGAGGTTTTTCCCCAGCCAGGTTGCTGGGTTCACCCTATATTAAAGAGCTGTTGTCACTACCCTGGTCTCCAGCCTCGTTACTTCCCGAACTTAACACATTTAGCTACTACATGGCAAAAATTGTCATAAAACTGGGTGTGATTCACTTAACAACTGTCTTGCTTAGCAATGGAAGTTCTGGTCCCAGTTGTGGTCGTAAGTCAAGGGCTAACTACATTTGCAGTTCTCATACCGATTTACCTTAATCACCGAACTCAGTTGTACATAGAATTCTTCGTTCCAAAATTCTAATCGTGACTTTGATCATCTATTCCTAAAACAGAGAAAAAAGTGTCAAATGTGTTCTCAGAAAAGGTTGGCACATGTATCAGTAGACATATGTATGTATATGTATATATGCAAATATAGACCTCTGTTGGAAGGGAAAGATGCCCTCCAGGAGACCAGCACAGCTAGGGGACATCGTTCCTTTCAAACAAAAGACCCTTCTAGTCAACTGGGGCACATGCCAATTTTGTGACTAGGAAACACATTTCTAAGAAACAGAGCAGATGGAAAATGCAAACTAGAGGAGCAAAAGGAGAACACAGTGTGGGAGTGCTAAGAATATCCAATCCCATTGTTTGGTCTTTTTTTAAAAAAAAAAGTTTTAAAAGCTTTGAAGCAAATTGGTTCTACTTCTGTATCAAGTGTTCCCATCTTTCCTTGCCTCCAGTTTGGGGACAGCTGACTCTCTCAGGGATTGAGAGAGTTTACAAAACATTTGCTAGACCAATTCTTGAATATAGGTCTCCTGTCTGGAACCCATACCACATTTCAGACATCAATACAATTGAACGTGTCCAGAAATATTTTACAAGAAGAGTTCTCCACTCCTCTGAATACAACAAAATACCTTACGCCACCAGACTTGAAATCCTGGGTTTAGAAAACTTAGAACTCCACCGCCTCTGACAGGACCTGTGTTTAACTCATAGAATCATCTATTGCAATGTCCTTCCTGTTAAAGACTACTTCAGCTTCAATCACAACAATACAAGAGCAAACAATAGATTTAAACTTAATATTAACCACTCCAATCTTGATTGCAGAAAATATGACTTCGGTAACAGAGTTGTTAATGCTTGGAATACACTACCTGACTCTGTGGTCTCTTCTCAAAGTCCCCAAAGCTTTAACCAAAAACTGTCTACTATTGACCTCATCCCTTTCCTAAGAGGTCTATAAGGGGTGTGCATAAGAGCACAAACGTGCCTACCATACCTGTTCTACTGTTTCCTTTCATTATATACAATTTATATAGTTATTACATGCTTATACTCATATATATACTTATATGTTGTATAGATACTTCATGCTTATGCTTATGTATGATGTTATGACAAATAAATAAATAAATAAATAACGTTGTAACGTTGTCCCCACCTGTCTGTATGACATCACAGTTAGTTGTGGTTAAAGCAATTTATGATGGTAATATATAGATAAGATTATGAGTATCTCCTCCTAAGGAAGCAAATATATGCTGTTTTCTTAATTTGGTTTAAATGTGAGAGAAATTCATTCCAAAATTATTTTCAGTGCCAAATAGCCCAATAAAGCATCAGTGATCTGAACATGCAAAAAAAATTTTTTTCATTAGCTCTTTAATAAACACAAACCAAAAGATAAGTGTTAATAAAAGGCAAGAAAAATAACTATAATTGGATTACTGAATGTTCTTTACACTGAGCTACTTTTGAAGGCCATCTAGAAACTGCAGCTGGATTGTTAAATTCTGCCCATTTTATGAGAGCTGCAGAAGCTTCTGTCCAGCTTCTGAGTTTCTGATTAGATCTTCTTAGTAGCTGCCTTCTTCTCTGGAACAGTATCCTTCAGGGCATCAGATGGGATCCGACTCTGTTAAGTTTTTTGTAAAATTATTAATGATCTAGCTGTCCCAAAGGTGCTTTTTGTTTTTCAAGAAGCAAAGTACTTTCTGGTTTTTCTTTTTTGTTTCAGCTGAGAAGAAGCTTCTTGGATGAGAGCTGAAGAAGTTTCTTGGATGAGAAGCGAAACATCTTTAAAAAAAAAGAAAGAAAGAAAAAGAAAAACCAGAAAGTCCAGTTGCTTCTTGAAAAAAAGCGCCTTTGGGACAACCATGACCTGGATGACTGAGAATCTCTATAAAGACCTGACTGTTTTAGGCTTTGGGGATCTGGGGATTTAATCACTCCTGGAGAGCAATTAGATATATGGACTATGGTAACTTCTCAGCTCATAAGAAGTTATATTATCATTTTGTTTACAATATTAGAGCCAATTTGGCCTAGTGATAAAGGCACCAGATTAGAAAGTAGAAGACCATGAATTCAACCTTAGGATAAAAGCCAGCTGGTGACTTTGGATGAGTCACTCTTTTTCAGTCAAACCTACCTCACAGAATTGTTGTTTTTGGGAAAAAGGGGACAGGAACAAGTGCTAGGTATGTTTGCTGACTTGAGTTATTTATAACTATAAATAATAAGGGCAGTACATAAATAAAAATGTTTTATTGTTGAGCTTGGTTTTAACTGTACTGTATTGTACTGTATTATAACTGTATTGACAAATTGGAGATTTGTTGTAGGTATTAAGTTTTCGAACAGCAAAAAAGTCTTAAAAATATCAGTCAATCACTCACTCAATTAGCAAAGGGAATTAGACCTCCTTGGAAGCTTCATCATGGCTCTACTTCATAAGAGCAGATGTCTAAATAAATGTGCTCATCTTTAAAACAGAGGTCTTCAAACTTGGCAGCTTTAAGACTTGTGGACTTCAACTCCCAGAATTCTCCAGCCAGCATAATTCACAAGTCTTAAAGCTGCCAAGTTTGAAGACCTCTGCTCTAAAACATTAACATAAATACCTTTAGGAAAAACAGGGAACTCTGTCCCTGAGCTTAGTTTTCTCCAACCTTGTGCCCCTGATATGCATGGATCACAACTTTTAGAATTTCAAAACCAGGAGGAAATTTGGAAATGGCAGGCCTTCCAACTCATCATAAGGGCCTTTGGTTGAGAAAGTATGTCTTAGCACAATATCCTGAGACAGGGATCTTCAATTTTTTTGTGTTAGCAGAAATGTCTGCACTCTGTATAAGTTGGCAGAAACTTCTGCACTCTGCATAAGTGCAGAGACATCCCACTGTTCTTATGTGCCATGAACTAGATTTGAACTCAATTTGATTTTTTTGAAAATGGCTTGAGAAAGTAACAGCTAAAGAAAACAAGGTTGTATGTTTCTTTTATAGGCATAATATTTCATTTATCCACCCTCTTCCTTTTCCCACCGACTCCTTGATTCCATTTAGGATGTAGACATTATTCCAGTCCCTTCATCTTTCTTTAATCTACCAAGGGACTGAAGAGGAATTCAAGAGTCAGTATGAGTTCACTGCACAGACAAGTGTCCATTTTTTATTGGCCGTTGCTGGCGCCTTCTAGAGAAAAGCTTTCCAAGATCTTTAGGGAGTGAACTCTGGAGCCTTTACTGTCAATCTTGAGAAGATGTTCAACATCTGGATAGTGACAGCAGGCAGCAAAGATGTTCACAGTAGGCTTATTGACAATGGCAATCTCTCAGAACTATATTTGTCCAGAACATTTAATAATCCAATGGTGGCTTTGTCTAGGTCATTCCATGGCTTCATGTATATATTAGCCTCTCCCCTCACTCTTCTCCCTGCTGCCTCAGAAATAATATTTATATGTGGAGATAGCCAAATCTATGTATACTTAGTCTGCTTGCTTTTCAAGGTGTTTTTTGTAAGGTTTTGCTCTCTGGCAACCAACTGGAACTGCAATTAATGTTTCCCCGTGCTTCTTTTTGTTGTTTTTATTCTTATTCAATTGCTTCTGACTGAATAGGACTTGATGGACTTCAGTTTGCCAGAATTTTCTGTGAGAATTTTTTTTTTACTTCTTGTAAGCTTGTACTTATGTAGCTATGACAATATACAGCCATTTATCAAACGATGATATATACAAAGCAGAGAGATGCAGATGTTACATTATGTCACGCCCCCATGTGCAGGATTTTGCATGAATTTCTCTATTTGACACACTTATATCCTGTGTGGTGTTTTTTGTAATACTGACTACCAGCAGGCAGACTGGGCATGATCACTTCTGTCCTGTAGGTGGCCAGATGTTGTTCTATAAGGTTCAAACCCTCTGTTGGGAATTCCAAAATATTGAAGCTTTAGCTTCACAGTTAGCACTTAGAGTCAGTTCTCTGACTTTGCTGCATATGCTGTAGGATTTGTTCTTCTTGTTATCCAAGATACTCTTAATAATTTTCTCAGCTCAATAATTGCTCAAAGCCATGGATTATTTTTTTTAATTCAGTCTTTCAGATAGTCCAACTTTAACAATTGTTGACCAGGAAGACAATTGTCATGATAATACATTGACAATTGCATGATATTGCATGACAAATACGTGATAATTTGTTGATAGGATGACCTAGCTATATACTACTAAAACTCATGTTTGTAACCGTCAATCACATCAATCACTATTTTTAATAAAGAACCTAAAATGGCCCAATTTTGTTCAAAAATTTGTTCAAAATTTGTTCAAAATCCAGGACCCATTACATCCAGGGGATTGAAAACAGTGGTGAAATCTGAACTGGTTTGCCACCAGTTCGCTGGCTGAACCAGTGCAAACCAGTAGCATTTCACCACTGGATTGAAATCTGAAAAAGCTGTGGTTGGTTCAGCATCGCTACACTGCTGGGCTACACCAACAAAATTCTTAATATAATAAAAGAGCAAAAACAATTATCTTTTGGGAACTCTTTTACTTTTCCTGTTAACCATTGGATATTTTCCTCTGGTTCTTTTGAAACCAGCTTCCACTTCTTTAATTCTCATTTTAAATATTGTTAAGCCCCATTTGCAAAATCTTAAGCATTTACTGGAAAATGAGAAGAATGCAGTTGTTTGATAATTTCAGCTTTTTTTTAGCAATGCCTCCTTTTTGTCATTAGAATATAGTTATATTTGTTTTGTCCCTGAACCATTACTGTGTTTTCCATACTTTTCACAAACTGCAAGCAGCATTATCTCTAAAAGTGAAATTTGAAGCGCTCTGCAGGTATTTCATCAACTTCTTAAAAATACTTCCTTAGTCTCATTTAATTTCATTTTATTAAATGCATTTAACAAGGTAATACTTAGTATTAACTAGTACATACCATTTTGGGGGATCTTTTTTGTACAATTCTGTATGTTTATGTCATTTCTTTTTTCCTCCATTATACTATTGCCTTCTTTGTATTTTATTGTGGCCATTTCTACATCGCAGTTTCCCTTGGTTTATTTAATTTTCTTAAACAGAATGTTGTTCTTCATGTCCAATTTTTATCCTCAGTTTGTTTGCGTAGCTTATTAGTTGTATCTAGTTCTCTTCTTGCCCTTGTCTGGAATTCAGCATTTAACTGAGTAAATTTTCTTTTAAGCTATTGCCTTTTTTTTTTCCTCAGCTATTTTTGAGTTATCAGTTCTCCTTCTTTTGTTTGGTTTACAATGCAGAATATTTTTAATTGCTCTTTCTTTAATTATACAGACTTCCACTCAGAGTCCTTTAGGCATTTTATTTATAAAAATCTAGTCTATTAACACTGTCCTTTATCTTCACCACACATTCTGATGGAATATCGCTTGAGATCTTATTATGGGCTTGATTATTTTGTTTGCTTTCTTTATTTTGACTTAGGAACTTGAAGAAAATGTTCATCATCTGAGTTGCAGTCACCATCAGGACTTCTTGATGACTGAATAGACGTCTTTAAACTTGTTTGCAAAATGTATTGTCACTGTCAGTCAGTGTTAGCCATTCAATGACATCCATACACAGAATTGCATTTTAGATGGTTGGAAATTAGCTGTTGCTATAAATGTTGAATTACAGTGTCAGAATGTGTCTGTCATCTGCTTTGTTTCATAAGGCCAAATTTTCAATTACTCAGATACTGCTTTTCTTTCAGTTTTAGCATTCCATGAATACTAAATGTTTAAGATAACATTTTTTCTTCTCTGAAATGGTGTTGAATGGCAATATCAAATGGTAGATCGACATGTTGTGGTCATGTTGTGGGTAAGTGTTTTCTGCGTTTTTTTTTTTCACAAAAGACAAAGGTGACTGACTGTACAGTGATAAAATTATTGGGAAAGAAATAGGAGTCCCTTCATTTCTCATAGACTTTTTGTTGTTAGTTGTGAAGTCGTGTCCGACCCATCGCGACCCCATGGACAACATTCCTCCAGGCCTTCCTGTCCTCTACTATCCTCTGGAGTCCATTTAAACTCATGCCTACTGCTTCAGTGACTTCATCGAGCCACCTCGTTCTCTGTCGTCCCCTTCTTCTTTTGCCCTCAATCTTTCCCAGCATTAGGCTCTTCTCCAGTGAGTCCTTCTTTCTCATTAGGTGGCCAAAGTATTTCAGTTTCATCTTCAGGATCTGGCATTCTAAAGAGCAGTCAGAGTTGATTTCCTCTAGAACTGACTTGTTTGTTCGCCTTGCAGTCCAAGGGACTCGCAGGGGTCTTCTCCAGCACCAGAGTTCAAAGGCCTCAATTCTTTGGTGCTCAGCCTTTCTTATGGTCCAACCTTCACAGCCATACATTGCAACTGGGAAAACCATAGCTTTGACTATACGCACTTTTGTTGGCAGGGTGATGTCTCTGCTTTTTAGTACGCTGTCTAGATTTGCCATAGCTCTCCTCCCCAGGAGCAAGTGTCTTTTAATTTCTTGGCTACAGTCCCCATCTGCGGTGATCTTGGAGCCCAGGAAAATTTTCTTGCCTCTTTTATTCATAATGATGACTAATTCATTTCATCGATGATTTCCTTTTAAATTTCAAATGCTGCAACATATCTATACCTACCAAGATCAGAATTGTGCAAGTGATTGTAAATGGCATTTCCTGTGAGCCTCAGAGTGGGACTGAAAAATTTTAGCAACTGGTTCTCTGCCCAATTGCTGGGTTGGCGCAGCCATGGGGGCATGGCCTACTTGGCCTCCTGCACCATGGCAGGAAGGGTATTTTCATCTTTCCAAGACTCTGGAGGCTTTCCCAAGCCCCTGGGAGAGTGAAAATGGCCTCTCCCAGGCTCTGGAGGCCCTCTGGAGGCCAGAAACAGGCCCGTTTTCAGACTTCTGGTATTTCTGGTAGGCCTGTTTTTCACCCACTCAGAGCCTCTGTGTGGGCCCTGCACTTACCTTGCATCCAAAATGGGCCACATGGAGACTCTTGGGAGGGGAGGACAGGGGTGGTGGGGCAGGGTGGGCAGGGTCAGCCAGTCCTTGAAACTACCAGTTTCACGAACCAAATTAAAATTAACATCCGGTTAGCCTGAATCAATCCAAACCGGCTGAATCCCATCCCTGCGTGAGCTTCTGCGAAAGCTGGACATTAAAGAAGAGATGGATCATTGACGAAATCAACTGAAGTTCTCACTTGAGGCATAAATGGTCATGCTTGAATGATGCTGTTTAAGACATGTTATACGAAGACCCAGTTCTTTGGAAAAGGTTCCAATGCTGAGAAAAATAGAAGGAAAGAGAAGAAAAGGATGACCAGCATCAAGTACCAGCGTCAGATGATGTAACTGAGCATCAAGTCGATGATGTAACTTAGTAGATGGACTCAGCTACAGTGACATAAAATAACAGGTTAGAGACAGATTCTCTTGGAGAAAAACTATGTGGCTATTAGAAATAAAAAATGACTCAATGGCATTCTCATCCTCAGCATCCTCATCCTCAGCATTATTGTCACTACCTTATAAAAAGTAGTATAGATACATTCTATAAATAAAATGAAAGAGTCATAGTAGTTAGAATGCAGTACTGGTTAGAATGCAGTACTGCAGGCTACTTCTGCTGACTGCCAGCTGACTGCAATTTCGCAGTTCAAATCTCACCAGGCTCAAGGTTGACTCAGCCTTCCCTCCTTCTGAGGTTGGTAAAATGAGGACACAGATTCTTGGGAGCAATAGGCTGACTCTGTAAAACCACTTAGAGAGGGCTGTAAAGCACTGTGAAGCAGTATATAAGTCTAAGTGCTATTGCTATCAAATGTTCTTATGTGAAAGGACCATTTCTAGCCTATTTTATTACACTGACTCCCAGAATGCCAAAATTCAGTCTTGACATTCCACTCTGACATCAAGTTTGCCTTCATTCACATAAAGTGATATACATATCACTGCATGACTGAACTTTCCTTTTGTCTTTAATCGCAACAGCAGGTAGATGTTCTACATTAATCCAGCCCCTTTTAAAACACTAATGTTACTTACATTTGTCAGCTGGTGATCTTCAATAGCTTGTTAGATACTTTTGATATCAGGAGCTCATCTTCCAATATCATGTAGACATTCTCCTAGTTATGAATACTTATTTGTTTTTTGTGGCTGAATATGGGAATGTATTGCCATTAGCTCTACTTTATGCTATAAGCAATGCCATTCTCATGACCAAGATTATTGTTGTTCAGTTGCTTCTAATTCCTCATGAAAAAATGGACTTGATTTCACCAGGATTTTCTGTCTATAACTTTTTGAGTTCTTATGAACTTATTTCTATGCCACTAGTAATAGCTAGGTGACTTTCAGTTCCTTGTTTTGGTTGTCTTTGTTTTTCTAAGCATATGGACTTCTCCAGTGACTCTTGTTTCCATATTATGTGTCTGAAATACCATTTGTTTACTTTCATTGTTAGCTTCATTCATTTTCCATTGAGTAGCCTCCAAGATACTTTTAGTTCTTAGTTCAGCAATGTCATTTTATAATGTAACTTCTTCCTGTTTCCTGCTTAGAGTGGCCAAAACACCATGAGATTAATTACCACTTAATTAATCAGTCTTCATTCCCTGCTGAAGAAGAAGGAATTGTGTTTAATTATTGGCATCCAATTGTTATGTATTTTCCTCTGATTTAAAATTGCAAAATAGTGCTAAAGGAAAAATAATGAGATGAAACCAGTAATAAAAGCTAACCCTATGAAGAAGATAGAGGAATAATTATGGGCTAATCAAAGAGCAACAGGACAGTACCCTGATGAATAGGAAGCAATTATAGAGGTAGAAACTAGAAGAAGGAAGCTCCTAATTCAAATTCTGTAGGTTGGAATTTGCCTAATGAATACTGTTTTGCCAGTTCACACTGGACAAATTGCTCATGGAAACTGCATTTTAAGTGGAGGGAAATGGTCGTAAATCAAATCTGAGAAAACATGAATGCAATAAGTTGGCTATTAAAACAGAATTAATAAAAGATGGCAATTTCAAGCAAAAAGGTAAATGTACATGTGCATTTAAAAAAAGATTACAAAAACAACATTCTGGTTACCGTGTAATTAATCTTAGGGTTCATGGTATGTCATTTTTTGCTGCTGCATGGAAAAGCAATGGATACATTCTATAAATAAAATTAGATAACCGATTTAAGAACCAAAGCTGCAGTAACTTAAATTAATTGCATGATCTAATTATGCACCCTGAGTTAAGGCTTATCTGAATTCTGAATCTCTGCTGCCTTGATGAACTATAAGGATGAATTGGTTCTTGGCTTGTGGGGACCCTGGGCAAAGTATTTTTATTTAGTTAGTTAGTTAATTGTTTGTTTGTTTATATCCTGCCTTTATTATTTTTATAAATAACTCAAGATGCAAACATACTTAATATTCCTTCCTTCTTGCACTTTCCCCATAGCAATAACAGTAGCCCTGTGTGGTGAATTGGGGTGAAAAAGAATAGCTAACCCGAAGTCACCCAGGTGGCTTTCATTCCTAAGGTGGGACTAGAATTCACAGTCTCCTGGTTTCTAGCCTGGAGTCTTAGCCACTTGACAAAACTGACTCTCTTATATCTCATTTGCTTTCTCTGGCCTGCTCTTGTTTTGGACAAAGTGAGGTAACCATGGCAGGAAACAAATTCTGGAGTTGGATGTTCCTCTCAGGTATTCCTCCTGTGGTAAGTCCCCTCCCTTGGCAGTCAGAGTACGTGCCTCATAGAGTCTACCATTATATTTATTTATCCAATATCTATTCTTCACATCTCACCTGAATGACTCTGAGTGGTTTACAGACAAATTATGCAAATTATGCTGGGGGCGGGACGGAGGGGCTAGAAGTGAAGTAGGGTGCATTTTAATTTTCTACAATCCTCCAAAATGTAATGTTTTTTTGATAGCCACATCCACCCAACACTCTCAGGGTATCAGTTATAGGAAAGATTAAAGGGGTGCTAAGGTAAATGGGTCTTGGCAGCGCCTAACACATGCCAGATGCTGCCAACAACTCTGCCATGGCTGCTGGAGAGAGTTCAGCTGTGGGAACAGAAAGCAGAAATGATGTTTCAGAATTGGCAGTTCAAATTATATTCAAAAAGCTTCAGGAAATCACCAGGAATCAAGACTGGCTCAAAGACCAATACAAAAAAAAAGTATTATATATGAATTATGGGCTCGCATATAGCCAAAATCTTACCATTTATCAAAGAAAAAGATGGTAACAGTATAGGTAGTCCTTGACTTACAACAGTTCATTTAGTCACTGTTCAAAGTTACAACAGCACTGGAAAAAGTGAATTATGACCATTTTTCGCACTTACGATTGTTGCAGCATCCCCATTGTCACATGATTTACATGCGGATGCTTGAGAACTGACTCACATTTATGACAGTTGCAGTGTCCCAGAGTCATGTGATCCCCTTTTGTGACCTTCTGGGAAGCCAGATTCACTTAACAACCAGGTTATTAAGTTAAGAACTTAGTGATTCACTTACCAAAGGTAGCAAAAAAAAAAAAAAAAAAGCTGTTAAATGGGATAAAACTCACTTAACAAGTTTCTCACTTAGGAACATAAATCCTGGGCTCAATTGTGGTCATTAGTTGAGGACTACCTGTACTGAAGGAAATCTAAAGATTCACAGATATGTAATGTTTTGAGGGTGCTGGAAGATTTCATTAAGGAAGAAAGTGGATTGCTGGTATTACACTTCACTTCACTTCACTTCACTTCACTTCACTTCACTTTATTTTACTTGCATGGCCACTTGTCACATGCAATGATCGTAGGCAGCTCACAACAATTAATAAAAACAGAGATTAAAAAGCAAAGCTATGTCAGACCAAACAACTTCGCAGTTCAATTCCCATCCTATCCTAATAGGGGAAACAACCAGGTCTTCACAACCTTCCAGAAGGTTGAAGGTAAGGATCACTCAGAATCCCTCAAATGGACTGGTGTAGCTAGCAAAAAAGTGTATCTCTGAGGCCCCATCAGATGACAACATTTAAGGGATGGGTCCTGGAGCATATCCATTCAATCTATTTTATTTTATTTTATTTATTTATTTGTCACAACAGTATATATAAGCATAAGCATGAAATAACTATATGAATTTGATATAATCAAAGGGAACATTAAGACAGGAATGGTAGGCACGCTGGTGCTCTTATGCCCCTTACAGACCTCTTAGGAATGGGGTGAGGTCAATAGTAGATAGTCTTTGGTTAAAACTTTGGGGATTTTGGGAAGAGACCACAGAGTCAGGTAGTGCATTCCAGGCATTAACAACTCTGTTACTGAAGTCATATTTTCTGCAATCAAGATTGGAGCGGTTCACTTTAAGTTTAAATCTATTGTGTGCTGGTGTATTGTTGCGATTGAAGCTGAAGTAGTCTTTAACAGGAAGGACATTGTAACAGAGGATCCTATGAGATAAACTCAGGTCATAGGTATGAGCCAAAACCCTGAAGGAGTCCCATTAACAGCCTGGCCTGTGCAAAACAGGACTTTAAATGTGATAACCACATCTCGAAAATCCATGCAGCTCACACAGCAGGTGACAGGTTTGCAGCTTTCATATAGTATTCAAGAGAGGCCCCATATAAAACATACTGCTGCGGTCCAAACAGGAAATGACTAGGGCTTGAGTGATTGTGAGGAAGGCCTCCAGGTCCAGGAATCAATGCAGTTAGGTCTTAATTTATTTAATCATAAGGATCCATAGAATTAGGATCCATAGGATCTAATTCATGTGAAACATGAATTAGCTTCCTGAAAAAATGGGGCAAGAGCTACCTTTCTGGCTTTCAGGGTGGGAAAAACCTTTTCATTGGCAGATGAATGGTGTGACATTGAGTTAGTTGTTCCCTCCTCCATCCAGATGGAGTCCCTAAACTTTATGAGCCTGTAAATCAAAATCACAGCAATCCCCAGCAGACATAGCAATCTCTAGGGAGGAAAAGAAACATCTGTTTGTCAATTAAGCCATATCAGGACACAGAGCAAGAGGGGAAGCAAAGTCTGAATATTTATTCAGAAGAATGGATGTTGTATCCTTCTTTCATCTCACCCTGTCTTCACAGTCTTGCGCGGCCTGTGCCAATGGAAGTGGGGTTTTCTACAACCTTCTGGAGACGATTTCTATTGGAATTTACAAATGTGTTGCTGCAGAAAAGCTAGATAAAAGAGATATAAATACAAACTTAACTTTCTGTTTGCAAACTTAACTTTGTTTTTAAAGAAGAAAGTCATTGCTAAATTTTATTGATCTTAATGTTTCCCTTAATGATTGGGTGTAAGAAGAAATTAGCTACATTATAAATATGTATGACAGAATAACAGAGTTGGAAAAGACCTTGGAGGTCTTCTAAGATAAAGAAAACAAGAAAAAATTTTAAGATAAGAAAAAGAAGATGAAAAGGAAACAAAAATGATTGACATCAGTACCATAGGATTTTTTCTTCCTTGGTTATTGTTTTTGTTTTTTTGATCCTGCACCTTATAATATTTTACTTATTATATGAGCTTATATTTCTGACCTGCAATCTAAAAGTCCCCATATTAGAGTAGAAAAAGCTGACCCAGAACCATCCCTGGAACTTTGAAACTAGCAACGGCAACAAAACAGTTGAAGATTAATGAGCTCTTCACCTCAATGGTTTTGACTGAAGAGTTAATTGCCTGGAATGCTGTGAACAAATTCAATATGCTATGCCAGCGATCAGACACAACACCAAATACTCCTCTCCCTAATGAGACAATGGACTCCTATGCAGCAGTGACTTCCAGAAAAATACTATTCCTAGGAAGCACAATGGCCATTTTGAAGCTAGCATAAGAGTTGAAACCCTTGGCCATGATATGCATGGCCATAGCTTGTCATTCCCATGCCTGTTTGGTTCTCCAGCCATGAGCATTTCTCCAATTCTCTCCCAGCCAACCATATTGTTGAAATTGAATATTGGATGAACTCACTCATTGGGCTACGTCATAACATGATTTATGTGTGTTATAAACATAGCCACTGCGGTAGTAAGGTAGGGTTTCTAACTGAACATGGGGTGTAATCCAGCCAACTGCAGTTTAATCATCAAGGCAAGGTTAGCACTATAAAACATGGTTTAGAAATGAGTGAATGCATCCCAAGAGTTTGAATTTTGTGCCTGACTTTCTGAAACTTGGATATTCTGCTAGCCCTGGCAGCAGATGCTGCTTCCAGAGAGGAAAAATGCTTCTCTGCTAGAAAGTATTGTGGAATGGATTTATTGCATTCAAAATGCATTCAAAATGATCTTCATACTTCATTGATACCAGGTCCAGTCTATTCATAGCTACTGCAGGTGACAAACAAGTTAAAACTGGCTTTAAAATTGAAAAAAGGTTTCTGAATATTATCCTGGGTTTTGGAGTTGGATGCAAGCAATGTTCTAGCTTGACCTGATGTCAATGAAGCAGTTGGAATTCTGAACAGAACATTTGATATGTGGTGGTTAAAGGGTTTACTCTGGTTCCTTGACCCATTAGACAATGAAGCTCAATGACCAGTTGCCATTGTTTAGACCAATCTCACTGGGCTGTTCTGAGGATGGAATGAGAACAGATGGCAAGGGGAAGGTTGTCAAAAAAGTAAAAAATGGTGGCCACAATTGTGCAATTGAAGTCATAGTCCTTTCTTTAATAGGCATTATGCATATGACCTATACAAATGTAAAAAAATGTCAGGGGCTTTGATCACCTGGACACAGCCACCATCTCAATTTTCTGTTTCCAGGTTCCCTGCCTCATGGTCCTACAGAAAGTATGTATTTATTTTAAAAGATGGATATAAAAACAATTGATTGATAAGGAAAGTAGAGGTAGTGACTCACCCTGACAAGAATTCAGATCATTAGAAAACGATGTGAACAATTGTGCTAAATAGATTTGTACTTTTTTTTTTAAATAATGGAGTTTTCAATACTGTATGGAATTTTTCCCCAATTCATGAAACAGAAAGCAGCTTTAATTAACATACCTTTTCGTAGAGAAAGTCTGGTTAGTGTTTGACTGCTTTACTTTGATTCCATCCAGACAGATTGATTAATTATGAACCATCAAGTTGTTGTCTACATGCTGTCATGCAATTCTCCATTACACTCTGCCCATAGCCTGGCCTTTCAGGTCTTCCAGTAGTGCATTCATTACTGTAACTGAGTCCATTCACCTCTCTGCTGGTCATCCTCTTCTCTTTCTTTCCCAGTATTAACATCTTCTCCAAAGAGTTACAGTAGGATTTCATATAATGTGTCCAAAGTAAAGTAGCTTGAGCCTGTCATGTGTGCCTCAAATGAGAACTCTGGCACATCCAAATAGGAGTATTGTATTCCACTTTGCTTCTGGTGTTGCCTACAAAAATGTTCAGAAACTAAAGTGAAGCAAAATGCAGCAATCTGTAATGTCTTGCACTTGTTATTTTGCTTTTGTTTCATTTAAATTATTTTCCATTTCATTTCTACCTCCAATTTCTGTTTATACAGTATTTACCCTTCGGAATCAGGATATTCTAAAAAACACTTCTTCTCCCCAGATGTAATAAGCCATAAAATGTGGTCCACTTCTGGAAATGCGTCCTGTTCCACACTGAGGAGAACAGTGCTATGATATGAAAAAAAGTCCTTTTCATGTTGCATCATTTCAATTTGGAATTTGGCTGGTAACTCAGTTGTTATTTGTGAATTTGTCTCATTGCAAATTTTCTTTCTGCATGGCATCTGACAGAATTTGATTTATTTACAAACTGCCCAGATACAGTGTTTATTTGGGCAATGCTTCATCTGAAGCAAATTTCACCAGATTAGCTTTCATTCTAATCTAACAACTGGACCTAAAAAAACAAAAAGCAAAAAACAACCTCTAATCCTATCTGTCATTACTCATTTTTAGGACACTTTCTTTCCTCCAATAAGATGTTGTGGCCTAAAAGTTATATTACTATATTGAAATATATTCCTGTTCCTATTCTCCTTTTTTATTTTGTACATTCCTTGCGTTAAGACATTTCTTGGAAGAATGTTCTCCATTGTTGTATAAGATTTTACCTGCCTCATTTTTAAAAATCCTTTCCTACTTACAGTGATTTTATTAAAATACTCTCTGATTTTTCTGTATGTCAATGTGTAATGTTCCAAAACATTTTGATCATTTCATTAAAAAATATATTATAGCAACTCATAAAATTTTAGAGTTGAAAGGAACATTGGAGAACCTCCAGTCCAATCTCGTTTTAGGGCCAATCTCCAGTGCAGAATATAACTACCTAACAGATGGGCATCCAGTTTCAAATATTTATTGCTTATTGATAATTACAGTGCTCATCATCTGTGGATGTACTGACAGACTTTCTTCATTGTAATGGTGGTAGGGAATATCTTCTAATATTTGGTCAAAATCTGTTGCTCTGAACCTTACACTGTTTTGTTTTGTTTTGCTGGTCCTACCTTCTATAACAGCAACCTAGCCAGTAGTGGGTTTCAAATCCTGGTGCTACCAGTTCGCTATAGCGTGCAGAAGCTTCTGCATGTGCAGAGCATTTTTGATGACATCTGGGTGGGTGGGCAGAGATTCCCGCTGCTGCCGCTACTGGTTCACCTGAACCAGGGCGAACCGGGAGCAACGCACCACTGAATCTAGCCATTTGTTTTATCTTAGCAGAGCAACCCATGTGTCCCCCTCGTCTTTGTTCACATATATTCAGAAAGGAGGACGTGAGTGTAGACCTTTTTGCATGAAGGGTCCAGCATCCATACTTGCCTTTAGAGTGTCACATGGAAACTACACTCCCCAAAAATAGGGCAGATCGAAACAAAGAAACGAGCAGGACTAGAATAAAGTCTGATGTAGTTATTTTAATTTTAAAATAATCTATATTATATTAAATTAATTGAAGTTAATATGTTGACTACTGTGCACTATTCTTTCCTTTTGTTCCATTAAATATTACAGTTTGGTGGCCCAAGAAAATATTCCCAGGACGGTTCCTTTTTTATTGTCAAACTTGACTTCTAGACTTTCTATATACTTGTTTCCTTTCCTCTAAATGTGTTGCTGTCTGCCCACAGTCTGACAAAGTAACAAAGTAACACAGCATCTACAGGATGGTCTGCATACATACCATCAGTGGCCAAAAAAAGTAAAAATATTAGAATGAATGGCCATGATCTGCAACCACTGAAGACAGAAATTTAGTAGGAATTCTGAATAATAAACATTAAATTGCAAGGTGTGTGTGTGTGTTTATACATAGCCAATAAGTTGTTCTTTTTAATATATCTGGTAGTTGGGCATTTCCCTCTTCTTCCATATATGGAGGCCATGCAGAGCAAAAAAACGATGTATTAAATTCAGAGGCACCTACAGGGAAACTCAAAAAGGTTAGCATAGTGGTTGTGATCCCATAATTGAAGCCCTACCCTGTTTTGCCTGTAATATAGATAAAAAGTTGGTTTTTCAATCATATGACCACAGTTATCATTTTGATTATTATTATTTTTACCATCTTTCCCCAAGGTATTCCTGAATGTATTACTGTTACAGGACTAGACAAGAAAAAAAAATCCAATAGTGATGATGCTTGGAATAAATGTGCAGAGACAATATCAGGAATCTAGACCTAGACCAAGCCAAGCCCAAAAGCGCTGAAGAATTCCTGAAAGCCTAGCACTCTGACAAATCAGCCATCAACAAGCACAGTGACATAAACAATATCTACATGCCATTCAAAAGAGATAATCAACATACCAAAAAAAGGAGGAGAAAGACCTAAATACCTCCTTACCAGCAATCAACACCCATAGGAGCGAGATTAACACCAAGATTAACATTAGACTAACAAGAAGCAAACAATATCAAGAAACTACCAAGCAATCTGACAATAAACAGCCCAACCAAAGAATCACCAAGACTGCTCCCACTAACACTGACAGGGGGAACCACTAGTATGCCAAATGAGAGCAAACTTCATTCCCAACTAGCACTGGTGATGTTATCTGATTTGGGTAATGAAATATTTGCAAGAAAGCAACTAGGCTCAGAGACCACCAAGGACCTTACAGTTTAACCCTGAGCTACAAATATTCTCTTTTTATTGTTACAATATAGGGAAATAATTATAACTATCTCAACAGCAGCATCAGTTTGTGTTTTAACTCAGAGAGAAGAGAATTTTGGTTTCAGCCCTTGACAAGGAAGAATAATAGAACAACAAGAAGAAGTGCCATTCAAGTCTTCTGTGAAGAAGAATTACTGGGTAGCAATGATTTAGAGCTGTCAAAAAGAGGAGGAAAAGAGATGTTTCGGGGTGATTAGGAAGTGAATGACAAATAGGGAGAAATATTAACTTTGATGATAGAGCAGAAGAAGAAAAGGGAATTCAGGGAACAAAATAGCAGGCAGGGCATCTGGATTCGGTCTTCTGCTAAGAAGTGCCAGAAGGGAGAAAAAGTCATTCAGAAAAATAATCCATCAGGGCTTCTTGCTAGCAATACAGATAGGTTGGTTTGGGGGTAAGGAGGGCAGAGAAAGAAACATTAATTTGCAGCCAAGAGCCTTTTCAAATGTTCCTTTGTTCCTAGGGCCACACATCTATTCACCCATTCTTTTGTCATTCATCAAATTGCAGAGGACAGAATCTTTCTTCTATGCCCTAAGTTTCCACCCATTAATATATCAGATTTCTCTTAGTGCTTCATGTCGGAAATGATTCTTGAATGGCTTAAATAAAGAGAAGAACAACTGCAGGTTTTCGACACAAGTTTTCTTGATTGAAGATTATTTTTAATCTTATCTTTTGAATATGGAAGGAACCATTTTGTTTTATTGTTTCATCCACAGGGACACACAAGATGTTATGCCTCATTTTGGCTAGGAAATTATATTCTCCAATATGAAAAGCTTGTAGCTTAGGTGGTATTGGATATTTTGAGAATAAATATGACTCACTTAAGAATGCTGTATTTTTTTAAAAAGCTATCATAATTAACATGTACAGTATTTTGATTCTACCTTCGTAGCAAATCCAGATTTTTTTTCCTCTTAGAAATAGGATGTGAATATTACATTTTATAAGCAACAAAGGAAGGGAAGGGAGGGGAGGGGAGGAGAGAGGATAAAAGAGAAAAAGAGAGGAGAGAAGAGAAAATGTAAAAAGTGCAAAGAAAAAGAAAAAGAAAAAAGAAAGCAAAGAAAAAGAAAAGTAAGAAGACAATAAAAGGAAAATAAATATTTAAAGAAGTGACTTCCAATCTTCATCACAACAGCTACCAGCAAATTTAGTGACTCTTCCCTTCTCCAAGGTTGCAAACAATTGTTTCTCATTTCTTTTCCATAGCCTATCATCCTATACCCCATCCCTTATCTTTATGAAAATTCATAAAACATCATCTTTTCAGTTAGCACTCACTGAGAATGCATGTCTCCTAGGTCTTATCAGGTGGCCACACATAAATAAGGAACCTGAAGCAAGCTCTCTCTTTGGGAACACTTGGGGTAATATAATGGACTTTAAGAATAAACTTGAGAGACAAGGGTCTGATAAAAGAAATCTGAATCCAAAGCAGGAATATAATTTCGGTCAACACCTCTGAATTTATTATTCCTAATTCTCTTTAGGATAAATGTGGGAAGATGGAGGAACACTCAGAGTTGCAGTATTTTGTTACTCAATTAGTCCATTCAGAAATAGTCTGAATAAATAAATAATAAAAATAGTTTTAGTATTCATAATTTTGGTGTTTAAGTTGGGTCTGCCTCAAAGGGTTGACAAGTGGGCAGATGTTCTTGGGAATAAATAGTCCTTCAAGTAACCAGCTCCTACGCTATGTAAAGTTTTAAAGATGATAATAAGCAACTTGAATTGCACCCAGAAGCCTATTGGGAGCCAGTTCAGATGTGCCCCACTACATTCTGGACCAAATGAAGCTTCCAGATACTCTTCAAAGACAGACCTGTATCAAGCACATTGCAATAATCCATTCAGGAATAATCGGAATTCCTCTCAGAAATATTCTGTTAACCAATCCAATTCCAGCAGCAACTTTGTAAGATGGCAGTTTGAAGGATGAATGGTAAACATGTTGGACCAGATGGTCTTCAAGGACTTCCCCATTGAGAGCCAATTACAGTAATCTAAACACTTTTGGCTGAGAGATCAGCCAAAAAGGGATGGCATTCATTTATTCTCACCAATAGTATAGGGCTGAAAATGTTGGAAAGGAGAGAATGGCAGTCATAGAATTTACTGCTAGAAAAAAATGCTATCAAAAATTAGAGATGAGCTGCTGATTTTTGACAATGCAATTACAAGGAAGGTTAAGTGATTTAGATGAGTTGAAAGCCATCCCTTTTAAAGTCCTAAAATATAAGAAGGAAAAGGGATCCTTTTTCTAGACACTATTTCAATGTTTCAGTCACCAATTCTGAGTAAAATGAGGGATAATCTAACACATCTGGAAAGCACCAGATTTCGGGGAGTTTGGAGTGAAGTATTTGCAGTGAGTGCCCCCCCCCCTTTTCCCCCCTCTCCTTTTCTGAAATTAAGTTTGGATCAAAATAGAACTACTGGCCTTCTTCCACTTTGTCTCTATAGAACTGGTTTAAAAAAAAACTTTTTGAAGTCTTTTTCAGGCATGACAAATTCCTGTAGAAAGCAATATAAAGCAAAGAGCTTAATTTTTTTTTGTCAGAGAGAAACTTCTGTTCACACATCATATAAATATCATAAACAGATTGGAATGGAGTTGGGGCTGGGCATTTTGAAAATCAGAATTTGATCATTGGGACCTAACCACAGGAAAAGATGAATGGGATAGCAGCACTCAGCTACATCAATCTCTGTATTCTTTCTTTAGAACAAACTATATTATATCCATGAGTTTCTTTTTAATTAATCATGCCCACATTTAGATTGTTGACTTATACTGAATTGCAACCAGCTTAAACTTGCGTTTGAAGTGTGCCCTTGCTATTCAACCCTGCCAAAACCACCCAGGCATTTGCTATCCTGGACAGAACTGGAGAAAATCTGCATCAAAACTGTTGTTTGTTTTTTTTTAATTGATTTTTGGACCAGCTTCTAAATGTTTCCCAGCTTCTTTAGGATATTGGCATCTGTGGCTTATTTCCTCATCTTATTCCCATCTTTGGAAAGGGGAAATGGAATTGGAATCAGCTTGAAATGCCATATTTCTTACACTTTGTGTTTAGGATTTCTCACTAGGAAGAATGAGAAAAAGAGCGAGATGCATAGACCAGGGATGCCAAATTTCTCTTAACAAGAAACACATGTAGTTGGAAATAAACTTGCCAAAGGATCAACTTAGGGAATGAAACTTTTACTTAGAAGCCCCAGACCTTCAGCTTGTGGTGGGAGGATGTTGACAGTAGACAGATTATAAACCTATCCAGGACCAAAAAAAAAAAAAATCTGATCTGAAGCAGACATCACAAGGATTTTTTTTTTAAAAAAAAAGACCACAAATGGTTTTGTGTGTTTATAAAGAACTATTAACCATATCAAGCTGACCAGGACTAAATTGCCAAAATAATTATAATCAGTTTGCAAAGTTAGGAAAGTTATGTCCAAACCTCTTTTGATTATGCCTTTATTTTTATGGGTTAAGTGAATGATATGATTGGAGGGTCAGTTTGGTGTATTAGTTAAGACAACAAGTTAGAAACTGGAGAACTGTGAGTTCTAGCCCTATCTTGGGCATGAAGCAGTTGGGTAAGCTAGGTTCAGTCATTTTCTATCATCCCTAGGAAGAAGGCAATGGCAAACCACTTCTGAAAAGTTTGCCAAAAAAACTGCAATGATCTGTCCAGACAGTTTCTGAGAATTAGTCACAATGGAAGGAAAAAAAATACTCAATTGCTCTTGGCTATACTAAGCAAGAGTAGTCTTCGTTAGTCACTGGAAGGAAGGCACATACAAATACATACTCCCAAAATTCTTGGACTGTAGGTACAGATTGAAAGTCAAAACATCCCAGAGGAAAATTATTTCCATAAGGCTGCCAATGAAAGTGCTCAGCTGTGGCTATGCAATCCCTAGGAGCTTGGCTCAAATCAAAAGGAAATGTTAAACATTCTTAAATAAGGAATCAGTATATAGGCTGGGTTGACATATTCCACTGTCATGAATGTTTGTTAGGCTTAATTTAGCTGGGTGAAAAACCAGCCATTGTGTTTTATCAGCCATGGTATATGACACCAAATTGCATGAAACCAGACAACTAAAGTTGGTTCAATAGGCCATGATTGTAAAAAAAAACATGTTTTAACATGATAAACTAGAAAAAAAAGCTTTTCATAATTTTTATAATTCTTTTACACTGAGAGTTTTCAAAATATGATATTTATACAGATTTCCATGGTATATTGTTTTCAGTCTTGTCTGTTGTAATGTAGGAATGTGCCTCATTTTCATGAAATACATATTTAATATATTTGTTTTCTTAATACACCATTTGATGAACTGCATTTTAAAATCTGGGGAATCATGCTTTTCAAAGGAAAGCCATGTTAATGTGCTCTTATGGAACTAGGGCCATGGGAACATTTTAAAAACTATTTAAATGTGTTCTTGAGAAACCTGAAGAGGGCCGTTTGGACTCGCAGATGTTGGGAATTAAGATCAGATATTCTCTGTGGCATCTGGCTGTTCAATTTCGGGCAACAAAGTGCTGAGCTGGGTAGGCTCCTATTGAGACCCAACCAGGCACTAGTTAAATGAATACATCATTTTCCCCATGTGGTGACAAATAGAGAATGGACCCCAAAATGGTCTACTATTGATAAGGGCTGGATAGATGCGCAAGATAAAATTTTACCTATTCAAATGGAGAGAGAGACAGAGAGGGGGAGAGAAAGAATGAGAAAGAGACAGAGACAGAGAGGGAGAGAGAGAAAGAGAAAGAGGGAAGGAGGGGGAGGGAGAGAGGAAGAGAGAGAGAGAGAGGGAGAGAAAGAGAGGCAGAGAGGAAGAGAGAGGGGGAGAAAAAGAGAGAGAGAGAGTGAAACAGAAGAGGGAGAGAGACAGACAGAGACAGAGAGTGGGAGAGAGAAAGAGGGAGAGAGAGAATGTGCAAACTCAACCAGACCCATTATATCCATCTGTCTCTCACTCCCCCTTCGCCTCCATCTGTTGAGCTAATAACTAAGCCCAAGCTACTGCATTGCCAACAAGTCTAAAGGCATCTATTATTGTTAAAGTAGTTGAAAATCAAGAGAAACATTAAAAAAATTTCAAGTTCTCCCTAGCTGGCAAAATTTTGTAGTTTAATCATTGGTATAGGATAATTTCTCCACCTGGTGCCCTCTAGTTAAAATTCCCAATTCCCAGTCCATGGAAAGAGACAGCTTGGGGAGGCTGGCACTGAATTTTCAGGGAGTGGAGGGAATATGGTATTAGATGCAAACACTGCGCTACATTCAATGTTTACTCATAATTCTGGTTGTGAAGTTATGGAAATGAGATAGTCTTGCTGTCAATTGGGTAACTACATTCAAATGGGTGCTTATACCTCTCAAAACAAAAGATGAAATACATTAGGCAAAGCAACAGCATAGATTTGCATTACATTTACAGATATTAAGTGATGGATGTACATGCAGATTGCAAATTAATTATTCCAATTCAAAACAAAATAACAATTTATCTCATTGTAGTGGGGAAGACTGAGATGAAGTACTTGCTTGCTTACAGTTATATGCAAAAGTTTAGCTCCCCTGGGCAAATTGCACATTTTAATGAATTTCTAAGTGAACAGAAATTGACCTAACTTCCACATGGTGCTGAGATAACATGTACACTTTTTGCAAATTCAATGCATACCTATTTGTGTGAGGTTGCTTACAGATTCTAAATAAGAAATATCAAAAAAGGTCACCCTTTCATCTGTGCTTTGTAACATTTCCGTTGGCAGAAATATCAGCTTCCAACATTTCCTGAAGCCAGCAAAGGGTTATTCTTTCTTTTTTACTTTTTACCCCATTCTTCCTTGCAGAATTCTTCTAGCTCAGAAATGTTTTTAGGTCTGCTTGCATACATGACATGCTTGATATTTCCCCAAAGCTTTTCATTAATATTCAAAGTTAAGGGAGAATAAAAACTATCCCCCAAAATTTTATCTTTTTCCTGTAAATACTTCATATGGATTTGGAGGTATGTTTCAGATGTTGCTCTGAAGCAATAATCTATTGCTTCAGAGTCGAGAGTTGATGAGGTATTCATTTCTTCAGATGTTTACTTTTGTTCTCCAGATTGGTGTGCAATATTTTTTTTTTACATTTATATCCCGCCCTTCTCCGAAGACTCAGGGCGGCTTACACTATGTTAGCAATAGTCTTCATCCTATTTGTATATTTATATACAAAGTCAACTTATTGCCCCCAACAATCTGGGTCCTCATTTTACCTACCTTATAAAGGATGGAAGGCTGAGTCAACCTTGGGCCTGGTGGGACTAGAACTTGCAGTAATTGTAAGCAGCTGCTGTTAATAACAGACTGTCTTAACAGTCTGAACCACAAGAGGCTCAGACTCTTTCCTTGTTACCTTCTGGGAGAAGCTTCATGATATCCAAAACAGACCATCTAAATTCAATTTTGTTCCAGATAGCATCAACCTTGTGAACTCTCATGCTTCCTCTTTCTGCTATGTATTCATAATGGACACTGATTGATACACACACACACACACACACACACACACACACGTATAAACTGTCCATTATGAACACACACACACACACACACATCACCGCCTATTATGAATACATATACACACACAAACACACACACATATATATATATGAGTGTTGGTACCCTGTTTCCTCCCAAATAAGATATCCCCTGATAATAAGCCCAATCGGGCTTTTGAGTGCATGGCAACAAGGCCAATTGCTTATTTCAGGGTTCAAAAAAATATATAAGGCAGGGTCTTATTTTTGGGGAAACATCTGTATATGTATATAGCATGTGTATATGTGTGCTATGCATGTGTATGGATAGATATATAGATATAGTTTCTTTTGAGAGCAGGCAACAGAATTTCATTTTTAATGTGTGCCAGTATGCTCACAGTAAAAAAATGACAATGAAGGTTTTTTTATCAAATATATTTTATGTGGTTATTGTTGAACAGTTCAATTTTTGCTTCATGAGGCCGAAGCATGTTGTTCCAACCAGTTTCAAATATATCGCCATTTTCTTTTACATATATTAGACAAAGAGAAAGACTTTTCTGATAAAGTTGTGCCAACTTTCCATGAGAACATTGTCACACTGATTACACTGTACTGTGAACCTCTAGACAACTACTGGAACATCAGCCAAACTTTTCAGCAAATCATTGTAGAGATTCAAGGATTCTTTTTGCAGATCTAACCCGTCCTTGGATCATTCTGACAAAGATTTTTTTGCATTTTTCCATGGTACCAAACTTAGTAAAAAAAAAAGTAAACTTGAAAAGGGGAATTAGGAATCCACTAGTCTTTATATTAGCACATGAATGTGAATCCCAACTATTATGATTTGTCAATGGGGTTTCTATGTATTGTGTTGTGTCAACCAAGGCAATGAGTCTTAGTCAACCAATTTTAAATAAATTAAGTAAACATAATATTTTAACCCAACCGGTTGGCAATGTATTTAAATGAGCATGACTTGGCTGATCTATTTTGGGGAGAGCGAGAGCGAAAAAGAAAACAATTCCAAAATGTTTATACTGTAGTCTTGAATTTCTCTATCACTTTTCTTATTGGTCATCATTCCTCAAACACAGGTTAGACTGTACCTTCAATACATCATCCTCCAATATAAAACCATGTAGATGAATTGCTCTTGCATGACATATAATTGGCGCTCACCCATTTTTCTACAAGACATCACAACTGCAAAGACGATGTACAAGGTATTAAATATATGAAAACCAAGCAAAGGAAAATAGTAAAACCAGTAAGAAAAACAATGTATCTGCCATGTAGGGAAGAAAAACACCCTAAATATCCAGAGATTAAAATATCCAATATCAGTATATATCAGGACCTGCTTAAAAAGTAACATTTTTAAGGCTTTAATAAATGACAGCAGGGTCAGGGCTACACAGACTTCAGAGGAGTGTTTTCAAATGCAGGGGCAGCCACAGAAAAGGTGTGTCTCCAAAGCCCCAAAAGCTGACATTGATTTATTGATGGGACTTGAAGCATGAAGACCTTTATAGGTGACAACCAGCACATTGCAGTGTACCCTGAATCCAATGCAATTCCCAGATCAGAGGGGTCACACAAGCAAACTGAGATGCTTATTCCCCATCCAGGAATCACAGTTTCCAAAGTAAGAAAGTACTGGGAACATGTTTTTTATTTTGCAGCTTGGGGCTTTTGGAAAATATATCTGGAAAATTAAAAACATCTGGTACACATTAGTTCCATACTAATGTGTTTGCTGCTACGGTGATTAAATCATGATTTAAACCACCACAAGAAAAAAAAAAGCTTAAATGACTTAAATGTGGATTTAAATCAAGTTTCCTATTTGCACTTCAAATATTTCTTAAATTAAAATGCATGCTAACTGATTAATAAAGTCATTAAAATCACTTGATTTACAAATAAGCAGAGACTTGATATGCCCCAGGAGAGTGCAGAAATTCTTTATGATTTCTTTTAATTCACATTTTTATTATGTTTGCTAGATTAGAAAATGGTATATAATACATTACTTAGTAATGTTTATTAAATATATAAATTTGAGAAGCATTGAAAAGTGAGAATTCCCAGCACCGACCAAAAGCCTAGCCAGCTTTATCTTTAGCTAATGAGACTTTGTTATTCATATGGGATGGCGGGTGGGTGGGAAATTGCCCTGGCTTCCTTTTGCAAAAAAACTCCTTCTTCAGTATCAGGCCACTGAGTTAGTACATCGTGTATAGGTAGTCCTTGACTTACAATGAATCATTTAGTGACCATTTTAAGTTATCCTGGCACTAAAGAAAGTGACTTAAACTTTTTACTTACCAATAGAAATTCTAGTCACAATTGTGAGCATAAGTCAAGAAATACCTGGAGTCAAATAAAGTATCAGTCCAGGCCTTTAATCAAACCTCTAGTCCACTTTCTACCCTTCTCTGGTGACTTTCGCTACCATTTCCCCCAGTCCAAACAGCAGTATTCCTCAACTTGAGCAGCATTAAGATGTGTGAATTTCACTCCCAGAATCCCCAGCCAATATGATTGACAAACACAAACTTGATATTCTATCAGATATTCATGTTAAGTGTGATCTTCAGGTTCTCCATATGATAATCTGCCCTAGAACTTCAAGAATCAAAAAATTGAAAGTTTTCCTGAAGAAGTAAATTGAAGAAAGTGAGAGAAATGGACTGACTTGAAATTAGGGCAGCCGTTTGTGTTGTAACATACCCATTTACAGTCTGATTAAACAAAAAGTAACATTCTGGACCAGGGTAATCTAAGTCACGTCAGATAGTAGGAAAGTTCACTAATACCTGGGGCCCTAGAATATTTTTCAGAGAGCATGCATTGAAGAGAAGAATCTGCAATGAGAAACATTTGTCTATTTTCACAAAATAATTCCTAAAATCTTTCTGAAGATCTCCAAAAAAAGAGTCCAGAAATCTACTGCAACAAAATATATTACATTATCTGCTATTTGTCCTATAATAATTTAAAGTTTATAACAGTACATGAAAAAATACTCAGCTGTAACAAACAGTATTAGAAAAAGAATGCCAGCAACAGCTAAGAGTTTCAAATATGAAGCCTACCAAAAATGACCAAAAGATACAAAGCAAATCTGAACTATAAGAATCTTGAAGCTAAAATGGCATTTTTCAAGATGTCCGATCATATTCAAATCCTGATTCACCCTTATTTTTGTCTGGCACAATTCTTTTTCAGACTTTAACTCTGCAGCATTAGGAAAACCAACTAGATCAGGGGTGTCAAACTCAAGGCCCATGGGCTAGATCTGGCCCACTGGCTGCTTAGATTTGGCCCTCGGGGCTGCCCTGGAAACAGCAAAGGTGCCTCTGCTAGTGAAAATGGAGCCACTCATGTCAGGGGCACCTGTGGTGGCCCAAGCGCTCTGCCAGTGAAAACAGGCTCCCAAGCTCTGTTTTCGGCTACAACAGCCTCCTGCAACCCTCCGCCAGTGAAAACGGAGCTCGGGTGCCTGTTTTAGCTGGCCAAGCGCTTGGGCCACCATAGGCACCCCCAATATGAGTGACGTCGAGCTAGCCATGTCCACCTGGCCACACCCAAGGTTGATGTGGCCCTCAATGAAATTGAGTTTAACACCCCTGAACTAGATCATCTTCAAGAGCTGACTGCCAGCCTCCTCTAAAAACCTTCAGAGATGGAGAACCTGCAATCTCCACAATAAACTTTTCTACTGTTGTACAGATCTTATTGTCAGAAAGGTTTTCTTTACATTGAAATGAGATTTAGGTAGCTGCAACTTTTATCTACTCTCTTTAAAATTACAGAAAGTAATGTCAGTCTTTTCTATGATACCTTTTTCTGTATTTGAATATTCAGACCATCTTTTCCCTCAGTCTTCATTTCTCCAGATTTTGGAGCATTTTTGCAAATATTTGTTTCCATTTGAAAAGCCACTCAACCTAAATCTGCACGAATATTTTTATGGCTCAAGTATAGAAGACCTGCTTTTATGCAGAAGCCCAAGAACTTACGCTTTTTTCATTCAAAATATAAAATGAGAAGTAATAACGAAGACCTCTGCCAACATAATTGATGCTGCTCAAAACAAAATTCTTAGCACCAGATAAACAAATACTCTGACCTGGGAATATTTTCCTATACCTTGTATATACAATACCAGGGACAATTCAGTGTAATACATGTAGATTAGGAATTTGTGCAAATTTCCATCAAGAAATTAAACAGTTCCAAGAACAAAGAGGGAAACAATACAACTCCATCTTCTAAAAATGGAATGCCTTTATGGTGGCCCAAGTCCATTAGTAATCTTAGAAAGTACATTTCACAAAATCCTTAGGGAAGATTGGATCTGCCTTTACCATACAAAGGGATTTGAGGCACTGTCTCACATTATATTGTGTGGCTTATTTTATCAAGGCATATTCTGTTTTTTGTACTAACAGACTAAAGCAGATCCAATACATTTTAGAATTCCTTTTATTGAAAAATACAGATACTGTTATTACTCTTAACTTGACCAAATATTATACTATTGCCTGTTAAAGCTACTAAATATCCTTTCAGGAGTCAAATTATTTAGGTCATGAGCTTTAGGTGGAGTTTGCCAAAATACTTTGTGGAACCAAAACACAAGACTCAAAGCAAATAATTAAGGCTCCCTACACACTGGAGCACAGTGGAGAGGGCTTCCTCCCAGAGAATAGTGGGAGACACACCCTTGCAGACAAAGAGATGCACTCATATTTATATATTTCAGAAAGGAGGAGGGGGAAATGATGCATATGCACATATACACAAAACAATGGTCTCAAATGGTCTGAGTCCTTCGGGAGAAGGGCGGTATAGAAATCAAATAAATAAATAAATAAATAAATAAATACATCTGCAATTCTAAATTCAGGGGTTCTATGGGAATGTTCTGATAAATTTACCACAGGCTGCCAGGAGCTACAAGGACACATTCTTTATGTTTCCATTTAAACAATCTCATTCATCTGAAAATTCATTTTCCTCACACTTTCTCATGCTGATGCCTTGTTTTTTTAATCATTATGAATTTTATTTCATGCTTTAGATTGACTATGCATTAGTGCAACTGCCCCACTCATAGGAGATCCAATGGTGTTCCAGCTGATACTAATTGGTTTATTATGTGCCGTCAAAATGGTGTCGATTCTTAGACGTTCTCTAAGGAAGTCTAAGGAACATATAGATCGGTCCTTTCAAAACAATATTTATGCAATCCTAAAAAGGATTTCCATCTATGGTGGAAATCCTTCGTAGACTTTTTGCAAGAAATAAAAACAAATAGGACAGTAGAAAAAAGTGTTGGTTTTTTTTTTTGTAATCAGAGTAAGAGATAATTTCGTAATTGTACTATCTGTTGCAAGGAAAATAAGTTTCTGTTTCTGCATCTTTTATTTTTTATTTCTTCGTTACTTTTTCTCTTTATTAATTTCTGTTAGTTTTACGGTTCTTTGCAAAGTCTTTAATTTTATCAATGAATTTTTCTCATGGCTTTAGGGAAGTCACAACTTTTGGAAACAAATATTATACATACCACTAAGTGTCTTTTTTTTTCTTACTTAAGGCGGGGTGTCAAATTCATCACAGTGGCATCACGTGACATATCGGGACTTCCCCCCCCCCTTCGCTAAAAGGGGTGCATTGCTTGATGCATCTGACTCACAATCCGGGAGTTTGAAAGCCCTGACTTAGGCGGAAGTTACCAGGGAATATGCATCCTATCAAACAAGGAAATATTTTTGTGTGAAACCAACTAAGTGATGATAAAATTGATTGGAATGAATTTCCTATCAAAAATCAGAATGGGAAATTGACTAGAGCAGGGTTTTTCAAACTATACAGGAAATCCTCGAGTTACGACCACAATTGAGCCCAAAATCTTTGTTGCTAATTTGCCCCATTTTATGACTTTTCTTGCCACAGTTGTTACGTGAATCACTGCAGTTGTTAAGTTAGTAACATGGTTGTTAAATGAATCTGGCTTCCGCATACACTTTGTTTGTCCAAAGGTTGAAAAATATGATCACATGATCCTGGGATCTTGCAACCACCATAAATATGAATCAGTTGCCAAACAATTTAATTTTGATCATGTGACAATGGGGATAGTCTTTTTTCTGTTGTAACAGCATCTGTTGATGCTGTTGTAACTTTGAATGGTCACTAAATGAACTGTTGTAAGTTGAGGACTACCTGTATTCTACAGCAGGAGTCTCTAACCTTGGCAACTTTAAGACTTGTGGACTTCAACTCCCAGAATTCCTTAGCCAGGTTTGCTGACTGAGGAATTCTGGGAGTTGGAATCCACAAGTCTTAAAGTTGCCAAGGTTGGAGACCCCTGCTCTACAGAACCCTAGGGGTCCCTTAATGGAGTTCCGTGAGAGATTAAGGGCAATCCTCCACCAGCCAATTCTTTCAAATGCAGCCAATTGTGTATTACTAGAGTCTGTCCTTAATCAGGGTTTCTAGAATGTGTTTTTTTATTTTTATTTTTATTATTATTATTATTATTATTATTATTATTATTATTATTATTATTATTATTATTATTATTATTATTATTATTATTTATATTTGTATACTGCCCTTCTCCCGAAGGACTCAGGGCGGTTCACAGCCAGTAAAAACCACAATACATATAATACAAATTAAAAATAGTATAAAAAACTAATTCAATATATGGCCTAAAAATTTTAAATACAATTAAAAAGCTCATTTAAAACCCCCAATATAAAACCCCAATTTAAAACTACGTTTAAGCTAGTCCTGCACATCGAAACAACAATGTCTTCAGCTCGCGGCGTAAGGTCCGGAGGTCGGGGAGTTGACGAAGCCCCGGAGGCAGCTCATTCCAGAAGGCAGGAGCCCCCACAGAGAAGGCCCTCCCCCTGGAGGTCACCAGCCGACATTGTTTGGCTGACGGTATCCGAAGGAGGCCCTCTCTGTGAGAGCGCACTGGTCGGTGGGAGGCTACTGGTGGCAGGAGGCGGTCCCGTAGATACCCCGGTCCTAAGCCATGGAGCGCTTTAAAGGTGATAACTTGTTATTTGTCTAACAAGTTCTGTGGGCTGCAAGTTTGAAACCCCTGGACTGGAGAATGAAGGGATGCCAAGAGATAGTAGAAAAATTCAGTCTTATGGTTCCCCTGAGGGATTGATGGGAATGCAGGGAGGCAGGCAAGCAGGCATGCAAGCTTACATCAAATGAAGACAAAACAATACAAACCTGGACACAGATGAACATTGAACCAACCAGCCAAACCAGCAGCAACTGGATCCTGTACTTCAGGTACTCTACCAGCCATGAAAACCAAGCATCTCTTACTTATCTTGCATTTATGGCTGCATGCCTCACGCTCACATTCTGAAAGCAATCATTACTTTGCACCATTTTGCTGTTTCTCAGCAGCTAACTCTATTTTGGAAAACTATCACCCGTGAAAAGGGCTCCAGTGCAGATCCTGTCAAAGTTAACTTAGCTTCGGCAGAATGTCCACATTGTATATTTTCAGGGTTATTGCCCAAGAGACACAATTTATTTACTGTGGACCTGGGAAAGAATGAAAACATGACTCTGAAAAAGCAGCATTGTCAAGAAGCTATGTAGAACATTCCTCTATTACTGCTGTTGAAGCCGAACAGTGGTTAGGAAATAGTATCCTTTGCCTTTGTCTGAAATTATTTCCAAATCATTTAAGAAGTTTGGATGACTTATGGGCCAGAAGTAACAAACTGCAGCAAAATGTGGGATGTTGCTGTCCGCTCTCAAATTTTTCTGCCAATTAAACCAGCGTCTCCTTCCTTAGGTTGCCCAACCACTCTAAACAAACTCAGTGAAGAAAACAAAGTAGTGGGAAAAAAGAAAAAGAGGAGGAAAATGAAAAGAGCATTGAGGTCTTGGCTTACCATGGTGGGTACCTTCAACCACTGAGGTTTGTGAATCATGGCTTTTGGATTAGCATGTTAGGCAAATGCAGCTGATTGTGGTTATTCAATAAGCGGTTATTATGTAAAACCACCAAAACTTGCCTTTCTAATTCATACTCTTGAATTACTCTTTAGATTTAATTTCTGAACCATAATGACTGGATTCACACCAGTAGACTACTCCATGATTTGCTTTGCTGCAACTTATTGAGTAAGGCACTGAATTCACATAGTGGTACATATTGCACCTCTATAGTTGAATTCATGCACCATATTAACAGTATGATGGTGTATATGATTTTGTCTCAGATGCTATGTGAATCTGGCCACACTCTGAAAATATTAATGCCAGGAGTTGGTCAAACCATGGTGAATGTAATCCTATGTCTATTTCAGCTTGAAGGCCAAACTTCACTCTTCTAGCCTTTTAACTTGTTTGGTTCTTTCCAAAGCTGGGGTCTCCAAACTTGGCAACTTTAAGCAAAGCCGGCTGAGGAATTCTGGGAGTTGAAGTCCACAAGTCTTAAAGTTGCCAAGTTTGGAGACCCCTGTTCTAAAGCCAAGTCCCTTGTCATTTCTGCAGTATTAACAAGACATAGATCCCCAGATGTAGAAGATTTTATGAACTAGGAAGACAGGGTGCCTCAATTGCCTACTCTATTTTTGCTACTCTCCCTCCCTTTACTCCTCTAAGTCAAGAAGAAAACATGACCAAATAAAGCCAACAACCCAGACAATCTGCTTCTATTCCACCTGATGGAAAACAGGTCTCCAAAATGGGTAGCTAGCCTCTAATCAGCTTCTGCTGGAGGATCAAGGCCCTTGGTGTCAGGGCATTTATTGGGATATTAAACGTCTCCCAGCCAGTGAAATCTATTTTGGCTAACATCCTTGAACAGCGTATAACAAATGCTATATTTCCAAAACAGTAGGCTGACAGGGTCAGTCTGAGAATAGCCAGGAATGAAATAAGAACTGCTTCTTCAATCTCTCCTGCTTTTTGGAACAGTGGACGGTTCAAGGTAGCTTCTGAGAATCTTCATTCTTTAAAAGAGAAATAGATGAGAGATGGGCTGAGGTTTGTTAATATTTTCAGAAGGAAAAAGTACTCCATCTTCTCCAAACGATAGGAGAATCCATGCTGTGTTATGCCTCCATCATTTTAATTTCCCACAGTGCTCCCAATATGGCTTCATCTTGGACATTGTGGGGAATTAAAATGGCATTCCATGCCAATCAAGGCAGGATTGAGGAGCAAAAATCCAATTCCACTCAGTGAAATTAGCAGAGAGGCTCCCAATACAACACAATTATTAGCATGTTTTATTATTAGCATAAGTAAAGTTATTTATATCCAAAGGGTTAAGAGTTTGCCCTTCTGGGACCATTACAAATGACCTAATTGCACACTGTTCCCAGACATCTACTCTTCATCTCAGCACTTCTGTTGCCTACAAACCCACTTCCAATCCGTTGAAACCCATTAGAAGACATTTTGCCAAGAGACCTTTTAAAGTAGAATGTGGCCAGGACTATCTCAGCATCAAATGACACATTGTCCTAAATGCAAGACCATAAGCAACGATATAGATAAAAGCATCATCATAGGTTCAGTTCATGCAATTTATTTATTTATTTATAAAATTTATAGGTCTTACCTTGAAGTAACTCTGGGAGGCTTACAAATGCAATGCAGTAAGCCATGATTTTCAAATTATGCATGGCTCATTAAATCATAATTCGCTGGGCTCTCAAATTGTCTTTATCCTATAAGCTAAGAGACAACCAAATAAATGCATCTTGGCAGAATGCAATGGGAGAACCCAACCAGTCTCTTTGCATCTTTCCCATTATATTGGATGGAACCAATTCAAGTCACCTAGTTGCTATAGGTTGGAATTGGTAGGAATCACATATTTCCTCACATATCTCAAACTCTAAATTTGAGTTGTGCCACACTGAGCCAAAAGAAAATTCATAGGATGGCTTGGGAACATGTGGGGGGGGGACTAATCTAAGAATAATATCATACAGCTAGGTTTATTGTATTTTCAAGTAATTAAACAAGGGCAAACTTCACAAGAAGCGGGGGGATTGCTCAAGCAAAGCTGATCAATATTGCATTGGTATTCTTTCGAAGTGGCAAAGAGAAAGTTTTGTCAAATGATACTTGGCATAAGAAGCAGGGGTGAAATCCAATTTTTTTTTACTACCGGTTCTGTGGGCGTGGCTTGGTGGGTGTGGTTTGGCTTGGTGGGCGTGGCAAAGGAAGGATACTGAAAAATCTCCATTCCCTCCCCACTCCAGGGGAAAGATACTGCAAAATCCGCATTCTCTCCCCAGTCCTGGGGGAAGGATATTGCAAAATCTCCATTCCCACCCCACTCTGGGGCCAGCCAGAGATAGTATTTGCCGGTTCTCTGAACTACTCAAAATTTCTGCTACCGTTTCTTTAGAACCTGTCAGAACCTGCTGAATTTCACCCCTGATAAGGAGAGAGTGGGTTTAGCCTTTCTCTCCCTCTTGGTCTGCATAAACTTTTACAGCTAGACAAATGGCTGAACTCATTCAGATCTGGAATTAATTGTAAACTAGCCAAGATATAGAGGGACATGGTGGCTCAGTGGCTAAGATGCTGAGCTTATCAATCAAAAGGTTGGCAGTTCAGCGGTTCAAATCTCTAGTGCCGCGTAACGGGGTGAGATCCCAATACTTGTCCCACCTTCTGCCAACCTAGCAGTTCGAAAGCACGTAAAAAATGCAAGTAGAAAAATAGGGTCCACCTTTGGTGGGAAGGTAACAGTTTCCGTGCATCTTTGGCATTTTCATTTTAGTTTTTTTTTTCTTTTTTCTTTTTGGTTTTTTATTTTGGTGTAGATATCTTGCCTAAAAGGTAAAGGTAAAGGTTCCCCTCGCACATAGGTGCTAGTCGTTCCCGACTCTAGGGGGTGGTGCTCATCTGTTTCAAAGCCGAAGAGCCAGCGCTGTCTGAAGACATATCCATGGTCATGTGGCCTTTGGCATTGAGTCATGCTGGCCACATGAACACGGAGACAGTGCTGGCTCTTTGGCTTTGAAACGGAGATGAACACCGCCCCCTAGAGGCAGGAACAACTAGCACATATGTACGAAGGAACCTTTACCTTTACCTTTTAACCAAAAGGTAAAGGTACCTTACTTATCTACACCAAAATGTAAAACCAGGACAAACTACCAATTTCATGAGGAAGGGAGGGAGGGAGGGAGGGAGGGAGGAAGGAAGGAAGGAAGGAAGAAAGGAAGGAAGGAAGGGGCATTTATATAATCTTCTTAATTTATTGGCTGTTTTCAGTTGATGAAATGTCACAGATTTATTGAGTTCACTTATAAGTTTAGTGGTGGATAGAAAGAACCCTGTGAAAGGCCTAATTTCATTCTCTCTAAATTCCAGAATAAAATCAAAATAAAAAATGTTCTGTTTGGGCAGATCAGATCACTTTTGCATTGCTTCTGCTCCTATTAAAGCTTTTGTCTCCCATGCAGCCAACCTCAGATGCTCAACATTTTGCATCTGTAGGCTATTTTTCTGACCCAATTAACACAGTAATAAGGCACAGTGGAGAGCCTGCATCAGGATCACACAACCCACATAAGTCTCCCCAGCTTCATTTCGAAGGATCTTAGCACCACATTTTTACCATTAATGTTTAATTGTCCAGTGGGGGAGAGGGTTTAAACAAAAAGACGCATTAAGCTTTGGGTAAGTTTACTGCAGAAAGGAAAGGAAAGGAAAGGAAAGGAAAGGAAAGGAAAGGAAAGGAAAGGAAAGGAAAGGAAAGGAAAGGAAAGGAGGGAGGGAGGGAGGGAGGGAGGGAGGGAAGGAAGGAAGGAAGGAAGGAAGGAAGGAAGGAAGGAAAGGAAAGGAAAGGAAAGGAAAGGAAAAGAAAAGAAAGGAAAGGAAAAGAAAGGAAAGGAAAGGAAAGGAAAGGAAAGGAAAGGAAAATTCCATCTACCTGGGAATGTCTGATTATTTGCATGATGCTATAATGTCACTGCCTCTCCATTGACTATAAAAAGCAAATACAAAACAATGAAAAATGAAAAACATAGCTTGTGGCTCCTGGCTGCCAAAGGATTGCCTATCCATGTATGTTTCCAATACATAATTTACAGTATGTCATTCATAATAATCTGAGATCAAATATAATTTTTCATGATGAGTGGAACAGCTAAGGTTGTTAGCTAATGGCTACTCCATCTTGATAGGACTTAATCTTAGTTTGCTTCACCTCATCCAGATCCTCACAGCCTCCAAGGACTTGTTCACAACTTCTGTGGCATCTCTAGATTGGTTAGTTTAATATTAGTTAGTATAATGCTTTGGAAGGAAAAAACCTCAAGAACTAGATGACAAGTTTGAAAGAATAAAATGCATTAGCAAACTCAAAATAATATTATTTATACCACTGGTTCTCAACCTGGTGACCCCTGGTGACTACAATGTCACCCCAAAGGGTTCGCAAAGACTTCAAGAAATCTTATGTTTTTACTCTTTAGTTATATCTTGGGGATCCAGGGCCATAGTCTATGGCCACAAAAGATATTTAAAAGTGATCCCTGTGAAGAAAAGATTGAGAACCACTTACTATACATTAAACATTAAAATAACCATTTACCAAACTGAAATATCATTTTATTTAAAAGCATGGTAAAATAAAAACAATTTCATGTAAACACATAAATCTTAAACCCAACAAATAAATTTTAAACCCTCAACATTGTTTTTTGAATATATGAATAATGGATCCCCCCCCCACTTCTCTCTTTCCCTCCCCTTCCCTCCCTCCCTCCCCCTCTCTCTGGAATTACTCAACATAATTCTGGAAGATCACAGAAAATAAGATACTGTTGTTCAGATCTGAACTGCATGTCGCAGTTGAGTTAGACAATTTAGCAAACAACTTCAAAGGATAATCACAAATCAAAAACTTTTGTCTCAAACCAGAGTTCCAATTTGTGGGTCTCCTCCTAGCACTTGTTCTTCCCGCCCAAATTGCACTAATCCAACATCACCCACCTGCATGCTCATTTTCACCGCTATCCTAAGATCGGAAAAGCTTAGGAAAGCAGACTGTACTGATTAGTGCGTATTTGCAATGTTTGACCTTATAAGTTAAATCAGGAACTGTAACCTAAGGTGGGCATCTGTATAGTGGCAGGGACACAGGAATAACAGCAAGGTAGCAAAAAATATCAAGATAAAGAACAGGAACTAATTTGTATTAAGCAACATCGTAATAATAATTTGCAGTGTGAAATGCTTTAATATGGATTAACTTTCACTATGTCTCTGATAAATACAATAGAATCCTATGGTATTGCATTCACACAGCCTGTTAAAACAAAAACAGGCAATCCTCATTTTTGGTATTGCATGTTTGCAATCCAGCCCATTGCAATTTGTAAACCATGGCTAAGCAGACTATGATTTAGTGCAATATATGAACCAGAATAAAGATTTGCTGTCTTGGAAGCATGAATTGACTAAAAATTCAAAGAGTTTAAAAATCCCATGTGCAGTAGCATTTGCATAGCATGATAAGTTTACACTACAAAAAGGGTGGTTTGGTGAAGGATTGAAGTGGTTGCCTTAATTATCTGGAGGACCCAGCTCATCCCCTAAGGAAAAAGATACAAAAAATGTCACACTTTTTTTTTTTTTTGCCTGCAGAAGTATTCCGGTGGACTGTGGTTTTTTGGCACCTCTGCCCTAAACTGTAGGCTACCAAGGCCATGTTGGATCATCTATGTCCGTCACAAGCACTTCTTATAAAAAGCACATCTTCTTTCATCACCAATTCCACTGGAAAAACTCTCACACACATTAGGGAACTGTATTTTTCACAGTTTAATGATGCACCTTCCAGGTGGAATTTGACTTTAGTACTTTGGTTTGCTTGAGTTGTTAAACAAATTAATAACTGGCCATTTAAAGCTTTATAGACCCGATAAGTTAGTGAGCTGCTGTTTGGCTAGAAATATATTTCAAGACTTTTAATACTGGTGTTCCCCAGAAAATATGCAGGCTGGCTGAGTGGGGAAATGGTGCATACTTAATGTCAAGGAAGCAAAAAGGAACAAGACATCCATCCTAATCTCTTTATCCAAGAGACCAGCCAAAAAGGTGTGAAAGCTCATATTCTGGGGCCCACATTTTAGTGAAAAAAAATCCAAGAACGTATTAGAGTGTTTGTTCAGAAAACAAGCCCCCAGCCATCTCTGCTTCTCTAAAACATAGACCCGCATTCTGATCCCTGTGGATCAGCAAGACGTCAAAATTGCTTAAACGGAGGCAGATGGATAGACTCTGCCAGGCCTTGCTGGAAGTAGCAAAACTCCTGCAGCTGACAGGAGTCAGGACCTTTGGGAAGAGCAGACGGTTGAATTGTACCCAGGTCCTGACAGCTCTGGTTATTTCGAGGAAGAACAGCCCCTGTTTGGCGGCCCAGGGGATGTCCCCTCCCAGGGCTAGGAACAGGGAAAAATAAATCGTATAAAGATGCTCTGATGATTTAAGCAACACTACACAACAGCTGGGAAGAAGAGATAGAAGAATGGCAACTAAAGATCTCAGCAGCAAACCACTGAATTCTGGCATTGCCCTAGCAAGAATAGGAAGTGCATAACTAAAATTGGATCTCCCTAGATAAATATTAGCATCTTCATTATTTAGCTGCATTCTTCAAAACCTGATAGAGGAATGCCTCATTAGAATTACCCCTTATAAGCCAAATAAGCAAAGCCTCTTAAATAAGGCAAACTGACTGAAAAACAGAGGCAGGAGACATGTTTCACATATCATGCTGAGTTAATAGCCATAGTTTGTGGAATACAAGAAAATAGCTAGCTTCAGATCTCATGCTAAGCCAGAACCAAGGGTAGCCATCAACTGCATGCAAGGCCAAGCAATCATTTTGCAGCCTCCCAAACCTCCTAGATTACATTGACAAATACCTCAGTTTTTACAAATATTTTTGAGCAAAGAAATAAAAATGGTTTATTATGCCTTTGTGGAGCAAAACAAATCCATCTTTAGATTCTACCATCCACCATCACCATTACAAGTCCCCAAAAGGGCAACATTACTTCATCCTGAAAAGTTAAAAATAATAAAAAGTGTAGTCTCAAAGCCAAACCCAAAAAAGTTGCTTGTTCTTGACATAAAGGTTCACCAATCAGAATGACTGTATTCAAATCCGTGAAATCAAAAGTCAGCAAAAACATGGAGCCAGTAGTTCACTACCATCAACTTTATTAACTATTCCATAGTTTGGATTAACTAACAGGTTGAAAAATGTAGGATCAAGATCTAGGCTTATACAGGTAGTCCTTGATTTACAGCCACAACTGAAATCAGAATTTCTGATTCTAAGTAAGGTGGTTAAGTGGATCACACTCGTTTTTTTTACCTTTTCTTGCTACAGTTGTTAAGCAAATTCCTGCAGTCTTTAAGTGAATCATGTGAATCATGCCATCGTTTAGGCTTTCCCCATCCACCTTTTGTCAAAAGCCAGCTGGGAAGTCACATAACCCTGGGGCACTGCGATCTTTGTAAATACTTGCCAGTTGCCAAGCACTGGAATTTTGATCATGTGACTTACCGGTAGGTTGCTGCAACATTAGAAAGGACCAGTTGTAAGTAACTTTTTCAGAGTTTTTGTAATTTCAAACAGTCATTAAATGAATAGTTGTAAGTGGAGGACTTCCTTTACATACTGTACATAGGAGGACTTATGAATTCAATGAGTTACTCACAATTAAATCCTGTTTAATTTTTAATTTAATGTTTAACAGTTTAATCCTGTTTAAGTAATACAATTAAATCCAATTAAATTGATGGATCTACCTTGTGTCTTAATTCGATCCATGCTTTCCAGATAGATTTGGGTCTCTGCCCCTCTGATTCTCCAATTGCTGGTCACTCCTAATAAAACATTGTAATCTGAGTTTGTAATCTCCAATGGCATCATTTCCTATGATATCATAATAATTTTTATTAAAATGAATCATTTGTAAAGCAATTGTGACAAGGTGAATTTACATCTGTAATTGCCGCAGGCTGCCTCCCCAATTGGGATAATTACAAACATAATCTTCCCTCATAATTAAAGAAAGAAAATATTAATTCTTTCTACAACAAGCTTTTAAGGCATAAGAAACCGAATGTTCCTAAAAACTGGAGCCATCAATTCCCCAGTTAAAGGATACCTACTTCATTTCAAATTTCATGTAAAGTGTCCCTCTTTATTTTTGTTAATAATAAATTGTTCACTTAGTTTTGATGAAGACACAACACACAACATGTCTCAGGACATGTTGTGTGTACAACACACAACATGTCTCAGGAATTTCTGAGGCCTCAAGGCGAAACAATGTGAATAATAAATGCTTTAACAATATATATTATGATTCATTCTTTCTTGAGAGCTTGTATTCCTTTTGTAAAATCTCTGAAGTTTTAAAAATTAAATCATACCAAACTGCTGACTAAAAATAATGATTTCATTATGAGCTCCTGTTTTCCACACAAAAAAAGATATTACCAGCTATTTTTAAATAATAATTACTCCCATTACTTCTAATGGGAAGAAAAGCCAATATAAATTTTCAATTAACAAGGCCCAAATATATTTAACTTTTTATAGAGAGCTAGTTTGGTTCAGTTGCTAAGACATTAGGCTAGAAAGTGGGAGACTGTGAGTTCAAGTCCCACCTTAGTCATGAAGGCCAGCTGGGTGACTTTTGGCCAGTCATTCTCTTTCACTCAATCCACCACACAGAGCAGTTATTGTGGGGAAAATGGATATGTGTTGAATATGTTTGCTGCCTTGAGTTAAATGATAAGGCAGGATACAAATAAATAAATAACCTTCTTTCAGTGCTGAAAAAAATAACCACATTCCTACTATCATCACAACTAAGACTGTGACAAGATGGCTTGATAATAACTCTTGAGCTGAGCCCACAAAAATCAGGGAGATTTGGAACCTATTGGCATCATTTTTCTTAATTCTGATTTGTCACCACCTTCCTTCCTCCAGTCCTGAAAATAATGAGGGATGTGTATCTTGCATACAAATCCTACTTAGACACTGGAAATCCTCTCCCATTTGTCAAAGAGAAAGGAAATTAATCACTTCGTTTTAATCCCAAATACTTCTCTGCCAAGCATTTCCTAGGTGGCAGGAAATGCTATTTCTACAATCTCAAGATTTCTCAGAGATACAATAACCACAGAACAAGAAGCGCTAGATTTGGGCATGCAGTTTTCAGACATATACAGCCCTAATGTTTGGGATATTCCTCATATCTGCATTGGTGCCGGCCATTAATCTCTCATAGGGGAAAAAAAATCTTTGGAATTAAAATTTGGTACTCCCATTCCTGATTCCTGTTCCTCTCCAATGACAGGCCTGATGAAACATCTTGATCCTACTTGTTGCAGGTCAAGTTAAAATTAGTCTTGGATGATTCCCTGGCTTTGTTTACTTGTCCACCAATAATAAACCACCCATCCCTGTCTCTAACCAACTGGTACCCTAAGCACAGGTCAACCACAGTACTTGTCATCCCTTCATTGCTTAATTCACATTATGTCTCAATAAATGCTGAAAACTGAAGCCCAGTGTGGCAGTGGAAGCGTGAACGGCAAGGGGGGGGTGGGATTTTATGATGCCACCCATTCTCTTTGTGCCCTAAGCAAATGCTTATTTTGCTTAATGGTTAATCCAGAACTGGTCTATAACGTAGGGCCAAGAATAGAAAATTCAGGCAGGTGGTTATCAGATGCCAAGCACTAAGGGGAAGCTTGGGGTGAAGAGGAAGATAATTCTTCAGATGATGTTTGAAACATTTTGAATCCTACAACATCTTGAATCTCCAAAGACCTACGCAAGGGTCCTCTTTGTAGACTTTAGTTCAGCATTCAAAACCATCATTCCATACACTCTTCTTAAGATAAACCAGTTATAGGTTCCTGACCACACTTGTAAGTGGATCATAAGCTTCCTAACAAATAGGAAGCAGCAGGTGAAGCTAAGCAAAATCACATCAGATACATGTACATGTACAGATACATGTACAATTAGAACAGGGCTCCCCCAAGGCTGTGTGCTCTCCCCCACTTCTCTTCTCTCTGTATACCAATGACTGCATCTCTAATGATCCATCTGTTAAACTACTAAAGTTCACAGATGACACAACAATGATCGGTCTAATTCAAGACAATGAAGAATCCGCATACTGACGGGAGGTTGAACAACTAGCCTTGTAGTTAGGTTAGGGAGGTTGAACAACTAGCCTTGTGCGACCAGAACAATCTGGAACTGAACACACTCAAAACCATAGAAATGGTGGTAGACTTTAGGAGAAACCCTTAAATATTTCCACCTCTTACAATACTAGACAACACAGTATCAACAGTAGAAATCTTCAAATTTCTAGGTTCTACCATACAGCAAGATCTAAAATGGGTACCTAATGTCAGAAACTTCATCAAAAAAGCACAACAAAGAATGTTCTTTCTGCACCAGCTAAAAAAGCTCAAACTGCCCGAGGAGCTGCTGATACAGTTCTACAGAGGAATTATTGAGTCTGTAATCTGCACCTCTATAAATGTCTGGTTTGATTCTGTAACCCAACAAGACAGACACAGGGGATAATTAGAACTGCATAAAAGACAATTGCTACCAACCTGCCTTCCATTGAGGACCTGATTACTACACGAGTCAAAAAGAGGGCTATGAAAATATTTACAGATCCCTCACATCCTGGACATAAACTGTTTCAACTCCTACCCTCAAAACGACGCTATAGAGCACTGCACACCAGAACAACTAGACACAAGAACAGTTTTTTCCCGAAGGCCATCACTCTGCTAAACAAATAATTCCCTCAACACTGTCAGACTATTTACTGAATCTGCACTACTATTAATCGTTTCATAGTTCCCATCACCAATCTCTTTCCACTTATGACTGTATGACTATAACTTGTTGCTGGCAATCCTTATGATTTATATTGATATATTGATCATCAATTGTGTTGTAAATGTTGTACCTTGATGAACGTATCTTTTCTTTTATGTACACTGAGAGCATATGCACCAAGACAAATTCCTTGTGTGTCCAATCACACTTGGCCAATAAAATTCTATTCTATTCTATTCTATTCTAGAGCACTGCACATCAGAACAACAAGACACAAGAACAATTTTTTCCCAAATGCCATCACTCTGCTAAACAAATAATTCCCTCAACACTGTCAAACTATTTGTTAAGTCTGCACTACTATTAGTCTTCTCATTGTTCCCACCACCCATCTCCTTCCACTTATGACTTTATGACTGTAACTTTGTTGCATGTATCCTTACGATTTATATTGATATTGTTTCCTGATTGCTTATTTGTACCCTATGACTATCATTAAGTGTTGTTCCTTAGAATTCTTGATGATCTTTTCTTTTATGTACACTGAGAGTGTATACACCAAGACAAATTCCTTGTATATCCAATCACACTTGGCCAATAAAAAATTCTATTCTATTCTATTCTATTCTATTCTATTCTATTCTATTCTATTCTATTCTATTCTATTCTATTCTATTCTATTCTAAAGCCGTCCCCTATGCTTGTCAATTACAAACATAGGTACATCATTCTCCTAACATGGGTCTAATGCTCTTTCAAAAGAGTGCTAAACTCATAAAGTGCCTTCATAAGATCAGAGACAAGAACTTCAGGGAGTTCCATTGATGCCTCAGTCAAAAGCTTTCAGTTTTTTCTAAAGCCCAAGCTCAGAAGACCATGGAGGGCATTCCCATAGCACTCTGAAATGCCCAAGAGCAGCTGGGCAGATTCCATGCCTTAGAACGTGTCATCAATTGAAGAAGCACTGTAGAGCTTAACTACAGCCAGAAGTGGGTTGTGAGAAGTGGGAAAATGTGACTTTCAAACTGGAACAGTGAAATAATAATTCCAGTTGCTTTTACTGTGGTTGAAGGATAAGACAAGAGCAAAAAAAAATAGTTACCAAGCCATGATTACAGGCTAGTGTGGAAGATCTCTTCTATCTCCTAAAGGGGGACTTTGCCTGCTTATGGCTTTCAGCTAGCAGCCAATTATAGAAGTTTATAGCAAGTTTACAAAATAGATGATAAATGCTTACTTTGCCCCCTTTTTCCCTACTCATATAGCAGCTCTCTACTGCCCTCTTTTGATGGCCTTAATTCTGCCAAGAAATCAACAGGCTGTACTGTATTCAACTGCGTACTTCAGTGGCTAGGATGAATCCACTTATCCAACTTACAATGCTTCATGCTAACCACATTGAGGTTTTCTATGTGTGTATGACTTCACGTGTAGTTCTAACCAAGCCTGTTGGCTGTCTATGAATCAATATACTGTGCCTTTTCAAAAAGTCCATTACAAAATCACAGAGGAAGGACAGGGTCAAGTACTGTAAGTCATTCATTTTGTGGTCCTTACTCGGGGCAGGATTCCAAATGAAAGTATCACAGACCCCTGGCTGTCCAATCTCAGCTTGACCCCATCCAATGAAGGGAAGTCCACAAGAGGTGTATGCAAGGGAGGCAGTGGTGGGATTCAGCCAGTTCGCACCACTTCGGGAGAACCGGTTGTTAACTTTCTGAGCAGTTTGATGAACTGGTTGTTGGAAGAAATCATTAGGGCAGAGAACCGGTTGTTAAATTATTTGAATCCCATCACTGAAGGGAAGGATAAAAATGCCGAGAAGATGTGACTGGAGTCCCATCTGGGTCATATATGTGTTTTACATGCAACATACCCAAAAAAGAGATGGACTTCAATCGTGTAATCACCACCACCTTAACTTTTTTAAATTTCCTCTTCCCCCACTCCTGAAAGCCCCTGGGGTTTAGCATCTGCCTGGCTTTAATGCTTCTACTATTGTAGAACTTTTTATTCTTACTTAGTTTTAACTAATGCTAGGCAACTTACAACTTGTCAGGTCATCTTTTGTCAGTATTTACCTACCTAGGGAGATAAATAGAATGACTACCATCAGGCAAAAAAACCAAAAAACAGTGGGAGTGGGAGCAACTTCCCACTTCCTGCTGGCTTTCCCATTGACTTTGCTTTGTGGGAAGCTGGCAGGGAGTATCAGAAATCACAATCATGTCCCCACCACAACACTATACAGTCATACTTTTTCAAATACGGCTGATGTGGAGAAATTTCCAGTTGCACAGAAGTAATGGGTCCTAGAATTTGTACACGTTTTTAAATGAGTGTGTTTGAGGTTGCCCTCTGTCGCACCATTTTGACTAATTCAAGTTTATAGACAGACATTTCAGCAGTATATTGATCCTATCCAAATCTGCTTTCCTAAACCAAAATCCATTCATTGTTCTATCTCTTGCCCTCCAAAACCAGGGAGAAAAGATCATGGCCTTTTTCTGTGTGACACCTTTTCAGATATTTGAAGAGTGCTGTTGATATCATTTTATCATCAAGAATATACATTTTTCAGTTCCTTGAAATGTTCTTCATATCACTTAATTCTAGTCCTCTGAACATTTTTGTTGCCCATAATCTAAACTCATTCCTCCTTCCCCAAAATTTCCTGGTAGTGTGGTAGTGACTAAAACTAATACTTCAGATGGGGTTTGACCAAAGCAGAACTTACAGCTTTATTACTTCCTGTGATTTGAAAATTAAGTGTAAATGTAGGCTAACATTCCATTTCCCAAGTTTGCAGCCCTATTGAACTGCTAGCTTATTTGTAATCAACTAGCTGAAAATCAGTTAATTCTGATTTTCTAACTGAGCAGCGTTTGCCTTTGTTAAATGTCATTTGCTACTTTCACCCTCTTTCTCTAATGTATCAGTATCATTCTGGATTTTATTTCTAGGGCTTCTAGGGAAGCAGTCTAAGCCAAGGGTCTCCAACCTTGTCAACTTTAAGCCTGGAGGACTTCAACTCCCAGAATTCCAGCAAAACTGGCTGGGGAATTCTGGGAGTTGAAGTCCACCAGGCTTAAAGTTGACAAAGTTGGAGACCCCTGGTCTAAGCTATGAGTTGTGATGGCTTTCTGGAGTTACTAGCAAATATGAAAGTGGTGTAAGTTTTGTGATGTTCAGAGGGTTGAGAAGTGAGTGGACAGTCAGGGAACCCAGCATCTGCAATCCCCAATTCCTGAGAAAGGGAGGAAGGAAAGAGTCTACGCCTAACATGGTATGTAGCTGTCAGCCTTCTCAGTATACCAGAAGAGAAACAGATCAGATGAGCTATTTCTAATTTATTATAAGGCTACATTACCAGGATCTTACCAATCTGAAAGTACCAATCTCCCATGTTTCCTTTTCAGCCTGGGAGGGATTAGGGAGGATTCCTTCTGAGCTCTTTCTCTGCCTGTTATGCAGATGAGAGGGTTATACCCTCTCTTATCTCATGATCATTCCCCAAGCAGCAGCATCTCTTCCTCCAGAAAAGGTCTTTCTTACATACCATTAAGGGGACGCGGTGGCTCAGGGGCTAGGACGTTGAGCTTGTCGATCTAAAGGTCGGCAGCTCGGCGGTTCAAATCCCTAATACTGCCGTGTAACAGGGTGAGCTCCCATTACTTCTCCCAGCTTCTGCCAACCTAGCAGTTTCGAAAGCATGTAAAAATGCAAGTAGAAAAAATAGGGACCACCTTGGTGGGAAGGTAACAGCGTTCCGTGCGCCTTTGGCATTGAGTCATGCCGGCCACATGACCACGGAGACGTCTTTGGACAGTGTTGGCTCTTCGGCTTTGAAACAGAGATGAGCACTGCCCCCTAGAGTCGGCAATGACTAGTACGTATGTGCGAGGGGAACCTTTACCTTTACCTTACATACCATTACAACATCTGACACGGAGAAGTACAGGCCTTAGCATAAGAGCAGTTCCCCTGGGACTGGGGAGAGAACATGGCACCAAGGTTGCCCCTCTGGATGTCTGCTCATAAAAAACGATATACTTGCTAGGCTGCTTTAACCACAGTTTCAAGGAAGCTCAGTTGTTTCAGATGAACAACAACAACAACAAAAATAACTCCCAACCCGAATAAGAAGATGGAAATGTTGGCTGCCCCGTCCCCCCTTGAGGGCATTTGCACCCAGTGGCATGTATGCTAATGTGCCAACCCTACCAGCTGATATGCCATATTTTGAAGCCAATTGACTTACTCAAGAGTGAATGATGACAGTACATTCCCTTTTTCTTCTCGACTTCTTTTCAGATATGAGGAGTTCAAATTGCCATGATGGAGGATGACATTCTAGGCTTCTGCAGCAGAATGGAAAAAGCCACATAAGCCGGAAAATGCATTCTGCAATTATTGCTACACATACGAATGGGAGGAGGGCGAGTCACAAGACCACAGAGTTTCAGGCTCCCTGTTGTAGAGTATTTGCTATCTTCCCCCACCCCAGACCCCATTGTAAGATCTGCAAATTTAATAGGCATTCTTTCCATCTTTTCATTCAAGTATTAATAAAAAATATTAAAGAATACCAGGAGTGATCCTTGAGTCACTTCACTAGATACGTCTCTCTAATTTGATGTACTATTGAGGATAGTTTGAGCCTGCTATGTATATATTTAATTGTGTGCTATCCAGCCTACACTTAATTAGCTTGCTAAACAAAGCACCACATGGTACTATGTCAAATGCTGTGCTAACATCAAGATATACTATGTCTATGGATAATATATTCCCATCTTGTAAATTCCCACCTTGTAATTAAAAAAAAGATGAAGTTAATCTTCCAAGATTTGTTCTTGATTAATCTATGCCAATTTGTGGTAAACCTTATTGTTTTCAAGGTACTTTCAGGATCTGCTTTATAATTTTTATGATCTGCTTTAGAATTTTCCCAAATATCAATGTTTGCAGGATTTCATCTTTTTCCTCTTTTTAAAGGTAAGGGTTCTTTCTCTAGTACAGCCCTTGACTTATGACTATAACTGAGCCTGGAATTACAGTCATTAGTTAAGCTGGTCATTAAGCCAATCATCACACAACCAATCTTTTATTTATATTTTTTGTGGCAGTCATTAAGCAAACACGGAATTTATAAAAACAAACATGGCAGTCGTAAAGTAAACGTGGTGGTCATAAAGTGAATGCCATGGTCTTTAAGTGAATGTCATAATCATTAAGCAAATCTATTGTTTGTAATGAGTTGTGTTTTTTTGTGCTGGAAACCAGAAGCAAACATTGGTTTCTGGCCAAAAAAAATATCATAGATTGCAGTCACATGACTGCGGGACAATGCAGACCAAGTGCCAAGCACAGAAACTCAATCACATGACCACAGCGGGAATCCAGACATCACAACTTTGAATTCAGGTCGTAAGTATCTTTTCTGAATTTAATTTATTTATTTATTTATTTATTTTATTTATTTATTTATTTATTATATTTATATACCGCCCTTCTCCCGAAGGACTCAGGGCGGTTCACAGCCAATAAAAAACACAATACATAGAATACAAATTAAAAACTATTTAAAAAACTGATTCAATAACGGCCTAAAAATTTAGATACAATTTAAAACCCCATTTAAAACCCCCAATTAAAACCCATAAATTTAAAAAACTAACCCAGTCCTGCGCAGATGAATAAATGCGTTTTAAGCTCGCGACGAAAGGTTCGGAGGTCCGGAAGTTGACGGAGTCCCGGGGGGAGTTCGTTCCAGAGGGCAGGAGCCCCCACAGAGAAGGTCCTTCCCCTGGGCGTCGCCAGACGACACTGTCGCGCCGACGGCACCCTGAGGAGTCCCTCTCTGTGAGAGCGCACGGGTCGGTGGGAGGTATTCGGTAGCAGTAGGCGGTCCCGTAAATAGCCCGGCCCTATGCCATGGAGCGCTTTGAAGACGTTCACCAGAACCTTGAAGCACACCCGGAAGGCCACAGGTAGCCAGTGCAGTCTGCGCAGGATAGGTGTCACGCGGGAGCCACGAGGGGCTCCCTCTATCACCCGCGCAGCCGCGTTCTGGACTAACTGAAGCCTCCGGATGCCCCTCAAGGGGAGCCCCATGTAGAGAGCATTGCAGTAATCCAGACGAGACGTCACGAGGGCGTGAGTGACTGTGCATAAGGCATCCCGGTCTAGAAAGGGGCGCAACTGGCACACCAGGCGAACCTGGTGGAAAGCTCTCCTGGAGACGGCCGTCAGGTGGTCTTCAAAAGACAGCCGTTCATCCAGGAGAACGCCCAAGTTGCGCACCCTCTCCATCGGGGCCAATGACTCGCTCCCAACAGTCAGCCGTGGACTCAGCTGACTGTACCGGGATGCCGGCATCCACAGCCACTCCGTCTTGGAGGGATTGAGCTTGAGCCTGTTTCTCCCCATCCAGACCCGTACGGCTTCCAAACACCGGGACAGCACTTCGATAGCTTCATTGGGGTGGCCCGGTGTGGAAAAGTACAGCTGTGTGTCATCAGCGTACAGCTGGTACCTCACACGAAGCCACTGATGATCTCACCCAGCGGCTTCATAGATGTTGAACAGAAGGCGAGAGAATCGACCCTGCGGCACCCCACAAGTGAGGCGCGGAGTCGACCTCTGCCCCCCTGTCAACACCGTCTGCGACCAGTCGGAGAGATAGGAGGAGAACCACCGATAAACGGTGCCTCTCACTCCCAGTCCCCCCAACCGGTGCAGCAGGATACCATGGTCGATGGTATCAAAAGCCGCTGAGAGGTCTAATAGGACCAGGGCAGAGGAACAACACCTATCCCTGGCCCTCCAGAGATCATCCACCAACGCGACCAAAGCCGTCTCAGTGCTGTAACCGGGCCGGAAGCCGGACTGGAACGGGTCTAGATAGACAGTTTCCTCCAGGTGGAGGGGAAACTGATATGCCACCATACTCTCTACAACCTTCGCCGCGAAGCGAAGGTTGGAGACCGGACGATAATTACCTAAAATAGCCGGGTCCAGGGAAGGCTTCTTGAGGAGGGGCCTCACCACCGCCTCTTTCAAGGCGGCGGGAAAGACTCCCTCCAACAAGGAAGCACTTGTAATCGCCTGGAGCCAGCCTCGTGTCACCTCCTGAGTGGCCAGCACCAGCCAGGAGGGGCACGGGTCCAGTAAACACGTGGTGGCATTCAGTCTACCCAACAACCTGTCCATGTCCTCGGGAGCCACAGGGTCAAACTCATCCCAGACAATATCACCAAGACCGCCCTCAGACGCCCCGTCCGAATCGCCACAATTTTGGTCCAGACCGTCCCGAAGCTGAACGATTTTATCGTATAGATAACCGTTAAACTCCTCAGCACGTCCCTGCAACGGGTCATCCCGCTCCCCCTGGTGAAGGAGGGAGCGGGTCACCCGAAACAGGGCAGCTGGGCAGTTATCTGCCGACGCAATGAGGGAGGAGGCGTAGCAACGCCTCGCTTCCCTCAGTGCCACTAGGTAGGTCCTAGTATAGGATCTAACTAGTGTCCGATCAGCCTCTGAGCGGCTGGACCTCCAAGAACTCTCTAGGCGTCTTCTCCGGCGTTTCATCCCCCTCAGCTCCTCGGAGAACCAAGGAGCCGGTTGGGATCTGCGCCGGGTCAAGGCCGCAGAGGCACGACATGGTCTAAACCCCCAGCCGCAGCCCGTTCCCAGGCTGCGGCTAGTTCCTCTGCCGTGCCGTGAGCCAGACCCTCAGGAAGTGGCCCAAGCTCCGTCCGGAACCTCTCCGGGTCCATCAGGCGCCTGGGACGGTACCAATGTAATGGTTCCGTCTCCCTGCGGTGTTGGGTAGCGGTCAGAAGGTCTAGGCGAAGGAGCGAGTGATCTGACCATGACAAAGGTTCCGTGACTATATCTCTCAAGTCCAGATCCTTCAACCACCGACCAGAGATAAAAATCAGGTCCAGTGTGCCTCCCCCGATGTGAGTGGGGCCATCCACTACTTGAGTCAGGTCCAGGGCCGTCATGGAAGCCATGAACTCCCGAGCTACTGTCGATGACGAGCCGGCAGATGGCAAGTTAAAGTCCCCCATGACTAAAAGTCTGGGGGTCTCCACTGCCACCCCAGCAAGCACCTCCAGGAGCTCGGGCAGGGCGGCTGTCACGCAGCAAGGAGCCAGGTACGTGACCAGCAAGCCCATCTGACACCTATGACCCCACCTCACAAAGAGGGATTCACACCCGGCAATCTGAGGTACGGTGGTCTCCCTCGGCTCTAGACTCTCTTTAATAACAACCGCCACCCCCCCACCCCTACCCTGGGCCCTCGGCTGATGGAATGCACGGAAACCTGGTGGGCACATCTCGACCAGGGGCACGCCCCCTTCAGTGCCCAACCAGGTCTCCGTAACGCCTATAATATCCGCGGCACCCCCCTGAATCAGATCATGTATTAGGGGGGCCTTATTGGCCACGGACCGTGCGTTGCATAACATCAGACGAAGGCCCAGGCTCTGAGGGTCTTGACCATCCGGGGAACGGGAGAAGGGAGGGGGATCGGGGCGCGCGATCGCCTGCAGACATCGAGCGCGCGCCCCCCCAGAACGATACGGTCCCCCCCTTCCGCCATATCTGCCCCTCCCACTTACCGTGCAAATGGAACCATCCTCACCAAAAGGAATGCAATCCCCCCCCATAACCTCCGAACCCATTACAGAACCACCACGAGCACGCGCAAGGACTGGCTCCCCACCTGGCGGGCTACTCCCAATACCTGCCCTAACCCTCCCACCCCCCCTCCCCGACGGGTTCTCTCCCCTGCCCGTCGAATCCCTCCCCCCCCTCCCAACCCTTAAAATCCCCATTAAAACTCCCCTTAAAAAATCTCTTAAAACAGCTAATTAAAAAGCCCCTAAGCCTCCTATTTTTAGCATGCCACCTCTCGGGGCTCCAAAGCCCGTCCTCAAGGTGGGCCCTCGATATTATGGAGGGCCAAACCCGCGAGAGAGGGGCATCTCGCAGGGCAAGAAGGTCAGCCGCCGTAAACGTTCGCATCACCAAGAAAGTCCGGCAGGAGGCCCATCCTGGGCCGGTCAAGATGGTAACAGATGATACAGTGACCACAACCAGTCTGTCCGTCAGTCCTGATGGGAAGCAGTCAATAGTGATCCTTGTGGAGTAGAGGACAAAACCACTCATTCAGTCAGTTCGCCACCCCCTATAAATAGTCAGGGGTGGACTAAGGAAGAAGGAGGGGGGGGCGGACCGATGGTAGAGATGTTAAACAGGCCGTCCGCCTGTTCAATTTCAATTTCAATCGTTTGCTAATGGTCAATAAGTGAAGATTACCTGTGTTTTACCTTTTGTATTCATTCATTCTCTGGAATTTCTTAGGAATGTTTAGGCATTTGGCCCTAGTTTCTTAGAATGCAATTCACCTGATCCTAAAAATTTAAACTCAAAGTTAATTGTTATTCTCCAAGCATAACAATCTCTAGCTTTGAGCCTACCCCATTCATCCTGTTCCCCACAATTTCCTGGTAGAGTGCATCCTTTTTTGTTGTAACTTAAGAGACCTGCTTTTGCTATTACTAGTTACCATTTGGTTTTCTTTGATATGCTGATTCTTCTCCTTTTTTCTTCTATTTTGAACATATCTGAAGCATCTTTTTTCATCTTCTTAGCATCCTTCACTCAGTTCAGCTCATTTTCAGCTTTTGCTCTCTTGAAACCCACTCTCTAGTTCCAGGCTGTCTGTCTGCTGTTTTTCTTAGCAACTCTTTTCATTTCCTCTTCTTGGTGCTGTTTGTTTGATTGGTTTCATTTTGTTTTCAGGTTTTGCCTTATGCGTAGAAACATTGTCTTCTTTTGCTGTCCTCCTTTTCTTTCCTCGTGGGAATTATTTTCAATTGTGCTTTTAGCATTTTCTTCTTTAAGAACTCCTACCTATCGTTAGATTCTTTTTCCATTAGCTTCTCCAGCCATGCAGACCTATTTAGCAGTCACTGCCCTGAGTTTATTAAAATCCACATGTCTTATATCCAAGCAACGCGTTTGACTGTGTTTAATTTTAGTTTCCCTGAAAAACAATAATTCCAACTTTATATGCATGCTTTTCTTCCTCAGCTAAGTCTTCCCTATGGATTAGTATCAGGTTCTTCAGATAACTTAGTCCTAGAAACCCAGAAATCTGCTGTTTTTTCCCCATTGACACCATTTGCCTGGCTAATCACTGACCTACAGTATTTTTCTTTCTCTTTCTGATCTCTTTTTCCATGGACTGAAAGATGGACAAACATGCCATGTGACCATCCTGACTCCTGAATTTCCTTTCAAGTTTTTGTAAGACTGTAACTTTTCTTTGCCTTATTATTTGTGTATTAGTAGACAGTTATAATTATCATCAGCAATGATAGCATCTTGAAAGTTGTTTTGTCACATTTCTTATACTTACACCCGACAGCACATTTCGTAAACATGTCTGTTTCAGTTCTTCATTGTTGGAATCCCCAACTACCGTAGTCATGAGTTCCTTTATATTATTTGTATCATAGTTGCATCATCTCAGTGCATTCTGCCATATTTCTTTTTCTTTTTCTTCCCCCAAAACTTATGTTTTCCAACACCAAAGATCTGAGCACTATTTCTGATTTTCAATGGTATAAAATACCTTTTGCATACCTTGCTTCTGGTATTACTTTCCTCTATCAGTCATGCTCTATTTGATTGTCTTCTTTATGCAGAGTTGCTTTCACTGCCAATTTCTGCTGTAAAGCTTCCTTTCTTTGAAATCATAAATTATTTCCTGGTATCAGATGAAATATGGCCATTCATGGCTACAAAAGTCTTCTGAATTTTCCTTTAGAGACTGTTATGAGCTTCCATTTTTGCTGCAAATATATGCTAGGTTATTTTCAGTCAGAAAGACAAATACGCTACAAGCAGTGTTGATTACAATTGCAGACTACTATGCATTTCTCGTCCCTTTTTGTTTCTTGGGCACTGCCAATAACAAAGGTTTTTTTGGGGGGGGTTGGGTTTTTTCCCCCCTCAGAATCTCCATATTAAACATTTTGTGTAAACACAATCATTGGCAGCATTTATTTGCAAGGCAGTTTTAATCCAATTTGGATGATCTTGAAAAATTAAACAGGGTTGGACCAGATGAAAATTTAGATTGGTGTTTCTCAACTTTGACATCTTTAAGATGTGTGGATTTCCCAGAATTCTCCAGGCAGCATTATTTGCTGGGAAATTCCAAGAGTAGAAGTTCACACATCTTAAAATTTCAAAGGTTGAGAAATAAGGTTGGGTTAGGGTTTACTCACAGTCACTTTATAATATATTCCTATACAAGTATACCCAGTCTCACTGAGTCCAATAAGATCACTAGTATTCCTTTAAATCTGAAATATCTGATGTCAAATGTTTTGCACAGTTAGCTGGGGACAAGCTGAAGGTGATCTCATGGAGCTACACCCGCTAAAAATGGTTAGCAAAACATCTTTGTGTCACAGTTATTAGGATATGAGAACAATTCTTTGGCAAGTAATGCACAATCATAACCAATATAAGCAGGGAAACTTGATCTTGCTATTATGGTATTTTATCTCTATATGATGGAAAAGGTTAAAGAGGCATTTCCCCACGTGTTGTATTATTGTATTTATATTGTTACTCTGCAATGAGATACACCATTCATTCATTCATTTGCTTTTATTTTACTTTCTGTCTTTATAACCTATTCCTATATAGGTATATCCAGAGCCCACTGAGTTTAGTAAGACTTAATTTCAAATACACAGGTGGTAATCCTTTGGAGACTAAAATCCATACATTGCAATCTTAATCCCAGAAGCAAATCCCATTTAATTTGGTGGGTCTTACTTTTGATTAGACTTCCCAGAAGGATATGCATATGACTTAGAAATCAGCTTTTAAACATATTTTATTCAAGCTGTGATCTATCTCATTCTTTGGGTGAAGCTTATTTTGCTATTAATCACAGTTTTGATAAATCCCAAATATCTGTCTTTCATTGCACAAGCGGACTTTTTTTTTACATAAATTGACCACTAGAGAGCAGCAAAATCCCAAGAAAAGCAAGGAAAGGATTCTGTGCACTTTGTATGTGTACTTATTTATGTGTGCGCAGAGTGTTCATTTGGAATTACACTGGAAACATGCAAGCTGTCGAATTGCATCTGTCTTACCAGGACAATTCCAAATTCATTAGACCTTTATTCTGCTATCGTTACTTACAACCTTAAAATATAAACAATCAAATAATTTTATCCTTAATGAAAATGTGTAGATTCCCCTTCCTGCCTCCCCAAACCACATTCATAACATGTCAGAGCATAACAAACAACATAACAGTAGCAGTTGGTCAGAACAAAATAATATTTGGGATCATAGCAAAAACAAACTTGTATTTAATTTATATTTAGATGTAATTTACATGTATTTTAATAATTCTCCCATATTTAATAATTCTCCATTATGAATCACACTCAGGTGGCAACTTTTGGAACAACATCCAAAGCTTTCAGGGACCAATTACTACCATATGGAATGCCCACTATCCCCATCATTCTCAGTCACTTATAAAAGGATATAAGTCTGTATAACTGAGATTTGGGGAAAATCTCAGTTTACATTCATTTTCTGCTATATTTGTGTACTTTTCATCTTGCAAAGGAAATTCCCCTGAAAAGGATGAGCAATTCCTAAAAGAAAGGACAAGGAATAGATTATGAAGATGGCAGAACGAACAGAAACCTCAAAACTAGCCATCATGATCAGGGATAAAACTAGAAGTACTTTTTTAAAAGATTGGAAAACTTTTGAGGATTTTTTTCTGAAAATGGGGAAAAAAGTGAAATGATGATTTCTGGATTTGATGACTGAAAAAGAACTGAATACAGTTGAATGGATTACTGTGATGTTTAAGAGGGAGGAAGGGTGAGTTTGTTTGTAACTGCTGTAAGGAAAATTGGATATTGCTTATTTGGTTGTTGTTTTTCTTTGATTTGTTTTCAGCACATTTTCTTTTTTCTCTTTTCTTTACATATTTCTGAAACTGTCTTTTATCTATGTAAAATTCTCAAAAAACATATTAAAAATAAAGAGAGAGAGAATCCCCTGCTATTTCAGGAGACATCAGTGAGTTTACATCGTTCCTATTTATCTCTATCAGAGTTTCTGCTCTTAACATGTATCTTCATTCATCCCAGATTTCTTATTATGAATGCCAAAGACACAATAAACCAATAAATATCAAGCTATTTTTCCAGTGTCTTCCAAATCTTATTCAGATCTGAAACCAGCTTCAGAGATCTCCCCCCAACAAGGGACCTAGGCTCAGCATAGTGTTGGTGCCTTGTATAGCTGAGCCTCACTAGGGCTGCAATAAGCAGTGATTCCCTGCAAAAGGCGTATCTAGTTTCAATAGTCTAAACAAGGTGGGTGACTGGCTGACTCCAACTAGCGCTTAGCAACTGTTTTTCCCCTCAAGCTGCCTTCTGCAGCTCTACAGCTGGAGAACTTGCCAGCTCACTCATGAGCAGGAGTGTCAAGCTGAGACTTATAACTGTATTAACATTTCCAAAAGGGGTCCAGATGATGGTAAGACAGGCTGGCAACTATCCAAGGCCCTGGAATACCTGTAGCTAATTTTGAAAGTATTCCCCCCACCCTTCAAGACAATATTACTCCAAGAAAGAAAAGAACAACCACAGCCCATGGATAACTCTGCCTGGATGTGGGTGATGAAAGTTTTATCCACTTACAGATTTTGTTACTTCATCCTTAATGGACTTGCTCAGGAAAAGTTATGCCATGGTTGAGTTTCCAAAGCAAACAAGCCACTTTACGGCTTGATGCAATGTACTGTAGACAACCAGCCCTATTTTGAAAGGGGGAATTCACAGGCTCTTTGGCCTGAAAAGTTATTTCCACAATAGCCCCCTCTCTGGTAATGCTCCCTTTCATTCACATGCATTTAGCAAAGAATTCAGATAGCCCCCCCTTCTTGCCATATCAGTGCACTTTAGTGCTTTCTTTTTTGCCGTAGGTGGTTTTATCCAAGGGACCTGAAATTATGCAAATACCAGCTTAAACTGGCAACCAATTAGCTTTTGAAGCATTTAAGAGCTCCTGTGCCCTTAGATAAATGTTTTGCCAGTTCAACCCATTTTATAGCTTGCTAATAAACTCAGGAGGGGATACACTAATTATAAAAGCCTATGCACTGGTCTTACCCAAATTTGCACCTCTAGATTTATTAAATTTGAATGGCTATGATCACCAGCAAGCACAGATCAGCTTTGCTGGTTGGAGATTATGGGAGCTGTAGTACCAATCCATTTGGGGAAGCGAGCTCTGCGTATTTATCTAAGGAGAAAGTCCTGCTGAACTCAGTAGGACGTACTTCTGATAGACATGTATAGGATTGCATTGTTAATTAATCCTCAAAATAGCCTCCCTGAAATTGCTCCAAAGTTAGTCTTTGCTCCTGCAGGGAATGAAGCTTTAATTACTGGTTTTGAATAATTTTTCCCCCTTCCCTTTTTTCTCTTCCTTTCTTGTATAACAACCACTGACATTTAACTATATATGCCTTTTAAAGCATGTGTGTGTATACATATTAAGCTTCTGAAATGTGAAAACTCTGAACAGAGAGCAAATAAGAACATCTGCTCTGAATATTCAGTGCTTAATTTCTAGAAGACAAGTGGCAGAGCTGTCTGGAAGTTGTATTCTCCTGTCTGTAAATTGTTTTATCTTTGATTCCCCAGAAACATTACTGAAATTCAGCCGTTCTGCTGCTTTTCACACCATATTTGCTTTAAGTATCAGAAAAAAGTCCATGCAGGGTGGTTCAACCATAGGCCTGATAAAACATCTGTCACAGTGATCACATAAGAGGGCAGCAAATTGATAAGTTTTCATTTATTATGTGGTATATGTGAAGGGGAAATTTCTGTCTCATATTGTGAACTGGAATATTATTTTTATTTATATATTTATACATATATACATATACATATACATACATATATACATACATACATACATATACATATATATATATATATATGTTTTCTGAGGTTTTCGCGGGTGTTTGTATGTAGGTCTTTGGTTATTCGGGTTTTCTCCCGCGTAAAATTGGAAGTGTCTTGGCGACGTTTCGACGAAGTCTCATTCGTCATCTTCAGGCTTCAGCTTCGTGCTTCTGGGAGCAATGTGGGATTGCAGCTGTTTCTTCCTTTTTAACTGCTAGTGGGGGTTTGAACTGATTGGGTGGGAGCTTGGCTGTGCTCTGATTGGATGGGGGGGTTTTTGTGCTCTGATTGGCTGGGGGTGTGTCCTGTGTTGGTGGGGGCTTGGTTGTGCTCAGATTAGTCTGATTTGCAGGGGGATTTGAGCTGGTGAGCTGCACTGCTGTTGTTTGGCTTCGTGTTCGTGGTCGTGCTACATCGTCATACGTCAGACCCAAACCCACACTGATCAGGAAGCACGACCAAGGACCAGAAGCCAGACCGCAGCTGCAACATTAGCCATTTCAAACCCCTCCAATCCATACGTACAGCAGAAAGACACCCACTATGAAGATGTAGCACGACCACGAACACGAAGCCAAACAACAGCAGTGCAGCTCACCAGCTCAAATCCCCCTGCAAATCAGACTAATCTGAGCACAACCAAGCCCCCACCAACACAGGACACACACCCAGCCAATCAGAGCACAAAACCCCCCCCATCCAATCAGAGCACAGCCAGCTCCCACCCAATCAGTTCAAACCCCACTAGCAGTTAAAAGGAAGAAACAGCTGCAATCCACATTGCTCCCAGAAGCTGAAGCTGAAGCCTGAAGATGACGAATGAGACTTCGTCGAAGCGTCGCCAAGACACTTCCAATCTTACGGGAGAAAACCCGAATAACCAAAGACCTACATATATATATATATATATATATATATATATATATATATATATATATATATATATATATATATATATATATATATATATATATATATATATATATGTTTTCTGAGGTTTTCGGTGTTTGTATGTAGGTCTTTGGTTATTCGGGTTTTCTCCATAAAATTGGAAGTGTCTAGACGACGTTTCAACGAAGTCTCATTCGTCATCTTCAGGCTTCGGCTTTGTTCTTCTGGGAGCAGAATTGCTCCCAGAAGCAGCTGAAGCCTGAAGATGACGAATGAGACTTCGTCGAAGCGTCGCCAAGACACTTCCAATCTTACGGGAGAAAACCCGGATAACCAAAGACCGACCGACCACCTACCTGCCTGCCTACCTACCTGCCTACCTACCTATATATATATATATATATATATATATATATATATATATATATTTGTTTTCTGAGGTTTTCACAGGTGTTTGTATATAGGTCTTTGGTTGTTCGGGTTTTCTCCCGTCCGTGTAAGATTGGAAGTGTCTTGGCGGCGTTCGTGAAGTCTCATTCGTCATCTTCAGGCTTCAGCTTCGTGCTTCTGGGAGCAATGTGTGATCGCAGCTGTTTCTTCCTTTTAACTGCTAGTGGGGGTTTGAACTGATTGGGTGGGAGCTTGGCTGTGCTCTGATTGGATGGGGGTTTTTCTGTGCTCTGATTGGCTGGGGGTGTGTCCTGTGTTGGTGGGGGCTTGGTTGTGCTCAGTCTAGTCTGTGCTGCAGGGGGATTTGAGCTGGTGAGCTGCATAGCTGTTGTTTGGCTTTGTGGTCGTGCTACATCTTCATAGTGGGTGTCAGTCTGCTGCATGAATGGATTGGAGGGACAGAGCCTGAAGATGACGAATGAGACTTCGTCGAAACGTCGCCAAGACACTTCCAATCTTACACGGGAGAAAACCCGAACAACCAAAGACCTATATATATATATATATATATCCCAGTTCACAATTGTGCAGCTGCTGTAATTTCCCACTGTATTGCAAGCCACATCACCATTTGGATTTCATTTAGAATTTTTGAAAGAGCTCTATATAACACTCCTTGGGAATCTAGTAAAGACACTGGGAATTGTGAGAATATTTTGTGGGTTCTCTCCCACAGTGGGCTGCCAAAAAACCCTGACCATCATTGGAGGAAGGGTGCAGCCAATATCCAGAAGGTAAAGGGATGAAGTTGTTCCTTCTTCATCTTTCTAACACAACTTGCCTTCCAAGAGGCTCTAAGTTACCCCCTGGTTACTTCTCCTTATTTCAAAGAAAGCTGTGGACACTTCCAAACAAAGAACTATCCACTACAGATGTGTTTCCCATGCTGGCTGGGTAATTCTGGGAGTTGAAGTACACACATCTTTAAATTGCTAAGATTAAGAAACAATGCACTACAGCAACATCAGTGAGAGAAGAGGTCTAATCTGCAAGATAACAAGATGCCTTTTGATTTCATCATTGTCTTGCAGATTCTGAAGTACAAAATCCACAGTTGCTTTGTGTTCTGAATATACTAGTGCAGTGATGGCTAACCTTTTCCAGACTGAGTGCCCAAAGTGTGTGTGTGAGTGCGAGCACCCAAACCCCCAAAATGCAATGCACATGACCCCTGCATGTGCCCCGCCCCTGCGCATGCATGCACAGCCCCCCCTGCACACCCCCCAGCCCCCGCGCATGCACAGCGGAGACCTGAAGTTTAGCTGGCCGGCAGGAGGTGTGCGTGCATGCGCAGCAGAGCTAAACTGGGGAGATGGCTTGAGGGCCATCAGAGAGGGTGCTGTGTGCCACCTCTGGCACCTGTGCCATAGGTTCGTCATCACGGTACTAGTGGGTTCTTTATAAGTGGAGAGCTTTTCCTAGAAATAAAGATGTCTGAGGCTTGCAGTTAACTTTGCAATGTAGCATTCCACCTTTCTTTTTCGTTTCTTTAATTAAAAGAAATAAACTATATTTGGGGAGTGGGGAGGCAGCTTGGGGGATACCAAAGGAAGTGAATACAGTGTGGTACGCCCATATTTCTTTGAATCAGTTGCTTGAAACACTACTGGCCACCTCAGCACCTAAAGTTATGAAAAGGGGAAAGCTTCATCAGAAACCATCGGGCTAAGGGCTGATCCACGTCTCTGCTCTTTGATAAGTTCCTGGTCTTTTTACTATCATCCTATTATTATTATTATTTTTAAAAAATGCAATTGTGCATTTTTAGTATAATTATAATTGCATGGGTTTCTTTTATTGTAGCCCTTTAATTTGGGATTGCTTTTAGTATTACTTTGAAAGAAAAATAAGTTAAATATTATTATTCCACTTAAAGCTGACTCTCATTGGCAGGGCAGACATGGGGATCTAAATCATTTGGGAAGCAAAAAAACTCAGAGTCAAGGATGTCTATAGAGGGGGATGTGAAAGTCAGGTTGAATACAACTGGGGGGAAAAACGTGATGGGGCTTCAATGGCATGTTTACAAACACCCTGATTTTTTTGAGCACTGCCATCATCACACCACAGATGACAATGCTCTGATTATATAGTTTCCCAAAGCCACCATTCTGTACACCGCATGTGTCAATATCCTAAATTCTTGACTTAACTTGAGTCAGGATTCATTCTTGAAACCGGTTTTCTATTATTGAACTAAGGTAGTCCTTTACACAGAATTTATTATATTTGTTATTTATTTTTACACCCCAATTTAAAAGAGCATTTAACTACAATACATCATTAATTTATTAATAATAAAACCACTTTTTGCTGAGGTTTTCTTTCAATTTTCAATAAAAGGTGAAGTCCAATAATAGTAACTAGAACAAAACTTTGAAAGCTAATTTGAAAATACTGGAAATACTGAAAAAGTATTGGAAGGACTGCAAATAGGGGACATGTTTGTCTACAAGGTCAGCTCTCCCCCACCCCCCACCCTCCCAGTGTAGTTCAGTCAGATAGTCCTTCAGACTGTGGGTTTTCCCCAACCCACCATCCCCTAGTGAATTAGTGGAGTGCAGCCTTCCACATCTGAGTCAGAAGCTTTGACTTCCTGCTGGAAGATGTTGATGCAATGCTGAGTAGAATTGTCCTCAATTGCCAGCATGAGGCTAATTTTAACAGATCAAGCATTTATATGCTTATTCCACTGAGTTTCAAAAGTTTTTAGTCCAGTTAAACCTATGTAGCTAGCTCCCCTACTGCCTATGGATATTCTCAATCATCCAGGTCCTGGTTGCCCCAAAGGTCCTTTTTCCAAAAGGCAACTAGTCTTTGTTTGGTTTTTTCCCCTTTGAAAGCATTTTGCTTCTTGCTTTTAGAAGTTCTGTTTTTGGGAAAAGACACCTTTGGGGTAGCTTCCCCACTGTTTGGAAATGGAACCGTAATTCCCGATCTTTGACGAAGATTCTGAGAGTTGTAGACGCAATAGATCTGACAGGTGAAAATTTGGGGCAATTCATATTTTAGGCAAAGATGAGGCAGCATTGGTAAGCATAGGACTATTTGTTAGGGAGAAAAATATTGGTTCTGCCAACATACATTAACACCATAAAGCCCCATTGACACGTCATTGTCCTATATAGTAATGATGCAATGTGAATAGAACTGTGTTTTGTTGTGCATATCAGCAGGGCTAACATTTTTTTCCTCTTCATTTGGACAGGGTTTGGTTTTAAATGGTGTGAAGTCTATCTTAGCAATTATGTAAAACTTTCGTGTATTTTTTGCTTAAGATTAGCAAAAAAAGCAACCCAAAAAACCCCCAGTGTTATAAATTATTAGGCACCATAACCGAGGGATTGAAAATTGTCCTATGGCTTCAAATTGCTCCTTCCTCATAGGATCACAGCCTGAATGGGCCAGATTGGCTTCTCATATTCTGATCTAAAAAAATAATTACCAGCTCCTTACCCTCCAATTTGTCCATTTCAGTTTGCTTCAAATAACAAAATTAGATGTCAGTCTCTTGCAATTTTTTTTTGGCCATAACCAATTGATCCTTTGGCATCACATCTACCTCTGCAAAGCCAATGGGGCTTCATAATCCTGCTCTCAAAGACATTCAACAGGTGAATGAGTTTGTGATGAAATATTGCACCAGCTGATATCACTTGCTACCATTTCCAAGTTTCCTCGAGGGATCTCGCAGGGGAAAGGGCACCAGGTGTAATATAGGTCACTTACTTCAGCTAAAAATGGCAGAGAAGAATTTGTACATTATTTCTTCCACCATTCTAAGATAAAATTAAAACTTTAAGACAAATAAATAAACCTGCCAGATGATATTTGCTAGCAAACTAAAGAGATTCTTGTCAAGGTCAGGTTGATTTTTTTCAGATGCAACCTTCTTCTCTGCAATCTTATTTTTAATTTTCTTTATAATATTTTATTGTGCTAATATTTTTTTGAGTTCAGTCTGGGATTTTCAAGAGAGGCGCTAGATTGTGCTAGACTTAGGCAACCATGAGATGTTGAATAAGCCACAGATGGATACATTCCCATGTCATGCAAAGCCATCACTCGTAATAAGCCACAATGGCTGGCGTCACATTACAATGAGATGAAGCCAAGAAAACCAAGTTATGGTTTTGTGCAGGATGTCTGCTCCGATGCTGACTATATCAGCTACCAAATAAAACTTTAAGAACCAACTATTTTAAGAGCAGGAGAAGATTTTTCCATAGTGCCTTCCTTGGATTGGGCTACTGCTATAGGCCTTTTTTAGGGGTGAGTTTTTTTCCACCCCAAGGAAATGTTGGAAAGAGAATGATCAGAATAATTTTCTATCACTTGAACAGAATTGAAACTAATTTAAGCCTTCGTTTATTTATCAAATTTATATGGCCACCCATTTCACAAGAAGTGACTCTGTGTGTATACAGCAAAAATATATAAAATAATAAATGCATCAAATACAGTCACATTTTATAAATTTTTAAATACACACACGGATACACATGCACACACAAAATTCAATCAGCCATGGAGCCAACTCAAGATCTCATAGGTCCCTGAGATCTCCAGGCTTCAGTACCTTGGAAGTACCGGCATTCTCAAGCGCAGGGGAGAAGTTAACAAAAGAAGGTTGAACTGGAGTGAGCTTGGGATCCAGCGTGGAGTTACAACCAAAAGTAAACTTTCAATGCATCTCTATGGGAGAGATGCTGACTACTTCTCCTTTCTCAGCCCCCTTCCTTCTTCCTTCCTGGTCAACCCTAAGCATATGATCTATCCTGTGTTCCCTACTATACCAATAGACACGGACACAGATGGAAGATAAGGAGAGAGCAAAAAGGTCTACAAATGTACAGACACACATACAAATTATGTTCTTTGTGTCTGTATTATCTTCCATGTTTGGGAGACAATACAGACCCCTCCTATGGCCGCTGCTATTAAACAAGTTATAAAGAATTCCAAAAGCCATACTTGGCATGTTTTCTCTCTTTTGTTTTTATCCTTTCCAACACAACAAGAGATTGTATGAAGGAGTTCAGGATTATAATTTACTGGCCCATTATCTGAACAATATTCTAAAAACCAAATAGAAGGCAATCAAATTTAGCATTTGATTTACAAAAGAGGCTGTTTAAAGTTGGCCGGGGGGGGTGGGATCACAAAAAAGGATCAACAACCATTTGATTGAATAAGAGAGATTGTTCTGGATGAAAGGAGCGAAATACAAAGTTGGTTTATTTGACCAGAGTTAAAATGGGACATGCTGTCATTTTGAATGGTTCTCCTTGAAAACTGATACCTGAACTGGAAAAATGTGACATCTTGGATTTGTTTACATTTAATATGGTACTTAAACTTTTTTCCTGCAATTATTTTATATATCTTAATTTGATATAATTTAAACTATCTCTGTATTTAAATGCCTTTTTCGCTTAAATAAGTTTTGTGAATTTGTTCTTTTTAAAGGAGAAAGTATTATGTTTAAATTTTAGTTTTTGTTTATATTAAGGTGCTGGGATTACTTTATATTTGCTAAATGGGGATTTGTGAATGGAGAAATGTGCATTGAAGCTTGTCTTTTTTAAAGGAAAGATGGTCCCTCTTTGTCATGTTATATTTTAGTTTTTGTTTATACTAGGCTATTGGGACCATTTTATGCCTTTTAAATGGGTTTTGCTTTCAGCTAAGAGTTGAATGTCGAGTTTTATATATGTTAATTAATGTTATTATTTTAGAGCTGTGTTTGGAATTATTCCTGAGAACTAGATTGGAGAAGACATTACTTATTTGCCTATTGTTAAGAGATAAGTTATGGGATAAAGTGTTTTATATTTTTTAATTAATGCAGGTGAAGATATTATGAAATTGTTTCTACTTGTCATGATGTGGGTAGAAAGTTGCTTTCTCGGGGAGGAGTCTTTTTACATTTTTGCTTTCCTGAAGATTTTTTCTTTTTTCTTTTAGTTTGTACTATCTATTATTCTTGTAATTAAAACTTTTAATAAAATTATCAGCAAAAAAAGAGACATATTCTGCAAGTTGGAAGAATAGCTCATTAATTGGATCAGGCAAACCGGTAGCAGCAACGGTGGGAGGCTGTGCCCACCTGCCCGGATGTCTCTGCATATATGCAGAAGTGTCGAGCGCGAGCGAGCAAGCACCCACGAATGAACCGGTAGCAATGGGATTTGAAACCCACTACTCAGTGGTGGGATTCAAATAATTTAACAACCGGTTAAATGAACCGGTTCTCCCGAAGTGGTGCGAACTGGCTGAATCCCACCATTGCCACTACTGCTGTAAAGCACTGTGAAATGGTATATAAGTCTGAGGATTATTGCTATATACTGTGTTTCCCCGAAAATAAGACCCTGTCTTATATTTTTTTGAACCCTGAAATAAGTGCTTGGCCTTATTGCCATGCTCTCAAAAGCCTGATTGGGCTTATTATTAGGGGATGTCTTATTTTGGGAAAAACAGGGTATATTAATATGACTTCTGTAATAGAGTTATTAATACTTGGAACACACTACCTGACTCTGTGGTCTCTTCTCAAAATCCCCAAAGCTTTAACCAAAAACTCTCTACTATTGACCTCACCCCATTCCTAAGAGGTCTATAAAGGACGTGCATAAGAGCACAAAACGTGCCTACCATTCCTGTCCTATTGATTCCTTTCATTATATCCAATTAATATAGTTATTACATACTTATGCTCATTTATATGCTTATATATTATATAGTTATTTTCATGCTTATGCTTATATATACTGTTGTGACAATATATATATATATATACACCTATATAAAAAAATGGGGTATTTATAGATTCAGCTAAACCATTCTGATTTTCCTGGATTATTTTGTTTACATTTCTAGTCTCAGTTCATAGCATCTGTTAAGACATAGTTTTTATTATCTATAGTTTGTTGAATAAGCCACAATGTCTGACTTCAGTCATCATCCTTACCCATAGCTAAATAAACCATAACATCCAGCATGTGTGATCCAAGTTATAGACTAGTTTCATAATAGCATATTATGCTAATCCACAATTTTAATCATGATTTTTAGAACAAGCTGTAATGGTCCAATTAGAAAGCCTACATAGTCTATAAACAAATTTAATAAAATTAAAACAAAACAATTTTACGATTCTGTTTAATGTATTGAATTCAGGTGTGTTCTACTTATTATTAGCTTGGCCACAGACTTTGTTCAATGACTTCTATATAAATGCTAACTTTGCTTAATGACTACAATATTTGGTGCCACACAGGAATCCGGGAAGCTATGTTATACTAATTCAGATGAAGCCTGGAGATGGTTCTTCATGATTTTTAATCTACTTTTCTGACTTTGAACATACATTGAATTCTAAACTAACCAAATGGTCTAGGTGTATGTGACCTAGGCTAAAATTTGATTGGCTATTTTGCAGCTCAGTGTGTCACGCAAACACAAATTATTTGTCTGTCTTATTCTCACTGATTGCCAACTGTTGACCAGAGGATCTGCCCCAACACCTGCTATTTAACTGGTTGTCTGCATTCACATTATCTACTAAGCTGTATTTTGCATTACCACCGTTAAAAACAGGGAGGTTTTACAGTTCAGCATTGTGTGGAAATCAGGCCACTATAACTTATTCAAAAAGTCAACATTTAATGCATTGAGTAAACAGAGCCATGGAATCACTCTGGTGCTCTAAATCAGGGATATTGTGAATTGGATTTTAATAATAAAACATTCCCCATACTTGCTCCACTTTTTAACACTTAGAAGTTAGGTTTGCACAATATACCAGATTAAACTAAAATAGGTAGTACAGTATGTTATAGGAATCTAACCATTTTCTTAACATTTTGCATGAATAGGTTATCATGTTAAGCTATAAAATGGGTGGATTTTGACCACATAAATTATATGAATGCAGCAACTATGTTTTATTTGCCTGGGTTTAAGGCTTAATGAATTGTGTGAATGCATCAAGATGGAATGAGTGAAATATAAATAGACCTCATTTAACAACCACAATTGGGACCAGCAAATTGGTCATTAATTATTGCTCAACAAAAGGAATATTAGGTTTACCATCTTACTTCAGCTTTCCTTTGCATTTACAGAGATAGTAAATGTAAGGACTGGTTATAAAGTTATTTTTTAATCATCATTGTAACTGCAAACAATCTCTAAATGAGGACTACCTATAATGCCTTTGAGCAAATTCTCTACTTTAGAGATAGAACATCTATGCAATTAGAATCCAGTCTTGGAAAATACATAGATATTGTATTTTCCTTGAGGAAAGAATCTTTGTATTGGGATAAGTCTATGGAGATTCTCAATCATCCAGACCATGGTTGTCTTTTTTCAAGAGGCAACTGGACTTTCTGATTTTTCTTTGAAGATGTTTCACTTCTCATCCAAGAAGCTTCTTCAGCTCGGAGCAGAAGAAGTTGCCTCTTGAAAAAAAGAACATTTGGAACATTGGGATAAGTCATTTGTTCCTGTATAAAATTGAAATAAAATGGTAAGCTGCAACAAAAAACCTTGAATTTATATATTGTATGTTGGGAATAGGCAAGGGTTAAATAGAGATGGAAGGAGACACTAGTCTTTCTTTTGTTTTTTGAGTATAAATATTTTTATTTGTAATCAGATGGGGCTGAAGAAGTAACTATCAGACATGATGCGGTGATACCTCCATGAGTCAAAGGGCCCAAAACCAGAGGTCATGCCCATTTTATGTACTGCCTATGTACAAACCCCGCCCCCACCACCTCACCCCCAATTCCACAATGCTCAAAAGAAGCAGCTGCCAAGTTGTCCCAACCAGGATCCAACTTTGAGGAATCTGGGTCAGAGTTCTGAAATGTGTACTGGTAAGCTTCTGTGCAATTTAGTGCCAGTTTTATTTGCATGTTGCATGTGCATATTTTAAACTTAAAGAGCAGGTTCCCAAACTCAATGGAAACATTGATTTCTTTTTGTAAAGCAAGGGTGATTAATTGGCTTGATCTGATGTGGGCAAAACTAGTTGGATTTCTATAGCTATCGCGTGCTTTTTGACTGATTATCTTTGTAGTGCCATGGTGCCGTTAGCCATGTAATCAAAGTTGACTAAATTAAAAAGAAAAGGAACTATCAAGCAGTGGAAACATTTGTTCAGCAGTCTGCCTTCTGAGGGGCTCAGATTATTCTAGTGTGTTCTAAAGGAATGTCATCCCTTTTTGTAACAGAACTTCCTGTGGGTCCTATGCATTTATCAGCTACATTGCAAGCAGAAATTAAAGCAATGTATTCTTCTGTACTAGAAAATTCTGCATCTGTTTAATTTTCATCTGAAATGTAATTGTTAAAGGCACAGAAGTCTCCTAATATGGAACTTACTATACACACTGCAGTTGCCTTCTATGTTCCTTGTTAAACTTCTGTGTCACTGCACATCAGGGAATGTTATGTGTCTGTCTTTGGAAACGGTTGCATAGCTGTCACATTTATACCTCTGCGAATGTTAGTGTTCTGATTAAGGATTGCTTAAACAACACTGTGCCTTGTCTTCTAGCCTACCTCCCAACAGAAAGTCTGTTCAACCAATCAGTTTGCAGGACCCGCATCTCCACACAATACTTAGTTGAGACTTGTGAGGTGTGTGCATTGGCCCATCTGCAACATTCATAACTTATTCTTACCCATCAACCCCTTCACAGCATTGATGCCTACATACAGTTGTAGATAAGTCTAAATCAAGTGTTTGTTCTCTTGAGAACCTCCATGCCTCATGTTTCAGATGAGATTTGAAGCAGAATAGACTTCCTCCAGTCATGGGCCCCATTTATCTCCTCTTGCTTAAAGGAGGAAGAATCATCCAAAGCTTATCATCTCATTAACACCAGGATCAATATTAGACTAACAGTCAAGTAAATAATACCCCAATCAGTAGACAAACAAGGTAACAATAAACAATAACCTACTCAAAAAACCACCAAGAACACTCCAACCAACACCGATAGGGCAACCCACTAGTATAGAACAATAAGAGTAAGCCACACTCTCTTGCAGCATTTATGATGTTACCTAGCTTGGTAATGAAATATCTGTAATAAAACCACCAAGGACTCCATCAGTTTTGCCTCCTTGGCTAAATCATTTCTTATGGAAACATATCAATGGAATGTTGCTATTACATTGAATTGATGATCATCATCATCTTTGACCAGATATATACAATCCATTGCCATCAGTTATGCTAATTGTGATTGATAGGAAATGAGGACTACAGTCCTTGGAGGACAGCAGATTGTCTAACCCAGATCTTAACCAACCCTATTTGCCTAATGATTTGATTGTACCTTTTACAGATTAGATTTACAGAAAGCCATGATTTATCGAAGCCATTATTTCTTTAACCATGGTTTATTAAACAAATTACAACTGATTTGGAATATCAATTGTGGATTAATGTACTGACAAAACCTAGTCGCGAACAAGACCAAGGGTCCATTTAGCTTATTATTTGTCCACCCCAGTCTTCTTAGAATAGCCAATACATTTACAATGGCACGGACTATAATTCTCATGTTCCAAAGTGTGGGAATATCTATTGTATCCAGTATCTCAGGTAGAAACTCTTCCCAATCAACACTTCCCAAGAGCCTTTTAAATGGAGGATCTGTAAACTGATCTTTAGGTTTTCAGTGTTCAGTGTTTTGTGTCCATTGCACAGAAGCACCATCTCCAACTGCTTTGCATTGATAAAAGACCATCTGTTTCTCTGTTTGTAGAAACCTTTCTATCCCCTTGTAATTCAGCCAATCCGTAAAATAAATCATATTTGCATTGCTCATCCTATCAGTGTGAAAAGTCTCCACAGTATCATTTGAAGAAGTGTTGATACTTAATTTTCCTACACCAACATGGTAGACTGAGCTGTGCTCCTTTTGCCACCTGCTAAAGAACAATCCACAATATAGAGAAATAGCTTGGAAATATCCTTTCAGAGAAACAACCAGTTCCTGGTGGCCTTAAGCACCCTATTTTCTTTCTTTATTTGCTTTTCAAAGACGAAAGGCTCATTTTTCTTAAACTTGCAAGAAGTCTATTGTTGCTCTTCTCTACCCAGCTCCAGTGCTCTGACCAGCTTGTAAGAAACTGCTGGAATGCATCATCAGTCCCGAAATCAGTGTTTGTCAACCATGGCAAATTTAAGCTATGTGGATTTCTACTCCCAGAATTTCCCAGCCAACGTGAGGCTGGGAAAAACTACCGGTAAGTGTTGGGGTTCATTCATCTTAAACATGCCAAGGTTGAAAAGCATGTCCTAGACTTGCATTCTGCTGTCCAGAGGTACTACAAGGACAGACAGGGTTTTGCTTCAGAAGCTATTAAGTAGAGGCTACTAACTTTTTGGTTTTATTTAAGAGAAGGCAAAAATCCGCATCTTTATGTTAATTCAGAAAAGAGAAGTTTTCTTCTGAGATAAGGCAGTGGCTACCTAAATAATGTAATCCTAGACCATATTATGAAATCAGGCTATTGTTCCTATTAGTTCAAGGCAATCAATTCTAGTCAAAGCATTTCTCCTAAGATTTCACCCAAATTTGTTTTTTTCTAGCCCTGTTTGAAGAAGCAAATGTTGAATCTGGGATCTTAGGTATGCAAAGCTTCTCTCTACCCACCAAACAACAGCACTACTGTTTTAAGCTACATCTGATCCTTAATGTATATAACATGCCATATACAGTCTTTATTGTAAAGTGATACGTTACAGAGAAAAAAAAAAGAGGAAATGAAATTTTTAAATGATTATACTACTAAAACATAAGAGCACTAATGCATAAATGAATCAAATCTTAAGTGACGGGGGGGGAAGGAACAAAAATAAACAACTGATCAGAGCAAAAAGCTTAATTAATATTCAGGGTATTTTTCATATGGGTATGACTCACTGGGAAGTTTTCTTGCTCAAGCTCCTTTCAAGCAAATTGGACCTGGAGCCCACAGTTCATCCTCATCAGGCTTTAAATAGGAGATTGTCTAGGGTAGACAGTCCATAGTTAGTCGAGGCTGAAAGGATTCCTAGGGTTTGCCATCTCAGAGCCTCGAATGTTTCAGCCCAGCCTTGCATAATTCACATTGAGATTCAGTGATGTGGTGCAGTCCTACCACAAGTGGAGGACACAGGTTGGGCAAGGATGACCTTGAAATTCAACAAACCATCAGTAAGTGGATGGTTAAGGAGAGAAAGAACAGAGCAAGAAGGGGAGGGAGGGAAAGAACACCAGGAGGGGATTAGTGGGGGCAGGGGAATCTGGCAGATAGTGCATTCATAAGAGAGTCTGAGGGGGACTCCCAAAAGTGGCATTTTGCTGAGCTCCTCTGCCTTGGCAGCACTGTTAAGTAGGGTGCTGGGATGGCTGGTTTGGAGGTATCAGAGGCAACCTTTCAAATCCTGCGGTCGGTCACATTAAGGGCTTCTCTTTCCTCTTCAGAAAATCCCTTGCTGAAGTAACTCACCTATTTCCCTACATTATCATAATTGGTATCTTTACCCATCCCTCTAAAATGCTATCAAAATCTTTTAGGTCATTTTAATACTGGATAACTACAACGTTACTGTATTCCATCTTGCCTTTCTTCAGCTTTCCTGTTTTGGATCCCAGCCCAGCTGTGTAAGGGGTAGATGGGCTGAAGCTTAGTTCTTCTTTTCCTCCACCTCCTCCTCCTCCTCCTCCTTTTCAAAGTACTATAGCAAGTTTCCAGTTCAGGGCTGAGTTTCAAAGTTTGCAGGCAGGCAAGGGTTAAGGCAGGACTCCGCTGCTCCAGCAGTGGCACCTGTCAGTGGGAGGGAAGCAGCGAGAGACTGGAGTGAGTTTTGCCCGAGTCTCCAGCAAAGCTGGAAGCAGGCAGCAGCCACATGGAGATCTCCAGCTGCAGAGGGTGAGAAGAAGGCTGCGTTTTGCCCATGCCTGGCTGGAAAGAGACTATCAAGACGAAGCCTGGAATGGGGGGATCCTAGGAGGCCAGAGGCCAGATCATCCCCCCTCACACATACACACACACCAAACAAAAACAAGGAGGCACTACAGAGCTCTCTTAGATCGCTAAGGAGGAGAGCAAAGAGGCTGAAGATATGCAGCTGACTCGGTGCTGTTTCATATTTCTTATCCAGGGGAGCATCTATCTTCTGGTGAGTGACCGAGGGGCTGGGGAAAGGGTAATGTTAGTGCTAGTGACATGGCTTTGGCAAATGTAAAGTCAAAGGGCTGCTTCTTAAACCGCCTTCTTACATTAGTATGTCCAAGCAGTTTCATGGTCTGCTGTCTCAATAGCACTTCTAGTTTGGCATGCGCTGCGCTCTGTTCTCCAATTGTCCTTGCACCAACTTCGCCGGGCAGGTCATTGCATTTTAGCTTTCAGAGGAACCTTCTGTTTAGGACCATCCTTTCATTCATCTTTCCATAAATGCCGCCTCTTTTTCCTTTGCAATGATTCTTTGCTTGTGCTTTCAGCAGCAGCCTATTAACAGTTACGAGGATATGTTTATTTTGCTAGATGTATATACCACCTTTATTACAGGAGCTTAAACAGAAGACTACATAGCATCCCTTTCCTCCAATTCTCTCTCTTCCCCCCCCCCCCCGCAACAGCCTTGCTGGATTGAGTTGAGAGAGATACTAGTTCAAAGTCATCCACTGAACCTCCGAGGCAGAGGACAGTCTTGACCCTCCAGATGTTGTTTAATACTTTAACAGCAGCTCTATAAGGACGCTGATTTTGAGACAGGGAATTGGCATTTCTGCCAGAACAAACATTATTTTACAGCCCCAAATTTATAAAGAGAAAAGACTGAATCTATTGCTTAAAAAAAAAAAACAGTTTATTGAACTGTTACAGATCTCGGATAAGTGAGACAGGTCACAAGCTGGAAGTTGTAAAATCTCCAGTCAATTTGGTATTTTTTTGGGGGGGGGGTGAAGGAGGATAAATTTATCCCTTCTCATAGCAATATCATCTGCCCAAGCAAACTTCATCGGGCACGTTTCTCTGAAGCCACTGCTAGAAAGCCACCACGTACGGCAATCTGTTTTGCCCCAAAGAAGAAGAAAGAGAAGAAGGGGCAACTCAGAGGAGTGAAATAATCTTCCAAGCACAGGGGTACAAAGGGAAGCTGCTGAGCATAGACAAATACAAATACAAAAGGCTGCCCCTGAATGAGTTTTCAGTTTCACAGAGAGATTTGAATCCAATGCCAGGAACCCATGCTGAAATAAAGTAAACGATACGATTGCCAAAATATATTTTCTATCTCTCCTTTGAAAATGCAAATAATTTTCCATCTATCTTCTGTAGGAGTTGTCTTCTAAGCGGCTGCTGAAAAATTCACAAAATTTAATTAGCAAAGTAGGCCATAGGAACAGAACAGTTTTCAGCACTAGGGCTGAGAAGCATTGTTTACCTATCAACGGAGAGGAAGCATTTGCGTCAATCAGAAATGGAAAGGCACAAGCACAAAGTTAATTTTAAAATCCTCCCCTCATTCTCTGGAGTTGCGAGTTCAAGATGTGCTGCTCACTGTTTGATCGATAGCAGTGGACTCCTGTGATCCAAAGAGCTCATTTCTCTGCTTGTTTGTGTTTTTTTTTCTCCAGCAGTAGAGAAGGGAGGGGAGACAGGAAAATGATCCGGAGGCTTTGTAGACAGTGATTAAATGGGAGGGTAGGGCAGGAGGTATCTTTTGTCTTGGATTGGCTTGATCAGCATCACTGAAAACTACAATGACCTCTTGCCTCCCACTTCCTCATGTTGTATTAGCTCAGGAAAAAGCAGAAACCCCACTGGAAATAGGGCTCCAAGCTTCCATCTCCTCTAGAAGCGGCTTGGGTTGCAGCTGAGAACAATCTCATGTTCTCTGGTGGAGACGGGCACAAACAGACCAGAACTCCTCTTTGCTAAACTGCTTTCCCCTCTGTGGGTTGTTCCTTGCAAAAAGGGAGAAAAAAAACATTCTGGTCTACAGGGAAAGCAGCCTAGAGTTTTCTTTGGCAGCTGAGTGCCCTTAACTCCCTGTGGATCTGGTGCAGATCCCTCTTCCTCCCAGCACTGCAGCTGGGCTGAACAGATTGGGTTTGACTGGTTGGATTTTGTAGTTGCCTCCTGTCTGGTCAGTGGTTGCCTCTTCTCTGTCACCTTGCCTCATCCTCTTTTTTAAAATACATTCCCTCTCTCACCAACAAATGGCTTGTTCAAAATTTGTGCAGATGGAAATAAATTGGATTGCACCAAGGAGCAAGATTGCAATCTCTTGTCCTTCCTAAAGGGGCAACTTGGGAGGGGCCACTTGGCAGGATTGTAGAAATCGGAAGGAGCCAGAAGAGTCTCCTGTTGCAACAGGAACAACCTTATAATTGAATCAAAGCTCCAGCACTTTCAGCCAAGTATTCTCTGCTCAGAATAGAAGCAGCTCTCCTAGTTTGCAAGGAAAGCTGGTTCCTAAACATTGAATCCATCTGAATCCAGGTTGGAGATGCTTGAGATGGAACTCGATACATTCTTAATGGTGAAGTTACATATTATACATTTTGACGACTAGCACGTATGTGCGAGGGGAACCTTTACCTTTTATAAATGTTAGATGCGAATGTAGTGATCTCACTGATTTAAAATTGAGGTCATTCGGCTCTTCTGGGGACATCTAGGGGACCTTCTGCCCATCCACTTATTGGGACCCTAGATATTTGCCTTAAGATAGACAGTAGGTTTTACCTGCCAAACCTATGCACTTATCTTGAAATCCAGTGTCTCCTTAACTCAGGAGCAAGGAAAAGATGAAGCTCCTTCAACTAAACTCTTCAAAGATCTTGTTTTCAACCAGCTGTGGTCACTTCTTACAACAGAAAACAAGCTTGAAAATGGAGCGGAGAGGTCTCTTGTTATGCAAGTCTTCAATCGTTGTCTTTTAATTTAGAAGTCTAGTAGCAAGGTGTTTTTGTACCAGAATGATATAATTTAATATTATACTACTAACAGATGCATTGGTAGTATCCTTTTTATTTTTAAAAAAATGTTGCATTAAAGAAGGGGGGGTCACTTTGTAACATTGAGATATTTTAATGTAGTTTTGAAGTTCCAGAAGACCAAAAAAAATATACTGTTTTTAAACAAGTAATCACCAGGTGAGATAGCAACTACTGTCCCCATTTTCGGGATGTAGAAATGGAGGGGGTGTTAGAGGCAGACATCTAATGAATCCCCAGAAGATGGGAGTTAGTTATAATGAAGGATTTTTAAATTCCATCCCCCACCCCACTGTCTGCCTAGAGACGGGGCTCCATTTAACAAGTTTACCAGCTATGGAGCACCACAAGGGCTCTTATGTCATCCTTTGTATACATCCCCCTCCTTCTGAAAACTGACTCCAGTATCCAGGTCACTATAAGATGAATATATAAACAACTTGCCTGTCTCTAGACTGGGACCTAGGAAACTCACTCCAATGTCATAAAAATAGCCAGGTCTTATTTGGCACCCAACAGAGGCAATCCCAGTGGCTCCCTGGGTTAACATCAATGGAAGTGCTGTTAATTCAAGCAAATGTACAGAACCACCCAGTTTGATGGCCATCAGAGCTGAAGGCCAAGTATTCTCATCAAAAAAAAGGTCTTATCCAGATGCTGCATGTGAGAATCCTGGGAATGTTACTGGTGCCACAGCTCATTATTTTTCTGAGTGAAACCATTCAGAGCAGCATCGTAATAACTTTGACATGTGTGCTCCAACTAAAATGATTGTGACCTGGCTGACTTGTATGGTTGCTTAGATCAACGTATCATAATACCATCATGGATGAATAAAAGTTCTTCCTGATGTCAGAAAGAGGGATTTTTATGAAAAAAGTTTTTTTAAATGTGTGCATTTCTCTCTCTCTCTCTCTCTCTCTCTCTCTCTCTCTCTGTGTGTGTGTGTGTGTGTGTGTGTGTGTGTGTGTGTGTGTTTCTAGGAAGGAATCCATTTGTGTGTGTATGAGTGAGTGAATGAGTGTTCTAGGAGGAAATCCTTTTGTAATATTCAAGTAAATAACCATCTTGAAGGACAAGCTAGTATTAACATACCAAAAACCCATTCTGAACAGAGGTTTATTTACCAAGTTAATATTTTGAACTGCTGCACTAGTCTGAAGGTAAGCAGCCAGTATTCCTATCCCACCCTCAGTTATAATTCTACCTTTTCTAGAAAGGGAAAACATGCAGTCTTCTGGATGAACTAAAGTTGCCATCAACTTTCCCCAGTGGCTTTATTGGCTAGGCATGCTGGGAATTGTCTTCAATGAATGGTGGAGGGCAATGGGTTTACCACTGTCGCTATATGCATCTCAGGCTGAGAGAAAACCCCATTGAATTTGGTGATATTCTCAACAGGCATGCACTGGTTTCCTGTTAAGATGGTATATGCCAGCAAATATATGAATCGAAAATGATGCTTAGCTCATGTGAATGAGTAATACAGCCTTCCAGTATGTTAGTCATCCTGACAACAGTGCCGCGGGGTTCGGAACAGATCACCTTGCCCAGCATCTGCCCCTGCCCTCCTCTTCTCAAATATTTTTTAGTGGTAAAAAAAAAGTTTAGCAGCTTTTAAAAGAACAATGTTTATGAAGTTCCTTGGGGAAAGCCAGGAGGTGATGGCCATATCTGATTCAGAAATAACAGTCCCCGATGAGATAGAAGGTAGACATATAAACATATAACCAAAAAGTGAAATATAGATAAATCTGGGTCATTAGGGTAGGCACTAGTATACCCACCAATATTACAACTCCAGAATTCCCAGCCATCAGAATAATTCTGACAATAATGAGATAGAACACAAACATCGGAAACAGCAGAATAAGTCTGACGATAATGAGATAGAAGTCAAGGTCATTTTATGGATCAATGTCAGATTAAGTGCCCAATGCAGAGAATAAGAATAGATGGACTGAACGTGCAGTGAACGTAGTTGAATACTTCACCCAGCCAGCCCTAGGATTTTTATTAGGATCATTGCTTTTTAACTTGTTCCTAAACCATTTGGAGGTAGGAGCAATCAGGAAGGTGGCCAAGTTTTCTAACAGCGTTAAGTTATTTGGAATGGTTAAAAGAAATGCAGCTTTTGAAAGGCTACCAAATGATCTCTTCAAACAACGAAAGCAGGCATTAAACTCACACATATGGTACAAGGTAAGCAACGGAAGTGGTGGACATGGAGGGAGAGAAATCCTGATTTCATTTGATAAGGTCGGGGGGAAAATGTGATTAGCTAAAAATGGAATCCAAAGGGTTTGGTAGAAACTTTAATTAAAATATTTACTGTGACTGTTGTCAAAAGAAACAGCGCTTGTTGGGGATTGTTAGGGAAGCAATTAAAAACAAAGCTGCCAACATAAAAACTGTGTATAAAAATATTCTGGTTGCAGAGAAAGTGAAGAAGGAATAGGGTTTTTTTCCCCTTCTTTTACAATTCTTGAAGCCTTAGTCATCCATTAATGCCAAATGGAGAAAAGGAAATATTTTGCATGCAGCATTATTAAGCTGTGGAATTTGCTGCCGCAAGATACAATGATGCCCACAATTTAGTTTGGTTTGAAAGGGAATTACAATACTAAGAGCATAAGAAGAGCATAGCTGGACAAGCCAAGGGACATTCTAGATCTCAATTTTGTGTGACAAACTGTCTAACCAGATCCAGAGAGCTGGATCCAGGGAGCTCATAAGCACAATCTGGAAGGTGTCTAGAGCAACTACTATTTAAGGAACCACAGTCTCTGATTCAGAAGATCATATGCAGCCATTAAGACTAACAGCCACAGATAGTGCATTAGGGTACATGAATTTATTCTTCATCTTTGGTCTCATCCTCTCTTCATGCAATCTAAGCTGATGGCTATCATTATATAATATTGGAAACAAATTCCAAAATCTGGACGTGAAAAGACCCAAATATGCCAAGACACACACACACACACACACACACACACACACGTGTGTGTGTGTGCGTGTGTGTGTAACCTCCAGGATCAGAAGCAGAGTACATCCAAGTGTGTCATAAGAGATTATTATATATTCTTGCCATATTTATGGGTTCCTATCCAAAATCCACCATTCCTGAGAGAACAATTAATCAGTTGAACAGCTTGCCTTCAGAGCTTGTGGGTACTCCATTGTTGTAGGCTTTTAAGAAGAGACTAGACAACCATTTGTCTGGAATAGTATAGGATCTTCTGCCTGAGCAGGGGGTTGGACAAGAAGATCTCCAATGTTCCTGTTGTTCTATTATTCTGTTAATTTTCCTTATCTGCCAAATACACACCAAATAAAATATCAGGGCAACAGTTTTAGAATTTGCATATTCTAAAGCCATATGTAAACCCTCTTTATTTCAATCTCTGGAATATCTCAGTTGAAGGTGTCGGGGAGTAATAATGGTACATGGAGTTTTTGCTTCACATCAAAATATACAGTCCTTGTCACTTTGCCCTATTCCAAGATATGCTGCATGACAGTTCTCATACTTACACAAACAGCATAATGCTCAAACTAAATAAGAATGATGGTTTTTGTGAGTTGCCAACTTCAGAAAATTTGGAATAGTCATTATGGGGGTTGGTGGAGATGTAGTCTGGCCATCTATCAAACAGATTGCTTTGATGTCCTTATCATGAATACTAATGGGAGATAAGGGGAGGGGCAACAGCTGGTAACTACATTCCTTTATCCCTACAATATACCCCTTCTGGAAAAAGGCCTTTTGATGAAATCAACTTTTAAGCATTCATCATAGTATTAGTGCTTCTATAATTATAGTTATTTCACTGATGGTTTTAAGACTAAGGATGTGTCCAGACTGTCTCTGGGCAGTCTTCAAACCTTATACCATAAACAGACATGAGTTTGTTCTATGGCATTTCTATTGTTGATAGGGTCTGTCAAACTGTAACCAACCCCTAGTGATTCCATAAATAAAAACTCTCCAGTCTGTTCTCTCTCACGCCACTTTAGGCAATTCTTGTGATTGCATTCCTGTAGTTTCCACTATTTTGTATATCCACTTCATGCACTGTAGAATCTTCCTCCTCTTCCTTTCCACCTAGCCCAGCATTATCATATTTTCCATTGATGAATCAGCTCATGTTACATGTCTAAAGAACAATCACTATTATATAGCATTTATAGGCTGCTCCAATCGTAATAGAGAAAGATAATGAAGTAGATATTCAAAAGATGTCATTGGACCATTGAAAGTGCTGGATCTAGCATAGGTTGATGGGCATGATCTGGGATTTGCTTCAAGCAGGAAAAAACTTTAAATTGGCATTGCAAAAGCATTTATTTTAACAGTAAATGTCAATAGCAAAAGTCGTGAACCAATCATTTGCCGAATGTCTTTGACTGCAATTCTCATAAGCTTTAGATTTGCATGACAGTTGATTGGAGATTTTGAGGACAACATGTATCCTGATTAATCCACTGGGCGTGTGTGTGTGTGTGTGTGTGTGTGTGTGTGTGTGTGTGTGTGTGTGTGCGCACATTGGGAATCTCAGGGAAATATTAGTATCTCTTTTATTCCCTTTAATAAATGGTGTGATTTCCTTCTTTTTTCATGAGACGGGTTACATTGTAATAAAAGACTAAGGTGGTCTCTGCTAAGAGATGGTATATAGATTAGTGAAACAGTTTTTATAGCTTTCTGAATTGTTTTTGTTTATTTATAATGGTTGCACAATTTCACCATATTAAACTTTTCGTCTGCAGTTATTCCATTATGCTCATTTTACTTTTGTTCACTGTGTTTTTAATTAATTGCTTTCTGTTTTAATTTCTCAAGTGCTCTTTCTTTTGATGGAAATGTGGGATACAAATCTGATCAATGAAATTTCCTGTTGGAGAAAGAGGAGGCTCTGACTAAACAGCCTGGATTCTCTTTAAGCTTCCCCAGGCAATCCAGAAAGGCTGTAGGTTCCTCATAAACAGCCCCAGAATGAGGCTGCATTGCAGGAAAACCATTGAATATCCCAAACCTGCAGCAAGTGATTCCTTGTTTGTCCTGAGCTTGGCAAGATAGCATGGAGAACCCAATACCTGCCTACCTATACACACAAATGGGCATGGATGGGCAAGTCAACATTTATATATATATTTTTTAAGACAGTCCAGTTCCTAAACCCTTGCTAGTTAAGCTGTATTGAATGATCCACAGGCCATGTTAAAATTGGACAAGAGGAAAGAATCAACATTTTGCAACTATCAGTCTGTACCATTCATTTTAGTATTTCTCTTCCATTTGAAGCTGATAATATCCAGACGCTTACCTATTATTTTCTTTGCTCACAGCTTTCAATCACTCACTGGGTCAGCACACCAGTTAAAATGCCACTCAGATAAATGCCTGGATTAAGTAAATGTTAGCATGTTTAAGGCCAACACTCAGGGATGGACCTTCCTTCCAGAGCAGGGCTTCTTAACTTTGGCAACTTTAAGATGTCCTATATCTTAAAATTGCCAATGTTGAGAACCCTTTGGGAAGGTTATGGGAAGAAAGAGTTTGTCCTTTCTAAAAAGAGAAAGAAGGAGGGAGGAAAGGAAGGAAGGAAGGAACACCATGCTAGTTCCTATGAAAATTTAGAATTGGGTTTCCTTTTTTATGCACTATTTTAATTCTACCTGATGCCTTCCTCTGAATTGGATATGAATTCTTCTCATTTCCTCCTGAAATCGGAGAAGAAGTGGGGTGCAGAAAGAAAAGAGGGAATGGATGGATGTGTTACAATCTTGAAGGAGGAAATCAAATTCTAGAAATCTCCCAAAGATTTGGAAGTTTTTGCATCAAAATTCTGAATTCAGAATCAGTTAAAAATGGGTTTAAAAACATCTAGGGGGATGAATTTGGACCTGTAGGATCTAACATTCCACTTCCTTATAGAATCATAATATGTGAAGGATTTCCAACTAGTATTGGGGTTTATGCAATAAAGCATTTTTCTGCATCAAGGGGAATAAAGAAAAAAAGTGAGGAGGTTTTTCTTTTCCTTTTCTTTTTTTATCTTAATTCAACAATTCCAATTCTAATTTCCAACACTAGAACTCTTCAAAAGTATACATAGGATTGTTCTACTTGTTGTTCTGCTTGTTTCACTTTATTGTTCCTTATGCATGCAATTTTATTCTAGGCGTGGCATCACTGAGGAATTATTGTTTATAGTTCAAAAATAACCATTGCTTTTCTCCTTGGTCTATATCTCTTTTCTCCCTTCTTCACATTTTCTGTAAGAAAAAAATCCTATGGCTTTTGATTGTTTTCATTAATTGGTTTTGTGATCCTGCCAAACCATGGCTGATCTTCACTTTTGTTTGCTTGCAAAAGCAATTTTCTCACTGTAGTTCAAGAAGTTATTTTCCTTCAAATATTTTTTAATTAATTAGTTTATTATTTAATGGGCTTCTCGGGCTCCTCAACTCAAACAATAATTTTTGGATAGCAATATTACAGTATACTCTTTGCTTCTTTAATGCTTGATTGTTTATTTGATTTAAATCCTCCAGAAGCTGACGATTGTATACACTGTACTCCTACTTCATTTTGTCTGGAAATAATACTGTGAGTTTCCATGTCTGGGTGTCATGAAGAGGGATGAATTTGGATCTATGGGATCTAATGTTCCACTTCCCTATAAAGTATGGGAGAGCCATGAAAGAGAAAAGTAGAGTTTGGGGTTGTTGTTTTTTCCTAATTCAATAATTACATAATTTCCAAAATCAGTTTAACATCTTAATCATTGAAATGTATTTCCTTGGAGTAAATGGGACACACACACACACACACACACACACACACACACACACAAACCTGAGGATTAACTGGGTTTAAGTTTATCATGATAAACTATAGCTTTGTGCATGTTTAAAATATGTCTTGTCTTCTCTCTTCTCCTACTCTTTTAAACTGAATTTTGGAACCTTTTCCCATTCATTGTTTGCCTTTTTTTCTTCGTTTCCAGGCATAACAAAACCCAAAGTCATACAACTCATCTTTAACTTTATGTCTAATTTTGGACGTCTCCCCATTTGAGAACCAAATTTGGGGTAGAGACCTTTTTGTCAAGCACTAAATCTATTCATGGCATTATGTAATAAAAAACCAAATTTAGCACAGATGGAAGTTTAAAAGATCATTGCCCACATAGGAGCAGGTCTTTCCTTTTTCCAGGGCACTGGGCTTTTAGTTTGCTGTAAAAGCCAATTTTTTCCTGAAATTAAAAGGTTTATAAATATATAGAAACTACTTATAGGCTACTCATATATCACATTACACTACAATTTAAGAGAGAGAGAAGTAGGGAGAGAGAGATCAATAATCAAAATGCCTTGATCTGCTTGTAATACTAAATCTTAACTGGTAAAATCATACATATATGAGAGACCAAAAAACCCACATTATTTTGTGAATATCAAGTTTTAGACAATAGTCAGAATTTTCATAGTTATCCTGCACAAGTTCTCTCCATTTAGGGGCCAGATTATATACAAATACAATCTGTATACAAATGCAATATGTCATACAAATAAAATTCTATCTAGCAGTCTGTATTCTCTGTCAATAATCATGTTGGCTAAGTTTTCTAGGAGCTGTAGATACAACTGATCTGAAGGACAACGTATTGGGAAAGTGTTTTGCCATGGTTCTAACTATTAGTCTTGGAATTGGAAGGTGGAATTAAAATCACGGAGTCCAGCTGCCTCCTAAAGGAAAAACAGATAATGAGGTCCTGCTGTCCTCTTGTTCCATATAGGTAATCTGTGGCCAAGATGAGGCAACAGAAGAGGAAGAAGAAGAAAATGGAAAATCCTCCAAAGCTCAACAAAGACCCCGAGTGCAAAAGAAAAAAACCCAAGTCTCCTTAAAATCCTCTGTAACCCCATCTTACTTCCAGAATACAACTCTCTTAGAATTGGCCTCCAGTAATGCACCAGAATTTTGGAATATCTTAGATAGCTTGTCCAAGCAGGGAAAAGGCAAACAATCTCGTGGAAGAAGAGATTCCCTCACCAACCCTAGTCAGTTCAAGAAAATATTTGGGTGGGGTGATTTCTACTCCAACATCAAGACAGTAAAACTCAACCTCTTAATTACAGGCAAAGTGGTTGATCATGGGAATGGCACAGTCAATGTGTTCTTTCGGCATAACTCCACTGGTCATGGGAACATCTCAGTCAGCTTGGTGCCACCAAACAAAGCAGTTGAATTTGATCTTGAGCAACAAATCTTCATAGAGGCAAAAGAATCAAAGATCTTTAACTGCCGGGTGGAGTCTGAGAAGGTGAGCAAAGCGAAGAAGACTACCCTGTGCACTTATGACCCTTCTAAAACCTGCTTCCTAAACCACACACAGAGCCAGGTCTCCTGGGTTTGCTCCAAGCCATTCAAAGTTATCTGTATCTACATAACCTTCTACAGCATAGATTACAGACTTGTGCAAAAAGTGTGTCCTGACTACAACTACCACAACAATGTTCCTTATTACCCCTCTGGGTGATGACATACCTCTTTTGAATTTAAAGCAACTCATGTCTCAAATGTCACTTCATTGGGGACTGGGGAAGAAAAATAGACTATGAAAAGATTAAACCATGCTTCACCAATGCCAGACATACACCTGACTTCTACTAAAAGACATTGAGTTTGGAGAAGAGATTGAGAGAACATGAATGGACATATCATCGTTGGAACACTTTACCCTTTCATATATACATTTAGCCAAAATATTTCAGTGCTTATGGTGGAAAGCCCAGACTGCACTTTCATTTCATCATTGCTATTTAACAAGTGATGTAATCCATCAGGGGGTACTACTGTTGAGGTTTGTATCTGTCAACAACCACATTTGGGGGAAGCAATCTGTAGGAGGTTGTGTATCAAAAATGCATAAAGCTCAAGCAAATAGTGGTCATGGTCAGAGTCAAAAGTGAAAGAGGCCATATTTTGCCTTTTGATGTGTCTTTTTCTCTTTTTGTTACTGCTTTTTCTAGTTTCCCTTTGCTTCTTTCTCAGCATCCCTGTGACTGTTGCTAAGAGAGAATATTCTTGCCTGAAATTAAACTTTGGAATCATTCATAGAAATTAGATGAGATAAGATCCTTCTTGACTAAGCCACGTTGTTCACCCAAAGGTTAACTTTATGAATGGGTGCTGTTTAACACTTTTTCCAGTAACAGGGACCCCCATGGGTCACATGGATGATATCAGGGTTTCAGATGGGAGAGATCCAATGGCACCTTGGTAGAAATAAACTATTTTTTTTTTACCACATCCACTTCCTTGCCTAAGCATTTCACCATCTCATTTATCCCCTTGCATTTTATCCAGTTTAATATCTCTAAGTTTAATTTTAACTCACTAAAAATTAACAGCCAGTAAGAGGAGCTGAATAAAAAAGACTTAGAAGGCTCTATTGGGATATCTGTATCTGAGTTCTCAGATGGCACACTACAGTTTAAGGAGTATTTTTCATCTCTTGGGATTGATCTGTCTTATTTCTCTTTTTGCCACTCTTCAAAACAGCTAAAATTCTTCTGCTTTCCCAGCCTGCCCTCTCTACTCTGATCCCTGAACATTTCTAAGTCTGAAACTAAAAAATTGAATGGAAGCACTAGAACATTCAGCATTCCAAAGGGCCACTGCTGGGACTTAAGTTGTAAAAGATCCACTACTTGACATAGTGGTGGGAAACCTGATCCCTTACCACTAATACTATATATATATATATATATATATATATATATATATATATATATATATATATATATATATATATATTATACATACATATATATATATATATATTTGCTCCCAGAAGCACGGAGCTAGAGCCTGAAGAAGACGAATGAGACTTCACAAACGTTGCCAAGACATTTCCAATTTTACACGGAGAAAACCCAAACAACCAAAGACCTACATATAAACACCTGTGAAAACCTCAGAAAACATATATATATTGGGTTTTCTCCCGTAATTGGAAGTGTCTTGGCGACGTTGACGAAGTCTCATTCGTCATCTTCAGGCTAGGTGTTTACTCCCAGAAGCACGAAGCTGTAAACACCTAGCCTGAAGATGACGAATGAGACTTCATCGAAACGTCGCCAAGACACTTCCAATTTTACGTGGGAGAAAACCCGAATAACCAAAGATCTACATATATATATATATATATATATATATATATATATATATATATATATATATATATAAATATATTGATCCTAATTGCATTCTTATGGGTCAATTTTCCTTGATCAGAACACAAAGATAGTTTATGTGATGTGATAATATCTCTATCAAAACACTGAGGGTTTGGGTCAGATAGTGCCAGAGAAAATGAATGTTACCCAAATGGAATCATAACGTTGTGCCTTTGATTTAAATTAATATTAATGATTTTTTTAAAAAAAATATTAAAACAGATTTGGTCAGAATCTGCAGAAACAAATTGGGAAGAATTGGATTGGGGCTGAGTCATAGCAAGAACTTCAGCAGCAGTAAATATGACTTGAAGATGGAGAAACTTTTTCATTCATCTACATCTACTTAGTCTTAAGTCCCCTGAAATGTTGGAAGCTTGTATCTGCTTCTTGATTATTAGATTTTGCCAGCATTGGGTATTGCTGCTTTAGTGGGGGACGGGACCATACCTTTTCAATTACATTCTCTTCTAATATTTGAGACAGGGAGGATAAAGTAGAAGGACAAGGCACATCCTCGCATTACTGGACAAGGCAAGATTGATTCAAATCTGGGTGAAGCTGTCTCAGGGGAAAGATAGCTTGTTTGCTAAGAATTGTGAAATTGGTCCTTGGCTGCAGCCTTGCAGAGTTCACACCACTTCTCTAAGGCAGAAAATGTCATATTGGAAGAGACAGGTAGATTCAAGAAATTAGGAAAATGGTACTGAGAATATACCCCTCGGTGGGATTTAAGCACTGCAGAAAGATATTATTTACTATTACAAGATTATGAGAAAATATGACAGATGGCACTTTAGAAATGGCTTTCCCCAATCCAACGTTGTCAGAATGTGTTGAACTACAGGAGTTATCCTCATCTGCATGGCACCAGGTTGAAGAATCCTAGTCTAAAGGTTACTCTAAAGGATGAGTTAATTATTTGGTTCCAGCTGTAAATGCTTTTAGAATGTTGAAAGATATAGGGGATACATAGAAAAAGATCCCAAATATTTTTAATAGCAATTTTCCCCTTGAGATGTGAAAAGGGGGTGGAGAAAGATATACCACTTGTAACATCTGCATTGATAACCATTTCCACCCCACTGGTTAACCCTTCACATATTTTAGATCCTGGCTTAATTGTCTTCGGAGAGTCTCTATTTAGCAGAAAATAGGCACACATTTCAATGCTAGGGAGCCTTGTGCTGAGTAAATTTGCCCCCCTATCTTTTTACCCTAAACGCACCGCTAGTCATCTATAAAAGAGATTTAGCAAGCCTCCTACAGAGAACTTGGTCTTGGATGGCTACATATTTTCTAGCTGTAGTTTTAACATTCTGAGAAGAGAGAAATAACAAAGGAAAGGATAGAAAAGAAAATCAGAGTCCACCTTTTTCTAATGCCCTGCCCAAGCAACCCTTTTTTTTAATGACTTAGTTGATGATCATCAATATATAGCATGCATGAAGGTAGAATTTGGTGCTATTCAAATTCAGCCGGTAAGAAATGATACTATTTCTCAGTCCCCAAATTTATGCTTTTTTTCCCAAAGAGAAATTCATTATTCTTTCATTACAAATGGATATACCTTCACATCAGGGAAAGATGCCAAATTTGTTTGAAATCCTGCATCTGTACCAAATGCTTTCTGATGCTCACTGGCACAGAAGCACATGGAGGGACTGTAGGGCAATGAACACAGCAAGTGGCAGTCATAAAGAGCTTACATGCACCTGGGCATCTCTTGGTCCTCAGAAAAAGCATCTGCAGCCAGCCCAATTAAAATAAAATTAACGTTAGGGGGAAGAAAATAAGCTTGTGTTAAGCTTCTAAAGGGTTCTTTGCTTCAACAAAGGTTTGTGTAAAGCATCCCGATGAAACTGTTTCACAAAGCAGTGTGGAACCCTTGCTTATAAACATCAACAAAGCAGCCACTTTACTTCATTTTATCTCAGTTCCGAGGCCTCTCCTGGCAGTTCCAACAGACAGAAAAGATGTTCTGCATATCCCTAAGCAGAGGACAAAACCTCTAATGGCTGTTGGAATGGCTGGTCAAAGCTCTGAGGCAATGTTAATTTGCTTGATGTGTCACCACATCTGAAGATGTGCCTCACATGCCCTCTAATAAAAATTTTCAAAATTTAACATCCTCCTCCTCCTCACATAAAATTTCAGCTTGTTTAAGATCTCACAAAGTACCATGTGAATACATTACAATCCTGTGTCTCTGATTCTAGTAAGAATGCAGGATAAGACTATCACCATCTCAGGAGATTACAAATGATTTGTGGGGGGAGAGCAATTTAGCCCCCAGGGGATGCCACTTGGGACATGAAAAGGTTGCTGACTACTGACAACCACTGTGCAAATGCAGTACACAGTCAAGTTAGTTATACATAGGTACTTCCATGCCTAATACAGCAAATTCACTTGTAGAAATATTTCCCAGGATGTATTTTGGAGTTACTAATTCAGCTTTTCTGGTTTCAGATTTGAGGCTTCGTTTTAACATTAGACCTAGACTCATTGGATTGCCCCAGACAATTAATCCTGAATGGACTGCCTATGCGTTGATGACCTACCTCACAGGTTATTGTCATAAGAGATGAGATTATAATTTATAGAATCTTTGGTGCTATCAAACAGCCTTCCCCAAAGTGGTGCCCACCAGAAGAACTGAACTTCAGTTTCCACAATCCCCAGCTAGTATGGATAATGCTGTGGAGTTATGGCCCCATATCTTTAGGAAACATGAAGCTGTGAGAAATTGCTATTTAAAATGTTTGGAAAAAGTTTTGCTTCTCTTCTGCTTTTTCCAAGTTTCAATGCTGCTCCCATCAATCTACCTAACATTCATCTTTCTCCAAGGGTTCTCCTGCTTCTTTGTGCCAGATCACTATTTTGCCTACAGTTTGCTCCATAATTTCCTCTTTCTCTCTGATTAAATGGCCACACTGATTGTATCATGTATTTATTTTTAATACTGTCATTGAAATGGAGAATAAAGCTTCCTTCTGCATCGCAGGGGTGCAGTATGAAAAGTGGCTTTTGGTTTTGTTATGAAAGTTAACAGAAACCGCTTTTCTCTAGGGTAACAAATTTATGAAGAGCTGGATCATAAAAATGCATCGAATGAGTTCTAAAATGCAGAATTTGGGGGAAATGGGTTAGTCTTGTCTATGGAGGGATTTTTTTTGGTCTGAATTTTGCTCTTCAGCAACTTTGATTTGGTTCATATTTGATGGATGCCCTTCAAAAATGGTGTTCACAAACTAAGAACACGATTTTGCAAACTTTTTCAGGCTGCATTAACCTTTTACTTAAACAGATAATTGGCTGTGTTTTTCCCCTTATTCTCTCAAGAAACGCCCCTAAAATTCTTATGCCCTACCCCACCACTATAGGGGTGAGTGTGTGTATGTGCGAGACTTAATCAATGAGTTAGTGTTGGCTACTGGTGACTGCTAGGACATGTCCTGTAGTTTTATTGGCAAGATTTCAGAAGTAGTTTGCCATTTCCTCCTCCTTCCTAGGACTGAGGAAGAATGACTAGCTCAAAGTCACCCAGTTGGTTTCATGCCTAAGTTCCTAGCCTGATGCCTTAATCATTGCATCACATCTCTTCTCCACTGAGCTGTAGGGATCCACATAACATAATTTGAAAAACTCTGACTTAGATGCTATTTTTGCCAAAGAAGTGCAACCAGTAACAATTACTAACATCAAAAGAGAACATTCTAGGAGGACTTCAGTTCCCCCACAAATTAAAAAAAGAAGTCAGATGTGTTTGATGAAGAATGAACATCTATATCAAATGATATTTTTGCTAGCGTTTCTCTAATTTTAAGGTAAGTTGTTTACAACTTACCTTTTCTCCAAAAAAGATATGTCATTCCCATTTTTTTTTTTAAAAAAAAACTCACTTGGATTCATTGCTCCTTTTTTGAAATGGGGTTTTAAATTCCATGATCCATTTTGAGCGGCATCTGAGCAATTGGCATCAGGCTCAGAGTCTTGAGTAACTGCCAGAGTAAAAAATAAAATAAAATAAAAATGACTTCCTAAGACTCCTTATATTTTTCTCCCTTTCAACACAAAATAAGCCTGAACTTTCATTCTGGCCCAGATTTAAGCTCATAGTATTAATGATATAACATCCTGCTGGAGAATGTGAGCAAACAGTATTCGTTACGCCAAATCACCCAGCTTTCTAAAGAGGTCTGCAATGTCCAGATAATTTAATTTAATTTAATTTTCTCTTAAACCAGGACTCAGCTCTGCATTTGAAGTAGGTTGTTTTCCAAGGAGTCCCTCCTGCTTCAGGGGGATTACACCTAGTAACATTTTGGTATCAGGATAGGATTGGTGGGGCAGGGAGAAAAACACAGAATAAATGGTAGTTGGAGATGATTTATTAGGCTATTGTCCCAATCCAATTCCACTGAACAGCAGAAGGATGCACAGATGCCAGAGCATCTGTGGAGCTGCTCAGTGGCAAATGCCCAATTGTGCAAAATTGCTGAAATATATAAGTAACACTTTAAGATCTACATGTGTTACACCACTGGATATGGTCTGTGGTGTTTTAAAAGATACAACTATATTCCGAACACATCTGAGCAAAGTACTTGGTGCAAATCAGAGTACATGTGTAGTGCAAAGAAAAAAATAAGAAATCAGAAGAGAATCAGATCATTCTCAAAATAAAATTTGATATGCAACACATTTAACACAAAAACAGCCAGCAGTACTGCTTAATAAAGATGCTGCAAGGGCAATTTGATGTCCATGTTTTGAATTACCACTCCTGGAAGGAAGAAGCTTTATCTCAATCTTTATTATTTGACAGAATCAGCTTCTATCTTGTGAGAAGAAACTATCTTAGTCAGAATATGAACTTTGAAGATCAACAAGAAGGGCTAGCTATAATGACTGCAAAACATTGCAACAAGTCCTTATGATACCATTGTGCGTCGGTGGGACAAAAACCACTAATCATCTGTTGGAACTTATGGAGGACCCAAAGCTGTATTCATTTTAGCGTGCACACATTCACAAAAAATATATATGAGGGATCTAAAACTGATTATTACCTCTCATGACTGTTACATTTCTCAGTTTGAATAGAGTTAGTAAATATTTTATACAGGGACATAATATTTATATAAACCTGAACCTAAAGCTGAGTACCAATTGCTCTAGTCCTTGGGTATCAAATTTGTGGCATCACGTTGCCGTCACATGACGTTTCGTGACTTTTTCCCCCTTAGCGGAGCTGGAGTGGGCGTGGCCTGCACGTGGGCCACCAGTTTGACACCCCTGCATCTAGTCTATACTATTTATCTCTTTGACTGAGATACAATTGCCTTTGAGATAAACATTCATTTAACACATAATCATCATATTTGGGTGAAATACAATAACACATGAAAACAATTACAAATAAAGGATAAGCTTTGGTTCAGTTCCTCCTAAACAAGAGCAAATAACCCTGAGTTTTTCCATACAGTCTATGTACCCAACATGCCGCAACATTAATGACTTCCTACATTTTGAAAATCCTACAATGTGAATCCCAATTGTGTTTTACTGTGGCAAATGTTTTGCCCTCTGCGTTAATACTCCCTCAGCTGGGAACTGGGAACAGCAAAAACCCTATGAAACAAGGGCAGGGCTGAGGAAATCCAAAAAATATTTGGTGATCAATAGCACTGTTAAACAAAATGCAAAAGGGAAGATGTCCACACTTTTTCTAAAAGTTGGAATTATATTACATTGAGGGTTGGGGGTTGATAGGTCTTTAGAAAAATTAATAAGCTAGCTTTCAAAAAAAAAAATTCAGGGGGAGGCAGAGGCAGAGAATCTGGTTTCCAAAACTGAAAATGTCAGAACTTGATGGTCTCTCCAGCTTTCTGATCACATCAGGAGCAAAGGCTGTATTTATTCCCATTTACAGAAGATGCTTCCTGCTCATTTGCTAATAAATAGATTCCCTTGTCTCACTGAGAAAGGAGGGAAAAAAGTCCTCTAATTTAAATTTAATGAGCCTCTAAAGCTAGAGCCTCCAATAACCTTTGCTCCAGCTTATCCAGAAAAGCAGCCGCTTAGAACAAACACCTAAGTCAAATCTACCATGCTTAGCTGTTAACAGTGAAAGGGAGCTAGCACAGCTGCCCACGCTCACTGCAACCATCTGCCTGGCTGAACTCCTTATAAAGGACAAGGAAAAAGAACAAAAACCAGAAGTAACTGGGAGACCAAAGGGGAATATGTTTGTGTACAAGGAAAAAAAAACCAGTAATTATGTGAAATGGAAAATTGGGGTTCACTTCTTTAAGATCTCATACTTCTATATTCACAGCACTAAAGAAGCCAGCTTCTACTCTTCACGTCTGCATCCAACTAAAGATGAAGATCACATCAGATCAAATCAGAGTGCTGCAGAGTAATTTTAAAAAAAGTTTCAAGGTGCACAGCCCAATGGGGATGAATTAAATTACTCAGAATTGGCGTGGCATACAATTAGGTAGAGCTGCCAACCCAAAGAGGGAAACAGAAAGAAATGTAAGATCATGAGCAAGACAACACGTCCACTTGCCTAATACTGCTTGATTCAGGAGCGGGTATCCTATTTTAATCTGGGATTTGCATTTTCAATTTCTTTCTTGCTAGAAGATGCAAGGAGCTTGTCAGATAAGGAAGTGAGACCACTGGAGTAGGGATGAAATTTTTCAGCCCAGTTTTCAGCAGCATAAATCAAGGGTGAACAACCTATAGTCCTGCAAATATTGATGAATTGCTATTCCTAGTAGCCAGTCAGCATGGCTAACAATGAAGGATGCTAAAAGTTCAGCATTATCAGTTCAACAATACTAAAACATTGTTCCCTAATCTTTGTTCGGTTCCAGCTGACACAGTTCTACATGGTGCAAAAATAACTTGCTATCCTTTGGCAAATTTAACTGCTTGCTTTCTGTTTATGTATAGCTGTTTTGCATTCAAATAAGAAAACAATATAGCTATGAAAAACTTTGAATAACACTCAGCCAGTACTTTGTAACAGTGACTTTGTTTCTGTTTTTGACACCTTCCAATTTTTTTCTGCATCCTTTCTAATCTTGTTACTGGATTTTTCCCACTCTTCCTTAAAGAGCTCTTGTTGCTCAAAAATATTCTGACGTCTTCTTGCATGCGGAGTCTGTCAACCATGTCCAAATCTGAGAACTCTGAAAGCTATTTCCAAACAATTATTTTTCTTTCTTGTAAAAATTCAATGGTTAATTTGAAGACATATTTTGGATTGCTGCCTTGCTGAAATATCCAGTCTTTTTTCATTTTCAACATCTTTACTAACAGAGGGATATATGCTTGAAGATTGTGATAAAATCTTTCCAAAATTACATGAAAACTGGTCAGATCTGCAAAGCAGAACCCATAGAGAAATGCAAATGATCTTCTGAAAAGTTTGGCTGAAAAGTTGAGGTTGGAATATGCTGTACACAATTGTACAAATATTGTTTGTACAATTCTGCTTGGGTGAATCATTATTAGAAAAAAAATCTTTTCTCTGAATTCATGAGAAACGTGACTGTCTAAAAACCGCAAAGAAAAAAACTCAATAAGCTTGAAACAGTTTTGTTGAAGAAATCCTTTGGACAGATAGAACAAAAATGGAACTGCTCAGTCTCAACTGAACAAGTTATATTTGGGGGGGAAAGGTGATGCATTTGAAGAAAAATATTCTTGCCAGTTGTTAAGCATAAGGGTGGCTCTATTATGCTTTGGGTTTATGTGACAGCCTGTGGCACAGGAGATATTGGGTGGGTGGAAAGAAAAATGTGTTCAACTAAATATCAACATAACTTCGAAACTAATGTTCCAGAATTAGGGAAAAAACTGAAATAGAAAAGAGGGTGGATATTTCACTAAGACAGTGATCCAAAACATACCTCCAAATCAACCATGAAGTACTTATAGAATATTCCATCCTGAATATAATTGAAATTCTAGAATGATCTCAAACTTGCAGTGCATGCAGGGAAAACTACAAAAATTGAAAAACGAGATTAGAAAAGGTTTTAGCTGGCTACAGGAAATGTTGAAAGCTGTTAATTCTGCCAAAGAAGGTATTTACAAAGTATTGACTGAAAAGGTTCCAAACTTTTGCATCTGCCATATTCACTCATTTCTTATTATGAATACGTAAACGGTTGTATATAAATAATAAATATGCATTCATATTTGCAAAATAATGTCATGTTATCATGTGGTGCTTGTGCTAGCTATTGTTCATTCATAGATTTATTGAAACATATTGTACAATTTGACTAAGGTTGCCTAAAATGTTGCATGTAACTACATAAGCTTTTAGTCATAATTAAACTGGATATAAACGTAACTGAGTGGAGTGAGATTTCCAAGTATATTTTTTTATAAAGCCAAGTGGTAGAAGATAGATTTCTGAATGTTAATGGTTTCAACATCCCCAGCTAGCATGGCCAATGTTTCACAGATGAAATATGTTGTATTCCTATGGCCTTTGCAGAGCCATCGTTTCCTCATCTCTGATGAAAAGCTTCCATTGATGAAATGCTATCAGCTCATTCAAGCTTGCAAGTTTAATAAGCTTATTAACCAACTACAGAGTACCACTAAATAAAGCCCTAGCACTTCTAAGCAACAGTGTTATGACATAATTGCTCAATGTCACGCAATGAATTTTATGAACTAGTAATGTAGATAACAACCCCACCTATTTCCAATATTCTAATATTTTTACAATAAATTCATTAAGGAAGAAGAAATACAATGTTACCGAATATTGTTCTGAGTGTTAGTATAGACACAATGGTACTTGGAATTGGCTATGTGGAGGCATATTTTTCCTCACTAGACGACAAAATCTTTTTTCTATAATACTACTATATATAATATAATACTTGACAATATAGTATCAACAGTAGAGACATTCAAATTTCTAGGTTCTACTATATTGCAAGATCTAAAATGGACAGATAATATCAAAAACATCATCAAAAAAGCACAACAAAGAATATTCTTTCTGTGCTAACTTAGGAAGCTCCCAAGGAGCTGCTGATCCAGTTCTACAGAGAAATTATTGAGTCTGTCATCTGCACCTCTATAACTGTCTGGTTCGGTTCTGCAACCCAACAAGACAGACACAGACTTCAGAGGATAATTAGAACAGCAGAAAAAATAATTGCTACCAACCTGCCCTCCATTGAGGACCTGTATACTGCACGAATCAAGAAGAGGGCCGTGAAAATATTTACAGATCCCTCACATCCAGGACATAAACTGTTTCAACTCCTACCCTCAAAACGATGCTACAGAGCACTGCACACCAGAACAACTAGACACCAGAACAATTTCTTCCTGAATGCCATCACTCTGCTATATAAATAATTCCCTCAACACTGTCAAACTATTTACTAAATCTGCACTATTATTAATCTTCTCATCATTCCCACCACCCATCTCCTTCCACTTATGACTGTATGGCTAATTTTGTTGCTCGTATCATTATGGTTTTATTGGTATTGTTTCCTGATTGCTTATTTGTACCCTATGACTATCATTAAGAATCATACCTTAGAATTATACTATCATACCTTAGAATTCTTGATGAAGGTATCTTTTCTTTTATGTACGCTGAGAGCATATGTACCAAGACAAATTCCTTGTGTATCCAATCACACTTGGCCAATAAAAAATTCTATTCTATTTTATTCTATTTTGCAAGTAAAAATAGACCATCAGAGACATGCAAGATATTTATCCTTTTCTATGTTGGAGAGACCCCATTCTCATTGGTGCTGAAACTCCTCCACACCACGGTAGGAGGAGTTTATTTATTTATTTATTTATTATTTATCATATTTATTTCCTGCCCACCTCTTGGCTCAGGTGACATAATGCTCAGCTCCCAATATTATGCAGTCCTTGACTTGCAACCAGTCACTTAATAACTGGAAAAAAGAACTTATGTTCTGGTTCTGGTTCCAAAGTTCCAATGGACCCATCCAGCAGTCACATGAGCACACATTGGGCACTTGACTTCACAATTGCATTTGTGGCTGCTTGTGATGTCATGCTGTCATGGGACTGCATTTTATGATGGTTTTGCCATTAAAAACTGGAACTTTTTTCTTGATTTTAGCAAAACTGTGTCATAGGTAACAATGGGTTCACTGAACAATTTCTATATTTGCACTTATGACTATTTTGTTCACATCTTTGACCATAATGATCACGGAAGAAAACATCATTAAATTGGGTAGGCTCCATTTATGGTCATACCTCTACAATTGTAAATGTGTGCAGCTATTCTGGGGGATGGGAAGAGATTTGAGGTTGTGTAATTGGGCCTTCTGATTTGTCAAAGGGCTGCAAAAGGATGTATGATGACACGACATAATCACCAAAAGGAATTTTTTTCAGTCTGTGTTTGGATATTAATTTTTTTCTTTAAGAGTGGGAATTGGAAAAGGAGACTTCGGTGAGGTAAATATTGTACCTCCTGAGCTCATTCTTAATACCCTTGCTCCTGAAAATGATCCCAAATTATCCAATGAGGCGCTTATTTCAGTTTGGAATTTTGCTGGATTTTTTCCCTGGCTTTTTAGAGAGTTTTTAAAGAGTGAGGAGTGGTTTGCTTCCCAGAGATTTTCCGCTCACTTCTGAAATCTTGAGGGTGAAAATGCAATTGCCACATCAAAAACAAGGCTTCCATTGACCTGGAAAATAGCCATTTAGGAATTTGGAGGGAGTAGGGAGTGGGAGGGATCTGAGGGAAGGAAAAAAATTATGCAGCTGAAATTTGGGCATTTTGCCACCAAAATTCAGTAGTGCAAGCTCAAGGACCTAGGGAGCTATCTGGAGAGCTGGCACTAAGGATAGTAAGTAGCTTGCGGGTTGCCCACTTTTATGCTACTTGGATCTTTTCCTCTTTAATAGAAGTTTCTGCAATAGGGAAAAGACAAAGGAAGCAATGTGAAAATATTTGCTAGTGGAAGATTGTATCTTATCTCCTCCACCACTGAAGTTTTATGATCGAGGCTGGGCAATGGCATGATAGGTTTCTAACCTGGAAAAAATCCACTTGTAGGTAGTTATTTGATCCTATTACAATAGTATGTTGTGTTGTCCACTTGTTTCTGAAGCAAAGTGAGTTAATAAGGTAACCATAGTAGCATGGTTTAAATTTTCATAGCAGCAATTTGAGGGAAAGAGATAAAAGGAATCTATGCCATATTATCAGTTTTATTTTATTTATATTGATTTTGCTCTGATCTCTCAAAAAAATCTTCAATAAGGCAGTTTACAATAGCAATTCTGTAGTAAATTAAGCAAAGTATACAATAATACAGAAGTAAATAATAGATTAATTATGATTATGTGACACGTCTCATCGCTTAACACCCACATAAATAAAATTTTCTCTGTGATGTTCTGCTCCTAACCTGGTCCTTCAGTTTATTCTTCTCATTATAATTTAGTCCATTGCCTTGGTATTGGTCATACTCGTCTTCTCTTTCCTTTCATCTTTCCTAGCATTAGAACATTCTCCAGAGAGCTAGTTCTTCACCTAATAAGTCCACAGCAAGATAATGTGGGCCTGTTCATTTGTGCCTCAAGTGAAAAATCTGGGTTGATTTGTTCAGTGATCCATTTGTTTGTTTTCTTGCTGTCCACAGTATTTCCAGGAATCTTTACCAATACCAGTGTTCCAAAGATCAACATTCATTCTATCCAGCTGCTTTAAAAGGTTCACTTCCATAGATTGCCACTGAAAATACCATTGCTTGCAGTGTTCTGATCTTTGTAGGTGGAGACTTATTACAGTATCTGAATAATATTTCCAAAGTCTAGCAAAGTGCTAGTCTTTGGTATATATCTTGACTACTACTTGTTCCTTTAATGTTGATGATTGATCTTAAAAGCCAGAAAATATCCAGCATTTTGATATCTTCATTGTCGGTTCTAAAATTGTTATATCTGTTATTGTAAGTTTGGTTTTCCTTATATTTAATTTTAGTCCCGTTTTTTATTGGACATCTTGATTTTTATTGTTAGATTTCTACTAGAATATATATTTTAAAACCTGGAATGTTATGTTAATACACAGCTTGTTCATTTTATATTTAATTTTCTCTGATTTTCCTCTTAAGAGTATTCTTCACCCCCAAGTGACCAGTAGTATCACCATCATCATAGATTTATGATTACAGATGATTACTTAAAAGCAACAGCAGCAGCAGCAACAAAAATGGGGAAGGAGAGGGCCAGCCCACTTTCCTTTGAGGTATAAATTATCCCCTATAGATCAACAAGATGGCAGAAGGAATTTCAAGGTCATTTGTGAGAACAATGTGTGGATTACAGCTCCCAGCATTCCACACACACCTTAAAGTTGCTGAGGTTGAAAAACACTGTCCTGGAGTTCCAACGCTTGAAAAATTCTGTGCGCTGTGTGTACACGTGCAAAATTATTTTAAAAATAAGATATCACCATGATGAACAGGAAGAGCTGGAGACAATAGGATCCTTCACTTTGAATATACCTCCGTAGAAGAGACACTAGGAAGCAAAGTCTGCAGTCATTGTGCCCTGTTCATTGTGAGCTATTTAGGGCCATCTGGCTCTCCACAGTTTGGAGGCCAAGTGCTGGCATATTCTGAGTCTTCATCAAATGCAGCAAGCAAACAACTACAAAAAAAAATAATAAACCTCACAGAAAAAAAAAAGCAATTATTGGGCAAGTGACTTGCCGAATAAGAAGCTGCTGCCAAAATAATATGTCATATTGCAGGGAAAAAGTTGAAGAAAAAATTATCCGCCTCCACATCTGGGACTGTTTCTGTTCTCTTCAAAGGCCAAAGAAGAGCAGGACAGAGGTGGGGGTGCCTGCACAAGTCTCCATGTTGACAAAAAAAGTCATCTCTCACAGAGGGGGGAACTGGATAGCTGCCACCTCACCGCTTTCAGATTCCAATTTTGGCTGGTGCAGTTTGACCCTTCAAGAGTCACTTTCCTGGGGTGATGCAAAAAATAATAGATTCCTGTCGTGTCTCTGACACAGTGGTTTATTTTTGTGCTTGTAATGGAGCTTGAGGAGCAGCAACAGCCATGTTGAATGCTAGCCCTAAGAGGCCACTGGTTAAGTTGACTGAATAAAGAATATTTTTCTCTGCTTACAGAACATTATTATGAATCGAAAGATATGTATTTTCTCAAAGCAGTTGCATCGCACTCTTTACTTCTGAGACATTAGAAGTCTAAAAATGTCCTAATTTCCTTTGAAATGATGCTATTCTAGGCTGGTGGTATTTCTGTGAGGCAAGAACTTTTATTTCCATGTATATGCTGGCAGTGAGGAAGAAGTGGGATTCGTATAAATAACAATTGCTGGAACTGGGTATGTCTAGTCTGATGAAAAGAAGGACTAGGGGTGACATGATAGCAGTGTTCCAATATCTCAGGGGCTGCCACAAAGAAGAGGGAGTCAAACTATTCTCCAAAGCACCTGAGGGTAGGACAAGAATCAATGGATGGAAACTAATCAAGGAGAGAAGCAACCTAGAACTAAGGAAAATTTCCTGACAGAACAATTTATCAGTGGAACAACTTGCTTCCAGAAGTTGTAAATGCTCCTATATTAATACTCCAAATAGGTCATTTCTCCCCAGCAGTTCTCGTACAATGTTGGAGCAAGTCATCAGTGTCTTTTTCCTCTTCCAACACCTTTTTGTTTTTTTATCATAGGCACATTTCTCAACTAAAACTAAATATTGCTGACATCAAAGTTCAAATGAATGCCTGGGACTATCAAAACCCCACTTAACCCTCCCTCAACCCAACCTACCCCATAAAGTTGTTATTTGCGAGGATAAAATGAGAGCAATCTCCTATTTGCATCATTTTAGAATTTTCAGAGCAAAGATAGAATATAAAGGTAAACCTAGAATTAAAATAATAAAAAAATAAATTCTAAAAGCTTCTCTTTATACGCACAAATGTACAGGGATTGGGAAATACTTGTAAAGCTTATTACAATATTATATTATTTTTAGACTTCTCTAAAGGGGAAGCGAACAAGGCAATTAAAGTATTGATTCAAAGTCCTGCCGAGAGGAACTTACTCCATAACTTAGCCTATAAAATTCACACCATATTTTCCTTCTGATTTTTCTCCACATTCCCATATAGTGGTTAATTCACACAACATCCTTACCCAGCGCAGTAAAAGACCAAAAACTACACTTGTAAAATTTGATTAATTTTAACCATCCTTTCTTTTTCTTGCTACCGTAAGGCATTAAAACAATACCATTTGATTATTTAATTATTAAATGTGTTTTAAGAACCTAGAAAATGATTTAATTCAGTAACCAAGTTAAGTCATTGTGGTGCAACACCCCCCCCCCGACAGTAACACAGAGAAAAACCTCTTTTTTTGAAAAGATAGCAATTAAAAAAGGCTGTTCAAGCCAGGAGGGGGTGGGTTGTCTGTCCCTGTTTATCTACTGAGTTATCATTATTGTATTGGAGTTGAAATTAGAAAAAGGTTTTGCCTCCAGCAAACCTAAGTAGATTAATCCACACATAGATATTACAGAATCACCAACTGAGTTTTCTAATGTGTTTCCTTATTGCAGAGATGGATAACCTTCTGTGGCTTGGAATCTGTATTTACATTTTTGAAGGATTGGAGATCACATTCTAACAATTACTTTAGGCCCATGATAGCGAACTTATGGCACATGTACCAAAGGTGGCACGCAGAATGATATCGGTGGGCATGTGAGCGTTGCTCTAGCTCAGCTACAGCGCACATGTGCACGCTGGCCAGGTGATTTTCGGGCCTTTTGGGCCCACCAGAAGTCACAAAACAGCTGTTTCCAGCTTCTGGGGAGGTGGGAAAGACCGCTTTCGCTTTCCCCAAGCTCCTAGAAAGCCACCTAGAGCGAAAAACGGGCCTTCCCCTTCCACTGGAAGTTGGCAAATGGGCTGTTTCTGGCCTCCAGTGAGGTGGGGAAGGCCGTTTTTGCCCTACAAGAGAGCCTGGGGAGAATGAAAAACGGGCCTGGCGGGCCCATTATGCCATCAGGTGCCAAAAGCAGGGGGACCGGGGGGGGGGGCGCATTGAATTATGGGTGTGGGCACACACACACACTCCCCCCCTCCCCCCAGCTTTTGGCACACGAAGGCAAAAAGGTTAGCCATCACTGCTTTAGGCAGTTTGTGGGATCTTCCTCTATATAGTCTTTATATTTTATTTATTTTTATTTATTTTATTAGATTTATAAACCGCCCTTCTCCCGAAGGACTCAGGGCGGTGTACAGCCAAAGTAAAAAGAAACAATATACAGTTAAAATACAATTAAAAAGCTTATTATACAGTGTGGCCGAAATTAAAATAATTAAGAATCTAAAAAACCCCAATTAAAACCAGAGAGAAATTTAGAATTTAAAACTAAACAATTTAAGAAAGCCCCGCACGAACAAACAGATATGTTTTCAGTTCACGGCGAAAAGTCCGAAGGTCAGGTATTTGGCGTAAACCAGGGGGGAGTTCATTCCAAAGAGTGGGGGCTCCCACAGAGAAGGATCTTCCTCTGGGGGCCGCCAGCCGACATTGTCTGGCGGACGGCACCCTGAGAAGGCCCTCTCTGTGCGAGCGTACGGGTCGGTGGGAGGCATGAGGTAACAGAAGGCGGTCCCGTAAGTACCCAGGTCCCAAGCCATGGAGCGCTTTAAAGGTGGTTACCAGAACCTTGAAATGCACCCGAAAGGCAACAGGAAGCCAGTGCAGTCTGCGCAGGAGAGGTGTCACATGGGAGCTACATGTGACTCCCTCTATCACCCGCAGCTGCATTCTGCACCAACTGAAGCCTGCGAGTGCATCTCAAGGGGAGCCCCATGTAGAGAGCATTGCAATAATCCAGGCAGGAGGTGACAAGAGCGTGAGTGACTGTGCATAGGGCATCCCGATCAAGGAAGGGGCGCAACTGGCGAACCAGGCGAACCTGGTGAAAGGCTCTCCTGGAGACGGCCGCCAAATGATCTTCAAACAACAGCCGTGCATCCAGGAGAACACCCAAGTTGCGCACTCCCTCCTTTGGGGCCAATAACTGCTCAACAGTCAGCTGCGGCTGCAGCTGACTGTATCGGGGTGCCGGCATCCACAGCCACTCCGTCTTGGAGGGATTGAGCTTGAGCCTGTTCCTCCCCATCCAGACCTGTATGGCTTCCAAACACCGGGACAACACTTCAACAGCTTCGTTGGGGTGGCCCGGGGTGGAAAAGTACAGCTGAGTATCATCAGCGTACAGTTAATATCTCACCCCAAAGCCACTGATGATCTCACCCAACGGTTTACATAGATGTTGAACAGGAGGGGCGAGAGAATCGACCCCTGCGGCACCCCACAAGTGAGGTGTCTCGCGGTCGACCTCTGCCCCCCTGTCAACACCGTCTGCGGCCGGTCGGAGAGATAGGAGGAGAACCACCGATAAACGGTGCCTCCCACTCCCAACCCCTCCAACCGGCGCAGCAGGATACCATGGTCGATGGTATCGAAAGCCGCTGAGAGGTCTAATAGGACCAGGGCAGAGGAATAACCCCTGTCTCTGGCCCTCCAGAGATCATCCACCAACGCGACCAAAGCTGTCTCCGTGCTGTATCCAGGTCGGAAACCGGACTGGCACGGGTCTAGATAGATAGCATCATTGATTGCCTGTATTCATGCAATATAGTTGACTGTGTCAATAAAGACCATGGGGCAATTTGGAGACTGGCACCCCCTAAGTTCAACTTAATTTACACATAGGTTGATGCAGCGATAAACTGAGGAAAAGCCAATGTTTGGTTTTTAAAACAAGAGGGACGATGGTGATCAATCAGTAACAATTTAAATAAGAAACATAACTAAGAAATGCTAAGCTTGGTTAGTGTTAATTGGACATATTTGGGGGTTTGGGTATATTGTCATAACCTAGGTCAGGGGTGTCAAACTCAATTTCATTGAGGGCTGCATCAAGGTTTCGTTTGACCTCAGAGGGACTGGGGTGGGCATGGGCAACTTGACATCATTCATGTCGGTGACCCGACCACTCTGCCAGCAAAAACAAGCTCCTGAGCTCCGTTTTTGACTGTGATGGCCTCCTGTAACCCTTTGCCAGTGAAAATGGAGCTTGGGAGCCTGTTTTCGCTGGCAGAGGCACCGCGGGCTGGTTCTTCACTGTTTCCAGGGTGGCCCCACAGGCCAGATCTAAGCACGCCATGGGACAGATCCGGCCCACAGGCCTTGAGTTTGACACTCCTGACCTAGGTCATTCGATTAGCTTATGGCTTAAAGTAATGTACAGATTCAGAAGATGGGTTAATGCAGAACTAATGAAGGTTCGATCACAGTTTGAGTTTCTCCCTCAAATGGCAGAACTCAACACCATTCTTCTCAGCCCTCATTGCTGGAGGCGGTGGCAAGGTGTAAACATGAGGCTTTGGGGACATAGGTGGCCCTGGCGCTCCAGCTTCTCAACAAGGGAAGAAGTGGGAAAACAGCATCATCACACAAACAATGTCATTTATATGGTTTGTCCTCCACACTTCCTACATCATCCTCTTAAGAATTATCTTCTTCATTCATCAAATAAATCACCCAAACCCAAAGCCAGGGCTTATAACTCAAATTAAAGTGAAGCAAGAGGGCTATTCACCAAGTGTACAAGTACCCAAGGCACACTCCAAATGCAAACTGTAGCCTGTAATTACTAAATAACGAGTTCAACTCAGCATGCTCTTTTCCTCCCACTCCTAATATATTAATAAAAGAGTCAGCAACACTGAAATGTTGATGGGGAGGAATGTGTGCACTCTGAGTGTAGGAGCGGAAGCAAACAAAATCAAGGCTTAATTTGTATATAAGCTATGGATACTATATGGAATTCGTAAAGTGCTGCCCAACAACCTCTAAACATGTGCAGAGTGGATTTTTACCATCAGGGAGTAAAGGAAAGCAGCCAGCCAAGCACTTTTTCTGTTTTTTAGGACAATAACCCCAGACTTGACACAAAGATACAAATGGGCCCCGTACAATATGCTGTAAGTAGATAAACATAATCAGGTGGATTTTTATTTTAAATTCAAGAATTAACTAATCAGTATAACCACAAGAGTTATTTTTATACTTTGGTTTCCTCACATACACCCTTTTATTGAATATTTGACTTTATAAAGAATAAGCAAAGAGACTTCTGCAAAGCTTTTGACTCAGTAGTACATGATAAACTTCTCCTAAAACTAAAATCCTACGGCATTTCAGGACCTCTTCACAATTGGATAACTGCTTTCCTGTCAAACAGACAACAAGTGGTCAAAATTGGCAATGTTCTATCAAATCCTGTTCCTGTCAAGAGTGGCGTCCCTCAAGGCAGCGTTCTTGGACCAACGCTCTTCATACTATACATAAATGATCTCTGTGACCATATCTCAAGTTATTGTGTTCCCTTTGCTGACGATGTCAAACTATTTAACACCCCCAACAATACTACTACCCTTCAAAAAGACCTTGACTTTGAAACCGATTGGTCTAAAACTTGGCAATTCCAAATCTCAACCAGCAAATGCTCAGTCTTACATATTGGAAAAAAGAACCTAAACACTAAGTACAAGCTTGATGGACATTACCTTACAGACGACCCCCACTCTGTTAAAGACCTTGGAGTTTTCATATCAAATGATCCAAGTGCCAAAGCCCACTGCAATTACATCGCAAAAAAGGCTCTAAGAGTTGTAAACCTAATCTTGCGTAGCTTCTTCTCGAAAAACACTACACTACTAACCAGAGCATATAAAACATTTGCTAGACCAATTCTTGAATACAGCTCACCTGTCTGGAACCCATACCACATTTCGGACATCAATACAATTGAAGGTGTCCAGAAATATTTTACAAGAAGAGTTCTCCACTCCTCTGAAAACAACAAAATACCTTATACCACCAGACTTGAAATCCTGGGTTTAGAAAACTTAGAACTCCGCCGACTCTGACAAGACCTGTGTTTAACTCATAGAATCATCTATTGCAATGTCCTTCCTGTTGAAGACTTCAACTTCAATCACAATAATACAAGAGCAAATAATAGATTTAAACTTAATGTTAACCGCTTCAATCTTGATTGCAGAAAATATGACTTCTGTAACAGAGTTATTAACACTTGGAACACATTACCTGACTCTGTGGTCTCTTCTCAAAATCCCAAAAGCTTTAACCAAAAACTGTCTACTATTGACCTCACCCCATTCCTAAGAGGACTATAAGGGGCGTGCATAAGAGCACAAAAGTGCCTACCGTTCCTGTCCTATTGTTTCCTTTCATTATATCAAATTAATATAGTTATTGCATACTTTTGCTCATATATATGCTTATATGATATGTAGTTATTTTATGTTGATATTTGTGTATACTGTTGTGACAAAATAAATAAAGAAAAAAAAGGAAAAAAAACCTGATAAGTATAGGATGCAGAGACAAGAAAGGGAGGATTCAAACAAATTCAAAAGCCTCTCAATTTTCAAAGGTCTCTTAGTGCAACTTATTTTGGGTTTCCATACTGTGTATTTTATAGAGAAGCTAAGAAAGCAGTGATGACCTTTAGGATTGCTTATGGCTTGGTCTCATAGCTCAAGTTTTATGAAATTAGGTATTTGCTACAATACAGGAGGTAGGGAAAGAAAATGTATGTGTGTATGTACATATACACACTCTAGGAGATTTTGAAAAGGAGAGAATAATTTAAGGGGATTACAAAAAGCTGAATCCACTTAGCAAACGTTCAGAATTATGTTGCTCCTAAAAGATATTTATGACCTGGTTTCAAAGTTCTGATGGTCACTCCTCATGATCATTTGACAGCATTTCAAGCATTCAGCAACAAGCTCACATTTATGTCTGTTTGCAGCACCTGTGGTCATGTGACTGCAATTTACAATGTTTTGCCAAAAATCAGCATTTACTTACAATTTTTGGCAAAAGCCCATACCAAACAATTGGCTTGCTTAATGACTGTGGCATATGCCTAATGAACATGGCATTTGCTTAATGACCACAGCATTCTTTAACGACTGTGACATTGGCTTAACAACTGCCACCAAAAAAGATTTTAAAATCAGGTTGATCACAAGTGGCCTTCTAGATAGCGTTGAACTCAATTCTTGGTACCCCAGTGGAACTGGAATTCTGGGAATTGCAGTTTAATTGGCTGGGGATTTGAGGTGTTGAGGTCCATACATCCCAAAGTTATCAGGGCTGATCTGGCAGATCACAAGTGCTCTATTCTTGGGCTATTCTTGCCCCATTCTTCACCCAAAGCCTTAAAAAAAAGGAATGAATTAAATAGCAATAGCATTTATATACCACTTCATGGTGCTTTACAGCCCTCTCTAAGCAGTTTAGAGAGTTACCATATTACCCCCAACAATCTGGGTACTCATTTGACCCACCTTGGAAGGATGTACAAATTCTAATCTTCTGCGCACAAATTCTAATCATGCTTTTTATAATTTTGTGAATAACAAACTTAATGACTCAAGATCCATTCCATCACTAAAAGAACCTAACGGCAAAGAAAATAATGATGAAACAGTTAAAGCAAACCTCTTTAACACATTCTTCGGCTCAGTCTTTGTCAATAGCAATGGCTCATACCCGACATTCCCCAACCGCACCAACAACAACCTAACACATATAGATTTCACGAAGAAAATGTTGAAAAAGCTCTTCGCAAACTGAAACCATACCTATCTATAGGACCTGATGGACTATGTGCATACTTCTTAAAAAAGCTTTCCACTAATATAGCAGAACCCCTAAGCATAATCTTTGAAAAAGCCTTTACGACCAGTTCCCTTCCCAAACTTTGGTCACTAGCCACAATCATTCCTACCTTCAAAAAAAGGAGACCCCAGCTTAGTTGAAAATTACAGACCAATCTCTCTGTGCTGCGTTACCTGCAAAGTCATGGAATCTATCATCAACCAATACATTACCCTCCACCTAGAAACAATCAATCTACTCTCTAATAAACAATTTGGTTTCAGAAAAAAATTATCATGTAACTTACAACTTCTTCACTGCAAAAACATATGGGCTACAAATCTTGATCAAGGATAAACAATAGATGCAATATACATAAACTTCTGTAAAGCTTCAGTGATTCAGTAAAGTGATTCAGTGGTATACGACAAACTTTTCCTAAAACTAAAATCTTACGGCATCTCCGGACCCCTCCACAATTGAGGGGCCTCTGGTGGCTCAGCAGACTGTTATTAACACAACTGCTTGCAATTACTGCAAGTTCAAGTCCCACCAGGCCCAAGGTTGACTCAGCCTTCCATCCTTTATAAGGTAGGTAAAATGAGGACCCAGATTGTTGGGGGCAATAAAAGTTAACTTTGTATATAATATACAAATGGATGAAGACTATTGCTTAACACAGTGTAAGCCGCCGTGAGTCAGGTATAAATTCAAATAAAAAAAATATTGGATAATAGCATTCCTGTCAAACATACAACAAATGGTCAAAATAGGCAGTGCCCTATCAAATCCTGTTCCTGTCAATAGCGGCGTTCCCCAAGGCAGTGTTCTTGGACCAACATTCTTCATGTTATACATTAATGATCTCTGTGACCATATTAAAAGTAATTGTGTTCTCTTCGCTGACGATGTCAAACTATTTAACACTACCAATAATACAGCTACTCTTCAAAAAAAACCTTGACTTTGTTTCAGAATAGTCTAAAACCTGGCAACTCCAAATCTCAACCAGCATATGCTCTGTCTTACACATTGGAAAAAAGAATCCAAACACTAAATACAAATTCGACGGACATTACCTTATAGATGATCCCCACCCAGTCAAAGACCTTGGAGTCTTCATATCCAATGACCTAAGTGCCAAAGCCCACTGCAACTACATTGCAAAAAAGGCATTAAGAATTGTTAACCTAATCTTATGTAGCTTCTTCTCCAGAAACACTACACTACTAACCAGAGCTTATAAAACATTTGCTAGACCAATACCTGTCTGAAACCCATACCACATTTCGGACATCAATACAATTGAACGTGTCCAGAAATATTTTACAAGAAGAGTTCTCTACTCCTCTGAATATAACAAAATACCTATATCACCAGACTTGAAATCTTGGGTTTAGAAAACTTAGAACTCCGTCACCTTCGACAGGATCTATGTTTAACTCATAGAATCATCTATTGCAATGTCCTTCCTGTTGAGGATTACTTCAGCTTCAATCACAATACAAGAGCAAAAAATAGACTTAAACTTAATGTTAACCGCTACAATCTTGATTGCAGAAAATATGATTTCAGTATCAGAGTTATTAATGCTTGGAACACACTACCTGACTCTGTGGTATCTACTCAAAATCCCCAAAACTTTAACCAAAAACTGTCTATTGTTGACCTCACCCCATTCCTAAGAGGTCTTTAAGGGGCGTGCATAAGAGCACAAACATGCCTACCATTCCTGTCCTACTGTTTCCTTTCATTATATCCAATTTATATAGTTATTACATACTTATACTCATATATATGCTTATATATTATATAGTTAGTTCATGCTTATGCTTATATATATACTGTTGTGAATAAATAAATAAATAAATAAATAAATAAATAAATAAATAAATAAATAAATAAATGTAAGGCTGAGTCAACCTTGAGCCTGGTGAGATTTGAACTGCACGCAGTTGCACACAGTTCAAATTGCACGCAGCCTGCAGGCAGCAGAATTAGCTTGCAGTACTGCACCCTAACTATTGCACCACCGTGGCTCAAATATCCCAAAGATGCAGCTACAAATGGACAGGTCTCTTTTCCAGATAATTTGTATCCTTTGAATCACCCATCTGCTCTACTGCAAAATGTTTTCCCATTAGCTAAAGGGGGATAAACTGAAACAACGAAGCCTAACTGTAATTTCTGCCTTCTCCTTTCCACCATAGCAGTGCTTCCCAAAACTTTTCCTTCAGCCCATGGAGTTAAATAGAAAGATGGTTAATTATTTCGTTAAGATATGCATATGAATGTCAAAGAGTCATCATAAATCTGGAATTATAATTGGTACAATTTTTTTCTGATTGAAGACCGCGGGAATTAAGGGAGGAGAGAGAAGGGCAATGGAAGATTTTGGATTGTTGAATAGACTATTTCTTGGTAATATTGAAAACAAAGAGAAATGAATATGCTTGAAGAGAAAAGAAGTGAAAAAACTAAAGCAAAAGTAGAACAACTATATGAAGACCAAGTAAGAATCTTGAATTTATTATTATTTATTTATTTACCAGATTTATTTGCCACCCATTTTGTTCTGAAGAGACTCTGAGCAGCTTACAGCATTAAAAGCATTAGAACCATAAAAGATAAGTATTCTTCAAATGATAAAGTTACTGAGTTACAATCAAAGATAGAATTATAGTTTAAAAATGGGGAGGGAAAGACGGGGTGGGTGGGTGGAGGAATAGCAATAATACTTAGACTTATATACCACTTGATAGTGCTTTACAGAACTCTCTAAGAGGTTTACAGAGTCAGTGTATTGCCTCGAACAAGATATTAGAAGACTAATAGATTAATCTCACAACCAAATGAAGGGAAGTGGACATAGAGAAGAAGGACCTGGAGGCTGTTTGGACAAAGTACAAAAATATGTTCCACAATAAGAATGTTGTGGAAATGTGCAGATTTATGCTAATGGAAAAATGAAAAAGAAGAGTTCATGAGATGAGGAAATGAAAGTCATTACAGATGAAGAAATAATGCAAATAAGAGAATGCTGCAAAAATGAGCATGAAGGATATTTTATAATATGTATAAATAGAAAAAGATACAGACTTCTATACAGTGGACCATTTGTAATTGATCAAACATCCACAGTGGTTCATGTCATTTGCACCTTGACATTATGCAGATAATACAAATTACATCATTTGTATTGTTTATGTAGCATAAAAAGATCCAAAACTTATAAATTGTTGGTATGATTCAAATGAAATAAAAGGATATAAATGCTATAATTGGATCTTTGCATAATGAAATCATTACTTTTGCATTTAATGATCAGTTATAATGGACACACCTTTTTCTAGTTTATTTGTTAAAACAAGATTTCATTATAGCTGCATAAAATGTAGTCAAAAAGAAATTATTATTAATATTAAGGGCAGAGAAAACACAACATATATTTAATGGAAATAAAACACTTGTTTGGAAAGAGTAAAAAGGTCTAAACAAGAAGCCTTCAGCAGAGAGAATAAAATTAAAAATAACAACAAATTATTTAGGGGTGAAACTGAAAGGAGAGACTTCTAAAAAAACCACATTTGAATTGGAATTATTGTCATACATCAAAATATAATTGCCCAAGGGAGAAAAACAGTAAATAAATATCAATCTGATAATTTTGGAGAATAGTAAGGCTGTGTGTATAAATAGTATAACTGGAGAATATTAAAATATAAATGTGTCTTGCTTATGGCTGCGTGACTTTCAAAAATATTTCTGAAGATTAGTGGTATGCATGAAATGATACATATGTTTATTCCATGCATAGCACACTTATTAGTGTCTCACAATTCAGCCAAAGGAACATTTTGACTGCTTGGGATGTGTAGATTTGATGGAAATTAGGATGGTTTGCAAAGAAAAAGGTATGAATCTTTGTATAAGGAATGATGTAGAAGAGTACAAAGATGGCTTTTTAAAACAATAAATTTCATTAAATGTTACAATTAACAAGATAAAAGCTAACACAAACTAAAAAAGAATAAAAATAAAAATAGATAATGCAGAAAAAAAATAACAATAAGCTGAAGAAAAAAATGAGATAACTTTTTACTTTTTCACAACAAATATAAACAATTTTAATAATTGATAATTTTCTCTTGAAATACAACAAATAATTTCTTCTTCTCATCACTCATCTCTTATCTATAAAAAAATTAACACGTTATTGTTCAATCCTAATCAGCAAGTCAATTTTGCTAATCAGAGGAGCATATCTATTTTAATCTTAATCAAGTAAACCAACTTTATATTCCTTATGACTATAACTTGTTGCTGTATCCTTACAATTTATATTGTTTCCTAGTATATTTGATTGCTTATTTGTATCCTACAGTATGACTATCATTAAGTGTTGTACCTTATGATTCTTGATGAATGTATATTTTCTTTTTATGTACGCTGAGAGCATATGTACCAAAGATAAATTCCTTGTGTGTCCATTTACACTTGGCTAATAAAGAATTCTAACTTATCTTTACTTTTACTGGTCTTTAAATCTTCAAATAATGTCCTAGAATTTTATTTCTTTTCCTGTTTTTTATTTTGTAAATCCAGTGTAGGAAAATTCAAATCAATTTCAGAATTGTCTGGTAGAATTTGTTCCTCTTCCATAACATCATTTACTCACAGTCTATCTATAATGGCAGACATTATTAAAATTAACTTCTGAATCCATTGTTCACAAATATTCTTCAATTGACCAAAGTTGAAGTATTTTGTTCCTTACCCTGTTGACAAATTGAACTTGTGTTCTTCTCTTTTAATTGTAATTTTTTCCCCGTTTTTATCTAGTATCTTAGAATTTTTCTAAGTCTTAAATTCTTTCTTATAACTTCTTTTTCTAATGAAAATTCATCCACTCAGTTCCAACAGTCTACTCATGAAGAACAGTTGTCCAGAGTAGCTATGGGTCATCTTGCAATCCTTCCTTTTTCTGGGGAGATTTCTCCAGGCAGGATCCATCCTCTGATTGCTAATCTTAGTTGTAATACTATCCCCACTCCTTCAGGGATGTCTATATCTGTTGCCATGTCCTCACTGAAAGTATCACAATCAAGAGTATAGAGATGGATTTGAAAAGGGGAATTAACATCTGTTGTATAAATGTCAACTTACCTGGATAGGCAGCAAAGGGTGAGTACAAAACTCAAGATTACCCCACTTTGATTGTCTATAGCATAAGAACGGAGAGAAAGAATCTCTGGCAGCTCTTCAAGGTTTTATTACTATAATCTAAAATAATAATCAAAGTTTCAGTAATTCATACCATGCCTGTTTCCTGACATGGTTCACCTCCAAGGATTTACATCTGGTATAACTAAATTTAAGATTTGCTTTTTGTTTTCTCATCTCATGTATTTAATGATTTTGGGACATCAGCTTCTAGAATATTTTTAGTTGAATTCCTTCATCTTCCACCCACACAATATTTCCTACACTACTGCCTACCACACAATATCAAAGCATTATAGAGTCACCTGTAAGCTTAACAGCTAGCAAGATATTCTTTTATTCAACTCTTCAACCTTTTTCCTCTCAAAATTTATCTTGAATAGTTGGGGCCTAAAACTTTGATTTTTGTCCCATCAATTCAAAGTACTTTATTGTTCCCAAATATTTCAGGTTTATACTCTCTCTGCATACTTCAGACAGACACTTTTCTCATGAGGTTGGAAAAATGATCTCCTGACAATTCTCCCAAGCAGAATTATTATTGTATAAGCAGCACTAGTTTTTATATTTATAGTGTGAAGAATTTCTCTATGTTTTCAGATCATTTGAATGATCTGATTTGCAGATCTTACCAAGTTTCAGAGCAGTTCTGTGAGATATTTTCTTGGTCTTAACATTAATGTTCAACAATCAGTGAAGAAATTGACGTTGGATATTTTAACAAAACCATGATCTAAAATATACCTCCAAAACAACCCACGATCCTTATAAAAAAGAAAGATAAACATTATGGAATTGCTTTTATGGTTCCTAGACTTCAATATTATTGATCCTCTGTAAGAAAACACAAGATTTAAGAAGATTCCTGAGCTAGAAGATAGAAAAAAAATTCAATAATAAGTTTTAGAAGGGCTTCAGCTGGTTTCAGGAAATATATATAGTTCTTGGCTTACTATTATTTGTTTAGTGGCCGTTCGAAGATAGAACAGCCACTTATGACATTTTTTACACTTACAACTGTTGCAGCATCCTCATGATCATGTGATCAAAATTTCAATCCTTGGCAACTGGTGCATATTCATGATAGTTGCAGTGTCCCTGGGGTCATCTTTTGCAACCTTCTGACAACTCGCAAACCTAGAACAACTGTGTTACTAACTTAATAACTGCAGTGGTTTACTTAACTCTGGCAAAAAAGATCATAAAATTGGGCAAAACTCTCTTAACAAATGTCTCACTTAGCAACATAAATTTTGGGCTCAAATGTGGTCATAAGCCAAGGGCTACCTGTATTTGGAAGCTGTTTATCTGCCAAAGGAAGTATTACAAAGACTGAAAATGAGTCCAAACAGTTTATAAATAATTGTACATAAATAAGTGTATGTTCACATTCGTAGAAAGATGTTTAACTTTCTACCTTTGTGGACTGTGTCAGTATTGGTTCTCTTAGGAATTCACTGAAGCAAACAAGTTTACCAGAAGTGTCCACATTTTGCATAGAACTATTATGTTCATTTTGGTTGAAGGAAAATTAGATACAGGAAATATTCAAACATGGTTATGCTAAATTTCCTGGGCCATATTGATCCAGAACACAAATCCCCACTTTAGGGTGGGATTATTCTGAAATGCCTTTCACAAAACCAGATAAAATTAAAAAGAAAAGGTCAGGAAGTAGTAGCAATGATTGTCTATCTGAGCCAGATATAAAGCCAGGGTTTCTTTCAAACTGCCTTTGTTGCTGCTGTTTGGTTTGTTTAGTTTATTAAACCATTTCAGCAGCTTCAGAGATTCATTCCTTGGCACATCCTTCCTCACTGGCTGAGTTATCTCTACTTACCTTTTCAGCAATCAAGCCTTCTGCTCATAGCCTCCATTATGGTAAACACAGTATCTTAATTAAAGGACTTGGCTGGCTTGCACAACTCAAACAGATGGAGTCTTAATTTAATTAGTATACTTTAATTACCTATGATAATAAGACCTCCACCTGTGTCCAGGCCTCCCCTGTCCCCTAATTTTCCTTAAAATCAGCTATCAGAAGCAAGTGATCTCATCAGCAATAAACTGCAAAACTGTTGTTAAAATGTTTAAAGGAGGCCTCCTGCAGGCAACAGCCTTTCCTAGCGTGGCATCTTCCCAGCTGCTTTTTCAAGAGGTGATGGGAGTTGTAGTCCAACACTACTGTGGATGCAGATTTCAAACTTCTTCTTTCTTACAGAAGAAAAAAAATGCTTTTGCCCCAAAGAATGTACATTCTGAATTTAAAAGGAAGAAAGAGAACTAATGGAAGAAGCAAAGCAAGGCATAAATAAATAAATAAATCTCTTGAATAGATTGATTTGTGGCAAAGGCTTCATTATTATTAATTTCCAGCTCCAGCAACAAATTATTGCTTCTGTTTCTCAGTCCTTACATCCTATGCTCCATCTCCAAACCCTCAGTATTTTATATCTCCCAAGGACGCCTGCTTTTCATTGAGTATATTGAAAAAGAGAACTTTCCAAAAATTTTCCTCCCTTGATGTTTAATAAACCTTGAACTTTGAAATATTGCTATCTTAATTTTTTTTGTACCCCTCCTCCCATATCAGCAGTCTCCTCCCATAATCAGAAACAAAAGTCATTACCAATCTGAGAAGTTTGCTATGCAATGTGAAACTATTTTATTAAGGCAAAATTACTTCCCCTCCTTTAATTTTATATTCCTTATAATTGTGTGAAATATTCAAGATGCACCCATCTGTCCTCTGCACGTCTAATAACTTTAGAAAGAGGCCAGCAAGTACAGGATAAATGAAATCTTAAATGGTCCAGTTTTAGCCAAGGACTGTGAATCAATACAGGTTGTCTCTACTCAGCAACTGCCTCATACAGCAACCATTTGCAGTTACAATGGTGAAAAAGCAACTTTGCAACCAATCGTCATATTTACAACCTTTGCAAGTGTGCAAAGCAAAAGAAAGCCAAAGTAAGATTATTAGCACAGCTATGGTTGCATTTAGCAACTGCTTCACTTAATGATTGAGTTGCCAGTACCAGTTGTGGTCACTCAGTGAGAATCAGCTGTATTTCATTGTGCCTTGATGCAAACTGCTACCACTATCACAGCCCTTTAAGGCTGGAGAGAGACAACCACCAGTCCTACTCTAGCCACAAAGATTCCCGTTTGATCTTAGGCTAGTTTCTCCTCTCTGCTTAATACAGATAGTCCTTGATGTATAATCTTTTGCTTAGTGACCATTCGACGTAATGACAGCATTGAAAAAAGTGACAACTGGTCTTCACATTTATAACTATATACTGTAGCATTCCTTTGACCATAGAATTAAAATTCAGGCACTTTCTAACTGGCATGTATTTATGACAATTGCAGCACCCCAGGGTCATGTAATCACCAATTGAGACCTTCCCAGCTGGCTTCTGATAAGCAAATTCAGTGGGGGAAGCTAAATTCACTTAAAGGCTACATGATTCACTTAACAACCATGGCAAAAGAGATCATAAAATCAGGCACAACTGCCTTGTTTAACAATGGAATTTCTGGTCCCAACTGTGAACATTAGTTGAGTACTATTTGTATACAAAGGGCAAAAGGGGTGCTGCAAAGATAATATGGGCATAGAACCACAAATGCTACTTTGAGCTCCATGAAGTTCATTGACTTTCAGTCAGTGACTCCTGCAGCCTAATCAACTTTCCAGGTTAGTAATAGCAATTATGCCAAAGAAATAGTAGAATGGTTAATCTTAAGAGAAAGACTAAACCCAGAAAGCATATAAATTATATTAAATAAACCAGAAAAAAGCAAAATGGAAGCCGAGTAATCTTGTTCTTTGTTTTGTATTGCAAATTGTCTTCAGCCAATCCTAATAGGCATCATTATTTTCTTCTGATCCAGAAGTAATATACCAATATAATAATAACAGAATAGAATGCAATGGAATAGGAATAGGAATGGAGTGGAGTAGATTGGAATAGGAGTAGAGTAGAGTAGAGTATAAGAGAAGAGAAGAGAAGAGAAGAGAAGAGAAGAGAAGAGAAGAGAAGAGAAGAGAAGAGAAGAGAAGAATTGGAAGGGAGCTTGTGGGTCTTGCTTAGGCAGGAAACCCTATACCATTTGAGAGAAATGGTTATGCAATGTCTTTTTAAAAACATCCAGTGTTGGAGCATTTACAACTTCTGGACGCAATTTGTCAGCTTGAAGTAGTTGTGCCATGATTCTCTTTGCAAACTTTAAGCCGTGAAATATGTCTTAAATTGCTGTAAGATTTAAGAGACCCATTTTGACCATGAACCCCCAATTGCAAAAAAAGTCTGAAAATTTGGATTGATTAATTTGAGGGAAGGTGCTTTCGGCACCCAATATAGAGACCTCTGGAGACCATGCAGTTTGGGATCACATCTTAATACTTTTGTCCCAAACATCAGATGGTAGGATGGAAGGCCAGGATTAGCCTGAGATTCCTCTGAGGAAAGGCCTTTTCCAGTTCTTGCTTCTTTCCCGTGCTTCCTGCAGGGTATTGAGACTAAGGGCAGAAAAGCAAAGAAAGTGGGTGGTAGTGAAAAGGGGGGGGGGCTGGCACTGCCTGAGCTGTCTGGTTTGCTTTTGAACTTTCCATAATTAAGCCAACTTGTCTCCTCCGTTCTGGAGAGACATCTTTTCAAGTCACATAAAAACCACAGAGAGCACAACAGGGTGAAGCTTATTAAGGATCATTTCGACCTGTATTTGGGCAAACGTGCCCTGGAAGCATCAACAAAAGGAGCTATCCAGTGGCAGCTGCAGTAATCTTGGGGGGGCGGGAGAGTGGAGGGGGGGGGAGAAGATATATCTGTCAGCCGCAAAGACCACCAAGTTATTCTCCAGAAGTCATTCAGCAACCCAACAGATGGCTAGGCCTCTCTGCTGCCACCAGGGGATTGAGGCTATAACCAAGTAATGAACAGCATGCAAATGAAGGGTGTTCTGTGTGTGTGCATGTTTTGCTTGTGTATTTTTTTTTATGTGTGATGTATGTATGTGCGTGTATAAGTGAAGCCTTTTCCAATCATTCAGCAATCATCGTTATGGCAATTCTTTTCTTTCTGGCCAGAGCAGCTCTTTTTGAGAGAATCCAACTCATCTGTTGGGTCTCATTCAACAGTAGCCCTCATGCCAGCCCTGATCAAATGCCACATACAATCCAGCATGTGGCATGCTATTTTCTATTAAGCCTGTGTACTCCTCCCTGGGGAAAACTTTTCCAGAAAGCCAAAGAGCCATGCCAAAGATCACAGAAAGCTATCTACACAAAGAAGAGTTTTCTTCTCTCTACTTAAGAACATCCAATGAGCGTCCTCCAAATAGATCCCTTCCATTTTTTTCGACAGTGTTGGCTGGGCAATGGGAGTTTCAATCACCTGTATTAAAAGAGCATTAAGAGTAAGAAAAGCTAATGTACAATGACTGGCAGAAATTTTAATGCTGTAGATAATGGCCTTACTGAAAATATCAGGAAGTAAATTTGGAAAGTTTTGAAGTGTTTCACTAAATTATGATCCATCTCACCAATAATGACCTCCTAGTGTGTTATTGGTACAGAGGTATTAATTATGGTGTGCCTGGGCACAACAAAATTTTATTTTCTCTTAGCAGAGAAAAGACAAAAATCCAGTACCGCCACCACAAGCTATTATTAGGAAGGGAGTCTCTGCAATGTTTTTGAATCCAATATGTCCAAGTTGAGAAATAGGTAGTAGCCAGCCTTGGAGAAGAGGGCAGGCAGGTCAAAATACCATCTGCAACAGCCAAGCGTTCTCTGTTTTCCCACAGAACCTTTCCCCAACATATGCTGGCACAAATATATAAATACACTTCACTATTCACCTTTCCAAATCCTCTCTACTAGAACAAAAGCAGCTCTGTTGCCTTTTGTAAATATGCAGACGAATCAGAGCTGAACCAAACAGCTTGCAGACATTTGGCAGCTTGGAGTAGAAATAGCAGCAAAACTCCATCTATTGGAGTCCATCGTCTCTTCCTCTCCTTCCCTCCCAGGTATTACAGGACCTCCTGCAAATCTGCTCATACAAAAACATAAGCCAAAACACTTTCAGAAGTTACATTCATTCAGTTCAGAATCTGAAGGGTCTTTCTCTCTCTCGGTCTTTCTCTCTCTCTCTCTCACACATAAATTTAAAATCCATATTCAATTTACTAATGCCAACTTGTTTCATATTTTCAAACAATATGGAATAGAGAATGGCATCGGGATTTTAAGACACTTCTTCCTTATAGCAGCTTTAGGGGGTTCATAATGGCTGAAAGCTTCTCTGACCATCTGAAATCAGTGATATCACTTTTCAACAAGAAACATACCTGTCCTACCAAAGTATAAGATGTCTTAAAGGAGACTTCTAAAGCAGAGATGTTAAAAATAAAATTTCTGTCTCCACTAATTTCTGTGACAAGTTTCTGAATCTTTTGTCCTCAGCAAATGTGAAGTATAGCCCACAGCTCAGCTATCAAAGGATTGCTCATTTCAAGGCCTATCCAAAATGTTTTGCTATCTGACCCCAGGACAAGAAGCCAACCTTTTCTATTCAACATGCAGAAACCAGGGGTGGGGGATTACTGCAGACAACTCAAGGGACAATGTGTTTTGCAATACTGGATGAGAATCAGATATCCTGGAATGGCAGATCGGGTAGTTTTTTTTTTTAAACAAGCAGTATCACCTTCTGTAGTATTGTCCTCTTGAAAAGGCAGGGCTGATCTCCTAATGCTAGGGTGATCATAGATTTGGAGAGAATGAACCCACTCTGAAATTATCCACAAGAGGTTAATTGCTGAGATCGAGCATCCGTGTGCAAATGTATAAACACACATGGGATATTCTGCAATTAATGGAGTTCTTAGCCTGGGTTCATAAATCATGCTAAACCATGAGTTGCTTAACTATAGTTTATTGATTCGGCCCTAATTAGCTGGGTTCACATTAAACACTATGCAAAAAAAAAAAGCATGATTTAAAAGCCACTATGAGCAATTGCATACAAGATCTAAATCTAAAGCTGAGTTATGCAAAATGCAACCCTCCAAATGTCATTGAGATCCAGCCCCTATCAACACTAATCAGGGGCTGACAGGGAGGCATAATTGGAGCTGTAATGCAGAAAATTCTACAGGGCCATAAATTGTCCAAATTAAAGATTCTTTTCGTGCTTAACTCCATAGTTTCTTCTTTCTTATCCCTATTTTCTGTAGCACGCCATTTTATTTCCTTTTTGAGTGTTCTAATCAAGGTATCACTTATACCTTGCATTCTCCCATCCTCAGGAATTAATGTAATTATTATTGTTTTTATGTGCCTTGGTGTATCTATAGGGCTTGCATAGTTTTAACAAGAGACTATTAGCAGGGTGGTTGTAGATATAATGCAGAGGAAAAAGTTATGTACTCACTATTATGCTTAATTTTCACACACACATATACACTGCCAAGACAATTAGCTTAGCACTGAAGCCTTTGTTAGAAATTCCAAACGTTTTTCTTTTGAAAATAAAAAGAAACGAAAGAAGATAACAGTATTTTCTATTTGTAGATTCATACAGACAAATGAAGTAGAGTTGGCTTTTAAAGCATAAGGCAAAAGCTGAGGCATTTTCAAAAAACAGCAACTCCCTCTGCTTAGTTCGTTGTTTTGCTTGTGAACAGACAAGCTGTTGTCTTTCATAAGGTGAGAACAAACTGCTGAAAGGGAAAAAATAAAATAATCTCTCACAATAAAATGAGAAATATCTTGGCAGAATCCACCACCAATAATAATTTAAAGCCCAAGGGAGTTTGAGTGAAAGATCTCTTTAGTCAATAATGGTTGGTTCACTGTTAGACTGATAGTTGGAAACAATCCACAAAGCTTCTGGGGTTTGAAGTTTGCTGTCCAAATTTATTGTTGCCTCAAGGAGGCAATGGACAACTTTTTCATTTTACTGGCAAAGAGGAAACCAAAGGCCTCTGAGTTAAGAACTCATATACATAGATATGGGTTTTATAAAAGTAGGCATGGGGTGGAGAAAGTGAGTCATTCCTTTTCTGCTTACCCCTCTCTCATCACACAAGAACTCATTAATGACAGAAATTGATGGGCAGTAGGTACAAGACCGGAAAAGGAATTTAACACAATCTAACATTAATTATGGAATTCATTGCCACCAAGGAAGTTTAGATTGCTTTAAAATGATATTTGATTATCAAAAGCCAAGTCTGAGAGTCTTTTTAAAAAAACCAACATTTTCTAGTCAATTTTATATGGTCAATTGGACGGTTTTAATTTCGGCCTTTTTGGAATAAGTTTTTTAATTGTTATTTTAGTGTGTATATAAATTGTTTTAATGCAGGCTGTACACCGCCCTGAGTCCTTCGGGAGAAGGGCGGTATAAAAGTTTAATTAAATAAATAAATAAATAAATAAATAAATTCATTTCATAGAACAAGTTAACTGGACGACAAAGGGAGAATAATCTTGCTTTTGTGAATCTGATGGAGAAGCTTTTCAGAAGTGGGTACTTTTAAGAATTAGTTCCACAAAACAACTGAACTTCACTTTTAGCCACAGTTTTTAAGTAAACTACAGCTGGTTGTTTGATCATACTGATCCATATACATGATGGTTGATTTCACACAAAATGTGAAATCCAGTGAAGTCCATACTGTTTATAGAAATACAACAATGTGACTTAATATTGATAGAATATTATTGCATTATTACTATTTATTTCTTAATATTTATTTTTATTGCATTTATTATTGGACTGTGAACCACCAAGAGATGATTGCAAATGAGGCAGTATACAGTCTTATAAATAAAACAAAACAAATCACCATATTACGTAGCATAATATGCAAACCACAGAATGCCAGATGAAATTAAACTGGTCCAATCTAATGAGGACCTTCTTAAATGTGTGATTATTTCATATAAAACAAATATAACGTTTCCTTAAAAAATATTTCATTTAGAATAGCCAGCTTAAAGTAATAGCATCTCTATTGGCCATAAGAACATAAATCCATATTGTGGCAACATTTTTATGAGGACAACTAAAATGCATAATATAATGAGTGAGTAAAAATGGGGAAGAAACTATGGTTGATATTCAAAGGAGTGTCTGAGGCAGATCAAAAACTCAAAGTGATAACCACAACTAAATCCACGAAGTACCTTCCTGTTCATATGTAGCTTCAATCCCAGTGTTTGACCCATGACTGTATATTTTAATAAACTAATTTTCAGTCACACCTTTGCAACCATCTTGACTTTTTTTTATTCCCTTGCAATGTTTAGCCTTTGTTGCAGTATCCCCCTATTTCCCTATTTCTGACTTGCCTATGCCTATATTTTAAATTTCCTACTTTTAAATGCAATGGCTTGATTTTGTTTGGGGCACTGCATGGAGGGAAATAGAATTCTAAAACTTTGGCTATTCAATTGCTACAGAAATTCAGTTCTGAGCTATCTAAGTCATCTTGGGTACTGGAACTATATGCAGAGATTTAAGGTTTAGAATATCTCTAGGTTTCTCACCCCTTGTATATTGTAAGCTTTTTATATGCCAAATGACAATTTATATTTCCATGATATGCCTATGTGATTAACTTAGCCAGTGTTAATACTGGTACACTCTGCACAGCTCACTGGGGCTGAAATATATCACAAAACACAACCAAAATAGCCTGGCATATAAAAGTTTAGGCAGTAATACATGTTAGGCTCCAAAGTTCCATGGATACCAGTGTTTTCACTAGACCTCCAAAAATATTACAGATCACAAATATAATTACATTCAAATTCTACTTCAAGACATTTTTCTCTAGCCAACAAAACTGCCATATATTTGTCAAAATAGGCTCTCTCTTTTTTTAAAAAAAATAGGCTTTTAAAAAATAATTAAAATTGAAATTAAGATCCATTTATATTCATATTTGTTTCAGAGCTGCCAAAGATCAAATCTGTGGACACCCACAGGGTTATTTTTGACAACACAAACTGCAAATGTAATATAAAGATTTGTTGGATTCTAATTTGGTCCCTTATTTTACAAAATGAAAACCAGAAATCTGAGTTCAGTATATTCTCTTGGGAAACCATACTTTAGGCAGAATTGGAAAAGGTAAAAACTATTTTTACCGAATATCGTAGACTGGTTGGAAGAAAAGTGCCCTGAGTTTCCCTAAAGAATCAAATAAATAGAAAGAACATTGCTTATTACCATCTTTGGACTTGCAAGTGGCTTGTTTGTTTGTTAGATAGGTAAACAAATAAATAAGGAGCTAATTTATGCTTTACATAAATAAGCCCTCCCTTTGTTGTGGGATTCAGCTCTCCCAACTGTTCATCTGGCTCACACCACTCCACGGCAGCACTAGCACGACACAAGCCATACATGGAGAACTGCAATTTGGCTTTTGAAGGCAGACAGGAGGGGCATTGGTGGGAGGTTTATGAACAGTTTGCTGCAACCCAGATCCTATCATTGCCAGATGGCTTCAGCTGTATCAATTATTGCTTATTTTTTTAAAAGGTACTGAATCCCACACTCTTAAATTGATAAATGAAGCTTGAGGATAAGATATACTACCATCATCTAATCATCTCTCTTCAAGGTAACTTTGATTAACCATTTAAAAGGATTTTGCAATAACCAAAATTTTGCAGTGGGCTGCTAGACAATTTGCTTTGGCCATAAAGGCATATCCTTCATCAACCACAGATGTACTGCCCTGCCCTCTTTTGATGAGATTCCAAGGACAATAATGAGCAAGATGCTTAGATAAAATTTATTTCCACATATGGATCAAAGGTAGCTTTTTTCCCTGTAATTTTAGGGCTGGGATGAGCTTGATATTTAGACTGCAGCCCCATCATCCCTCAGCACCATAGCTATTCACTGAGTGTAATTAACACTGGTCAGAAATTGCCAAAATGTGCTTTTATTGTTTACTTATTCTTGGATATATAAGAATCTCATTTCAAATTTATTCTTGATGTTCTTGAACTTACTTATGGCTAGAACTACTACTTCAAGTGTTGTTGTTCTGTTACATAACTTTCCAATGTTTGGAAACCTGCCTGCTTGCCTATACTTGTCAAAAACTGAAAATCTGTGTCAAAATATATTCTCTTAATATTTAATTTGAACATGGAAAGCCAAAGAGCCTATGAACTACCAGAGGCGAGGTGACTGAATAAAGTGAAATACAGTATTTGCACAACTCTTCGGTCAGTGCAGCAATGCCACACACTATATATGAAAATTTCTCCCAAAGTACCTTCTCTTTTTAGAAACATCTCAAAATAAAATTTTTATCAAATTAATTAAACAGTATTAACAGAGAATTTTTTTTATGTAACACAAGCACAGGGGACACTGGGTTGCAGATCTATTAGAGTACATACATTATTCAAAGAACTCAAATATCTTTTTTACTTGCTTTGTTGAACATGTCCTCCTTTCTCACTTAAATATTGATCTGGAGTTCTCCGTGAACAGTTCCTAAGCAGCTCCCTGAAATATAAAGTTGCCCAGATGGATGTTCTCAGAACTACTGCACTGTATTTCAATTTTGGATGCATTTTTCCCCAAAAGCTCAAAGTAATGCCACTTCTGGAAATATATCTCAAGGGTGAGATATTTTGTGATTAGAGGTAATAAACAGTTTACAGGAATTAACTTGTTTCTGAATAATATATTAAAATGTTAATTCTTTTGGGAACTATTTATACAATATATTAATAGTTTCCTCCAAGGATATGGACATTTTAATTTTGGCTGTATATCTTTTTTTCCAGGTTCATCAATATTCTACTGAAATCATACCCTCTTCCACAAGTCCCATTACTCCATCTGTTTAAAGGAAAGGCTTAAGTCCAAGGGCAGAATCAAAAAGTCAGGATGATTTCTGTTTGTTCAGCATGAATCTTTCACAATGGTACATTTATCTCTAGAGAATATAGGAAATGTTGGCCTCCTATAATCTCAGGGTGAAAGGGAGAGATTAGGCTGAACTGACCTTATCCTTAAACCTTACATTACCCATACTATCTAACATGCTAGGTCAGTAGATGGATGGTGCCACTCTTTCCCAATTGATTGATGAGGGATTAAAACCAACATGGGAAGGAAGGTACCAAGTTTGGGGAGGTTGCACTCTACAGATGTAACACCTTAAGATCACTTTACCAGGAGTCAGTTTCTTATCACTGCATGTTCCAAAGATCAAATCATCAAGTGCCATCTTCCAGATGACCTTATCAACTTGCTGTTTTGGTATATTTATTTTGCTTTTTGGCTATTTGTATAATCTTGGGTTGCTTTTTGACATTCTCCATGCCATTTAGGGAAGTTTGATTATAGATTGAATAGAAACTGAGTATAAACATATGAAATGTGATCTAAGTACTACCTTCCCCCTTGCAATAAAAATATATCTATGTATTTTAACACTTAAGACATAAAACATCTGCCAAAGGAGATAGTAATACAACTTACAACTACTACTTAAAATTTGCCCTTATGCCATATGAAATGCATCTTCATCTATTTCCAGAATTGAGCCACAGGCCACACTAAATTCTTAGTGTCCCATGATCTATTCATAGCTACATATTCATGTATATATATACATACTGAGGTCAGGATGGTACAGATAGATTTGGTGCACTTTGGTCAATATTAAAGCTATTGTCAATCGAGTGCTTTTCTATTTCTTTCCTAATAACAGTTGTAGTATGAATAAGAAACCCTAAGAACAATAGGGCATTCTATGTATCAAATATAAGCACAATCATATATAAATACAAGTTATGCTATTGTTCTGATAACATGATGGCATAGCTTTAAGCCCAATGCCCCTTCTCTATTTTCTTTCATGTTTTGAGTAGTGTTAATAAATGCCTTAAATCTGGAATATCTTTTAGAAAGACCAGTCCAGTTTTTGCCATTTTGTTTTGGATTTCATAGAACAGGTGTACTAAAGTCTCTACAATGTTTAAATTTTAATTGCACTCCTTAAATTTGGTGAACATCTATTAATATTTAACAACAGCTAGAGTTCTAACAGTTGGAGGGGGGGCATTTGTAGAGAACAATGCATACCAGGTTTCCTTAATTTTACACTAAACAAAAAACAAGGTTTTCAAGTCCTTCCCTGTGGCAAATTTCTTACACATACTTATGCGTCAGACCACAGGTCCAAGGAAAATGGAACATCTCAAAAGCCTAAACTCTCTGAACTCAGTGAATCTTCATCAGAAATATTCTTTTTGTATGTGCCACTTGGGTAGTAGGTAGTTTCAGCTCTTATTTTTCTGTATGTTCCCTTAGAATAATATAGCTGGAATAAGCCATTTAGATCGCAGAATCTCATTCTCTATCCAGCATCAGTAACAGATGGTGACCAGTCTCTGCTTGAAAATGAGTCCACCATCTCCTAACATAATTGGCTCTATTGTCAGACTGCTCTGATTGGACCTTTCTCCCTCTCCTGAGATCAATCATGCTTTTGTCTTCATTGTATATTATAATCTTAGCATCTAAAGTACAGCAATCGTAAGAAACATTCTACTTCATAAGGAATATTCTACTAGATTGTTGTTTTGTTGTGATTGACTTGGGATTATTAATCAGGACACAGCTTTGTTGCTTGTTTACTAAAAATGTAGCTCTAAATGATGCCCCCTCCAATTCAGTGTTTGTTGCTATATGTATCTTCCCCTGGTACTTGCACAATGCACCCCATCAAGTCTTATTCCTGGTTAGAACACACAAAAGCATCTCATGCTGTGAATTAACAGAAAAGATAAGAGTTCGGCACAGAACAAAGAATCAGCGTGAGAGCTAAAATAGCAGCAGACTTACTTATGCTTTGACTGCTTTACTTCCTAGTGTATTTTCTTAATTTTTTATGAATATGACAATTTTCTAAGTACGAGAAACAGTCATAATGGGATAGGATAAAAGGCTACTTGTATGGCCAGTTAGGCTACAGCAGAACTGAGAAAACCAATACATTAGTCTGGCTTGCAATTTGAGCGTTTTATGACACAGAGCATTTTTTTTTGGGGGGGGGGATATAGAAAAATAGGAAGCCTGGAAGCCTACAATTATTTTTTCCCTTTCCTGATTTTGTCATTTAACACTCTTTCTTTATCACAACAAGCTCTTACCAGAACAGATATAAGTGGCATTAATGAATCGGTGGACATGTTTGGTAGAATAAAACAATTCCTCCTCCTGTTTTGAATTGTCATCAAATCCTTGCCCGAGATCATCTTAGCTTTTTCTGATTGAGAAATGGACTTATGTTAAGAGAAACAAATATGGATTCAAAAGTATGTTTTTGGCTATTTTCTATACTAATTGTACTTCTTTATCCCAGGCTCCTATAACCTGTGTTAAATGAACCATCCATCACTCTCCCTGATTAAAATGTGTCTCTTTGCTTGAGGTCACAGAAATAAAATTTCCCTTCCTTGCTTGGAAGAAATCTCCTAAACTACTGAGGATGCACATTCTTGGTCTTCTTTCCTCTGGGGAAGAAAGGGTCAAACAGGTCCCCGAAGAGGTTGCCTTTCTTGCCCCTGAGCCTATGGCTCCCCCAGGGAGGTGATTGCCAAAACCAGCCTTGCTTTCCAGTCAAATGCCTCCCTGAAGAGAAGGCAAGGCTGGTGATGTCAAAGTCCGTTTAACTTCTTGCAAGAATGTCTGCATCTTCCAAGTAGAAGCTGAGGCAAGAGACTCCCTGAGCAGTTATAGCTGCTCTTGCAAATCCAATGGGGATGAAATCTTTGTCAAGTAACAGCAAACCTTTTGGTAAACAACCCAGCTTCTTTTCTTGGAGTAATTACAGCAACTTTTTATTCATACCTAGAGAAGCAGATGTGATGCATCGCTAACAAATCTTGCTTTCTTATTCAAAATGCTGTTTAAGCAGGGAAATTGGGTTTACTGGAATTTTGCTGAACACGAGTAGTGCAAGCTTAATGGACAAGGCTTCAAGCAAGTTTAAGATCTTAAAAATTGCTGTGATACATAAAGTTTTTTTTCTTCTCCAAGGTCAAATGCAATGATTCCATGTTAATCTGCCTTGTAGAATGGAAGATCCATAGTTGTAGTCTAAATTATTAGCCAAAATGCAGAAGCCATTAACTATTCCTTAAAATGCTAACAAGGGCAAATCTATTTAGAAATATGCCAGTAAAAATAGTATTTTAGCTGGCTACTAAAGTCAGTTTTTTTAAGGCATCTTTGCTATGACTGTGTTGATCAGCCTGTCATACATGTGACAATTTCTTTAGGCGTCTTTTTTTTAATATTGTGAAAAGGAAGTTGAAAATTCCCACCTGAGTCACCACCACATATGTGTCATTTTTGAATCAATTTTTTTGCTGAGAAATAGTAAACAGTACAGAGCTATGGATTTATATGTGTGTTTGTGTGTGTTTTAAGAAAAATCCCAGAACTCCTACAATACTGCAGGATAGATCAATATTATCCTCATCCAGTTCGCAACAGGGATGATGGAAGGGCAAGAAAACAGCGCATTTCCGTTGGAGGCAAGAATTTGCACAGGTTTCCAGAGTCTTTATCAACCTCTTTAACACTTGTCCACTAATAAGGATGATCATTTCACTCCTGTTTCCGGCATGGGCATGGGCTAACAGTTCCATCCTAAGTTAAGTTCAAACTGCTCTTCTTTCTTGGTATTTTTTAACTCAAGAATCTCCTTTCTCTATATACTTCTGCTTGTTAGTATATAGATCACTTGCTCATTAACTTCCTTTCTGGCTTGCTCTGCTTCATGATTAAGACTCCTCTGTTTTCACCTTCTGGAAAACTTCTGCCAGATATAGGACCATTAACTGGCACAGTTCTCTATTAAGGCAGCTTAAAATTGAAACAGTTCTACCTGAAGGACTGTCCCATTTATCTGAACATAAAGGTGTCAGAACATTGGGCTCCACTTTTGCTAGTGTTACCCCCTATTTCCATTTTATAAGGCAGCCACAGCTTCTCAAAAGAAATTGACATTTTCTAAAAGCAAAGTCAAGGGAAGAGTGGAACCAAAACTTAAAAACAAAGCCAGTGGTAAAATAAAAGGGAGATAACAAAATGCAAAGGAAAATTCAAAGGTTTCTACAAAATATCTTGAATGCAGATTATTTGGGACCAAAAGGCTAATTAAAGAGTCTGGTGAAAACAAATCATGTCCACAAACTATAAAAAGTTTAATCAGGTTGAAAAGGAAGACTGAAAACTGAAGTTGGTGAGCGGGGACATCAAATGGGAAAAATAAATGAGGCCATAAAAAGGAGCAAATTTAAATTTCTGTTCAGGTCCTCCTCATCACTGTGCCAACTAGGTGGCAGTATCTAATTGGCTGAAAAGCTAGGTAGATTAAATCTGGTCAGAATTTGTGTGGAAGACCTTCACAAAGCCAAAGTTTGTGCAGTAGACCGAAAAAATCTTCCAGAAACCATCTCTGTAACGGAGGAATATTTTACCTTTACTTCACTGCTCTAGTGAGGCAAGGCAACATTAGGCAAAGGACTTTGAGGACATGTCCAAAAAAGCACTGCATCAACTGCACTCCCATTGTCTAAAATGCAAATTTTATGCTTATCGTCAGAGTAAATTATTATAATTAAATTGGGGAAGTGTTCCTCCGTACCATATTACTTCTGTTTTTCTTTAGGGATTTTTTCTCAGGCTTAGAGATAAAATGAGGATCCCACAGGACAGACTTTATCCATTCCAAGTGGTATGCAGTATCTCTATTTGAGGTATCGATAGGCTGAGAGATTCAGATACTTATCTCTTGAGCCAATTTCCTTTGTAGAAAAGGATAAAGAGAAAAATACCCCCCCCCAAAATACTGAAGAACTAATACCTGCCTTCATGACCCCAAAGAGGGCAACTTTCAGAGCAAGATCTTACCAAAGTATTAAACCAATACCTTAGCAGCTGCTGCTATCATCCCTGGGTGTGAAATATTTGCATCAATAAAACAGACACATAGAACTAAATCTGAACTTGGAGAAAATGTGTTTTAAAAAAAAAGAAAAGAAAAGAAAACCCATGAAGACAAGACATAGTAGCGCACAGTACAAAAGAGTAATTATACCCCTCCCCCCCCCAAAAAAAAACTCAAAAGGAGAAAAAGAGCTTTACCACAATTTTGGAACATTTTACCTGTAACAGAAAATGGGCTTAAAATGAAACAGGACCAAATTTTCTACATACCAGTAGATGAATACAAATACTCAGTTGTTTTTAGCAACTCAGAACAAAAATCTTTGACATGAGTATTCAGGGACAATTAAATTTCTTTTTAAAAAACAAAACAAAAAGGATTTTTATGTGGAAGAGGAATCACGGGAGTTGAGAACTAAAAAAAAAAAATTAAGCAAGGAAAAAGAGAAGAGGAACAAAGCTCCCACAATATCTAAACAATTAACCATTGTTCTTGGATATCCCATTCCAAGTGAAGAGGAACCACAATGGTTCCTGAAAGCTGATAATGGCTGTCTCCATCCTACCCCTGTCTTCCAGAAAGTGTATCCTGGAGCAGTCCCTTTATCAGCATTTTTAAGAAGCTGTCATTTAGACAGGATTTATTCATTTGCTTCTTTCTTTTCCATCCCAATTCATGTACAAGACACAGCAATCATCTCATCATGGCTGGACGGTAACTGTAGAAATCTCAGTTGGGTCGGAAGGTCTGTCCTTGTTTCAAAAATCTTTTAACAGAAATTCCACTGATGCTTCCTTTCATGGGATTTGGTTTGCCACGGCCAACTCATTTCCCCCATTCCCCACAATTGATTTCCCAAACAAAGGAAAATGTCTTCTTTGCTCCAAGCATGCCATTTTCTTCTGTGCTATTAGATGAAGAAGCCTCTTGTTGGTTTTTTTTCACTTTAAATTCCATTTAAGATTGTGGAATTGTATGCCTAGTCAATTTTTTAAGTTCTTGACTCAGCCATTCAAAGGAAAACACACAGAAAATGCAGCAACAGAAGGTTGAACAATCCCCTTTCCCAAAGCGTATCCCTCCCCTGTTTGCCCCAAAGTCGATTTGGTACTGTTTTTTGTTTTGTTTAGAAGTCTGCATGTCCCAAAACACTTTTCCTCCCAACCCTCCCTGACCCACCCAAAACAAAATAAAAAGCTCCACGGGTTGCATCATCTACCTGATGGTCAAGTTTGGAGAAGCAACTGCTTCTGTTGCTACTTCAAAAAATTTTTAAGAAAAAAACAGACAGAGGGTTGTGCAGTGGGGGACCCAGCCTTAGGATTGCTTCAGTCGTTTGCGTGGGGGTCCCAGAAAGGGGCACTGTGCAGAGGCCAGTGAACGATAAGCCTCTGCTACCAAATGAGGGTGAGACACTACCATCGACTTCCAGCCTGCAGTCTCCATGACATCAGAAGCATGGCTGAAAATAATAATTAAGAATTCAAAATTACTAGACTGAAAAATGTTAATAAAAATCAACTATATCTCAGCTAAATATTATCTATCTAAAAATGTCTCTCAACACAAAAAACTGTATTTTTCACTGCGCACTGTTGGACATTATTCTTTAATAAAGATGTCTCTATTCCTGTACGACTATTTTGAGGCATATTTATTTATTTGTTTGTTTATTTATTTATTACATTTTTATGGCCATCCAACTCAAATTTTTATTTGTGACTCTGGTATACAATAAAACAAATAAATCAAAAAGACAAATAATCCCAATTAAAAGGGATGAAGGAGAAATAGTATTACTGCTGCTGCCATCTTCCTTGGCAAAAACAGTTGAACAAAAATGTTCCTTTCCAAAAAGGAGCTTCATCTATATGTGCAGTAAAGCTGTTGGATGATAAATCCTGAGAGTTGCAGCTCTAACACAACTGGACAGAACCATCTTGAGGAATGCTGTAGTAAGAATCTGTTTATTCAAGACAAGAACAAACATTCGAACAGCTGCTGGCTATTTGCCATCTCTCCAGAGTTGATGACATCTTTAGGGTAGAAACGAATCTTGACACAGAACTTTTAGGCTACTATTAGACACAATTATTTCCCCTGGTATCCTGCAGAGGATCTGAATGCAGATTTCCATCCCCAATCAACTTTCCTATGCTGAGAAGAAGAGTAAGATAATTCTAAGGTAACTCTAAGGTGCAGACTCTATATATCTCTGGAAAGATATCCTAATTTAAAAAAAAGAAAAGGTTAAATATTTCCCCTGTCCAGTCGTGACCGACTCAAGGGGGCGGTGCTCATCTCCGATTCTCAGCCGAGGGAGCCTGCATGGTCTGAGAGACGCTTCCGTCATCATGTGGCCTGCATGAAAGTACGGAATGCAGTAACCTTTCCCACTGAAGCGGTACCTATTTATCTACTCACATTTGCATGCTTTCGAACTGCTAGGTTGGCAGGAGCTGGTGCGAGTAATGGGAGTTCATCCCATTGCACAGTGCTCAGGTCTTGAACCCAGGCTATCAGCTTTCCAGTTGACAAGCGCAGTGTTATAACCACTGAGCCATCACTCCGCCCATCCTAACTTAAGTAAAATGCCAAACTTTGCTTTGAAGATTATCCTTGCTAGATTTAACTCACTAGAATCAAAAAAGAAAGCCCACTTACTAGTTTATGAAGTCAACTGCCTGAGTTTTTAGCTGGTCAGCACTGTGTAGATCAGCCAGAATTAGGATCTCTGCTGCATTCTCCACTGACAAATTGCTGCACAAAGCATCTTCACACATCACTTTCAAACGTTCCAAAGCATACTGCAAAAGATATCCCCCCAAAGTGGACTGTTTAAACATGTATGCCAAGTTTTTCATAACTTTCTAGCAACCTGAAACAGCATCAGAACCCAGGCCACAAAGCATAATGAGTTAGATAATCGTGCTTACAAAATACCTAGTTTAAATATATGTGGATTTAAATGGGGCTTCAGTAAGCATCCATTTGGAGCTAATCCCCCACCACATTATACAATAGGAATCTCTAATAACTAACACATGTACAATCATTCATGGATGCTGGGTATCAGTCAATGTTGCTCATAAAGAATGAGAAACCTATTTCTTAAAATAAATGTCAACAAATTAAAAACAGAAACAGTGCTATACTTCCTGCTTCACATTGCCGTGCTTCTTTTTAGCCACAAAATATTCAAATTCGGGCCAACCCTTGATCCCAGAACTAAAATTTAAAAAAAATACACTGATTAATTAGCAGAAATTATTTCCTGGGCTGAACTTTGAAGAACTGAGCATAGGGAATATGCATGCTTGCATGTGAACCTATATTAGTTCTTTAGGTACCACAGCATCTCAGGATCTCTTCCCATCCTCCTCATAAACATTGGAAAGACAAAAATGAACTCTCTAATCACATCTTCACCCAAGAGCCCAATGGAGGTCTCTGAGGTTTTAGATAGGCATTGCATTTTGTTTATAGAATAATTACGTATTTTTCCCAAGAGACTGGAGGAAGACAGAACAAACTGTTCCATAACCTCTTGGGCAAGTATTAAGAGGTTTTATGTGCTGCCATAAAAGATTTTGCTTTCTGTTTTCAAAAAGACACCCAGAGATGTTTAGAAAAAGGAACTATATAAAAAGTCACAAAAGCTCTTCAACAATTAAAGCCCCATTCAGTACCACCACTCTACTCTCGTTATTAAGTGTTGCTGCAGCTAAGTGGGTGTTAAACATATTTATTACTGAACCATACTGGAAAACCAAGGTAGGCTTTTACTGTGCAAGCACAAATGGATGAATGGTGGAAAAATATGTAGAAGATAGGGAATATTTCAATTTTTAAGGAGTGGAGGTTTTTTTTACTTAAAAATGATAACACCTCAACTGCCATAATCAATCTAAAGTTCATGTGTGCTTTCTTCTCTTAAAATATGGCTTGGCTCTTCAGAAGTTTTCTTTCTTTTTTTTTTTTTTACTGTTTACTGGATAATACACAAATAATTCATGTTTTTGGAAGCCCATCTTTCTCAGCTATATCTCTGCTTCTAGCTCCATGCCTGCAGCCTGGCTACTTCCTGGTGTGCTGGGATACAATTAAGTATACAAGTTGGAAATATTAGATTGGAGACAGATGGCCAACGTGGAGTTTGATTGGAACAGTTTTAAGTTATTCACTGAAGTATGTACAAAGAAAGAGAAACGTAACTTGGTTTCACTGATATCCACCAATTTATTCTTAACATCGAAATATTATGCTATGTGAAACAATGGTTAAATGGTTGCACACCAGCAGAGATGATCTGGGGGTTAGAATGTGCTGTGATGGAAATTGTTCATGTTTTTTTATCCTGACTGGTTTCCTTTGCCTATGCTATCCTCTTTGACAATAGACTTATGGGTGTGCTACATTATACTTCAATAGGGCTCAGCTTGTAATACTGGCGTTCCAAAAAATAAAAACTTAAGATATGCCTACTCAAGAATGTGAGTAGAGTTAAACAAGAGTTAAGAGGGTAATATAGAAATACCACAAATACATTGACATCATGATCTCTATTCTAGCCTCTCCCAATTTTTGTTTTTCTACAAGATAACAGCTAACTTTCCCTTTTACCTTGTCAGCAGCTGCAAGCAGATCATCAGCCATTTTGTCAAGATTAGGTGCCTTCCCCGTATAAATGAAGCACATCATTTCTTTAAAAACTTCAGGTTCCACATCATTGATTTCAACTCGATTCTGTACCAGAGAAGAGAGGAGAGGAGAGGAAGATTATTCTTCTGAGGCAAGAGAAACCTTTCCGAGCCTAAATCTTTCTTTCAGCAAGAATAACTCTCTGTATGCAGGGATGGAAGCCTGTTTATTTGTATTTATATTGCTGCTTATCTCATTTAGTGACTCTGGGCATCTCCAAACCTCTTAGGCTGATGACTGCACTTGACTTCAGGTGAATGACAAGGATTGCCCTTCAAAAAGATACGTTAAGGTTAAGAAAACAGGTTAAATATGATTTTTGTATCTTATTACAAAATAAATAACTGTTAATTTGAGTATAAAATATTTAATACTTTTCTCATTATATTACTGAAAAAAACGAATTTGATGGCAAATTTTGGAATGTTCTATGTGCCAGACCAAAGGTTTAAGGGCCTGTATTTATAAAGTCTGCCGTAAACTATATGCAAACATAGGTTAAGAATGACATATTCCTTGTAGCTCTACAAGAAGGCAAACACAACTTCTTCCTTAGCCTTTTTTTCCCACCAAGTCTACTTGTAATAAAAGAAATCACTAGCAATGAACATTATAGAATCATTCTAAACAGAAGAGCAGCTTTTTTCCTAAAGTCAATTTGGAAAGGAAGATGAGTGGCATATAAATTTAATAAATAAGTAAATACATTTCCAATGTGTTATTTTATTTATTTCCTCAAGAATCTACACCATAAATTAAAATATACTTATCTCTACCATATCCTATATATAACAAGTAAGGTGAAATGTTTATATAGTTATTTGGACCCTGACTCTATTCAGTTTCACTGAGACTACAATCTCAGATTAGCAGCCTGTCCTTCAGATCTAACTGCTGGAAATAAAGAATTTAAAATCAATTGCCCAATAACACTGAGAGTTTTGTTTTCATGGGCAATGATGGATCTCTTGTCAACCCACTACAGAAAACTAACTATCCAAGTTGCAATCTAGATTCATATCTCTCTGTTCCCAGAGCAAAATGTCTTGTCAACCTTGACACATTAACAAGACTATATTTCATTGTGCCTCTCTTGTCTGAGCGGAACCTTTGTGGGTTGAGGTCAAAAGTCTGCAATACTTTTCAGTTATTAGCTAAGGTTTGCCTCCACAATATCTTCCTGTCTGGGCAGCTCTTCTTCGTGGCTTACCTTTTTACTCTCTTCCATCTCATGTTCAAACATTGCACTGAAAACTGGAGAGCGGGCTGTATGCATGATGGATTGGCATAAGGAAAAATGGAAAAAAAATACCATTTTAAAAATGTGAAACAGATACTCTTTCTTTCTTTCTAGAGAGGAACTAATATATACCATCAGTACTTGCAAATTCAAGTAATGTATAAAATGGACAAGTAAAAAATAAATGGTATGCTCGCAAGAGAATCAAATCAAAATTTCTGCCCAAGGGAACATGCATATACTTTCCCAGCAATTTATTCCCACCTATGCAATGAGACAAAGAGAAACTCTGGAATGCAACTAATTCAATTTTCAGGTTTCCTCAATTCCATTTCTTCTTACTACAATATTAGAGGTCCTTTGCTTTTGTGTTGTTGTGCACTTATCATCACAGAATATAAAGGCTTTGTATGATCTGTACTAAATTAAGAAATAATCAAACACAATAAACATCCATCTGTGGAATTTCAGAAGAATTTAAAATACAGAATTTAAAATAATTATGGCCTGTCCATAAAACTGAAGTGCATGTATGATCACATGGTCAAAATTTAAGTGGTTGGCAGCCTACCTACACTTATGACTATAGGGACACTTCAAGTCCTACCACCTACTTCCCTCCTATCTGTGCCCCTGCAATCCATGCTGCACTCCCATCTGTGCCCCTGCAATCCATAGTCCTGCACTCTGCCACCCTTAGCTGAAATTTGCTGACTTCTTGCCCCTGCTGCTGACCAAGCGTGCCTGGCCTAACCTTTTGTGAAGCAAGTGTTGGACATGTGAACCCTTCGTCTTGGGCTCACCAATAGTAGTTTCTTCACGAGTCCTATTTTTTTCTTCTTTTCAATTATATCAAATTCTCAGGGACTGTTGGACAAGCCCCTGCAGTTTTTTTCGCAAGCTTTTTTACAAGTGGTTTGTCATGACTTCCTATTTAGGATTGAAAGAAAGTGACTGGCCCAAGCTCACCCAGCTGCCTATCTGCCCAAGGTAGGAGTGTAACTCACAGTCTCATTGTTTCTAGCCTGGTGCTTTAGCTAGTATAACGAATTGTAGTCAATACCAACCTGCTAATATGGCTTTGTGAGCTTGAAACTCTTGGCCTGCTACACACAGGGAGCAGTCTGTAAAGCGAGAGTTTTCCCAGAGACCTCCCAACTCATCAGCCAAACGGCATTCAGGTACCTTCACCATGTTCATGGAATTCTGGCCAGAGATATTGACAGAGTCTTGTACTACGCTCACCTGAAGGAAGCATAGAAGACCATGCCCTTTATAAACATACTGGTAATAGCAGTGAAAAATATAGAAGAACTGAACAAAAAACAACAACCTATCAATAAATTCTAGAGTGATGCAGACCTTATTGTAAGAGAACCCAGCATCACAGAGGAAAAAATTGAGCTTTCCTACCCCACTCTCCAAACCACACTGAAATTAAGACAGATTAACAACCTCTTCAAGACAGTATGTGAAATAAATCTACACATTTATACAACTTTGGGAAAAATTCAGAGACAGTGTAGAAAACTTGCTATAATCCCTCTCCGCTTCTCCAACAGAATATCTATCAAGTCTTCTATACCCCACCCCTAAATGGTCACTTAATAAATAGGGGATTGGTTCACATAATGCACTAGGTTAGGCAAAATGGGTTCATGTAATTTATGGTTCAGGGTTGTAGGAAACTACCTATTTATCAATTTGTGTGAAGAAGCCTTTCAATTTAAGCCATAATATAGTCTGTATGAGCAGAGCATATGGAGAATATAGCAATTTCTGCTGCAATCCTGGATTTAGAATGTTGTATGAATCTAAATAGTAAACTATCATGTGTGCAGATAAATGAAAATTCAATTTTATGCCAGTTTGGGCCAAATCTCCCAAATGATTGATCAGATGTGGATGTGCATATCTTAAAATTCTTCTCTATTAGGCAGCAAGTTAATACTATAACAGCAGGCTGTGTTTATCACTAGTCACATGCCTTTCTGAGCTGGTGTACCATCTGATGGTCCCCAAGAAAGAACAAAACCCAGGCTCCAGTAATGGAACACAGATTCACAAATTAAAAGCTAATTCATTTTTTAATATACAGAGGAAAAAATACTATCTCTAATCAAATCAAAAATCCATCTAGTCTGGCAGATTATGTTGCAGAATGCTTGATCTGTAGGAAGAACAAACTCAAATCTAGGGGGGAAAAAACCTGTTTTCTAACTGCCACTTCTCAGCCCAAAGTGCTCAGAACTTATGAAAAGGAAAGTGCCACTGTGACTGTTAGCTGTGAATTTATAACTGAAGAAATCTGAAATCAATCTGCTATATGGTTCTTTTACAAAAGTATACCCAAGTTGCTGCAAGTTATTGAAAAAGGTCCCCCGTTCGCAACCGCAACTAGGACCAGAATTTCTCTAAGTAATGCAATTCTAAAGTGCAAATCACTTGAATGCATTGCTTAGCAAAGGCAATCCCAACAGTCCCTTATTATTTTAATTAAAATGGTTAGGCCAACTTCAAGTCATCTCCATGATTTTAGAACCACATCCACATAGTTTCCTAACAGCAATGTGGAAATGGCTTGTCGTTGTATTCTTCCAGGATACTCTATCATTTCCTTAGACTGGCATTCCCTGAATGAGTCCCCTTCAGTGCAAACCAGATCAGTTTCTGGTGTCAGCCTTTGTTTTTCTTTACTGGTTGAAGTTGGGAAAATGTAATTATTAGAGAACATATTAAAGGAGCGATTTATATTGATTTAGTGTGGCTGCTTAGTCTTCCTTGTGTAAACTAGGAGTGGGACGGTTTGTTAGAGTGCTTTTAGAAGTCAATGAAAAAAATTTGAGTTGGAGAAAAAGTCTTACTCAGTGTAGAACATTCTTCTCCATCTTGATAAAAGTGTAAATATATTACTAAGCTGATATCTAATTCTGAGGCAGGATGATGATGCCCTAGTTACCTTGGAAATTTTGGAAGATGCTATCCCACATATTTGGAAAAGGCTACGATAAATTATTTTATAAATACTTCTGCTTGTTTTAAAGTAAACTTGTGCTTTAAAATACAATGTACTTATTTACTGCATAATTTACTTACATGACATGTGGAAACCTTCACAGAAAATGTATTTTTAAAGTTTTTTTTAATTATATATTTCAATTTCTCAATATTTCAATTTCAATTTCAATATCTCAAAATACTCTGCGAATACCACAGTGGTGTAACTATCTTAAGTGTTTTGATTTTCACATAAATCTAGACAAAATCCAGCACCGAGAGGATGATGATTCCAAATAAAAGTTTATATGTATTCAAGCTTCTATCATCAAAATCCATGGATTTAAAAGCCCGTGATTTTAGTTGGATTGCATCCAGTAGTCTCTGCAGTCATATTGTAGCAGTCCCTACTACTTATTAAACAAAGAGATATATGAGATACAAAAATTCTGATTCCTTCCTCTTTGACATGGTAATCCCATCCCTCTGCATGCACAAGGTATCCAGATGGTAAAACTGAAATGTCATGCAAATACAGACAAAATAGCCTTCCACAATCAGGCAGGAGGTTGAGCCAGTGGACAACCTGTCATATCAGCCACAGAAGTTTAATAAGGTGACAAATCTTTTCCCAGCAAGAAATAGTTTAAAGGAAATAGGGGCATTTATATAGTTCTCACTTCACCAACTCATTGAGTCTTCAGAGCAAGTTAGCAGAGCAGAAAACAAAACTAAAACATATTTCCCCTAAATACTTGAGATCCTCCAGCTGGAAGGAATAAGGCGAGTGTATGGTGTAATACCTACTTACGTGTCCAAAACCACCTTAGCAGCAACGATCAGTCAATGCAAGTTTTTTCTGTCTGTGAATCAAGTCTATATTTCTAAACTGTCAAAAAATGCTTAAGACAAGGGTTTAGCATTTTTACATTTGAACACTGCTCGGAAGCTCTAGCAGATACAAATACAGCAACAGCAAGCTAGTGGATAAGAACTACCACGTCATATCATGTCAGTTTTGTAAGGGATGATTTTGTTACCGATAGATTTCAAAATTCAAATTCCAAATGCTGGTTACAATCTATAAACCCCATAATGTTGTGCCACCTAGGTATTTCAAGAATCAACTTATCTAGAATAATTGAGCTATCCAAATCTTCAGCCACAATGGAGATTTTGAAGTTCCACCCCCAAAAGCATAAATTTATGATAGGAGCTGAGACAACAAAACTAATTTTATAAACACCTTCCCAAATGAAACCATGAAGTTCTACATCTTTCCTTACCTCACAGAAGAGAGTGAGCTTGTCATCTGGAAGGAGCCCATTCGCCTCATCTAGAAGAAAATCTCTTCTAATAAACTTCTTGAATCCCCAGTCTTTGCCTTGCACAAACCGATAGGCTCTCTGGCTCTCTAGCAATATACAAAGAGGTTGGCAATTTTAAAAAATCGAATAAAGAGAAAGAATTAAGACACACCAAACAGAAGTCTTTATTTTCTGCTCTGTTTGGGTATGAGTAAAATACAATACCCAGTACTGGCTATGCATACCCATTGCTTTTGTTTCTTCTCCTTTTGCATTCAAAATAGAGAACTTGAATTTGGCTCGGACTTCACTCTTTGGACAACTGACCAATAACAGGTAGAGCGAAAGATAATCTTTACTTTCTTCATCTAAGCCTTTTGGGTTCACACGCAAACACCTGCAAAAGCAGAAAAATTGCGTTCATTCTCTCTATATAAATGATTCAACTACAGTGAAACAACTTGCTATCTACAGATTTTCTTTTCAAAAATTGTATCATGAATTACAAAGTCTGTTTTATTATGCTTATTACATTTTAGTCTACATTTACTACAGACTATTAAATAAGGAAATTGCTAAGCCGCACTTACAAATGGATAAGTAAAATTCAAAAGTAAATGCAGCACTTTCTTTCCTCAACTGTTTCAAAACCAACTTTATCAATCCAGTCTTTTACTGTCGTATTTTTACAAGTGACAGTTCTGAAAGGTAACATTAGTAAATTCAGCAACAGCTGTAAATGAATATGAAGCTAAAGCAGTGGTGGGATTCAGCCAATTCGCACCAGTTCGGGAGAACCGGTTGTTAACTTTCTGAGCAGTTTGGCAAACTGGTTGTTGGAAGAAATCATTAGAGCAGAGAACCGGTTGTTAAATTACTTGAATCCCACCACTGAGCTAAAGTATAACTTTAAAACAAGCTTTGAGAACCACTAACAATAAATGAATCTTCTGCCGTTTCCTATCTGACATTTAACTGGTCCTTACCATTTCAATTTATCATTAGCTCCTGATGAAAATGTTGAACTTTTGATGACCTCACCCATTTCCTCTCGACAAAAGCTGAAGTTATTGATGGTCCACATGTAGGAAAATTTGACCACTTTAATCTTGAAAAAGAATGGAAAAAAAGGAAAATATTGGTTAGAAATTTACATACATCGTTACATACAAGACAACCAAAAAGAACCCCATTATTTCAGAATGAAGGAAAAATAAATTTAAAACTCCATCATCTTGAAATATCATAAATACCTTTTCAAGAAACTGTAATCTGTTGTTTATCAAAGGCTTTCTACAATATTTCTATTCTTGTCCCTCTCTATCAGAAGTTCGGAGGAAAATTTACAGGGTTATTAGGTTAATATATTTGACCCACACCAATTTATGTGGAAAAGGCAGGAGGAGTATCTCTGCTTTGAGAAAAGATTTGCTGCTACTGAATTCTTTTGCAGTAGCCCTTTTTAATGACCTGTGATTTAGTGACTGTTCAAATTTATGATGGCACTCCCTATAGTTGCAGCCATCATAGAGCCCCCATGGTCGCTTGACTGCAATTCAGGTACCTAGTACCCAGCTTGTAATTATGACAGTCACAGTATCCTGAGGTCACATGATCACCAATTGCAATCTTCATGACCAGCTTCCAACAAGGACTAGTTTGTCCCATCTCTATGGGACATTGATGCCATGTGGGTTTTACCTAATGATAGAAATTGGGACTCATCATAGTCGATGAAGTCAGATGTAGATGCATTTTATGATCACTTGTCTTAACAGAATTCCCAGTCTCTATTATTGTCAGTAAGCAAGGACTACCTGTACTTGCATTCATGAGGAATACAATTTGATGTGTTTCATGTATTTTGATTCCAGAATGCCTGCCTGCCCCTTCACAACCAACTTTATCAATCCAGTCTTTTACTGTCGTATTTTTACAAGTGACAGTTCTGAAAGGTAACATTAGTAAATTCAGCAACAGCTGTAAATGAATATGAAGCTAAAGCAGTGGTGGATTCAGCCAATTCGCACCAGTTCGGGAGAACCGGTTGTTAACTTTCTGAGCAGTTTGGCAAACTGGTTGTTGGAAGAAATCATTAGAGCAGAGAACCGGTTGTTAACTTTCTGAGCAGTTTGGCAAACTGGTTGTTGGAAGAAATCATTAGAGCAGAGAACCGGTTGTTAACTTTCTGAGCAGTTTGGCAAACTGGTTGTTGGAAGAAATCATTAGAGCAGAGAACCGGTTGTTAACTTTCTGAGCAGTTTGGCAAACTGGTTGTTGGAAGAAATCATTAGAGCAGAGAACCGGTTGTTAACTTTCTGAGCAGTTTGGCAAACTGGTTGTTGGAAGAAATCATTAGAGCAGAGAACCGGTTGTTAACTTTCTGAGCAGTTTGGCAAACTGGTTGTTGGAAGAAATCATTAGAGCAGAGAACCGGTTGTTAAATGAATCACTGCAGTTGTTAAATGAATCACTGCAGTTGTTAAATGAATCACTGCAGTTGTTAAATTAGTAACATGGTTGTTAAATTAGTAACATGGTTGTTAAATTAGTAACATGGTTGTTAAATTAGTAACATGGTTGTTAAATTAGTAACATGGTTGTTAAATGAATCACTGCAGTTGTTAAATTAGTAACATGGTTGTTAAATTAGTAACATGGTTGTTAAATGAATCACTGCAGTTGTTAAATTACTTGAATCCCACCACTGAGCTAAAGTATAACTTTAAAACAAGCTTTGAGAACCACTAACAATAAATGAATCTTCTGCGTTTCCTATCTGACATTTAACTGGTCCTTACCATTTCAATTTATCATTAGCTCCTGATGAAAATGTTGAACTTTTGATGACCTCACCCATTTCCTCTCGACAAAAGCTGAAGTTATTGATGGTCCACATGTAGGAAAATTTGACCACTTTAATCTTGAAAAAGAATGGAAAAAAAGGAAAATATTGGTTAGAAATTTACATACATCGTTACATACAAGACAACCAAAAAGAACCCCATTATTTCAGAATGAAGGAAAAATAAATTTAAAACTCCATCATCTTGAAATATCATAAATACCTTTTCAAGAAACTGTAATCTGTTGTTTATCAAAGGCTTTCTACAATATTTCTATTCTTGTCCCTCTCTATCAGAAGTTCGGAGGAAAATTTACAGAGTTATTAGGTTAATATATTTGACCCACACCAATTTATGTGGAAAAGGCAGGAGGAGTATCTCTGCTTTGAGAAAAGATTTGCTGCTACTGAATTCTTTTGCAGTAGCCCTTTTTAATGACCTGTGATTTAGTGACTGTTCAAATTTATGATGGCACTCCCTACAGTTGCAGCCATCATAGAGCCCCCATGGTCGCTTGACTGCAATTCAGGTACCTAGTACCCAGCTTGTAATTATGACAGTCACAGTATCCTGAGGTCACATGATCACCAATTGCAATCTTCATGACCAGCTTCCAACAAGGACTAGTTTGTCCCATTTTATGACCTTTCTTGCCAGTTGTTAAATTAGTAACATGGTTGTTAAATTACTTGAATCCCACCACTGAGCTAAAGTATAACTTTAAAACAAGCTTTGAGAACCACTAACAATAAATGAATCTTCTGCGTTTCCTATCTGACATTTAACTGGTCCTTACCATTTCAATTTATCATTAGCTCCTGATGAAAATGTTGAACTTTTGATGACCTCACCCATTTCCTCTCGACAAAAGCTGAAGTTATTGATGGTCCACATGTAGGAAAATTTGACCACTTTAATCTTGAAAAAGAATGGAAAAAAAGGAAAATATTGGTTAGAAATTTACATACATCGTTACATACAAGACAACCAAAAAGAACCCCATTATTTCAGAATGAAGGAAAAATAAATTTAAAACTCCATCATCTTGAAATATCATAAATACCTTTTCAAGAAACTGTAATCTGTTGTTTATCAAAGGCTTTCTACAATATTTCTATTCTTGTCCCTCTCTATCAGAAGTTCGGAGGAAAATTTACAGGGTTATTAGGTTAATATATTTGACCCACACCAATTTATGTGGAAAAGGCAGGAGGAGTATCTCTGCTTTGAGAAAAGATTTGCTGCTACTGAATTCTTTTGCAGTAGCCCTTTTTAATGACCTGTGATTTAGTGACTGTTCAAATTTATGATGGCACTCCCTATAGTTGCAGCCATCATAGAGCCCCCATGGTCGCTTGACTGCAATTCAGGTACCTAGTACCCAGCTTGTAATTATGACAGTCACAGTATCCTGAGGTCACATGATCACCAATTGCAATCTTCATGACCAGCTTCCATCAAGGACTAGTTTGTCCCATTTTATGACCTTTCTTGCCAGTTGTTAAATTACTTGAATCCCACCACTGAGCTAAAGTATAACTTTAAAACAAGCTTTGAGAACCACTAACAATAAATGAATCTTCTGCGTTTCCTATCTGACATTTAACTGGTCCTTACCATTTCAATTTATCATTAGCTCCTGATGAAAATGTTGAACTTTTGATGACCTCACCCATTTCCTCTCGACAAAAGCTGAAGTTATTGATGGTCCACATGTAGGAAAATTTGACCACTTTAATCTTGAAAAAGAATGGAAAAAAAGGAAAATATTGGTTAGAAATTTACATACATCGTTACATACAAGACAACCAAAAAGAACCCCATTATTTCAGAATGAAGGAAAAATAAATTTAAAACTCCATCATCTTGAAATATCATAAATACCTTTTCAAGAAACTGTAATCTGTTGTTTATCAAAGGCTTTCTACAATATTTCTATTCTTGTCCCTCTCTATCAGAAGTTCGGAGGAAAATTTACAGGGTTATTAGGTTAATATATTTGACCCACACCAATTTATGTGGAAAAGGCAGGAGGAGTATCTCTGCTTTGAAAAGATTTGCTGCTACTGAATTCTTTTGCAGTAGCCCTTTTAATGACCTGTGATTTAGTGACTGTTCAAATTTATGATGGCACTCCTACAGTTGCAGCCATCATAGAGCCCCCATGGTCGCTGACTGCAATTCAGGTACCTAGTACCCAGCTTGTAATTATGACAGTCACAGTATCCTGAGGTCACATGATCACCAATTGCAATCTTCATGACCAGCTTCCAACAAGGACTAGTTTGTCCCATTTTATGACCTTTCTTGCCAGTTGTTAAATGAATCACTGCAGTTGTTAAATTAGTAACATGGTTGTTAAATGAATCACTGCAGTTGTTAAATGAATCACTGCAGTTGTTAAATGATGTTGCTTCCCTATTGTCTTTGCTTATCAGAAGAGCGCAAAAGGTGATCACATGACTCCAGGACACTGCAACTGTCATAAATATGAGTTAGTTGTCAAATGTTTGAATTTTGATGATGTAACTATGAGGATGCTGCAACAGTCATAAGTGTGAAAAATGGTGATAAGGCATTTTTGAGTGGTCATTAACTTTGAATGGTCATTAAATAAACTGTTGTTAGTTGAAGACTACCTTGTATGTATTTTTAATGCTAGGCATAGTAAATACAGTAAATGTCAATGATAAGAGGAATATAAAAAGCAAACCTATCAGACTGGACCTTTCCTGTTTCAATATAAAGTACATTTGTGTAATATATGTTATAAGGCTCTCAAAAAGCTGTTGAAGTACTGTCCCGATGTCTGGAGGCCGTACGGGTCTGGATGGGGAGGAACAGGCTCAAACTTAATCCCTCCAAGACGGAGTGGCTGTGGATGCCGGCACCCCGGTACAGTCAGCTGCAGCTGCGGCTGTCTGTTGGGGGCGAGTCATTGGCCCCAATGGAGAGGGTGCGCAACTTGGGCGTGCTCCTGGATGGGCGGCTGTCTTTCGAAGACCATTTGACAGCCATCTCCAGGAGAGCTTTCTTTCAGGTTCGCCTGATCCGCCAGTTGCGCCCCTTCCTGGACCGGGATGCCCTATGCACAGTCACTCATGCTCTCGTTACCTCTCGTCTGGACTATTGCAATGCTCTCTACATGGGGCTCCCCTTGAAGAGCACCCGGAGACTCCAGCTAGTCCAGAATGCGGCTGCGTGGGTTATTTTTTTTTTTTTTAATCAAAAAGGTTTTATTAGTCAAAAAAGGTTTATACAAATACATATCAGGTATGGTAAATTTTCATTTTTCTTATCTAAAATAAGAATTTTACTCAAATTTTTTAACACATACAACAGCCATATGGCAAGCAGGTGACACGAAGGGTCAAGAATAAACAGAATATGAGAATAAGGAAAATTGGATCTCAGAACTCTAGACAAATACCTGACCTTAGGATCTTCCATGAACTCAAAACCTACTTATTTCGTCTTGCTGGACTCGCTTAAATTTTATATTATTAAATTGATTTATGGGTTTTAAAATTTTTTAGTAAATTTTAGTGGGATTATTTTTTATCTATAAGTAGCCAAATTAAATAGGTTTTTTAAGGGTGTTTTTAGTTTTGTATTGTTGTTTTCTTTCTGTATTTTATTTGTGGCTGTACACTGCCCTGAGTCCTTCGGGAGAAGGGCGGTCTATAAATAAAAATATTATTATTATTATTATTATTATTAAAAGTGTCAAAGATGGGCATAAAATGTTATTAATCTGATCCCCATTTGATTTTGTTGAGTGGATGTCTTTGCTATTCTAAATCTAATATTGTTGGGAAAGCAACAACAAAAATTGGTTTCAGGCTCTGCAAGTCTGTTTTTTTGTGAATTTCCAACAATCTTCATGACCAGCTTCCAACAAGGACTAGTTTGTCCCATCTTTATGGGACATTGATGCCATGTGGGTTTTACCTAATGATAGAAATTGGGACTCATCATAGTCGATGAAGTCAGATGTAGATGCATTTTATGATCACTTGTCTTAACAGAATTCCCAGTCTCTATTATTGTCAGTAAGCAAGGACTACCTGTACTTGCATTCATGAGGAATACAATTTGATGTGTTTCATGTATTTTGATTCCAGAATGCCTGCCTGCCCCTTCACAACCTATTTTTAACCTCTGTGTTAAGCTTGTATTAAGAGGCGTTCTGATTACAATTATTATTAATTATTAATTATTAATTATTATTATTAATATATGCACAAAGAATTACAGCTTAACAATTGCTAACATAACTACAGGTAGTCCTCAACTTATGACAACAATTGAGCCCAAAATTTCTGTTGTTAAGTGAGACAGTTGTTAAGTGAGTTTGTCCCATTTTATGACCTTTCTTGCCAGTTGTTAAATGAATCACTGCAGTTGTTAAATTAGTAACATGGTTGTTAAATGATGTTGCTTCCCTATTGTCTTTGCTTATCAGAAGAGCGCAAAAGGTGATCACATGACTCCAGGACACTGCAACTGTCATAAATATGAGTTAGTTGTCAAATGTTTGAATTTTGATGATGTAACTATGACGATGCTGCAACAGTCATAAGTGTGAAAAATGGTGATAAGGCATTTTTGAGTGGTCATTAACTTTGAATGGTCATTAAATAAACTGTTGTTAGTTGAAGACTACCTTGTATGTATTTTTAATGCTAGGCATAGTAAATACAGTAAATGTCAATGATAAGAGGAATATAAAAAGCAAACCTATCAGATTGGACCTTTCCTGTTTCAATATAAAGTACATTTGTGTAATATATGTTATAAGGCCCTCAAAAAGCTGTCGAAGTACTGTCCCGATGTCTGGAGGCCGTACGGGTCTGGATGGGGAGGAACAGGCTCAAACTTAATCCCTCCAAGACGGAGTGGCTGTGGATGCCGGCACCCCGGTACAGTCAGCTGCAGCCGCGGCTGTCTGTTGGGGGCGAGTCATTGGCCCCAATGGAGAGGGTGCGCAACTTGGGCGTGCTCCTGGATGGGCGGCTGTCTTTCGAAGACCATTTGACAGCCATCTCCAGGAGAGCTTTCTTTCAGGTTCGCCTGATCCGCCAGTTGCGCCCCTTCCTGGACCGGGATGCCCTATGCACAGTCACTCATGCTCTCGTTACCTCTCGTCTGGACTATTGCAATGCTCTCTACATGGGGCTCCCCTTGAAGAGCACCCGGAGACTCCAGCTAGTCCAGAATGCGGCTGCGTGGGTTATTGAGGGAGCCGTTCGGAGCTCCCATGTAACACCTATCCTGCGCAGTCTGCACTGGCTGCCTGTTGTCTTCCGGGTGCGCTTCAAGGTGTTAGTTACTACCTTTAAAGCGCTCCATGGCTTAGGACCGGGATACCTACGGGACCGTCTACTGCCAACGTCTATCACCCAACGACCGGTGCGCTCTCACAGAGAGGGGCTCCTCAGGGTGCCGTCAGCCAAGCAATGTCGGCTGGCGGCCCCCAGGGGGAGGGCCTTCTCTATGGGGGCTCCTACCCTATGGAACGAGCTTCCCCCTGGACTCAGACAAATACCTGACCTTAGGATCTTCCACCGCGAACTCAAAACCTACTTATTTCGTCTTGCTGGACTCGCTTAAATTTTATATTATTAAATTGATTTATGGGTTTTAAATTTTTTTAGTAAATTTTAGTGGGATTATTTTTTATCTATAAGTAGCCAAATTAAATAGGTTTTTTAAGGGTGTTTTTAGTTTTGTATTGTTGTTTTCTTTCTGTATTTTATTTGTGGCTGTACACTGCCCTGAGTCCTTCGGGAGAAGGGCGGTCTATAAATAAAAATATTATTATTATTATTATTATTATTAAAAGTGTCAAAGATGGGCATAAAATGTTATTAATCTGATCCCCATTTGATTTTGTTGAGTGGATGTCTTTGCTATTCTAAATCTAATATTGTTGGGAAAGCAACAACAAAAATTGGTTTCAGGCTCTGCAAGTCTGTTTTTTTGTGAATTTCCAACAATCTTCATGGCATTATATATGCCAGAGATTCTTTGAATTAGGAGCATCACCAAAACCTAACATAGCTTCTAGATCAGCGGTCACCAACCGATGGTCCGCAGACCACTGGTGGTCTGCAAGAAAATGTTAGTGGTCCGTGGCGCACCTGGGTGGAGGAGCTGCTATGGGATAAGCAATGGCCAGTTCTGTGACTAGAGCTCTGGAAGATGGGACTGGCCAGGCAGCTCATGGTAGGGCTGTAAATCTCCACTGTTAAGGGAGGTTCAGGCAATTTGTAACTTTGCAGCAGAGCCCTTGACGGCTGGAATGAGGTAATGGTGCGGGGGGGGGGGGGAATGGCGGTGCAGGCAGGCCGAAGCAACAGGTGACGGGAACCCCAGACTATTTCTTCCCCCTGCTATAGTTTCCTGTCGGCTGAATCCACCAGTATCTGTCTCTGCCCCTCGCCCTCCCTTCCCAGTCACTCCTCGCCTGGCAAGGGAAGGGGAGGGGGAGAATGGAGATTCGCTCCATATTCCAGAGCAGGAGCTGGCTCTCGCGGCTGTTTCTTCCGGCCCTTGTTGATGCTCCTGCACCTCGGTCTCTCAAGGAGATACTTGACTTCCTCTCAGCCCCAAGACACTGGCTGGCCCATGAGAAAGAGTGGGAGAGAGAGAGATAAAGAGGGGGGAAGAGAAAGGGAGAAAGACAGAAAGAGGAGGAGAAAGAAAGAGATGACAGAATGAGTGGGAGAGAGAGAAAGAGAGGGGGGAGAGAGAGAGAAAGAGAGAGAGCGAAAGAAAGGGGGGAGAGAGAAAGAGAGTTGACAGAATGGGTGGGAGAGAGAGAGAGAAAGAGAGAGAGAGAAAGAGAGAGAGAAAGAGATGACAAAATGAGTGGAAGAGAGAGAAAGAAAGGAAAAGAGAGAAAGAGAGGGGAGAAAGAGAGAGAAAGAGAGGGGAGAGGGGAGAGAGAGAAAGAGAGAAAGAGGGGAGAGAGAGAAGAGATGACAGAATGAGTGGAGAGAGAGAAAGAGAGGGGAGAGAGAGAGAGCGAAAGAAAGGGGAGAGAGAAGAGAGTTGACAGAATGGGTGGGAGAGAGAAAGAGAGAGAGAGAGAGAGAGAGAGAGAGAGAAAGAGATGACAAAATGAGTGGAAGAGAGAGAAAGAAAGGAAAAGAGAGAAAGAGAGGGGAGAAATAGAGAGAGAGGGGAGAGGGGAGAGAGAGAGAGAGAAAGAGGGGAGAGAGAAGAGATGACAAAATGAGGAAGAGAGAGAAAGAAAGGTAAAGAGAGAGAGAGAAGAGAGGGGAGAGAGGGGAGAAAGAGGGGAGAGAGGGGAGAGAGAAAGAGAGGGGAGAGAGAGGGGAGAAAGAGAGGGAAAGAGGGGGAGAAAGAGAGGGAAAGAGAGAGAGGGAGAGAAAAAGAAAGAAAGAGGGGAGAGAGAAAGAAGAGATGACAGAATGAGAAAGAGAGAGGGGGCAGAGAGAATGAGAGAATGAGCAAGAGAGATGGGGAGGGGGGGAGAAAGAGAGAGGAGGGACAGTGCCTGAAGGACCCCATCCCGTCACTGGGAGTCCAGGCGCTTCAGCAAGCCATGCACTGGATTCATATTAGTGGTCCCTGGGATTTAAAATTATGGACTTTGTGGTCTCTGAGGTCCAAAAAGTTGGGGACCCCTGTTCTAGATGACGACAATGGTTACCATCTATCCCTGAGAAGTCTGGCAAGAACAATATATGAACTTGGGAGTTCCACACTTTCCAATTACAGTTATTGTACAAATTACAATTATGTACAAATATTTCAATTTATCAAGTTATTTTGAAATTATGTCACTCCGTAAAACACTTGCTTGAATCCAATTCAAAGAGAGGAAAATAAATGCCAACTGATCTAAAGTCTAAAATTGATATTCCAAAGTGCAGGCATACTTGAGTGTAACACCAGCTCTCTGCAACAGGTCCGCTTGACATCTCTGCCGGAGGAGGAGGACTCGGTACCCTTGACATCGCCAGCTTGGAGAGCAGATAGGATTTCACAGGTTAAAGAAATACGGGTATGTAATCTTCACCCTGATTGCACAGGAGTGGGAGGGAGAGAGAAAGAGTTTAAATATGTAGCAATTTCTGTTTATTTCTATTTACACAGCAAGATACCAAACTTAGTTTATGATGTTTCAATTAAGCAATATCTAATCACCTCCTTCTTGCTGTGTTTTTGTATGAAATGTACAGTTTATTCTATATATGTCTCGCCAAATTGTTACACTTAATGAAATATCATCAAAATCTGGTTGGCTGTTCCCCAGGCTTGGGAACATTTTGGAATTTCCAAGTCCGTAAGATTTTCCTCTAACTTATTTCTATGCCATATTTACAATCCTCATTTAAAGAAAAAACAGAGTTTTTGTCCAAATAATACCATTAGAACCGAGGGCCAGGAAGTCAACTGCTAATTGCCAAAACTGAGAGACTATTTAAAGGAAGTGTCACTCTCACATGAGAATGATGGATATAGTAAAATGAATGTGGAATTGGTAGTGACCAAGGATGGAGTACTTTGTCGACCCTTGGTCACACCCATATCTTTCTCAATTCTTCACAAATGATAGTGATTTTTCCCCTTCAGCTATCAATTTCCTTATCCTTCCATTATCAAATTCCCAACTCTCCTTTACCACATTCAGAATTATCTTCCTTTGTTGCAGGTACTTCCACATGATGCAAATCCATGACAAGAGGGAAAACTTTGCAGTATTTACTCTGACACATAGAGGTCAGAGTGGCTTGGTCTTAAAAATGAGGTGATAAGAGATTAAGCAAGATTGTACAATGTAATTCATTAACTAAACATAGAACACAGAATAATTGGAGGTCTTCCAGTCCAACCCCTGCTCTAGCAGGAGACCCTGCTCCAGTGATGAAGCACCCACAACTTCCAGACGTAAGCAATTTTACTGATTAATTGTTCTCATTGTCAGAAAATTTCTCTTTAGTTTTAGGTTGGATCTCTCTTTAATGCTCTTCTATCCAGTTACTTCTTGTCTTGCCCTCAGGTGCGTTGAGGAATAGGTTAGCCCCCTCTTCCCTGTAACAGGCTCTCAAATATTGGAAGACTGCTATCATATCAATTCTAGTTTTTGTCTTCGTTAGACTGGCTATACCTAATTCCCTCAATCGTTCATCATATCATCCCTTATCATCTTTGTTACTCATCTCTGTATTCTTTTCTAGGGTCCCAATCTTTTTTAAAGAAGAAAATAATTTGAAAAGAAAAAAATAATATGAATAAAATGAGTTTGGGAGCACATAAATGTTGAGTAGAAAGCTATCCTTCCTATGGATATATGACAGCATACAGTAACTTTATTATGTTCCTATTTTTTCAATGTAGGTTGGTATATCCTATGATCAAGCATTCATCAGAAAGACTTTTGACATCAGTAGCAGCTTAATAATGTTCAATATATACTGAAAACAAAATGAAGTTGACTTGAGCATATGGGATATAATCCTATAGTATTACAATGATCACTGAAACTTTGGCTCACACCCTAGTTTACACTGGTTATCACAGTTAGAGACATTCAGAAATAACTGTTTGTTGAACTTTCTTGCATGCCAACGCCCCCCCCCCCAAAAAAATCAATGTTACGTGAAAAAACCTAAAATTGTTACCATTATCATATTATTCAATATTAACATAATCCATAGCTAAACAAAATGAAATAATTTGGTTTCGTAAATCAGAGCCGGGTGACATTTGAGTTCAATAACCTCACTGCTACTGTTGCCAAAAAGGCCAATGTAGTCCTAGGCTGCATTAACAGAGGGAAAGTTTCACAATCACGTGAAGTAATATTACCACTTTACATTGCACTGGTGAGACCACATTTAGAATACTGTATTTTTTAAAAAACCTGAATATTATCTACTATCCTCTCAGGTGATATTACCATATCATTTCCAGGTAAGGTTCTTGCCTCAAATGTCATCCAGCTCTGATGTACGAAACCAAATTATTTAATTCAGCCATGGATTATATCAATATTAAATAATATGGTAATGGTAACAATTTTAGTTTTACTTCGTCATGTAACATCTAGCACACAAAACACTTCCAGTTATTGCTGAATACTTCTGACAAATATAACTATTGTGAGCTAGTATGTGGACAAAGTTTTTTTTTTAAGGTTTCAAGAATTTATGGGGACCAAGAGGAGTAAATATAGTAGTTGCATAAAACCAACTAGAGGCAGTAACCCACTTTTAAAAAGTGGAATTTTACATCTCAGTAAAGCATAACCCATTGTCTTAAGTTCAATAGGAAATTTTAAAGAGATCCTGAGATAATAATTTTTAAAAAAGGAATGGAACCACATCAGAGTATGGGTGGCCACCACTTTTATAAAGGAACCTTATGCAAACCTCTTTCCATCCACCCGAAGTGGCAGCACATTTTATAGCTGTGTAAATTGAACCAATGTGAAATGAGTCCTCTTTGGTTGAAGATTGATTTTAATAGGCTAATTTAGGAGCTTTGCCAGTTCCTACTGCATCTATAGTATACCCATGTGTACCATCAACCATATTTGTGAGAACTCACAGAATAGTACAGAAAAAAAAGTAGGCAAAGGGAAAACGCTGAATTCCACTGGCGGATGAGAGAGTAGACAGTCAGATACCTAAATGGACTAAATAGAAATACAATTATTCTGAGAGGAAAAGTTAATGCAGCACTGCAAGTAATAAAGGAAAAAGTTATTTAAACTATCCGCAATCATTCTTCAACATTTTCTAACTTTGCAACATACATTTCTAATGGCTTGGCTCTACGGAAAAGAAAAAAAAACTTACAGTAGAAGGTGACCACAGGGCTATTACGGTAGCTTAGCAGTACCCGATATCTATTCCAGTTAGAAGGCGAAAAAGTGTGGCTGTATTCATGCATTTTAGATATGAGCCCGGCCACCCCCCTCCCCATTCGCATACTTTTGAAAAGTCTACACAGACAAAAAAAAATGTTTACTGCCTTGTACAGCATCTGGTAAGATATACATATCCACCAGCCCCGTATAACTCTAAAAAAAAATATCAAGAATACTACCACTAACATCAGAAGTGTGAGAGTTAAGCTAAGAAAAACAGATGTTACCACAGAATTGTGCTTCAAAATGGGGGAGGAAAGAGAAGAGAAATAAATATTGCCTTTGGAAAGCAAGCTTTAACATTTCTGCCCCCTCGAAATGCGGAAGGGGGAGAGGAAAGGGAATTCTTCTAACCTTTTCCAATATAATTTTAACACTTTCTATTTTGCACAACTCACATAAAACTCATCTTTTCTAAATAGTAAAAATATCCTAAGCACTTTAAATAATAGACATACAGCTATATGTCGTTTATCTCTCCTTCAAAGTTTCATTATCAAAAAGGCTGGCCACACAAACAGTCAACATTTGCACAATTTTCAAGACATAAAAAAGCAGACAATGCAACAATTCAGAATATTTAGGATTAGCTTCACACAACTTAATTTTAAGTCTTAAAGTCAATCCCCATTAATTCTCTACACTAATAGAAGGTATAACTATACGAACCTTAGTCACGTGCTACTTTTCCAACAAGTCTTCTAGTTCTGATCCGCAGCGATCTTGCATCTAACTCCCATGTGAGCAGCAGATTCACTTTCCCTCATTTATGCCTTCACCAGCCTATCATTTCAGAGGTCAGTGAAAGAGTACCACCCCCTTTCCTTATGTCTGTGCCTCTCTCCCCGCCTATTCAAGGACAGGAATTATTAGTATCTAAGTTTGCTATCTCCAGGTGTTTATAATGACCTTGGGAGTCAGTCTCTCATGCCCATTCAGTATGATTTAATTTCTACATCCATATACGGAGAGGCTACAGCAAGGATGAATAACCTGTGTTTTTCCAATTATTGCTGAACTCCCAGAAGCCCAGCCAGCATGGCTAATGATGAGGAATGAGGCTAGCTGTATTTCAGCAACATCTGGACTACAAAGAAGATACAAAGGCATAAATTACACGACAATTACACACTTTAATGTGGGTTGTTCAGTTCTGGTCTCAACGGTTATGTGAACTCAACCATTGTAGCTTGTAATGTGTGATTTAAAACTTAATGTACAGCCTGAACTCATCTGATTAAGTTTATTCAATAAATAATAAGTGAACCATGGATTAGCATAACATGTAAACTTACTGAGATATACCTTTATATGATGGCATCACAGCATTTATTCTCTGTTTTTCAAGCTAAAATGCTTGACATAAGAAACTGCTGGATCATATGTAAATCTTTATTCTATAGTGGCTTAGTGGATGATTCTAAAAAGCTCGTAAGAACGGACTGGAGTGTAATAACCTTCTACTATTGCTTCCCTGCAACCAGGTTTTAAGACAGCTGTGTGGATTCAGCAAGTAGTAAAGAAACATAAATGGTAGTAACCACTAATAGCTTGATGTTCCATAAACCTCTCCAGTCCCTTTTTAAAACTTTCAAATTGGTTGCCACTGCAATTGCTGGCAATGTATTCCAGTTTAACAATGCCCTTGTAGGGGGGAAATTTTCTGTGATTCTTATAACACCTCATATTCACTTCAAATGGATAGCCTCAAGTTCTAATGCTGTGAGAGCAGAAGAATCCTTCACATTAACCATTCCTTGAATATTTTGTACCTGTTGTATCGCCCATTCAACACTAACATTCCAGACACTCTTTTAACTAAGCTAAACCAGGTAGAGGTTCCTGACCATACTTGTAAGTAGATCATAAGCTTCCTAACAAACAGAAAGCAGCAAATGAAGCTAAACAGAATCACATCAGATACCTGTACAATTAGCACAGGCCCCCCCCCAGGATCTCTCCACTTCTCTCTGTATACCAATGACTGCATCTCAAACAATCCATCTGTTAAACTACTGAAGTTCGCAGATGACACAACAGTGATTGGTCTCATTCGAGACAATGATAAATCTGCATACAGACAAGAGATTGAACAACTAGCCTCATGGTATGACCGGAACAATCTGGAACTGAACACACTCAAAACCATTGAAATGGTGGTAGACTTTAGGAGAAACCCTTCCATACTTCCACCTCTTACAATACTAGACAGCACAGTATCAACAGTAGAGACCTTCAAATTTCTAGGTTCTACCATATCACAAGATCTAAAATGGACAGCTAACATCAAAAACATCATCAGAAAAGGACAACAAAGACTGTTCTTTCTGCGCCAACTCAGAAAGCTCAAACTGCCCAAGGAGCTGCTGATACTATTCTACAGAGGAATTATTGAGTCTGTCATCTGCACTTCTATAACTGTCTGGTTTCATTCTGCAACCCAACAAGACAGACACAGACTTCAGAGGATTATTAGAACTGCATAAAAGACAATGGCTACCAACCTGCCTTCCATTGAGGACCTGTATACTGAATGAATCAAAAAGAGGGCTGTGAAAATATTTACAGACCCCTCACATCCTGGACATAAATTGTTTCAATTCCTATCCTCAAAACACCGCTATAGAGCCTTGCACACCAGAACAACTAGACACAAGAATATTTTCTTCCCAAATGCCATCACTCTGCTAAACAAAGAATTCCCTCAACACCGTCAAACTATTCACTAAGGCTGCATTACTATTACTATTAATCTTCTCATCATTCCTATCACCCACCTCCTTCCACTAATGACTGTATGACTGTAACTTTGTTGCTTGTATCCTTATGATTTATATTGACTGTTTCCTAATATGATTTGATTGCTTATTTGTACCCTATGACTGTCATTAAGTGATTTCTTATGATTCTTGGTGAACGTATCTTTTCTTTTATGTACACTGAGAGCATATGCACCAAGACAAATTCCTTGTGTGTCCAATCACACTTGGCTAATAAAAAATTCATTCATTCTTTCTATCTATCTATCTATCGATCGATCGATCGATCTACCTACCTACCTACCTACCTACCTACCTATTACGCTCTTTTAAAGTTAAACAATGTCTCTCCTTGTATTCCATTCTCCTAATCATTTTCTATTCTCCTAATCATTTTAGTTACTTTTTTCTTTGCAACTTTACTAGCTCTGTAGCATTCCTAAGGTGCAGTAATTAGAACTTCACATAGCCCCACCACAGAATTGTGAATTTGGTCTATTAATATTACATACATACTATTTTGATACTTTACTGAACTGACCTTTGTGCTTCAAACCTCGTTTTTGATCAATCATTGCCAGCTGTCAATTGCATGGAGGTATCTGCCCTCTTATCCCTGGCAATTGCTAAGGAATCTCTGGTAAGTATAGTTCATCAGAATCTTTTAAAAAATCAAAATATTTTGCATTTGCTAGGTCAACCTTGTCTAAATACTTGTTGGTGCATCCTAAAATCTACATTAGCAAGAAAAGGCTTAATTTGTAGAAGCCATGTGGCTTCTTTTCTAATAAAGCTCACTTTGTGTTTGCTTATTTTCCTTTTAATGCTATTTTCAATTTTTCCTCCTAATATTAATCCAAATTAGCCCATAGTTTCTTGTTATCACCCCTTTGTTCTTAAAAAAAAAATCAGAATTCACACTGGCTGTTTTCTAATCCTCAGGAATAGATCTCAAACTCTTTAATTGAAACCAACAGGACTTAAGAAATTATTTGTATGTAGTTTGTTCATTTGTCTTATAATGTCATAGCTTACTGCCTGTTTCAGTTTATCTGTTCAGTTTTTCCGTCCTGTGGGAGAAAAAAACAGCTCAGGGACAGGCAACTCTCCTACGTACTTCCCAACTTCCACCAAGGTCAACAGGAAAAGTTTATCCAATTGCTTTTCTAGCTACTTAGTCTCCTTTAGCATATAATTAATTATTCTTAATGTCCTTTGTCATGTGCTCCTTAAATATTACTTATGATAATTCTTTAAACACTGGTTGGTTCTATGAATAGCTGCTTCAGAATATAATAATTTATTGTATCTAGAAATTTAGTCTCATCATGCCGAGAATATAGATTTCACAATCTATGTGAGAATAAATAAAGTCATTCATTATTAGCACTTATTTATATATAACAATCTAATTTCTTTTTCAGTCAGATGGTAATATTTTGTTTCTTGGACATCAGGTTTATTTCTGTTATTGTATATCCCAAGAATTAATTTCACCTATTTTTAAGCTATTAGTTAGGACACTATATGCTGCCTCTGATGAATAGGGCAATTCTGTTCCTAGTATGCCCTTTCCTTTCTTTTTAAACAGATGTTATAGGGAGTCCTTGACTTATGACTGTGATTGATCCTGGGAATAATGACCTAAATCATGAAAGTCACATAACCAAACACGTTTATGACCTTTTTTATGACAGTCATTAAATGAAGACAGCAGTCATTAAATGAATCCATTCTTCATTAAGAGCTAGTTTTTGCCAAAAAATGGAAGTAAATGCCAGTTTCCAGCAAAACCTTTGTAAATCACAGTCATATGATGGGGTGTGTGTCCTGCAAATGGGTCTACAGGCAGGCCAGTTGCCAAGCCCCCAAAATGTAGTCAGATGACATTAAAGATGGTTGTTAGAAATTCAAACCTGAGTCGTATATTGCTTCCATTCTACTAGGTTTCTATAGTAGTAAACAATTTGGTTTTTCCCCCCAGCACCACACTCCAGCTCTCCCATCTTAGATCAGAGGCACCTACTTGCCCATAAGCACTTAAAAAGAGTCCCATCCTATTTATTTACAAGCTGTTTCCTTCACAGTGACCCTAGACAGCTTACACAATATGATTAAAACATACCACTTCACAGTGCTTTACAGCCCTCTCTAACAGTTTATGGAGTCAGCATATTGCCCCCAATAATTTGGATCTTGATTTTACCCACCTCGGGAGGATGGAAGGCTGAGTCAACCGTGAGCCCGGTGAGATTTGAACCGCCAAATTGCAAGCAGACAATGAAGAAGTAACCTGCAGTATTGCACTCTAAACACTGCACCACAGCGGGTCATACAAATGGTTATTATCCTTTCAACAATTAAAAAAATTCATCTAGAAGTGCTTTTTCCCATACTGGAACTCCTTTTGTCTTCTTGACATTCCCACTAAAATAAATCCATTTAGAAACTGATTTGTTACATGTTATACTAGGAATACAAGGATATAACCTGCCCCACACAAATCTAAACTCCCTCCTCCTGGCAATGTCATCTCGTGCCAATAGTGAATTGTTCAATTAACTGTTCCTGTGCATGAAACAGACAGTATTTCCAACAAAAGCATTATGGCAGCCTTAGATTTCAACAATCCAAATTTGCCCCCCTACACTTTCAACTCCACCTGTGCCAGAGTGACCATATAATTGACTCCAGCAATATCTACTGGAATGTCTAGATCAGGGGTGGGCAATTAATTTTCCCAAGAAGCCACAGGAGAATCTGGGACTGTTATGTCACCTGATTTAAGGTCCTAAAACTCCATCTCTTCAACTACTGCTCCAGGTACTATGCAGGTGCAGAAAAGCATTTCTTTCCTACCCTCCTGTGGCTGCCAGCTCACTGAAGGAACACATAGAGTTGGCTTCTTCACCTGCCCCTTGCAATACACTTATTTACATTTGATTTCTAATTTCCAATTGACTTCATGAAGGCCGGACATGGGTAGCCAAAGGGCCAAATGATGCCTGGAGGTCACAAAGCGTCCACGTCTGAACTAAATGGTTTGTGATGTCTGTAACCTTAGCATCAGGAAAGCAAATTTACTTGAGCTAGAGCTTACCTCATGACTGTAAAGGTTGCAAACATAAATATTTTTTCATCCTTGTTGAATCTACCACTAGTTGCCAGTGTTCCTCTTTTGGTTAACTTGCAATATTGAAGTTTAACTAAAGTGTTGTTGTAAAGAATATGCTGTGCAACCAAAGTTGGTTGCATTCATTCTATGTTGGACTCATCTTATAACACAGTCAATTGAGGTGGTGGGAGTTACGTTTTGCAAGGTGAGATGAGTCCCTGGAACCTGAGGAAGGGGACAGGGTCCTCTCACCTGCTAGTTCGCAATGGTGTTTAGATCTTTGTCCCTCTGAGCTAATTTAGGTCATGCAGGAGAGGATAGTTTAGTAGGTCTGGGTAGTAGTTAACTCCTATTTTAGGAGAAGAGATGTTCTGCCAGTTCTTAAAGGAGTGTTGTTGCATCCCCTCCTCAAAGGACCATCCTTTAACCCAGGTAGACAGGATAGCTTTTATCTGGTCTCTAATCTTTCTTTTCTAGGGAAGGTGGTAAAGAAATGGTCACATGGCAGCTTCAGAGAAACCTGGATGAGGCAGATTATTTAGACCACTTTCATATATAGTAATTAATAAATAATTGGGATGCAGACCTGGGTTTTAGACTGAAAGAGCATTGACTATGCTAGTGTGTGACCTCTAGTGGGAGAGGGACAGAAGTAGTACATCCATCTTGGTTCTTCTCGACATCTCAGTGACATTTGATACCATCAGTCATGGTATCCTTCAGAGCCAGCTTTGGGGCTGGGCAGCAATGTATTGTACTGCTTCTCTTTCATCCTCCTGGGCCAGTTCCAATTGGTGTTGAAAGACAGACAGAACTCCAGACAATGGTCCCACTCTTCATGGGCTGCCTCAGAGATCTGTTCTTTCTCCCCTTCTATTTAACATTCACCTGAGGCTGCTAGATGAGGTGATACATTAGTTTGGGGTGAGATATCATCAATATGCAGATGATAGCCATTTTACGTCACTTCGAGTGATGTTATGGATGCCCTATCTCAGTTTCTGGAGGCTGTTGGGGACTGGATGGGACAAAAAGGGCTCTGGATCAATCTAGCAAGACAGATTGGCTGTGAATATTTGGATCCTCCAGAAACAAGGTTCTTTCATTCCCCCCCCCTCCCCGGATGGGATTGCAGCTCCCTGACAACCTGGCGCACAAGCTGCGAGTCAAAGAGTAGGTGGCGGCTATGGCTAGGAGGGACTTTGCACACCTTCAGGTAGTACGCCAGTTGCATTCTAGCTGGGCAAAGAGTAACTTATGCCCTTGCAATCTCGTTTAGACTACTGCAACGCACTCTACATGGGGCTGCTCCTGAAGAATATTCTGATGGGTAGTTTTTTTTTTTATTTACATTTATATCCCGCCCTTCTCCGAAGACTCAGGGCGCCTTACAGTGTGTAAGGCAATGGGGTTAGTGAATAGTGAATGGGGTTAGATATATGGCACACGTCATACCAATTCTGGATGAGCTGCATTGGTTACTGGTGTGTTTCTAGGGGCTGGTGGTCATCTTACAGGGCTTAGGTTCAGGTTATCTCAAGGATCAACTTTTTCCAAGAGTCTCTACTCTACCCAATCTAGCAGAATAGGCATATTGCAGATCTTATCAGCCAAAGTGTCAGCTGGTGGGACAAGGGCTTTTTCCTGCAGTAGCCCCTTTTCTGTGGAACATCCTTCCTTCAGAGATTAGAATGGCTGTAACTCTGTTAAACTTTCTTAAGGCTCTAAAACCCTGGCTAGTTTCCAGAGCCTGGAGTGCTGAATGTGTTAAAGGTCCAGTTTCCTGGCTGTATTGTTAACTGGCCAAGTATCTTGCTACTATGTATATTTATTTTGAGTGTTTTTATTGTTTATTGTTTTAAAAGTGTTTTTGTGTTTTGATTGTAATATTTTTTTTTTGAATTGTAAACTCCCCAGAGTCATTGATTCATAAGAGCAGCTATAGAAATTAAACAAACAAACAAACGCATCATGAACACAGCATGGCCAACACACTGTGCTATTTCTTTAGTCCCTGGGGATGGGGAGGAAGAGCTTTCACCCTTTAAATACTGTGGAAGGAATATTTTTCCTCCTCCTTGAAGACCTCAAAATCACTTTTAGAACTGCAGAAGCATCACAGCTGCTGAAGGCATCAGAGACTGAGATCAGCTACCTTATCCTTGAAGGTTATCAACTTCTGCCTCTCTTTGTTCCTCCATTGGTCTTAAAGGGATGAATTTACTTCCAAAGAATCAGAAGTTTGCTGTGGAATCACACTACAGTAACTTTTGGCCAATGAAGAGACATACAGACATATATTTAGACCAATACCGTTCCTGCTTTAAGTTGCTATTTGTTATGATTAATGCTTAACATGAGGCAAAATCATTTTTAGTTATAAAGAAGCATTGATGGTTTATCAGTCAGGATTCTCTTGTGCTTGAGAAACTAACTTCATAAAAGTATTTGCAATAAATTTACAACAAAATTGTACTAAACCAATACAATTCAATTAAATATTGTAAAAATAATCCTGTAAAACAACGAAGGTTTAAAAGTGAGAAATCCGGTATAAAAAGTAAATAACATGGAAACCTTACTGAAATAGATATATCTTCCGCATATAAAAAAGAGAAAAATGTAAAGGGCAAATTCTACAATTTTAGGGTACCAAATTGATCCCCACTTCTGGTGTCTTCCAGTTTTATCTTCAAGCACCTCTGATGCCTGTCTCAAACATGATATGGTCATGGAGACTAGAAGAAGATGAGGGTATCAAAGGACTAACATTTAATAGCTCATTAATGTTAACTAATTGAAACATATGTAAATGTGTACTTTAATATTGCCAATATCTGGCCAGGAATAGTCTGACCCAAACAAATTTCCAGTCTGTTTTTAACCACTCTGCAAAACAATAATTAAGTCATAACAGACATCAGATAAAATGTTTGAAACCTTACATGCTATTTCCAGATACTGTAGTTCCAGTAAAGCCAATGAAGATGGTGAGAAACATTTTGGCATCTAAAGGTAACATATAGATCTAAGGATATAACCAAAATAAGATTCTGAGTTTTCAAACGAAAGAGCAGCCCATTTCAAATAAGTTGTTTATATCTTGACTATTCTGTGCCCAGTATGAAATTAAATTGCTGACTGCACAATGCTTACTATGTCAGATGCTTTAAAGTATTCATCCTGTTTACCTTCATAACCCTGTGAAACAGGTTGTGATTATTTTCATTTTACAAGAGAGAACCTGAATAGGGAGGAAGTGCTTGCAAAAAAAGACAAACAGGGATCCAACAACTTTAACTTAACTTTTCTATAGTCAATTTCAGAGAGTCAATATAATTCCCTTTTACACTAGAAGCTTCTGTTTTCCCAAATCCAGCCTCTTGTTCTTCCATCAACATCTCTGCTGCCAATAAGGAAGCTGATTACAGATTCAGTATCTGATTTCACTACAGGATGGATTTACTTATATCAGTGAAAAAACGCTTATATACAAACTGAGTTTTGACAATTGCTAATTTACATACCCTCATGAAAAAACACATCATTAAGAAATGGGTATCTCTCAGCAAACTGTAAAAAAAAATTAGCGTCAACTAACAGAAGGTGTTAAAAACAGAACAGAACAAATCAGCACATACTGTAGCCAGTAAGCCAATAAGAGTATTATCAATACAACTTTGTATTGCCAAAAGAAAATTGAATAGATTTTTCAAAAGGCAAGAAAGCTTTTAGAAACACTGCAGATATCAAGATTAGCCTAGCACAGAGAGATTAACATCATGTTGTCTTTCTCTCTCTCTCCCTCCTTCCTCTTTCTGTGTATGTGTGTGTGTGAGAGAGAGAGAGGAGAACAAGTTTTTATATACTATTACATTAGAGTATCAAATTAAAACTTTGAAAGAATCATTAATTTGATTTTGCCTGTGGAGAACACTTCAAAAGCAGCAGTCCCAGATTTTATGCAACATTCTGATATACAATTTATGGACACTTGCTGTGATACAGCAATGAAGAAACAGAATTTGTATAAGCTCAGAGGTTAATCGCCTTGTACATCCAAGGCTCCAAGTGTTTCATGGTGCTGACGAAGAGTTCCAATCATGACTGAAAATCTTTATAAATAGCAGAACACAGTTTGTAGGTAAGTGACTGTTCTCCATCCCAAATCTTAATACATATATAGTACAAAAAACTGATGCCTAACACTAAGCCATAATGTTTATCTGACTTTAACTCAGTGATTATTTGATTTTAACGTAGCATTATAAATGAAGCTGGCTTGTTTGAAAAAAAAAACAGTTAAACGTGAAATTTCAAAATCAGTCACCCACAGCAATTTGGATTGCAGCCCTAAAATTCTATAGCATTGTTAATGTTCACCATGAATAATGAAGCTGCAATCAAAAGCATCCTGAAAGCAAATAATTGCCTATGTTTGGACAATATTTTATAGCTGGACATAAAATTCACAGAACAAATTATAGATCAAGAATGCAGTTATAGTGATTATTTATACTTTCATACTTTACCCATTTACTACAGATACTTTAGTCATACAGGCTTTCAGTTTGAGGCATTTATGCCAACCTGAATGGGACCCAATTGCAAAGCAACTGGATGGTCTCTGTATCAGGCTGAGCTGAGAGTCTATATGACTGTTGTATTTCATAGTTGACAAAAAGGGTGATAATGTACTAAAAGAGAACCAGCACATCTTTAAGTAAGGAACACATGTAAACGTATCTAAGTAAACGCTTATTTGATTCATATTTACTTCCTTAATGTTTCACTGTTGGCTTTTACAAAAACAGCTTTTCCAAAAAACTAGCACCTAGCTCTTAACCTTATATACCATTCCATAGTGCTTTACAGCAATGTCTGGGCAGTTACAATGCCAGCATATTGCTGCCTACACTAGAAGGCTGAGTTAACCTTAAGCCCCATTATCATTGAACTCTAGTCTGTGGGCGGAGTTTGCCTGCAATATTGCATTCTAACCATTGTGCCACCAGGACTCTTCTTAGGGTGTGGAAGACGAGTGTTCCTACTGTGCAATGCTCAAGGCTATTTCAAACACAATGCTTTAACCACCTTCCCTGTTCTTCACATCTATTGATCTATACATGTAAACAAACATACCCGTTTATTCTTCGTCATTGAGGCCAGACTACCAATTCATAGTCTATGAAAACCTAAATCTCTGAAAAATTGTGAACTGTCCATAAGAAGCAAATGAAATGCTTTGTAATACAGTACAATATGGACCAATTTTTAACAAATACAATAAAATTCAGAGTTCAAAGTAACTTATGTGCTAGGCCCATTCTGTGTTGGGACCATGAGCTGGAAAGTCATCCAGGAATTGAGGTTTAAGGGTAACTGCAAAGAGAGATAATATTAGAAGCCCTCCTTTACATATGAGATAAGGAGAACAATTTGAACTTGAATGAGAAGAAGTTAAATGATAGGACAATGTATGGATTTTTCCATTTAATTTCACTATTTTAAATTACAGTACAGATTCTGGTTCCAGTAATATTTTTAAATTTAAATTGATCCCCACAATGAACCCCCCACCAAAAAATGTAAAATATTAAATTCCATATCTACCATTGTGTTGTTTCAACTGATAAAAGAACAGATTCTAGAAGGGAGTATTTTCAATATTAAGCAAAAATCAAGAACACAGGGGCATAACCTCAAACTGACAGAAGGGAAGTTCAGAAGTAATGTTAGAAAGTATTACTTCACAGAAATAGTAGTGGAAACTTGGAACCAATTTCCAGTACCGGTAGACAATCATCAGTAACCAAGTTTAAATGTTTTTGGGGATAAACACATGTGTATTGTCCCACAATTGTTTTTTAAAAAAGTGAATGAATAAATAAAAAAACCCAAAAATCTCAAAGGGCAGACTTGATGAATCAAAGTTTTTTTTCTGCAGTCACTTTTCAGTGTGTCTGTTTCTAGATTTCACTACTAAAATAACCAGGATTGGAAAAATATGTGCTAGCCCAGTTTGACAGGGATTTAGGCACATGGGAATTTCCAATTCCAACAAAAAAGCTGCCCTCATATGTTGTTGTCAATTAGCCAACAGAATTCCCTATTTTTATGCCAGTTTTATATGGTTTTATTTCCCTTGCAAATTGACAAGCTATAGCACAGACCGTAGTATCTTAATCATCTTGCTCAATTTTTTTTATCTTTATCTTTAAATATGGAGCTATCTACTTTAAATTAAGGAAGCCATAATATAACAGATCCAATAAATACAGAACCAGTAACTTGGCAAATGTGCTCCTTAACATCATGTTGCCAGAATCCAGAAATTTAGAACATAAGTACAGTGTGTAAATAGTTAGCAGACCTTTCCTATATTGGAAATGCTAATTATTTACCTATAACTGGAATTCTTTGAGGGTCACCTATGGATTTATACTTATAAGTATGATCCTGGAAAGAGGCTGCTCAGAATCTAGCAGAGTCCCACCTTCCCTGATATCTGACTAGAGATTGACCCTTCTGGAATACTCGGTCCCTGCAAGATGCACACAGCAGGATCATAGACATCATCAACACCATGAGGTGGGGGGGGGGCAAGATGAATGAATTCATAGATGATCACTTAAAAGTATTTTAGCTACAAAAATTCTCATCACAGTTTTTGCAATTCAACAAAAGTGGTGGTGATGGTATCAAGTTTATTATATGAAAACTCTCATAGTCATAAAGTGATTTTTTAAAAAGAACTGTTGTCTCAAACACTGTATTCCTCTGGTAGGAAAGAGAGAGATAATAACATGGACTGTAAGTAGCTGCTAAGCCAAAATAAGTGTTTGGCAAAATTCAAATAGATAATATCATGGAGGAAGATTTTATTTTTGTGCAATTTGACAAAAGGTTTTTTTTTTAATTTATTTACATTTATATCCCGCCCTTCTCCGAAGACTCAGGGCGGCTTACAGTGTATAAGGCAAACCTAGTTTTAAACCTAGTTACGTAAAAAGCTCTTATAAAGGCCTTGTAACAAGCCAGGAAGACCTCTTTTAGTTTGGCTGTCAAGATTTTGAGACAAGATCAACCTCAGTGTTTGTTTATTTTTGTGAGTTATATTCAGTCTTGTACAGGAACTGTAGTGGAATGCTAACTAGCAATAAAATATTGTGGTTGCTTTTGCCTGACATTAATTTAAGTTCCTCTTTATCTCTCTCTCCCGCCTAGTTGAAGAGCTTACCATAGAAGCTCAAGATGCCTACATAATGCCCCTTCCATTTTCCCCCAATAGCCTTTGAGATACATTTGATTGAGAGAAATATAGATAGACTAGAATTTGGGTCTCTGCACTCCTGGACCAATATCTTAATCAATACGTGGCACAACTGGTACAGAAAACAGCTGTGGCCTGAAGTCTCCATTCATGAGTGACTGACTGGGTACAGTTGAGCTGGTCAATCAGAACACTTATGGTCTATTGTCTACAGTATGCCAAGATAAAAATGAAATGAGGAATACATCAGGGCCACATCTACAAAGTAAGATGTAAAAATGAAGCAGATTTTATATCAATGCTCCCAGAACAGAATAAGCTCCCTGGAAGAAGGATTCCCTTCTTCGATATAGAAGTATCAGTAATACCAAAGGGAAATACAAAGGTACAGCCAAGCCTTGATAAGATTATCTATGTTAATTATTGACACAAAGTTGGAGAAAGATACAAAACTATGTGATAACTGAATTTAAAGGGAAGCTGTGCATGTAAGGGGCAAATCTGAAGATGGGTGAAACAGAAAGAGTCAACATAATCCTTCCTCCTGTTGTTGAGAAGATAAACATGGTAGAAGGAAAGTGATTATCCTGGAAGCATAGACATTGCTCCATCAGATTTCAACAAGGAACTTTATCAAAGGCTTTTTGGAAATTCAAATATACTGTTCTGATGGAATTAATTTCATTCACATGTATTATAAACACTTTCAAAATCTCAAAAAGTTTGGTCACATAGGACTTATTTTTGTAGAAGGAACATTGGCTTACCTGAAGGTTCCTTCTATGTACGCTGCGTGAGAGTCCAAAGCAATGGGTTGTTAACTTCATCTGATTGGCCTGAGACTGAGTTGAATTTGTTTAAACACACCTCCTCTTCCTGTTTAGCTCCAGTTTATTAACGAAGAAGCGGTATTGGAGAAGACAAACTTAATTTGAAAACTGGAAAAAACGGAACAATAACCTCCAGATTCCTGTATATAGAAAAAAACAATAAGTGAAATAGGGAGGGGTTGGACTCTCACGCAGCGTACATAGAAGGAACCTTCAGGTAAGCCAATGTTCCTTCTCCTGTACGCTGCTAAGAGAGTCCAAAGCAATGGGATATACCCAAGCTAAATATCCCTAGGGCGGGAAAAGAAAGATTAGGAAGACTCAGCAACAGGAAGAACTCGCTGCAGGACCCTCCATCCGAATGAGGCCTCGGCTGAGGCAAATTGTAGTTTTTAATAAATGGCGAAGGAGAGGCCCACGTGGCTGCTCTGCAAATGTCCAAGATAGATGCCTGGGTGGCCCAGGCAGCTGTGGTGGCCGCGCTGCGGGTGGAGTGTGCAGTGATGCGGCCTGGAAGATGGTGTTTCTGCTGGTCGTAGGCCATGGAAATACAAGCCTTTATCCACCTGCCTATGGTGGATGGGGATACTTTGGTGCCCAGAGCCCTTGGTTGAAAGGAAACAAATAGGGATTCTGTCTTCCTGAAAGGAGCTGTTCTGTTGAGGTAAATACGCAGGGCCCTTCTTACGTCCAGCGTGTGCCATCGACGCTCCGATGGATGCTTGGGATGAGGACAAAAATCCGGTAAGATGACTTCTTGAGACCTATGAAAGCTTGTGTTTATTTTAGGAAGAAAGGTCATTCTAATCGGAGAATGACTCGGTTAGAGTGAAAAATGCATAAGTCCTTCCTGACCGAAAGGGCAGCGATCTCGGAGATCCTGCGGGCTGAGGTTATGGCTATGAGAAAAGCGACTTTAAAGGTTAAGAACTTGAGACTGGAGGAGCTCAAGGGTTCAAAAGGGGAAGACGTAAGCTTCTGAAGGACAAGGGTTAGGTCCCAGGTAGGGTATCTGTGTACCGGAGGCGGTCGCAGATTGTAAGCTCCCCTCAGAAAACGTCGGATACGGGGGTGTTGAGAAAGTGTGGAGGTCCCGTCACAGAATAAAACAGTGGCAAGAGCTGCAACCTGCCGGCGGATGGTGTTGGTGGCTAAACCCTTGTCCAATCCGTCCTGGAGGAATTGCAGGATATGTCTAATGGAGGCAGAAGTAGGTTCTATTCGATGTCTAAGACACCAGCGATGGAATGATGACCATGTGGCCTCGTAAATACGCGTTGTGGATGGGCGTCTAGAAGCCAGAAGGGTGGAGATGACCCCCATGGAATGCTTTTCTTTCCTTAGTATCTCCCTGTCAAGTGCCAGACGGCTAGTTGGTAACATTGAGGTTCTGGGTGGAGAATGGCTCCTTGGCGTAGAGAAATCTGATCCGGTGGAATTCGCCAAGATGGATTGATGGACAGGCTCACCAGATCCGCAAACCAACTCCGTCGAGGCCAGTAAGGGGCTATGAGGAGAACTTCTGCCTTCTGTTCCAAGATCTTTCGTATGACCCTTGGCAGAAGGGGAGTCGGGGGGAAGGCATAAAGAAGGCCCCGGGGCCACTGACATCGTAGGGCATCTGTTCCTTCTGCTCCTGGGGTTTGGAACCTGGAGAAGAACCTTGGAAGTTGTTTGTTGGTCGGGCTGGCAAAGAGGTCTGGTATGGGTTGCCCGAATTTGATCGTGATTGTGAGAAACAGATCCGGATGCAGTTGCCACTCTGATTGATCGATGGTCGTCCTGCTCAGCCAATCCGCTTGTGTGTTGGCGACTCCGGATATGTGGGCTATGTGAGAGAAGATGTTTTTCTGCCCACAGGCCTATGGCTGCAGCCTCTTTCATCAATATGCGGGATGGGGTGCCTCCTTGACGGTTCACATGGGCCTTCGTGGTAGTGTTGTCTGTCAGCAGTAGCACATGATAGTTTGATAGCTGCGCTTGGAAGTACCTGAGAGCTAGATGAGCAGCTCTCATTTCCAACCAGTTGATGTCGTTCTTGAGGTCGTTGGGGGACCAACGACCCTGAGTCACCTGGTCTAATAGGTGGGCACCCCAGCCGTAGAGGCTTGCATCCGTGGTGAGGACAAGACGGCAATGTTCCTGGAATGAGCAGCCCTTTGTCAGGGCTGGAGACAGCCACCACTGTAGAGACTTTCTGACCTTTGGGGGCAGAGGAATTCTGATTTCGGTATGGCTGTTGCCTGTTCTTTGGTGTGGGAGAAGTAACCATTGTAGGGGTCGTGAGTGAAGACGTGCCCAGGGCACGATCGACAGACAAGAGACCATCTTTCCCAATAACTGTGAGAGCAGTGAAAGTGGAACCCTCTTGAGTGCCTTTACCATTTTTGTCGTGTCTCTTATGTTGAGGAGACGGTCTCGGGAAAGAAACACCTGGCAGGATCTGGTGTTGATTCTTGCTCCCAGATGGACAATTTCGGTCGTAGGCACTAGATGGCTCTTTGCTCTGTTGACCGAAAAGCCGTGATCCTGTAGGGATTGAATTGTTACCTGTAAGTCCCGTAATGCCTGCTGGGCAGAAGACGACAGAATCAATATATTGTCCAGGTAACATTGCATTCTTACTGGAATTGTGCGAAGGTGGGCCGCCACAGCATCCAGAATCTTGGTGAAGGTACAAGGAGCGGAAGATAGACCGAAGGGCAGGGCCCTGTATTGAAAGTGGGCTGCGGCATAACTGAACCTGAGAAAGCGTCTGTGGGCTGGTCTGATGGGTATATGTAGATAGGCCTCCTTGAGGTCGATGGATGTTAGATAGTCCCCTCTTCTAATGCTTCCTAAGATTGAATTGAGGGAGTGCATCTTGAATCTGCGATATTTGATGTGAAGGTTCAGTTGCTTCAGGTCTAAGATGGCTCTGGTGCCGCCTGATTTTTTGTCCACTAGGAAAAGAATTGAATAGAAGCCGGTCCCCTGGTGAGGCGTGGGAACCGGTTCTATGGCACTGATGGACAACAGGTGTTGAATCTCGTCTTCCATTTGAGCCCTCTTGGTGGGTTCTTTGGGAATCTGGCATTGGATGAATCTCCTCGGAGGATTTGAATTGAATTCGAGGGAGAGACCAAGGGTGATGGTTTGCAGTACCCAGGCATCGGTTGTCGTGTGGGACCAGGTAGGGATGAACTTGGTGAGACAACCGCCGATGGGATCCTGGCCGGGATAGTCATTTGTTCCTGCGATAAGGTCAGAAGCCGGATCCACGGGAGGGACGTCTGGTCTGGGATTGCCTGGTCCTGTCACGAAAGGACTGTCTGTCCTGAAACCTATCAGGGGGAGGTTGGAAGGAACGTTGATAGGCCGGGGATTGGAACCCGGGATCCTGGGTGCGAAAAGGCTGTCTGCGGTAAGGAAGAGAAGGACGTCTGTCTGAACGTCTAGAGACGTAGGGAAGGATCTTACGTTTGTCTTTTCCCTCAACTAAAATAGGATCTAGGGCTTCACCAAAGAGAGATCCACCCTTAAATGGGGCAGCCGCTAACCACCATTTGGTCTTCATGTCGGCTTGCCATTGTCTGAGCCATAACAGCCTCCTGGAGGTGATGCTGGAGGCAAGGGCTCGGGATGCAAATTTTGCAGAATTAAGGGTGGCATCCGCAGTGTATTCAGCAGCCGCTACCAATGTATTTATGTCCTGATGTAATCTGGAGTCATCCTGAGGAATCCTCTCCTGCATTTGTCTGAGCCATATCAAAGAGGTTCTAGCAAAGGATGAGGCTGCTGTGGCAGATCTGATAGCCCAGGCAGCCGCTTGATGGGTTTTGCGGGTGGAGAGTTCCGCTCTGCAGTCCTCCATTCGGAGACCTTCTGCTGCATCTGAAGGTATAATGTTGGAGGAAGAAGCCAAAGTGGCAATTGGGGTGTCTACGGTAGGAACCTTGAGGAGGTCCTCAAGATCTTGATCCGTCGTGTACATCTTTTTGTTTGAGCCACTAGGAGTAGGAATGGCACCAGGGTGACCCCATTGACGTTGGATGGTGTCCAAGAAGAGCTTGGGTGAAGGAATTACCCGTTGCTCTGAGACTGGTTCAGTAAAGAGGAATTTATTGGGGTCTGACAGATCTGAAGCTCCCTCAGATTGGCGTAAGGCAACCCCCATGTTGGCCGTAACTTTTGCCTTGTGTAGTAATGTGTAGAAAAGCTCATGGCGAAAAAGGCCGGTGGGAGCAGGTTTGTCTGGAGCAGACTCTTCGTCTTCAGACAGATTATACTCTGCTATGTCTTCCTCCCCCAAAAAGGAGTCCTCACTATGGTGTGAAGGGGTTGGAGAGCGTGTGCGCAGCGCGCATAGTCTGGGTGGGTGGCTATCAGAATGGAGTCTTTGGTCAGAGCTGCCCGAAGGAGATGGAGCTGGGAAACTCTCTGAGTGAAGGCATCGTCAATGCCTTGAGAAATGGTTTGCATGATAAGGTGACGTATATCCTGAGAAATGGCAGAATTACTGTCCTCTCTGTGGGAGACTCCCGCTGCTATGGGAGTGAAGGTGGCAGAAGGTGCCTGATGTGGAGGCTCAGGCATGGCTCTAGAAGAATCTCCAAAAACTGTACAAATTGTTTCCTGGTTTTCTCCTGAACCACTAGAGATAGTGGGAGACCATCCAGGCTGAGTTAATAGAGGAGAATCTTCAGTTAGTGGAACAGAAGTTTCCCTGCCTTCCTCTGCTAATTGTTGTTTTGCTTTATCAAATTGCCTATCCAAGGCCCGTTGTCTTCTCGAGGCATCTCTCTCTGCAGCAGCAGAGGTTTGGAGAGAAGTAGAAGACTTGGATTTGGTGGCAGAAGCCCTTGATTTGGATCTGCTCTTGTGAGGGGAAGGAGCCACGCTAGTAAGGTGTCCTTGGGAGGGCGAGGCAGAAGCCCGGGAAGAAGATCTGCTGCGATCCGCCATCTTGGAAATGAGGCCTAGTGGTTATCAGAGGCCTTGGAATATATGCCCAAATAATATAGTGGCCCTGATCTGAGAATCCTGGAATAAGATCAAACAATAAGGGCCAGTTAGCACCAAGCTGACACCACAGCTGGATTCAAAGCATTCAAAGGCTGCCTGGGGGGTTGCTTTGGGGGGGGGGCCCAAATGGCGCGAAGCAGGCACCACTGCTCCTAAAGCGCCTTTTTTTACTGCAGCGTTGGCAGGGGGAGCTAGCCTCCGACACCACGGATCTTTTTCTACACCCCTGCAGGCGCGAAGCTGACACCACAGCTTCTCCTGCGCTCCGCTGGCCTCCACTTACAGTTTGGTGAGGCCCAGCGATGTCCGTTCCTCAATCCGGTGATTCCACGAGGCTTGAGAGGCTTGGAGTGTAAAAAAATGGCCGCCGGCCTTCGGGCGGCTCAGCTGAGCGGCGCTGGGCTGCGCGCAAAGCGCGAGCCTCTTTCCTTGCCGCTCCGGCTCCCAGCAGTCAAAGAAAAACAATTGGACACTTTAAAAACTTTTTTTAAGAATTTTCCTATATTTATTGAAGTCCTAACAGCTGTAAAAGAGTCAAAAGCAATGGAGCTAAAGGAGGTAGTCTCTCTATGGCCGACTGAGTTAATAAACTGGAGCTAAACAGGAAGAGGAGGTGTGTTTAAACAAATTCAACTCAGTCTCAGGCCAATCAGATGAAGTTAACAACCCATTGCTTTGGACTCTCTTAGCAGCGTACAGGAGAATCCATTATTTTTCTTCAGAAATACTTATTCCAGCAATTTATATAGAAGATATACCAACCAGCCTGTAATTCCTTGGATCTTTCCAGATCCTTTTTAAAAACTAATGCTCCACTGACTATCTTCCAGTTCTCAAGCACTTGAGAAATATTACCCAAGCAACCATTTTTAGACAGATTGTGAAGCTAACAATTGCCCTGCCAGTTCTCATTATAGGACTAGTACAAGATTCTACAGTTACCATCATTTGCTTCCTAATTACAAAAGGAACCTCAGATCTTTTTCAGTAAGACTTCTTGTATGGATTTTATGTATAAGCAATAGAGGGAAATAGAGATGACAGAACTGCATCATTTTTTTATTTCGTTAATTGCTTGGAACTATGAAATAGAGAGTGAGATGGGGGACATATATCAATGAAAGGGGACTGGAAGAGATTTGAAGGGAGGCTGGCAGTTCAGGCACTGGATGAAAAAGTGGGCAGGACATAGGCTGACTTCCCTTACTTTCAGGTGGCCTCCTAAACTGGGAAGTCAAAGCAGGACACCAAACTAAAGGCAATGCCTTATAACTTCAAATTCAGCTGCTCCTAAAATATGCTTATCTAGGATTTAATCCTGAATGACAGCACTGACCTGCTTTATGGAGATCTGGCTGAGGGAAGAGGAAAGAAATACCTTCTTATTATAGAGACATTTGGAATCTCCATTTCATCACTCCAAGCTTGTTTCTTAGAATTTCACTCTTTTTACAGCCAAAAGGTGAAATTCAGGAAATGCTAGGAGTCTGAACATAACTGAAGAAGCTATAGTAGTTTTGGAATCTGCTGATTAATAACTTGCCCCAAAGACTGGCTCACAAATGGATGAATTATTGCAATGAGTCTGTTTAGCAAATGTTTGCAGGGTAGACAGCAGTCTGCTGCACATTCTTTCTGAAAGCAGAATGGGGATAAAGACTGCCCATCCAAAGAAGGAATTGTATTTTCTTCCCTGCCAGACTTAGCCTAGCAAAGCAAAAGAAATGGAAGCTTGTCACTTGATCTTCCTTTCCATTGACAAACAAGTCAATCAACAACTATTAAGCTAAAGGAACTTGAAAGTTCAGAGGCAACACCCAGATACTAAAGACAAGCAATATCCGGTTAGTTCCATCAAGACCCGGACAGTTGTGAGCTTTCAGGCCTTGAGCTGCTATGGATAGAAACTCTGGCCTAATTCAACAACACACTTTTACAGGATGTCGATAGCAATATGCTCAACCTTTATACAGCTATTTCAACAGCAAGAGAATCTCCTTCAGTTCACTGCTTTTTCTGCAAGCAGAAGATACAGTTCTTGGTCTGTTTGTATCACTACTTAATCTGTTAGATTGCTCACCAGATTGGTTCATGAGGCTATCTACAGATTCTGTCTTCTAATGACCACTCCAATTATTCTCCTTTGCGGGTACAATTCCCACGATTCTAAAGGAGGAAGAAGGAAAGTCCTTATTTAGGAAAATTGTTGCTAGACTCTCAACTGATATTAATAACAATTGGCTAGTGTCCAATAGTTGATGCTTAGTCAAGGTAAAAACGCAGCGCTCCAGCTGCAGCTCTCAGATGAAGAGATTATCTTGATCTTTCCCAGTTTCAGTTTAAATTTCAATATGGCAAGCAGATGTGCCCTTGAACATGTTGTTGAAAAACAGAACCAGAAGAGAAAGGATTCTGGAAATTTCATCAGCTTTTGACCATGACTGTGTTATATTGTAGGAATACATGGGAGGTCTTCAGTTATTCTGCATTTATCTTTCTGGATGTAAACAGAAAACGAAAGACAATTTTTCTATACTTTGTGAAGCAACTTAGGAGGTTCTATCTTCAAGGTTCTAACTTGCCTCCATGTTATTTAACTTCTAATAAAGTAACTAGGAAAGATCATTTGCAGATTTGAAGATAGTTGTCGTCAGTATGCCAAAAGCACTCAGGTTTATTTTTCCTTTTCTGTGGATTCAGAGTTGGACATCTCCAAATTCCCACTGTCTCTAAACTACAAAGAACTCCTAAATAAATGAACAGGAGAGTTTAGGGAGGAGTTTAGGGAGGAGTTTAACAATTTTCTTAATAAATAAATGATTTAAACCATAAATTTATATCTCCTGAGGGAAAAAACCAAGAGGAAGTATAAGCCTTTAAAATGATGTGCCTTTACAAAACCAGTAAACGCCAGTATGAGTTACAAAGCTTGTAACACATTTATGTTCCTATCTTAGAACATTCAGACATATATTTGCAGTATCCCTTGAAAAAGAAATCAGAAGACTGGAGGAGTAAGTGCTCACATTTTAACTTGTAAGAGAAAATGAAGTTTTATCTATTCAAAAGAAGGAGACTGTAGTAGAACCAATAGTAGAAATATCATTTCATAAGGAAGACAATCTAACAAAGGAAGAAGCCCAATGAACATGAATGAGAAACAAATGCAAGTGATAGACAAGATACTCTGCACAATTGGACTTTTGAAATTGTTAGTCTTTTCAGAAGAAGAGATAGGAGAAGTACATTGATGGAACGTACCAACCATCTAGGAGAGTAATAGATTCCTGGTTAGATGATCTCTAAGATACCATGTCTTCCAAAAACAAACCATAGATCTTTCAGAGGCATGAAGTTGTAATAATAAGAAACCAATTATGCGACCAGCTTCTTGAAAAAAATGTGTTCTTTAGACAAAATTATTAATTTATCTTAATGCTAAACTTGCCTCACATATATATTTTCCTGCAAGCAAAACATTTTCAATACTGGTCTGGTCAGTATTTTCCAAGTTCGAAAATGGGAAAAGCTGGATAACAAGATCATGGACAGCTAAGGACATTTACCTATCAACTGCCAAGTTCTATTTTTCATTCTGATTGACTTACAATTGCTTATTGGGAAATTCTAATTCTTCCACTTAATGAAAATAAGTTTGTGAAACCTTTAACTATTTATAATTCTGCAATACTGTGACCTACAGTATGGACTGACTCCTATCTAAATCCTATTAATGAAGAGTTTCTGATAATTTAATGGAAATAAACAGATAAACAACAAACAAAAAAATCCAATTCTTCACTGAACACACTGAATCAATATTTACTGGCCTTTTATGAGTATGCAAAGCTTAAGATTTAATAACCAGTGGTACTTGTGCCTATTGAACAATGCCTGCAGGTATTTTGGCATTCCTCTTTAGACTGTCCTACTTAAAATGCTTGATTCAAATCATGCCATAGATATCAGTTAGCTTAAGGTTAGAGTTTTGCTTTGGCTTTTGTAAATGCAGTTTCTTCTGCTACATCCATTCAATTTGATGAATTTGTGTGTTTAGGATTATTGTCATGCCAAAGGAATTACATTTGTTTCAAGTTTACCTTTTAGACAATTACCCTGACATTCTCCTGTAGAACTTATAGGTGCAATCCATTAATTAATTATTCTCTTAGGAAAATGACAGTGGACAAAGTTGCCATAGCTTGGTAAAAAAACAGCAGTGAAATACCTCTATTTCCTTGCTTTTTATATCTTTTCCAAACAATTTCTATGTACTGTATATATCTGAAAAAACTCTATTAGTAAACGCATACGCAGCAACAAAATTATTATTGTTCCTCGCATTTCTGCCAGAGGTTTAATTTGGATTTGGTATTTCTGTCCACTTATCAAGTCCCTCCCAAACATCTTGGATTATTAAAGATTCTTTGTAAAACACTAATAAAGATGGCCTTTATTCCAGTATTAAATTTAATTATGATGCTTATCACATCAATAACATTCCAACAGAAGATAATATTTGTAGCTCAGGACTAAACTGGAGTTCTTGGTGCTCTCTGAGCTAGCTGTTTGCTTGCAAATATTTCATTATCCAATGAAATTGATAAGGTTACCTAATTGGGTAATGAAATATCTGCAACCAAGCAACCAAGCTAAGAGCATTAAGAACTACATCAATAACATTTTTGGCTTGATAAACTCAGAAGAATTAGCCCCTTGATTCAAGATGGATTGTGTACATACAGCACTAGCAAAAATAAAGGAATTTCCTTTTGCCAGAAATGCTCATTAAAAATGAAAGATATTCAAAAGTTCTAAACGTGTAAAAAAAATAGGAAAAGATGGTTCCCTAAATCAGATCCACAAAGTCACTGTTTCAATCTTCATATTTCAGCATGCCTTCTATGACGAATAAAATTAAATAATATCAGAATTGGGATGAAAAATAGGTCCGTTTTAAAAAAATACATGATGGACTTATTTAGAAAATAATTAAAAATAAATACAGTTGAAGAGAACTTCTTATAAGACTTCCTTTCAATTAGCATGAGAGAGGATCAGTCCTAAAGATAGCTGGGCCAAGATTCACATTTCCTCCAAATAAAAAAAAAATGATGTTGAAAAAAAAAAGAAATAAATACTGTAAATTTGTCTCATTCATGGTTTCAAATACATCAAGTTTGCACTTAGCTGCAATCCAAGCTTTCAGAACACACACATAGACTAAAGCTATGACTAAATCTGAAATTTGGCTAAATCCATCATCTAAGACAAGGATGTCAAACTCAAGACCAGATCCGGTCCAGAGTTCTTAGATCTGGCCCACGGACCATCTTGGAAACAGTGAAGTATCAGCCTGCGGTGCTTCTGTCAGCAAAAAGACCTCCATTTTCGCTTGCAGAGGGTTGCAGAAGGACGTGGGAGCTGAAAACGGAGCTTGGGTGCCTGTTTTTGCTGGCAGAATGCTCGGGCCACTACAGGCACCCCCAACACAAGTGATGTCGAGCTAGCCATGCCCACCCTGGCCTTTGTAGGTCAAATACAACCCTGATGCGGCCCTCAATGGAATCGAGTTTGACACCCCTGGTCTAAGAAGACAAAGGAAAAACATTAATAAAATTACAACATTCTGAAGACAAAGTTTTAGAATGGGTTGACAACAATAAAGAAATTAAATATAAAACATATCTAGTATGATTTATGCTTATCCAACTGCCATAAAAAAGGAAAGAAATTGATTTAAGCAAAAATAAAGGAAAATTCATGAAAAGCATTTTATAAATGTTATTTAATAGCAAGGAAACTTAACATGGTAAATTCTAGTATAAATTTCACGTAACGGAGAAAATGTAAAGTAATAGATACATATACCGTGATCTTGTAAAGGTCCAACTGTTTGGGACTAAAATCTTTATTAAAGTAAGACATATTGCAACTGAGAATATTAAATCCAAACCCTAACTTTATTAAACCTTTTGATAATCCAAATGATACATTAGTTATTAATTGCAGCCACAGAGGCAGTATGTGTGGAACATAGGGAAGAATTTCAGTACCCCCATATGGTAGCAAATATGTTGGAAAATCACTCTAATGCAAAAGCTACCCAATAAAAGATATCAATATTATAAGAATATAGATGAGAATTTAAACGTATTTTTACCAGGCCAAATGAATGACTAGTATGCACTTCCAGTTTCTTAGATCAGTTAATTAAACAACGCTAGATGCATTTTGCATTATTCACTGTATTGTAAATAAAATATTTAAAATGTAAACTGAATAAATTTCCTTGAAAATATATATATATATCTGTATGTATGTATGTATGTATGTATGTATGTATGTATGTATGTATGTAGGTCTTGGCATATTCCAGTCTTTTCCCGTGTAAGGTTGAGAGTATCCTGGCGATGTTTCGACGAGGTCTCACTCATCATCTTCAGGCTAGTGCTTTCAGCTTCGTGCTTCTGTGAGCAAAGCGTGGTCGGAACTGCAGTCTCTCTATAAATACTGGTAGAGAGGTGGGGAGTGTTGCTGTGAGTGGTTGGTTGGCTGTGTGGTTGCATACCTATACCCGTGAAAACCTACAAAAACACACACACACACACATATACATACATACACATACATACACACACACACACACACATACATACTGTATATGGCTTCATTTATTCTAATTTAGATCAAAAGCTCAATTTTAAGACCATTATGCTAAATTGACATTAATAATTTTACTTGATTATTGTGTATTAAATTATATATTTTAATACCTTGTTCATACATATACATCTTATTCTGTATAGCAGAAAATACCTATTATGACAAAAGTGAAAACACTATTTACATTCTGTTGCTATTATAAACTTTGCACCTTATGTCGCCTTTCCCTGTACTAATACACCTAACAAAGATCTTTGTATTTTTAATGAACTTGGGAGAAAACAAAAATTCCTGCCAAGGCTTAGTCCTTACTTTTCATTTTAATTAAACAAGCATGCATAATTGCATCACAAAAGCACCCTTAAATCTGTTCTATTATTGTTTTGTAGTCTTTAGCCTTTCAGCATTTATATTCTTTTGGCATACTTTCTTTCACTTTGACCCGATTCTTTTTATAAAATAACATCTTCCTGCCTTATCCATAATTCTTATTTCTGTTAATCAACTATATTAGCACTATTTTTCAATGTTGTATTTTTTTTAAAAAATAAAAATAAAAAGCCTTGAAATTTCATATAAGAATTTAAGCCTCCTAAAAGCCATCTAAACAATAAAACATTTTATTCCTGGAGTATTACATGAATTGTGTTCACTGAAAGAACGTTGTACTTACCTGAACTTTCGTTCTGGGTGCGTTGCATGAGAGTCCAAGCAATGGGTTAAATCTCATGTGATTGGACAGAGACTGAGTTAAAATTTGCATAAACACGCCTCCTTCCTCTTTGGGGCTCCAGTTTGTTAATGAGGTCTGGATCTGGAGAGGATGACACCTGTAATGAGAAATAATACACTCACTCCCAGACCTTGGACCTCCCATGAAAGAAAAGGGAGGGTTTGGACTTTCATGCAGCGCACCCAGAATGAATGTTCAGGTAAGTACAATGTTCTTTCTCTGGTGCATTGCTTAGAGAGTCAAACAGTGGGATAAACCCAAGCTAAATATCTCTAGGGCGGGAAATGGAAGCGTCCAGAATCCTTTCAGTTGGAAGAACCTGCTGTAGCACACTCTGCCCAAAGGTGGCCTCAGCCGAAGCAGACTTGTCAATCCTGTAATTGCAGATGAAGGGTGAGGGCAAAGTCCAAGCAGCCACCCAACAAATCTCAAGGATCGAAGCCTGAGTGGCCTATGCTGCAGATGTGGCCTCACTCCTGTTCAAGTGAGCCGTGATGTGAGATGGCCGAGGCGTGGTCTTCTGATCGTAGGCTTTGGATATGCAAGCCTTAAGCCAACAGCTGATGGTGGAAGAGGACACCTTAGTGCCCAAGGAGCTAGGTTGGACGGAGACGAATAATGACTCAGTTCATCGCAAGGAAGCCATCCGGTCTATGTATTTGCGCAGAGCCCTGTGTGCGTCAAGGGAGTGCCATTGTTTTTCCCTGGGGTGTCTGGATCGTGGACAAAAATCTGGAAGAATGACTTGCAAGCCCCTGTGGAACCAGGAGTTGATTTTTGGAACAAACGTGGGGTCCAGACGGGGAACTACTCTGTTGGGATAAAAGGTACACAAGTTCTTGTGGACAGATAGGGCCCCCAATTCTGAAACTCTCCTAGCAGACTTACTTTCTTTCTTTCTTTCTTTCTTTCTTTCTTTCTTTCTTTCTTTCTTTCTTTATTTATTTATTTATTTATTTATTTATTTATTTATTTATTTTTCAAATTTATATACCGCCCTATCTCCCGAAGGACTCAGGGCGGTTCACAGGCACATAAAAACATTTATATACAAATTAAGATAATCATTAAAAAACTTATTCTAATGCCCAGTTATTAAAAGATTTAAATATGAATATTAAAAAAAACCAATTAAAAAACCCCTATAAATTTAAAATCTAAGCCAGTCCTGCACAGATGAATAAATGTGTCTTGAGCTCGCGACGGAAGGTTCGGAGGCCTGGAAGTTGACGGAATCCTGGGGGGAGTCCGTTCCAGAGGGTGGGAGCCCCCACAGAGAAGGACCTTCCCCTGGGCGTCGCCAGACGACACTGCCTAGCTGACGGCACCCTGAGGAGTCCCTCTCTGTGAGAGCGCACGGGTCGGTGAGAGGTATTCGGTAGCAGTAGGCGGGCCCGTAAATAACCCCGCCCTATGCCATGGGGCGCTTTGAAGGTGGTTACCAAAACCTTGAAGCGCACCGGAAGGCCACAGGTAGCCAGTGCAGTCTGCGCAGGATTGGTGTCATACGGAGCCACGAGGGCTCCCTCTATAACCCGCAGCCGCATTCTGAACTAACTGCAGCCTCCGGATGCCCTTCAAGGAGCCCCATGTAGAGAGCATTGCAGTAATCCAGGCGAGACGTCACGAGGCGTGAGTGACCGTGCATAGGGCATCCCGGTCTAGAAAGGGGCGCAACTGGCGCACCAGGCGAACCTGGTAAAAAGCTCTCCTGGAGACGGCCGTCAAATGATCTTCAAAAGACAGCCGTTCATCCAGGAGGACGCCCAAGTTGCGCACCCCTTCCATCGGGGCCAATGACTCGCCCCCAACAGTCAGCCGAGGACTCAGCTGACTGTACCGGGATGCCGGCATCCACAGCCACTCTGTCTTGGAGGGATTGAGCTTGAGCCTGTTTCTCCCCATCCAGACCCGTACGGCCTCCAAGCACCGGGACAACACTTCGATAGCTTCGTTGGGGTGGCCCGGTGTGGAAAAGTACAGCTGGGTGTCATCAGCGTACAGCTGGTACCTCACACCGAAGCCACTGATGATCTCACCCAGCGGCTTCATATAGATGTTGAACAAAAGGGGCGAGAGGATCGACCCCTGCGGCACCCCACAAGTGAGGCGCCTCGGAGCCGACCTCTGCCCCCCTGTCAACACCGTCTGCGACCGATCGGAGAGATAGGAGGAGAACCACCGATAAACGGTGCCTCCCACTCCCAATCCCCCCAACCGGCGCAGCAGGATACCATGGTCGATGGTATCGAAAGCCGCTGAGAGGTCTAATAGGACCAGGGCAGAGGAACATCCCCTATCCCTGGCCCTCCAGAGATCATCCACCAACGCGACCAAAGCCGTCTCAGTGCTGTAACCGGGCCGGAAGCCGGACTGGAACGGGTCTAGATAGACAGTTTCATCCAGGTGTAAGGGAAACTGATATGCCACCATACTCTCTACAACCTTCGCCGCGAAGCGAAGGTTGGAGACCGGACGATAATTACCTAAAACAGGTAAAAAACATTATAGCTACGAGAAAAGCGACCTTAAAGGTCAGCAGCTTAAGGCTGGTAGTTCCCATAGGCTCAAATGGAGGAGAAGTAAGAGCCTGTAAAACAAGGGAAAGATCCCAAGACAGATATCTGTGTACCAACAGAGGTCGTAGATTGGATGCACCCTTCAGGACCTGTTGTGGTCCATCAGCAGCCTATGAAGCTGGCAACAGAGTCAGACAGCGATGAGGCTGAGGTGAGGCCAGGGCCATTGGGAAGTGAGGTGCGGACTCCAGAGCCTCCGGAGACTGATAGTAGTGAGGCAGAGGAACAGAAGGAGCCTGTACCTAATGCACGCATGAGAAGAGCTGCCAGAAGACAAGAGCAGCTCAAGCAGAGAGGACAACTCGGGAGTAGGGCCAAGAGATGATTGGCCCCTCCCATAAGGCTTAAAACAGACCAGCATCGGCATTTGAGCTTTGCTGGAAAACAACATTGTAGCTGCGTCTTCTGCTTCGCCTTCTGCTTCATATACATCTTTGTTTTCGTATATGTCTTCTAGACGTTTGCCAGGAAAGGCCTTTGGCAGTTTGGACTAAGGTTTGTGAGATAACTGAGGAATTTGTGTTGGGAGGTATTTGTTTTACTTTGAGTTGAACGACGTTGGGAATGAAGTAATTCCCAGCTGTTCGAATAAAGTTTGTTTTTCCACAGACTAAGTTTATTACTACCTACTTGGGCCTGGGTCACAACAGTACCCTTGGATGATGGGCGAGGGATTCCCCTCCAGCCCCAGGAAAGACAGTTGTCAGGGCAGCAATTTGTCTGTGGAGCGTTTTGACAGGCAAACCGGCATCTAATCCATCCTGAAGGAACAGCAGGATATGTGGAATGGCCGCTGATGTCTGAGCGAGGCTTTTCTGGAGGCACCAGCAGCAGAAAGCAGCCTATGTGGTGTCGTAGATGCAGAACGTCAATGGGCGATGAGACGCTAAAATGGTGATGATTACACTTCCAGAGAAATGGTCCTTCTGTAGGGTCTCCCATTCAAGTGCCAGATGGCCAATTGGAGCCATTGCGGCTCTGGATGTACAATGGCCTCCTGGCACAGGGAAATCCTGTCTGGGGGAATCCTCCATGGTGGAGATATGGAGAGATTCATGAGGTCTGTGAACCAAGATCGACGGGGACAGTGAGGTACAATGAGAAGGACTTCCGCACCCATCTCCAGGACCTTCCTGATGACCCTTGGTATGAATGGGGTGAGGGAGAAGGCATATAATAGGCCCTGTGGCCACAGACACCTGAGGGCATCAGTACCTTTGGCTCCTGGTGTCTGGAACCGGGTGTAGAACCACAGAAGATGTGCATTGGATGGACTTGCAAAGAGATCCATTACTGGAAGGCCAAATCTGTCCATGATTTGCCAAAAGAGGTGTGGGTAAAGCTGCCATTCTGCATGATTGATGGTTGTTTGGCTCAACCAATCTGCTTAGGTGTTGTCAACACTGGAGATGTGACTCGCCTGCAGTGATAGAAGGTGCTTCTCTGACCACAGACTCAGCGCCTCTGCCTCCATCAGCGCTCTGGAGCGCGTTCTCCCTTGGCAGTTTATGCGCGCCTTGGAGGTGATGTTGTCCATCAACAACAACACATGGTGACCTGACAGTTTGTGTTTGAAATGTCATAACACCAAGTGCGCAGATCTCAGTTCCAGCCAGTTGATGTCGTTGAGGAGGTCAGTTGATGACCAGTGACCCTGGGTCACCTGAGATTGCAGATGGGCACCCCAACCAAACAGGCTGGCATCCGTGGTCAGAATGTTCCCAGAAGGAACTCCCCTTTTCCATGGTTGGTGATGTCCACCATTCCAAGGATTTGCGCACTTTTGGTGGTACTCGAATTTGTATGTTGGTGTTGCTGAGGCCAGCTTTTTGACTGGGTAAAAGAAGCCACTGAAGGGGGCAAGAATGAAGCCTCGCCCAAGGTACAATCGCTAGGCAACAGATCATTCTGCCTAGCAGCTGAGATAGGAGGACCAAGAGAACCCTTGGGTGGGACCTGACCTGTCTCACAGTGGCATGAATGCTGGACAGACGTTCCTTGGAAGGGAATACTAAGCAGGTCTGAGTATTGATTTATGCTCTCAGATGGACCAGGGAAGTGGAGAAAATGAGGTGACTTTTCTCCCAATTCATGGTGAACCCATGGTCTTGGAGGGTTCAAATCGTGAGATGGGGGTCTAGTTGCGCCTGTTGAATGGGATGAGGACATGATTAGTATGTTGTCTAGATAGCACAACAAACAGATGGCAGCTACCATGTTTGTGAATGTCCTCGGGGCAGAGGAAAAGCTGAAGGGTAGCACCCAGTATTGAAAGTGGGCTCCTGCATAGCAGAACCGGAGGAATCTCCTGTGTGATGTTCTGATGGGCACATGAAGATAGGCTTCCCGGAGATCTATAGATGTTAGAAGATCTCCCTGTCTTATGCAGCCCAGAATGGTATGCAGGGAGTGCATCTTGAAGTGCTTGTACTTTATATGTATGTTGAGCTGGTGCCTCAACATTGTCTGTTGAGCTGGTGCCTCCGGACTGTTTTTGCACCAGAAAAAGGATTGAATAGAAGCCGAGTCCCTGATGTTGAGGAGGCACGGGTTCTATGACCTGGATGGCCAGCATCAGAGACCTTTTGGTGGCGTCTCTGGCACTGAACACTGAATGAACCTCTGGGGAGGTTGGGAAGTGAACTCTAAGGTAAGGCCGAGTGAAATAGTTTGTAAGGCCCAGGCGTCGGTAGTTGTTTTTTGCCAGATGGTGGAGAACCTGGAAAGATGACCACCAATGGAGGATCCCTCAGGGCAGTCACTTGGGACAGTGGTAGGGTCGATGGCCCATTCCCCGAAAGGGGCGTCTGACTTGTGACTGACGAAATCGATCCCGAAAGGGCTGTCTGTCAAACAACCGATCCGCAGGTTGATTAAATGATCTCTGATAGCCTGGGTTCTGGGACCCCTGGCTTGAAGTCCGAAAGTACTGTCTACAGAAAGGGAAGGTTGACCTTCTGTCTGAACACTGGTATGTCTGAAGGAGTACCTTCTTTTTATCGCTGTGTTCAACTAGAACAGGATCTAAGGCCTCACCAAAGAAGGAACCTCCCTTGAAAGACGCTGCTGCCAGTTGCCATTTGGACTTCATGTCCGCTTGCCAATGTCACAACCATAATAGGTGTCGGGAGGTAACATTCAACGCTAAGGCCCTGGAGGCAAATTTAGCGGAAGTAAGAGTGGCATCCATGGAATATGTGGCGGCTGCAATCAACTTATTGATGTCCAGATTCAAATGTATGTCCTCTGAAGGGTGCACGACTGCACCTGGTGAAGCCAAATCAGCGATGTCCTGGCAAAAAAGGATGCTGCCGTGGCAGATTGGATAGCCCAGGCAGCTGCTTGATGGGTCTTATGAGCCACGAGTTCAGCCCTGCGATCTTCGGCCTTTAGACCTTTAATTGAATCAGAAGGAAGAATATTGGGTGAGGCCAAACTGGCCATTGGAGCATCCACGGTGGGCAATTTTAAGAGGTCCTCATGCTCACCATATACATTTTCTGGTCCATACAGCTGGGGGCCATGACAGATCCCAATTGGTTCTGCTGGCATTGGATAACGTCTATAAAGAGCGTCAGTGATGGGATTGCTTCCTGTTCAGTGACTGGTTCGGTGAACAGAAGAGCAGTGGGATCTGGAGGGTTCGAAAATCCCTCTTGCTGCCCAACAAGCGTCCCCATGTTGGCCGTAATCTTGGCCTTGTATAACAGGGAATGAAAAAGGTCATGACAAAATAGCCCATGGTAGAAAGTTTGTCAGTTATGACTCTTCCATTGTCAGAAAGATTGTAGTCAGTCATATCCTCCTCGCAAACATATGATATATTAGAATGTTGAGATGGCAAAGGAGAATGAGATTCTGAGATGGCTTCTCTTTCCCTGTGACTCGGGGGTGGAATGGGCAGTAAAGGAGGCATGGGCATTTGTGTCGGGCCGACAATGCCTCATTGAACAAGGACAGCATCGATGCTCTTGGAAATGGTTTGTGCTATCATGGCACAATTTCCTATGACAAAGAAGGGCATACACCTTCTTCCAGGCAGAGCCCCGCCGCGGTCGGTGTTAAAGTAATCAAAACATGAGAAGATCTATGGGAGTGGAGAGATCCGGAATCTGGAAGATGTGACGCTGATAGGAACCTGGGTCAGGTTCTGCTGATCCTGCATGTCAGTAGATGCATTAGGAGACCAGCCAAGCTGCTCTGGCTGTTTCCAGGAGCACAGGCCCTTTATCGATGGGGTCAATAGAATACCTGCTGCAGTCAGGGGTGGCAGAGTTCTTGGCCTTTTCTGCCCAGTTTTGGGCCTTGTCAAATTGTTTGTCCAAAACGCGTTGTCGTCTTTGAGCATCCTTTTCAGAGGCCACAGAGGAAGAGGCCGAGCGAGATGGTTGAGGCCTAGGCTGAACCCCCCTGGAGTAGGATCTGCCAGACTTATGAGATGAGGCCTCTAATGTACGATGTCTGATAGAGGAGCAACTGTGAGACGCCATTTTGAAAGACACAAATAATCCCTCAGGGCAATTAAAGATAGGTCTACAATCAAGGATGGCTCAAGAGAAATAATAGCCTGTGTGGCCAAGGTGATTAGAGGTGGCTGGGAGAAGCAGAGAAATGCAGAGGCCGACACCACGGCTCTGAGGCATTACAAGTGATCAGGCCCTGTTAATTTGAAGAGCTGTTACAAAATGGCGGGAATCTCACACAACAGTTCTAATCACCCAGAATGCCATCGTTGTAGCCAGATCCTATCCCAATAATAATTACACAGGGCTAACACCACAGCTCTTTATACGCAAGTCCAAAGCCAACAATTAAGGCATTTCTGCCAGGAGGGATAAACGCTGAGCCGACACTATGGCTCATTGCATGCCAAAGGCCCTTATGCCAGCTCCTGCAGTTCCTGAGGAGCAGACAACCTGTGAAGCCGGCACCATGACTTCAATTGCACCAAACTCTGCCTGTAATCCACAATCTGGAGGGGTAAGCCCTGGAACCGACACCACAGTTCTCAAAATGCCACTCCAGATGTAATATAATAAATGTGTGGCAACTGTGCAGAGCCAACACCATGGTCCCTCCTGCGCCAGAGAACGAACAGGTTGTTTACAACTAGGCCGAAGGTAAAATACCATGGGGCCGGCACCATGGCCCCTCGCGTGCCAGAAAGTAAGCAAATGCAATGGCAGGCAAAATAAACAGCGCTGAGCAACGAAGTGGGCTGTTTGCGCGCCAAGTCTTTAAATCTTATAAGAGGATATCGCAGATGTAACAAGCGAGTCGGAGCTGGCACCATGGCTCTTAGTTCACAAATCCAGCTGCAAAACTTACGGTCAGGTTGTTTCCTTCAATCCAAGCTCTGTGCAGGCTGGTGTCTGTAAAAAAATGCCACTCAGGGTCCCGTGGCTCAGCTGAGCAGCGCAAGGGTGGAAGAAGCGCTCTGAAGCTGTAGTCTCCTCAGAAATACAGAAAATCAGGTATAGATCTAAAATTCTCTGAATAAGGCAGTTAGAAAGTCCAAGCAGTGGAGCTGAAAAGAAATAAGTCTCTCTTGGTTGACTGAGTTAACAAACTGGAGCTCCAAAGAGGAAGGAGGCATGTTTATGCAAATGTTAACTCAGTCTCTGGCCAATCAGATGAGATTAAACCCACTGCTTGGACTCTCTAAGCAGCGCACCAGAGAACAATAGGTATTTTCTCATGAGTTTGTCTTAAGAAAATACTAATGCATGAAAATGTACTTGCAAGGACTGCGAGACTGTCCTACTTTGATAGAATAGCATGTGTATGTTCAGCATATTTTTAATATATCCAAAACATAACACAATTTTTGGATTACAGATTCAAACTAAATAATATACTATAAATTATAATGGTAAAATCCTGAATTGTGTACTGTATGTACTCCTTCTGCATGCAGAAACATGTTTTCTATTACAGAATATCCACAGAATTTATTATTCAGAGGGCTAGATATAAGATAAGAAAAAGAGAACCTTTTCCCCACCATGGCCATAGCAACAACTATGCAATTCTCCACATTTGTATCAAATATTAGATGTACAGAATTCAATATGCAAGTATTTACCTTAATCTAAAAACCACTTGCAAGATCTATAAAACAACATAAAATAAGTGTTTTGGAGCTTAGTGAGGGTAAGGAATACACTCTTTTACTTCACAAATTTCCAGCACCAACTTCAATACTGAAATAAGTTATTGATACAATATATTCTAGTCATCTAAAAAGAAGCATATGGCTGTAATGCTTTCAACCATGTTGGAAAATATCACCTGGTCCAGAAAAATTGACAAGAAAAGTGTGCCTTCATGGAATTATCAATGCAATTTTATACATCTCTACTCAGGGCCTTACTTAAATACAGAAGTGTAGTTGAATTTATAATCCATAAATATGCATGCAAGCACACATACACATGAAGACACGTATCTGAAGAAATAAGCTACAGTTTACAAAAGCTTATGTCTTTCAATAACATTTGTTAGTCTGAAATTTTGCTTTCTTATTCTTTCTGATTTTTGACATACATATCCAATAAACGGATATGTAGCACCAATTACACACAAAAAAAGGTCCTGGTATAGCATGAAATCATATCAGAACACAGAAAATCACTACCTTCTTTCTTACATGACCTTGCAATGTTAAACTTCTATCAGTAAATTTAGCTATATTTCAAATTTCAATAACAAGAGAATGGAGGGAAAATTTAACAGTTGGCAGCATCATGTTCTTCTCCTATGGAGGTTTGCCAAAGTTCAAGCTACAATATGTTGCCTAGAACATTTGAACACAAGGCAAAGTCCTCCAATGTAAATTTTATTTAAAAAACATTTCTTTTCAACATGTATTATGCAGTAACTTTAGGATACTGTATCTTGTTCTGCACAACTATAATTTTGCACATGTCTTAGAACATGGAAGTTTTTAGTATATTGTGGAAGAGTACAGGGTGAAAATGCTGCCATATTTTAGATGACAATTGTAATTTGAGTCACTGCAGTGTAAGGTTTGTATTTTGTATCTATATCTGTAAGATCTGAAGCAAAAGAAAAATAAGAAAGCCTTGATACCTTCTGCACCTGGTCAGCTGGGTCCATAGAATATTAGCAGACAGAAATGGAAATGGATCAGGGAGACACCCACGCCGCAGACAGCTATGTCACCTGTAATATCAAACCTTTAACAAAAGAGAAAGGTGTTAAAGAGATTTTAAAAATAGAAAAAAGTGGGAAAATTGCAAACTAATTGCTACATACTACGCAACCAATAAAAAAATGAAAAAAACCTGCATATAATTTAATGTATACAGAGAAAAATAGGACAAAGATTTTGAAAAACAAGCTCTAAAAAAGCTGGGGGCAGAGGAACAGTTACTTAATGAATAAGAAAGAAAAACAGTTATTTTTTTAAAAAAAATTGTCAGAGCTTTATTAATTGCTACTGGGCTACTGTATATTAGAGTAAGATAAAGTGCATATAGGTGGGTGCTAAAATGGCACTGAGGCAATATCCTGGAAGTTCCCTATGAAAATAGCAAACATAAAAGTTTAGCAGCACTGCTTTGGACTATTCTGAATTGAAGAAAACTTGATGATGCTCAAATAATATAGCCTTCCTGGGAGACATTTAGCTCCAAAATAGAAAGAATCAAACTGAACAGAGACAAGGCAAAAGCAGTGAGTCAACATCTAAAGAAGTAAAACATTTCAAAATACATGCACAACTATGAAGAATTGCTTTTTTAGATTTTAAGAATTCGAGTCAATTATTACTGTAATTAAATATGCCACCAAATATCTTAATTTACAGCAGGAGAAAACAAGGGGAAATTCCTTTCTTTACAAAAGGTATTCTTTTAATCTCGTACATATTCTATCAATACAATGAAATACAGCAACCCTTCCACATCAATATCAACAGGCAAGACAACACCATTATCTTAGAAAGGTAGCAATTAATATTCTATACCAATCAGACATTTTATTAAAATTCAGATGTATTATATGTAGCATATATATGTGTGTCATTTTAAGATGCCATTGTCAGAAATCAGAATATTTTAAAATATTCATATTAGAACACAAACCAAGCCAACATAAGAGGCAAATATTATTTAGACAAAAGCATTCCAACTTCATAATCAATGTGCCAATCTGACAATGAAATAGATACATGCTCTCAAATTAACTCAGACAGCCAAAGTTAGAACGTGTCAAGATTCCACTTAACATAAAGATGGTTAGCTCTATCAATGGCTACTATACTATGTTAACTTCATATAAGTATGCAACTAAAATAATAATGCAGGTATGTACAGCAGACTCAATAAGTATATGCATGCCTGAAATTTCTAGAATCAGGACCAGCAGAAAATATATTTTATTTGTAGATTCTTAAGTTAAAATATCTGCAGTATTTGGGTTTCGAATTTCTGGAGTCACAGGCTGTAGTCTTAAATCATGCAATATTAAATTCTACAGAACAAATTTCTCAATAGCTGCAATTATTATTTGTAGCATTTGCACCAATTTCCCCACTACTACCACCAAATCCTACATACTGTCTTTGGATTATAGATTAATGTAATATAGATTATTTACCAATAGCCCTCCATTTATGACCATAATGGCACCTGCCCTTGATTGGGCCCATTTTTATTTCCTTTTTATAGCAGTTGTTAAACAAATGCTGCAGTCATAAAGCAAACCTATTGCTCACTATGCAGTGTTTTTGACAGAAACTAGAAGTAACTGATGGTTTTCAGTGAAAACACAGTAAATTGCATAATGATCAAGGGAACTTCAAACTACAAATGAAAACTGGTAACTGAGCACCCAAAATGTGGTCATGTGACTACGAGAGGCGGCCATCAGAACTAGATTATAAATACATGGGGAGGAGGATGTCCGGTGTAACTTCAAGGTGCCACTAAGCAATCCATCATAAATTGAGAATTACCTGCAGTTTTCTTCACCAGGAATTTCTGATGAATATGGGCTGTTCCAAGAACTTCTTGCACTAAAGGTAAAGGTAAAGATTCCCCTTGCACATATGTGCTAATTGTTCCCGGCTCTATGGGGTGGTGCTTATCTCCGTTTCAAAGCCAAGGAGCCAGCACTGTTCAAAGGCGCACAGAACGCTGTTACCTTCCCACCAAAGGTGGTCCCTATTTTTCTACTTGCATTTTTTACGTGCTTTAGAACTGCTGGGTTGGCAGAAGCTGTGACAAGTAACAGGAGCTCACCCCCTGATACCTTCTGCACCTTACAGGAAATTAGGGATTCAAACCACTGAACTGCCGAACTTTTGATCAACAAGTTCAGCATCTTAGCCACCGCGTCCCTAGTTCTTGCACTAAGCAATCACTGAATCCTGGCAGGTACCACTCAACCTTCTGAGTTACAATACCAGCATTCCAAGGGACAAGGTTAATAAGCATGTCTAGGATAACAAAGAGTAACAGAGTGTAGGTCCTGCCTCACCAGTCTTCCCAGGAAAGCAGAACTCTTGAAACAATTATCATTTCAAAAGGAACTTTTATTGAAAGACAGTGATAGCAAAGGAGATGCAGTATCTGAACTTTCCTGCTCAAAGAGTTAGGTTAAACCAGTACAAGCAAAGCCCCTCCTAATGTCCAGTTCAATATTGAGTCAATCTCAAGATGCAAAGATGACTTTTTTTTTTATTTGCATTTATATCCCGCCCTTCTCCGAAGACTCAGGGCGGCTTACACTATGTCAAGCAATAGTCTTCATCCATTTGTATATTATATACGAAGTCAACTTATTGAGACCCTCGGGTAGAGAAGATGATAACTGTCAGTTCCCAGGCGCTTCAGTTTCGCTTTTGGTGGTGAGATAAAGCAGATGGTTCAAAGCACATTCTTCTCTCTCTCTCTCCCTAACATGACCCGAGGCACATTCCTTCCCTCCTCCCTATTTCCCACAAGGTTCAGCAAAGCAAAGCAAATGAAACCCCATGCAAAGAATCCACTCAAGCCTCCCCCCTCCCACCAGAATGGCAGTGTCCCAATAGGAAATTATGGGACCTGACACAGAGGTTATTTAGCAAAGGCAGTCATAGGATTTCAGTTTTCATTCCCTATTCAACTGTCAAAAGGAACCACCTATAAAATTACTTTTTTGCTTGCTTGAGGATTTAAAAAAAGGTTGATTAGTGCACTATTGGTTTAGCAATGCAAATTAGTTATCCAATAGGAAGCTCCTCACTTAGAAAAGTAATTGTTAGCTTCTATGTAAGATAAATGATTCTTGGATTTCAGAAAATTCTCATGCTTCTGCTGGGTCCACAACTAAACTTATGAGGTATAAGAAATCATGTCCAAGATTTTACTTTTTATTAATAGATTAATATGGGAAACAATGTACCTGTATGAAATCCATAAGCTTTTAGTCTCTGTCATAATATAAAGCATAATAAAATGAATGTGATTGGGGTTTTTTTTGTTTTTTTTCTCTTTTCTTTTGTACATGCTTTTTAAAGTTGGAAAATGTTTAATAAAAACTATTTTAAAAAAGAACGTGATTAAAATACAAAGAATTAACAGTTAAAAGCTTGGAGAGAAATATGGGGGCATGCATAAGAGCACCAGCGTGCCTACCATTCCTGTCCTAATGTTCCCTTTGATTGTATCCAATTCGTATGGTTATTTGATGCTTATACTTATATATACTGTTGTGTCTGATAAATAAATAAAATAAATAAAAATAAATGTGTATTCGCCATTTTCCTACATACTGGAGAATGGGAACCAAGCACAACTTCTTAGCAAGAGCAATCCATAGGCTGAGAAGCCACAAAGGAGAATGGGCGTTGTACTTACCTGATACGTCCTTTCTCTGTAAAGGAAGGAATGGCAGTCTCACATGGGTAGACTCTACCTGTTAGCCAATAAGGACCAAGTCTGCAAAACTTAAAACCCACCTCTTCCTGCCTGGCTCCAGTTGATCGGCAAGAGCTTGATGCAGACTGACGTGTTGTATCTGAAATGAGAAACAATTAGAGGCCACCCTCCCCGACGTCCAGGGTGGGGCTGACTGCCATTTCTTCCTTTACAGAGAAAGGGCATATCAGGTAAATCCAACGCCCATTCTCCTGTTTGGGAGGAATGGCAGTCACACATGGGACATACCAAAGCTTGTGTCCGATGGGAGGGAAAGGGAGGCTGTCTGGTCCCGCTCTTGATGAACGCTTTGCAACTCCCATCTGCCGAAGGAGGCATCAGCTGAAGCGAAGGAATCCAAACGGTAATGCTGAATGAAAGGCATCGGGGAGGACCAGGTGGCAGCCTTACAAACCTCCTCCAAGGAAACCTGTGTCGCCCATGCAGCCGAAGTGGCCGCACTTCTTGTCGAATGAGCGGTGATCCGTTGAGGGACAGGTAAGGCATGAGCCTCATAGGCCGTGACGATGGCCGCCTGAATCCAGTGACCCAACGAGGAAGCCGAAACCTTGGCGCCCAAGGAGCCAGGTTGAAAAGCTACAAAAAGGACTTCAGTTCTGCGGAATGAAGATGTTCGCGAGATGTAGATCTTGAGTGCCCAACGAACTTCCAGAGTGTGCCAAAGCTGCTTGAGGCGATGAGACGGAGAGGGGCAAAAATTGGGCAACACCAGCTGTTGTGCCCTATGAAAAAAGGAATTTACCTTCAGGATGAAGGTGGGATCCATATGAAGGACCACTCTGTCGTGATGAAAAATGCAGAGGTCCTTACAAATGGACAGGGCAGCCATTTCCAAGATGCAGCGAGTTGAGGTAACTGCAACTAAGAACGCGATCTTGAGAGACAGGCAGCGAAGGGACACTTCCCTCAGAGGTTCAAAGGGAGCCTTAGTAAGAATTTACCTTCGGGATGAAGGTGGGATCCATATGAAGGACCACTCTGTCGTGATGAAAAATGCAGAGGTCCTTACAAATGGACAGGGCAGCCATTTCCAAGATGCGGTGAGCTGAGGTAACTGCAATTAAGAACGCGATCTTGAGAGACAGGCAGCGAAGGGACACTTCCCTCAGAGGTTCAAAGGGAGCCTTAATAAGGGCGGTCAAAACTTTGTTGAGGTCCCAGGTAGGGTACTGGTGAACCACAGGAGAGCAGAGATTCGAAGCACCCTTCATAAAATTACGTGTCAGAGGTTCCTGGGCGAGGGAAGAAGATCCATAGTCCAGGACCGAAGAAATAGCAGCCACCTGATGCCGGAGGGTGTTGGGGGCCAAGCCGGAATCCAGCCCATCCTGCAAAAAGTCCAATACCTGCAAAACTGAAACGGAAGTGGGAGAAAGTGAATGACGGCTGCACCAAGAAGAAAATGTGTGCCAAGTGGCCTGGTAGATACGATTGGTCAAGGGACAGTGAGCGGCCTGGAGTCCTGATGACCCTAGGAGAAACCTGAGCTGAAGTTAGAATGTGCCGCTCAGCCTCCAAATGGTCAGCTGGAAAGGCTGTGGTTCCGGATGAACAAGCATCCCCTGCAGGAGATAAATCCTGGAGTTGGGAATCCTCCAGGGAGGGGCCACCAATAGGGCCACCAGGTCCGCGAACCAGGCCCTCCTGGGCCAGTGGGGAGCGATGAGTATGAGCTCTGCTCTCTCCTCCAGAAGCTTCCGGACAACCCTGGAAATAAGCGGTAGGGGAGAAAAGGCGTAGAGAAGAAGATTTGGAGGCCAAGGACTCCGAAGGGCGTCGACTGCTTCCTCCCCCAGAGACGGGAACCTGGTGAAGAAACAGGCGACCTGATGGTTGGTCTGAGAAGTGAACTGATCTACTGCCGGGAGGCTGAAACGACTGGTGACCTCCCTGAAGAGAGAGGGATGGAGACTCTATTCCGCTTGATCCACTTGAGATCTGCTGAGGTAATCTGCTCAAACGTTGGCCGACCCTGAGATGTGGGCCTCTCGCAGAGAGGCTAAGTGGACCTCTGCTGACAGACCCAATTGCAGAGACTCCTCCATTAGGGCCCTGGAGTGAGTACCCCCTTGTCTGTTCACGTGGGCCTTCGCTGACATGTTGTCCGTCAGGACGAGGATGTCCCGGCCCTGAACCAGCTCCTGGAATTGCAGAAGAGCCAGGTGAATGGCTCCAAGTTCCAGCCAGTTGATATTCTATTGTCTGTACAGTGGAGACCACTGGATCTGAGCCAGGTGAAACCCGAGGTGAGCTCCCCATCCGGACAAACTTGCATCGGTGGTGAGAGTCAGCTGTAGGGGTTCTCAAAACTTGCAGCCCGTGGAGATAGTTGGGCCCGTCCACCAAACCGGGGAGTCGAGTACCGCTGAAAGCAAGGGAAGAATGGTCGATGAAGTGTCTCTATGAGACCGTTGGAATGAGAGGAAGAACCACTGAAGCTCCCTGCTGTGCAGGCAAGACCAAGGGATGATACCAAAGGTGAAAACCATCTTTCCCAGCAACTTGGACAGTCACAAGATGGAAGAAGACTTTTCTGTCCGACAATGGCCAGCTAACTCCACTAGGCTAGACTGACGCTCAGGGGAAATGAAGACCTCAGAAGAAACATATTAATCACGGCCCCCAAATGTAGGAGCTGTGTAGAGGGAGTGAGATGGCTATTGCACCAATTAATCAAAAACTCATGGGACTGCCAACTCAGGAGAGTGAGAAAGAATAAGGCTGTCATCCAAATAAAAAAGGATGTGAATGGGCAGCGAGCGAATATGCCCAATGAGGGCATCCATCAGCTTGGTGAAAACCTGAGGAGCTGATGAAAGGCCAAATGGTAGGGCAGAATACTGGTAATGTGTGCCAGCATAGAAAAAACGGAGAAATTTACGATGATGAGGCTGAATTGGAACATGCTGATAAGCATCTATTAGGTCGACAGAGGAAAGGAAATCCCCCTTCCGGATGCATTCTAAGATGGTTTGGAGGGAGTGCATCTTGAACCGGCGATAAACAATATACCGGTTCAAGGACTTAAGGTCAAGAATAGCCCTCCATCCTCCCGAGGATTTCTGAACCTAAAACACCCGAGAATAGAATCCCTTCCTGTGCTGATCAGGAGGGACCCGTTGAATGGTCCCAATATCCAAAAGATGATTAATGGTGGATGCCATCCCATCTGTCTCTGTCCTGGGACATGGAAGAAAAACCCTTGGGGGAGGAGCCCTAAACTCTAGGGAAAGACCAAGCGTGACCATTTTCCTGACCCCGTAGAGGTGGATTCCCATTCACTGGTGAACCAAGAGAGCCTACCACCAACAAAGGAATCTGGAAAGGGACTATTTAGATCTGCGGAAAAACTACCCCTCCTGCCTCTGAATGACTTCCTGGGTTGGTACCTATATCCATGTCTGACCTGACTGTCCTGGAACAGGTTCCCTCTGGACTGGAAGGAGGGTTGAGGCCGGTGGAGCTGGAAACTGCTTTCTGAGCTCCGAAAGGAACTCTGTCGAGATTCCGACCTTACGTCCATCTCTGGTCTCGATCAGGATAGGATCCAGCGAAGCTCTGAACAGTTTGTTGCCAAGATATGGGGAAGCAGCAAGGCGCCACTTGTTCCTGACATCAATTTGCCACTGGCGAAGCCAGAGCAGCCTCCTGGAAGTGATAGTTGAACCTATGGACTTGGAAGAAAACCTGGAAGCATTAAGAGTCACATCAGCCAAAAATTCAATGGCAGCTTTGATTTTGTTAATATCCTGGTGAGCCCTAGAGTCAGAAGCAGGAATACATTCTTGCAATTGCTGTAGCCACAAAAGAGAGGCCTCTTTAAAAAAGGATGCAGCCAAAGCTGCTTTCATAGACCAGGCCGCAGCCTGATGTCCCTTAATGAGATTAAGTTCTGCACGCCTGTTTTCCGGGCATAAAGACTCCTCAGGAGGTCCAGTGAGATTAGCAGATGTAGAAAGAGCCACCACAGGAGAATCTACTGAAGGGACCTGTAAAAGATCAGATAAATCTGGAGCAAGGTAATATAAACGTTTGTCAAGCCCGTTGGGCAGAGGACCAGTAAAAAGTTTGGGAGCAGGAATCAGTTCAGCCTGCACAGAGTGTTCAGCAGAGAGAGAAGTGGTAGGATCAGCTCCAGCCGGAGTAGAAGCAGAGGACGAAATAGGCATACCCAGCCCTGTAGAGGTTTGAGTCTTGTAAAGGAGAGATCTAAACATCTGGGGTCTGAAGAGGCCAATAAAGGGTGGTTGATCCGGTTCAAGCCTTTCATCATCTGAAAATTCAGGATCTGGAGGAATTTCACCCTCCTCAGAAATCGAGGCTTAGCTGGCTGATTCTGGAGAATAAGCAAGCTCTGGAGGGGCAGCAGAATCTCCCTCCTCACGGGATCCTCAGGATTGACTGGAGCGGACCAGAAGAAGCAGCTCTGGAGGGAGGCCTCAACTGAATGCCCTGGGCAATGCCTTGGCATATGGCCTGTGAAATGATGGAAGCTAAATTTGCAGGAATCTGAGCTTCTAGAGGGTCAGCTGCAGGACCAGCAGAACTGCTGTGAGGAATAGGAACCACAGGGTCACAAGATTCAACCATTAAAGCCTTAGCAGCTGGTGAGGGAACCTCCCTGGACATAGGAGCAAACAAAAGGGCTACATTTGCAGAAGAGGAAATATCCCCAGCAGAAAGCACATCAGGTGACAAGGATATCCCAGTAATGTCCTGAGCCACAGGTAGAGAAGCAGGAGGAGGAGGAGGACGGGTAGTAGAAATTGTTCTGGGAGACATTCTAGTTTCAATAGAAGTCAAGGCTTGCTTACTAGCCTCTGAATGTGCCTTTTGAAAAAAAAATTCTGTTGCCTTGTGCCTTCTTTCCTCCAACCTGGTGGCTTCAGCAGAATGATGAGATTTGGGGGGGGGATAGTCCCAGAAGTGCCCTCCCTAGGATCCTCCAGCAAGGAAGCTGCAGTTTTGGATCTGGAAGAACGAGGTGGCTGAGTGGCCGCCATTTTGAATGCTGGAGCACGTGGGGGAGGGGTGCAGCAGAAAAAATAAACTCAGAACTCCTAACGCAGAGTAAAAACTCCACTACTCACAGAATCCGATGTCTAGGAATCCTCCGATCCCAATACTGGGCAACAGTAGAGGCAAAATGAGTCAGCAGCTCCCAATCAATGTCGCTAGCCGTCCGGCTAAAAACGTGACTCAAAATGGTGCCCAGCAGCTGTTCATGCTAAAATCTAGCCGCTCAGCAAAGACTGTGACTGCGGCTTCTTCAACCTGATGCCTGTGGCCTTGCAACCGGGTTCCTGGGCCAGCACGTCGGAGCTGGCTCATGAGTGCTGCCCAAAGCTCTTACCAGCTGGCAGAGCAGCAAGAATAAAAGGACCAAACTTTTTCTTGCTGCAGAATAGAGGCAAAAAGCTTCAGCAAGGCAAATTCTCAGGAGAAAGGAGAAAACTAGATCAAGGCAGGGAAGACACGTCTGTCCAAGCCAGACCGAGTCGATCAACTGGGGCCCAGGCAGGAAGAGGCCGGCTTTAAGTTTTGCAGACTTGGTCCTTATTGGCTAACAGGCGGAATCTACCCATGTGCCGTTCCTCCCAAGCAGGAGAATTTCCAATTTATCTATAAATCATGCTTCTACCAACTGGAGCATCTTCAGAAGAGCCATTCTTGTTGGTCCAAATAACTAAGTAATTTCACAGCTCTGCTACATTAACAATAACTCTGGAATTGCACTCCTTGTCAAAAATACCAGTTCCAAATCCAGTGACAGCTGGCAAGTCAAAAAGCACCCTGAAACCGCACACCTTCCCTCTCTGAATATATCTTAAACAAGCATCATTTATTTTCAGAATGTAGATTTATCCTTAACAATAACACTTTTGTCATGTCCAGATTTAATCTCAGCTTCTTCTCTCTCATCCAGCCATTATGAAGCTTAGGCAATCAAGTAATTGCTTCTATAGAGCTAGAAAGGAGGCTATACTAGAATTAGATTTTGTCAGCAAAAGTTTGTATATATCAAGCAGCACAAAGTTAGGATCTTATGAAAGATTTTGATATATGATATGATCTTATGTGTAGGACAATTATGTAGGTATTAATTAATTGAAGACCCAGTTTGATCCAGTGGTTAAGGCACCAGGCTAGGAAACATGAGACCATTAGTCCAAGTCCCACCTTAGCCAAGAAAACTGGCTCGGTGACTTTATGCTAGTCACTCTCTTCTCAGGCCAACTCACCTCACAGGGTTGTTGCTGTGGGGAAAAATGAGGATGAAGTATGTTGGTATGTTTATCACATTATAGTTGTAAAAATAATAAAAGCCAGGATACAAACAAATTTTAAATAGAAATCACTGCTGAGGACAGAATTTTTGCACTGGACTAGAACCACTGCAAAAGAAGGTTCTCAATGCCCAATCAGACAGTCTAGAAGGATATCCTAGTTGACTATATCAAAACCCACCAAGACGTCCAGATAGTTCTAACAGGGTTTTACTTCCCTTTCTATTTCTAGCATAGATCATCCATTGAGGTGGTCAAAGTAGTCTCAGTACCGTATGTTTGATGAAACAACGTTTGAGGTTGATTCAGAAAACTGGAATTGCAAGGACACCATTTTCTCAAAAAACTTTCCCAAGAATGGAATATATGAGATTAGCCTGTAACTTGTTGTGGTCCGCCAGCAGCCTGCGGAACTAGCAACGGAGTTGCTAGGATAGTGATGAGGCTGAGGTAAGGCTACAGCTATTGGGGAATGAGGTGCGGACTCCAGAGCCTCCAGAGACTGATAGTAGTGAGGCAGAGGAGCCTGCTCCTAATGTACACACGAGAAGAGCTGCCTGAAGGCAAGGGCAGCGCAAGCAAAAAGGACAACTCAGGAGTAGGGCCAAGGGATTATTGGCCCTTCCCATAAGGCTTAAAACAGACCAGTAACGGCGTTTGGGCTTTGTCAGAAAACAACATTGGTAGCTTCGTTTTCTGCTTTGTCTATGTCTTGCATTTATTTTTGTGACTTCTGAACATTTGCCAAGAAAGGCCTTTGGCAGTTTGCCTAATTGGACCAAGGTTTGCGATAAGACTGAGGAATTTGTGTTGGGAGGCATTTGTTTTAATTTGAGTTGAACAACGCTGGGAATGAAGTAATTCTCAGCTGTTCTAATAAAGTTTGTTTGTTTTTTCACGGACTGAGTTTCCTACTACCTACTTGGGTCTGGGTCACAACATAACTAGAAAATCTGGGTCAAGGAGAATTTTTAAAATAAATATGCTGTAACTATTTCCTTTCGGCTGGCAGGAGCACATCACGCACTTAAAAAGGCACCTCATTTAACCATGGCCCTAGTAGCCAACTCCTAACAAGCTGACTGAATCAGAAAGGAGGGTCAAAGGTTGATCAAGCTCTCATCTCTCTGCCTTCACAATACGGACAAGCAGAAAGAATCAATATGAATAGGTTATCCCCAATCTGTTATTCTCCACATTTCCATCTTTTACATATACAATATATATACTGGTACATTATTTTCAAGAATTTTTGCAAGACTCTAGTACATTAACTAATTTCTCAAGTTTTTTGATCCAGAACAGCCAGTTCATCTTTTCTCGAACTTAATATAGCAGGGGTCTCCAACGTTGGCAACTTTAAGACTTCAAATCTCAGAATGCCCCAGCCCGCAAAGCTGGCTGGGAAATTCTGGGAGTTGAAGTTAAAGCTGCCAACATTGGAGACCCCTATAATATAGCACCTTCCTACTGTAAATCTAGTACTCAGGCTGTGGGACAAGTGTCTATTTCTATGAAAATGTCACTGCAAAACAAAATTTTATTTTAGGAAGTCTGGCTAATTCCCCCTTTACACATCCTTGTTTTATGAACAATTTTTTCCTGAGCAAGTTCATGAGTGCTGCCTGAAGGATCTGCCAGCCAGCAGTCCACAGCCGCAAAGCAGCTCTCAGAGGAGAAAAGGTAAAAAACCTTTCTCTCACTGAAATTCCTCTCAAGGAAAAGGAGAGCAAAATCCTTGAGAAAAAATAGCAAAAGGCAGAAGGCAGAGAAGACATGTCTGTCCAAGCCAGACCGAGTCGATAAACTGGAGTACAAGCAGAAAGAGGCGGGACTTTAAGATCAGCAGACTCGGTCTTATTGGCTGACAAACAGAGTCTACCCATGCCTGACTGCCGTTCCCCCCAAGCAGGAGAATAACAAGCTCCCTTTTGTCAGATTCCCTTTGCTTATTTCATTAGCAGTTATGTGGAGATATGGAGGTACAAAAAAAAAGAAAAAGAGCCGTGATCCCAATGCTTAGCAACTGAGTTAAAAGGAAGCTGCATCCAAAGCAGAAGCATTAGCAGTAGTTTTGAGGGAGAGATGGGAAGAGAGCACAACGATGGCCCAGTGGCAAACAATAGACTGTCACTATATTTGATTGATTTCCTCTGTTTAGGCTGAAAAATGAGTGTTCAACCCCAGTCTGATTTCTAGGAATATTTATCACTTGAAATGCCCCATGTTTATTTACTTCCCAGCGCACTGAGGTGCATCCTTCAATTTCAGATCAAATGTCTCCACAATATAATTGTTCCTCATCCTCCACATACCTATATTTTTCCAGCGTCAAATGAGATATATAATCCAAATGTAGGTCCAAAATGATGGGGGGGGAGGGAAGAAAGGAGACAGAATCCAAATAATGCAATCACCTGCTTTATTTCACCTTGTTATCTAGAATTTTGCTCCTTTTTTTTGCACATACACACATAAAACACACAACTAGACATCCAGATCACAATAAGATGCAACACTATTCTAACTAGAGCTAAAGTAGCATTTTTAAAATGTTGGTGATAAACACTAAATGATAGCTATGATATTGGGCTAGGAACAAGGAGAACCAGGTTTCATTCTGACCTTAACCACAGAAACTCGCTGGATGACTTTGGTACTCTAAGCTTAGCCTGTCTCACAGGATTGTTGTGTAGGAAAACAATATGAGAAGATAACATTATGCACACCACCTTGAGCTTCTGAATAAAAGTTGGAATATAAGACTAATGGATAAATAAATCTGTTTGATAGCTTTTTTGAAGCTCAGATCTGGCAGCCCTAATTCTTATTCATACCAAGATCCAACTATTTGGGACTATTCGGCCTCATAATCAGGCAAAATATGCCAGCCAGTCAATGCTGGTCATAGTCAGAGAAGGCCCTTGTTGGTTGCAGGTCAAAGATAGTGCTTTAGTGCCAATTTATGCTTTTTTTTCCTATTGGAAGTTGCTGCGGCAAGCACTTACAGAAACATCAAGTTAATTAGCTGTTTGCTATCAACTGGCACAATGCATTATCAGTAAAGGAAAAAGTAAACCTTACTGTCATTCCTTTAGTCTTATGAAAGAGAAAGGAAAGACAGGTTTCCTAAAATCTAGTCCACCAAACAGATAAAAAAAATTGATATGAAGTGATCCATTCTGGGCCTTTGGGAAGGATCTTTGGTGGCAGACTGGCCTATCCTATTGAAGGGATTATTGAGTTGTCCTTCAGTCTTCAATCTCAGCAGCAACTATGTTTTGCCAAAAGGTGCACAGAAGTATTCCACATTCCTGCACTTGCTTGCAGATTGATTTGACTATTGTCAATGCCAACAAATCTTTTTAACAGAGCAACTTATTGAGGTTGTTTGGGAATTATTATCCTAGACATAAGAGGTCTGGACTTCCCTTGAGCTTTCTGGATTTGCTTTTCCCTAGGCAAGAAGCCTGACAGCTCTCTCTGGCTTTGCTTGAACAAGCCTCATGGCTTGCACACACAAAGCTGAGTTGCTATCTAAATTAGCTCTAGTTCTGTATGGACAAATTAAAGTCTTAAAGTTAGATTTAACAAACATCAGTCCAAAATAAATGTGGTAAAGGATGCTATCTAAAAATAAAAGCCAGATTCCTTGAATTATGCAAAATCAGTAAGTTTATCTTTCCCATTAAAAATACGTTTTATATTTTATTGTTTATCTCACACTTGTGAGATTTTATCATTATTTCATCTGCTAAAAATTAAAACTCAATAACAAATAGTGGTATATTTATTTAATACAAATGAATCATTACACAGATTCACTTACCAATTTGAGAATTCCTAATCCACATAATTTTAGAACCTTCACATTAAGCCATAATCTAATTCGACCGGTTTTGGTTTAGATGCTGTATAAACTACATATTTTGTGAATCCCCCAACCAATTCTAGTTTCTTCAGTAAGGCTTGGTAAAGCATGCAATTTAATGCAGTAGGGTAGGGGAAAGATAGAATACTGTAGACAAAGCAGAGAAACAAGGATGGTTTTAAAATACTGGCATGAGCCGTGGTGGCGCGGTGGTTAGAATGCAGTACTTCAGGCTACTTCTGCTGACTGCCAGCTGCCAGCAATTTGGCAGTTCAATTCTCACCAGCTCTAGGTTGAACCATCCTTCCAAGGTCGTTAAAATGAGGTCCTCGATTGTTGGGGGCAATATGCTAACTCTGTAAACCGCTTAGAGGGCTGTAAAGCACTGTGAAGTGGTATATAAGTCTAAATGCTATTGCTATGAGGCATATTTATTTATTTAATTTGTATCCACCTTCACTATTTTTACAACTAATTTAAGGTGGTTATACGCCTAACTCAAGGCGGTAATACACCTTTCTCCTATATTCCTCCCAACAACCCTGTGAGATGTGTTGGACTGAGAGAATGTGACTGGCCCAAAGTCACCCATCTGGCTTTCATGGCTAAGGCTGGACTAGGATTCATAGTCTCCTGCTTCCTAGCTTTGTGCCTTAAACACTAGAACAGTGGTCACCAACCAGTGGTCCGCGGACCACTGGTGGTCCCTGAGAAAATTTTGATGGTCCGCAGAAAAATTATTTGCATTTTTATATTGCACTAAATACTATTTATCTTTTTAAAAATTCATATTAGTGGTCTGTGGCATTTAAAATTATGAATTTAGTGGTCCCTGAGGTCCGAAAGATTGGTGACCCGTGCATTAAACCAAATTGGCTATTACTTAAGAACGTTGAAGAAACTGATAATTATGATTAAGGTAGGTAGCATGCAATTCTAGCACAGATGAGCTAAATTTATTGGTTAAAGGTAATGGGGGGGAAAACCAACCAGAAGGCTATTTTATTTTCTGAATTGATTTTATTTGAAACGCTAATACCTGTTAGAGAGCCCTCACAATTGTCTAAATTAATCTCAACCAATGTTTGTTCTGTCTGTTTGATTAACTAGTCCCTATGGAGGAACTAACTACTTTGACTGCATGAAAGCATAGCAGAAAAGATATTTTAATTAAGGAGAAAATAAATGGGCTTTATCACTTCCCATTTTACAGCATAATGCAAATAGAACTATGGAGGGCTGACTTAAAATATGAGTTTAGAATATTTAGAATATATTCTTTACAAGTAGATGTATGATTTGGCTTTAGTTTACCTTTTACAACATAAAATACATTTCAAATTATAGCACTGTGCCGAAATCTTTCCTTCCTAAAGCCTCGATTTTGGAAATGCAAATCAGATAAACAAAAAAGTAGTCATTGTAGCATTTTCCCAAGATTGGTTAAAATACTGTCAATATTTTTGAGGAATGGATATGCATATTTTCCCTATGATTAGAACTATATACACTTCTAAATGTAACACAGGAGGCAATTAAAAATTGAAAAATATATGTAGTAAATACTTTTTGAGCTTTTCTGAAATAAGCATAAATCAAATTAACAATCTTTTTATTTGTTTTGTATTTTTCTCTTTAAAAAAAAAAGAATATCAAAGAATTTGCCTTGTTGTGCTAAGTGAATTCTGGATGGGAATCTATTTGATCTTTTTTTTAGATCTTATATTTTTATTAGAGCAATTTTAATCAAGCAAATTGAGAGTTAAACAGCAACAAATATTCCCTCAGGTTGATAAGCAACAAAAACTGATAAAAGCTTCTGAGAACCAGCAGCACAGGACAAATAAAGTTAAAACACTATCCTAACACTGGGGAGGCCAACTTCTAGACCCAGCAGCTCACTGGATGACTTTGGACCAATCACCAACTCTCAGTCCAACCATCCTCATAAGCCTGTTTTAGTGAGAAAAATAATGATTAGGTAGGAATTCTGTAATTCCTTTCAGAACAGCCTAAGTTGTCTAATTTAAGTTTATATTATGTAGACAAAATTCACAGCAATATATACATACATTTTTGTGCTAGATTATCTTATGCATAAAATATAGAAACCAGGAGACTGTGAGCTCTAGTCCAATTTAGTCATGAGAACTGAGAGACCTTGGGCCAGTTATTCTCTCTCAGTCCAACTCATCCCCCAGGTCTACTATTGTGGATAAAATAAGAGGAGTATTTGGTATGTTTGCTGCCTTGAGTTATTTATAAAAATAATAAAGGTGGGATAAAATTAAATAAATATATTAATGAAATTGACATTTTTTTATTTTCTTGTCTGGAATAACTTGCACATGGATATACAAATCTTTAAACGTAAAGTTTGATTTTCTTTGAGAATGCTAAACAAAAACAATTTCCTAAACAGAACAATATAAAAAAAGATTTATCCGTTTATATGGATAAATAGTCTTTTTAGCTCTCACTCTGGTTTCTTCGGAAAACATAAATAGATTATTCCAGAAGAAAATTAAAAAGTTGATAAAATACTTAAGTATTCAGTTTGCATTATTCAATACTTCTTTGATTAAACAATTAAGTTGTCTTATACTCTCTGATCAATTAGCCATCAAAGATGAAGATGAAAATTTGCTAAAATATTTACTGCTTTAGTCTACAGGACCAATTCAATGTTTGAATCTCTCTTACTATATTCAGAACTATCAAGTTCAAGGAAAGATTCTAGCTTAGTACAGGTAGGCCACAACTAATGACCATAATTGAGTCTGGCAATTATGATGGTAGTCATGACAGTTGCAAAGCATGATCAACTGGATTTTATGACTTTTGTGGTGTTTAAGAAAACATAATGGTTGTTAAGCAAATGCCCCAGTCATTGTTTGCTACAAGATGTTGTTTGCCAGAAACCGAAGTAACACCAGTTTTTGGCAAAGACATCATAAATTGCAATCACAACTGCAGCAACTGTGGGACATTGCAAACAGCCATAAATGTGGGCCAGTTGCCGAGGGCCCAAAATGCAGTAACACGACCATAATGTTCCTGGCAGTCAGAACTTCAGAACTGGATCATTATATAGACTGTTGGCGGTCCTTCTAACTTTGAACAGTCACTAAATGACCAGTCCCAAGTTGAGGACTATCTAGCCAATCAACCTCCTGGCCAATTTTATGGAATATGCCAGTCATATTTTAAATGGGATAACAGTGTAAAATTCCATTTTTTATCTAAAACGTAAGACTTAGCCCAAAAAATGCATTTGTTGGGCCTTTGGTTTAATTGGGCCCGGGTACTTACGGGACCGCCTGCTGTTACCTTTTGCCTCCCACCGACCCGTACGCTCACACAGAGAGGGCCTTCTCAGGGTGCCGTCCGCCAAGCAATGTTGGTTGGCGGCCCCCAGGGGAAGGGCCTTCTCTGTTGGAGCTCCTACGCTTTGGAATGAACTTCTCCCTGCTTTACGGCAAGTGCCTGATCTTCGGACTTTTCGCCGTGAGCTGAAAACGCACCTATTTATTCAAGCGGGACTGGATTGAAATTTTACTGGGGTTATTTATATTTTAAGATTTTAAATTGTTTTAAAATTTTGGCCACATTATAATATGTTTTTTAATTTCTTTTAATGTTTATATATTGAATTTTTACTTGGCTGTACACCGCCCTGAGTCCTTCGGGAGAAGGGCGGTATAAAAATCGAAATAAATAAATAAATAAATAAATAAATTTTTCAGACAGTATTTAAAAAGGAACATTGATTTGTGTAAGCTATATGCAAATCCAAAAGTATTATTTAATAATATTTGAGAATAAACCAGTCCTGAATCTATTTCACCTATCTTTCTCTGAAGTTCCAAAGGGATATCCAGATATTTTAAATCAGTTATTCCACAACTCAAATTAACTGCATTATGCAGTTTCAGTCTATTATTTCATAACCAACTGTTTTAGAACAGGAGTGTCAAACTCAAGGCCCGTGGGCCAGATTTGGCCTGCAGTGTGCTTAGATCTGGCCTGCAGGGCCACCCTGGAAACAGCAAAGGACTGGCCCGTGGTGCCTCTGCCGGAAAATATGGAGCTCAGGGGGCCCGTGTGTGATCCTTCCAAGCTCTGTTTTTACAGGCAGAGAGTTGCAGGAGGCCATCCCAGCTGAAAAGGGAGGTTGGGGGCCTGTTTTTGCTGGCAGAGTGTTCGGGCCACCACAGGCACACCCAACTTGAGTGACGTCAATCAGGCCATGCCCACTCTGGCCACGCCCCCCCAGGTCAAACACAACCCCTCAATAAAATCAAGCATCTCTGTCTCATTATCTCTCCATGCAGCATGCAACATACCAGAGGTGTCAAATTGAAGGCCCACAGGCCGGATGTGGCCCACAATGTGGTTGGATCTGGCCCGCAGGGCTGTCCTGGTTTACCCAATGTGAGGAGGAAAGATCAGGCCAGCGTAACTTCAGCCCAGTCTACTCAGCACCAAAGGAAAGATCAAGCCAGCATAGCTTTGGCCTGGTCTACCCAGTGGAAAGAGGAACATATCAGATCAGAGTAGCTTTGGCCTGCTCTACCCAATGCAAGGAGGAAACAAGCCAGCAGTTTGGGGAGTGGCGTCAAGCCGCCCACGTCCACCCAGTTGGCCACGCCCATCCAGTTGGCCACACTCACCCAATCAGTCATACCCACCCAAGGTCAACTAAAGCCCTGATGTGGCCGTCAATGAAATTGAGTTTGACACTCCTGCAATATGCCATTTCAAAGTGGCCATTATTTTGGATTTCTACGGCTGTCTTGAAAATTAACTTTTCAAAAATTACTAGTATATTAGTGCATATATATACTACTAATAAGCAAAAAAGAGCAATTTAAAAAGGTTTCCTGATGAATCATTTTGAAATAATTCATACCTATTATAATTTACCACTGAGTACTATTTTAAAAATGTACTTTTAAAGTCTTATCACTTCCAAACAAACCTTACTACTGTCACTACCTTCACTGGATAATCTATTTTAAGACTAACAAATTTGAACTCAAAAACACAGATAATTTGTTGACTGCAAAGAAACGTAAAAATTTTCTGTTCTTTGATGCCTTCCAGTTGTTATCCAGTTTTGCAGCACTGTTATATTACCTTTAACCTATTCAGAAGTCTCCTCATCACACTTAAAATTGCTTATAGCATTATAGAATGTTTCATATCATTCCAGTTCTTGAAATATTTTGCCCTCTAACTCTTTTCCTCTATTCATTATTGATATATAAATAGGGTGAATTGAGTGCTTTCCTCCAAAAATTGAATTATTACCTTCCTTAACAGTTGTAATAAATTGCTCATAAACTCACATTCACCTGAATATTGCTAGAAGTATGCTAGAAGTATGCCTATTAGTTATCCATGGTAACTTGCTTCAGCAACTGTGTTCCCTGACTAGTGTATTTTGAGGCTTGATCTTGAATGTACTTCTGGGGCAAGCTCTAGAGCAGGGGTGTCAAACTCAATTTCATTGAGGGCCGCATCAGGGTTGTGTTTTGACCTCGGGGGGAGGGCGTGGCCAGGGAGGGCGTAGCCAGCTTGACGTCACTTGTGGTGACCCGAGCACTCTGCCAGCGAAAACGGGCTCCTAAGATCCATTTTTAGCTGCTACGGCCTCCTGCAACCATCTGTTAGCAAAAACGGAGATCAGGAGCACCGCCCACGGCCCTCGCAAGCTGTTTTCAATTATGACGGCCTCCTGCAACCCTTTGCAAGCGAAAATGGAGCTTGGGAGAGCCATGTACAGCCCTCCCGAGCTCCATTTTCACTGACAGAGGCACCGCAGGCCAGTCCTTTGCTGTTTCCATGGTGGCCCCACAGGCCAGATCTAAGCACCCAGTGGGCTGGATCTGGCCCCCGGGCCTTGAGTTTGACACCCCTGCTCTAGAGCTTGCCCCAGAAGTACATTCAAGATCAAGCCTCAAAATATACTAGTCAGGGAACACAGTTGCTGAAGCAAGTTACCATGGATAACTAATAGGCATACTTCTAGCAATATTTATGAAGGAGAGAGAAGGACGTAAAAGAGAACCAGTTTGCTCTAGTGGTTAAGACACCACACTAGAAACCAGAAAACTGTGAGTTCTAGTACCAACTTAATCATGAAAGTCAGTTGGGTGACTCTGGGCCAGTCACTCTCAACCTACAACATCAGGACTGAGCATTCAACTCTTGTCATAATTAATGAATCAACACTCTATGGGTATTCTTCGATTTACAGCCACAACTGAGCCCAAAATTTCTGTTTTTAATTGAGACACTCAGTTGTTGAGTAAGTTTTGGGCCATTTTATGGCCTTTCTTGCCACATTTGTTAGTGAATAGAACAGAACAGAACAGAACAGAACAGAACAGAATAGAATTTTTTATTGGCCAAGTGTGATTGGACACACAAGGAATTTGTCTTGGTGCATATGCTCTCAGTGTACATAAAGGAAAAGACATTCATCAAGGTACAACATTTACAACACAATTGATGGTCAGTATATCAATATACAACTGTATATCAATATACAACTGCAGTTGTAACATGGTTATTTAGTGACTCTGGTTTTCCCATTGACCTTGGTTGTCAGAAGGTAGCAGAAGATGATCACCTGACCCCTGGACACTGCAACTTCTGTAAATATGAGCTAGCTGCTGAGCATCCAAACTTTAATCACATGACCATGGGGATGCTGCAAAGGTCACAAGGATGAAAAATAATCATGTCATAAATCATTTTATTCCTTTGTAACTTGGGTCATTAAGCAAAAGGTTGTAAGAAGAGGACCACATGTATTGATTTTTAAAAAAGCACTTGCAGGAAAATAGCCCTGTTGAAACAGGTCGAAGCCAGATTTCTCAGAGTCCCCAACCATATGGCTATAAATTATTGCAAACAGGCAACCAAGACATTTTCTTTTTCCTGTGTTGTTCCCCTTCCACTAGTATTGGGAAGCATGTGCATAACCAGAATTTAAAGTGAACCTTTAACTTGTATCACTTGAGAAGACTCGTTCTTCATGAATTCAGTCCTCTTTTAAAGCTATACAAAAGAGTGGCCATCACCAGTCTAATAGTAATGAATCCTAGAGATTAATTACTTGTTCTGTAAAGGGGTTCTTGCCTGTTTAAAACATCTAAATCAGCATCATCAGATGATATCATATTTTAAAAGGGAAAAACTTTTCCTGTCCATTTTTCCATATCTTACATCTCAATCTTAACCCTACCCTTGGGCCAATCTGAAATATTCTAGCCTTTTCTCACATGAAGAATCTTGCCCTGATTAGTCTTATTTTTGTGTGTCCTTTTGTACTTTTTTTGGAGTTTATATTTGTACCTTAAATTCCTTTCAAAATGAATTCTACTATAGCATTTGCTTTTTTCATCACTGCTGCCCACTGATATCTTCACTGAGCTATTTACTATGGACCCCAAGATCTTTCCCTTGACAACTGAGACTCAGGTCCTAGCTGTGTAAATGCAAAATTAAGAGTAGCTTTTGTTTTAATATGCATCATTTTGCACTTCTTAAATTAAAACTGGTTGACCATTTACCGTGCTTAAAGGTATTCTTCTGGAACTTTTCAAATCACTTTTGGATTTTACCAACCCTGTATAGCTTCCTATTGTCCATAAACTTGATCAGTGCTTTAAATCAAGTCACTTTACTTTTAAACATTTAATCACTTTAAATGCTAATCAAGCATTGACAGTTTATGCACTCATTTGTTAGACTGATATCCTATTTATTCTTCAGGTGCCAAAAGCAGTATATGTAGCATCCTCTCTGAGCTTTCTGCACAACAGATAATATTTGCATGATACACTAACTCACTGTTATCTATGTCAGGCTTAAATACATAGCCTAATGTTTTCAATTTGTATGGTATTACTGTGCCATAAACTATCCACAGAGGCTGGGTTCATATAACATGCTCAGTTGATAAGTTTGTGACTCAATGTGTCACATGATACAGACACTAACTGGTCACATGAGTTTCTATTGCTAAGAATGGATTTGAACCTATATCCTAATCCAATACTGTAATGGTTATAGTCTCTTGTAATCAGAGTCCCTTTAATTCAAATCTATATTTTTGATTTATTGGACTCTGATTCCAGCAATGCTGAAACATTTTGCTTGATAAGTTACAACTATGCTAATAAAAAATAAGGGGAGCAAAAACATCAAACAAGATGATGGACAGCATCTATGTTTAAAGAGCCTATCTGCCATTACTACTGGCAATTTCAAAACAAGATCCCCATGATTTCAAAGTCTGCAGAGCACAAGATTGTTGTAAGGAAAACTTTGAAGATTTTTGACAACTTTGTAGTATTGTCAAGTTAACTACAGCTGCTAGTTCTCTTCCAAAGGCACATCACAGAAACCACATCTCTTAATCTAGAAACCTACTTACCTGTTATCTAAGATAATTTCTGAATAATAACTATGTACATCATCAAATAGCTATTGTCCCTGTCAGTTGTTTATTTTTCCTGCAAAATCATTAATATTGCAAATTCCATTGAGCATTCCAAAAAGTTTATTTAATATTTATCGCATCTCTGACTGAAAAGCCAAGGCACTGAATATGGACAGGTGTTTAGATTTTTAAGCTGCTTTATAATAAAGGTTTTCAAGTGCAAATTTAAAGGAACTATATACATCCTGTGAACAGGAAAAGCAGTATAGTAGAAATATTTAAAGAATCATCTTGTACAGATCACATCCGATTTCTATTCCTTTCAGCATCATTAACTCTGGGATAAAGCTGCTTTAAGCTTATAAAATGTGCAAAACTTATTAAACTTATTATTTTACTGATGAGAAAACAGCAAGTTTCTTGCCTGTGGCCTGCCCAGGTTCGATTCTCACCAAACTTCATTAGAATATAAAGCTACCTCCTTTAGTCCCAATTATCATACTAGACTGATGAGCTTTAGCATCATTTCACCTTTCACCAATTATTCAACCTAATTCTTTGCCTTCCAGGAAAGGGGATCAGGATGAAGACTCTTACCTGTTGGCCTCAGTAAATAACTTCTGCCACTTTGTTCTTTATCAAGATAAATAGGAGTAAACCAATGACCCGGACAGTATAGTGGGTAGGGATCATTACAGAAACAGAATAAGATAACACCTCTCCCCAATCCATTAGCATTCTTGGTCCCTTCTACTTGTTTTCCCCTTTGAAAAGCAGCAACAGCACTCACAGCTCACTATTTGGCAGCATCTCTCCGTCTTGCAATCCTTTCCCCCTTACGCAGCTGCACCAGGATCATTATTCCGCAAGGCCCCTGCAGCAACATTATACGCAGGCGCAAAAGAAGAGGGGTGGGAGGAGAAGGAAAGAAAAGCCAGGAAGCTGCAGGATGTGACTGTTCCTCTTTCATTCCCTTCAGCGCAGGCGCAAAGGAGCGGCATGCCACAAACTTTTTGCACCGCATGCGTGCCCTGGAATTAACCTGAGCCTCCCTCCCTCCCTCCCTCCCACAACGACTTCAGGCAAGGCGCCTGCGCAATCTCTGCCAGCCTTTGAATGAAGGCGCATGGGCTACACTCCGGACGGACGAAACTACACCATGGCGCATGCGCGACCCTCAACCGAGGTTTTTAGCCTTCCGCCCCGCCCCTTCTTCTTGCGTCAGGGCCTTTGGCTCATTATTTTGCAATCAGTTGCCTATCAGCGTTATATAGTACTCCCTTTGTCCCTATGATGTGGTGAGTTATACCTGTCACCCGTTCCACCTCACCTGCAAACGATACGCAATAGCTGCAGCCGTCCCCTTGTGGTCTCTCCATAACGCCCTGACCTGACACATCCGGGACTCTAGTGACGTTACCACGACGCCTCGTTCATTCAACGGCAGACGGGGGGAGGAGACTGGGAGGTGGTGCCATTGCGCAGGCGCAAGAGGGGTCAGTCACACCAAAAGTGGCGGGAAAGAAATAATGTCGAAGCTTCTCTTTAGGATGATCAGCACACTATTGGGAATAGTACAGGAGATACAAGAACGAAGAAAAATAATCAAAGGTGGGATTATGTTTCGGCATTATTATAGAAAGTCGTATTCAGTAAGCCTATTAAAAGCACACCCGATGCATTGCTATGACGCTAAGTTACAAATAAGGTGCTCTCCAAATACAATTCATAAACACGTTTTTAACTATTTTCTAATAACATTGAATAAGATACTGAATGTCAAAGATCATGCTGCCACCGAGAAGTGAAGGCGAAGAAAGCAAGCATAGTGTTACCTGGGAACAGGTGCTTTTCTGAGATCCTATCTTCCCTATGGAACCTGAAAGAGGGCAGCTCCTATGCCATTGGCTTTTGGCAAGGCTGTGAAGACCTGGCTCTTCTCCCAGGAATTTGTGTCTGGATATTAACATCTGTAACTTTGGAGTTTTATTGAACTTTGGTGTATTGCCCTAAATATTGCCTTCATTATTAGCATTTTAAAAGCTGATGGTACTTTAAATGGCTGTCTAGGCCCCTTTTTAAACTTCAGAAAAACATGCATTTTTCTTGCATTGTCCTTGCAATCAGATGCCAATTGTAACAATCTCGGGACCTTTTTCTTATAGTCTGATTAAGAAGCAAAATTAACCTTTTAAGAGTACTTGAAGAAACATCATTGTTCAGCATTCTGATGAAACTCGTGATCCATTTCATACCAAGGATTGAAAGAATTTTCAAGTGTGCAGAACTTAATATTAAGAGTGAAAAAGACTTTAAGGTTTTAAAGCATTTTTCTTTTTGTGAATAAATTTGTCACAGATATTTACATTTTTTCCTTAAATATTGCTCAACTTGGACAAGCCAAATGGAAACAATTGGATGAACATTGCAGGACTAATTTGATGCTATTAAAGCTAATAGAAGATTTGGTATCCAAATGCCACTACTGTGTTACCATGCTATTACAATCACAATCTTTGTTTTATTTAAGAATAAATTTGTCTTTGTTTACCTGTCTCTACCTGTTGAATGGTTTGCTTGAATTCCACATAAACACTCCTACTTGTATAATAGAGTCATATTCTTTCCCCAGCTGAAAAGTGAAGAGGAAAAATTCCTATGTCCATGTAGGGCAGAGAGGAGGTTTTGCTGTTGTTACATTATCAATGTTAAGGCATCACTGCTACAGCTGGACCGTGTTTCTTGTGGAGAAGGAGTTGCCTAAAAGCTTTGGCTACTGCTGTCCTTTCTATTCAAATATCAAAAGACTTGGTTATGGATTTTCCATAAACTAGGTTTTGGGTGTTTGTTTGTTTTTTGTTTCTTATAAGCAAATTTTGTTTCTCTCCTGAACAGAACCCTTATTACCATACTTGGGAGACTGAATAGTTGAATTTACTGTCTTAATTCATGTTTGTTGTATTGCCACAGACAAAACTGTCAATATATTCACTGACTCTATATGTATGTTTTTGGTGTTTGCCATGCTACAGATGCCTTATGGTAGCTGAGAAGAATCTTGACCTCAGGCTGCCATATCGCTCACGTAGACCAGGTGGTTTCATTATTGGACGCACTTCTCTGTTTTATGACAGGCAATCACTTCGCTGATCTGAATGCTCTTTCCATCTATGTTTAAAGTTATCTCTGCTATTGCTTATGAGAAGTTTTTTCAGATGCTGGGATTGCCACTTGCAATGTATAGAATAGGAATAGATTAGATTAGATTAGATTAGATTAGATTAGATTAGATTAGATTAGATTAGATTAGATTAGATTAGATTAGATTTCTTAATTGGCCAAGTATGATTGGACACATAAGGAATTCAGTGGATAAGCTCTCAATGTATATAAAAGCTATAAATGCATCTTGATACGGTTCTGCATGTTTCCCAATGGGCGCTCAATTTCCCTACATACTTTTCTTCATCTTCTGACTCACCAATTAAGTGTGAATTAAGTACCAAAGGAACTTGGTAGACTGGCTTATTCCTGAACCTTTGTGGAAATTTCCAGAAGCTGCTTCTAGACTAAGGGGGGGGGTTTACTTCTCTGCTAGTTCAGTGCATCTATGGCTGAGGAAATGAATTAACTGCCAAACAGTTTCTATCCTTACAGAAGCAGCACTGAGAGCTGTGGACAGCAATGGGAGCTACAGTTCCCCTGAGTGATCAGTTCCAGCAGTGAGAATTTATACTGCTTAAAATTTCCATCACAGGACTCTCAATCCAATCTTGGAGAATGCACTCCAGATTTTTGCTACCCAACCCACTGACCTTGTGAAAGAAAAATGTCCTTGGATTCCTCACAGATGGAAATTGTCAGATATTTGGAATTTGCCAAAAATAATCTTTGGATTTACTACTTTTTAAAAAAAACATGATTTCCTTGGACCTTTGCTTATGTTGCTACTTTTACAATATTTTTTATGCTGCAAGTGGGGGTGAGACAGGAGGGGAGAGCAAAATTCCTATTCATCCCAAGCAGCATGTGATTGATAATTCTGGCCTATAAAATAGAATTGTATTACTTCTTAGAGATGACATATCCTCTTTTTCATGCGCTGTAAGTACTGATTGGTGAGTAAATCACATTATTGCATTTGATTTCAATATAATGCAGGAACACTCCAATGTCCCAATTTATTTTCAAAGGAGATCAGTTGCCCAAATACACAAGTTTGTTTCTGCCATACTTGTATTAATCCAACTAATTATGAAACAGCTTGGATACAGTATTAAAATGCAAACTTGCACAGGGCAAACAACAAAACATAAGGGCACTTTAGCCAAGGCCATTTTTGCTGGTACGCAAAAACTTGTCCTTTTAGAATTAAACGATGGAGAACAACTTCTGAAAGTCCTTGTATATACTTGCAAGTTTTAAGAAAGATAAAACTCAGCTGGAAAAGTGTAATGTAACCTATAATTTGCATCTTTTATATGTTATCTAGAATCATGTTTTCTATTCAAGTCTTATGCAGTGAGCATCTACTGTTTGGTTATTTGTTTTCTGACATTGCATATACCAAATGTACATATCATTTATTTCTGTACCTTATGAAAAGCCTTGGCACCCACCCACCCCCCTTAATAAATGCTTTGCCTGAACTACTTGGTAATTATATATTTTTGGGTATAAAATGTCCCTTTGCATAGGTCTCTTAAATTTAGGGTGCCTGAGTTTGAAGGCACCAGATGCAGTTTTTGTTTTAATGAATTTCTCTGTTTTTATTTTGTTTGATGTCCTGTTTTTGGATTGATGGATGACTAAATAAATTGGCTAATATGCAGGAATAATACAAGTTTAGATATATATATGAATTTGAGCGGGAATGTCTCTGGCAGTGACTTTCCTGTACAGTAGTAATTGTCAAGGTTGCTTAGTGACATTCTTTAACTAGAACACACCTTGCCTTTCTTTTATGACTGCAATGGGATTTTCAAAGCATGTAAATAAATGTATTTAGTGTGCTCTCTGAATCCAAGCCATGGATTTCCAAATCATGGTTTATGATGGGGCTATTATATTGACTGAAAATATTCAGAGGACTGTTACTAACAGTAACAGAGTTGGAAGGAGTTCATCTAGTCCAATCCTCTGCTTACGCAGGAGACCTGTACTAGGGATTTGAAATGCCGACCTTTCTGATTGACAAGCTCAGTGACTGAGCCACCTAGTCAGACACCTAGAAGGCAGCAGTGAGTTGGGTTTACAGTATCTTTATCTATCTGCTGCCATTCACTGCTTGACTGAATTTTCGCAATAGTGAAAGCCTCTATTTATGTATATTTATTTAAATTCTTAATACATTAAAATGTGAAATATATCAATTATATTACTGCATGTCAAAGTAGAATTAAATTATTTTTGTCAAAGTTTATTATTTAAAAATAATTAAATGACAACTGATGGGGATCTGTGTTTAAAATCTTAAAGGCCATTATAGATGGCATCTTCTCACATAGTATTGGAAAGAAAGTTCCAGCTGACATTGGCCAACAACAGAAAATTCAATTGGATGGGGCAAATTCACCCCTTCTATGCCTGAAAGAGACCTAGAACTCACCATTTCTTAACCTTTACAATACACCAAATTACACCTTTTGCATCATTTGTATAACTGACATAGATCAGCTATAGATCATAGATAGGAGAAAGCTATTAAACGAGAGTACAGTGATACACACATGTGTGTGCATGCACACACACATACACACGTATACTATATAATATTTGGAAAGAAATTGGCATCCTGTGCAAAGATTTCAAAAATCAGGACAGCAGCACTTTGCATTAGTTGAACTTTCCACATCCTATATAACAACAACCTCACATTAAGCACAATGTAAAAATCAACACCCCATATTTGTATGTTGTTTATTCCTTGTTTGAAGAAATAAATAAATATTAAATTGTTTGAATTTAATATATGCCTAAGTACAGAGGCAATTCTATGCTTATTTACTTTGGAATAAGTCTAAGGTAAATACAGGTGGTCCTCAACTTATAAAAGTTTGTTTAGTGATCATTCAAAGTTACAACGGCACTTAAAAGAGTGACTTATGACCATTTCTCACACTTAAAACCATTGCAGCATCCCCATAGTCATTTGATCAAAATTCAGATGCTTGGCAACTGACTCACATTTGTAACAAGTTTCAGTATCCTGGAGTCATGTGACACCCTTTTGCGACCTGACAAGCAAAATTAATGGGAAAGCCAGATTCATTTAACAATTTACTAATTTAACAAGTGCAGTGACTCATATTATGACTGTTGCAATGTCCCAGGTTCACGTCGCCTTTAGCAACTTTCTGACAATCGAAGTCAAGGGAGAAGCCAGATTCACTTAACAATCATGTTCCTAACTCTACAACTGTAATGATTCACTTAACAACTGTGGCAAGGAAGGCCATAAAATGGAGCAAAACTCACGTAACAAATGTTTCACTTAGCAACAGAAATTTTGGGCTCAGTTGTGATCATAAGTAGAGGACGACCTGTATGTGGACAGACTGACAAATCTGATATTTATCTGAATAAGAAGATAAAGACAAATTATGCTTTATTCCTGGCAACCATATCCAGACAGTTTTCGTAACAGTGTTATGGAAATATTGTTTCATTGGGATTTTTTTCCTTTCCTTTTTAGTGACTGCAATTCTGACTAAAAGTGCTGAGGAATTGCCAGGTGATCCCAAGTACTAAAGCCTACACCACTTGTAGTTTATGAGAGCTTTCAGATCTGCCTAGTCCTACAATTTGCTTAGGCTATTTATCTAAATAATTGTCAACAAAGAACCTTGTTATCTCTGTTTATAGGATTTTGACAGGACTAATTGTCATAACTAGAAAAAATGCTTTCAGTCCAGTGGTGATCAAAGGAGCAATTCTTTACCCATATCTGTTTATAGTAATAGAAACTTTAATTGAATGCAATGCAACTTGCTTCTATATAGATGTGTGTTGGATTGAGTTATTAGTCATTATGCAAACAGAAAGTTCAACTGCCATTTTTATACTGAACAATGAAAATAATTTTGACATACCCAGTTTTTGTGCTGCACTGCACCAGTTTTGTACATTACTATTTCTATCTTTTTTTATGGAAGTATTAGAAGTTCACCTGGAATTTAAGTTAGGATTATTATAAATTTGCTTGATACTAACCTTTTGCTACTCCAAATAAAATGTTACAATAAGACAACTGAGACTTATTTCATTTTTATAAGAATATATATATATGATTTGACTTAGGGGTTAGCAACCTTCCAAGCTGAATTATTCCAGAGACTTGAGGAAAAATGATATTTCTTCATTAATGGATAATTTATTGCTTGAACCTAATGAAGATATCTATCATCAAGTCATTTCTGACTTTTGAAGATTACATAGAATCTTTCCATGATGATCAATTTCTAACCTATCCTTTCAGGTCTTTCAACAATGACGATAGCAAGGTCATTTTTATTTTATTTATAGTAATCAGTTTATTTATTGTTTTGACCATTGGTTGAAATAACCTGCATAAAAGTGGCCAAACATTAATTAAATATATTAAAATGTACAAAAATCAGTAAAAACATAAAAACAGTACTATAATATTAGAAAACATTGGGAACTTTTGCTAAAATATGTTTAGCAACAGGCTTTGAAACCTTGCTAATTTCCATAGCATTGTCTTGTCCAAGTTCATTGGCTATTCAATTTTTATAAATTGGGCCAAAATTATTTTCTTGTCAATGGGGACTCTAATTTTTTTGACTTGCTGAAGCTGAAATAGGGCAATGAAATAAATAATCCTTGGAGTAAAGGTATGGAATATTGGGATATTGTCCCTCTCTAGTTGCTAATGCCATTTGCTGGAGTTGTAATTTTGTAAGATTTTATTTATATTTATTTTTCTTCTGCTTTCTCAAAAGGTCATTAATGAGGTTGTTTACAATAATAATTGTATAATAAATTAAACCATAAAATAAAATAGAAGCAAATGGTTGATTACATGCCATTAAGTGTCAACTCTTAGCAATCACATAGGTAATTTTTTTCGTGTGATATGCCCTAAATAATCTGTTAGGTCATCCAGTGGCATATCCACCACCACCGTCACTGAGTCCATTCTTGCTGCTGGTTGTTCTTTCCTTCTCTTTCCTGTATCTTTCTCAGCATTAGAACATTCTGCTGCTTGGGGGGAATGGCAGTCAGACATGGGTAGACTCTGTCTGTCAGCCAGTAGGACCGAGTCTGCTGATTTTAAAGTCCCGCCTCTTCCTGCTTGTACTCCAGTTTATCGACTCGGTCTGGCTTGGACAGACATGTCTTCCCTGCCTTCGGCAAATTGTTTTTCTTCTTTCTGCATTGAATCTTCTTGGTGGGAAGTTATCCAGCAGAGAAAAGGTTCCCTCTCTTTTCTTCTGCTGGGGGCCACTTCGTGGCTGGACTGCCGGCTGGCGGACCATACAGGCAACACTTACGAGCCAGCTTCGATGTGCTGACCCAAGAGCCCAGTTGCAGGACCATCAGCAATGGGCTAAGGAAGCCATGCTTACAGCCTTTGCTGAGTGGCACAATTTGGCGCGAAGATCTGCCCGGTGCCATTTTGCAGTCACATTCTAGCCGGATGGCTAGCAACGTTGTTTCGAGCGGCTGCTCGAATTGCCTTCATTGGTTATTTCTGCCCTTGAGGATTCAGGATCGGAGGGCTGCAGGACGTTGGGCGCAGTGAGTAGCGGGTTTTTTTAACCCACGTTAAGGGTCCCTGAGCAATTTTTGTGACTGGCCACATGCTTCTAATTTCAAAATGGCAGCCACTCAGCCTTCTCGCCCCTCCCATTCCAGGGTAACAGAATCACTTATGGAGCAATACGCAAGAAAGATACTTAAAGGAATGGAAAAAATGGATTGACTATATTCAACGTAGATATCAGACTAAGAGTTATCAGACTGTTTTTGAATGATTATGATGTATTATTTTTGATTGCTTTTGGGGGAAGTTAGGAATTGATGATTGTAGGGGTATAATTAAGTTGGGACGAAAATTTTTTAGCATATGTTTGTTTTATTTTTAACTATACCTTGTGCTCGTTCCGGGAAGTCGGGGAGGGTTGCGAAGGGAGGGGAGGGGAAAGGGGAAAATTTTGTAAAACTTTTTGAATAAAAAAAAAAAAAAGAATCACTTATGGAGGACCTTGGGGAGGGCACTGCACCCCCCAGTAAAAAGGTGAAAGGACACAAATCTGCCTCCAAATCTTACCTGGCTTCTTCTGAAACCTCTAAATTAGAAGAGAGACAGCATAAGGCCATTGAAAAAGTTTTACAAAAAGCACATTCCAAGGCCGGCAAGCCGCTCATGGCTACTCCTGAAGTTGAGCCCTCCCCCAGGGTGATTTCTACTCCTCCTCCTTCTCTACCCTCTATTCTCTCTGTGGCTCCAGATATTTCAGGGGTTTCCTTGTCTCCTGATGTCCCTTCTGCTGGGGATATCCCTCCTCCAGAGGCTGCCCTCTTATTTGCTCCTATTTCCAGAAAGCTAACTTCTCCCTCACCAAATGTGCCTTTGCTTGAAACCAGTGCTCCTGTGATAGCAGTCCTGCTGCAGCCATGGCTGTTTCTCTGGAGACACAAATTCCTCCCAAACTGGCGTCCATCATTTCAGAGGCCATTCGCCCAAGGCATTCAGCTGAGACCTTCCTCTAGAGCCTCTCCTTCTGTGACCTGCCTCCTTAGGCCCAAGGACCCATGAGACGGAGGATTCTACAATACAACATGAGAGGGTTAATTCCCCACGTTCGGGCAATCAAGCCTCTATTTCTGAGGAAGGCGAAATTCCCCCAGATCTGGAATTTTCGGACTATGAGGGCCTCAAACCAGATCAACCATCTTTTATTGGCCTCGTTAGACCTCGGGTTTTTAGATCCCTGTTATACAAGGCTCAAACTTCTACCCGGATGGGCAATCCTGTTTCGTCTTCTGAGCCTACTCCGACTGGGGTAGATCCTACTACTGCTCTCTTCACAGAACATTCCGTACAAGCTGAAATGATTCCTGTTCCCACACTCTTTTCTGACATGATGCAGAGGCAATGGTCTCCTGGTTCTGGTCCCCTGCCCAATGCCCTTGATAAACGCTTATATAACCTTACTCCAGATTTATCTGATCTTCTACAGGTTCCAATTGTGGATCCTCCTGTGGTGGCTCTCTCTACATCTTCAAATCTCACTGGCCCACCTGAGGAATCCTTATGTCCGGAAGACCAACGGGCAGAGCATAATCTCATCAAGGGGCACCAAGTTGCAGCCTGGTCTGTGAAAGCGGCTTTGGCCGCATTCTTTTTTAACCGGGCTTCTATCTTGTGGCTACAGCAATTGCAGGAAAGAATTCCTACTTCAGATTCTAGATCTCACCAGGATATTAACAAAATCAGAGCTGCTATTGAATTTTCGGCAGACGCTACCCTTAATGCAGTCAGATTTGCTTCCAAATCCATAGGTTTAACTGTCACTTCCAGGAGACTGCTTTGGCTTCGACATTGGCAGTCTGATACCAGGAACACATGGCATCTTGCATCTTCTCCATATCTAGGCAACAAATTATTTGGAGCCTCACTGGATCCCATCCTGATTGAAACTCAGGATGGTCAAAAAAAATTTCCTTCCTCTTATCACAGGCCAGAAGCTCAACATCAAAGCTCCTTTCGTTCCCAGTCCTTTTGGAGTTCAGATGGTGGTTTCCACTCCCAACGTCCTCAGCATTCTTTCCAGTCCCAAGGGAGCCTCTTCCAGGACAGTCAGGTCAGATAGGGTTATAGGTACCAACCCAGGAAGTCATTCAGAGGTGGGAGGGGTCACCCCTTCTACAGGTCCAAATAACACCCCTCCTGATTCCCTCGGCGGCGGTAGGCTCTTCTTTTTCACCAGTGATTGGGAATCCACTTCCATGGATGCTTGGGTTAGGGAAACTGTCAGGCTTGGCCTTTCCCTAGTGTTCAGATCAATTCCTCTGAGTGTTTTCATCCAACGCCCTGTGTCCAAAAACGGACAGGCGGGTTCTGGTGGAATCAGCCATCAAATACTTTTTAGATATTGGAGCCATACAGCTAGTTCCTCCAGAGCAGCACAGGCGGAGGTTTTACTCCCATCTGTTCCTGGTACAGAAATTCTTGGGGGGATGGAGGGCTATTCTCGACCTTAAGTCCTTGAACCAGTATATTGTTTATCGCCGGTTCAAGATGCACTCCCTTCAAACTATTTTAGAGAGCATCCATGAAAGGGATTTCCTTTCTTCTGTTGATCTTATAAATGCCTATCTGCATGTTCCAATTCGGCCCGGCCACTATAAATTCCTCCATTTTTATTATGCTGGCACACATTACCAATATTGTGCCCAACCCTTTGGCCTTTCCTCAGCCCCTAGGGTTTTCACCAAGCTGATGGCTGCCCTTATTGGGCACATTCGTTCTCTCCCAATCCGCATTCTTTTTTGTTTGGATGATATCCTTATCCTATCATGCTCCCCTGAGTTGTCCCAGAGGTACTTGGCCACGGCTCTTCAAATTTTACAGGCTCATAGATTTTTGATTAATTGGCGCAAGAATCCTTTAACTCCCTCCACCCGACTCCTGCATTTGGGAGCCGTAATTGATACAGTGACCTCAGAGGTCTTTTTGTCCCCTGAGTGTCAAACTAGCTTAGTGGAGTTGGCTGGCCATTGTCAAAGGGACCGCTCTTTTTCCATCTTGAGATAGTCCAGGTTGCTGGGGAAGATGGTTTCAGCTTTTGGCATCATCCCTTGGACTCGCCTTCACAGCAGGGAGCTTCTCCTCCCATTCCAACGGTCTCACAGGAACACGTCATCGACCGTAATTCTCTTGTCTCCAGTGGTCATTGACTCCCTGGCTTGGTGGACGAATCCAGCAATTTACAAGGGCAGCAGGTTCCAAGAACCCCAGCAGCTGACCTTCACCACCGACACAAGCTTGACCAGCTGGGGAGCTCACTTCGGCCCTCATTTGGCTCAGGGCCAATGGTCTCCACTAGACTGGAAGCAGAACATCAACTGGCTGGAGCTTCGAGTCATTCACCTGGCTCTTCTGCACTTCTAGGTTCTGGTCCAGAACCAGGATGTCCTCGTTCTGATGGACAATGTTTCAGCCAAGGCTCACGTGAACAGGCAAGGGGGCATTTACACCCGAGCCCTTATGGAGGAGTCCTAGCGATTGGGTCTGTGGACGGAAGCTCACTTAGCTTCCCTGTAAGCTGTCCACATCTCCGGGGCGGCCAACGTTTGGGCCGATTACCTCAGCAGATCTCAAGTGGATAAAGCGGAATGGAGTCTCCATCCCACCCTTTTTGAGGAAGTCACGGTTCGCTTCAGCCTCCCGACAGTAGACCTGTTTGCATCTCAGACCAACCGTCGGGTCACCCGTTTCTTCACCAGGTTTCTTACCCCAGGGGTGGAGGCAGTGGATGCCCTTTGGAGTCCCTGGCCTCCGAATCTCCTCTATACCTTTCTTCCCCTGGCCCTTATTCCCAGGGTCATCCAGAAGCTGTTGGAGGAGAGAGAAGAGCTCATACTCATTGCTCCCCACTGGCCCAGGAGGGCCTGGTTTGCGGATCTGGTGTCTCTGTCGGTGCTCCTCACAGGTAGATTCCCGATTCCAGAATTTCTCTTCTTCAGGGGGCACTGATTCATCCAGACCCGTAGCCTTTCCAGCTAACCGCCTGGAGACTGAGCAGTGCATTCTAACTAAAGCTAAAGTTTTTCCTAAGGTAATCAAGACTATTCAGGGGTGTGGCCAGTGTTGCGACAGAACGGACATGAACCCTGAGAGCTCTGGGGTGAGTGTCAAAAATCCCCTCGATATGGGGACCATAGCTGCCCTGCAGGTGCAGCAAAGAATGAGGGAGCCGGTGGAGCGGACAGGGAAGTTGCAAATTCCCTGTAGCTCCGGCTTTTTTCCCTCGACCCAGCGAGGAGGACCGCAGCCACCACCAGCTGCCTGAAGTCGGGAAGGCCACAAGAACGGGCAAGAGGATAAAGCATAAGTACTGAAAAAGATATTGAAGCCGGGTGAGTTAATACCAGCTCACGAAGAGGCACTAGGAGCAATTTTGCCAACAAGCATTTAAAGAAAAATTGAGAAATAGCAGCTAATTTAAACAGGAAATGAAAATGGAAGAAAATAATTAATGATACCTAAAACCTGACAAAAGAAAAACTTGGAATCTAAGTCTAGAGCCCTAATTGAATAGGAAAAACAGAAAAAAAATGACTTTTAATTAAAATTGACTTTGGAGAATTTTGGAGGCTTTTATCGATTATTTAAAGAGTATAAGCAAGAAGCAAAAGAGGAATTAACTAAGATTTTAAAAATGGATTTTAATTGAGCATCTCCCAGTTCCTTTATTCTTTATAAATTTGGATTTAAAAGATTATAATGAAACTATTTAAACAGGACTGAAAAGAGGCAACAAATTGAAACAAAGAGAAAAAAGGTGCTGCTCGAAAATGGATACTTTGTTAATTGTGGATTGTAACTGTAGATTAAAGACTGACACCTAAAGGCAGAAGAAGAAATGCAAGAGGAAAATGTCTTTGTGATTTCAGGACAATTTCAAAGGAGGATTTTTGTAACCAGATGGCTGATCTTTAAGATTCATAACATCAAAAAATAAAGTAGAAAACAATAGACAATAAGAAGTATACAACTGTCATTTAAGCAAGAAATATAAGAAATGATTACAGAACTGGAATATTAAAGAAGAGGCAGGAACTCTATGCCATGAGGGCGGTGTTATTTGCACAATAACTGGGGCAGATATGGCGGGAGTGGGGGCCCATATCATGTTCGGGGGTGCGCGCTCGCTGTTTGCAAGCGATCGCGTGCTTCGGTCCCCCTGACTTCTTGTTCCCCGAGTGGTCTAAGTCCTCAGAGCCTGGGCCTTCAGTTGATGTTGTGCAATGCCAGGTCCGTGGTAAATAAAATCCCCCTCATCTGTGATCTTATTCAAGAGTGGGGTGCGGACCTGATGGGCATTACGGAGACCTGGTTGGGCACAGAAGGAGGAGTTCCCCTAGTGGAAATGTGCCCACCAGGTTTCCGTGCATTTCATCAGCCGAGGGCCCAGGGTAGGGGTGGGGGAGTGGCGGTTGTTATCAACGAGAGTCTAGAGCCAAGGGAGACCTTTGTACCACAGATTGCCGGATGTGAATCCCTCTTTGTGAAGTGGGGCCTGGGGAGGCAGGTGGGCTTGCTGATCACGTACCTGGCTCCTTGCTACGTGACAGCAGCCCTGCCCGAGCTGCTGGATGTAATCGCCGGGATGGCAGTTGAGACCCCCAGACTTATGGTCATGGTGGATTTCGACCTGCCATCAGTGGGTGAGGAGTCCATGGCAGCTCGGGAGTTCATGGTTTCCATGACGGCCCTGGACCTGACCCAGTTAGTGACGGGTCCCACTCACATCGGGGGAAACACTCTGGACTTGGTTTTCGTCTCTGGACAGTGGTTGAATGATCTGGAACTAGGGGATATAGTTATTAAACCCTTGTCATGGTCGGATCATTCTCTCCTTCAACTCGACTTTCGAACCGCCGACTCACCGCAGGGAGACAGGACCGGTTCGCTGGGTCCGTCCCAGGTGCCTGATGGACCCAGAGAGGTTCCAGATGGAGCTTGGGCCGCTACCTGAGGACTTGGCCCACGGCTCGACTGGGGACCTTATCGCTGCCTGGGAAGGGGCGGCGGTGGGGGCTCTGGATCGGGTCGTGCCTTTGCGGCCTCTGACTCGGCGCCGCTCTCGATTAGCTCCTTGGTATTCCAAGGAGCTGAAAGAGATGAAGCGCGGGAGAAGACGCCTGGAGAGTAATTGGAGGGCCACCCACTCCGAATCTGACCGGACACTAGTGCGGTCTCAAATTCAGACCTACCTGGTGGCGATGAAGGTGGCAAAACGGGAGTATTTTTCCACCCTCATTGCATCTGCAGATAACCGCCCAGCCGCCCTGTTTCAGGAACCCGCTCCCTTATTCATCAGGGAGCGTTGGAAGACCCCCTGCAGGGGCGAGCTGAGGAGTTTGTACAGTATCTGCAAGATAAAATCACTCAGATTCGGGAAGGGTTGGATGCAGATTGGGTAGGGCCGGGCGAGATGGCGGAGGCTGGTCTTGATGTTTCCATCTGGGATGAGTTCGATTCTGTGACTCCTGAGGACATGGACAGGATACTGGGGGGGCTGAATGCGACCACATGTTTACTGGATCCGTGTCCCTCCTGGTTGGTGCTGGCTACCCAGGAGGTTACATGTGGCTGGCTTCAGGGAATTGTTAATGCTTTTTTGATGGAGGGTGTTTTCCCTTCCACCTTGAAAGAGGCTGTGGTGAGGCCCCTCCTCAAGAAGCCTTTTCTGGATCCAGCCATTTTATCTAATGATCGTCCTGTCTCCAACCTTCGCTTCACGGCGAAGGTTGTTGAGAGTGTGGTCGCATGACAGTTCCCTCAGTACCTAGATGAAACTGTCTATCTAGACCCGTTCCAGTCCGGCTTCCGGCCCGGTTACAGCACAGAGACGGCCTTGGTCGCGTTGGTTGATGATCTCTGGAGGGCTCGGGACAGGGGTTGTTTCCTCTGTCCTAGTCCTATTAGATCTCTCGGCGGCCTTCAATACCATCAACCATGGTATTGCTGCAACAGCTCGGGGGGATGGGAGTGGGTGGCACCGTTTATCGGTGGTCCTCCTCCTATCTCTCCAACCGGTCCCAGACGGTGTTGGCAGGAGGGCAGAGGTCGACCCCGAGGTGCCTCCTATGTGGGGTGCCACAGGGTCAGTCCTCTCGCCTCTTCTGTTCAACATCTATCTGAAGCCGCTGGGTGAGATCATCTGTGGCTTTGGGATGCAATGTCATCTGTACGCTGATGACACCCAGCTGTACATATCCACCCCAGGCCACCACAGCGAGGCCGTTGACGTCATGTCCTGGTGTCTGGAAGCCATACGGGTCTGGATGGGGAGGAACAGACTTCAACTCAATCCCTCGAAGACCGAGTGGCTGTGGATGCCGGCTTCCCGGTACAGCCAGCTTACTCCATTGCTGACTGTTGGGGGCGAGTCGTTGGCCCCCACAGAGAGGGTACGCAACTTAGGTGTCCTCCTGGATGCATGGCTGTCTCTTGAAGATCATTTGACAGCCGTCGCCAGGGAGGCTTTTTATCAAGTTTGCCTGATCCGCCAGTTGCGTTCCTTTCTGGACCGGGTTTCTCTGCGCATAGTCACCCATGCCCTCGTTACATCTTGCCTGAACTACTGCAATGCTCTCTACATAGGGCTCCCCTTGAACAGCACCCGGAAGCTCCAACTGGTCCAGAATGCGGCCACGCGGGTGATAGAGGGAGCATCTCGTGGCTCCCATATAACACCTCTCCTGCGCGGGCTGCACTGGCTTCCGGTGGTCTTTTGGGTGCAATTCAAGGTGTTGGTTACCACCTTTAAAGCGCTCCATGGCTTAGGACCAGGCTATTAACGGGACCGCCTACTGCCATAAACAGCCTCCCATCGACCTGTGCGCTTCCACAGGGAGGGCCTCCTTGGGGTGTCGTCGGTGAAACAATGTCGATTGGCGACCTCCAGGGGTAGGGCCTTCTCTGTGGGGGCTCCTGCCCTCTGGAACAAGCTGCCTCCGGGGCTTCGCCAACTCCCCGACCTTCGGACCTTCCGCCGTGAGCTGAAGACTCTTATTTCATCGAGCCGGGCTAGCCTGATTAAGTAATTTTAAATGGGGTTTTAGTTTTTTGTATTATTTAGTTTTTTAATATTTTGGCAACTATTTATGTAAATTTTAGTCTTTTTTTTTTTTTAGGGTAAAATTTTTATTTTCCATAATAATTCCCACAATTTGACCAGTGTACAATACAATCACTTATCCAACAATCAATCCTATACTCAAATTATACTCAATCAGGGCTGCTCGACTGCCACTCCCTCTCTTAATCCTTTCTTCCCTTCTCATCCTTCTTCAACTTTCCCCACCATCCTTCTCCTCGCTTTCCTACTTCCCCTCCTCTTTCCCACTTCTCACTACCATCCTTTCTAACCCTCTATCTTCTCCTTCTTCTTCTCCTATCCTTTCTTCTCCCTCCCTTCTTTCCTACCTACCCACCTGCCTACCTACTTTCTTCCTTCTTTACTCCTCTTTCCTTACCCTTTCCCTTCGGGAGTGGTTACCGAGCAGTCCCGACTTTACACCATTCCAACTTGTTTAATTCTACCATTATTCCTGTACAATGGCAACCAATCAATTTATAGTCTTCCCCTCCCCCCCCCCCCGAGACTTCCCAGAACAGAATACAGGGTATTGTAACTAACAAACATAATCTAAAATATAACATAAAACATATTCCATTTCACACTATCCCACTATCAATTCCCTTCTTTCTTAAACTAATACATAGCAATTCCTAACTTCACTCAAAAACTAATTGATATTTTTTAATCTGATACTTATTTTGAATATAATCAATCCACTTCCTCCATTCAAAAATATATTTTTCTTGTGTACAGTCTTTCAAGTAGGCAGAAATTTTTGCCATTTCTGCTAAATTTGATACTTTACTAATCCATTCTCCAATTGTAGGTAAGTCTTCTTTCTTCCAATATTGTGCAATCAATAATCTTGCAGCAGTTATTAAATTCAGAATCAGTTTTGTCTCTATAACAGTGCAATCTGAGATTATTCCTAATAAAAGAACTGTGGAACAAACTTGATCTTCTTTTTCAAAATGTTCTGCATAATCCACCATATTTTAATCCAAAAGGCTTTAACTTTTTTGCAAGTCCACCATATATGATAATAGGTAGCATCCTCACAATCACATCTCCAACATTTTGCTTTCACATTTGGATACATACATGACAGTTTTTTAGGATCTAAATGCCATCTATAAAACATTTTATAAAATTTTCTCTTAAATTTTGTGCTTGCGTGAATTTAACATTCCTCACCCAAATTTTTCCCATGTTTCTAACATTATAGGTTGTTGAAAATTTTGTGCCCATTTTACCATACAATCTTTAACCAACTCCATTTCTGAATCAATTTCAACCAATACATTATATAATCTCTTTATATGCTGTTGACCTTGATCTTTTATTTGTTTTACCAAATTATCATCACTTTGCCTTATACCAATTTTCTGATCTATTTTCCATCTAGATTGCAATTGTCCATACTGGAACCATGTATAATTTCTCCCTTCATCCTCAATTTCTCCTAGATTTTAACTGTAATTCCTTTTCCATAGTCAAAAGCTCTTTGTAAGTGGTAACTTCCATTTTTTGTAATATATTTATATTCTCTATCATATGTCTGGGGATGGTCCATATTGGTATCTTTCCATCTAACTTATATTGATATTTTTTCCAAATCCTCAACAAAGCACTTCTGACCATATTATTCTTAAATGTCTTATCAATTTTCTTGTCATATATTACATATGCATGCCATCCATATAACAAACCATAACCTTCTATATTCAAAATCCTTTCCTCTGTTAAATTAATCCAATCAGAAATTAAAGTTAAAACAACTGCATCATAGTACAATTTCAAATTAGGCATTTTTAAACCCCCTCTTTCCCTAACGTCTTACATTATTTTTAACTTTATCCTCGGTTTTTTACCCTTCCATACAAAATTACTAATCCCTTTTTGCTGTTCTTGTAAATTTGCATCTTTCTTCAATATTGGAATCATTTGAAACAAAAATAAAAATCTAGGCAAAACATTCATTTTTATAGCTGCCACTCTTCCCAACAATGATAATTGTAACTTCTTCCATTTCTCCATTTCTTTAATTACTTTTCCCCACAATACCTCATAATTATTTTTATATAATTTTACATTCGATGCTGTAATGTATACTCCTAAGTATTTAACCTTTTTAACTACTTCATATCCAGTTATTCTTTCTAATTCTTCCTCTGATGTGTATTCATATTTTTAATTATCATTTTGTCTTCTGTTGATTCACTTTAAACCCAGATACCTTACTATACTGATCAATTGTCTCCATCAAATATACAGCTGAATGTATTGGTTGAGATAAAGAAACAACCAAATCATCTGCAAACGCTCTTAATTTATAATCTTGATTTTTAATTCTAATTCCTTTTATTCAATCTAAACCATATCTTACTCAATAATATTTCCAAAGTTAGAATGAATAATAATGGTGACAGGGGACATCCTTGTCTAGTCCCTTTCTCAATCTTGAAAGATTCTGTTAATCCACCATTTACTATTATTTGAGCTGTTTGCTTTTGATATATAGCCTTAATTGCTTGAATAAAATAATCTCCAAATTGCATTTTTCTATTACTTTAAACAAAACTGCCAATCCAATCTATCAAAAGCTTTTCGCATCCAAAAGAAGAATGCTGCTGAGACCTGGCTGTTTCTTTCCAAATATTCAAGTAAATTTACAATTTGTCTCATATTATATCTCATCTGTCTCCCCTTAATAAATCCTGATTGGTCATTATGAATTAATTGAGTCATCAGTGGCATCAATCTAGTCGCTAATATCTTAGCGAATATCTTATAATCAGTATTTAAAAGCGATTTTGGCCTATAATTCTCTGGTTTAACACCATCTCGATCTTCTTTAGGTATTAATGAAATAAAAGCTGTCCTCCATGAGGAGGAGCTTCTCCTCCCCTTTGTATTCTGTTAAATAACTCCTTAAGTGGTACAATCATCTCATTTTGTAAATTTTTATAATAAGTAGTTGTCAAGCCATCTGTACCTGGTGCTTTATTCGCTTTAAGCTGCTTAATTGCAAACACTATTTCCTCTGAAGAAATTAATTGATTCCACTCTTCCTTTGATCTACTGTAATTTCTAAAATACCGTGGTCCTGTAAATATCTATCTATATCTTTATCATTAATCACATCTCTAGAATATAACTTAGTATAATATTCTAAAAAAGCTTTTTTAATCAAATTTTGCTGATATACTTCCTTACCTCTATATTCTATTTTATCAATTATACGTCGTTTCTGTTTCTTTCTTAATAAATATGCTAACCACCTTCCAGGTTTATTAGAATTATTAAACAAATTATGTTTTGCATATTGTAAATTAGTTGCCACCTGATCTGCCATTAACATATTAAATTGACCTCTTAATATATTTATTGACTCTTTTATTTTACTATCTCCTGGATTACATACCAATAACTGCTCCTTCCTTTTAATTTCCTCTTCTAATTCTTTTCGCCTTTTGTGCAGTCTATTTCTATATTTATTATTCATCTCTAATAAAATTCCCCTCATATAAGCTTTGCTGGTGTCCCAAACTATCTCTATAGGTGTCCCTTTATCCATGTTCAAAGAAAAAAATTCCTTCATTAGAGTTTTACATTCATTTACATTTTGTTCATATTTAAACAAGTTCTCATTCATCCTCCACGACCTCCTGGCCTCTTTTTCTTGATCTAGCTCAATCCATACCGGGCTATGATCAGACAAAGTTCTAGAACAAATTTTTGTCTTCTTCACTCTGAAAAACAAATCATTAGTAATTAAAATAAAATCGATCCTAGAAAAAGATTGATGTCTGTCAGAAAAAAATGTAAAATCTCTCTCTTTTTCATTGCGTTCTCGCTATACATCTCTCAATTCTAAATCTTCCATCAAATCAAAGAATGTCTTTGGCAGTTTTACACGATTGGAAATATTTCTAAGACTTCTTTTATCTTTCTGGGTATCCATCACTCCATTCCAATCACCCATTAATATATAAGTTTTATAATCCCAAGATGTTATTCTTTTATGTAAAAACTTATAAAATTTTTCTTGTTGTTGATTTGGTGCATAAACTCCTGTTAAAAGTATTTTTCTCCCCTCCAATAAAAGTTCAATAGCAATATATCTTCCTTGATTATCCGCCTCAATTAATGTTGCAGATAAATTACTCTTTATATAAACAACTAGTCCATTCTTCTTTTCTGTAGCAGATGCAACAAAATGTATTCCCAATTTTGAATTTATCAAATATTTCTGGTCTAATGTTCTAATATGTGTTTCTTGTAAACGTACAATGTCATTTTTAAATTGCTTCAAATAATGAAACATCTTTCTTCTCTTTTGTGGTGAGTTTAATCCATTAACATTCCAAGATAAAAGTCTAATTGCCATTATCAGCAATCGGAAACTTTTGAAGCACCAGCCGCAAATCATATCTTTCTTTGGGCCTTGCTCCTCCCACTGTTTCCATCTTGGTAATAGCAGATTGAGCCTGTTGAGCCTTTTCTTCTTGTTTCTTGCGTTTGACAGCTGCTCTTGTCATCCTTGGCTCTTTTGGAATCTCTGATCCCATCTTAGACACATCCAACGCTTGTAAAAGGTCTTCTTCCATTACTATCACTTCTTTTTCTTTAATTTCGCCTTCCTTTCTCCTACTATCCGGAGATGGTGGACTTCCAGCTTTAAGCACATAAGCATAAAACTCTCGTGCTTTACTGACTGTATTAAGACGATGTGCTTTCCCTTCATAGTAAACTATTATACCAGTTGGGATGTCCCATCTATACTCAATCTGACGTTTTTTAAGTTCGTTCACCAAAAAAGCAATCTCCTTCCTACCTCTCAACATTTTGGGGGGAATTTCCTTTAGTATTAAAATATCTTGGCCAGCCGCTTGAATCTTGTCTCCTTTAAAAGAAGCTTGTAAAATCTCATTTCTCACTGTTCTAGTAGTAAAATAAATAACAATGTCTCTCGGAAGATTTCTTTGTCTTGCTATCCAGGAATTCACACAATAAATTTTATTAATATGAAAAGCCACATCTACTGGCCGAACTGCCAAAATCTCTGCAAAGGCCTCCGAAAAAATTTACTTCAAATTCTCATGTTTACATTCTTTCAGTCCATGGATTCGTAAAGCAAGTTCCTTAGCTCTATATTGTACCAAAACAATTTCATCATCAACTTTATCCATTTTACATTGAACTGCCTCAATCTTATTTTCCAATTTTAAATTAACTTTCTTTATTTCTTCTACTTCCTGCTCCAGTAAAATCACATTTGATTCCAGACCCTGTACTGCTGACACCAAACCTTCTTTGACTTCTTTATTTCCAGTTTGAATTTCTAACATCTGTTTTTTCATCTCTGACATTTCTTCTGTAATTAATTTAAACTTATCTTCTATCTGGGAAGTTTGCCAATTCATAGCATCGTTAAGAGATTCTTTCATAAATTCTTTCAGATTATCCTGAAGTGCTTCCAAATTTAGTGATTTTGTATCTGCTGTATGTGCTGGAGAGACTCCCGGTGTTAATGTTCCTGGGGTTTTTGTAACAGTTGACTTTAATTATTTTGCTGGCATCTCTTAAAATTTCTCTTTAACTTAATGTTACGTATAAACCTTTTAAGTCTTTTTTTTTAAAAAAAATCAGTCTCAGTATCTCTTCTCCCTTCTCATTACAATGTTTTAAAAAAATTTCCAGCTGGCCTTCAGCAATAAACAGCAGACAGTGAGAATTGTAGCACTTTCGTTTTCAACTGCGTAGCTCATTAAAGAACAACCACCAATTTCGCTTTGAAGTCAAATCCAAAACTTAAAAAAAATAAATAACAGGGAATTGATTGATTACTTGCTTTTATAATTATAATTTTATAATTTTAATCTGTTTTTAATGTGTATTTATTGTATTTTTAATTGGCTGTTAACCGCCCTGAGTCCTTCGGGAGAAGAGCGGTATACAAATGCAAGAAAGAAAGAAAGAAAGAAAGAAAGAAAGAAAGAAAGAAAGAAAGAAAGAAAGAAAGAAAGAAAGAAAGAAAGAAAGAAAGAAAGAAATGAGCTGCATGCAGTAATGATAGAGAAGAATATAAAAAGCATGATATAATAATGTAAAACTAAAATTTATGTTAAAGATTAGAGGATTATAAAAATGTTGAGAAGAGGAGGAATGGGGTAACAAGGAATCTAATAAATTAAGAAAATATGCAGTTTTTAAACATATGTAGTGAAATTGAAATAATTTGAGATAAAACTTCCAATAGAATATTTGAATATAACTATGGAATTATGTGAGAAATGGGATATGTTTGCTCTTTTTCATTTTGTTCTTTTTATCTTGTTTATTATTTTAATTTTTTTTCTTATTTGGAATGGGATTATGAAATAATAAGTGATGGGAGACCTTTTTGAAATTAAGGTGAGATTTAATGTAGGAGAAATTTTTATAGAGATTACCTTGTTTCTATCTTTTTTTGTTACTGGTCTGTCTTTGATAACATTAGGGATAATTATAGCTATATTTTGTTTAATGAAGAAGGGAGGGGCAAGAAAGGGGACAAAAATGTGGGAACTAGATTTGATTTAATACCATTCAGGATAAAGGGGTAGAACAGATGTTTTGATAGAAATGTGCAAATAAATAAAATTTTAAGAGGGGAAGGGAAAAATATTGGATAAACAATACAATGAGGGGGTGAAATTTGAAAAGTGGTTAATTATGTACCTGACTGATATCTTGTTCAAAAGATTTGTATGTGATTTTTTTTTTTAAATTTTCAAAAAAAAAAAAGACTATTCAGGCTGCTCATCATCCTTCTACCAACCGTATTTATGACACCACTTGGTGATCGTTCTCCTGGTGCAGGCGCCACTCATTCACTCTCACTTCTGTTTCAGTCTTACAGATTTTGGACTTTTTGCAGGATGGGCTAGATTCTGGCTGCCATTTCATCAGTCTTAACTTGCGGATCTGCTACATCCATCGTTCAGGAACCTCTAATCCATAACTTTTTGAGGGGGGCCTCAAATCTCTGTCCTCTAGTGATGCACCGGTTCCCAACTTGTGATCTCAACAAGGTTTTGACCGCTCTTACCAAATTCCGTTTGAACTTCTGAGGGAGGTTTCCCTCCAATTTCTCTCTCTTAAGGTCTCATTCTTTCTGGCCGTGACTTCGGCTCGTTGCATCTCAGAGATGGCTTCTCTGTCTGTTCGTAAGGATCTCTGCATCTTCTACTATGACAGAGTGGTTCTTCATGTGGACCCCACCTTCATCTCGAAGGAAAATTCCTGTTCTGTCCCCCTTCGCCTCCGTCCGAGTGATGGCTTAATTAGCCGGCACTATCAGCTCTGGCAACAAAATAGCGAGCGTCTGCCAAGTGTCTCTGTTATCTCCCTCGGGGCCAATGAGTCACCCAGGAACAAACTTCAGCTCTTAGTTAAGCAGTTAATTTGCCTGCTACGAAGATGCACAGCAGCTCTTACTGCCTTTATATCCTGTGGGGTGTGGCTCCATGACTCAGCACTTCCTAGGCCTGCCCCACCCCTGCTTCTGTTGTTCCCGCCTCTCCTGCCTACGAAACCTAGGGTCCAGCCAGGCCTGATTGCCATCAGCTGGGTCTGAAGACGTGGCCTGGGGGGAAAGAGTCAGGGGACGGAGGCCTTGTTATCTCTTTCACCTGGCCTGCCTCTGGCTCCTAGAGCTGAGCCAGGGAAGCCGGTGCTCCCGAGTAAGTCCTGACGGCCCTTCCCCCTCACTTTCTAAGTCACTTTCTGGCAGGAGGCCCAGCTCGGGGGGCGCAGACACAACAATTCCCTTTTTCATAGGTCGCAGGAGCTGGTGCTGCCCAATTTTTACCCCTCTCTGTCCCATCGTCTTGAGCGGCTTTAGCACACGCTGGACATTTGTAGAGTTCTCAAGATTTACATATCACATGTCAGCTTTCGAAGCAGGAGGGGTTTCGAGGCCTTTCATCTGAGCTCCATGGGCTCCAAGGTTTCTGCATCATCTTTGGGACGAAGGATCAGGGCAGCCATCTCCACAGCCTATAAGGCCCAAGACTTACCTGTGTCTCTTAACATCACCACTCACTCTACAAGGAGTGTGGCTACTTCCGCTGCATGGGCTACTCAGACTTCCTTAGAGGAGGTTTGCAGGGCTGCCACTTGGTCCTCCCTGACTCCCTTCATTCGGCATTACTGCTTGGATTCCTATGCCTCAGCTGATGCCCCCTTCAGCAGGCGGGTGTTACAAGGAGTCCATATGGATCGGAATTAGATTGCCTCACGGCTCCCTCCCGATTGGACAACAAGCTTTGGTATATCCCATGCCTGACTGTCGTTTCCCCCAAGCAGGAGAATGGGCATTGTGCTTACCTGATACACCCTTTCTCTGTAAAGGAGAGAATGGCAGTTAGCCCCACCCTGGCTGGTTGGCCGGGGCGTCAGGGAGGGTGGCCACTAATTTTTTCTCATTCCAGATAAGACACGTCAGTCTGGTTCAAGCTCTCGCCGATAAACTGGAGTACAAGCAGGAAGAGGCGGGACTTTAAGATCAGCAGACTCGGTCCTATTGGCTGACAGACAAAGTCTACCATGCCTGACTGCCGTTCCCTCCTTTACAGAGAAAGGGCATATCAGGTAAGCATGACGCCCATTCTCTAAAGAGCGAGATCTTTGCATAATATTCACATTAGGATCATTTGAACCTAGTCAATTGTGCCTCAAATGAAAAATCTGAACCAATGATCCATTGGTTTGTTTTCTTGCTGTCCATAGTATTCCCAGGAATCTTCACCAAAACCAAGTTTCAAACACTCTTTCTATTCTGCTGTCTCTAAACTTTTCCTCCTATAGACTTACTGGAAATATCATTGCTTACAGTATTCTGATCTTTATAGATATAGACCCATCACAGCATCTGAATATCTTTTCCAAGACTTTTCATGGCTGCTCTACCAAGCGCTAGTCTGCTGGCTACTTCTTGATCAAGTCAAGGTTATTTTCAGTATACAATATAAAGCCAGTATCTATAGTATCTCAGTCTCCAGTGAGAATCATTGCAATCGATACTTTAAAAATGTAAAAATAAAATGATCCCACATAAGGACTTTGCATGTTAAAAATGGAGAAAAAGGATCTTGTCACTCTCCTACTGGCCTGATAGTCTATAGGCCATCTCCATTTATCCTACCTCATGTACAGCAAATAAAAGGGATTTGCAAGGATTTTGCTCCCAGGAAGGAAGGAGTTAATCACTTCTTCTCAGTCTGCCTTCTGGACAACCATGAATAGCCTTAAAAAGTTCCCGGTCCATGGCACACTCTCATATATGTATTGTATTAATGTGTGTGGAAATGCACATTTTCCATACAGTATTGGAATTTTCAGACTTTTTTTCAGGCTGTGGAATTTTTAGTTAAATAAGAAAAAAAATCTCAAAACAGGTACTATCCACCTGTCTAAACACACAGCAGTGAATCGTTATGAATGCAAACAATCAAGAAATGAACAGTGGAGCAGCTGCTGAATGTCAGGTGACAAGACTGGATGTACTTTTGAGAAACTGCTGTGGACAATTGGTGTCCACATGGGAGCCAACAAAATATTCTATTTCCTACTTCCTATGCTGTGACTGGCATTTGAAAATGACCATCCAAGCAATATGAGGCATATACTGTAGTTGGTTTGAAAAATCGCAACAAACTTTGTGAACTTTGACAGGTCTCCAGTTATAGCATTTTGACAGCTTTTTTTGTCCTTAAATTTATTTCTAAATCAATGTCCTTGAAAGCTATAGCATGCATGGGTTTTTAACATCTCCTTCTTAATATTCACTTTCTCTTCAGTTTTTAATTATTTTCTTTCTCCATTTTTCCCTTTCAATTTGCTAAAAACGTAGAAATGTAATTAGATGAAGGCTGGGCTGCAAGAAAGCTGCCAGCAGTTCTACATCATGATTAAATATATCAGCCCTTTCTTTACTGACCAAAAAGAAAAAAGAAAAAAAGAATTCAAACAGATTTCTTGCAATTATCTCCCTGTTATCCAGGAAAGAATCAGTAACACGTACAGATAGTCTTATTGAAAATGCAGCACTAATTAAAAACTCATATAAGCTCCTGATGATCAAGGCAATACAAAAACCATAGTTATTTAATTATTTCCTCTATTTGCTAATCTTTGTTTTAGCAAAACAGGAAAAAAATCCAAACAAAACCACACTGCTTTCACTGGAGGGACTTGATAGGACTTTTATCTATGCAACAGTCAAAACAGACAATGGAAGCTCAATTTGATTCACCTCTTATGCCACTGGGAAATTTTTACAGATTATTTTCTGAAGGTAATCTTAAAAAGGAATGTTTTGCTATATTCAAAAACAGCTTTCAGAAGACTTTTTCATTTTAGATACACTTCCCTCCCCATCCTAATGCTTAATTTCTAAAAAGAGGTGCAATGCCAGCCATATGCCTAAAGGATCTCACCTGTTTTTTTAGTTTCATATATTACACAAGTGATTGTCAAATACGCCATATCTCGGATTAGCTGTACTTTATTTCCATGCTAGTGTCAGATCCAATCTAGACATTTTCAAGGGCATAGGTATACTTTGAAATAACAATTACAGGAATTGCAATTTGGACAATCCCATGACATTAGGCAATGGGCGTTCTGAGTGTTCGGGGAAAAGGTTGAATGTCAGAATGACCCATTTGGGGAACATTCTGTTTACCCTTATTTTCAATGGTTAGGTAAACTCTGTTTTCTCAGATTTTGCTGAACTGTGATTCTCAGTATCCATTACTGTCAACTACAATGAGAGGATTTACTGAGAGTAAAAGTTCTTCAATATTTGCAGCGCTGTAGCTGCACTGACTGATGATAAATCTTCAGGATTTCAGAATGGAATTGTTCCCAATCCTATCTGCCAGAAATTGAATAAAGGTTTTGTTGCATCTAAAAGGTTTTTTTTTTTTAAATCAGGTTTTTAAATCACATTTTCATGCTTGGGAAAGGTAGCTCTTCGAGGAATAGCTTAAATTATGAGAGGTTCTACACGGAGAAAAGCTAATTCTGTTACTGTAGTCCTGATATGATTGTCCCAGACATATAGGTAGTGCCAGACCTATGACCATAATTGAGCCCAAAATTGCTGCTTTCTTGCCATAATTGTTAAATGAATCATTGCACTTGTTAAATTAGTGCTATGGTTGTTAAATGAATCTGGCTTCCCCATTAACTTTGCTTGTCCGAAGGTCACAAAAGGCTGTTAAATGACCCCAGGACACTGAAGCTGTTACACATCTGAGTCAGTTACCAAGCGTCTGAATTTTGATCACATGACCCATGGGGATGCTGTAATGGTTGTAAATGTGAAAAAAGTTGTGTCATTTTTTTGTGCTGTTATAGCTTTAAATGGTCACTAAATGAACTGTAGTATAGTTAGATTTCTTAGCACCATATTAGATTGTATAGTATTATATCTAATGTGGCCTTTGATGAAACAATAATGTATCTAATGACTGCTATATTAGTATAGTCTGCTAACAGGCAAAGCCTGGCCAACTATCATAACTAAAATGATAAATCTGTTTCTGATTGTTTGCATGAAATGCTGAGCCAATGCAAAAAGTTCATAGACTTATTACACTGCCACCATTTACAATTTTTTAACTAGGATTAGATGCTTTTTTGAGGTTTTTGTAATCTAGACTTGGGGTGGGGGTGGGGGGTTGGAATCGAGAAACAAACTTCTGTGTAAGTTCTAGTTTACATTTCACAAGGTGATAAGAACTAATATTTCAACATCCCTTTAAGGCTTTACCCAAATATATTGTTATTTTTTTATATTGCAGTTATTTTCTATTTTAGTTTTGTTTCACTAACCCAGACATTTTACAGATTGATTAGTCAATCTACAAATATTGTAATTAATATGTTTGTGTGTAAGCACACACACACAAACAAACACATATATCTTGGAGGAATTATTTTGCATAAGATAGCCCACACATATTTTCAAAATTCCAAATGTGCCTACCAGCCAACTAAATTTAGGAAATATTGGACTATAGATATTGCTATCTTGGGTCAAAAATGTGGCTTTAGTCCCCAAAGGCTAAGCAGAGTCAGATCTGTTTAGGATTTGAAAGAGAATCTACTAGGGAAAAATAGAATGGAAAGGTTAAAAGATAGCTTGGGAGAAGACAATTATTGCTTTATCCCTGTAATTACCGGTAATTGGGCAAGATTTGAAAAAAATATTTTTTTAGAATTCACTTGAAATTTATGTAAGTGGCTCCAAAAATAACCGGAAAATATGGGAAATAGAAATTGTGTACTTTTTAAATTAAGCATAGATTGAAATGAATCTGGAAGGATTCCCATTTTTTATCAATTATAATATTTTCTAAAGGTTGCTTTCTGTATTTCAACAAGCATTTAGCAGTAAGAGTTTCATTTAAAAAGCTGATTAGAAATTTGGACATGCTGTGACTGGTTTAATTTAACGGAGGAAAGAATTTTGAATATAGAAGGTTATGACGTTATATGGATGGCATGCGTATTTATTTTATGAAAAAAAAGTGGATAGGGCTTTTAAGAATCATGTGTTGAGAAGTGCTCTTTTGCGGGTCTGGAAGAAATATTCTTATAAATTAGATTACAAGATTCCTATATGGGCGAGCCCCAGACATGCAATAGAGAATATAAATATAGAACAGAAACAGGAAATGATTACTTATAAAGAACTTTTGTATGCTGAAGGAGGTAGATTGCAATTAAAATCATTACAGGTATTAAATGAAGAAGGGAGGAATTATACTTGGTTTCAATATGGGCAAATAAGTGCTAGATGGAAAGAAGATCAAAAAATTGGTATAATGCAAAGGGAGGAAAATTTAATAAAGCAAATTAGAAATCAGACCCAGGAGCATATAAAGAGATTGTATAATGTGTTGCTTGAAATAGATTCGGAAAAGGATTTGGTAAAGGACTGTATGATAAAATGGGCACAGAATATTCAGGAACCAATAATGTTGGAAACATGGGAGAAAATCTGGGTTAGAAATGTTAAGTTTACACAAGCACAGAATTTAAGGGAAAATTTTTATAAGATGTTTTATAGATGGCACTTAGATCCCAAAAAATTATCATGTATGTATCCTGATATCCAAGCAAAATGTTGGAGGTGTGATTGTGATGATGCTACATATTTTCATATTTGGTGGACTTGTAAGAAAATTAAGGCCTTTTGGATAAGAATTTGGTGGATTATTCAAAATGTACTGAAGAAGAAGATAAAGTTCCTGCCACAATTTTTCCTTTTGGGAATTATAACGGATTGTACAGGGATTGAGACTAAACTGATTCTGAATTTAATAACTGCAGCAAGACTGTTGATTGGACAATACTGGAAGAACCTACAATAGAAGTATAGAATAGAATAGAATAGAATAGAATAGAATAGAATAGAATAGAATAGAATAGAATAGAATAGAATAGAATAGAATAGAATATACAATAGAAGTACCTACAATAGAAGTACCTACAATAGAAGAATGGATACTGAAAGTCATTAATTTGGCTGAGATGGCTAAAATCTCAGCTTTTTTAAAAGACAATACGCAGGAAAGATATTTAATTGAATGGAAAAAATGGATTGATTATCTACAAAACAGATATCAGATTAAGAAATATCAGATTGCCTTTGAATAATTAGGAAGTTATTTTATGTAATGGGGAGGGGGTTGGGAGATGAAAAGCTTTGGATGAGGTTAATTGGATTGGAAGGGAAAATTTTATTCTATGTTTGGTTTATGTATAACAATACCTTGTGATTGACCGGGAAGCCGGGGGAAGGGGGTTTTCTGGGAGGGAGGGGGGAAAAGGGGGGGGAAATGTTTTTGTTTTTTTAAAACTTTTTCAATTAAAAAAAAAAGAAATTTGGACATGCTCAACTTTTCTTTTTTCTCTTTTGTTAAGTAAAATAACTTTTAATTTTAATAATGTAATTATATAACATGATCTGAGATTAATTTTGTATCATAGTGACATTGTATTCTTTTTTTACCCATTACAGCAATGTTTAAGAAACACGTGGCCAAAGCATATTATGGTTTGACTTATCATGTGTGAATATTTATCTACTATAATTTATCTACAATATTTATCTACTATAAAATCCATTTTCGCAACTGGTTCTATCAATATTAAAGCAAGAAAGTAGCAAAAAAATTGCAAAAATTGCAGACTAGATTTTAGTATATTGTGAATGTAACTTTTGTGATTCATTCAGAAAACCATTGTTTTCATGCGAGAGATAGAAATTCACATTAAAGAATTGGTAACTGGATTTACCCATTGCACAAAGTTAGGACCAAACACTGGTCTCGAATCCAGATTCAAATTTCAGCTGGGCATGTTTGTAAATTTGCTGAATATGATTTAGTATTAAGAGTAAGAAGCCTATCGGTGCTGTTGATGCAACACATTAACTTTAGTTGATATAATTTGCTTGTCCCAGCCACTCCAACAAATATACCAGACATCTGAGGATTTTTTCCAAAAGTGTGGGGGGGGGGAATACAAGTATACTTATTTTCTAAGAGGCTATTTGCTTAACCACAACTAGCTAGCATTCTGGGTCAGACAAGGTGTAGACCCATGTTTTATTGATTAAGCCATCTTATATATACTGATTATGGTCGGGGCATTCTGTATTAACACAATCTTGAGGAAGATATAGATTTAGTTTATGGACTAAACCCATTAACAATGCAATTTTAGCATAGGTATAGCCATTCTTTCAATCTGTATGTTGAAGTTATCTATGCTGAGTGGATGGCAGGATTGATTGAGTTACTATTTATTTAAAGCATGGGTGCTTTTGAACCCCTCCTTCCCTACACACTTGAATTAATCCTGCTGAGCCCAAGCCACAAGCACTGATGAAAAGGGAGGTGAGCACAGTGAGCAAACATCTTATTAAACCATCAAGGTCAGCATTTCCAGCTGTGGAACTTTGCATTGCAGATGCTAAGATTAAAATGTCTAGAACGTATTGCCTGCAGGCATGGCATGAGATGAAACTAGCTTTGTTAAATTGACCCGTGAGCAATTTGGGTTCTTTATTTTTATCATGCTTAATATGATCTGGGGATTTTAATTGGCTGTGTTTCAGATGAAACCTTTAGGTACACCTATGGGTTGCAGACATTGAAGATTATTATTTTTTTTGAGAGAGAGAAATGAAAATTAGACTTTAAAATGTGTAATTCTGAGGAATCAACTCTTATGCCTCAGAGTCTGTTTCTTGTTTCTTGTTAGAAGCATCTTTATCCTCAGTTCCCTGGTGAGCCTATCTCTTGTTTTCAGTGGCTAGTTGCCTTGAAGATATGTTTGATCCTGCATTCATTAAAATTTGATCCTGCTGCTTCCCAACAGCCCTAATGGTATGTGAAATTATTCCCCCCCCCTTTTTTTTTTTTAAGATACCACTAATTCAGTCACTGTCCAGAGGGCCAAGGAACACAATGAGCATGTGCCTGCTCACTCATGCATACCATACTGTACTTGTCAAAAGTCTGCCTGATTTATTCAAATCTGCTTTCCACCACAGAAAGAGAAATTAATCTTCGGACTTATCTGGGCAATTTGCTTTCCACAAAGGAGAAGCAGAAGATGACTGGAAGTAGTCTGAAGGCTTTTATTGGAAAGTTTTCTTTCCATCCAGAACAGGATAATTGGCCAAAAAGCATGGTAGTTGAAGAAAAGGGTGATCTATCTAGTATGACAACTGGCAAGAAATAATGAAAGCACAACTACTACTGCTGCCGCCACAGCAACAAATGAATACAAGGAGAAAGTATGCCATAATGGAAGGACAGATGATGAATGAATGAAGGCATGAATGGTGCAAGCTGGAGACAGCTACTACTTTGCAGATGCCAAGGAAAGAAAGAGAAGCATGTTTATAAAAGCAACATTTATTTTAAAAGCTGTGTACCCAGAGTATTATTAAGGATTACAGAGCAATTTGCAAGCCACGTGCATCTGCAAGAAAGATACCTTAGATACCTTCCAGAATATATTCTACTGTATGTGATGTGTAACTAAATCTCATCGCTTCCATTCCTTTCTATATATACAATGCATATAATAACATGAAATATGTTCACATTCATATTATGTTATGGTCAGCTTAACCATGGTTTATTGAATCGCCAATGCTTGGCTGAGTTTGCATAACATAGTTGTCAACAATGTTTACAAACAGCTTAAACCAAAACCAACAGCTACCTTCTATTATTTTTATGCACACCTTCAACTAACTCGTTGCATGCTAGGAGTTATAGTTTGACAACATCTGGATAAGCACTGATTCATTCTGCCTCTCCTTTGCTCCACGATAATGTTTTACAAGATGCTTTGCTCCCTCAATTCAAAAGAGGAAAAAAGAAAAGTTAGGGTTATTATTTAGCAGCAAGAGAAATGTCAAGTGTAATCCTTGTATTGCTTACATAGAAATGTGTTGGGTTTTATGAGCTTTATTTTCAGTGAAGCATGTTTAAGATTAAATATTCCAAAGCAGCAGCAGCAGCAGCATTATTATTATTATTATTATTATTATTATTATTATTATTATTATTATTATTATTATTATTATTATTATTATTTTCTTCCACACTAAGTGGTAATTAACCATAGTCTTTGTTCTTTTCATATGAAATAATTTGATAGTTGGTGGAGCCATATATTTTGATGATGATTATACGGTTTTTGACTGCCTCCTTCCTCCTCATCTGTAAATAATAGTGAAACAATCACTACCTGATGATTTACCCTTTCTGTCTGGAAACATGGTTTGAGTCTAAAGGAAGAGACAAGTAATCAATAGCTGCAACTTGGCAGAGGAGGATATACTTGAAAATTGGATCAGGTTAAGGTATATGGTAGGAAAATTGTAACCAAATTGTTGGGGCAAGTAGGCAGAAAAAATCCACAAGCCAAAAAGGCACTAACATTGCCAAAAAGGCACTAAAAGTTGTTAACCTAATCTTGCGTAGCTTCTTCTCTGGTAATATTATACTACTAACTAGAGCATACAAAATATTTGCTAGACCAGCTCATTTGTCTGGAACCCGCACTGCATATCGGACATAAATACAATCGAGAGAGTCCAGAAATATTTTACGAGAAGAGTCCTCCCCTCCTCTACCCGCAATAAAATACCTTATGCCACCAGACTCCAAATTTTGGGCTTAGAGAACTTAGAACTACACCAACTTCAGTCTGACCTAAGCATAGTACATAAAATTATCTACCACAATGTCCTACCTGTCAATGACTACTTCAGCTTCAACCACAACAATATACGAGCAAATAATAGATACAAAATCAAGGTAAACCGCTCTAAACTTGATTGCAGAAAAGATGACTTCAGTAACAGAGTGGTCAATGCCTGGAATGCACTACCTGACTCGGTACTTTCTTCCCCAAATCCCCAAAATTTTAAGTTTAAACTGTCTACTGATGACCTCACCCCATTCCTAAGAGGTCTGTAAGGAGCGTGCCTAAGTGCACCTGCATGCCTACCATCCCTGTCCTAATATTCCTTTTTACTTTTTTCATGTATCCAAATCATGTTTATACTTTTACCTGTTATATATGATTGACTAAATAAATAAATAAATAAAATAAAGCATGGCAACAACAAATTGAGTAATGATTAGTTTGCCTCCTTCCAGGACAGCAAAAACCAGTTCCCTTAGTAGGGGCTGGTAGTCAATGCAGAGCTGACCATTTTCATGGAAGAGAGGCTAAAGAAATTATCCTGCTTAAACTCCTCTTCCCCACTACGAAGAGTGGAAATTTCACAATGGAACACCACATTGTTTTGCTCAATTCAGACTATCTGAATTTCAAGGTCTTCAATAGAGCCAGCTTGTTCATATACAGTTACCATGAAAAGTGAAGCTTCTTTCTCTATCCACATTGCATTTTTATATTGCTCATTATACCACTAAATAAACTTCACTGCTTATGTTGACAATCATGATAAGTTGCTTCACTAGCAAGAATCATTCAGAAGAGGCCAGTAAGAACACAATGAGCCTCTTCCATTTTATAGCTTTATGAATTGCATCAGGGGAATATTTACTTATTGTAATTACTTACAATCCACCAATTCTCCCAAAGTGGCTGTTGTAAAGAGAAGTAAATAAATATTTGTTTGAAAAAGTAATACAGATTTCAAGGATCCCTTTCCATAGGACTGTTGATATTAATAGCCATGAATTAAGGAGAGCAGAGTTGACTTATGGAATGGTGCTGGGTGTTCAGTTTACCTCTCACTATGGAGATGTGCAAGACCCCTCACTACAGAGAAAATGCAGGAAATCCAGGAAGGAGAGGAAATAATTGCTGCTAACTTTATAAGATGTACTGGGAGATCACCTTTTCAGGCGCCTTTTCTTTTATGTACACTGAGAGCATATGCACCAAGACAAATTCCTTGTGTGTCCAATCACACTTGGCCAATAAAAATTCTATTCTATTCTATTCTATTCTATTCTATTCTGTTCTATTCTATTCTATTCTGTGCATTACATTGATAAGGTTACAGGATCTGGCTGAATGCATGCTTACTTATCATAGCTACCCCTAGATGGCAGCAAAATCTAATTCTTTGCTGCCATCTTCTGATTCTATGGAGTTTTGACATCCATAGGATCAGAATGCCCAATGTCATAACTAGTAAGCACTGCTCTGTCCCTGAGAGGCTACCCCAAGTCACTGCTGAAATCATTTGTTTCAGAGAAGAGCCTGTACATGCAAACCCTGAGCCCCAGAATATTGGTCACTCAAATGTAGCCGCTAGCTCCTTAACCCAGTGGTGGGATTCAAATAATTTAACAACTGGTTCTCTTCCCTAATGGCTGGGTGGGTGGGCGTGGCCAGGGGGCGTGACAGGCAGCACTCAGCCTCCTGCACCCCTCTGGGAACAAAAATGGGCCACGGAAGGGGGACACACACTACCCCCCGCGCCCTGTTTTGGGCCTAGGAGGCCTCCCTGCACCCCCACCCCCCTGGAGCAAAAATAGCCCTAGGAAGCCTCACTGAAGCCTACTGGGAGTGAAAAGGGGGCACCGGCCTCCTCCCCGCACCCTGTTTTGGGCCTACGAGGCCTCCCTGCACTTACCTGGGAGCCAAAATGGGGCACTCCTGGAAGGGAAGGGAAGGGGTCAGCCAGAAATTTAACTACTGGTTCACCCGAACCGGCTGAATCCCACCACTGCCTTAACCTCTTAATTGCTAACCAATGGGGAGATATTAAAATGGTTTGCCCAGGAGCTCTATTGACAGTCCAGCTCTTCATATTGCAATGACTGCATTTAGCAGAATCTCCTGGGTCAAGACACCTTTCTATCTTTACATGTGTTCTGCCTTTTAAAAATATTAGCTTAGTGTAGTGATTAAAATGCTGATCTAGAAACTGGGAGAGTGTGAGTTCTGCTCTCTTAGGCATGAAAGTTAGCTGGATGACTTTTGGCCAGTCATTTTCTCTCAACCCAACAACAGTCAAAGTTTGTTATTGTGAGGAAAATAGGATGAGGAAGGAATATTATGTATCTTCATCACCTTAAGGTATTTATAAAGTAATAGAGGCAAGATAAACATCTAATAAATAAACAGAAAATAAGTGTGTAGATTGTGATTAAATATAATTCTGTTTTTCATTGCCTGTTTATGAACATAAGACATCATGGACATATTAAATTATGATATATACTTTTAACAATAAGGCTCAGTGAAAACAGGAAAAGTTTCCTGAGGGGAAGAAAATTACAGAAAGTCTAGTCATACTGCTTATCCACAGTTTTTTACCTTTAGTTGCACCCATAATTAAACTTGTAACATGATTATTTGTTTGTCACTGGGTTATGAGAAAAATGCCACTGGGGAGTGGGGGCAGTATTTTCCTAGGTCAGTGATGGCTAACCTTTTTGCCGTCGCATGCCAAAAGCGGGGGAAGCGGGGTGTGTGTGTTGTGCGTGTTTGTGCCTACACCCATAATTCAATGCCCCTGTGCCCCCCCCACATATGCGCGCATGACCCCCTGCATTCCCCTTGCTTTTGACACATGATGGCATGGTGGGCCCGGTGGGCCCGTTTTTCGCTCTCCCCAGGCTCTAGAGGCTTTCTTGGAGCCTGGGGAGGGCAAAAATGGCCTTCCCCTACCCCCCACCTCCGGGAGGCTCTCCAGAGGCCAGAAATGGCCCATTTCCCAACTTCTGGTGGGCCTAGAAGGCTGGTTTTTCACTCTCCCCATTCTCCAGAGGCTTTCTAGGAGCCTGGGGAGGGTGAAATCAGCCTTCCCTTACACCCCCGGGAGGCCCTCCGGAGGCCAGAAACAGCCCATTTCCCAACTTCCAGTGGGCCCAGAAGGCTGAAAATCAGCTGGCTGGCGCACGCATGTGCGTTGGAGCTGAGGTAGGGCAACGCTTGTGTCCCACAGATATGGCTCCATGTGCCACCTGTGGCACGTGTGCCATAGGTTCGCCATCACACTACAGTCCTAGGTCTTACCTGATTTAATGAAAGCTATGTATGAAATTAAATGAACAAAAATAATTACTTTTCTTGAAATGTTTCTACAGCATTTTGGTTAGAAAACATTCTTTCTGGAATCTTCTTAGCATGTTGTGAATATCATTTCTTTGCCAACAGACATTCCAATATAACATCCACTTGTCAGCAGAGAAAATCCATGTCCTTAAGTGGGGCACCACTCTTGGTCATTTGCAAAGTCAGATTGCCCAGCTCCTCCCTGTGTTGGAGATAGGAAAAGTAAAAGTTTAGTCTTTTTGAAAACAAATGGCAGAAATCTATGGATTGAGCCTATGGAAGAGTTTGGTTCATTGTTCTCCCCAGCAGCTGATTAAAATGGAATTTCTCCAAAACCTGGAGGAAGTCCATATAAATGGACCATAAAAAATTCTGCTTCAAGAAAATGCTGTTTGGAAAACTAATCTAGCTAAAATTTCCATTTTTTTCTTTCAGTTTTCTCTGTGTTGGTAATATAATTGTTTCTATTTTCTTTTGCAACAGGGAATAATTGTATGTGTTTTCAACCAATATTGCATATTTCATGTTCATGATTTTATATTTAGAAAACTTAAAATCATTTTTTTTTCTTAGACTCTCTCTCTACTCTTACATTCTAAGTTGAGAACTGTGCATTTTTATTTTATCTTTCTTGTTTAACCTCATTGTCCTTTTTTGAGCAATTCTGAATTATTTACCTCTCACCAATGATGATGTCACCACTGGTTAAATTTAAAGTTTAACAAGTTTAACTTTAAAGGATTTTTATCTTTTACAAGTTTTTAAATTTTGTGTATCTCTTGTGATATTGGGCTATCTTCCAAGGGTAGCAGGGAGTGAATCTTCTACCCAGGTGACATACTAGAATTGATTCACTTCTTACGTGTGTGTGTGTGTGTGTGTGTGTGTGTGTGTGCGCGCGCGCGCATGCGTGCCTGCCTTTAAGTCAGTATTGACTCCTAGACTAGATCTTGTATTTTCTTGATAAGATTTTGAGATTGGTTCTCTCAATGAGCTGCAGAGTGGGTCAGAGATGGGTTGATACCGTGGATCTGCCTGGAGACTGAGTCATAATTTTTATGGCCACGCCTCCATATGCCTCAATCGACTCCAGTTTTTTGACTCAGTCGATCTGTCGAGACATATCAGCAGATTCTCAGCATCAATCTATCTCACCATCTGGATTCAGCTTCAGGTTCACCTTAATTTTCTTTTTAAAAAAGGTGGGGGGGATTCTAAGCGTTTTGGCCACTTCAAAGTGCTGAAAACACCGCCGCTTTCTTACAGGCAGTTTTCTTCTCCCCTCCCCCCATCGAATCGTTGGCTGAGGGCAGTTGGGAAAAAGGGGCTACTGCGGCTGGCATTGCCACACACCCCCCCAAGAAACCTTAACCTTTGCTTTTGCAGACGAGCGGGGAGCCTCAGTGAGCCGTGCAACAGCAATTAGCCGCCGTGGCTGCAGAAAAGCTGAAAAGCCGCTTCGGCACAACTTTTACTGCTCCCTTTTTGGCACACGCACCAAATTTGAACATCCCCAGCCAGAATGGCCATGCTCTGTCCTTCATATCGGGCATTTCGGAAGGCTTCTGAAAGGATCGTAGCTGGTCAACAGTGGTCAGATTGCCTAGCTAGTAAACAACGCGGGCTACAGGAGCAGCTCCTGCGACTGGGGACAGCACACTGACGATTTGGAGGACAGGCCTAGCCACCGCCATTATTGCAAGGCCTATTCAGCCGACTGGATCTCAGGCAGTTCATTCCAGCCTGCAACCATCCCAAACTAGAAAATAGGAAAAAAAGGGAGAGGGGAAGTCCCATAGGACCTGGGGGAAGTTCCATTGGAGCTGGCAACACCTCAGGATTCTTCCTAGGTAAGCCGCCCTCTTCATGGTCATTAGACTGTTTCTTCAGTGTGCTGGCCACACTGCACTCAGGTACTGCCACCACTGCTGTCCTGCCTGCGTGCCCCAATACCAACTTAAGTGGCAGACCACCATTCAGTCTCTGGTGGAAGAAAGGCAACAAGTAAGTCAGTTGCTGGACGCAGGGCTCAACAACAATCCTCCAAGTCAGAGCTCAAGGACCTTGAGTGCAGACAGAAGGCCTTGGAGAAACAGATCTCCCAGGCTGAAAAGAGACAAGCCCTCCTGGATGCACAATAAGCCAACACTTCGCATCCTGCTCACCCTGATTCACCTACCAATCCGCCACAATCCAGGGCCTTGTCACCTGAATGGCCAGGACAACTGTCACCTGATATGGCAACTGCAAACAGGGATCACACCGGCCTGAGTGACCCCTTCGCTTGCCCCACTCCTACAAAGGAACCTGACACTCAACCTGCCATAATGCCAGTTGACTTACAGCTGAGTAAATAACCTGAAGCAGTACAGGACTTGATCACTCGAGCCATTACAAAAGGCTTTGCGATAGGCCTTCAGGAGCATCGCTCTGCATCAATTGCTTCTGAACACATCTCATGTCATTGCCAAGTTTCACCATCTGCAAGCCACACTGGCTCCCCGCAACGTTCCCCTTCTCACTCGGGGACAGTGAAGCTCTCTTTCAAGAAGAGGAAGCCCAGAGAGAGCCTGATTTCTCTGACAACTAAGGAGCACCAGTGACACCCCGGTTTTTACGGGTGTTCCGTTTCCCCCCCCAACAATCCCAAGAAAAAGTCAGTCAAAGGCCTTCTGCCAGCAGTTTATTTACACTTGGCTGGATTCCTTTCGGCACAGAAATGTTCTGGCCACGTCTTCCCACACGCCTGCCAAAATCTCTGAAACGGTCTGTTACCGAGGTAACCAGGAAATTACAGATAAAGCAAAAGTCACTCACAAAGAGATTCTTCCATCCATTCTATGGTTAGATCTGTCATTTGTGCCCAAGGTTAACTCCTACTTTCATAAAGCCCAGGAAATTATCTTGCCTAACTTCTGTCTGAGGCCCTCCCTTGCCTTGGAACGGAAGTGGCACACCTTGGCAGTACGGGGAGCCTTTAAGATATACATTGCTTGCATCGTGCCCACAAGAAGTCCGAGGCCCTTTTCATGTCTTTCCAGCCAACCATGTTGGGCACTAAGGTGTCTTCTCACACTGTTGGCCGCTGGATCAGGGCGTGCATTGCACGTACTTATAACCATCACTCATTACCTGTTCCTAAGCGCATCACAGTGCCTTCAACTCATAGCGCAGCAACCACCGCTGAATGGGCCACGCAAGCCTCCCTCGAGGACATATGTAGGGCAGCTACCTGGACCTCACCTTTGCCGTTTATTAAGCACTACAAATTGGATGTATATGCTTCTGTGGAGGCATCCTTTGGCAGGAGGGTCTTACAACAGACACATTTGACCTCGGGGGCTCCAGGACCGTTGTCGTGTCCCCCTCCCCCTCCGACGACCGAGTCTGGGAAGTCTGTATCAAGCGTGGCCACAAAGCCTCTGCAGCTTTGCCAAATTCCTTTCAGATTTCTCAGGGCAGGCAGAATCCAAGGTGCAACTTCAGCAAACCAGATGAGACTTTGCTTGATTCAAATTCCTTGACTCAAGCTGGTCTTTTATATAGGCCATGGGGTGTGGCTCCATGACTCAGCACTTATCCAGGCCTGCCCCTCCCTTCCTTCTGCTGACGTCGCCTCTCAGATCTCCGAAAGTGAGGATCCTCCCACTTTAGATTGTCTTCTGCTGTTTGAGAAAGGGAGGGGTTGGAAGGAACAGGCCTGGGCAATTCCAATCCATGGCTGACTCCCTCTGATGGCTGCGTAGGAGTGAGGTTTGTTTGTTCATTCCTGACATCCCCTCCAGGCATGGGGCCAGGGCTGGGGGCTGGAGGCATGCCAGGCCATTCCTCTTCATTATCAGTCTCTGAATTTGATAGCAGGCCCGGCAGGAGATGGGAGGGGCCCGGCTGAGGAGGAGGGAGGACAAGGCAGGCCTGGCAGGAGATGGGAGGGGCCCGGCTAAAGAGAGGAGGGAGGACGAGGCACAACATTATCCCTCACCGCAGGGCCCTTTCCCCGGGGCTGACGATTGGGATGCCGTCGGGCCGGGTTCTGCTCGTGGAAGGCCCACACTAGTTCCGGGACGTGGACGTCGGAGGCATTGACCCAGGTGAACTCGGTCCCGTACCCCTTCCACGCAATCAGGTATTGGAAGTGTCCCTTCAGCCAGCGGGAGTCACGTACACTGTGCATCTTGTACTCCACCGCCCCGTCCTCGTCGATGGTGCCGGGTGGCACCGGGCGCCGGAGGGGATATGGTGGGGCCTCAGGGACCAGCAAGGACTAGTGGAAGATGGGATGGATCCGCATGACCGCCTCGACATGGAACGGACTGATGAACCGGTGGTCCAGCTTCTTCACCGGCCGGTCGGACAGGAGATGCTTCGTGGAGAGCCACAAGTGGTCTCCGACCGCTAGTGGGGGCGTTGCCCGTTGGGAGCGGTCAGCAACCTGCTTGTAGTCCTCCTTTGCCCAATTCAGCTGCCAACGCACCATCTGCTGGACTGCGTGCAACTCAGAGAGGAAGGTCTGCGTCTCGGGAACGGGGGAGCCAGAGGGAAGAGCCGCGAATGGTACCCCATGTTGGCCAGGAACGGGGTTGTCGGGGTGGAGGTGTGCTGGGAGTTGTTAAAAGCCAGGGACAGGTACTTGGCCCAGTTGTCCTGCTGTTGGTTCACGAAGCACCGGAGGTACTGCTCAAGGATGCCAATGACCTTCTCTGTCCGCCGTCGGTTTCCGGGTGGTGCGCTGATGACAGGCACACCTGCACCTCCAACGCGGCCATCAGGCTCTTCCAAAAATGAGCTGTGAACTGCACCCCACGGTCCGACACTATCCTGTCCGGCAGACCGTGGAGGTGGAAGACATGCTGCAGGAAGAGATGGGCCATGTTGGCGGCGATGGGCAACCCACGGCACGGAATGAAGTGCACCATCTTGGTGAGCATGTCCACCACCACCAGCACCGTGGTGAACCCCAAGGACGGCAGCAGGTCTGTCAGGAAATCCATGGAAATTGCCTCCCAGGGTCTGTCAGGAGTCGGCAAGGGCTGGAGGAGACCCGGAGGGGCCCCCGTGGTGGCCTTGGCTTGCCAGCATGGCACGCAGGACGTCATGTAGGCATGGACGTCATGCCACATGCGGGGCCACCAGAAGGTCTGCGTCACCAGGTTGAGGGTCTTGAAGATCCCGAAATGGCCCGCGGCAGGGTTGTGGCACTGGGCCAGGACGAGCGGTCCCGTGGGTACATACAACTGCCCCCGGAACTTGAGCATGTTCTCCTCCAACATCCACGGAGGCGTGGGGCCCTCCTCCGCTCGCCACTGCTGAGACCAGGCGTCTTGGCGCTGCGCCTCTCGCACCCAGGCCCGTAAGTCCACCGGTTCCCGGGCGGCGGCCAAGGCTTCCGCCGGCAGCACTGTCTGTGGAGGAAGAGGGTCCTGGGCACTCAGATACTCCGGCTTACGGGACAGGGCGTCCACCCTCTGGTTGTGGCTGCTGGGGATGTAGGCTACGCGGAAGTTGAACCGATAGAAGAACAGCGACTACCGGATCTGCCACTGGTTCAACTTCCGAGCTGTGGTGTGGTGCTCGAGGTTCCGATGGTCCGTTCGGACCTCCACCTGATGCCGGGCCCCCTCCAGGTGGTGCCGTCACGCCTCGAATGTGGCCTTGATAGCCAGCAACTCCTTTTCCCAGATGGTGTAGTTGCACTTGGAAGGATTGAGTTTCCGCGAATAATAAGCGCAGGGAAAAAGAGTGCCACCATCCACCGGGGCCTGTAGCAGCACCGCTCCGAGGGCGACGTTGGGGGCATCCGTCTCCACCACAAAAGGCCGGTGTGGGTCGGGATGTCTCAGGATGGGGTCCGTGACGAAGGCCTTCTTGAGAGCCGTGAAGGCCTCCTGCTGCGGGGGACCCCACCGGAACGGGACCTTCTTCTGGAGGAGCTGGGTGAGCGGAGCCGTCAGCGTGGTGAAGCCCAGGATGAAGGTCTGTAGTAATTGGCGAAGCCCAGCAGCCGCTGGACATCCTTCACCCAACGTGGGGCTTCTCAGCTGCACAGGACCTCCATCTTGCACGGGTCCATGGCAATCCCCTCACCCGAGAGGATGTGCCTGAGGAACTCGATGGACGTCCGGAGGAAGAAGCACTTCTCCAGCTTGGCGTAGAGCTGGTGCTCCCGCAGGCGCTGCAGGACCAGACGGAGGTGCTGGAGGTGACTTTCCCTGGACCGGGAGTAGATCAGGATGTTGTAGATCACCACGAACCGATCCAACATGTCCCGGAACACGTCATTCATAAAGTATTGGAAGACGGCAGGGGCTTTGGTCAACCCAAACGGCATGACTGTGTACTCATAGTGTCCGTACCGGGTGCTGAACGCCGTCTTCCACTTGTCCCCTTCACACTCCGCACCAGGTTGTAGGCTGGTCTTTTATATAGGCCATGGGGTGTGGCTCCATGACTCAGCACTTATCCAGGCCTGCCCCTCCCTTCCTTCTGCTGACGTCACCTCTCAGATCTCCGAAAGCGAGGATCCTCCCACTTTAGATTGTCTTCTGCTGTTTGAGAAAGGGAGGGGTTGGAAGGAGCAGGCCTGGGCAATTCCAATCCGTGGCTGACTCCCTCTGATGGCTGCGTAGGAGTGAGGTTTGTTTGTTCATTCCTGACATCCCCTCCAGGCATGGGGCCAGGGCTGGGGGCTGGAGGCATGCCAGGCCGTTCCTCTTCATTATCAGTCTCTGAATCTGATAGCAGGCCCGGCAGGAGATGGGAGGGGCCCGGCTGAGGAGAGGAGGGAGGACAAGGCAGGCCTGGCAGGAGATGGGAGGGACCCAGCTGAGGAGAGGAGGGAGGACGAGGCACAACAACAAGGCACAACAACCATCAACGTCCCGCCCTTAGGACTACCAAGCTTTGGTATGTCCCATCTCTGGCCCACTCTGCAGCTCATTGGGAGAACAGGTGTTGGTCTTACCGTGAATGCCATTTCTCCAATACTGCAAAGTGGGCCAGACACCACCCTGTCTGGACGGTCTGGAGCATCACTTGTATTCCTACTAACGTTATGGCTGAGCTTCTCTTTCAGACTGACTTCGCCGAAAAACTGGAGTCGATGGAGGCATATGGAGGCATAGCCATAAAAATTATGACTCAGTCTCCAGGTAGATCCACTGTATCAACCCATCTCTGGCCCACTCTGCAGAATTGGAGAAACGGCGTTCACGGTAAGACCAACATCCATTTTCCATTGCCTCTTTCCTACAGCGGACAATGACTGGCTCAAGATCACCCAGCTGGCTTCATGCTTAAGGCTGAACTAGAACTTGTGGCATCTTATTTCCTAGCCTCATGCCTTAGCCACTCCACCAAACGGGGTGTACTTACATTGTAATTGCCAAGGAAACAGAACAGGGTGCTCTCTCATGCATGTAGTGGAAGGATGGCAGATTCCAGAGGGCTATTGATATTCTACCTTCCACTGTAGGGACACAGCCATTCGGCTGCTTTTGACTATTGCATCAGGCTCTGTGATAATGCAACAATTAATTTAAGCAATACAGTACCCCCAGGCCTTGGCTTACAAGCAGTTTGGTCACTAAGTGAGGCAGACATTAAATGAGACATGCCGAATTTTATTACCTTTTGGTAGCTGTTGGTAAGCGAATCACTAAATGAATCATATGGTGGTTAAACAAATTTGGCTTCTCCAATTGACTTCACTTGTTAGAAGTCAGATTGAAAAATCATAAATGTCAATTACTTGTCCCAAGGACACTTTAACCATCATAAATGTACAGGCCAGTTGCCAAAATTTTGATTATGTTACCATGGGGATACTGCAACAGTCCTAAATATGACAACTGGTTATAAGTCACGTTTTTCACCGTCATTATAACATTGAATATAATAGTCACTAATTGAATAGTTATTAATTGAATGGCTGTTGAAAACTACCGTGTTTCCCCGAAAAAAAGACCCTGCCTTATATATTTTTTGAACCCTGAAATAAGCGCTTTGCCTTCTTGCCATGTGCTCAAAAACCCAATTGGGCTTATTATCAGGGGATGTCCTATTTTGGGGGAAACTGGGTACTTATATAAATCAGTTTCTTGGATCTTAAAAACAAAACAAGAAAATACAAGAACAGAAGAGCCGTTTTTAGTCTAACAACAGGGGATTGACTGTACAGGTAGTCCTTGAAGTACAACCTTAATGGGGCCTGCCCATTAAGGTCGTAAGTCAAAAACTTTATAAAATGAATTACACTAATTTTTATGACTTTTTTTTATCACACTCATTAAGCAAATCAACGGGGCTTGCTGTTTGCTTCAGTTTGTTAAATGACCTCTGCCATCATTAAATGAACTGAGAAGCTAAAGAATTTGCAGGGGTCTCCAGCTGGAGACTGTGGAGGGAATGTTGCCAACCACGCATCAGCTGTATTGGCAAGGCCAGGCAGCTCTCCGCCTCCAAACAGTGCTCAGACTTAAATTGGTGTGTGTGTGTGTGAATTTGCAGATCTCCAGGTGGAGCTTCTGGAGGGAACCACTGCCATCCACCCATCAACTGTTCTAAAAGCAATCTACAGTAATACACTAATTCCCAAAGCAAAAGCAAATAAACACAGCACAGTAGAATCCAAGGATCTTTCTGCAAGCAATTTCGAACTACATACAAACAAACAGTCCCAAAGGTTCTCTTTCAGGAGGCAGCTGGACTTTCTTGTCCAGAAAAAACAAGAAAGTCCAGTTGCCCCCTGAAAAAAGCACCTTTGGGAAGACCATGACCTGGGTGACTGAGAATCTCTACAGACTTTTATGCAAACAAACAATGCTGTAAAATGCAAAGTAATTTTACATTATTAAATCTGGTTTTTTTAGATGCTGGCTAGTAGTGCTGCAAGCAATCCCAAAGCAAACACAAACAAACACAATAATGAAAAACACCCTATCTTTATAAAGTACTTACAAACAAGCATAGCAGTTTATAAAGAACTGGCAAACAAACAGTACTATAATGAAAAAGAAAAATCCAAGGTACCTACAAAGGCAACTAACAGTACTCCAGTCCTCAAGGCAACAACAATAACAACAAAAGAAGCCACAAGGCAGCAATGAGAGATTCAGTCCTCTAATCCTCCACTTGGGAGCAATGAGGAGGGGGGGAAAAATGAAGCCTGCTGGAATTTGACTGTCATATGACCAGGGAAAAACATGCACCATATGGACCTCAGAAATTGCCTGTTGGAACTGTGGGCAACAAGGAACAGTCACGGGACAAAAAATGGCCATCGCTCAGGAGTGACTGAATCCAGGTCCCATGACTGCAGGGACCTCTTGCGGTTGTAATTTTGAACCCTTGTTGCAAGTACACTTTTGGGGCACATTTGTAACTTCAAACAGCTGTTAAATGGCCTTTCAGATCATGAGGATCCTCTGTAATAAATTCACTGTGCCTGAATATATCTGGTATATTATATAGCAAATGCCTTGTCCTCCTGCTATATGATTTTATCAATTAAAATGAACTCTTTAATATGGTCTTAAACCAACATAAGATAGGTGGGATATGGTCATTAAAAAACATAAAAGATGCATCAAGAATAAAAACAAATATCTAAAATATTATGAAAAACTAGATGCTATAAAGGATACATAAATTAAAGACAAAAGTGAGAATTTAAAAGAAGGGGTTGGGATTTAAATGAGTATGGAGAGCATAAAAGGTTAGTACAGTGTGTAGAAGACTATATCACAGTACAAAGCACTAAGGTGGTTAATTAATTGCTCATTAAATCTAATTTATAACACAGGCCATCATTTTGAGCAGTACTGTGCTAAACCTGGCATCATTGTGTGTTGTAGCAAGACTTGGTATTTGAAAACAAAAGGGTGGTATAAATTTGTTCTGTATGCTTTGTGCATCTATAACTTACCTTTTGTAAAAAAAATTTTTTTACATAGGAATAACCAGTACAGTTGATGTTCAACATTCCATGAAGTTTCTTAAGGTCAGAATCATCAAAGGCAAAGATGAATCACAAAGCTGATAAAAAATATTAAAAAAGGATAGTTTAGTAAGAGATGCAATTGAAAAGTCTATAGTTCTGTATCCAGTTAGTTGACATGTTGGCTGATTTTGAAAAGCTAAGCCACACCTGACCTGATTAGTATTGGGAGAGAGAGATGTTAGGAAATCTCAGAGTTAGGAAGCTAAATGGGGAAATTAAACATACTAGAAGAATGCAGTCATAAATTATTTCATTTATTTGATTTGATTTATATACCCTTTATATATTTATAGCTGATATGTCCACCAGAATCATCTGTAATAATGCATATCTCAAAGGAGCTTGATGGCAATTGAGACCCAGCCACTGTATGAGGCACAAGGCAGCTTTATTTTCCTCTACAATTATGCTAATCAAGAAGCACATTTTCCATTGACAAGAATTTCCCAGTTCCCATGCTCAAGACTGTTGCAGTCCTAATATTCACTCTAACCCAAGGGTGTCAAACTTGATTGCGTCACTGGCCAGATCGTGATGTATCACGACTTTTTTGCCTTTGCGGAGCCCGGGTAGGCGTGGCTGCATGTGATGTATCCAGCCCGCAGGCTGCCAGTTTGAAAGGCCTGCTCTAAGCCATGCCAATCCTCTGCTTTGTGTTTTCTTTTTTCCTCTCTTTTAAAAAAATTCTGACCAATTTTATTTATTAATAAAATGTATCTGCACTGAGAACCAGTTGAGACAGGAAAGAATGAAAAAGGGATGAAATACATTGCGATTCTTTCCCCCCACAAATATGAATCAAGTGCAAGACAAAATTTCAGCTTTTTAAAACTTATCAAATGGCCTTTTTCTAACAGTCAATAATACCAAAGTATCGTTATCTGCAGATCGGTTCAGTAGTCGTGTGAATAACCCACTCTTATTTCTGAGAGCTGAGAAGTTGCTTCAAATGGATTTCAATAGGAGCGCATTTTCAATAATAAAATAAAATACTGAACATAGTAAGTATGAACAGCACCTGAAAATAACGCATTTTATACAATATAACTGGTTGGTGTAATACAATTGACTAGTCTTCTTCAAGCGCTCCAAGAACTACAACTGCCAAATTTTTATTGACTTATCTTGGCTGTGAATTTTGGGAACTATCATTCCAATATTTCTAGAGAGAACCTTGGATGGCATAAAAAACCAAATATAGAAAAAAATGACCATTTATCTACCTGAATGAAACATTCACCAATGAAAAGCTATCTTAGGATATTCAAGAACTGGTTTAACCAGTTTCCTGCAATTCTTGAATTATCTAGTAGTATAGAATTTGCACCATTGGATACCAAAGGATGATGATATTAGAAGAGGCTCCAGAACTGGGGAGACTTCCAATGAAGAAATGGCAAACTGACATCCTATGGTCAGCAAAAGACAGCTGGAAATGGCAATTGGATCCTGGATTTGGACCAAAAAAAATCTCTTAGAAGAAAGGAGAGTTCTTGTGATCAGCCCTATGCATTCTTGACAGTTCGGGGGTGGGTTGTGTGTGAATATAGAGCAGAAATTTATTTATTTTTTACAGGTGCTTGCAAACAGTTGGAAGTTGTGGGATTCCATGAAGCTCATAGCCATCAATGAAGCCTTCAAAGACTCAAGTTTCAACCTCTTCTGAATCACTTTGGATTTTACTTTTTGTTCTGCTCCTTTTTAAAGATAGAGGACCTTCAAGTTTGATCATATTTACTGTGTGAGCTTTCTTCAATCTTTTAAAAAAGAGTTTTAATTAGAAGTTTAAAACTTTGCAAAATATGTATATGTATATGTGTTGTATGTGTGTATGCAAAACATTACACTTCTAATTTAATAGTGTGTATATAATACATACAAAAGGGTATTTACAGTGTTGATTTTAGAAAATTTAAATAGATTAGGGGTCAGATGGACTTGAATTAGAAATGTCCTCATGGAAAACTTGTTATGCTTATATCTGGAACTGATGACTTTGAAAGTTGCTCACTAAAGAGTCCAGAAGAAAATAAATAAATCAGTAGACCTTATAATTGATGTTTGTGATTTAGGATTGGAATTCTTTTAAAGTTATCTGCTCTTATAGAAAAATTAGATGATCCAAGAGGAACAAATTCCACTGAATAAAATCAAAATTGATTTGAATGTGGATTTTAAAATGACACCCTATAAGAAGCTGATGGGAGAAGATGAATTATTACATTTACAAATGAAACCAATGGATTTAACAATTAAAAATGATACACAAATACCAAACTTGCAGAGTGATGTGGATAACCTCTTTCAATTGGATTTACAAAAATGACTTGTTGAAGTTGTCTGTGATTTCATAAGAAAAGACAGTGAGAATATGAACAGTGATTTGGAAGGAAAAGAGAAAAGAATATAAAATCTGTTTATTTGACTAGGGTTAAAATAAACTGGTTACTATTTTTGGTAATGTTTAATGAATTTTTATTGATCAGGAACAGATGATGTTGTTTCAAAAGTTTTGTTTCTTTGAAGAGAGGAGATGGAGAGTTTCTTTAAATAGAAGAGGGTATATAAATAAGTAATATAAACATAAAAGGAAAGATTCAAACTGCCTATATTAGACATTATTTATAACTGTTTTGTTATTTCAGATAACCATTAATGGGCATTTTCTCATTAAGAAGAAGGAGATATGAATCTTTAGATATTAACTTTCAGAAAATTGAGATATGAGGAAATGGTTAGTTATATTTTAAAAGATAGTGATAAATTGCTCATGTTATTTACATTTGATGGGAAAGAAGGGGGATGTTCCTTTTTTTCCCTTTACACTTTTTCTATTTTTTTTACATATTTATATACTATGTTGATGGTATTAGTTTTCATTTGTATAATCTTTAATAAAAATTATTAAAAAGCAAACAAAAAAAGGTGCCAAGAGTGAAACAAACAGTGTAATTATTTATATTGTCTCCATTAATTACTTACACCAATCAGGAACTTTTCCTGAATGTGCTATGGTGGGCCCCAATAGTGAGGATGGTCTCCAGAATTTGATTCACAAAGGGGTTTTGCTTTGATCGGACAAGTTTTATAGCCCTGCAGTCTGCAAATTCTCATTCTCCCACCACCCATTTCCTCTGTTTGGGTATCAGAAAGGAAAGTTTAGATATTAATGAGGATTAAGTGCCTACCAGGCATTGGACACTTGTTATGATAAAAGAGGGAAGTAATTATCTGATTGTGGTTAAAACTGGAAGTTTGCTACCACACAGCTTGCAGGAGTAAAGAGGAGGAACTAGCTTGTCTAAGCAGCCTCTCTTCCAGATGTTAATTGAAAAATGCAAGTCACTTACAGGACACAGACTTGGGCACAACCCACTAAATAATTCCTCACATTTCTTTTTATGCTGTTCAACACTGGCACACCCAATTGTGACTGCACTTGACAGAACTTCTGACTGGAGAGACCTTTTTGAGACCGGGGCACAATGTAACAATTGTGGATTACAGGACCAAAATGGGAGATGATACCAGAAGCTGATGAAAGTGGTACACAAGTGAATGGAGGTAGAATTGTCTGATTATTTTTCTTTCTTAAGATACGATTATTAAGGAAAACAAATTGATGCCGACTTTCTGCAGTTGAAGAAAGAGGGAGCTTTGAAGACTACCAGTTGTAACCAGAAGCTAAAAGGATATATTGATCCAGACACATTGCAGCAACTGGTAGTATAGCTGTATTCAATAGATGCAGGTAGTGTTGGATATGTCCATTCTGGAAATGCAGCCAAGTTTGTGGCACTCCAGTTTCTGGCCAGAAGCCATTCAGTGGTGCAATGAAGTAATTTTAATAGTATTATGGCAGAAAATGTTTTCTAGATCAGGACTGGTGAAGTTTACTGTCAGTATCACCATACTATCAGAGGCTGGATGACATCATTGAAGACCCCCTACCAAACCTCTATCCTCATATTTATTCTTAAAAAATACATATAAATACAAACTAAAATAACAAGTAAAAAACTTATTCCATAGCCGAATTGTTAAAACCATATAAATAAGGCTGTTATCTCCCTAATTCTGCAGATAAAAAAAGAGGCCTCCTTTTGGCCAGTGGTCATAGCCCAGAGCCAGTCCTCAGCCTCTGAACCTGAAGAACTGGGCCTCTGGTGGCTCAACAGATTAATGCAGTCTGTTATTAACAGCAGCTGCTTGCAATTACTGCAAGTTCAAGCCCCACCAGGCCCAAGGTTGACTCAGCCTTCCATCCTTTATAAGGTCGGTAAAATGAGGACCCAGATTGTTGGAGGCAATAAAAGTTGACTTTGTATATAATATACAAATGGATGAAGACTATTGCTTAACACAGTGTAAGCCACCCTGAGTCTTTGGAGAAGGGCGGGATATAAATTCAAATTAAAAAGAAAAAGAAGCTGCTGGAATGAGAGCCACAGGAATGGTAAACCAAGAATCACATGAAGCTGACCAAAAACGGACACTACCTGGACAGTTGGAGCAGTTAGATGTGAATGATATCCTATCAGCTCCCACACCCATTGAGTAGTGAGAAGAACAGAGATATCCTATGAACTACATTATGAATATTCAATGAAGATGATGTATGGATATTTATTCCTTCTCAAACAAGGCAGCAAATTTCTTGATTAGCAATAGCTGACTGAAGTCTGATTTAAGAGGTAGCCCTGATCCACATTCTTTTGATGGAAACAGTTGTTGATCTTGCATTTGTTGATCTTGGGTTCCACCTGTGAAATTCTGTTTGGAATGGCTAACCTGATCTTGGAATTTTGGACTGATTTTAAGCTATTCTATGCAGTTCAGTTATTCATGCAAGTGTCCGTCAAAATACTGTTTAGGTTTGTACATTCTGACCATTATTATCTCTTTGACCTTGAGTAAATTGTGAACTTTTAATTGGGCCACAGTATTCTGGACTTTATATTAACTTATAAAGTCATGATGGTGCAGTGGTTAGAATGCAGTACTGCAGGCTACTACTACTGACTGCTGACTGTCAGCAGTTTAGCAATTCGATTTTCATCAGGCAAGGTTGACTCAGCCTTCCATTCTTCCAGGTTTGGGTAAAATGAGTGTTGGGGGCAATATGCTGACTCTGTAAACTGTTTAGAAAGGGCTGTAGCAATAAGCGCTATTATTCATGTTTTTAGTTTATATATATTTTTTTTAAAGATTGTAAGCAACCGAAAGTTATTTTGAGGTAAGATGGGTGGTCTATAAATACTATAAACCAACTATCATAGCAATTGTCTATGGAGATTCTCAGTCACCCAGATCATGGTAGTCCCAAAAGTGCTTTTTCAAGAGGCAATGGGATTTTCTGGTTTTTCTTTGCAGTTTCGCTTCTCATCCAAGAGTGAAACGTCTTCAAAGAAAAACCAGAAAGTCCAGTTGCCTCTTGAAAAAGCACCTTGGGACAACCATAGCAATTGTGTGTGAGTCAGTGTTTGAAACAAGAAGCAGGACACAAGGCTAAAGCTAGTTGGATAGGGAACTTTACAGTTTGAAAACACCCCCCAGTTGCAACATTAGTTTCTTAACGTTGTTGCAACATTAGTTCCTCATCTTGTAGTGAACACTTTATGTTCTTTCAGGTGAAGGGAAGCTCTTCCCAGCCTTCTCCTGAAGAACTCACAGTGAAATCCTGGCTGATGTATCTTCCAAGTTGTTGGAAATGCCATGCTCTTTATTTTCTTCCAACCTCTGGGAAATCTTGATTTTGGGGCTAGTGGTGCATGAAAGGTCCTTTCACATAGCATGCCTTTCCCAGCTGCTTACCAACTGAGCCACTGAGAGTCTAGCAGCACATGCTGAAGCTGTTCAACATGGGATTTTCTTTGGTAAATATCGGGAAGAGTGAAAGGAATCTTCTGCTACAACTCTGGCTAAGGGCTGTTCCATTTAGCAGCTCTTCTCTTTGCAGGGGATTATGCTTTCATGCTTCCTAGGATGGAGATGCAATAAAAGATGTATATCTTGGTCATGTCCATTGGTAATTCCTTATTTATTGGATTTATTACTTAGATTTAAGAGAATTTTGCAAGGTGGTTACAGTTTAAAGATATTAATGCCCAAATGTGGAAGATATTAATTTATTTAGCAGCAGCAGTAGTAGAATCTGAATTTGCAAGAATTCCAAAATGCAATATTTAAAGCAGGGTTTGCCAATATTGACCACCAAGGGTCAATGGGATTATCCATTGTTCTTTTTATTATAGTTTGCACACAGCCAGATGTTTAGGCTGGCATTTTTATCTATGCCTATGTCTATGGAGCTCTTCCTGAGGACTTGAGATAGGCAGGTACTATTGTTTAATAATATTAAAGATATTGTTCCACAATGGAAAAGGCTGCTTTTTGCAATTGACTGATGGTAATTTTGTCAGTCCTGATAGTGTTCAAGTGGTGCTTCAGATTATTATTTGGTCTGCTATTAGTTAAACTGGTATTTACAATGCAGAACTGCAGGCTACTTCTGGCGCTTGGCAGCCCAATCCTCACTAGCTCAAGGTTGACTCAGCCTTCCATCTTTCCAAGCTCAGACCTAGATTGGGGGCAATATGCTGACTCTCAACTGTTTAGAGAGGGCTGTAAAGCACTGTGAAGCAGTATATAAGTCTGAGTGCTATTACTATTTATTAAATTATTGTCATATAATAAATATTTGGGAAATCAATGAACAACCTGAAATTTCATTACTAGGTCAGTGAGGTGAAGCATTTGGGGACCCCTGATTAAAACAATTGTTACATTAAAAGCAAATTTATTTATTTATTTATTTATTTAATCACATTTTTATACCGCCCTATCTCCCGAGGGACTCAGGGCGGTTTACAGCCTGATAAAAACACAAATATAAATACAAGATAAAACACCAATTAAAAAACTTATTAAATAAGGCCGAATATTAAAATTACGATTAAAATAATAAAACCCCGTTTTCTAGTCCAGTCCTGCGCAGATAAATAGATGTGTCTTAAGCTCGCGGCGAAAGGTTCGAAGGTAAGGTATTCCATAAGTGAAAGACACCACCAAGGAGGAGTCCATCTGCTCTGTACCCCATGTGCCTCATGGGTGGGGACCCTGAACAAGACACTTTCTAGAGGATTATATGAGAAGACCAGATTTGATTTTGGCAATGCAATTCCTGGTATTTATAAAGAGGTCTGGGCATATTATGCCTGAACAGCTGCAGAAAAAATGATTATGTATTCCTGGCAAGATACCTGGATACCAGATTCGAAAGACTTAACAAAATATGCCAACACTGCTTTTGAATTGGCTCTTGATCAATGCGAGGGAAAGGCCAGGCAGCATGATGATGATGTGTAGTCAAGGTTCAATTTATTGTTAAAACAATAGTTTTTATACAAAACAATTTTCTTGTCATCTCCTCCAGTTATGTTAGTTCTTGTCTAGAAGTTTGTGTTCATCATATTTCAACTGTATTCACAAAACATTTTTTTAAAAAATCTTTTACATTTCATTATTTTTCTTTAAACAACGAAATTGTTATTATTTCACCTGGTGGACTCTCCATTAAAAAGCCCCTCTACCCAGTCCACTGTCATGAAGCCTGAAAATTGCTACAGCTTCAATTAAAAATGGTTGATGCAGGAGGAGATGATCATGTTGTTGTTGTTGATGATGATGATGATTGCTAGGTGCTTTAGGCTGGTAGAGGCTCTTCAGCCCATACTATTGGGTTTTCTTAATCTCTTGTACGAACAGTTGGGAGAAGGCAAGCAGCACAAAATAAATTGCAGGCTCTCTATGCCACAGTTGTCCAGCCTCAGAGACTGCTTGGCATGCTATGAGCAACCCTGAATCCTCCAAGATAAGAAAGGCTTTGCCCAGCAGCAGGAGAACAGCTTGAGAGAAGCCTTCTTCCATAACACTGGCCTGAACTGACTAAAGGACACGCAATTTGCTTCTTTGAGGCAAAGCCATTAGATCACCTCAGGGCTAAAATCACTTATCACTTACTTCACAATGTGGAAAGCCAACCCTTCTTCAAGGGATGACTCCAGCTCATTCTTCTAAATAATAGTGTGCCTAATAGTTGTCTGATGGCTTTGCTGGAGCCGCTATAATTTTCTGGCTATTCCAGAGACATGTAAAAGCAATGGAGAAAATTTGTAATAACTAACATATGTGATGCTTAAAATTTGTGAACCCTTTTGAATTTTCAATGTTTCTGCAAAAATATGACATAAAAATGATACGTTCTCCACACAAACTCTAAAGTAGATAAAGTGAACCTCATTAAACAAGTGAATCAAAAACATATTTGTTTATTTATTGAGAAAAATGATCCAAAGCTACATATTTGTACATGACAAAGGTATGTGAGACTTCAAAATCATTGTTATCAGTTCTCACATGAACTTTTTGCTTCAGGTCTTTTTACAGCATTTCTATAGGATTAAGACCAGGACTTCGAGTTGCCCATTCCAAAATATTAACCTTCTGCTATTACCATTCTTTGGTCATATGACTTGTCTGCTTTGGATTTTTGTCCCTACAGTATTACATGCCTCATACTTGTGTGGCCTTGATTGGTACACCCACACCCTTAGGGAGGGTAACAGAAGGATTGAGATTTGATTGATGAAACCCAAACTTTTTGGAAATAAGTTTATAACTTTTTCCAGCCTGCTAAGCATCAACAGCTGATTTTTTTTTTGGGGGGGGGAAGATTGGAGGTCCCCAGAAATCTTGTTTTTGAGTCAGAATAACACACTTCCATATATCTAAAGTATGAAGATCAGCCGTTGATTGTGAATATCCCAAATTCTGTTTTTTAAATAAAGCAGGACTTCTCATCGTATCTGATTGATTGATTGAAAACCGATTCTTAATTTCCTCTTCAAATGCATTGACAATCTTGGAGAGTTCGCATACTTTTGTCAGTAAAAACTAAGAGTTTGGAATCATTTTCTTCAATAAATTAATGAATATAAAGTTTTTTATTCATTTTTTAAAAAAAATTCTATATCTGGTTTTAAGACTTGAGGAGAATAAATCACATTCTTGACTAAATTTATGCAGAAATATTGGACATTTAAAGGGATTCAGAAACATTTAAGCATCACCGTATATATTTGAGTTTGGTTTGATTTTCCTTGGGTTTTTGCTATTACCCGAGTGCTTCAATAATACCTACATAAAATACCCAATCCTACTCTTTTGAATCCCTCTGCCCCTTCTTGGGAAGCCAGTGAACATCCATCGCTGCTCTTATGGCTGAAATCAGAGATGAGAAATAAACAATTAGATCAAATTTACCAGTAAGTTTTTATTTCTAATATTCTAATTTTAAAAAGGACACTTAGTCACATTTGTCACTAAACAACAACAGTCAGGTTTTTAAAATCACTTCAGATAGACAATTTTGAATTAAAATGTAAATGTGTTCTTTTTTTCCTTTTTGTAAGAATACCCAGTATAATGTAGCCGTGCTAAGAAAAGGAAGACGCTTTTTGCATGACACATTGAACCACAAACGAGCCAACTGCATTTTAGTCCAATATGTCATGCAAAGTCAGACAGTGTGGCTAACATAGTTCAGTATGCAGTAAAAGACCAGCAACAGGTACGACCATATAGTCTAGCCTACAACCATGTTGTGCAGAGTCTGCTAATAGATTGAATTCAGCTCTTAGTGTGAGGATGAATGGCATAATTTTCCAGCAGAAATGTTTGGAGAGCTGAAAATCAACACAAGAAAGAAAAGTAATCCTAATTAAGGAAAGCTTGGGAAAGCAACTACAAGGGAGCTTGAGGACAAGAAATATATGTATAGGGTATACCAAAGGCCAGGCCCTATAGGCTAATTACAATGTTTTACAGGTAGATCTTGACTTACAACTGTTTGCTTAGCAATCATTCAAAGTTACAATGTCACTTAAAAAAGTGATTTACAACCAGTTTCCTATACTTAACAATTGTTGCAGCATCCCCAATTTGGGTACTGGGCAACTGGCACATAGTTACGACAGTTGCATTGAAGTACCTGGAGATATGCAATCACCATCTGCAATTTTTTTTGTCAGTTTCCAACAAACCAAGTCAATGGAGAAACTGGATTTGGTTAACAACCACAAGATTCACTTACAAATGCACTGATTTACTTAACCACCTTAAAAAAAAACGGTCATAAAATCAGGCATGATTCACTTAACAATTGCTTTGCTTAGTAATGGAAATTCTGGTCCCAATTGTGGCCGTAAGTTGAGAACTGCTTGTGTTAATTATTTTTCTAGAGAAAATGTTACTGGAATTAGGAATGTTCAAAGGTTATGTGTCACATGAATAGAAAAGGGTTTAGAAGAAATAACTCATTCAAGCATTTAACTTAATGTATGTAAGGCATCTATATGGGGGCCTGACTTTTGGTAGACTCTTGTATTATTTCTTTGCTTTCCTAAGTGCCATATAAAGCTACAATTACAGCTTTAGGAATTTGATTAGTTGGTAATCAATTCATAAATATTCTTTTAGGTGGCTTTGTTTTGCATGCAACTATTCAGTTGCCTTACAATGAGGACAGCCCAGCTGCATGTTCACTATCATTTAACCACTCAGACCCTCAAGCCCTTCTCTGGTGGAGGAGATAATCCTCAACTTAAAACAGTTCGTTTAGTGATAATTTACTAAGCAAATTACAACAGCCCTGAAAAAGATGACTTATGATGTTTATCATACTTATAATCATTGCAGCATCCCTACAGTCCTATGATCAAAAAGCCAGATGCTTGGCAAACTGACTCATATTTTTTATGGTTTGCAGCATGCCGGGGTCATGTGCTCACCTTTTGCAAACTTCTGACAAGCAAAGTCAATGGGGGAGCCAGATTCATTTAACATCCGTGTTACTAACTTAGCAACTGCAGTGATTCACTTAACTGTTGCAAGAAAGATCATAAAATGGGGCAAAGTTCACTTAACAGATGTCTTGCTTAGCAGGAGAAGTTTTGGACTCAATTATAGTCATGAGTCGAGGACTACCTGTAGTTGCCCCTGCCCTCTTCTCAACTGAATCGCCTTCACAGGGTTGTTGTGGGGTCGAACAGCAGACTGTATTATTGGATTTATTATAAAGCTCCCTGGCATGATTATGTTCTTTCCCAACAGATGCTTTTTATATGTGTTTTACCACTTCCGTTACAAATTTTTAAAAAGTAACATGAATAACAAATGTCTTTTGTATCCCAGAGTTATTGGAATTTGGCCAGCATACAAGTTAAAACAAAACAAAACAAAACAAAACAAAACACACAGGCTGGGCACTATAAGAGCTATCTCCCCACCCCAATTGTTTTTACAATTTTATACAAAAAAAAGGGGGTTGCTTTTACATCATCCAAGGAAGTCACCGTTTGCAGAATTCACTAAAGAAAGGAACTGCCTTTTTTTCTCTGGTTGACTTTTAGGAAAATAAGGAACAGGATTACAATAATGCCTCTCGGTCCAATGTTCCAATATTGCAAAAGGTCTAATTTTGGAAAGAAGAGGGGGCAGAGAACAAGCACATCCAAAAAGATCAATGTAACCATCAGTTGAAGGATGAAGAGAAATTGGAAAAGATGGGGACCAGAGAGGAAAGAGCACATTTGCCAGCACCACCAAGGAAAGGAGATCAAGGTCCCATCTGGAAGGGCGAGAGGCCAAAAGCACAGAGCAGATGGAGCCTGGTTGCGACAGCTGGTGGAGACGCGCTTTCATGTGTAAAGTTTGCTCCATAGAGACCTCAGTCTATGAGCTTCCAAGGCAGCCTTATGTTAACTGCCCGCCCTCTTCCCATGCTAGGAAACTCAAAGGAGTATGCCTGGCGCAGCTCTCGGGGGCTACTGCTTAATTAAAACAGGGGGCTTTTTAAACATTTTATAATGCAGGTCTTAGAAGTTCAGGGAAGCATCACCGGGAAGGAAAAGAAATGAGTTTCTGTAGCAATACAGTCCAACTATTCCTCTAATACCTTCACTATTAAAAGGCAAGATGAAAATGGTGGTAAAAAGTGTCACCCAATATAGAACAATATCACTGATTTCAAGCAATCATCTTTAGACTTTCCCACATTAGCTTATACTGTTAAAGGGATGAATGTTAGGCAAAATATCCTTAAGACTTGCCTTCCTTCAAGTACACTATTTATCATGAATAATAGTGCCTGCACTGCCTCTTTGTTGCTGCAGGTGGCAGCAGATAGGCAGCCTTGGCTGAAAACTGACCTCACAGGCCAGTATTTGGATAAGAGCCCTCTGATATCCCCCTGATTGTAAATCAGATTGGGAAGAGGGTTGGTTTGGTTTTAAATTAGAAAAATGGTAAAGTATTTCAATAAAGACAATGAAGTTGTCTATGTGATTATGAGGCACCAAGCTTCGCTGAAGGAAGATGTGATGACCTCTCTATGCTTCTTGTAACTTGCCTTTCTTTCAGATACAGAAAGTTGCTGTAAATAGTTGCTATTTACCAATATTAGGAAAGAAAACGTTCCCTGTGGTTTCATGATTAATGACCTTTAGAAAGTGATTTTTTTTTTTACATTATGAGCTTCATCAGCAAGTTCCAAATTCTCTTATCAATTCATCTTTTTAAAGAAGGATAGGCCAATTACTATCCATTTTTATGCCAAACAATCCAAGCACTAAATGAACATTTTTGGAACTAGCCACTGCCCAGTCAATTTTGCATACGCCATCATAAGAATCAATATATTACTTCGTCAAAAGAAAAAATCTATGACTCCTCTGTACTCTGTTCCAGTTCCCAAGTACAGAAACCAGAATCATGAGCAATCTATGATAATATGCAGAAAATCACAGCTCCCAAAAGTGCTCCTTAATTTTTGTGTCATGCCAGTTCAGTATTAAGTATTGGAAAATTATACCTAACTAAATGATGATTTCACCCTTTGTTTACAAAAATATCACATCATTTTTATTTGCAACACAAATCTGAAAGCAAATAAAGGGAGATGTGCAAGATGAAAATTGCTTGTGGCTCTTAAGTTCTCTCCGATTCTGATTCTATGCTCCCAGACCTGTTATCAGAAACTTCCACTTTAGCACAATAACATCCTCTCATAGAATATGAAATTGACATTCCCTGGCCAGGCATATTCTGCCAGCCTGCCCCTCACAATTTCCCCTTTCCACTGTCTCCTAGTTTTTGACTTTTTCCTGTTTTCCCTGACCTAATTCTGTATTTCAGTCCTGGACTAAAATGTTGAAACAAATATATTGGTTTGAGCATGGACCATCTAAAACCCAAGCATATTTTCAAATGTTGAAATATATTTTGGACATTTTGCGTACCCCTAGGATCCAGTGATCTGAATCAAATAATTTTAATAAGTTCTTAATATGCTAAAATTATATCAATTTTAATCATGTTAAAAAATTTTAAAAGCCAAATTTTAAAAGTTTTATTGAGATCTTAGCCATTTTTAAAAATGTATTTTGTAAAAAAAATTTGTGGGTGTTAGTCATAAGGGCAAAATTGTGTAATGGTGATCACTTTCTGGAAAGTTTGCTGATGTCTGGTTGTTTGAATATACACTGGGAAGTACCTGCTATTCCTAAGCAGGTGAACCTGAAAGGCATCCGAATGTTCAGGGCTACGAGGCAGCTGAACTTTCTGGTACCTCTATCCCCTTCAGTTTTAAATAAGCCAGGCTGAAGCTGAGCATATTCATCTAAGAAGAAAACTCTGCCCAAATAAATGCTAAAGCAGCGGTATCAAACTCAAGGCTCAGGGGCCAGATGTGGCTCACGGGGCCATCCTGGTCTACCCAGTGAAGAGATCCAGATCAGGCCAGATCAAGCCAGTGTAGCTTTGGCCCGGCTGCAAAGAGGAAAGAGGAAAGATCCAATGCAAAGAGGAAATACTGGGCCAATGTGATGTCGGCCCGGTCAACCCAATGTGAAAAGGAAACATGCCAGCAATTGGGGGAGTGGCATCAAGCTGGCCATGCCCGCCTAGTTGGCCACAGCCGCCCAGTCTCCCGAGGTCAGCCACAGGCATGATGCAGCCCTCAATAAAATTCAGTTTGATACTCCTTTGCTAAAGCATAACATTATTTGCTTGCTTTTCGCTTAGTGTGATATAGAAATTAATCTATTATGATTTATAAAGACATGATAGAGTGACTGTTCTATAAATCAGTTTTTGAATTACCAAGATAGCATTGTGTGGGAATGTCATATTGGATAGCTACCTCACTGTTTTCTGGAGGGATAGGGCTTCTCCATGAAGTAGTTTCAGTGCTCTATCTATCATAAGCTATGCTACCAAACTTATGGACACCTCTTGTTAGAAGACTCTCAGTGCTTAATTTTAATTTATCTGATTAAGTTTTGTTTTATAGTATGTATGTAGGGTTTTTATTGGTTTGATTGGGCCAATATACTCAAGTGGAGGTTCTTAGTGGATAAAACTGAGGACCCAGATTGTTGGGGGGGGCAATAAGTTGACTTTGTAAAAAATATACAAATAGAATGAGACTATTGCCTTATACATTGTAAGCCGCCCTGAGTCTTCGGAGAAGGGCGGGGTATAAATGTAAACAAAAAAAACCAAACAAACATGCTGTGTAAATGGAGAGACAAAGCTCAGCCCATCTGCTGGTATGTCAGCTACTACCAGAAACATGTACTGATAATAGCAATATAGTCTTAAATACCGTTTCACAGTGCTTTATAGCCCTCTTTAAGTGGTTTACAGAGTCACCATATTACCAACAATCTGGGTCTTCATTTTACCGACCTCGGAAGGATGGAAGGCTGAGTGAACCTTGAACCGGTGAGACTCGAACCACCAAATTGCTGGCAGTCAGAAAATAATGACTTATTTTTGGCCAATGACAAAGCCAAAAAGGTGGCTTCTTTGATCTAGATATAGAAAAAGAAGATTGATTGGTCTGTGATGATTGTTTTATCCTATGATTAATATTTATGGTTACTGTACTGTTAAACTGCTCTGAGTCTCAAAGATAGGCAATATACAACTATTGTACAAAATTAAAAAAAACTAAATACTGTAACACTTCCTCTTCCACCCAGGCACAAGAGATGGAAAGTAAATTTTTAAACATAAACATATAGGTTTTTGTCTTGTCCCTCCTTTTATTTCACATAAAACATTTTTCCTATGTCACCAAGAATTTCCTTTTGCCATCCATTAACTACATTTTTGATTCCTCAGTAGAAATGGAAAAGCTACTTCTTTGATTTTTAGTAAAATAAAGCTACCATTAAAAAAAATTAAACACATTTTGAATAAAAACAACCCCATTCCTATGCTGTCCCCTTTCCCCAAGCATTCATCCTGAGCCAAATTCCCAGTAGAGGGAAATAAGACAATAAGTTAATAGTTCCTTATGCTTAAAATTTTCAAGAGAAACACAAAAATCTTCTTAGTGTGATGTTTTCTTCGATGTTTTCCCAAATTTGGCATCTAGGCCAAGTCCTGCAGAAAAACAAATAGGAACATTAACTGTGGTTGAAAATGATGCTACAGGGCAAAGTGTTGGGTTGGGGATGACTTTGAGTAAAAGAGGATGAGTGAACAAGGCTTCTAACTTGGGATAATTTTGGAACACACCAAGCTACTCTAGCAGCTTAGAAGCAGATTTTCAGCTTACAAGAATGTCCCAGAAATGATGATGTAGTTTTAAAAGCATCTCACTTAATAGTTCTCTGTACAAGTAATTATTATCTGTGGGAGTACAGTATGAAGCAGATTTTAAATCTGCTGAGCTAAGACAGAATAATTGCTGAACCCTGGCACAACCACTGAAAGTATTGTTAGGGTGAAAAGGAGATGATGTGATAACAAGCAAAATACAACCACACAGTGTAACATATCTTAAAACAAATTGAAGGGGCAGAAGAAGCAAAACAGAATAGGTTAAAACCAGTTGGGAAAATATGATTTAGTTTAAAAATTGCAATTCTTTGACTATCAGCAACTTTATCTGAAGTGTTAGCTCAGATTTTCCCAACCTAGGCACTCTCTAGATGTTTAGATTTCAATCCCCAAAATTCTTCAGTCAAAATAATACTTAGAATTCTGGGAACTGAAGTTCACAGTTACATCAACCATTCTCAGGTGCTCCTAGCACCTGTGATTAAGCAAGAAAAAGTATTCTCTTTGGTCATGGTGTCTCACATAGAAATACTATCTTCAACTCTTCAGGCATTTGAGCATCAGCAAATTCTTTCTGCTTTTTTTTTAAATCACCAAGCTTTTCCAGCATATTAAATGGGATTTGCCTAATCTTCACTATAGTTGAACCAGTGAAGACTAGATTTGGTGAAGTATAGTTTGAGAGAAGAATGGCAATAGAAAAAAGTTTACATCACTGTAGGCGCTAAGTACGCTATAAACAGATTTAAGTTAAGTTAAACTAATAAAACCCCTACACTTAAGAGAAGCGAGAAGCCCAGTGAAATAACTGACCAGGTTTCTATTCTGCAGGAAATCATACATTGGAACTAAGGTTGACATTTCCCAAATAATAAAGACAAAAGAATCTGGACTCTTACCAAGGAATACCAGGATAGTTCCCATCCACTGTAAGTTACTGATAGGATTGGCAAACAGAATGACTGAAGCCAAAATGGTGAAGAACTTGCGAGTTGTGGTGACAATAGAACAGGTCAGAGGCCCAAAATAGACCACAGTCATGAAAATGAAAGTCTGCAATTTAAAAAAAAAAAAAAAAAAAGGGGGGGGGAGGCAAACATGCAGGGTTGTTCAGAAATATGTCCTGCATCACTTTGATCTTGTAGCCTCTCTGTAGAGACATCTTCCCATCAACTGGTTACTATAAGACACCTTTTTTTTTGTTATTGAGTTTACACAAGACTACTTGTAATTATGGGATGTTTGAAAGAGAAATTACAGACAATCTTGGAATATAAAATAATCCCCCCCTTTGTCCCTTAAATCAAAGAAATGAGGCAAAAGTCTAATAATCCTTTTCAAAAGCAGTGTCCTTTGTATTGTCCTCAACAAACCTAAAGAAAAACAAAAGCAGGGCCACTTCCCTTTTTTAGCACTAAAGGCGAAAGACAGAAGGAAAGCAGTACTTTAAATCTTCTGAATTGGTAATGCAACAAAAACATGCAACCTTGGAAACAGCATAGAAGGAAGAAGATAAAAAACAAAGAAAATCCATTTCAAGCAAAGAGACTGAGGTGAAATTTATAATGGTAATAGCACCACAGTAGGAAATTTATTATGTGATTGGAACTTTAAAAATTGTTTCAAATAATAAATAGCCTCTGGTATTTCTGGAAGGCTTGCTTTAATCATGTCTTTATTTCATATATCATTTTAAATGATTCTGGAATTAGAATGCTTTTAATTTTGTGTAAAAAATTTTTTTAGCCAAGCCTGAAAAGGAGAATTTGGGGACATAACCAAAGAAGGAATTAAAGTCATCCAAAGCCATCTAAAATTTGTGAGCCGATAATAAATCTTGGATTAAAGCAGATGATTCTGGATTGTTTTGGTTTACATAATTATCCTGCATTCTGATAGCAAGCAAAAAAAAAAATCATCCACTTTAAGGTTGGACAACTTGCATATGCACCATGTAATTAAGTTCCAGTGTTTTGTTAAACCAATATTTCTGATTTAATGTGACCAGTCTGAATACACCAAAATATATTTCACACAAGAAAATCTTATGAGGAGAACAGAGATACTTTTGGAAAGGATGACTGAAGTATTCCACCCTGATATAATCTCACAAATAAGCCATTGGGCAGGCGGTGGGGGGGAGGGGAGGGCTCAAGATACAGGTAGTCCTTGACTTACAACAATTTGTTTAGTGATTGTTCAAAGTTACAACAGCACTGAAAAAAGTGATTTATGGCTGTTTTTCACACTTACAACTGGTGCAGCATTTCCATGGTCACATAAACAAAACTGTTTGGCAACTGATTCATATTTATGATGATTTGCAGTGTCCTAGGGTCATGTGATCACCTTTGACGATCTTCTGACAAGCAAAGTCAATGGGGAAGCCAGATTCATTGAATAACCATGGCAGGAAAGGTCATAAAATGGGGCAAAATTCACTTAACAAGAAATTTGGGGCTTAATTGTTGCCATAACTTGAGGATTACCTGTACTTGAGAAATAGCTGGTAACATCTTCCTTGTAACATATTACTACATAGAACATACTGCATTTACACGCATGGTTCAGCATAATGTTGACAGTTAAAGCGCCACAATGGCTTAGCAGAAAAAAATAGTTGCTTACCTGACCTAAAGCACTGGTTAGGCCAAAGAGAAGGATATTATAGATGATGGTAGGATAACGCTCAGTGAAACTCAAGAATTCCCAAAGCTCACCTGTAAAGAAAATACCTAGGAAAAAGAAAATATTATGAGAAAATAGAACAGAATAATAAAACCTCTCCCTGTGTCTCAACCATCTGGTGACCAGTCCTATTTGGCTCCCAAACCATATTCTTTTTAACTGGACATGTTCTACACAAGCAGTGAAATTCAGGGTAATGCAACATTGCAAGGGGCAGATTCACCAATACATCCCAGCATGGCTTCCTTTTGGGCTAGATGGGAAAGTCAACTCTTAACTGCTCTCCTGAAACCCAGGATGGAACTAGTAGACCTCACTTTCTCAGGGGAAGTGATAAAAAAGGGCCATTTCCTAGGTGCTGTCAAAAGCCATTCTCAAATAGATGGGACCTGGAATGAGTTGATCCTATTTGATCTGATTCGTTAGGCAGATCGGTATGGGAGATGGTGAATGCACAGATGACCTTGCTGAAAACCCTACAGGGCCTTAAATATGTAATCAGCATCTTGGAAATTCCTGGAAACCAACTGGTAACCAACACAGCTGATGCAGTAAAAGGAAGAGAAAGGCCCTTTTCTTCTAAAACAGATTTCCTGGAGAAATGGGAAATCTGAAGTCTTCTGGATGGGATGACCAGATGCTCCTAATCATTTATAGCCAGCCAATATGCTAATGGCCAGTGATGACGGGAACTGCAGCTCACAAATTTTGAAGGTAGTAAGAGAGGGAGCATTTTATCAAGGATGTTCTCAAAAAATTGAAGAGCTTGATAATCTGATGCTAGAAAAGTTTGCTTTTACAGAACTGGACAGATTAGACCTTACATTCAGCTGTGCACACTTCTTGCAGATCCCCACCAAGGTCAGAAGGCACTGGGGCATTATTTCTGTATGTTCTTTAGTCAACTCAGAAGCTGACTGGTATCTTGCTTCCTGGACACTTTAAAGAGGACCAGCCGATCAGCACACAAACCCTTTTTACAGCTTCTGCTGAATTGCACTCCACACTATTTTTGTAAATGCCAGTTGATTGAAAAGAGGGGAACAATTGCTCTCCAAATTACTTTGGCTGCAAGGGCTGCTCCTTTTCATTAATTATCCAATCTTTTCTCCTAAGGTAGTCTCTCTGGAGAGGATCTAACCATCACGCACAAAAATAAAGGGTATGGCTTAACTCTTTGCAGTCAAAGGAAATCAGAACCATGTCTATATTCCTGGAACAAGGGAGACACCAAATGGAGGAACAAAGCATTACTGCCAACCTGCCTTGGGATTCCCACACACCCCAAACTGGCCAGGAACAGCTTTTGGGAGAGAGGGGGTTGCCGGGTGGCTGCTACAGGAGCAACAAAGCACCACTGCGTGCCCTTCTGGAGAAGAGCTATCACATTTCTGAAACAAGATAAGATTGGGTGAGGTATGAATTGTGATATTAAAGCAAAATAAGGGCACATGCAAGTTCTACTAGGCTAGCCATCACTATGAGGTTATTTTAAAGAAGCTTGCTGAATAATTGAGTATTATACAAGGCAATATTTATCCTAATCTAATTAACAGCAATCTATGTGTAGAAACAATTTTAATTAGGTGAATATACAGTACCATAAAACATTATATATGAAGATGGAAAGAGATACTGTCTACCAATTAGGCAACTGATGCTCCAAGCTTTATAACACAAGGATTCCCACAAGTCTCTAAAGTGTTGTACTTGATTTGATTCCTTATGTGTGCACACACACATACAGAAAGAGAGTAACGTAAGCAATTTTTCTTCTGCAGAATTACTGAATTCAAATCAGCGATATTTTTCTTCTGCTGAATCAAAATAATATTCTTACCAGCACCCAGGACCAAAGTGGACCATAGATTAACATTTAACATCATATGATTGGAACCAGTCTGGTAGTAAGCTCTCATATGGTCTTGAGACACCCCAGTTAAACCATCCAAAGTCAAAGACAGCAACTAAAATGATGAAGGGAAGAGAATCACAGTCTAATATTGATGAAGAAAAATACTACTGTTTTGAACAATATACACCCCTGCAACCTCACAGGAATGTGAAAATACTGTCCTTCAGATTCAGATATTAATAACATTTACAAATTCTATTCACTGAGTTCTGCTCAATTTAGTTTTGCCCCTTAACTGACCTGTAAGGATGGAATGTTGTCATTCTTAAAATTTCATCTTGTTGGAAAACATCCAGAATAATTTTGATGGTAAACTTACATTTATGTTTTAATAGGGATTGCTTTCAGGAAAATTAATATTTCTACTGATCATCTTTTCCTGAGTCGGAAATACTAACTTCCGCAAAGCCTAATGTTTGCAAATTTGCACATGAACCAATCCCATCCTACCAGTCACATAATATCAACAATAATAATTATTTTTTCTCCCTTTCCCTTTTTTCATTAAACTCATTATGGAAGTCTGACCTTTAGAAGCAAACAAATTATTATAAGCAGATGGCAGAGAAATACTAAATATAGATATCATACATTTAAAAACATTAAATTGCATTCTCCATATTTTTGACCAATTTTCCAGCAATGCCAAATCATTTTCCATGTTATAAATACCCTCTGAACTTCATTATATTACACACTTTGGCATCATGGGTAAAAAGACAAACCTTACCTAGCAATCCTTCTATTATTATATCACCAACCAACAGAGCAAACAGAACAGGACCTATGGCTGAGCCTTATGGTACACTACCTGTGACTTGTCTGTGTTCAGATATTGCCCCATTATGAATCAGACACTGGGATCTATTCCTGAGCCAACTTCCTATCCACTGAACCACCCAATGGTTAAGCCCTAGTTCGTACAACTTTTTAATGAGTTCATTATATGAAACTGCATCAAATGCTTTACTAAAATCCAGATAGGCTATGTCCACAGCACTACTTTCATCCAAAATAGTTGTGACGTGGGTAAAAAGTCAATCAGATTAGTTCGACATGACCTGCATTCAGTAAAGCTATGTTGCTTTTGGTTCATTGAGTTGTACACTTTTAAACATTCACAACTTGATGGAATATTGATATTCCTAGATAAAGAAGTATATATTTTGCTTGGCTACACCCACAGCAGCTTAAATCTACTAAAACATCAATAACTGGGTTTTTCTTACTTGGGAGATGGCCAAAAGAATCACTATCAATCCTCCCTATGTTTTTAGCCTTCCAGAGGACCTAAAATCTGCCTTTTCCCCAAGTATTAAGGTAGGATGCTGATTGAGCTGGGAGGCTGTTGGATCTGGTGCCTGGGGGGAGGTATTTCTATGTTTTTAATGAGCTGTTGTTAGCAGACTAGAATCATTATATGAAATAGGCAGCCATATAACTCCTGTAAATAACATAATTAAATAAATACATGTAATATTGGAAGGGCAAAAAAGGACCTGATTCACAGCAAGGATTTGAATTACCTTTCTTAAAAAAAAGGGGGGGAGCACTTTTTTGGGGGGGGGGGCGCTACAGAACTCATTCCCAGACTTTCTTTTTACTTTCTACAGGCCCCTGCCCCCCTTTTTGGTAGATTTTAAATCACACATTACTTATTAACTCTTATTTTGTTAGCAAGATGGAAGCCTGACTGATTGTTCCATGCAATAAAATATTTAAAAAGAAATATTTACAGTGCAGTAAGTCACTGGCAGCTTAATGAAATGTGCAAATAAAAATGTCAAGTGCCAAAGTAACCAAAGATTATGTCCTTGAGAGGCATTCCTCCCACTTCTCTACAAAACATAATTTAGCATCTGGCAATTTTCCTGATAGGTTTTGTTTTGTTTTGCTTTTTAAGAGTTTAGAACTTACCAACAGGAGTTCCCCATAACCGAAGACATGCTCATCCCCAACACTTCCTACATTTTTCGGCTTGTACATAAATAGGGCCACACCTGTGACAATCAGTAGGACGCATAAATATTTGGACAATGGATACTTCTTCTTCAGCACTGTCACCCCCAGGAGCATGACTAGAAAAGGAAAAGAAATGTTGGAATAAGTATACTCACAATAGTCCTGGTAAGAAATTGAATTAACTAATGATCACTGCATATTATCTTGCATATTGCAATCATATGAATAATTTCCCACTGGTCATTCTTAAGAATTATGTGGAGCCTTCAGTCCTGAACCTAAAGCTGCTAGGGTATCTCACCTCACTCAGGTAAACAGCTGGTACTTTCAGATCTGAACATGAAATGATCCAACCCTATTACCACATAGTATCAACAGCTACTGCCTTCCTTTCCCACATTTTTCCTACTCTTCCCCCTTCCCCAAACACCAGGTAAAACTATTGTGGAACTTTAGAAGCCAATAAAGCTACATTAAATAATCAGGTTCAATTGATGTGGGCAATATATCTCAAAAGTTCCCTGGCACGCATGGTTTTCAGTATAGGATCAGGGATTGCATACCTGGGATGGGTTTACAGGACTTTCCAAGGACCTATGAAAGTTAAAAAAAAAAGGAAAAAGAAAAAAAGAGATTCACTTGGCTATAATCTTCTACATCGCTGGCATTTGAAGAATGTAAAAAACTCCTGGGTGGAGGAAAACTAGTTGCTTAAGGTGCAGAAATTAATCATGTTTGAAGTAGAAGCCACACACCTTTATAAGCTGAATATTTCCTCTTTTCTTTATAAAGCAGGGATGAAATCCAGCAGGTTCTGACATGTTCTGGAGAACCGGTAGTGAAAATTTTGAAGTTTGAGAACCAGCAAATACCACCTCTGGCTGGCCCGAGTGGGGAGGGAATGGGGATTTTGCAGTATCCTTCCTCTGCCATGCCCACCAAGCCACGCCACGCCACATCTACCAAGCCACATCCACAGAACCGGTAGTAAAAAAATTTGGATTTCACCACTGTTATAAAGCCATTACTTTCTATGCTTATTTTAAAGCTGTGGTAGTTCTTTCTGAAGCTCTTCATTCCCACAGCTATTTTTTTCTTTGTTACCTCTTTACCTCCTACTCTTGTATACAAAAAATCACATCTGGCCGTGCTTTTTCTCAAACTTCAGCTCCTATAGGCAGTGTGTGTTCCGTTGGTCTTGGGGTGAACAACTTTACCATTATCTGAAACTGGTTCTTCTACATCTAACACGTATCTTTAAGGCAGATATTACAAAATATATATACAAATTTGCTTGATCAACCACTGAGTTGAAGAGTTGAAAAACATGTTCATACATCAAATCAAAGTCTGGTTCCTTTAACAATATTCAAGATGTTATTTATTGGGGTTCAGCAAAGGAGCGTAAACATTCTCTTCAACAAAACAAATCACGCTGGGAAGTCACGCTTACATTGCCTTACACAATGTAAGCCGCCCTGAGTCTTCGGAGAAGGGCGGGATATAAATGTAAAAAAAAAAAAAAGTGGGAATGGGAGAAAACTCCTTCATTTGTGCTATAATCTTCTGGCCTTGGAGATTCCCTCCAGATATACCAAAGGAGCCATCTGGCCCAGACCACTGTGCACTCCTAGAGGGTCCCATTGATAGCCTCTCATGAACAACCTGAAGGATATTCCACTGGCAGCAGATCTGCTCAGCTTGATAAGACCTTCGATCAGGACTGCAAGAAATGGCTAATGGGAGCTCCAGAGCAAACCAACATACATCTTTTTAATATTCTTAAGTGTTTTATTTTTGGGCTCCCAGGAGTGGTATGGTGAAATAAACACATTTCTGACAGAGCGGAGACAAGGACCGTGGAAATACCAATGAACCAGCAAGCTTTTTGGAACCTCTCAAGATAAAAATATAATGAAAAATAAATGGAAAAAGGCAAGATTTTTATTTAAGAAGGTTATAAATAAATTAAAAGTATAGACAGTTTTGGAACAGCTTTTATTATAAGATTTATTTTATTTATTATAAAATGTATTGGCTGTCCATCTTACGATAGAGTAATAGAATAATATTTTGGAAATTACATAATTTCTGAGAATTCAAATGTTTTTGTCTATCTTAAGTCAAAACAGAAACTTGAAACTTTATTTCAGGAACTGGATACTATAAATAATTAAAGATTCCACGCAGAAAATTAAAAAAAAGTATGATTTTTTCTTTTGGTTACTAAGAGGATCCACAAAATGACACAAAACTCTGTAACATTAGAAATATTTCAAGAAATTTTCAAGTGGGGCTGAACATTACAATACACTACAATATCAGAAAAACAATGATATCTGGTTTTATGGATAGACAATATCCAAAAGAAATATTTGAAATACTATAGAAATACCTTAACCAGAAATGCTGTTTTTTTAAAAAAGTATGGTTTATAAAATAGAGGAGACAGCTAAAGTAGAATTAAAAATGACAAGACAAGAGAATGATTCTGATGAGGACTTTTTACTGGATACTACAAAAGAAGCAGATTAATGTTTTGAAAATCAAAGTGGAAATACAAAATAAAATAGATTACAAGAGAGGAGGAGTGAACGTGAAATTATACATCATAAGCCAAGAGAATCCGCCTATTAAGGTTTTTTAAATTGGATGTAGAAAAGAAGCTAGTTAAAACTTTGAAAATCAAAATGAAAATACAAACGGCAAACCAAAATAATGACCTGGATAATGATTTTTTTTTTACTGGATTTAAAAAAAGGTTTGCTAAATCTAGAAGTCTCTGCCGTGGGAAAAAGAAAAATTACAGACACCTAATTCTGACATTTGAATGAATTAAAAATCAAGATTGTTAGGTAAACTAAAACATCTTTTTTTTATTATTCAAAAAGTTTTTATTAGTCAAAAAAAGGTTTATACAAATACATATCAGGTATGGTAAATTTTCATTTTTCTTATCTAAAATAAGAATTTCCTTAGGTTTCAAAATTTGGAAGAAGTGGACCAAGAAGACTTGAGAGATGTTGTGACTAAATTGTTGGGAGAATTTCTTGGGAGAGGTGTTGATTTCATGAATTGGGATGTGGATCGAGTTTATAGAGTTAATTCGCAATATGCACGCACGCATGCAGTTCCCAGAGAGGTTCATGTTAAATTTGTGAGAAGAGAGACGAGAGATGAAATTCTTAGAAAACATAGGAGTGGGGCACTGATTTACAGGGGCAGGGAGATAGCCATTCTGAGGCAGATTCCCAGACAGGTACGTGAAAAAAGAAAGAAATATTATTTTTGTCAAGCAAATTGTACCAGAAGGAGTGGGCTTCAGATGGCTGATGCCAGAGGATTGATGATTTTCCGGGAGGGCATTACGAAAAAAATCAGTACAATTGCGGAGGCTACGGCCTATGTGGAGGAACACAAAGCCCTCCTGGAATCAGATGACCCAGGAATTGAAGAAGGGGAGGTTATAGATCATGGGGCGGAAGCGGCTGCCGCTGTTGCGGCCCTGGAGTTGGGTCAGGCTGAACCCAGAGTTCTGAGATCCAAAACTAGGAAGTGATAAAGATATTTGGGATTGTGTTGGTTTTCCTTATTCTCTTTTGTACGATATTCTGTTTATTCTTGACCCTTCTTTATTACGTATTTAAAATTTGTAAACTTAGTTACTTCGTGTTACCTGCTTGCCATATGGCTGTTGTATGTGTTAAAAAATTTGAGTAAAATTCTTATTTTAGATAAGAAACATCTTTTTATAAAGCCGTGGTAACTCTTTATAGACTTTTTGCTGACACCAGAATTCAAAAGTTGATTATTTCAGCATTTTTCTATTGATTAGTGATGGGAAAGAAAGAAAGATAATTGTTTGTAAATCTATAGAGGGTGAAAGTTATCAACTTAGTTTTTATTTATGATGAATATTGGAAGATTGAAAGTCATTTCTTTATATATTTCTTTTTCTTTATTATATGCTTTCTCTTTATTTTTCTTTCTTTGGAATCCTTGGTGCTCTTGTGAGCTAAGTTGTTTGAAGATATTTCATTACCCAATTAGGTAATATCATCAATCCCTTCTTTCTGTGTACCTTTTATTCTATTTCTTTTGCTTTTTCTGAGTTTACTTTGTATTTACTTTTACTACTGTAATTAATTTTTTTTTTTAAAAAAACCCTTTTATTCTTGACTTCTGGTTCTGTAAGAATCCTTCTGGTTGGTGTTGCTGTTTTAAACTGACTACAATCATACCTCAATATTTGACTGTTTTGAAATTTGTTGAATTTGGTACTCAACACATTTTGACATGAAAATCTTGTCCTAGCACTCGTTGTTTGTTTGGTACTGGACGCACAAGTTGGAACTTGTTGCTGTCATCTGCCCCGTGACTCACTACCCTTTCCAGCCAAAACAAAGGATGATGTGTTAGTCACATGGTTTGTTGGATACTTGTAGTTTAATACATTGTGGTTTGTTTGATATGAATCCCACCTCCGGAACCAATTAATGATGAGTACTGAGGTACCACTATATATATATGCTTTAAATTACATTTATATATTAAGGAATTCTACACCACTCAGATTTGGAGACACTAGTCTACATACCATATAGCTAAGTAAATAAATCAACCTCTTAGTCTTAAAAATGAGGGGATTTTTGCTTAGCAAAGTGCTTTGAGGGAAGGTAAAATTCTGTTGAAGTAAAGAATCTCTTTGAGCCTTGACAAAACTGTACTCTGAAAATACTGAAATCAAATCTAGAATTTCTTCTTTCTCCTCCCAATACAAATTCTGAATAATCATAACAATATAATGCCATTTAATATAAGCAATATGGGGATTAATTATCTGGCTCTTTTCTACAATATTATATGATTTTAATACATGCTATAGTAAAATAAACTGCCAAACTCTTTATTAGCAAAAGGGAAGAGATATCCCATTTTCTATCTAATCTCCCACCGGCCATCAAGCACCCACACCTCCTCTCTGCTCTTTTTTATTCTTTGCTCTTTTTCACCTGAGTTGGGTAGTTGACAAACTGAAGTGCTGAGTTGCTGGACACCATTGCTCCTAGATATGAGAGAGAACAAGCTGCGTAGAGCCAATTCCGAGTCCGGTCCACCTTGACAGCATCAAAAAACTGGATCACTGGTAGGAAAAGTTTACATTAAACACAAATATGTTTAATCTAGGGACAGCAAAAGGTAAAAAAACTTCCTTCCTTCCAAGGCAGAATATTTGCAGCTCAATGCTGAGCTGCAGAGTTCTTGGTATTGCGTGCAGATGTTTCACTAGCCAATGAAATTGATATGATTATCTTTGGGTAATGAAACACCTGAAAGCAATCAAGCTGAGAGAGCACTAAGAACTCCATAATTTTCTGTTTTCAAGATCTTGTCTCAAGAAGGGGTGTGTGTGTGAGAAGATGATCTGTCCATAAAGTACTTTTATGTTGTTTGCCAAGTTAGCAACAATCTAACATTCATTCAAATAAAAATGAAATAAAACCAAAATTAAATGTAAGCCTTTGCCTGGCAAGAATTCTTCCAGCCAAAGAGAATACAAATCCTCGACTTATGGCCAATTACTTAAGACCATGCAAAATTACAATAGACCCGTCAAAAGTTAAGACTGTTACGCTACAGCACCACCAGTCATTTGCCCTTATGACTGACTGCAGAGACTCTCCAGGATGCCCTCTTGCTAAGTCACCTGCCCCACTGAGTCTCCAAAGGCACTAGGCCTGCTTGTTATCCCACTAGATTCCATATCCTCCTCCCCACTTTGTTCACCAATCATTCACTCACCTTTCAAAGATCTCCAAAGCTGAAGTAGTCAGGGCAGGGAAAAAGGGCACGCTGCTCCACTGTTGGGCCACATGGCTGTCTTTTACTGTATGTAGCTATAAACCACTTTGACCCTGCAACTCCTGCAGGTGCACAGTGTGATTGTGGAAGCATTGGCTTGGAAAATGACAGTCGCTTGTGGGATCCAAGTAACAGAGACGTTTGCTTTCCGAAGAAAAAATAAGCTCCTGTGTACAGGAAGGTCCATTTTGCTTCACTGGCGTTACCAAGTTGTTTGGGAGCCAAGCAGGGGTAAAATGCTACTGATCGGGCGAACCAGTAGTAAAAAAAACCCTACCAGTTTGTCTGAACCGGTATTGCCAATGATCTGCTGTGCCACACAATTTATATTCGCTAGAAAGCAGGAAATCCTGCTTTCTAGCAAGTCTAAATCGCACAGCAGAGCTGTTCTCTCCCTCGCTGTTCTACTTACCTTCAGATGGTTCTTTTTCCCATGCAAAGCACCCATTTGGTGTGCACTGTGCATGCATGCGCATGCAGTGTGCGTTTTGCATGCACTGCATGTACACAGTATGCATCTGGCATGCAGCGCACATGCACAGGCAGCAAACCAGTGGCAACTGTGCAGGATTTCACCACTGGATCCAAGTCTTCATTCACTAGCAAAGAAAGCTGCTTCCCCTCCCCATTGTGCACTGACATTGTGCATTGTGCATTATTGCTGGCTAGAAAGGGGAGCCAGTTGTCTTTACTGGTGAATTAAAGTTTGGATCCCAGAGTTCACTAATACAGGCAGAGCAGAACCTCTCCATTTAAGACAGTTTTTCTTTTCTTTGCAAAGCAAAGATCCTTATTGCTTGGATCCTATAAGTGGTTGTCATTTTCCAAGCTGGCCCTTCCATGATCAGGCTGTGCAGCTGCAAACTGCTTCATTGCTGCACTGCATGGGTTGCTGGTTCAAAGCAATTTATGGCTGCACTCAGAAAAAGACTGCCACTTATGGATTGTGTCATGTGGCCCAGCAATAGAGTGGCCTGTCCCCCTTCTCTACCCCAACCTCCTGAGCATTGGAAATCTGCAAAAGGTAAGTGTGTGATTCTAACAGGGGAAGGGACAGTAGGAGGGCCAAGCAGCTGTGGGAACTCCCAGGAATGGGAAGTGGGGCATGTGATATCTCGGGGGGGGGGAGCCTTGAGAGGTCTGAGGCCCTCCCAAAATCTCACCCAAAAACCCCATGTTCCACCTAACAACCTGCATGTTCGTTTAACAATTGTATCAGGAAAATCATAGTGAAGCGGTTCATTTAAAGGCTGTCACAACTTCCAACTACAATGGGCACATTCCATTATGGTTGTAACTCAAGGACTACTTGTATTATAACGTGTATTACATTTTTTTTCTCCTAGCATTCTTCAATGCTTTCTTTCCAGAAGATGTAAATAAGTTTGATGTTAGGAGCAGCCAGTAAAAAAATGAAAAAAGTGGGTGCTCTTCAGACCTCTAGACATTCTTCGTCTTATGATCACAATTTGGAGCTTCTGTTGCTAAGTGGAGCAACTCATTAAAGGAGTTACACCCAATTTTATGACTATTTTCACAAGGTTTTTAAGCGAATCACTGTGACTGTTAAGCAAATCCAATTTTGCCTATTGACTTTACTTCTAGGAGGCTGGCTGAGAAAATTTATCACCTGACTGGGAATGCTGTAGCTATGGTAAATAGATGCCAATTGCCAAGGGCCCAAATTTCCTCTTTGCCATACAAGGATGCTGTGACGGTCGTAAGCACAGGAACCAGTCATTTTTTTCAGCATCTTTCAGTGGTCATTAAATGAATGGCCATAAGTTGTGGACGACCTAAATTACGTGCTGTACAGCTGTTCTGAGTTCAAGAGGGTTGTTTTAGGCTCAGAACATCCTGTAAGGTTAAGCAAAAAACAATAGCAGAACATTTATAGTATAGAAAATTACGTTGTGTAGTAAGCAGTTCAACTCAAAATGATTAGCATATCTCTAATTGTAATGTGTGTGTAGAATATCTTGTTTTACCCTAATCTCTAACTACAATTAAGTAATTGGAGGAAAATTAAAAGGGACTAAGCCTCTTACCTGTGGCTATGTTTAAACACAAAGGAGGTAATCACATTTATTAACCTGTCTATTATGGTTACTTTTCAGTTCTATGTATCATGGAGATTCATAAAATTGGTTAGTTCAATAACCCTGGGTAAGCATATTAATGCAATTTTGGTAAGAAGGGTTGGGACACTCAAGAAAATGCCAAGCAGAAGAGATTTCTACACAACTCTCTACCTCCCCACCTGCTTTCTCTTTTCCAAGGTTATACAATATGCACCCATGTCTCTGCCAATTGCTATTTTCTACTCATTTTGTCTGCAACAGTGGAAGAAGGGGGACAATAAAAAGTAAAGGAATTTATAATAATATATTTGAAAGGTTTCATTTTTTTCTGATGAGGAATGTGAAGGAAAGGACAGTATGTTTTAAATAAGGAGAAAACAACTTTTTTTACTCTCTCCTGCCCAAATATAATGTGCTGCTTTCATTGGAATGGCAAATACAGGAGACTTAGCACATGTAACTTATTTTTCATACATTTTAACAAGACACAGAAGAAAAATATATTGCTATCTTTCATGTAGCTTTTCTTTAACAACACATAAGCAACAGCATGCTTCTTTTTATATTTTCCCATCTATTATGCTAATCATCAATGGATTTCAATAGACATAGCTAGAGAAGAGGGCCTTTTCTAAATGTGGAGGGTGGGGGGAATAAAGAAATTCCTTAGCATGGTTATCCCATTCTTCTCTTTCTAAGAAGAACCACCAGACAACAATGACTATTGCCACAATAAGCAGCAGAAAAGAGAGATTGAAGTTTATGCATGGATTTGAAATAGCCAGGCAAATCAAATCACAGCCAGCAGTGTCCTCTAGTGGGGAGGAGGATGGTTCTCAAAAAATAAAATAAAATAGTGGTATGATGTAACTTGTGTCCACCATCTTGTTTTTCCTGCCCTCCTTATAGATTTCAGTAGTTATAGTACATTCTTTCCACAAAAAGAAAAAAATCGTGTTTGGATTTGGAGTCTTATAACAGATTCCAGAATCAAGAGAATGCAAAACAGATGATTTGGTGATTTCTTTTTTTAATGTACTTACTCAGCTTAGCGAAAATGGCATTCATTACACACTGAATAAAGACTAAAGACAGAGCATATCTGAATTTCTCCTGCTTTGCTCCTTCTCCATATTTGCCTCTTGTACTGTATGGGGAAAAACACATAGGAGGAAGAATCAGTTGCTAAAGATGCCATATATATTAAGGCATCCACACTACTTTCATATATGAATTCAAAATTTGCAAGACTCAGAGAACATTGTCCGTCTACTTCCATCCCCGGGTTCCACCAATGAGTCACAGACAATTACAATCTTTTCTCTGGAAGTTACATTCACTAAAAGGAAACTCAGCACTAAGCAAATGCTCTTGTTGGACAACCTTTGTCCTTTCCTAAGAATATGCTAATTATTACTTTTATTATATTGATGGGAATCTTCCCAGCAGGACCACTAGATCAGGGGTCACCAACCTTTCAGACCTCGGGGACCACTAAATTCATAATTTTAAATCCTGCGGACCACTAATATGAATTTTTTAAAAAGATAAATAATATTTAGTGCAATATAAAAATGCACATAATTTTTCTACGGACCACCAAAATTTTCTCGTGGACCACTGGTTGGTGACCACTGCACTAAATAGCAGCTTTCTAACAAAAGAAATATATTGACAGATATAAGAAAGATCATATATCATCTGTTTAAGGTGAAGGAGGAAATAAAAAGAAATGATTTAAGATTAGAGAGAGAATCATATATTGGAAGAGCCAATATAAAATCTCAAACCTCCTACAAATTAATTAGAAAAATCAAAGTACTGGTACTTACCGATACTCACATTTTTCAGCACTTATTTTTCATACCATGAAATCGTAACTTATTTTTTATATTTTTAAAGTAAACAATTTTTTAAAAAAATGACTTGAGGTTAAACCCAATATGAAAAAAAAATGGAATTAAGTTCATTGAACACAAACATACCTAGAATTATTTTTAAAAAAAATTAGGACAGTGAAATTCTATGTGAAGTATGACCAACTAAGTTCAATTGTTATTGCTAAATAAGTACAGCAAGAACTATAGCTTAAGGATATATTAAAGATAATGTATCATTGTGTATTTATTTTAAACCATTAACCTTAATCATTTTACTGATCAATTAAATCTCTGCATGTAATACAGAAATAATAAACAAACATTACAAAATTATGAGTGTGTTTTTAAAGAAACAATTGACTGGAACATGCTTCGCTATAAAATACTGCACTAATCTCAGAAAGGTATGTGACCAAGCTAAAACTATTTCTTTAGTTTAAACTGGCCATCTGTAAACTCTAATAGATAGCTTAAAATCTCAGTGAGGCATTTAATACACATATACTGCCAATTCCACTTTGTAGGAAAATTTCTATGCTTTTAATAACCATGAAACTGACACAGTCTGTATAATTATGTTTTTGTCCACTATCCATCCATAAGCAATAGTAAAGCATAGTCGTCTATGGGATTTCTACCTGCTGCACAACTTGTACTATAGATTTAATTAGACTAGATCCATTAAATCAATTGGCTTAAATTTAGACAGATCGTATCTGGATTACTATAAATTCTGCCGCTAGGTGGCCATTCTGATTTTTTACAGTCTGGATATAGCACATTAAGCAATACGATCGTGGTAAATTTAAACTCCGAAGGTGAAACAGAGACTGTCAGAAAGAACGACAGCAGATTTCAAGAGAGGAATTGGGGAACCTGCAGGTTGTTATCTGGGTCACAATAACCAAGTGTTTTCTTAAGCAAGTAAGGAGCTTAGACGGAGCGATCAACATCTATTAGGAACGACAGCAATTGAGCAATTGGGAAGGGAGAGTTTTTCGGAGAGCGCAGTGAAATCTCCACCAGCCCAGAACCAAAAGCATCTCTGCCAGCCCCTCAAAGAAGAAAGCATTCTCAAGTGACTTACATTGTCTCTTGCAGGACCCCGTACCAGAAGTAACACACGAAGACACCCAGACAGCAGAGAGGCAACCGTAGCCTCTCGGAGAAAAACCAAATCCCTCCACCTCCTGACCCCCCAGTCGCCCCCATGGCCGACAGTGCAGTTGTTTCGGGTACAGACACTCTCAGTGGAGATAGCTCCACGCACTCATCACGCACCGGCAACGACGGTGGTGGAAAAGAGGGCCTCATAGAGACGGCTGCGCCGTGGACTAAAAAGGACCTTTCCAACTCCACGTGGAGGTATCTAATACGCTGCCTGACCAGCCTAACCTTGCTGAACAGAAACTGCCGGACGAAAAAAGGATTTCGGCATCCTTTTTTTCCTTTTCCCCGTGCAGCGCTAATTTGCTTTCCCGTGCTGGAAATGCGCCTCTACACGCCACGAAGTTATATAAGGGCTTAGAAGGAGCAGGGCGACTGTTTTGGACGTCATAAAACGTGCCTGCCGTGATTACCCGGCCGAGTCGAACTTCGTGTCATGTTTTCATTGCTGGTGGGAAGAGGTGGGAATGACGTTGCCGAGAGCAACGGTTGTTGGGGGCCGGACGGCGAAATAGACGGCAATGAAGCTGCCTGAAGGGCATTCGCTTTGTTGCTCTTTGTTGTTCTTGTGTAGCAGTTTATTTGCTTACATTTTATTTTATTTATTTGACTGACTGACATTGACTGATTGATTGATTGACTGACTGACTGACTGAACTGTCCATCTCCATCAAAGAGGAACTGTGGGTGGTGCATAATAAAATGTCAAAATATAATTTCAAAATTATTTTTTTGAGAGGGAGGCAAGAATAATTATGTTAAAAATCATTTGAAAGATCGAAAAGAGGGCTCTTGGGACACCAGTCAATCCCACGACTGTGTGACTTTTTAGGCAATGCCTCATCCCCAGAGAGGAGTGTTGCACAAGGTGGGGTGTAATGGCAGTTAAAGAATTCTGACTGATGAGGTCTGCAGCACACCTTACTTGCCTGACTGGTAATGGGACAAAAACGGTTCTGTTAGTAGCCTTGCCCCATGCCATGTGGGGCTTTATATATCGCAACACATTGAATTGGACCCAGAACCAAACTGGTACCAAATGCAAGTCCCGTAGTGGAGGTCTTACAAATGCCCTCTGGGCATTCAATATAGCTCACGTGGCTACATTCTATACAAGCCGAACATCTATTCCTTTCAAGAGTAGGTCCACATACATTGCACTGCAGTAGTCCAAATGGGAAATGACTAGGGCAGAGTGACTGAGCAGAGAACCTCCCTATCCAGAAAAGGATGTAACTGGCATACAAATAGTTGAGCAACAGCTCTAACAATGGCTGCCATCTGCTCTTCAAGCGAGAGCTGTGAGTTCAAGAGATCCCCCAGGTTGTCCACGGAGTCTGTTTGGGGTAATGCAACTCCATCCAAGACCAAAGATGATTGGTTCCTGGTTGTAGAGGACCACACCACACCAGGTCTTACCAGGGTTCAGTGAATCTTTCCTTTAATTAAATCCATTGATTCTTGCTCTGCTTTCAGTTTCAATGGAAGGAGAGAGTATTAGATATGTCCACTCCAAATTATTTGTAAAAATAATAAAGGCAGGCTTTAAAAATGTAATTTACATAAATAAATGGCCTATAAGAAATTCCTACAATGGAGTATCCCTTTTATTTCTTGCTCCTTTTAATTTTATCCAGATATTTTCAACAGGATATTGAGGGACTTTAATTTCTTCCGAGACATACGGCTTTAACAAAAAACCCTAAAACCCATTCCATCTTTTTGTTCTACTTCTTTTGTACAAATAATATATTATGAACATTGTGTTCCACTCATGATTCTGATCCCATTAAATTTCTGTAAAACTTAAGCCTCGTTTACTCAAAGTTAGGCTTTCTCCCGTTTGTTACCTATGCATTAGGGAACAGAGTACCATTCTTATTTGCAAATTCTTTGGTCTAAAAACAAAGTGGTTGGACTGGAGGCTACCAAAGGTCTAGCCCAGGGTGGGGGTGGGGGAGTTAAGTTACAAGGATGGCATATTGCATGGGCTGTAAGACCAACCACACAAACCATACCAATTTATCTTCTGGTAACTGGATGTTTTATGACTGGCCTTTTTATCATGGCAGCCAGTATGAATATACAGACATTTTCTGAGTGTAACCACAAATATTCTCAAAATTTTAAATTTACTTTATGATTCTTGATGAACGTATCTTTTCTTTTATGTACACTAAGAGCATATGCACCAAGGCAAATTCCTTATGTGTCCAATCAGATAATTGGTAGATTATACATCACCACTCAATCCATCAGTCAGTTCTCATTCAGTTTTGATAGCGCAATGTGAACTTTTAAGGCTATAAATAATACAACTTCTCCTTTTTTTAACATAGTGCAGTATAAACATACTTGATACTCAAAAATTTTATCATTCTTTTAATTGGTTTAAACACCAAGAATCTGCAAAAACCTTTCATTAAGCTTTTCATGGTGCATACAGTACATTAACATTTACAAAAACTTCAAAAGTAGCTGCAAAAATACTGTCTTCAAAAGAAAATATAGTTTCTCTTTCAATTTCATAAAACCCTCCTAGTACAATCGATAAACTTAAGAACCAAATATGACTTCCAAATACACTTTGCAATCAAGGCATCACCAGGTTTAAGGCCTTTCTACTGAAGGGATTGCTAGAGGTATAGGATGAAGATGTAGGTGAACTTAGGATCTTTGGAGTCTTCTTAAAATGAATATAAAGTTGAGTGGATTTTCCAATTCATGGGTTAAAAGGGTTGTAGTGTCAAAATGCAACTGTTGAGTTCAATTTATTATAATAAAAATAGCATATGTTAATTCCATTGGCAGCTGCATCCCTCAAGAATGGCTTGGGCTTCAATTTCATTCTGCCAAGTTCTTTGAAAAAAATAATTTCAGGAGGTCCACTTGGAAACTGCAAATAGGACATTCCTCCTTTGCTGTTCCTTCTTATGAAGGAACTCAAAATCTTTATGACACACCTTGAATCATTTACTTATTCAACTATCTGGTGCGGCATAATCATTAGGAAAGAAAATACTTAAAAGCATTTAGCTGATTGTATTCCAGTGATGCAAGTGCCATACAGTGCAGAGCAGGATATGAAAAGAATCTTAACAGGGTATTGCAGACTTGAGACCCCATGAAACACTAATCTGCTCAATTTTTATCCAGTGACATCAACTGTTCAATCAGCATACACAAGTTCTGGCATCTTATATTCATTATATACTCTATTCTGTAGAAACCTTGAGAAACATCTCTAGGAACATTTAAACACCATCAATGAGCTCCTGCCTCACACAGCAAGCAGAGAGAAAGACAATCCTTGTAATTAATTGTCTTATGTATTCCAAAAGAGAAGATGCTATCTTTCTCTTTGGATACCAGAGTAGCAGAAAGAGACTGACAGAGATGCTTAAGGAAAGGAAGTGCTCCTTGAAAGGAGTCCAATAGCAATCTTTACTTTAAGGCTGTTGCTGGGATCACTCAGTTTCCCAGTATCAAGGCACTTTTTTTCTACAGGCCTTGGAAGGACCATGAATTTATTTTGCCTCTACTCCACTCCCTCTTCTTCAGACGGCTACAGAACTATGCAAGAGGGCAGGGTCTTCAGGTTGGTGCCGTTTCCAGGACTCCAAATCTAATGAAGGAGATTTTGGATTTTCACTGAAGTTGTCTCTCCTCAAGTCTTTCTGTAAAATGAGGATGGGGACAGTGGTAGAGGCCTGGCAAGGAGAAAATGTGCCTGGGGACTTTGGGCTGGGAGAGGAAGAGAAGTCTCTGTACGGGGTATTTACTTTGGGAATAAGAGGTTTCACCAGACTAAACTGGCAGAAGGCAGAGCCTGTTGGTTTGAAGTAGACTTTGCTCTTATCAGGACAAGAAGGCAGGACAGGCTGATCAGGCCTAAAAAGAAAAATCAGAATTAGAAGGTATCTAAGAATTAATGCTAACAAGTATTTTAGACTTTGATAGGTTATAGGATGACAGCACAATGAATAAGCGTTTTTAAAAATAGACATGGACTGTGTCTTTCAGGATTTTGCACTTTACAGCAAAAATGGGGGAGATGCTCACCAAGAGCTTGACACAACAAACATGCTGCTTTGTACAAAAAACATTACTGGATTTAGAAGTTTTCAGTTTACAATGCACAAATTCTTTATTACAGTGTCATAAACCCACTAATGTGCACAGTAGTTCATCCAAGAGACACTATGATTGCCAAGAAAGAAATACAATGCAAGTATTGAAGCATCTAATTACTTTTCAACCCTAAATATTATCCATCCCAAATCAATTTTGTATCACTGAACTGCTTTGGCAACGAAACAAAAATAGATGGATTGCATTCATACATTTGAAACTCTCCTCTAACCTTGTCTCAGAATAAATTCAATCCACATCACAAATGGGTTAGAATATATTTTGTTGATGGGCTAGAACAGAAAAGATTCTAGATGATTAAAAAAAAATTATGTTAGAAATCTGATAACACCCACATTTTGTTTTTTATTATTGTTCGCTTTGCACTTGAAATATGTAGCATAGCAATAAATATATTTAGCAGAATAGGTATCATCAGTTTCAGAGCAGGAGTGGAGAGAACAAGATTACCTTGAATCAATCCTGATCTTAAGATCAGTTCGTCTTTCAAGATTTCTATAAGACATGGGCAGATTGTAAAACAATTTCTTTGAAAGACATTTAGTATAAAGATGACAAATACTTATCTTTCAGTGCTTTGTGGAGTTGTTTGCACGCCACCCAGATTAGAATTGGTACTTACTTTTATCATAATTTTATCAGCATTATATGGAAGGCAGTTCTGAACTTGAAGCTCAATTTTTTGCTCTATCATCTGTAGCAGGGGTGAAATCTAAAAATTTTCCCTACCGGTTCTGTGGGTGTGGCTTAATTGTGGGCATGGCTTGGTGGTCAGATGACTGGATGGGCGTGGTCAATAACAATAAATAATAAAAATAATAAACAAAGTATACAAAACAATAAGAGGTACCAAAAACCAACTTTCACACTTTACACATACACAACACAACACAACTGACTCACACACACTGTAAAAGCAGCTGCACTTCACCCAAAATGGCCCCTGCAACAAGCAGGAACCTTACATAGTCACAAAAAGCTCAAAAACCAACTTTCACACTTTACACACACACAACACAACACAACACGACTCACACGCAATGTAAAAACAGCTGCACTTCACCCAAAATGGCCCCTGCAACAAGCAGGAGCCTCATACAGCCACAAAAAGCTCAAAAATCAACTTTCATACTTTACATACACACAACACAACCGACTCACACACACACACACACACACACACACACACACACACACAAATGCCACATACAGCTTTGTGAGATTTTGTGTGTTTGTGTAGTTAAGAGTGCAACACTACAAAAAAACATCGAATCTCAGAAAGCTGCACATATATTTTATTTTATTATTTTATTTATATTTTTTAGATCAGGGGTCTCCAACCTTAGTAACTTTAAGGTTTGTGGACTTCAATTCACAGAGTTCCTCAGCCAGTAAAGCAGGCAGAATGAGTTGTACACTGAGGAGATGGATTGCAGGCAGGCAGGCAGGCAGGCAGATTCAGTTGTTAGCTGATGCAACTGATGTAAAGCATGGCTTTGCCAGCCCGAAAGGAGCAGTAATTAGGTAAGTGCTTCCTAGCAGCCCAGAACCTCTTAAAAGGAGGTTTTCTACAAGCTCTTTGGCTGAAGAGCTTGTAGAAAACATGTTTTTTAAGGTTCTGGTGATGAGGAACTCAACTGGGATCGCCAGAGGAGCCTTTAAAAACCATTTTTTTACAACCTCTTCGTCCGAAGAGGTTGTTAAAAAACAGAGATTAAAAGGTTCTGACGATCTCAGCTGAGCAGCGGGAGCATCCAAGGCTTTTTTAAAAAAAACTTTTAAAGGCATGTTTTTGGCTGAAGAAAAACTGCTTTTAAAGGTAAAAAAACAACCACCCTCGGATGATCAGCAGAGGCAGGGGGCGGTGCCAGGGATTTTTGCTACCGGTTCTCCAATCCACCCGCTGCCATTGCTACCAAATCAGGCGAGCCAGTCCGAACCAGGAGCATTTTACCCCTGATCTGTAGTTACAAACAGTAAAGGTGACCTCTTACTTACACTACTTCCTCAGAAGCATGGATTTTTTCACAACCCTCTGGAGGCTCTCGCTTGAATACATAGGTGTGGTTGGGACGAGGAGTCAAAGCAAAAGAAAGGACTGGAGAAGTGATGCCATTTTCTGAAAGAGGAAAATTAAGGAAGAGAACCCATTCAGTCAAATAAATGTGGAAGGAATGAAAGCTCAGTTAATATGCTACCTTTACCATATACCAGCAGGATTTCTGTTCCTCAGATAGAACTATATACAAGTAGAGTTATATATCTTTTTTTTTATTGAAAAAGTTTTACAATATTTTAACAAATATCCCCCCCCTCCTTTTCCCCCTTCCAGAATTCATCCCTCAAGATGCTGAATGTCGAAGACCATTTAAAACAACAAGCCAATAAGCCACCTCCCTTCAATTTTTTAAAGCTCTGAACAACAACAGACTGCTACTAACCTAACCAACTTACCTCTACCTTTGTTCTCCGATACTAGCTTGGCTAAAAACCCGGGCAAATCTTCATCAGTAATCATCCGGGTAGGAGAATGTGAGGTTTGTCGAAGGTCATCTGAAGGGGATGGAGAAAGAGAAAGGCTGCTCCAGGGGTTACAGTTGTTTTCCAGTCGTGGCAACAAGGAATCTTCAGTATTTCTTTGGAAAGGAAGTGGAGCTCTGTGCCCATCTGGGACCTCCAAGATCTAAAAGAAAGCACACCCTCTAAGCACAAAGAAGCAGGCAGGAATGACAGAGTCATGGGGAGACACAGACAACATTTTAAAATATGTAAAGCATTTTATCCCTCTTTTTCCAAAAACATCCCTCTAGCAATTTATATAACATAAATATTGGCAAAAGTATAGCCTACAGGCAGGCTTACAGTTACCAATAAAAATTATTTAGGGAGAAGAGAAACTAAATGAAGCTAGCTTCTGTTCCTCTACTATAACTTGATGGAATATAGATATGATTCAAAAATAATGGTATGAAGGGCAGAGAGCTAGAAAACTCAAAGGAGTAACAATAATTTCCCCCACATAAATCATATCCCATAGATAGGACTATCCATAATTTAGATTACATGGCAATAATAGATTTGGGTGCAAGGCAAAGAATAAGGCGCAGTGATACCATGATGAAATTTGACTAAAATGTGATATGCTTTTATAAGTGAGCAATATCTAAAGCATTCTAATTCAACTTTGTGAAAAAGGCAGCATAAGGTAAAAGAACACATTTATCAATCCTCAATCAGGGTGACCTAGGTCAATATTTGCTATCAGTACTGGACACAACATTTGAAAAGAGTCAATGATAAGGACAAAATGCCCTGCAGGTGTATGTGAAAAAACTATCCTACTTTTCCCTCCCCCCCAACCCCCCTTTACTAAGAAATCATTGGAGACTTATTTTTTTTTCTCATAGGTACACTGTTATAAGTTCTATTGCAAAACCTCCTTGCTTTAGGGGTATTTATGTGTATCTTTGGAACCCTTTTGTTTTGCTGTCCCCAATAAAAGCCCTTGGAGAATTCAATTTTTTTTAAAAAAAAATTTCATTCAATATCAGCAACTTTCAGATATGTGAACTTCAATCCTAAAATCTCCTCCCTCCCAGCATTGCCATTGTTAAAAAATCTAGGAGTTGAAGTTTACCTATTTTATAGTTGCTGAAATTAGCAAACACTGCTGTAATATAATGTAATTAAATAGAATGCAGGGAAGACATTGGTTGGTTAGCATAGGAACATACTATCTTCTATTAAGAAACTAATAATGGGGTTTAGAACAGGTATATCTAATTCTCTAATTACATATACCTTGAAAATATAAGCCTAGAACCTTAAAATTATTTTTAACTTTGTCTCCCAATCAGGGGCAAATATTCTCAGGCTGAGATTCAGGTTGGAGTCTCTTTCAGACCGAGGTTTCAACCCATTCCCTCAAAATTCCTTTCTCCCTGCTGGGCTACACAGTGAGATGGCCACAGTTGCTATTTTTTAACTGGCAGTTCTACCCCAGAATCATCACAATCTCCTGCAAAGCAAAACGTAATTTGTCCTCAAAAGTGGACTTTACACATTTGCTCTGTCTGATGGTCTGTGAAGTGCAGTTAAGTGTACATCTCTATGAAATATATAGTACTTCATGGCCAGAAGAAACTTTGATAGCCAGAATTTCCCTTCCTCATTATGCAAATTTCAAAGTAGAGAATCCAAATCATGCATGGAAAAGCATGCGGTAGTTTTTGGATAAGAGGAGCTTGGTAATTAAAACTGGCAGTGAAAACTGTGTAAACATCCTGCAAAAAATTGACATGTTCTGAGTTCCAGATAAGGTGACTCTCATATCTCACCCCACCAGCCATAACTCACTCTGACGAACTCGTCTCCTTGCTCCTTTACAAATATCTCTTCCAATTCCTGATTGATACTCTCAGAACTGTTGTGCAAAGAAGATCTGCTCAAGGCTGGAAAAGATGCAAATGGGGAACCCTACAAACAAGGACATGCAGTGTTGTATCAAGAAGCCACTAACACCTTGGTGCAAGCATAGAATATTCTCCAAGATGGATGGATAGTACATAATTTAGTGGACTAACACCCCCCCACCTGTTATGAACATACGAAGCACTTTAAAATTTGGGAATTACTCCACTGATCCCCAATAGTCTGACAGCTGCTCTTATTTCATGATTTATGGACTACACTTGCCAATGTCATTCCAATTTTTTGAATTTTCACAACACGCTGAATTATTATTTACCTGCAGGGATCACATATAGCTAAGCTAATATATAGTTGACTTTGTGTGGGGCTTTTGGTTTCATTAAAATATAGGCAATGGTTCTTACAGATGTTGCTCCATTCAGCCTAGGACATCTGCGTATCAATAAGATTCTTACGCTGAGCAATATACCTTTTTCCTCTAATTGTAAATGAAAATGGTAATTGGAAGACAACTGGGAAATGACTGGTAAAGATATGGCTGATATAAACTGATGTGTCTAGTTTGGGAGTCGGCAGCTGTGGCTCCAGAGTTGCATGTGGCTCTTTCATCCCTCTGCAGTGGCTCCCTGTTGCGGCAGAGGGATGAAAGAGCTGTCACCCTGTCACGACAATGGCGATGGCCGTAGCCTTAGTGCGGGAGCGAAGTGGCCCTGCACTTGCCTTCATCATGATACCTTTGCTGTTGCTGCCTCCATGGCCTGCTTGCTGCTCTCACAGCATGTTGTGCAGCAGCGCGCTTCACAATGGGGGAAACTGGATCCCCTCCTCCTGGAGCCCATTATGATACGGAGCCCCAATGCAACCCTGAAGCGGCGGCGGGTCACTCTTGCCTCCCGGATGTCAGTTGCTTTTCGTGCAGAGCTGCCGGTGTTGTGATGCCCCACCTCCCAGCTGGTCTTTGGCTCTCCACAGACCAGCTGATCATCTGCACGCTGCTTCTGGGCTCGGTCTCCGGTGTCAGATTCCCACCAACCAGCACCAGTTCAGGGGTTCTTCCCCCTCCCCCCCCCCGCAGAGAGAGAGAGGGGGGAGGGAGGGAAAGAGAGAGACAGAGAGAGAGAAAGAAAAAGAGAGAGGGAGGGAAAGAGATTCAGAGAGGGAGGGAAAGAGAGAGGGAGGGAGGGAAAGAGGAAGAGGGAGAGAGATGCTTTGTATTTTAAAAGTCCTGAAAGTAGTTTTGCCATTTTGCTTATCAGCTTATTGAGAGAAAGAGAGGGGAGGGAGAGAGAGGGAGGGAAAGGGAAACAGAAAGAAAGAAAAAGAGAGAGAGAGAGAGAGACACAACATTTTTACAGAACTATAGATACGTTGAGGCCTTTGAGGAGAGTGGCCAGGAGGCAAGGCCAGGTGTGGCAAGAAGTGGCTGGGAGAGAAGGGAAGGGGTTAGGAGGGGCTGGGCATTTAACAGCCGGTTCTCTATCCTAGGCATGGCTGGGGGTGGGTGGGTCATGTGACTGGGTGGGAGTGAGTGATGTCAAGTTGGCCACGTCCACCCAGGTTTTGTGGTTCCTGATGTTTTCTTTTCCGTGGGAAAGGGGTCCAAATGGCTCTTTGAATGTTTAAGGTTGCAGAGCCCTGGTCTAGTTCATGCTGCATCTTAACTATGAATTCTAATGGATCTTTTAAAAAGTAATGCACAACTTCAAAATACAATGCCAATATAGTAATAGACACACAAAAATACCCATTTCCTTATATTATGCCTTAAGTTGAAGGAAAATAATTGCTCCAGCTTCCCTATACAAGCCATTGAGAATTGAATCCTTTACTTGAGAAAAAAAAATTCTCAATAAAACTTTCTTTCCCTCAGTCCAAGATATTTTCTGTTTCCTGCCATTTTCTAATTTTAAAGAAAAGATACAAAAAAGAAGATGATACCTTGGTTGATGGGAGCATGCTATGCTTGCCTTGAGTGGAAAAATTCTGGTCTTTCTCTTTACTATTCCAAACAGCAAGCTTTGTTCGCTGGAGCTGTTGCTTCAGTTTAGCAATCTAGAGAATGAAAAGTTACTAGCCTTAAGTAGAGTAATGGATGAGGTTTGTTTTAAATTTATTTTTATCCCACCTATATTATTTTTATAAGTAATTCAATGTTGCAGACAAACCTAATACTCCTTCTTTATCCCATTTCCCCCTTAATAATAACCTTGTAAGTTGAGTTGGGCTGAGACAGAGAAACTGGCCCAAAGTCACCCAGCCAACTTTCATGTCTAAAGCAGGACTAGAACTCACAGACTCCCAGTTTCTAGTTTGGTGTCTTAATCAATAGACCAAACAAATTAATAAACTGAGATGCAGTCCCCAAAAGATAGATGTATTGATGGTGGGCAATTCATCTGTTCATTTAAATAGTGTCCAGGCAGTTCTAGAGGATTGCAGTCTCTCTGATCAATTGCAGAAAGATCAGGTACAGACATTTCCAGACTTGCTAGTTTTACTCAGCTCCATCATTACTATCTCAGGAATTCTTACTTCTTTGTGAAATGCTACTGATTTATTATAATTTAAAGTATTTTTTTAAAAAAATTATTATGTATTTGGTTTTTGTAAGGCCTTGAAAACTATGGTAGACAAAAACAAGTATCACAGTATTTGTTAGGTAATAGACAAACAAAAAGATATATATACGCAAATAAGGTTATCAGAGCATAGGAAATCTAATGTTTTAATTTTTTTAAACTTGCAAACAAATTCCATCTCTGAATCTTTGTTCCAACGGGTCATCAGTTCTGATTTTTTGTTATATTTTCTTTTAAAGAGTGACCATAAAGTGCATTTGTGCACTTCCACAATTAGCTTAACATTGCGTGTGAACAGAATATATGATTTTTAAAATAAAATAAAAAATAAAATAAACCTACCTGCACTAAACCTACCTGCAGAGTAACCATTCTTGTTTTCCAGAAAAGAATAGAAAATAATGCTGCTAAAACAAGAAGTACTCTGGCAATTTAATCCCTTTTGCACATTACATAGTGGTAAGATAAATGGCACTTGACATACCAAGTGATCATCTTACCTCTCTACGATGATCCATATTATTCCATGAGGCAGATCGCTTACGATCTGCAACTTTTCCCACCTCTGACTCATGCCAAGATACTGGAGTCTGTAAAGAGGGAGGAAGGGACGAGCTATCAATATCGGATCAACATTTCCAATGTGGCAATCTTCTTCCTAAGAGTTATTCTGAAAGAATACTGATAGTGAAATTATTCTAAAAGTACAGAATAAAAAATATGAATCTCTTCTCTGTACAGAAAAAAAGCTCAAATTAAAGATTTCATAACTTTTACTTCAAGAAAATAATCCTAGAACTGATTTTAGGGAAGACAATTTTTTGAAGCACTGATATCCAGAAAGAACTGGTTCCATCAGCACTTTATGCCTTGAGTGTTTTAAAATTATGTCTTATTGCACACCTTAGCAAAAAGGCTGGATATTTCATGCTCTCTCAGATATGTGGATTTCAACTCCAGCCAGCATGTTAGGATATTCTAGTCATATCAGTTAGGAATTCTGGAACTGGTCCTAGCATATCTAAAGAGTACTAAGATTGAGAAAAGCTACACTAAATAAACAACACTTTATGTATATTAGCCCAAATATATTTCACATCCCATTCAATTTTTGCATACTTTGTGATAGGTAGTCACTCTTGGACCCAGAGATGAAAGATTACATGGAGTAAGAAAGCTCACATAAGCTCAGGCCTCCGTGGCAATCTCAATGTAAGGACAGCCTTCCTCTTTGGGATCTTGGTTGGAAAATCATGAACTCCAAAACACTTGGAGACACCCAGACTGAGGATGGCTGATATAAGAAGAACATTGTTTGAAGTACTCACTGCACTGAAGGGTGACAGTGACACTGGCAATTATTATTCATTATCACTAATTATCAGCAGGACTTCTGTAACAAAATATACACTCCATTCCATTAAGCGGGTTTGCCCTTTGCTGCAACTGATGTCAAGTAGTTTGCCATGCAATTACGCTAACAGGTACATTCAGTGCTGAATGTTGGATTGCACAGAAGTGAAGGTAATTATAATATTGAAAAGTCAGAGTACTTCCAGGTAAAGTACTTGCCAGCTTAGGCATTCTATTTTCCCCATTTCCAACATAAACTAAGGGACAAACGTTCTACCAACAGTATAGGAAATTGAACTGAGGGAAAAACATTTGTATTTCCTTGTTTCTAAGTATATATTACCCATCACAATTAAGTATCAAGATTTTTTCTACATCTTTTGGTTCACTTCACCCTGATCCCCTAATTTCACAACTACCAGAAGTAATTTTAGGAGGATTCATTTTGTACCCCAAGTTTCTACTAGACAAGCTGCCAAAAGATCATAAGGGCCCCATCCAGCACACAAAATTGATCTTCAACAGAGTACTTGTTATAAAATAGAAGGCTAGCAGCTACGTCTTTAAACAGCTATGCTGAAGAACCTTGGAGAGACAATGGATGGCACAGCCTCAACAGCTGAGCAACTATAAAAGTTTAGGAGCCAAGAAACAACTTTCCCAGTGAAAAGGCTTCGCAAAAATAAGGAGCAGAGTTGCAGGAAAGGGCTAAATACTGTTTGCGAAGGTCCCTCCTCTGCTAGAAATGTTGTGTGAAAAGTGACATTCTTTTTGTTTAGCAAGCATTTTGGGGCAGCAGCACATAACCAGCAATATCTAAATAAATAAAAATCACCATGGCTGTGATTCTAGTGAATTGGGGAAAAAAGGTCATTAGCCAATTGTCAGCCATGTTAGACAATTTCACCAAAACACACAAGGGATGGAGGCTCATAGCAAGCTATAGAAGGGTGATTTTAAAAAAAGCTCTGGCCATGGTGTTAAGCACAAATCTCTGCCTCAGGTGAGTGTGGGACAGCCTCCTGTTTCAAGCTACTAGTCTCTACAAAGAAAACATACACCATGCTACAGAAGATAGGCCAGTTGTATTTGAAGTTTACTTTTCTGTTTCTATGAATGCAAAGATGGAATCCTCAAGAACAGCCAGTTTCCCATCTATTCCTCTACTCTAGGCTTCCTTGAGGAAAAAAGTCTGAGAACAAAAACAGTATCTCTATGCTGAGTTTATCCAAGGCTTCAAGAAGCAACCTCAGTTCAGTTCAGCCTTATTTCACTACCGATATAAATTTTTTCTGGAATATGTATCTTAGTTGAACTGGCGGAAGTCTTAGCTGAACTGGTGTAGGAGAGTGCATAATGGGGTACAAAACTGTTTCTGTATTAAAATCCATACTTGACCTTTGAGTACATCCAATGTTCAAAATGTACTGGATGGAGCCAGAAAATAAACCTTAATATTTATGTATCTATTTCTTTGTTTTATCATAAAAGGTAAAATACAAAACAGAAAAACGAACGAACAAAACAAAAGCATACATCCAGAACTAACAACAACAAAAATTGTTGTAGAAAAAAAGAGAAAGAGGTGCTCCAAATATAAATCTAATAGTTAACATATAGAATCTACCCTGACTGTATGCTAAAAAAAAGGAAAAAACAGTAAATTAACCCCTTTTACAAATATACACATACACAAACACAAACACACATAAGAACAGATAACAGGTTAAGCTGAACATTACATAATCTTCAAATCCCTGTGTTAGCAATCTGTTATTTTTTTTGGCACATAGAAAGTCCACAAACGGTTTCCAGTCTCCTATGAAGCTGTCTAGTCCATTATCTCTGATCAAAGCAGTTGATATCGCCATTTCTGCTAATTCAGTTAATTTTAAAATTCATTCTTCAATAGTCGTCATCCCTTCTTCTTTCCAGTGCTTGGCAAGTACAGTTCTCACACAAACCTTAATATTAATTTACAATATAACTTTAACAAATGTTATTACTTCCCAGTATGAGGAAGTGTTTAGAAACTGCAACTTGGCTGGCCTTGGGGCATCAAATTCTGCAGATCTGCTTTCAAGTACATTACATAAATTTTCCTCCTGGTGGTTTATTTAAGATGCAAGGGGGTTTATCCCATTCTGTCTAATCAACTGCATATGTGTGTGTTTCAATACCTGTTTGGTAAAACTGGCAAGAAAGAGACAACCTTACTTTCAACCCTCTTTCTGCCCAACCCTGAAATCAGGCAGCCTATTAAGAGGAAGGAGCCAAAAGGCAATGCTCTACCTTCTTAAGAACTGGTGTAGGAGGGGAAAAGAAAATGTTTTATTGATTAGAGCTTTGGGAACTCAAAAATCTATAATAACTTTAAAAGGCATCACATAAAGTCACTGTATTCAACAAGTCCAGTAAATTTCCTGCCGGGTGTTAAGAAATCTTGGTCCCTCCTTGACTTTAGGAAAGCTGCAAAGACTTACTTGTTCTGTCTTGCAAAGATGGAGACAGTGTTATCCCTGGAGGTGGGGTTCATGGGCATACAAGTTTTATCCTTTCTGATTTAAAATATTTTTGGTTTTTTTATTTTTGAATAAAATGATGAAAGTTTGGGAGAAGGAAGCATATAAGTGCAACAAATAAATAATAAACTATGGAATTTAACTATGGAACTACTGAAAAAGACAATATTGGGACTGCCCAACAGTCCAAACTGCTCCAGTTATGCCAATAGTAAACCAGTAAAGATAATTAACTTGGGTGATAGATTTACTGCTTGTCACATCAGTCTCAGCAGGCAGCAAGGCACAAGCTGTGTCTACTCTCAAACAGAATGGAGATAGAGATAGAGAATAGAATAGAATAGAATAGAATAGAATAGAATAGAATAGAATAGAATAGAATAGAATAATCTTTAGTGGTCAAGTGTGATTGGACACAAGGAATTTGCTCCAGTGCGTAAACTTCCAGCGTACATATAAACAGCAAAACAATATGATCATAAGATACCAATAGGAGAAGGTATAGGAAAGATGAGAAGGAAAGCAGTAATATAGCTCTATTACTTAGGTAAATATTCTTAGACATAAAAGATCTAGTTAGGAAGCGATGGGTACAGGGGAATTCCATTCAGAAGGTTCAACTATCTACGGCAGAATAGAAAATTTCAAACATTATGCTAATAGCAGTCCAAATAGCTTCCCACATTAAGGAAAGAGGAGGAAACTGTTTTGAGAAGCAATCAACTCTGAAAACCACAAAGACAGATAATCTGCAGGAAAGGCATAACTCAGAAGTCTTATCCCCAAAGTTTAAAAATATTTTGAATGATTACGATAGCAAGCTACATGCGGCATTTCCGAAATGTGCAGAGAAAGGAATCTTATGGGAACCTTTTCGTTACAACTCATTGTGTGAGTTGTATGCATGCAGTCAAACCATTATTTTGCTCATAGGAAAAATGTATTATATATGAAGAAGGCTGAAATAGCTTTCTTCATTTAAACTATTGATCATTACATAACTTAGTTCCAGGCTATGTACTGGATTCCAGAAGATCCATCCTGTTGGATCCATCCATGAAGATACACACTGAATTCCTTCTTGGCAGACCAAGGTGGGGATTGGACGCAGAAAAAAGACCCTTTCACAGCTGACCTTTCTATGGAATTATTCTGCCCCATGAAATCTATATGAGGCCTCTCTACATCTTTTTTTTTTTTTGTAAAGCAACGGAGATCTTAGAAAAGAATGTCCAGATGAAGCATAGTTACTTGTATTACGTTATTATTGTAATGTAACAACAGTTATTCTTTATCAATATTTTGTTTAGATGTTAGCCATCTATAGTTGAGCAAAATGTATTAGTAAATAAATAACATTCTGGTGCCTTGTAATAGTGCTCGATTTCAATTTCAAAAATCCCCAATCAATAGGGGCAATGCTATCTGGAGACTATAAAAGTTAAAACTCAATAGATTTGGAAGTTATCTGAGAACAAAGACTTGTTGCCATGACTGCAGCTCAACCAAAGCTAACTAATAACCCAATTATCTCTACCTAATTTTTTAAAAATGTATTATAATAATTCCTAGTTGCAGCTGATCGCCATACAATAGTGGCTTTATTTATCATATAGCATATAAAGGGAGAATTTGCTGCAAATAAGTCATTTTGCAAATTTTTGTTTATTAGATGTATTCATTTATTAAATTTATGTCATCCATATCACTAACGATGACTCTGGGCAGATTACAAACTTCATGAAACAGAAGTATAAACTTTTAAACATGAAATTAACCAAAATTAGGTAAATTAAAAATCAGAAAACTATGGGGTGGAGATGGGATCTTCTTCCTTGTCCACTAACCACCTCCAACATGGAACGAACGACCATTGGGGCCCCAGGCCCACTGGCAGAGCCAGGTTTGAGGCTCTTATGGAAGACCAAGAGTTTGGGGGTAGGTTTCATCTCCAAGGGGGCAATGTTCCAGAGGGTGAAAGCCATGCAGAAAAACATATATATAGCATAATTATCAATTTACATGTCTATGATATCTTTTCGGTGGGCATGGAGTGATAATTCTCTTGCTTTCATATCCTGATTTACAATAGTTTTGCAAGTATATCATAATACATAGTAGAATACTGACATGGATTTTGAAAAACAAACTAAAACGATTACCGCTTACACATCTTAGCACTTGGGCACAGGACACATTGAACGATCAGATGCATAATCTTTGGTCTCTGAGAATCAGCATAAGAAAATAAGTTCAGCCACAGTATTCAATATACTTTAGTTGACCATGAATGGATAATCTTTTGGTGACAAGAGGCCAAGGGATCCCAGCAAGCAAAATAGTTTTGTACAATTAGTTTTTCTTCCTAGGGTTCTGAGGGAGGAGGAGTGGCTTGATGTGTTTTTTTCATTATTTTAAAAAAACAATTAAATATGTTTCAAGGCATCATTACTATTTCTGTTTCCTATCTCAAAATGCAAGACAGCATACTACTTCTTTTCAGTGATAGGCAACAAAAATAGCTCCGAGGTCTGCAAAAAAAAAAAAAAAAGGAACTTAGGGTTAAAGAAGTTTGTTACCCCTAACTCTGAAATTCAAATTGAGGATGCTTGCCAATTTGGCTTGCTTGCCTACTAATCTAATTATTATATAGTTTATTGTAAAATATTAAAGAGTAACCTAATTTAATATGGTACAAACCTTTATGGCTTGATTTTATTTAAGAAATAATGTACCAATAAAGCCGGTTCTAATTCATAATCTATTTTTAAAGGTCCCAAAAATTCTTGCTTTTGTTGCAAAAGGTATGGCTATTAAGGAAGACAGGGAATAAGTTATCAAAATTAGATAAAGAATGGTAAGTACTGAGTAACTATATCATTTTAGATTTCATACTTTTCACAAAGCATGTCTTTACAATTTTAGCCATGTAGATTACAATGTTTATTTCTTATGTCAGCTAAAAGTTAGGGTTCCTAGGACACCTAACCCATGCCAGAAACCACATTTCTGTAGTTGTGTAACACATACTGCAGAGCTGAACACTAGAAACTCAAGCAATGACCAGGGACAATCATCACTACGAGATGAAGGAAAACTTGGCACCGCATGTGTTTGGCTAGGTGGAACATAGCCTGACTGGAGATAGAATTGTACTGGATTTGGAAGCTATTGAAGGGGTGGTGTCTAAATTAGGGACAAGTAGAAAGGTTAAAGATACAAGGTCAAAAGGTTGATTTTTGAATTTGCAACCTCTCTTCCTTTGAGCCTTTTCAATTAAAATTAGGCATTCTGACTGAAAGTCTGCACTGAAACACGTAATGATTTTTCAATGATTTTTGATTTTTAAGGAGCCAAATTAGATAGCAAATTTAAAGACAGACAATATTTAGCTTTCTTGATTTCCAATTCTTCACTCTTTTCTGTTACATATTGATCTTTCTGTAAGCTGAAGGATAGACCCAGTACCTGAGTAGATTTGTCACTCATATGTGACATGGGAAGTCCTTCGGCATCTCGAGGCCACTGGCCCATAAGGTATGAACCAAGGATGGTATCTAATGATGATGTGTGCTGTGCTCTTGGAGGTCTGCTCCGGGAGGCCTTTTCCGGACCAGCAGCACATGGAACACTAGCTAGACAACAAGAAGAAGAAGAAAAAAAAGAATGAATGGATTTGCTACAAAATGCAAGCAAGCAGTACTTCTGTCAAAGTGCTTTCAAGCAGCTGCTTTCACATTCCTTCTCACATCTAGACTCAATTATTATTCTAGACCTTGAGGCTTCCTACACTGCCAGTCAGAAATAGCTTTCCATCCCACACTCCAGACCACTGTTGCAAATACCCTCTTCCCCAGCACAATGTGATGTGGGTGGGGGAAAAACATATACAACCATTAAAACCAAAGTGGGTGTCCCACACTTTAGAGGTATGGTTTAAAAAAACGGTTCTTCGGAAACAAATGACACAGTATTAGCTGACTATTTTTTAAAAAATTGATTTTATTAGTTTTTCTGTAGCCAAATATCTTTAATCCAACATTATAAGTTGCAAGCTTTAGTTTTATGAAAAAACAGAAACAACATTTTTTTTAAAAAGAAAAACCTAACAGTGGGGTGAGAAGACAGAGAAAATAACATCTTAGCAAAAACAGCCAGCAGCATTTTTTCCCCTTTTTCCAGACTTGGGTAAGTCAATATAAACGGCTATTTTCTCCTTTTAAAATATACATCAACAGCAAGCAGAGACAAAAAACTGAATATGAAGTTTATGTAAAAGGTTAAACAAGTAAAATAATTCAAATAAAGTTTCCTGTGCCCAGCAATCCAAATTCAAGGCTTGGAGTATGAAGGTATCAATAAATTAGCTTACCCGGTGGCCTTGGGCAACTCATGCCTTCTCTCTGTTGAATCTTCCCCAGAGGAGTGAAGATGAAATATGAGACAAGTTGTGGTAACACTCAGCCCTTGGGATAGAAATCTAATTGCATCTAAATATATTCATTTCCCAACTGCTTCTCTAGTCAACAAGAATGCAATTTCCTCCCTTATTTTTAGGCTGGGCCTGCTGATTATCTCACCTCCCTTATTACTGTTTTGCAAAACCTAGTAACTTTAGACGTTTTTCAAAAAAATTACTATTTCCTCAGTAATATCAGTGGAAGACCATTTTATACATTGTTCGTAGTACCAAAGGCTACAGCCACATTTATCAGCAGTCATGCACAGCAAAATATTCCATTTCCCTTTAGAGACATCAACATTTTTATGGAAGCTAAAGAATTTCTCAGCTATTTTTCCTGATACGAGATTTGCAGCTGTGCAAAGACTACAACTCCCTTTTCCTTGAATCAGTAATTATAATAGGAAGCCCCTGAAGGCAGGACAAGAAGGAATGGATGCAACTTATGAAGAAAAGATCCAACCTAAAAATGAGAAATTTTCTGACAGTGAGGACAATTAATCAGTGGAATGATTTGCCTTCAGAAATTGTGGATACTCCCGGAGATTTTTAAGAAGGAATTGGACAACAGTTTGTCTGAAATTATAGGGTTTCATGCTTGAATAGGGGGTTGGACTAGAAGACCTTCAGGATCCCTTCCAACTCTATTACATTACTCTACGCTACTCTACTCTAATCACAAAGAATGCAGGATTGGGGAAAGTTGAAGTAAGATGCAAGAACCTATAGGAAATCTGGCTATCCCAAATCATTATTTAGGAAAAAGACAAAAGGAAACTTACAGCTTTCTATATGTTGCAGAACTACCACTCACTAAGAAGTTCACCCTTCTTTAAATATTTCAAACACAAAATAACACATAGTTCTGAAAATAAAAATATTAGTAGCATTGCCCAGCTACACAATATTGTGATGTCTACATTTCTTTGTCCTGAGAAGAGAACGCTTTATTGCAATACACATTTTTTCTCACCCTATATCTAAAAGCCTTATTGGAAAGAGCCAAGGGTTTTTTTGTTTGGTTTTCTGTTCTGTTTCATTTTGAATCTCCCAAAATTTATGAGAAGATAACAAAAAGCTGACACCAGTATGAATTACGAGGACAAATTGTTTTCAAAAAGCTGTTTGCCTCCCGAGTTAACCTCTTTGCATTAATTTTATGAATTATATTAGCACTTAACAAGCCTTCATCCATCTATCAGTAAAGCTGACAGCATTCTGCTTTCACGTAACATGGGCCATTATGAACTATGTCCTACAGAGGGGAAATCTGCACACAGACACCCACTGATTCTGATAAGGGACCTGTAAAGCCAAGATTTCCTGGCTCCCAGCTACTGCATTTAAGTAGAAAAAAAATGCCAACAAAAGCCCCAGGCAGGGGTTTGTTTGCTTTTCATTTACACATAAATTAATATGCACTCTTAAGTAAAGCAGGGATCTCCTGGTCTGCTGCCAAGAAGATCTCTGGCAGCTCCTGTTCGGAGCTCAACTCACAACAGTTCAGCAGCTATTTAAGGCCTCTTCTGACTGGCTGTTGACCTCACATCAGGGTCTATTTGAGGCACATGCATTCAAGTTCAGTAGGATATGCCTGAATTTAAACCTTGCTTCTAGCATTCCTTCTTCAACTTAAAAATTCTGACCCAAAGGCAATCTTTCTTCATAGTGAAGAAATCCACAGTTCCCCTTCTCAGTAGCTTAGGACTGACAAATATGTCAATGATTGGAACTGCTTGTGGTAGATATCTGGGAAATAGGGGCTTCACACTGCTAGCAGAACTGGAAAGATAACAGATCTGCAGCTGATCTGAAGCGCTTTCCTGTCCCAATCAAAGCAGCACTACCTAAAAATATACCCGAGGCTGCAAAACAATGCCTACTTGAAGAAAAAGATGGCTTGTGAGAAAAGCAGTGGCAGGGTGGAGTGTCCTGTTTACAGGGCTGCTCTATTATCAATTTAGTCCATTAGGCTAGGACCAGACCAGCCCCACCTGGCTGTACTCTCTGGGATTAGTCCAAGCTCTGTATGCCAGTTAAGCATCTCCAATCAGGGCTGTGTCGAAAATGTAGGGAGTCAAGGCAGAAGAACATTTTGATAATAAAAACTATTATTATCTCAACCTACCAGTCTGGTAGCTGCCTTACATCTGTTTCTCCATATGGGACTTCTTCTTTCTCCATTCCCTTATTTTATTTTACATGCATGTAGAAATTATTAGCATAAGAGAGTGAAAATTTGTGCCCCATCTTCCCCAACTATTTCACTGCATCTACTCTTAGTAACACTGGCAATAATTCCTTTCCAGCTTCTCTGACTTCAGGATACACAAGAGGATCAGAACACAGCATTTACCCGAAACTCTGTAGGCTGATCACACATCTGAAACCCCACGAGACAGAAGCTGTTCCTAATATTCATTTCTACAAGTAGTTCTCCACTTATAACCATTCATTCATTAAGGGTTTCAAATTACAGTGGCACTGAACAAAGGGACTTATGACCGGTCCCTGAAGTTATGGCCATTGCAGCATCCCTGCAGTCACCAGATCAAAATTTGTGCACTTGACCGCCTGTCTGCACTTACAGGGATGTTTCGACTCTCCTCACCCACCTCTCTCTCCCCCCATGGCCTCTCCGCAGTCCCTGCTATCCTAACTTGATCATCATTTTTCCATTGCTAACCAAGCTTGTCCAGCCTAGCCCTCCATGAGGCAACTATATGGCTATATGAGGCTTTCTTCCCCGGGTCATGCAAGGTGGTTTTCTCATAAGATGATCTCATGTGGTCAGAGAGATGTAGAGGCCACGCTAGGCAGTGTAGTCTTTTTCTAGCCTTCCTCCACTTACAAAAATGCACGTATGCATCCTGGATTCTCTTCCCCTGGTCTCCCTTTGCCTACAACCCCACCCATCTACCCCCACATATCCTCTTCCTCTTAACATCCTCCAGCAGCACCCCAATTTGTGTGTCGGCTTAACTGGACTTCCCAGGGCTCCCCCTCCGCATCCCCTTGTAGCACTCCCACGCTCCTTATCTAGGATGCACTCTGCTTCCCATTTAACCACCTCCAGACATGTGGCACGTCTGGAGTTACAATACCAAATGGGACTGTCGGGATTGTGATCATGTGATGCTGTATTGTCCTTTACAATAGCGTCACTTAGTGAAAGTAATTCCAGCCCTAATTGTAGTCCTAAGTTGCAACTACCAATATATTTCACTCCTGCCCTATTTATCCTGCTAGCACAGCAAATATTTAAGTTTGTCTCTTTCATTCAGTTTTGTCTCCCTGATGAAAAGAAATTGTCTTTGTACAACTTGTGGGTTTATTTTTGGCTCAACATGTTGGCAGAACCCTGCTAGGTAAGCAATGTTCGATACATCATAGTTAAATCTTCCAGATTTAGTTTAGTTTTTGGCACTACGTGTAAACTCAGTTTTGGGGCCTATCCATTTATAATCAATTTGTCTGTTTTAAGACAAAAATACTTTCCTGTCTAACAAGGGAAACCAAAAACATGAAGGAACTGATGCTTTTGCAAATATTAACAAAGTTGATACAAGAAAAAAACTCGAAGTAATGGAACATTTGGGTTCAGATAACATCTTATATTACATGTAAAATTTATTAGCTAAATTGCACTCAAATGAAACCATCTTCATAAAGTCCATTAGTAACATCCACAAGAAGTAGTAAAACCTGCTGAATATTTTTTTCATCTATACCGTCTGCAACTTTTGGATAATCCGACAATGCTCCTTTTTTTGGTCTACCTTTAGATAACTGTGGCTTGCAATTCTGAAGTGTTATAATAGTGATCATCACAAAAAAGGTGCAAATATTATAACCACCCAAAAGTCATAAACATGCAGCAGTATAAATGGTTTCAGTAAAACTATATTAAGCAGATCAGAAGCACTAATACATAAGCAACCATAGTTATTAGCAATCTAAGGGAAACTGCTGCCAAGTATAGTATATGAAAGGGCAAATGGTTCTCCTACATAGTTTCATAATATATGAAACTATAAGCCACACACTAATACCCGCTTTTTAACCATTAAGCAGAATAAAACAACTACCATGAGAGTTCATGTTTGAGCTATAAAATAGGATTAAAAACATCAACTGAAGACTTACGACTTATACTGGAAACCACAACACTTCTATTTTTTTCTATAGTACAACTCTAAGTTTCTTTCAGCTTCCAGAATCTGTTGCAGCTCCAAGGTCAAGTTTACAGGCTTCTTTTGGAACCGCGATGCATTACAATGCAGGAATAGCCCAGAAAGATTGTTAACAGAGTCAGCACAATGTAGTGATTATGATGCTGGACTAGGGCCACTGAAATTGAGGTTCAAATCCATAGTCAGCTATGGAAATTCACCAGTTGACCTGGGCCTGCTGCTCTCTCTTAGTCCAAATGCACAGGGAGTTGCTCTGAAGGTGAAATTAAGGATATGTTAGGGGTAGGGGGGGGGGAAATTAAAAGAAAATTCTGTTTTGACAAAACTTTGAATGAAGCACTCTCTCAAAGATGCCTCTACCGTGGTCATCTCCTTTCTAAGACCAAAACAAAACATCCATACTGCTCTCCTCTGGTCTGCTTTGTAGCCTCTGTTTTTTCTGTATGACAGGAAAAGGCTCAAAAGAGAACCAAGCAGAATTCCATAGGGTATTGCAAGCACTAGCTAACATAAAGCTCCCCTTGGCACAACCAAGTGACTTCCCAAGCTGGGTAGCTGAAACCCCACAGCACACAGCAGTGGGGGAACCTCAGGCTTACTGCCTCCCACCTGATGGAAGTCATCAGTACAGAAAATTGCCACCCTTCACCTCTCCCATGCTGGTCAGCTGCCAAGCAGTTGAAAAGTCTGAAAGGGAGGAGATGAACTGTACAAAAGGGCCAAGAGTCTTTTGGGGAATCCTGAAGGAGAGCACTAAGAATACTACAGTACTAGATTAGTTGCTGACAAGATCTACAAGTGCACTAGGAAAAACACAAGCAGCAGCCAAAGATAGGAAGGGGCAGGGAACATAGTGGAAGCTCAGAGGGAGATCAGGTTTATTTCAGAACGACCAAGCAATAACAAGCCTTTGCATAAGTAGACGAAGATGCAGTAGCCGGTTAATTGTGAAGAGAACTATTATTCCTATTCCTAAATCTGGTTCTCTATTCCAGTGATATGTAAGTCCTATTACCTATACTTCTATTACATATACGAGCGCAAGAATAGTCCAGGTTATATTGCAGAACCATTATTATTTTTGCCTTAAAGCTACTCTCTGCTAATGACAAGAGAATAGTTAAATATTTGTTTGCAATATAAGCTTCTATTCCATTAGCTTCACTCTGTTTTACCTGCCCACACTGATGTAGAGTGGAATTTTGTCCTTCAGCATTGAAACATTTTCATGTTGCCAAGACTACACCCAGTCAGCACCATTTATCAGCCCCTCCACCTCCAAAGTGAGCCAACCTGCCTTATACTTTCCAAACCAAAGCAAAAGGTTTTACTCTCTCCAAGCAAGCAGCACCTAGGCAGCAAGGGAACTATTTGGCAGAGAGTTTCCAATGAAAAATCCCCAGCTACGGCCCGATGAGTCATCTTACTGCTTCACAGCAAGTTCCTGAAGAATAGACTAACTAAGCTGTAACCAGGGAGTGTGGTAGAAATCCTCCTCTGCCTCGGTTAAACTGCTGCCATTGACTTGCTGAGTTCTTTAATTCTAGAGTTCACTCTATTCCGTAACCTATTTTCTTAAATGAGGCAAGAATCATTAATTTTTGCTTTTTCATAAATTGTGAAAATAATAAGAGTCCACCCAGAGTTTCCATCTTTTGCTCCCAGGAATGCAGGTTGTCAGTGAAGAGCAAATAAAAAACAACAAAAACTATGAGGTCAAATAGGCAACAAATAGAGCAAGGAACACCCCCTGATTGAGGACGCCCCCCCCTCCATCCCAGGGTTTGAAAGCACCTCTCCAATATTATCTTTTTTCCTGCAGCCATAGTGAGATCTCTTCTGTAGTAAACAGATCATGTGTTAGAACCAGAAAAAGATTGTGGAGAATCCTAACCACTGATGTTTATCTATTATTTATTTGCATCCTGCATTTATTTTTTACAAATAAGCTGGTGAACATATCCAACATACCTCCCTCCTTCTATTTTTCCCACAACAACCCTGTGCAGTGGGTTGGGCTGAGAGTGTGTGACTGGCCCAAAGTCACAAAGTCTGTTAGCTTTTGTGGTTTTCACAGTTGGTAGAAAGTATTAGCTGGTATCTTGCACAGCCCCAGTTTTAGCCAATTTAAACAATGTATTTTTCAATCTGGCAGGAAAACAAGTTGCTCGCTGAAAAACAAGTTGCTCGCTGAAAATAAAATCTTCGTTAACTATAAAATGATGATGTACCAAAAATCCAAGCATGCAGCCTTATTGGTTCCTTAAGCAGCACTGTGTGCATTTTTTTGTTTCTCAGACTCCAAAAGCATCTGCAAGATGCAATTACCACCACCAAGTGCCTCTGCAATTATCTTCCATTTGATAAGATAAGAAAGCAGCCTTGCTCTCCATATAAAGGACTGAAAGAATAACACATTATAAAATATAGGCTACAACATGGTTACTTAACTATGAGCAATCAGTATTCTGTGAAACCAGTGAATAAAGTTATTTTATGGTTTTGTTATGCAAATTTAGAAAACTATGTTAATGTGATAAAACACAGTTATACTATCTAGGGTATTGTAAGTTCTTCAGATAAGAGATCAACATGCATGTTTGGCAGGTGAGATTTCAGGTGAAAAAAACCACAGCTTTAACAAAAATGGGGCAACATATGAAAGTAGCATCTCTAGATAGCAGAGCTGGCTCAGTTCTTTTCCTTAGTCATTGGAGTTAGCATCTGTATTGTGCTGCGCTAATCCCACATATGGAAAAAAACCTCTTCATTTAAAATAGCAATTTAATAGGTAGGTCTACCTTCCAAACTCAAACTAATTCTTTCAACTCTATCACCTACACACTTACTACTATTAAAGTCTATCTTGTACTGCAAAGAACCCAGACAAATAGGAGCACTAGTTCCTCCCATGCCATGTATCAAAGGGAACAAATCTTCACAATTGCCCTTACCACACATTTATAATTATCCTCTCCATCAAGCAAACTACAGTGAAGGCACAAATATTATCCTGGGCTTATTGCTGTAACTGTCCTAAAGAATATTCATCAACCTTCTGTGAAGAAATATCAGCAATGTAATAACTTATATCAACTCTTCACCTATAATGAAATGTCAGTTGAAAGGAAGGATGCTGCACCATCTAAGGTAAGTAGGGTAGCAACATTATGATTAAATGGCAACTAAATCTTAACAGAGAAAGGCTGCTATAATCTGGCCAAAATATAGCACTCTGCTGTTTTGATTTCTACACAGGAAAAGAGAGTGAGTGTTGGCAGCAAAAGATGTACTTATCATCTGGTGATAGGCACCTGGCAGGTTCACAGGATTCAGCTTTCCAATTGTCTGGAGCCAGCAGCACTTCCCTCTCCCAGCCAAAGGACAAGACTACATGTATTTGTGAGGCTGAAAACTGCACAATGAGAGTGGGAAAACTTCTCATGTCATCATTGAGACCATTTTATATTTGGTATTTGTAATTCAGCCTTGTGTGCTATTTATGGAAGAAAACAGATCTCAAAAATAAATAAATAAAATAAACTCAGGTGGTGTTGGCTGGTGAGAAAGCAATGTGCAAAGAATTTATTTCCCAGTACAATTAAAATTGTAGAAACAATACAGGGTAAAAATAAACTTATATTTTAAATATATATAATAGCTTGTGTCTACCATTGTTTTTTTTAATTGGGTTTTTTTAAAATTTAAACTAAGGAACTACCAGAGAATTATTTGCAGGAGATTAACAAAAAAGGAGTGTTTAGAGCAGAGGAGAAGAAGATGTGGCAGCACCATCATCACCATTCAGAAATAAAGAGTTAAATATTCCCTGAAGTCAAATTTGACTGTTGGTGATGACATAGGTATGTTTATGCAGGGTTTCTTTTCTTTTCTTTTTTTTGCAATAATACATAACTAGTTTCATAGTGCTTTCTTCTGGGATGTTATTTTAATTTCCCAGAATACCCCACAACTGATTTCCTGGTGGTCTCCCATCCAAATATTAATTAGATCCTACCCTACATATTTTTCAAGCTCTGCTAAGGTCAGCTAACTGCTGTCATCCGCACGTCAAGCCGCTTGTACTGGAAGAGATACAAACATTACACATGGATCTGTTTGTCAAAAAGAGAAGGAGGAAACATGTTATTTCTAGGATGCCTTTCACTGGGCTGTAGTTCAACACAATAAAAATAGCAGATAAAGACTAAACAGCAGTTAAAATTACACCAAAGCAATACAACTAATATACATCACAATATTATAGTCACAATAACAATAGCCAATTAAAAATCCTGTAAGGTTTCAAATCAACATACACTCTCACTTCAGTTTTTCCCTCATGGGACAGTATTTTGTGATTGCAATATAGCCACAGTATGTGTGTATGTGGGGAAGGGGTGACAATATAACACCTACCTTTCTTAGGACTCAGGTCCCTATCATTTTTTTTCTTTTCCAGATGGCTAGATCTGTTTCTATTTATTCTGTGCTGTTACCAAAGCCTGAGTATTTCTGAAAACGAAAGCTAAATTTCTCACAAAAAAACCCCCCCTTTTTAAACCTTTTTACATCATTCTGTGTATAGAGAGGAGGATGGAGCAGGAAGACACCTTGAACTGGGGGAGCAGCAGAGAGTCATCCTAGTCAATTGCCAAAACTGAACAGAAACTAGAATTCAGAAGGCTAGATGCCAGAACTTGACCAGAAAATAGAAGACCATGTTCACTGCATGTTCAAACTTGACCCAGGAAGGCAGGTTGCTTTGCACTGTCCTAGCTCACTTCACACCTATTAAGCTACATGAGAAAGCAAAATGCATGGATGTTTCTTCTGCAGTCACAAGCTTTTTTAGATTTTTAGTATACCAGCCGGAGTAAAGGTGAGATAAAAATGGCAGAGCAACTTATAAGCAGAAATTATGGGGACTGTTCACAACACTCACATTCCAATTTCTCTGTTCCCCCCAAAATGGAGCCTACCACAGGCTGTTTGCAAATCCACTCCTGCACAAGGTTCTCCTACTCTGCCCATGTACTGAAAGTTATCAGTGTCAGTCACTAGAAATCATATAGACCTTAGCATCTCATATGATTAACTATTAATTATTTTTGTAGTTTGGTAGCTACCCCCCCACTTCAGTGCATTTCTGGAAGATTCTTATGCACAAACCTACTTAAGTTTTATTTGGCTCCAGGATTTCTAAGTTACTTTACATTAAAATACTTGGCTAGCCTCACCATTTAAGTGAAGCAATCTCAAGGGCAAATTTAAACTCAGTCTTCAAGGAGTTTGTTAAAGATAAGCTAGGCATCTCCTCCTTTGACAAAGGACTGCAATCAAGAAAGGGAAAAAAGTGAGTGTAGAAGTAATGTCCAGAGCAGAAGAAAGAATTTAGAGGATGAGAACTGGAAGGCTGAGATTCCACAGCCAAACAAATCTTTCACTTTTTTTCTTAACTTCCGCTGGCCATCCACTTATACTACTGTGCAGCTACTTTCAGGCTTTTTTATTGTTGCAAATGTACTTGTTAAAAACTCCTTCCTTAATGCAAGTATTAAATCCCCTGAGGAGACAATTAACATGGTCTTTACAAGATCCTTGGTAATAGAGCAAAAATAGAAGTATCTCCTCAAATTAAGCTCAATTCCACTTACCATACCTAGATGCTATGTTGTTTACCCAGCAGCAATGAATGGTTCACCATTATCTTTTCCACATTTTTTTAAATTTCCCAGTCTAATCCATAAACTGGAGATTATCTGATGATCAACTATATACATACATACATAGATGCTTAGCTCTTTTTCCTCGTTAAGCTCAAATAAATGCAGCCATACTTAATCAACACTCTCAGTAAAACTGATACCTGGAAGAAAACTACAACAAATGATGTAATGTGTTGTTACAGTGAAATGAGATCAGAACAACTAAGATAGGGTAAAAAAATGCCATATGAATATGATTTATACCTCACCTGGTAAAATTCTCTGCTATCTTTAGCTATACCAGATATTTCAATGAAAATTATACTGTCATGCCATCATTAAGTTCTCCCCCTAACTTTCAATTAATTGGACTTTTCCAGTCATTATTGCTGTTTTTCCATTAAAAGAAATGTAGTCCCCATCGCTTCCATACCATTTTCCAAAGATTTGTTTCTCAATTTCGTGCCAGAGTATTGCTCCGTAGTCACAGCCCCTCCCCAGAGTTCTTTTACTGATCTCAGCATGGCTTTTCGACATCTACCTTTTGGCGAGCCACGTAACCCCATTTGCTTTCAGAAACTTGTAGAAATGTAGAAATTCCCAGTTTTCACAAACAAGTAAAGCACCATATATCTGTAGCATCTCAATCTAATATGCAGGTGCTTTTTCTGTATTATACACTTAGCCGATACTGTATTTTCTTTCCATATATAGTTTTTTAAGCCATTACCTCTAATCACTAGTACAGTATACCTAAAGTCTGCAACGGAAGCTCTCTAAAGCTCCTGGTACGCAAAATTTTCTGTTCACTTTCCATTCCATCTTTATTTTAATTGTTCTATTCGAGTAGCAGTCACCTTTCTCCAAAATACATTATATAATGTCCCACTTCACCATGGACATAGTGTGTTTACATACAGATGATTCCGAATGCATGCGTTTATTCCGCCACCCCCATTTTCAGTACGCTTTCCCGTAGGACCAAAAAAAACCCATCTTATGTGAACGAATACGGTCAATTCAGGCACCTTCTACAATTTCTCCCCTTTGATAAAGTTTCTCATGCGTCCCATGTGTCATTTCTATTACAGCCCGTTCGCATAATGGAAAAAGATGTATTCAGAGCTCTTTCCAAATTTCCGATCACTTTACAGTTATGTCACCTGTAAACTGGGCTTACTCCTTATTCAATTCCAGACTATTTCCATCAAAGGGCTTAACACCCTCCCACAAAATTCAGTCCAACAAGACCTGCCTCACCAATGTCTCCTCTGTCAGTGACATTCGGAACTTCATGACACTCCCCTTCTGGCTTCCCCTCGTAACACAGCCTCTCCTGCCCTCCACCATTCCTATCAATATGCCAATCTCCTAGCGATCCCCTTCCATGCTGTACAGTTTATTTCCTATTTCCGTATAACCACTCACTTCGGCCTCGTTATGCACATATACGCATGCCTGCACAGTGCTTTCCCTACACCCCCCCAACCCCCCACTGCCCTTCCCCCCACTCCTCTCTCTCAGCCATTCAGTACTTTTTAAAGCAATATTTAGGCCTAGGATTTACCGCCGCCCCCCATCCCCGCCCCCCGCCCCCGTTACCTGCCCGTTCTCCATCTCCGTTCCTCCGGGACTGCAATTGGAAAGGGAAGGTGGACTTGAGCTGCTGCAACCCGACCCAACAGGAGGAGGAAGTCCCCGCCGCCATCGCCCAGGCTGAGAAAGTCAAAGCCGCTTGCGGATTGTCGATCAGCCAAACAACTCCTCAACCTTTAGTCTTAACGCCCCGCTCGCAACTACGTGACGGGCGACTCGGTCCCAGGACGAAAACCGAACGGGAGGCATTTTCTCCACGCTAGAGGCGTGGCTTCGCGCAATCGCCGCCGCTCGTTGGCCAACAAAGTTGGACAAGGTGGGATTTAGGCAAAGACTCACACGGTCCTCTCCAGCGAATAACTCCACCTTTTCTACTGCCGGTGCGTTTCCTGTCTTGTGGGGAGTAAACGCAGCCTAGGGGAAAAAGAAAACAAAACAAAACAAAACCTTGGATTTCTTTTTTTCTGGTGGTTGTTCCGCTATTCGGTAGCACAATGTTCCCCTTTCCAGTTTGTTTTACGGGTGGGAAACTATCTAAACAAGGGGCCCTCCACAAAAAAAACCCCGTTTTATTGACAGGCTTGGAGATTATACTTTTTTCTAAATTTGATTCTTACGTGGTGATTCACGTTTTATTAAATTGTTTTGAATACATCAATAATTGGGGGGGGGTGTAATCTGGTGAAATACTGCAAAAGAAACGTCAAACAGAATAGCCCTTACTGCAAGCTTTAAATGATGAGGATGATACAACTTTGGCTGGACTCTAGAGATTAGTCCAGTACTCTTCAGCTATTACAGCAAGGTCCCTTTGCCTCTTCTGATATAAAGTTGAAATGTCTTTCTGTTCAAAAGAAACTTATTTTTGAAGAAACAGCCTTAGCACAGGGGTGAAATCCAGCAGCTTCTTACAGGTTCTGGAGAACCGGTAGCCGAAATTTTGAGCAGTTCGGAGAACCGGTTGCAGAAATTTTGTGTAGTTTGGAGAACCAGCAAATACCACCTCTGGCTGGCCCCACAGTGGGGTGGGAATGGAGATTTTGCAATATCCTTCCCCCAGGAATGTGGAGGGGATTTTGCAGTATCCTTCCCCTGGCACTCCCACCAAGCCACGCCTACCAAACCACAGCATGCCCACCAAGCCACATCCACAGAATCAGTAGTAAAAAAATTTGGATTTCACCACTGCCTTAACACTCTAACTTTCTGTACTGTTGTCATGATCTTAATTCTTTGCTTTAACAGTCTCCCTCCCCCAGTTTACAAAAAGGAAGCAACAGTGTATAATGGTAATTGCATGGTTATTTGTAAATGCTTGAAGGACACATCTTCAAAGGGAAATCACATTTACAAGTGTTACAAAAACCAAAAATAAAAATTCAACATCTGTAGACTAAAGGTACTCAACAATATGATTACTCAAATGACATAAATGAAAAGATTACAACCTATGTTTGTGCAGCAGTACTAAACCACAATATGCATCACCATTTCCTTTAATGGGGCAGCCAAATAAAAGGTTGAATTCAGATGTGGCTAGAATCGGAACCAGAAACAAAATTTCTTCTGCTAGTTACCAAATTTCAAATGCTTTTCAGTACAGAAATAAATCATAGTTCCCCTTCATTATTGTATTTTCAGTCACTGCATTAGATCTAGCTCTGAAATCTCTGGAAGAAAAATATTAATATATAGCCTTGCAAAATTGAGTTAAATTCAATGAGTGCTTGAGCTACAGACAAAGACAACTAGTTTGGTTATGAACAAACACCACACTGCTGACTTATATTTATTTATTGAATTATATTTATTGCTGAAAATACTGAATTATATTTACTTAGAAGAAAAGCTAGCTCCCCCCCAAAAAAATATTTAAAATAGAAGGGTTATCTGAGATTTACTGCCAATAGTATAATGATGAAAAATTGGATTTTATCCCTCCCATCTTCTACTCTTTCTTCTGGAGAAATAGTGCCTAGTCTAAAGCATGTTTGCTCAGGAATTTAATTACGTTTCCTCTGAGTTCAAGAGAAATTACTCCCAAATCAGTGAGCAATGAATATTCAGTGTAAACAATTTCATGGGAGCAATGGCATGTTCATTTCAAGGACTTAGATCAGCAACAGACAAACATAGTACCACCCAGATCTGAAGGTATTATTATTTATGACGACTGGCAATGCTATCTGCAGCAAATGGAAATTGCAGTTCAAAATATCTGAAAGACACCAAAATCCCTACCGTGGGAAAGAAGCAATATTATGCCTAGAGACATCCAAGAATCTGCAGTATTTCCACTGCAAAGATTAGGCTCCATTCTTGAACATTTGGAAGATTATGGACTCAAATATTTATTTATCTATCAAATTCATATAGACACTCATTTTCTCAAAGGTGATTCTGGATGGTGCAAAACAAAACGGCTTTACACACTGTAAGCCGCCCTGAGTCTTCGGAGAAGGGCAGGATATAAATGTAAACAAAAAAATAAAAATAAAAAAATAAATAAAGCAGCAAATAAAAAAACAATCTAGAAATCCAGAGTAATACATAACAACAAAAATTACTACCCATGAGTAGGTAATGGAGCCATCAAGACAAATCTCCAGCTCCTAACCACTTATAAAAATAAAAGTGCTGACCTGCAGAACAGCAAAGAATATACACAAGCATGCACTATTCTTCTTTTAGATATCTCCAATAGAGGACTGCAAAAATCTCAGTGATTACTTGATAAAAGCATAAAGCTTGCTTTGTTGACTTTGCTCCCATCTAAGTTGTCACTGGACTGATTGCAGACCGGATATGGTACTATACTACTCTCTGATATACTGTGTTCCTAACAAAATTCAACTGAAGGGGTTACATGTGACGGAATGTCTATGGACCTTGAGAGTTCAACATTAGAGTAAACATTTCTGAGACCAGGTGAGAGGAAAATGTGAGAAAGAGACTCAAACTAACTCCACTTTAATTGGTATAATTAGGTATAAATTGAATTAGAGCCATTCTGGCTCAGGTATTCTGGGAATTGAAGTTCACAGGTTGTAAAGCGGCCATAGTTGCTCACCCCTGAGTTAAAACTGTTGGAGCAGGAGTAGGGAGATTCTGGTTTTAACCCATCCTCAGCAATAGAAGCTTCTAGATGATATTGGGCTAGCCATTATCTCCAGATCAGCCAATCTCATAGAACTGTTGTTGTACGGAAAAATAGGGAAAAGCACTATATATGCCACCATGAACCCCTGAATGATAAGTAGAATATAAACTTTATATAGGAAAAAGTTGGTCTAACTTTTAAAAAATACCCTCTAGAATTTCAAAAAATAAGAATTTCTGAAGCAAATGAAAAGACTGAATATTGTAATACAATTTTACTACAATCTGGGTTAATGACCAATTCATAAACAGAATGTCAATTTTGCTTCAGTCTCATGTCTATCTCTCACTGTCTGGTACATCTGCCAACAAGTGGGTGTGGTGAACATATCTACTACAAAAGTTATGGCAGATTCTCTGAATACCTTAAAAAGATAAAAGAGGGGAGAAGAGAGCACCAGGTTATCTGGAGAAAGAAAAAAATAGCCCTCACATAACACAGCAAAGAAAAGCTCTCCATTTTATTCCCTAATTTAATTTGTAGTACTTCAAGTTTTTAAAAAATTAGACCACAGCTAAGGTCAGTCCTGCATGCTCATGGATTGTTCAAATTCACATGTTAAGCCATAGAGTCTTTCCCTACTTGCACTTAATCATGAAACAAACAAACAAATAGCCCTGGCTATGAGGGGTCCTTGGTGCTCTCTGAGCTTGGTTGTTTTCTTACAGACATTTCATTACCCAAACTAGGTAACATCATCAGTGCTAGTAATGAGTGGGGTTTGCTCTTAATTTATATTCTAGTAACTTGCCTTGTCAGTGCCGATGGGGTAATCTTAGATGTTCTTTGTTTACTGTTGGCTTGTTTGGCAATTCCTTGATTTGGGTTTACTTGACTGTTGGTCTAATGTTAATCTTGGAGTTAATCTATGCTCATATAGGTGCTGATTACTGGTGTGAAGGTATGTTGGTCTTTTTGCTCCCTTTTTGGCTTGTTGATTGTCTCTTGCATAGTGTAAATATTGTTTATATCTATGTCTCTATTGATAGCTAATATGTCAGAGTGCCAGGCTTATAGACATTCTCTAGCAGTTTTGGACTTGGCTTGGTCTAGGATGGTCACCATTTTTCAGTTGAAACTATGGTTAAGTCTATTCATATGTTGTGAAATTAAAGAGATTTCATCATATCTTCTGACTATAGTTGGTGTTCATGGATGTATTCTGCCAGTCTTCCACCTGCTTGTCCTACATGGTGGGTGTTGCGTCATTACACTGAATAGTGTAGGTGACTCCTGTTTTTTCCTCTGGGGCCATAGCCTCTTTTTGTTTACTTAGAATGTTATGAATGGCTTTCGTTGGCTTGTATGCTATAGTAATTCCATGTGGTTGTGGTAGTCTGTTAGTGGTTTCTGAGATGTTCTTGATACTTGACAGTGTTATTCTTTTCATTGACTATTTCTATATGGTATTTATATTATAGCATCTCTCTCCCCATTCCCATATTTCTAGAATATTTACCTTCATCTTATCTCCAGGATATGAGTGAGACAGGCTTATATCATCCAGAGCTGCCTGTTGTTAAGAGGAGTCTTGTTGCCTTTTCTGACTGCTGAAGCTGCACTAGAAGTAGGATAAAGAGGATCATCAATTTCATGCAAGTAGTGTTTTCTGCCAATGATGATTGATTAGTAATTCAATTCTGCAGTAAGGAAAGGCTTTAAACATGATTTGCTTAGTTTTAATTTAATGTATTGTGTAAAATCAACCATGTGTTTGTCAAACACAGGTTTAATATATTACATGAATATAGCTAATCATAATTTATTCAATAAACTAGTGAAGCAAATCTGACTTTATACACTGTCTGAAATTATTTACTGCTGTTACACATATCTTAATTCCTGTATTTACATATATTTTCCTTCAAATATGCAAAAAATCAAAAGCCTTTAGCTTCCAACATATATCTAATTGAGTTATGTAAAAACTTATAGTTTTAAATTATTTCACAGCACACCCATTAATATCTACATCTAGGTAGGTGAATATAATTTTAGAGTCTTAGCATCTTATTTAGATATATATTATTGTACTTTATAGTTTATTATATCATAGACTACAATATATGAGTACCACTAGTTGCCAGTTTGCTTCAGTCCAATGCAAGATGTTGGTTCTTATCTTTAAAGCTCTTCATGGAATTATTTCACCCCAATGGGATTTTCCTGTCCCATCCGCACCTGAAGGGCCATACTGCAGACTCTGTCAGTCAAGGAATTCTGGCTCATGGGGTTGAGGAAAAGAACATTTTCTACATTGTAGAAACAGGGGTGTCAAACTCAATTTCATTGAGGGCCACATCAGGGCTGTGGTTGATCTTGGAGGGAGCGGGGGGGGCAACTGGGTGGGTGTAGCCAACTGGGTAGGCATGGCCAGCTTGAAGCCACTTCCAAAACTCCTGGCATGTTTCCTCTCCTCATTGGGTAAACTAGGCCGAACCTATGTTGGCCTGATCTTTCATCTTCGCATTGGGTAGACTGGGCAAAGCTACATTGGCCTGATCTTTCTTTGCACTGGGTAGACAGGGCTGAAGCCACACTGGACTAATTTTTCTTCTTCACATTGGGTAGACCAGGATGGCCCCACGGGCTGGATCCAACCACATCATGGGCCAGATCCAGCCTGCGGGCCTTGAGTTTGATACCTCTGCTCTAGAACATCATGCCCACTCCTCAAGTTGAGATCCAAACCTTTTGGCCTCCGAAAAGGGCCTGGAGACTTGGCTCTGCTGATTGGTCTGGGCCCTGATGGAGGCATGTCATTCTGGAGGCAGACTAAGTTAAACCCCACCTTCTCCCCATGTGCTTCTTGCTCACTTGTTTGGCATCTTAGTCAATTTTGGTGTTACTATTTATTATTTATATATTTTATCTTGCTGTTTTTATTGATTGCAAACTGCCTAGAGCCAGCTTTAGATGAGGTGAATGGTCTGTAAATTTAATATATAACAGACAAATAGCAGAGGTGGCTCATTTTTCCCTAGTCACTGTATGCCAATTGCATAAATTTGGTTTAACATCTATATTATAATTCACTAAATCCATTTATTGAAGAAAAACTCTCCACTAAGAATGACAATTTAATAGGTAGGGCTATATTCCAACCCAAACTAATTCTTTCAACCCTGTCACCTATACACTTCCTACCATTAAAGTCTATCTTGTACTACCCCAAACAAGCGGAAGCAATAGTTTCTCCTATGCCATAAGTGTCAAAGAGAACAAATCTCCACAATTGCCCTTAATTCAGATTTATAATTATCCTCTCCATCAAGCACATCACACTGAAGGCCCAAATGTTGTCTTTGGCATATTGCTGTAACTGTCCTAAAGAACATTAATCAACCTTCTAACTGTGGAGCGATATCAACAATGTAATACTTAAATCAACCCTTCACTTGCAAAGAAATGTCAGCTGAAAGGAAGAATGTTGCACAACCTATGGCAAGTAGGGAAGCAATGTTATGATTAAACAGCAACTAAATCATAACAGTGCAAAACTGCTATAATCGGACCATAACATAGCCCTCCTGTTTTTTTTTTCTTTTCTGCATGATGGAGAGACTGAGCAAGTATTGGCAATGAAAGTTGCACTTATCACCTGGCAACTGCACAAAGCTCAGCTTTCCAAAATTTTGGGTAATAGACTGAGGTAAAACTCCACTATCTCCTCATGTGCATCTTGCTCCCTTCCTTGCCATCATTGTTAGCTTTTAGGTCAATTTTAGTGTTGATATATATCATTTAATCAAATAACAGGATAATGGAGTTGGAAGGTACTTTGGAGGTCATCTAGTCCAATCTGTTGTTTAAGCCTGAGACCCTATATCATTTCAGACAAATGGCTGCCCAGTCCCTTTTTTAAAATTTCCAGTGACAGAGCACCTACAACTTCTGTAATAACTTATAACTTCATAACTTATAACTTCATTATTTAAATGTTTTATCTTGTTGCTTTTATTGGTTCCAGCCCCCTAGAGTCACCTCTAAGTGAGATGGGTGACATATTAGCTTAATAAATAAAATATTATGAATAAAGAATAGGGGATAAACTACAATTAGATGTTTTTCTTCCTAAGTTCAAGTTCAAGATTCCAATCTGCAGAGTAATTGGCCTAGAAATTTTTTTTTAAAAGGGAACAGAGGCAAAAACAAATGTTAAATTGGAGCTAAAAATTACTCTCCCTGGCCCTACATACAGTACTACAAATGCTTCCCACAGTAAATCTTGTATCACAGGAGTGATTTTTCAGCATGAAACCATAGTGAAAAGGATGTTGCTTTCAAGTACATGTAAATGGTTCAAACTCAAAAATAATTGACTAGAATGATATAATAGTATATGTTCCCATCTGCACTGACTTCTCTTATTTTAAAATGCAAGAAGGATTAGATCACCAGCTTATCTAGCCCAGCATTCAGGCCTCATTTGTAAAAATATTCAGCAAAAGACACATGATCCAATTAATCATTGTGGGGCCTGTGCCTCCTCTCTCCTTTTTATGATTTGCCCTTGAACAAAAGTTATAACTGTATATAAAGTTAGTAATGTACAAATCTGGGAGCAATCACCAATTCCAGTTAGTCCACAGCAGAATTTGAAACCAAGCTATTAGTTATGGTTAATAGAAATGATGGCTTTAGCCTCCCTCTCATGCACAATTCTGGGATAGAAAGAAGTGGAAAATGGCACTGCACATATCTCAGTTAGTTGGCTAATTGCTATATACAACAGTGTCAGTGGGTGGTCCCATGTTCTAACAAAGTAACAAAGGGGGCGGGAATTATTCGCTTACATTTTCAAAATATGCATGATTTTATAGATCTATGGTTTGTAAAAAATATCAAAAAATCACCCTTTATTTATATAGTAATAGGGATTGAACTGACACTGGCTGATCAGGAAAAAGATACTGGACTAATGGCAGTTTGTTGACAATGTGAGTCCAATGTGCAGCTGCCACAAAAAAGGCAAATGCCAGTCTTAGAATCACTTCTAGCTCTTTATGTACAGCAGGTAGGAAGAAGAGGTACAAGAAATATGAACATAGTTTCTAATATAAATAGATTGCATCTGATGCACAGCAGCTTATAGAATTTTTATAGTATCATCAAAATTTTCCTACAAAAATGTGGTTATCTGAGACTTCATGTTCTATAAAATATATTCTTCTAGGTTTTTTTTGCACTGCCTGCTGAAAGTAATTGAGCAGTTACTTCCAACAGCTATTTACTTCCACTAAGTGGCAGACAAATTTTATTTTGATTTTTCTAGACCACATCCTTGACAATTTAACCTTTTGCTATTGCAGTCACTGCTGAGCTGCTAGCCCTTTGTTCCAGTATTAGAACCATGTAATACAGCACCAAAATCAGGTTGCAGCTCCGATAGATCACTTGACTAAAATCATTAACCAACTGACCAAACAGATGGGATAAGTCCAGCAACCATCACCAGAGACTGAACTGCTTCCTGTGGCTGTGTTGTTCTGCTCCTTGAGTTCCTTACCTCATATGCCCTGAGAATTTTAAGGCTACTAGTTTATGTGAGTTAAGGGAAATCATTCATAAATCATTTCTTGATAGGATATAGAAAACAATATCATGTTCTAGGAAATGACATTAATTTCATAATCAGACTGAGAGCTGTTTTCAAGTTTCCAGCCAGATGGGTAATAGCTATTGTCATATGGCAAGCTCAGAGCATGAATATATATGGCTAACTTGAGCTCTTTGCTGAAGATGTAGATTAGAAGATGCTATTCACTGAGTTATTTAAATAGGGACTTATTAACAAACTTGTGCAGGCCCTCTAGTTGCCACAGAATCTACCACTGTGATATAGATGATAAACACAAAAATGAGATACATTATAGGTGGGGAAAAGTGACATTGTTACTCTCTTTCTCAGAGTCTTTGGATATCAAATGCAAGCAGCTGAGAACCAGCAAACCTCTCTGCCTACTACAAAAATGCAACTCTGATAATATAAGATCATTGTTTATAGTGTGGAATTTTAGTATATTGTTCAATTTTGCAATGGGTTTGCTTTGCTATATTTCTCTGCTCTACATTGACTGAGATATGCCATAAAACTGGTGTATGAGTAATTTTGCAAGCATATCCCATGAATGATCTAAACTGGGCTTGTCAGGAAATAACTCAGCTCTTGAGGCTCACAAAGTTGGGCAAGGTCAAAGAAGCAAGAATTAACAGTCTGTAATAAAGACGCTTTAATATGTGAGGGTATTTGGATACACACACGGAGAATGTTGCAGAATTGTAAAAGTAATTTCTTACCCTCACTCGTTAGTAAATTCATTAAGACAGAGAAACTCAAAATTATTTTTAAAAAATTTCTCTTCTTTACACTTCTTGCCACCTGGGCTTAATTGCACTCTGAGAAAAACCATTGATGGACTGCTCCCTTCCTTGGCTGTTATTTTTACCCTTTCTTCTATTGTTTTCAAGCTGTCCCATGAATCAGGATGGGGGGGGGATCCAGTTCAGACTTCTGTATTCATCATCAATATTTGATTCTGTCTGTTACTCTTCTCACTAAAATTTATTCTGTAATTTACCTTCAAGCTCTGACAGATTATAGAGCTAAGGCAATTTTAAAAGCTATGCAACTATACAAAAAATATGATCTATCTATTAAAACAATTCACCCACTGATAAGGATAGAAACTATTGATGACAAGCTTTTGTGCTCTGGGCCATTTTCTTAGTATACAGTCCCACTTCATCTTATTTTTGATCAAGAAACTTACAGCTATCAACAGAAAAATGTGCTGTAGTTTAATGAATGCTACTTCAGTTTTTACAAAAGTAATGCTTTAGATTCTTATTTGATTGTATCCTTAGATGACATTGATCCCCCCCACACCAATCCAGATACTTATACTTAAGATGGCTCAAAACTTTGAACAATGACTTTTGCCTTGTGTTTCTTATTTTAGGCAGTTACCTACAATGGTGTTTTAATAATGGTGGTTATTAAATATGCTTTTTAGCACTGGTGCCACCTCTTGGAAAAAGTCTCACACTTCATCCAAATCCAATTTGGATTTGTTATAGTACACTGGAATTTGTATTGACTTCATAGGAGCATATAAGATCACATGGGCACAATTTGCCTTTTTTTTCACATTATCTATGTTCCAAGCTCACAAGAAAAGTTACACTCTTTCATGTAAGGTTGAATACTGTGTTCTCTATGACCTAGCTTTTGTTCTTGCAATTGCTGGGGGCTCTAAGTTCATTAACCAAATGTGAATGCAGTAATAACAGGATTTTTGAGTGCAGGCTCAAATTATGACCTTCAGGGAAAACTCCCAATTCATGATCTCTTTTTCTGGGAATAATGGAGTTTGGACCAACTCCTTCCCTAAGAGGGGAATTATTGAAGCTCAGCCACGACAGCAACCCAAATGGCCATTTCAGGCCTTCTCTTTAGAGACCTCTGATAGTTTCATATATTTATCCTTTATCCTTTCTTGTTGTTATCAAACCAACAAGTCTGCTGCACTTCTTCCTTTCCTTGAAAGGGTCCTGGGACACTGTTTCTTTGCACTTACTACTGGTACCTATCAAGGGTCTAGATAGTGTATTGGTGGTCATTGATCTTTTCTCTACATGTGGCTCATTTCATGTGTGGCGGGAGCTCCCTCTGGACTTGACATTGGTTGTTCCTCAATCACATTTTCTGCCATTAAAGCATGCTCAGTCACCTTATTCTGAATAAAGGCACACAATTCATATTCTAGCTTCAGGGAGATTTTATTTATTTTTTCTTCAATTTTCAAATGTTATATTTCACCTTTCCTCAACATATCTCTCCCAATCCAGTGATAAAATAGACATGACATTTGTTATATTAAACAGTATTTCTGTTGTTATATGAATCAAATAACTGACTTGAGCTATTGCCTATAGTCCAAAGGGCATATAGTAATTCTGCTAATTCTTCTACATGCACATCACTTTTTAAGATATCTTATCATAGCCACTCAAACCTGTTGCCAAACTCTCCTTAATCCTTACTGGAAATCAGACCTTCCTGGAAATCAAATGTATTGTTTGTTCCTGTATCAGTTTGTATCAACCCCGTTGGTCTTTGTGTGCAACATGCAGCTGCTGTAAATAAAACTCGCTAAGGTTGAGAAACAAAAGGGAGTATGCCAAACTTCATTAAAAAAGAGTACAGCAATTTTTCAATGTCAGACTTATCTAAAGAAAAGACAGTCTGGGAAAAAGATGAACAGACACCTCGCTGTGACCTTGCCTTAATGAATTCATTCATAATTGAGGACAGGAGTTTGCCTATTCGGTTCCCAAGGTTTTGTATCCTTATCTATTGTTTTCTTTAAAACATTAAACCTAATTAAACTTTTCAGAATCTTGCTTCCTGTGATGTTCTGCTAGAGGTTTGAAAAAAGCAGTGAGCGTCCACCTGTTTTCCAACATTCCCCTTTGATTCTTGAACAGCTACCCCCATATATATGCTTATATATTGTATAATTATTTCATGCTTATGCTTATATATACTGTGATACAAAATAAATAAATAAATAAAATAAATAAATGTCTTACATGCTCCTATCCTCCCCTCTAGTCCTAGTCTTAGACATCGGAAAATAAGAATTCAAGATGGATTCTATGGGACAAATTAGAACACCTGATTCATTGAAAAGGCTGAAAATAGTGGGTAGCTGAAAATATTCACAGCTTCTTTGCTAATTTGTTTTGCAATAGCCATATATGCTCAGTCCTCTTTCCAGTCTTTCCAAGACTATAGCTAACTTGGACTCTGAGTGGGAAGATGCAGATTTGAACTAGAGCAGGATGATAGTGGATTGGCTACTTACAAGGGATTTGATCTATTCCAGATTTCTGCTGCAGGACAGACTTCTGGATGAGTTTTATTTGAAAGAGAGCAATAAAGGTATCTAAAATTCACATTCTTTTTGGGCCCATGTCTGTCTGTGCACCTCAGGTTGCAATGGAGTTTCCTATCTATTTTCACTGGGTCAGCTACCTAAAAGGGAGGGGGAAGAAAACCACCAATCTCCCCTAGGCATGGCAGTAGAAAAATCTTGAAGGAGGCAATGGTATGCAAGTTAGTTTTCACAAGATCAAAAGTAAAGTACTTGATACTAGAACAGGCCACTCCATTCAAAGCAAGGAATCAATAGAAATTCTATCTCCTGGTTAGGAGGATAAAAAGATAATTGCTTCTCAACCTTTGATCAATTGTTTGATTCAATTAGCCATTTCCCTGGTCTTGTATAATTTCATTACTTCACAATAACAAAAAAAATCAACTTGTGTTGTTTTACGCAAGCATCTTGGCACCAGCAGATCTAAACTGAATTCTCAATTCATAAGCAAACAATTAAAAATGGATCCATTACCCACCAAGATATGCTCAAATTACATCCTTGGTGTAATTACTTCTAGTTTAAGAACATCTACTTTACAGAGTATACAGGAGACAGAAGTGCAAGAAATGCTGATCTGAGCCTTCAGTCCTGTGAAATTCCTAATTATTACTGAGAGAAGCCTGATATCTAGAATATTAATAAAACAAAACTTGACTTTTAAAGAAGCCACACTGGTTTCTTTTCAGCAAAGACAACATGAGAAAGTTGGAAGTTTATTTTGGTTATTGAGTCTAATCCTGTCTTTAGTGTCGACATCCAAATTAAAACATCCAGATTTTGGATTCTGCTTGAATCTAAATAATTAGTTTTACAGACAAATTGCTATAAATATAATATTCAGTTGAATTATCCCCTTAATGTAATTTATTGTATATCTGCTTTTCTATGCTTTGTTCTCTGAAACATTAGAGAACAGGTCTTGATCTTTTATGTACCATCTTTTTAGATATTTAAAGAATGCTGTCTCCCCCTTAATAATTTCATGTCAAGGCTAAGCATACCCAGAAGGTTCAGTTTCTCTTTGTAGGTCTTTTTACCCTTCTTTGAACTTGTTCCAGTTTCTCTTATTCCTTGTGGTGCTCACCCAATTTAGTTTAATCTACATATTTGGCATGTTCTTTCTCCACTCTTTGTTCAAATCACTAATAAAAACATTGAATAGCTCAGAGCTCAGGAATGAATCATAGGGCACCCCACTCAATTATCTCCCTCTACTTTGATAAACATTTTTAGTTTGATTTTTGAGCCAGTATTCATTTTATTCTGGTGGCATTCAGTGCACTTTTTTGATTTACTAATCAGAATGTCTTTCAGTATATTATCTAGTGCTTTGCTTAAATTAAGATACAATACTTCAAAACCTAATTTACTAAGGAAGTTGCTCCATAAAAGAATGCTAAAAGGTTGTTTTGCCAAAACTTGCTTTTGTCAAAGTGACTCTGACTTCTGATAATTTTATTTTCAAGATGCTTACATGTTACTCCCAGATATTGATGTCAGACTGATTGGACTGTACTTATTCAGACTTACCAGTTAATTTCTCCACTAACCTAGCATGCAATTCATCCATCCCTAGAAATTTAAAATTTTTACATAAATCAATAAATATTCCCTGCTGTTGTTTCTACTAATCTCTGTCCCCAATTATGGATCTTTATTCTTTACTTTGTTGTTTTCACTGTGCACCTCTATGTGTGTGTATGTATACAGTATAAATATAACTTAATAGATAACATAATATGGTTATATTTAAAGATGCTTATTGTTTTTATCATCCTTCCCAATTCAGCTCATTCTGAACTTTAACTTTCCTGATACACTATTGTTTCCAGGTATCTGTCTACATTATATCTTGGTATGTCTGCCTTTCCTCCTTCATTATATGCCTTTTATTTTCATATATTCAGTAAGTTTTTTATCAAGCCACATTGTCTTTCCCTGCTGACTTCCTGGTTGTTGTTTTTGGAACTTTGTTTTTTAGTATTTAACTAAATAGTCAGTGATTTGACTATTTTCCCCCATTTCTTTCTCTGCTATGGAATTTTGGCCACAAACCATTATTTTTTTCTTCTCCTCATTAAACATGTCCAATATCTATTCAACTACATTCAGGTTTGCTTTCATTTACAATCAAGATCTCCAGCATTACCAGTAGTCCTTAACTTACAACAGCTCATTTAGTGACTGTTAAAAGTTACAATGGCACTGAAAAAAGTGACTTATGACCGCTTTTCACTTACAACCATTGCAGCATCCCCATGGTCACAGGATCAAAATTCAGATGCTCGGCAACTATTCATGACTGTTGCAGTGTCCCGGGGTCCTGTGATCAATATACAATATACGAAGCTTGGCAACTGGCATGTATTTATAACAGTTGCATTTTCCTCGGGTCATGTGGTGACATTTTGTGAAGCAAAGTCAATGGGAAAGTCAGATTCACTTTACAACTATATTACTAATTTTGCAACTGCAGTTATTCACTTAACAATTGTGGCAAGAAAGATAATAAAATGAGGGAAATTAGTATATGTCTTGCTTAGCAACATAAATTTTGAGCTCAATTGTTTTCATAAGTTGAGGACTACCCGTACTTACTTAATATTCCACAGTGTTCCTATTGTCTCAGTTTCCATAAACAGATCTTCCCTGTTGGCTAGAGGTTAAATTTAACTTTTTGGTTAGGAGAAAGTTATCAACAATACATTTTAAGGATTTATTTAAAGACCATAACTGGCAGCATTCATCATTCAACAAAAGTTAGCATTTTAAAATGTGCTGTAATAAATGCTGGTGAACCTAGAAGTTTTATTTTAAATCTGTGAATTAGGTAGCTTTGTAACTTAACCATTTCTATTTGCCTCATTTCATTGGATTGCTTCCTGAAAAAGACAGCTCAGTCATCTATTGCTGTCACCCCAATCTTTTGGACACCAGGGACAGGTTCCATGGAGAGAGGTTTTTCCACAGACTGAAGGGGGCGCGGAGTTTTGTTTGCTGCCTGCATCCTGCAGATGGGGCTTCACTTGTTTGTGTGGCCCGGTTTCTGGCATGTTGCTGACTGGTGTTGGTCCTCAGATTGGGGGTTGGAGACCCCTGATCTATTCAACCTAATCAGTATATAAAGAACATGTAGAAGGGGAGAAGAAATGACCAAAAAAAAAAAATAGAAAAGGAAGAAAAAAAAAAGAATTTGGTACAGAAAAAGAAAATAAATACATAAAGAAATATTTTCTGTCTTTATCACAAATATAAACAGTAGTAATTTATCACCTTCTCTTAAAGTAAAGCAAATGATTTTTTTTCTTTCCATATCCCATTTTTTATTTTATTTTATTTTATTTTATTTTATTGATTGATTGATTGATTGATTGATTGTTTAAATTTCTATACCGCCCTTCTCCCAAAGGACTCAGGGCGGTTTACAGCCAAAATAAAACAATTGATACAAAAATTAAAACCAGTTTAAAAAGAGAAAATTCAAAGTTGGCTGGACACTATAAAACCAATAAAAACCCCATTTAAAAAACCATTAGGCCAGTCCTGCGTGATGAAACAGAAATGTTTTCAGCTCGCGTCGAAAGGTCCGGAGATCAGGGAGTTGGCGGATACCTGGTGGTAGCTCGTTCCAGAGGGTTGGTGCCCCCACAAAGAAGGCCCTCCCCCTGGGTGTCGCCAGCCGACATTGTCTGGCCGACGGCACCCTGACGAGACCCTCCCTATGGGAGCGCACTGGTCGATGGGAGGTCGCCGGTAGCAGCAGGCAGTCCCGTAAATAACCCGGTCCTATGCTTTAAAGGTGGTAACCAACACCTTGAATTGCACCCGAAAGACCACCGGAAGCCAGTGCAGCCTGCGCAGGAGAGGTGTGATATCACCCGCGCGGCCGCATTCTAAACCAGTTGGAGCCTTCGGGTGCTCTTCAAAGGGAGCCCCATTTAGAGAGTGTTGCAGTAGTCCAGACGGGAGGTGACAAGGGCGTGAGTGACTTGTGCATAAGGAATCCCAGTCTAAGAAGGGACGCAACTGGCGTATCAGGCAAACCTGATAAAAAGCTCCTCTGGTGACAGCCGTCATATGCTCTTCCAACGACAGCCGTGCATCCAGAAGGACGCCCAGATTGCGGACCCTCTATGTGGGGGCCAATGACTCGTCCCCCACAGTCAGTGATGGCATCAGCTGATTATACCGGGATGCCGGCATCCACAGCCATTCGGTCTTGGCGGGATTGAGTTGGAGACTGTTTTTCCCCATCCAGACCTGCACGGCCTCCAGACACCGGGACATCACTTCAACGGCTTCGCTGGGGTGGTTAGGGATGGAAATGTACAGCTGTGTATCATCAGCGTACAGATGACACCGCATCCCAAAACCACGGATGATCTCGCCTAGCGGCTTCATTTCATTCATTTAGCGAAGGTTGTAGAGAGTGTAGTTGCATGGCAGCTTCCCCAGTACCTGGATGAAGCTATCTATCTAGACCCGTTCCAGTCCGGCTTCCGGCCCGGGCATAGTACGGAGACAGCTTTGGTCGCGTTGGTGGATGACCTCTGGAGGGCCAGGGATAGGGGCTGTTCCTCTGCCCTGGTCCTATTAGATCTCTCAGCGGCTTTCGATACCATCGACCATGGTATCTTGCTGCACCGGTTGGAGAGTTTGGGAGTGGAAGGCATCGTTTATCGATGGTTCTCCTCCTATCTCTCCGACCGGTCGCAGACGGTGTTGACAGGGGGGCAGAGATCGTCCGTGAGGCGCTTTACGTGTGGGGTGCCTCAGGGGTCAATTCTCTCGCCTCTCCTGTTCAACATCTATATGAAGCCGCTGGGTGAGGTCATCAGTGGTTTCGGGGTGAGTTACCATCTGTACGCTGATGACACTCAGCTGTACTTTTCCACCCCGGACTACTTTTCCACCGCTGTCGAAGTGCTGTCCCGGTGCTTGGAAGCCGTACGGGTCTGGATGGAGAGAAACAGACTCAAGCTCAATCCCTCCAAGACGGAGTGGCTGTGGATGCCGGCACCCCGGTACAGTCAGCTGCAACCACGGCTGACTGTTGGGGGCGAGTTATTGGCCCCAATGGAAAGGGTGCGCAACTTGGGTGTCCTCCTGGATGGGCGGCTGTCGTTCGATGATCATCTGGCGGCCGTCTCCAGGAGGGCCTTTTACCAAGTACGCTTGGTCCGCCAGTTGCGCCCTTTCCTTGACCAGGATGCCTTATGCATGGTCACTCATGCTCTGGTTACATCTCATTTGGACTATTGCAATGCTCTCTACATGGGGCTGCCCTTGAAGTGCACCCGGAGGCTGCAGCTAGTCCAGAATGCAGCTGCGCGAGTAGTAACAGGAGCCACTCATTGCTCCCATGTAACACCACTACTACGCAGTCTGCACTGGCTTCCTGTGGTCTTTCGGGTGCGCTTTAAGATTTTGGTTACCATCTTTAAAGCGCTCCATGGCTTAGGGCCCGGGTACTTACGGGACCGCCTGCTGTTACCTCATGCCTCCCACCGACCCGTACGCTCACACAGAGAGGGTCTTCTCAGGGTGCCGTCTGCCAAACAATGTCGGCTGGCGGCCCCCAGGGGTAGGGCCTTCTCTGTGGGAGCTCCTACGCTTTGGAACGAACTTCCCCCTGGTTTACGCCAAGTGCCTGATCTTTGGACTTTTCGCCGTGAGCTGAAAATGCATTTATTTATCCAAGCGGGACTGGATTAAAAGTTTTACTTAATTTTAACTGGGGTTAGTTGTTAATTTTTAGGTAATGGGGTTTTATCATTTTAATTGTAATTTTAAATTTTGGCCTATTTAAATAAGTTTTTTAATTAGTTTTTGAGTGAAGTTAGGAATTATTATGTATTAGTTTAAGAAAGAAGGAATTGATAGTGTGATGGTGTGAAATGGAATATGTTTTATGTTATATTTTAGATTATGTTTGTTAGTTACAATACCCTGTATTCTGTTCTGGGAAGTCTCGGGGAATGAGGGGAAGGAAGACTATAAATTGATTGGTTGCCATTGTACAGGAATAATGGTAGAATTAAACAAGTTGGACAAACACTCGAAGGAAAGAAGGAGGAGTAAAGAAGGAAGAAAGTAGGTAGGTAGGTGGGTAGGGAGGGAGGAGAAGAAAGGATAGGAGGAGGAGAAGAAGGAGAAGGGGTGAGCTGAGGGCAGAGGTTGAATTTCCCTAAAGCCCCTGAGAAAAAAGGGGTTTGAAGGGTTAAGTTCCCTCCAGTAACCCGAAGTGCTCCAGATCCGAGGATTCTTCTGCTTTGGCGGAACCAATCACCACGACCAAACGCCGAGATTTATTTTGGACAATAAAGGATTATACCGGACAGAACGAAAGTGGGAGAACTTTAAGCAAGTAGCCAAGCCGATTCCCCGATACTTTGTAACAAGCTTGAAAACAGTAAAAAAATGGAGGCGAATTGTTAACAAGTTAACGAGTGGAAAGCGAAAGCGATACTTTCAGCATTCCGTCTGCAGTTGGTAATTTGCATGTTACTTGCTGCCTTTACTCTTTAACTCTTTGCTGCCTGCTGATAGAATCTAGGGGAGATTTTTAAATACTGCTTTAAAAGACTGTGTTTTTTAGAGGTTAAGAAGATTTAAAGTGAATATTAAGTTGGAAATAAATAAATATATAATTTTATAGAAGATGGCAGCCAAACAATTAAAGTCTACTGTAACAAAGAGCTCTGGAACTTTATCAGCTGGTGCCTCTCCAGCTCATACAGCAGAGACTAGAACATTGAATTTAGAGGCGTTACAAGAGAACTTAAAAGGCTTTATAGAAGAAAAATTTAAAGTAATAACTGATGAGATGTCTGAAATGAAAGAGCAGATATCAGAAATTCAAGTGGGAAATAAAGAAGTTAAAGAAGGATTTGTAATGGCAGTACGAAGTTTGGCAACGAATGTGATTTTATTGGAGGAGGAGGTTGCAGAAATTACGCAACATAATTTAAAATTAGAAAATAAAATGGATGAATTTCAAAGTAAAATGGAAAAAACAGAGGATGAAATAGTTTTGATACAATATAGAAATATGGAATTTGCTCTTAGAATTCGAGGTTTGAAAGAAAATAAGGAAGAGAATTTAAGGGAAATTTTTTCTGAAGTATTTGCTGAGATATTAGCAGCTCGTCCAGCAGATGTGGCTTATCAAATTGATAAAATATATCGTGAATTCTTGGATAGCAAGGCAAAAAGTTGCCAAGGGATGTTGTTATTTATTTTACAAACAGAACAGTGAGAAATCAGATTTTGCAAGCTTCATATAAGGGGGAGAAGATTCAGATTGCTGGTCAAGATATTTTGATATTAAAGGAAATTCCACCAAAAATGCTAAGGGCTAGGAAGGAATTTGCCTTCCTGGTGAATGAACTTAAAAAACATCAGATTGAATATAGATGGGATATTCCAACTGGTATAATAGTATATTATGCAGGAAAGTATATCGTTCAATACGGTTGGAAAAGCAAGAGAATTTTATGTTGAGGTATTAAAGTTGGAAGTCTTCCCCATTGGAAGCTAGAGGAAGGGAGGCTGAAGTGAAGGAAAGAGAAGTGAAGCAGGTACAAGAACAGATTGTGATGGAAGAAGATTTATTACAAGTGTTGGAAATACCTACGACGGGTTTAGATTCAAAAGAACAAAGGTTGACAAGAGCTGCTGCTAAACGCAAGGAACAAGAGATGAAGGCACAACAACAACTGGCACCTACTACAACGGAAACAGTGGGAGGAGCAAGGCCTAAAGTAAAATGTGATCTGCGGCTGGTGTTCCAAAAGTTTCCTGTCTTGGAATGTTAATGGCCTGAACTCACCGTAGAAGAGAAGGAAAGTATTTCATTATTTGAAACAATTTAAAAATGACATTACCTGTTTACAAGAAACACATATTAGATCTTGCTAAATGTTGGAGATGATTGTGAAGATGCTACTTATTATTATATATGGTGGACTTGTAAAAAAGTTAAAGCATTTTGGATTAAAGTATGGTGGATCATGCAGAATATTTTGAAAAAGAAGATTAAGTTTACTCCGCAGTTCTTTCTACTAGGAATAATTATGGACTATACAGCTATAGAGACTAAATTGATTTTGAACTTAATAACAGTTGCAAGACTTTTGATTGCTCAGTATTGGAAGAAAGAAGACTTACCTACAATCAAGAATGGACACTCAAAGTATCAAATCTGGCAGAGATGACAAAATCTCCGCTTACTTGAAAGACTATACACTAGAAAAATATATTCTAGAATGGAAAATGTGGATTGATTATATTCAAAATAAGTATCAGATAAAAAATATTGAATAGCATATGAGTAAATTTAGGAAATATTTTGTATTAGATATATTTTTGAAGGAGAGGGAATTGAGAGTGTGACTAAGTGTGGTGTGACTAGAGATTATAATTTAGGAATTATTTTGGATTATGATTATTGGTTTTGATACCCTGCATTTTGTTCTGGGAAGTCGGGATGGGGGTGGGGGTAAGGGAGGGAACTGGGGGTTTGGTAGAGATGGCGTGATGGTTAATGTACAGGATTATTGAAGAAATATAATTAATGTAGGATCGGGTCTGCATAGTTACCATTTTAGAACGGTGAGGAGGGAGAAAAGAGAGAGTAGGAGGTAGGAAAGAGGAGAAGAGGAAGGAAGAGGGATAGTAGAGGGAGAAGGTAGGTGTAGGGTGGAGGGAGGAGCGGATGTAGATAAGAGAAGGAGAGGAAGGTTTGGAAAGTAAAAGAAGGTAGAAGAGGGAAGAGTGTTAAAAAGAGGGGTGGTGACTGGGCAAGCCCGACTAATTGTATACAACTGTACATTGGATGAATTATTTGATATGATTGTAAAAATAAAACTTTTTATGAAAAAAAACAAAAAAAAAAAAACAACCTTCGCCACAAAACGAAGGTTGGAGACCGGACGGTAGTTCGATAAAACAGCTGGATCCAGGGAGGGCTTCTTGAGGAGAGGTCTCACCACAGCCTCTTTCAAGGCTGTAGGGAAGACACCCTCCCTCAGAGAAGCGTTAACAATTCCCTGAAGCCAGCCTTGTGTAACCTCCTGTGTGGCCAGTACCAACCAGGAGGGACACGGGTCCAATAAACATGTTGTTGCATTCAGCCTCCTCAGTACCCTGTCCATGTCCTCGGGAGCCACAGTATCAAACTCCTCCCAGATGGCAGCCTCAAGATCCACCTCCATCATTCCATCCGAAACTACCCAATCTGTGTCCAGCCCATCCCGAATCTGAGCGATTTTATCGTGCAGATATTTTCCAAAATCCTCAGCACAGCCTTGCAAGGGATCTTCCCTAGCTCCCTGAGTAAGAAGGGAGCGGGTCACCCTAAACAAGGATGCTGGGTGGTTATCTGCCGGCGCAATAAGAGTGGAGAAGTATTCATGCTTCACCGCTCTTATTGCCACTAGATAGGTCTGAATACGAGACCTTACTAGTGTTCGATCAGGTTCAGAACGGCTGGCCCTCCAACCACTCTCTAGGCATCTTTTCTGGCACTTCATCTCTCTCAGCTCTTCAGAATACCAAGGAGTCGGTCGAGATCGGCGCTGGGTCAGAGGCCGCAAAGGCACGACGCGGTCCAAGGCCCCCGCTGCCGCCCTTTCCCAGGCGGTGACGAGTTCTTCAACCGAGTCGTGGGCTGGGTCCTCAGGAAGTGGCCCAAGCTCCGTCAGAAACCTCTCCAGGTCCATCAGGCGCCTGGGACGGAACCAACGCGTCGGTTCCGTCTCCCTGCGGTGCAGGTTGGCAGTTCAAACGTCCAACCAAAGGAGCGAATGATCCGACCATGACAAGGATAGAGTGACTAAATCCCTTAATTTTAGATCATTCAGCCACTGTCCAGAGACAAAAATTAAGTCCAGCGTGTTTCCCCCAATGTGAGTGGGACCATCAACTAACTGGGTCAGGTCCAAGGCCATCATGGAAGCCATGAACTCCTGAGCTGCAGCAGATGGCTCACCGAGTGATGGCAGGTTGAAATCCCCCATAACCATAAGTCTGGGGGTATCAACCGCCAGCTCGGCTATCATCTTCAGTAGTTCGGGCAGGGCTGCTGTTACGCCACAGGGAGCCAGGTACGTAATCAGCAAACTCACCTGTATCCCCTGACCCCACCTCACAAAGAGGGACTCACATCCGGCTGTCTGTGGAACAGTGACCTCCCACAGTCGCAGATCCTCGTTAATAATAACCGCCACCCCACCACCCCTACTCAGGGCCCTCGGCTTGATTTGTTATTTATAAACAAATCATTTAGGCATTGTTATTTCAGTCTTGATCAGCAAACATCCATTAAGGGTTATATAGCAACATAAAATCATTTTATATTCTTTATATTCTTTCTTTTTACTTCTAATGATTTTAATCTTTAGTCCTTTCAAATAATGTCCTACAGCTTGATTTCTATTCATGGTTTCTTTGTTCCTTCTTACAAAATTCTTCAAAGTTTTAACAAGCTTTTTTAAAAAAATCTAATATTATTCAGGTTAGTTGCTTGATTGGTTATTTGTATATCTGTTTCAATTATTAAGACATCAGCTGGTTTCTTTTCATGTCTAGTGTAGCATCTTTTTCCAGATGATTCTTGTAGCCTATCATTTTTAAATCCACTTTCAGATCAGTCTCAATATAAAACTTGTTCCTCTTCCATAACATCTTTTGAATACAGTTTACCTTTTTCTCCATTGATTTGAAGCATTCCAGGGGTGGTGACAGTGTCAAAGTACTCAGTTATCACACAATAGTGATAGCCTTATTTTAAAATTAAGAAGTCTTCCATTACATTATTTTTATGACTCCCATTTAAACTGTAAATTTTTCAATCCTATCCCCGCCTCTTCCTTTCTGTGCCCAAAACCCAACATTAAACTCCCATATAACCAACATTTAGCATAAAAAAACAGAAAAAGACAAAAGACAAAACAAACAATAAAATACAAACAATCTTCTTCCCCCACATCCTCGTCGGTTTCCCCTATATAAAGAGAATGGGGGAGAGGGGACGTGCCAATGTCCGGGCCACTTCTTTCGGGCTGTCTATTTAAATTCGTCACTCAAGAAAAAAGAAAGTGATGGCTCTCTCCCGCATTCGGCTTCGTATTTTCCAAGACTCTTATCTGCTTCTTCTCCTACTGTATCCTCACGGCTTTTCTTCTGTTCAACCAACACAGGTGATATTTCTTTCCTCTTTAACCCTTTAGGGTCTTGCCCCCCAATAGCCCCTTTTTCTTCTTCTAGGGTTGATGTTTTCACATGTATTCCACCCATCTTAAGCATTTGATCTTTTATCTCCATTAGATCCTCCACCTTGATCAGTCCAAGCTCCCGTAAATATAATATTGCATCTATGTCTGGGGTAATTGTACGCATCCTTCCTTTATAAAAAAATTTCAATTGTTGTGGTGGCCTCCAGTTATATTTAATTCCATTATCTCTCAAAACCTTTGTAATTGGTTTTAAAAAAAATCTCCATGCCCTTTCTTCTCTTGATATATCCGGGAAGACTTGAATAGTCTTCCCTTCAAACTTCAAAGCATCTCCCATCTCTCTCACCTTGGCCATAACTTCCAGCTTATCACCAAGATTTGCGAACCTGACAAGCACATTCCTGTTAGAGCCATTTTGCCTTCTATATCCAATTCTAAAAACACTTGCCAGATCTGCTATTATAAACGTAAGTTGCGTGTCGAGATCATTAATCCATTTTAAAACCCGCTGTTTCAAATTATCTACCTTTTCTTCTGGGATCCCTCGGATAACCAAATTATATTTCCTCATCTCTTCTTCCAGGAGACAGATTCTCTTGTCTTGCTGCTCATTTTTGTAAAATATTTCACCAATTTGCCGATCCACTTTTGCCTCATGTACATGGATCTGCTCAAGTTCATCTTTAATAATTGTCATTTCCTCTCTTTGCTTTGCAAAATTTTCATTCATTTCTTGTTTTATTTTTTTCATTTCCAATGTCATTTCCAATGTCATATTATCCATACGCTCCGATAGTCCTGCTATTTTTTCCCCAATTTTATTTAAAGCTGCAGCAACTTGCTGCATTTCTGAAGGTTGTTGAGTCATTTTATAAAGTCTTAAAAAGTTTTCAAACTAGTATTTCAAACCACTTTTGCAGAGGGTCTTAATGAAGATCAAGGGACAGCAGTTTTTTAATTGAAGCCGAAGCGGCTTATTTTGCACTCGAAAATTTATCTCTCAGTAGCTTGTGACTCATAGTTACTCCACAAAGAACACAGATAACTCACAGCTTTTAAACAATAATCAGCGCCATTTTTTCTCCACGTCAACAGAGGAAAAATAAAAAAAATAAAAAATTTACTGCTTCATTCCAACTTAAACTTCGGGGAAAAATCCTTCCTTTGTTATCTGTGATCATAAAAGCACATAAACAAGCTGTTAATTTCCTCTCAAAAAAAAAAAATTGTCCGTCAGAAGACAACGCCCAGTAAAATCCTGCTGCTGCTCCGGTCAAGTTCCCCACACAAAAGATCAATTTAATTTTCAATTAAATTCTTCTCATTGACAAATTCAGTCTTTAATATTCACTCCTTGACCTCAGCAGTAAAACACAGAACACAATATTTATAATAGGAAGAGCGAAAGACAGCAATTTATTCCAAACTTATCGTGTCTGCCAGTCGGCTGGTCACCCCCATGCTGTAAAAACTCCTTAATTCAAACAGTTTCAGATGACCTACCGGTTTTAAATTCAGTCTGCTGGGCTGTTAACACTTTCACTTCACAATTTATTAACTTTCATCCGTAACGGTGCATTCCAAACACATAAATCCTCATAAATCTTCATTAATAAGCCCTGTGAAGTGAAGGAAAGGTCCTTACCCCACCACGGTCATGGCCACGCCCCCCAAGGGATGTGGAGGGTACAGGGAATCAGATTAAAAGAAGAAGATTGGAATTTAAGATTAAAAGAGATTTACCAGATATTTTATTTCTACAAGAAACCCATCAGAAATCTGAAGATTCAAATAGAATGTATATAAAAGGTATGCAAATATATGAAAAAGCATTTGGAACTTCAAAAGCTAGAGGAGTCGCAACATTGATATCAGATAGGGTGTATTTTGAAAAACATCAGGTAATTTTGGATGAGGATGGAAGATATGTAATAATTGTGGGAAATCTTAATGAGGAAAAAGTGACACTTGTTAATTTATATTTACCGAATGAGAAACAAAGGGAATTTCTTGAAAAAATAACAAAAATTTTGGAGAATGAAAGTGTAGGGAAAGTAATTGTGGCTGGGGATTTTAATTTAATCAGAAATAAAATAGATAGTACTAACCCCACTCGTTGTGGAGGAGCAAATAAAATGGGGATTTTAAATACGTGGATGCTTCGAAACGGCGTAGTGGATGTGTGGAGAGAGGTCAAAGGAATTGAAAGAGCATATACTTTTTTCTCTAAGATATATAATACATATTCTAGAATTGATTATATTTTTCTTTCTAAAGATTTGCTGAACAATGTGGATAAGGTAGATGTGGGAATTTTTAAAGATTCTGATCATGCAGAAGTTATGGTGGATTTAGATTTTAATTTTGAGAAAAAAAGAAGTTATTGGAGATATGATGAGAAACTGTATAAAAATGAAAAGGATAAAGAATGGATACTTAAAAAATTGGAGGAAAGTTGGAAACTAAATGATAACGGGGAGGTTAAATTTGAAATTGTTTGGGATGCGATGAAAGCGGTGTTTAGAGGGGAGAGTATTAAATTATCAAGTAGGAAATATAAAAATTATAAAATTAAAATGGAAAGGGATAAAAATCAGATTAAAGAATTGGAAAATCAATTTTTGCTTACTAAAGAAAAAAAAATTCTTCAGGAGCTTAATATGTTAAGAAATAAAATGATAGAAGAGGATACAGAGTTGGTAAAAAGAAATTTGAGATACTTAAATAGGAATTTTTTTGAATTTAGTAACAGAAATTCTAAGTTATTGGCAAAGATGGCGAAAAATAAAAGAGAGAAGAGAGAAATTGGAGCTTTGATAGATGATAGAGGTATAAGATGTTACAAAAAATTAGAGAAATGTGAAGTGGTTAGAAACTTTTTTCAGAATCTATATTCAAAGAAACCAGTTAATCGGGGAAAATTGCAAAGTTATTTAGAAAAATATGTGGTGAAAATTGATCAAACATATAAGGAATTGATGGAAGAAGATATAACACAAGATGAGATTAATGGAGTTATACAAAAAATAAAATTAGGGAAAGCTCCAGGTGAGGATGGATTACCTGCTGAGTTTTATAAAGAATTTAAAGAATTAATAATACCAAGATTGCAAAAATTATTTAATGGAATATTACATGGTGGAGAAGTACCTTCGTCATGGAATAGAACGGTGATATCCCTAATTCCTAAGCCAGATAAAGATTTAGAAAGGATTGAGTCCTATCGGCCCATTTCTTTAATTAATCAGGATGCAAAGATATTTACTGCTATTATAAGTAATAGATTAAGTAGATTTATAGATAGATATATAAGTTACAACCAAGTAGGTTTCGTGAAGGGCAGGTATATGAGTGATATTGTTAGAAGAGTATTAAATATTATAGATGTAGCTGAACATAATGGTGATAAAATTGGTATAGTATCATTGGACATTTTTAAAGCTTTTGATTCTGTACAATGGGAAGCTATTAAAGTAATTGTGGAGGCTTTAGGCTTTGGTAACAAGTTTATACATGTTATTTCAAAATTGTATCAAAAAAGTAGTGCAAGAGTGAAGGTGAATGGAATATTAACTGAAGAGATAAAATTAGAAGCAGGTACGAGACAAGGATGTCCCTTGTCCCCAACATTATTTTTATTGGCTATGGAAATCCTGACAAAAATGATAGAAAAAGATGAAGAATTAGAAGGATATAAGGGGTATAAGATAAATTTGTATGCGGATGATACTTTAATTATTTTGAAAAATATAGAGAAAGACCTGAAAAAGATATACAAGCATTTGAAAGAATTTGAGGAAATGACAGGTCTGAAAGTAAATTGGTCAAAATCAGAATTATTGATGGATAGTAATGGTAATGAGCGTGAGAATATGCAAGAGCAATTTGGGATAAGGATTAAAAATACATTGAAATATTTGGGTATAGTGCTCTCACTCAAGGTTAAAGAATTGAAAAAACTTAATTATGATGTGGTGATCAATGAAATTGAGAAGAAGATAGATAAATATAAAATGTTAAAGTTGTCTTGGTTTGGTAGAATTGCAATGTGTAAGATGATGTTGCTGCCCAAGTTTAACTTTTTATTCAAGATGCTACCGTTAAATTTGACAGAGAAAGATATTGAAGGATATCAGAAAAAATTGGATAAATTTTGCAATGGTGGGAAAAGACCTAGATTAGTGAAGAAAATGTGGTATCAAAATCAAAAGGAAGGTGGATTAGGAATCCCCAAATTATTTAATTATTACTGTGCATATGGTATCCGGATAGTGGTAAAAATACTTAAAGGTGAAGATAACTATTGGAGAGACTTAGAGTTAAGGGATATAGAGAAATTTGGATCAAGGTGGTTTTTAGATAAAGCAAACTTAAAATGTGTAATTAGAAGTTATTGGTTAAAGGGATTAAGTAAAAATGTGGAATAAATTTGTTAAAATTTTAATTCGGATATAATCTTTTGGGAAGACAATTGAAATTGGCCCATTAAAAATAATATAAGAGTAATGAAGTGATTAAAGAGGAAAATATAGAAATTATTAGAGATTGCATAAAAGTTATAGAAAATGAAAGGAGGAACAAAGAAATGACTGAAAAATTAGGGTTAATTTGGTTTGAAAAATACAGATAGAAAATGGACAAAAAATTAAGGGATAACTTCTCGATAAATAGATGTGAAACTGAATTTGAATATTTAGTATCTCGGATTATGAAAGATGAAATTGGGCTAAAGGGACCCGTTAGCAGGGTTTATAAGATTATAAACTCTGATGAAAAATTACAAAGAGTGATGAGGACAAATTGGGAAAAAGATCTTAATATTGAAATACCAGAGTCAGATTGGAATGTGAATTGGAATAGTAGAATTATGAGAACTTTATCTATAAGGATTAAAGAGCATAATTATAAAGTTGTTTGGAAATGGTATTTGACTCTAGTAAGATTGTCACAAATGGATAAAAAAATTAGTAAAAAATGTTGGAGATGTGAGATGGAACTGGAGACTTATGAACATATGTGGTATAAATATGATAAGGTTAAAAAGTTTTGGCAACAATTGGAGAAAATGATATTTGAAATGATGGGGAAAGTAATAATATTGAGAGTGGAAACTATATTATTGTTGGTAATTAAGGAAATAGAATTAACAAAATATGAAAAAGAATTGATCAGAATTATGATTATAATAGGTAGAATTATAATAGCTAGATATTGGAAATTAGATGTGATTTTTAGAATAGAAGAGTGGAATTCTGAAATGTGGAAATTAGCCTTAAATGATAAAATGACATGTGATATTAAAATTAGAAGTGGTGTGTATAAAGAAGATATTTTCTGGAAGACTTGGAAACCATTTGTGGACTATGCGCTTGGAACATTGGACACCTCGGTACCTGTACCTCGAGAACGTGGATTTTGGCAATCATGAGGATATATCTGAAGACCCAAATCTTCCTTTTTTTTTTATGTATAGCACAAGGGTGGAAAAATGTATTTTCTTTTTTGTTTTTGTTTGTAATGTTAAAAAAATTTAAATAAAATAAAATAAAATCTTTCACGCTTTGCTCTTTGAAAAAAAAAATTAATAAAAAAAAGAAGTATTCCATTAAATTAAATGAACCAACACCAATTTTGTCACAAGATTCTTAAACTTGTAAGTAAAACATACCGTGTTTTTCAGACTATAAAACGTACCAGAATATAAAACGCACCAAAATTCTGAAGAGGTAAATAAGGAAAAAATGTTTTTGCCTTCCCCAGCCCCCAGGAGCACCCTGCAGGCCTCCCAAACCCTCTGCACATCTCGTTTTTGCAAAAAATGGGCCCATTTTTCACAAAGGCAAGATGTGCAGAGGGTTTGGGAGGCCTGCAGCGTGCTCCTGGAGACTGGGGAGGGCAAAAACGCAATGTGTTGGAGGTTTGGGAGGCCAAAAATGAGCCCATTTTTTGCAAAAACAAGGAGTGCAGAGGGTTTGGGAGGCTGCAGTGCTCCTGGGGGCTGCAGAGGGCAAAAACACCCATTCTTGCAAAAATGGGCCTGTTTTTGGCCTACCAAACCCCCACCTGTCACGTTTTGCCCTTCCCAGCCCCCAGGAACGCTCTGCAAGCCCTCTGCACATCCCATTTTTACAAAAAACGGGCTTGTTTTTGGCAAAAATGGGACCCCTGGTGCGGGGTTTTGGGAGGCCAAAAATGGCTGTATTCAGTGTATAAGACGCACCAACATTTTCACCCTCTTTTAGGGGAAGAAAAAATGTGTCTTATACTCCAAAGAGTATGGTACTACATTTCAAGATTAGGTTTAAATGTTCTTAGTTGCTGTCCCTTCTGAAATGTGTGCTTACAGTAAGACCATATACATTGGATTTATAAAACATCTCAAGTTAGTTTAATTTTTCACTGTAAATGTTGGGGGGAATTGTAGGAAATTATCAAAGGTTTCCATTATGCTTCTTAATAAAAATAAAAGCTACTGCGGTAATGGAGTCTTTCTGATATCTTTTTTTGGATATATTTTTTTAAATGTGAGAAATACTTGTGGGTCCAAGAAAAGATATTAGATCTGTTTCTAAATGAGTAACACTTTGAATTAGATCCACAAGTGGCATAAATGATGTCCATCTGCATAGCCAATGCATATTTTTTAGATCTTTAAAGTTAGATTATCTGGATTCTTTGAACCTAAAACAATAGGATACAAATGTTGCTAAAAGGTGAGTTTTTTTAGTATTTAGCTCAGTAGAAATGATGCAAGAGTATCATGAAGTACTAGGAATGCAAAATAAAACACTCCAATAAGTTCAATCAACTGTGAGGCTGCAGATCTAGAAGCAGAACTGCAATCTGATTTTAAGATTCTTTTTCTCTGATTATGTAAATGAAAAAGCTCTCTGCTATAGTTAATAGTATTGCTATGAATAAGTGCAAATCTAGGGTTAGCTTCCATGAGTTTTAGTTAAAAAAATATAGTAAAAATATAGCTGAGTCTTCTTTAGTCTGCACAGATTGTGTGATTTCTTATCTGGGAATAAATACTACTGAACATAGCAAGATTTTTGTTAAATTGGCTTAATAAGTACCAGATGTACAGATGATGTTGTTAGATGATACTTGGAAGATGCCATACATTTATTAACCTTCAAAACAATAAAAAACTTTGGGAAGTGGGTTACTTTTTATCCATTGCTTTTAATCAGTAAGGCAATATACATTTATATACTCCAAAATCTAGCATAACAAATGGTGGATCTGTTAAAAGCAAGCTAAAAACAATGCTTTTTCAGAGAAGCAAAAGCCACTGGCAATTCTTTTAATACTTATCATTTAAGAAAAAAACCTAATGTTATTCAGCTAGTCAAGGTTATTAATCAGAAATAAGTTGTTCTTCAATGATCTGACCTACAGTACTGTGAACAGGTAACTTAGGTTCATAAATAATTTGATTTTTCTCTAACGCAATTATTTTTCCTATTAGAAGAAAATAACATAGTCTTTCGGTTTAAGCCGGTATACAGCGATACCCTCTCTCACACTTTTAGAACGCCTCTTGGATTACAAAAGCCCGCCAAATTCCAAAACAAAGATGGTGAATCAAAACGTCAATGAGAAACACCTTACGGCAGTAGCCACGCTGCACCAGCGATTCCAATTGGAACGATTAGTTGCCCAATCAAAAAATGGCCGCCTTCTCTATTCGGAGATAGGGCTGTAGCCCACAGTGAAAATGGCCATTACACTTTACCACCTAAAGATTCACGAGGCGCTCGACCCGATTCTAAGATGGCGGAAGGACATTGGCGTGAGGTGAGCGTTCCCTGCGTCACGTGACAGGCAAGACGGGGGTGTGTGTATCCCCGTCGTGTGTCCCGGCGGAAGAGTGAAGGGAGTCGTCTGAACGGCAACATCTTACAGCAAAGGGAAAATAAGACGGCGCGATCAGCGCTGGAGAACCGGAGACACGCCAGTCACCACGGATTCATCCGTAGCCAGCGCGGCGGCCGGGGCGCAGCCACCTTCGCTGCCGCCGCCGCCGCCGCCGCCATTGAGGATGTCGCGCAGGAAGGTGAGCAAGTGCAGATCGAACCGATCTCCTTTTCCTCCTTTTCGTTTTAATCTGTTTAAGACCGTTGGGCTCGAAAACCAGTTAAAAACGTAGGCCTTCAAGCCCCTGTTTCATCTCGCGATACGATTGGCTAGTCCTGCCTCTCGCCGCATCTTCAATGGCCACCTTCGCCATCAGTCAAGCGCAACCTCTTCCCTCAACGGTTATTTGTTTCCCTCCACCCGTTCGATGACTGTTATAGCCCACCTCCTTTCATTCCTAATTGGCTCGGGTCTGAACCATCATTGGTTGATCATCTTATCATTTTCTACTGGCGCGTTTTTTCCCCCCCTCCTCCTCCGGCTCTCCGGTATCCATTCCTGGCTGCGTGCTTTGGGAGTGGATGTTGAGGGCGGCATTGTGATTGGCTGGAATTCTGAATCGGCGTCCCTGAATCCCACCCCCTACTGTTCCTCAGTTTCTTATTGGGGAAGAGAGAGTGATACAAAAGTCCAACCCCCACACTGGTAATGATTGCAGGCGAGGCAGTATGGTAGAAATGAATCGGAGTGTGGTAGAAATGAATCGAAGTATGGTAGACGGAATTAAATGGGCAATGGGTTGCTTTTTGCATCATTACAATTATATTTCCGAATTTGCTAGAACTCAGATGAGTCTGCCTGTAAGTTAAATCTGTTTATAATGGAAATTATAAAAAATAATTAATGCCAAACATTTTTAAATGAGTTTTAAAACCATGTTTTTGTAACAAATTTATTTCTAGTTCTTTTCTACTGAAGAGCTGTATTAAATTAAATAGCGGGTTATTTTGGCAGTTATTCTTACAAGAACGACCATTATGATATAGTAATTTAAGGCTAGCAAATTTATTGTGGCTTAAACTTCTTTAAAAAATGTAGCTTGCCTTGCCAGGTCTGTGAAGAGATAATTCATAGTTATAGAGATTTTAGATACATATTAGAATCTTCTACCTTTATAGTGACTATGTAATACCAAATAAGTAAAAAGTAATGTACTCTTTGTAACTTACTTGAATTGTGTATATGGTAATTATGTCAATACTAGATTTGGGAGTTGATAATTCCTTATAAAAATCATTCAAAAGGCTAATGTAGAAGAATTATGGAAGTTTAAAAAAAACAGGCCATAGGATTAGATTAGAATAGAATAGAATGGAATAGAATTTTTTATTGGCCAAGTGTGATTGGACACACAAGGAATTTGTCTTGGTGCATATGCTCCCAGTGTACATAAAAGAAAAGATATGTTCATCAAGGTATAACATTTACAATACAATTGATGGTCAATATATCAATATAAATCATAAGGATTGCCAGCAACAAAGTTATAGTCATACAGTCATAAGTGGAAAGAGATTGGTGATGGGAACGATGAGAAGATTAATAGTAGTGCAGATTTAGAAAATAGTTTGACAGTGTTGATGGAATTATTTGTTTAGCAGAGTGATGGCCTTTGGGAAAAAACTGTTCTTGTGTCTAGTTGTTCTGGTGTGCAGTGCTCTATAGCGTCTTTTAAGGGTAGGAGTTGAAACAGTTTATGTCCTGGATGTGAGGGATCTGTAAATATTTTCACGGCCCTCTTCTTGATTCGTGCAGTATACAGGTCCTCAATGGAAGGCAGGTCGGTAGCAATTATTTTTTCTGCAGTTCTAATGATCCTCTGAAGTCTGTGTCTGTCTTGTTGAGTTGCAGAACCGAACCAGACAGTTATAGAGGTGCAAATGACAGACTCAATAATTCCTCTGTAGAACTGAATCAGCAGCTCCTTGGGCAGTTTGAGCTTACTGAGTTGGCGCAGAAAGAACATTCTTTGTTGTCCTTTTTTGATGATGTTTTTGATGTTAGCTGTCCATTTTAGATCTTGCGATATGATAGAACCTAGAAATTTAAAGGTTTCTACTGTTGATACTGTGTTGTCTAGTATTGTGAGAGGTGGAAGTATGGAAGGGTTTCTCCTAAAGTCTACCACCATTTCTATGGTTTTGAACGTGTTCAGTTCCAGATTGTTTTGGTTGCACCACAAGGCTAGTTGTTCGACCTCTCGTCTATATGCGGATTCTTCATTGTCTCAAATGAGACCAATCACTATTGTGTCATCTGCGAACTTCAGTAGCTTAACAGATGGATCGTTAGAGATGCAGTCATTGGTATACAGAGAGAAGAGAAGTGGGGAGAGCACACAGCCTTGTGGGGCCCCTGTGCTAATTGTACAGGTATTTGATGTGATCTTGCTTAGCGTCACCTGCTGCTTCCTGTTTTTTAGGAAGCTTGTGATCCACTTACAAGTCTGTTCCGGTACCTGTAGCTGGTTTAGCTTAGTTAGAAGAATGTCTGGAATGATGGTATTGAATGCTGAACTAAAGTCTACAAAAAGGACCCTTGCATAGGTCTTTGGAGATTCAAGATGTTGTAGGATGTAGTGCAGAGCCATATTAACAGCATCATCTGTTGATCTATTTGCTCGGTATGCAAATTGCAAGGGGTCTAACAGCGGATCCGTGATGGTTTTCAAGTAGGAAAGCACCAGCCTTTCAAAGGTTTTCATGACTACAGATGTTAAAGATTACCTATTACACCTGCCATAGATGCATAAGCGTAACCCTTTCTTCCCTCTGATATATTGTGATCCTTTCAAAACTCAACAGTAGAGCAACAGCACTTTTTCCTGTCATTATATTCAGGTATTCGAATAAATGCATTATATAAACATATTGATGGTACCTGACTGTTAAATTAACACAGTGCACTGATCCTATTGTATGTTGTTTTGTCTTTATGTATTGTAGGAACTCAGTCACTGGGTTGTAATCCATGAAGTACGGCATAGTGTGATATGACATAGCTGTTGTTTTTTGCTTACTGTGATTAAACTAAGACAATTTGTGAATACAGGAAAGTGTGCTGTTGCATCACTGCCCTGGTCAATAAAATCCTTATTTTCTTTTGCAGTAATACAAAAGATTCCCTGCTATAAATAAAGGTCTTGGCCTTTGGAAAAGTTGATTGTAACAATTTACTCTAAATGGGGCTCCCTTTTAAGTGCATTGGGATATGCTACAGCTTGTTTAGAATGTAGCAGCACTTGCAGTTTGGGGCACATGGTACACCCATGTAGCATTCCTGCTATGTGTGATCCATTGTTTCCCAGAGATTTCCATGTACAATTCAGGTGCTGGTTGATATCTAAAGCTCTTGATGGCATTGATCGAGTTATTTCTGGGTCTGTCTCCAGTGGTTTCTGTGTATCCCAACAGATCTGACAGAATGGGCATACTCCTGGTACCTTCAGGTACCTTTAGGATGAATCTCAGGAAGCATGCCTTTTCTGTCATGGTGCTATTCCAAGTAGAACAGCTTCACATATACATCTACTTCCACAAGGTTCAAATGGCCTCTATTAGTCTTCTGAAAGATCATGAATATCTGTTTTTCCCCCAGACATTGTGGTCAGGATGTTAGTGACGGAAACTCTGGCTAGGGTGTTTGTGATTGGTGATTACATTGAACCTTGACTTATTTTATTTTCATTTAGTGTTTTTTTTAGTACATTTTATGGTACTCGGAACCTGTCTCATAGAGCTTATAAACTAAAGTTATCATGGAGAAAATAGAAAATAGGAGGAAGTTGTTTTAGGTATGTTCATTGCCCTAAGTTACTTATAAAGTAATGAAGGCAAAAAAGTCTAACAAATAGTAAAATAAATAAAGATTTAAGACCGCTAGTTTTGATAGTTGCCCTTTTCCCATTAATTCCATGTTTTTACTGTGATTTCATTGTAAGAACCTAGGTGATTTTTAAAAAAAATCATGGGCTTGTTAGTTTAAAAGTACATTGATGTTTCCCTTAATAAGATGGCTTATGTGACCTTCCACTCTAAATTAGGAGGAACTAAATTTCATATATAATATCTATGACAAATTGACTTAGGACTTCCTTTATAGTCTTTCATAGTTAAATGTATGGTTGGGTACAAGAGGATAAAGAGGTAATTCTGAAATTCACCGAGGACTTAGTTAGAATTAAATGTCTCTTAGGAACATGAGCAATATTTTAAATTTAAATTTAACGGTGCATACTAATTTTTGAAGAAGCCTTCACTTAGTTTAGTATTTAAGGCATCAGACTCCAAACCAGGAGATTGGGAGTGCTGATCCCACTTTAGGCACAACATCAACTGAGTGACCTTGAACCAGTCCCTCTCTCCCTAGGAAGGAGCCAGTGGCAAACCATTTCTAAAAAAACTTGCCAAGAATACTACAGGAATTGGTCCAGGCAATCATAGGAGTCAAAAGCTGACTCAGAATTATCTCCCCAGCCCCAAAAAAGATTGAGGAATATATCTGTATTAAAGTATTTGTATTATGTGCTGTTAGTTTGTTTATTTAAAACATGTATATAACTATTCATCTTTCAACCAAATATGGGTGGTTCCCAATTAAAAACTAAATGTTGACTTTTCAGAGAAATGCAGGAAGCAGTTCAGATGGAACAGAAGACTCAGATTTCTCTACAGACCCAGAGCATACAGACAGTTCAGAAAGCGATGGTACATTACGCCAGTCTGCCCGTGTGACACGATCTTCTGCTAGGCTAAGCCAGAGTTCTCAAGGTATATCTAGATCTTTTTAAGATACTTCATTTTGGGCCTTAAAGTTCTGCTTTAAGCAGAACAGCATACTGATAGCGGTGTTCCAATATCTCAGGGGCTGCCACAAAGAAGAGGGGGTCAAACTATTCTCCAAAGCACCTGAGGGTAGAACAAGAAGCAGTGGGTGGAAACTAATCAAGGAGAGAAGCAACCTAGAACTAAGGAGAAATTTCCTGACAGTTAGGACAATTAATCAGTGGAACAATTTGCCTCCAGAAATTGTAAATGCTCCAACACTAGAAGTTTTTAAGAAGAGATTGGATAATCATTTGTCTGAAATGGTGTAAGGTTTTCTGCCTAAGCAGGGGGTTGGACTGCTTTGGGAGAAAGGATGCTTGCAATGATTAGATGTTTTCTCTTAAGCTTTGTCTAAATGTGAGGAACTGTATCATATGTCAATGAATCTTCACTTATTCTTCATGAACAAAGATGAGATTATAATAAACCATCTTCTGGTTTTGCTCCCACTCATCCAGTGGCAATGTATATATGAATCATTTCAAATTCTCTTCCTTGGGAAAAATAAAAAAAAGTATATAACAGAACATCCTCTGAATCATACCATCTTTGTACCATTTTTGATCATTATTTAAACCTAATGTTTATCAATATTTCAGGAAAGGAAAATCCAGGTTATCAAAACAATCAACATATATGTATTTTCGAACGGATATAGATTTAGATAAAGAAGCATTTAGGCAAACTAATATAGCACAATAAGGAATTGTATTCCATTTATACTCTGTATTTCAGGCTTCTGTATTCTAATACCATTATGAACTGAAGAACCGTTTGTGATTTACACTTTGCTTTAAATTTAATTTACATATGCAGTAATGCAATAGATATCATTAGCTGAAAATTGTGTAAAGCTTGCCCTTTTATAGTTCCTAAAAGAATAGCCATTTTGGTCTACTAGAGTAATAACCCCAAGAATATGGTTGACATGTAATGTAGGCTCTGCAATGATGCTTCTAATGAGTTGCTACTTTTGTCCTTGAACAATCCCTTTCAATCCTTCATAGATTCCAGTCCAGTTCGCAATCCACCGTCATTTGCAGTAGAAGAGCCTGTTTATTCTACTCGAAGAATAACCCGCAGTCAGCAGCAGCCTACTCCTGTAACTCCAAAGAAATATCCTCTGCGACAAACACGTTCATCTGGCTCTGAAACAGAGCAAGTGGTTGATTTTTCTGATAGAGGTTTGTATATGTGAATGGTTGTGGAGGACGCATCTAATAAATATTATCATATGGGAAGATGGAGAATTGAGTCTTAAACTACTATTTGCTCAACTTTCTTTGTAGAATGTTTCATTAGTAACATACTAGTTTAAAAAGTAATATCTTTGCTAAGACTGTTTAACATCCTAGGTATTGCTTGATTTCACATTATGCGTGAAAGAGATACAGACCAAGCTTCCCCTCCCCCACAGTGTGAAGGTGTCTGTTTTAAGTTACCTTTAATTACCACAATTTTAGTTGACTGATTTTCTTGTTTATCCCCAGATTATTCTCAGTCACTTGCTAGGAAGGAAACAATATTTTTCTGGCACTGTGTTCCATTTTTTGTAGTGCTGACATATAAATGACACAGGAAGCACTTATTCTTTGTATATTTTCTAATTTGGCAACATCTTTGTACACTGTCCTAATTTTCTTTCTTCTCAACAGACACAAAAAATGCAGCTGACCATGATGAGTCCCCACCCCGCACTCCAACTGGGAATGCTCCTTCTTCAGAGTCTGATATTGATATCTCTAGTCCCAATATGTCACATGATGAAAGTATTGCCAAGGATATGTCCATGAAAGATTCAGGGAGTGATTTATCCCATCGTCCCAAAAGACGACGTTTCCACGAAAGCTATAATTTTAACATGAAATGTCCCACCCCTGGCTGCAATTCATTAGGTACAATGGAATGATTTCTGATCTGAGTTTTAATTATTAGGATTTTCCGTTATCCAAATATGTTCTTTTTGATAAGCTGTAAACTATACTTCTTTGGCTTTTAATAGGACACCTGACAGGAAAACATGAGCGACATTTTTCTATATCTGGATGCCCTCTGTATCATAATCTTTCAGCGGATGAATGCAAGGTAACTTATTCTCAGGATGTATGTAATGAAGAAAAGCAGGTGGAAAGTAATAATTATAACAGGAACAGAGCAAGAATTCATATGCTTTAACACATATCTGCAAATTGCAACTTCTGGAAGATCATCTGTTCTATACATCGTACCAAGATGTGGGTTATTTTAACCATAACTTGAGGGCTTGGTGGTCCCATGACAACAGTTCCAGCAATTTCTAGGTTCAAAATCCGTACTATTGGAGACAGTTATTATCATATTTTTCAATATATAAGACACACTTCCCCCCAAAAGTGGATGGAAATGTCTGTGCGTCTTATACAACAAATGTTGCTGAAGCCCCAGCCCCCACCCTTCAGTCTCTGCCTCCTAGCAATTTACCTCCTTACAGCAAACAACCTGGTTAGCTTCAGCACAGCCAGATTTAGCACAAGCAGCTGATTGGCAGTTGGATCGGCCTCCCAGAATACCGCCTATCAGATGTTCCAGGCTGCAGGGATCGCTGTCGCTGTTGCCGCCTCCGTGCACTCCATTTTTGGCCTCCATGCATCCTGTTTTCGGCCTCTGCACACCCCATTTTTGTCCTCTGCACACCCCATTTTTAGCCTTTGCACATCCTGTTTTTGACCCATTCCAGGCAGTGGTGATGGGTGGCGGTGGCAAGGATGCCCACTACCTGAAATGGGCCAAAAACAGGATGCATGGAGGCTGAAAACAGGTCATGCGGAGGCTGAAAATGGAACGCGCAGGGGCCAGAAATAGGACGCGTGGAGGCAGCAATAGGCAGCAGCGGCGATCCCTGCAGCCTGGAACAGCTGATAGGCGGTATTCCGGGAGGCCAGTCCAACCACCAATCAGCTGTTTGTGCTAAATTAGGCTGTGCTGAAGCTGACCATACTGTGCTGTAAGGAGGTAAATTGCTGGGAGGCAGAGGCAGACTCGTTTCCCCCTTGTTTTCCTCCCCAAAATCTAGGTGTGTCTTATACTTCAGAGCGTCTTATAGTCCTAAAAATACAATACATGATGTAGGAAGGAGGTTTATATATAACATTTCTCTGGATTTCAAGGTGAGAGCTCAAAGCCGAGACAAACAAGTGGAAGACCGGATGCTTTCTCATCGACAGGATGACAACAATAGACATGCTACCAGGCATCAGGTAATTTCTACTAATTTTTTATATATTGTTCAAGTCTGTGCTGGCTTAAAGAACCCCACTGGGGACTTATTCAAATTATTTACCTTTTTTTGAAGAATTGCCACATTGCACATACAACAACTATGCTCATATGAATAATCAGCTCATAATTTGATGCAGTCATGCATTATAAAAAGCTGATTCTAAATAGGGGGGGGTGCATAAAACAAATTCATGAAATACTGGAGAACCCATGGAATATTGCCAAAGCCAGATACTCATCTGTCTATCTATCTGTCTCCCAATCAAATATTTTATTTCCTACTCCCTACAAGGCACCAACTGAAAGACAATTGAGATATAAGGAGAAAGTTGCAGAGATGAGAAAGAAGAGGAATGCAAGCTTAACTAAGGAGCAAAAGGAAAAATACATGGTATAGAAACCTCATTTATTTTCCTTAGAGAATAAGCCATGTGTTAAGACATCCTTTTTAGTTTGGTCTCTCCAAATGTGTTTTTACTGTGCTTAACCAGTTTATATTAAGTCAGGAAAATGAGAGTTTAAACATAAGGCATCTGAATCAATACTTTTCATGCCATGGATTCACAAAGAAGAATTAGTTTGAAACAATTTATGAGATGGATAACAGTAGCTGAAATGGATAATAGTGATCTATGGAGCATTGAGTTGTGTTAATCCTATTGTTTGGAATCCATATATGAATTCTAGTTTTGTGATTATAGCACATATTTCTATAGTACAGGAAAAGGAGTGAGTAGGGTTTTAATAGTCTTTTCAACTAACCATGTTCAACATTCCTTGTATTTTTTTCCCATTATCCAAGCAGGTGAACTTTCTCTTAAGCACATTTTAATTAATTTACATTTTTCGACATGGATGTCTTTCATAAAAGTCTTTCAGTTCTCTAAAAGTAACAGGGAATATAGTGATACCACTGAAAGGAATTTTTAGACTTTTTCTTCAACTGTTTATCCATCCATGCCCATCCCCTAAACAAATAGGAGGTGGCTATCAGGAGTTGCTTCCCAAATGCAGGAGACATTTTTTTCTTTGTGTTTATGAGTTATTTCTTCTATTGTTGCTTCAGGAGCATAGACAAACCTATGGCAACACGAGAGAGCCCCTTTTAGAGAATCTGACCAGTGAGTATGACCTAGAACTCTTCCGACGAGCACAAGCAAGAGCTTCTGAAGATCTAGTAAGTTGTGCTGAGCTCATTCCATTTCATATCGTAGCTGTGAATAAGCCAATTATATTTGTTCACTGCAGTGCATGCAAATTGCTGTAAATGGATAGAACCAAACCAAGCTGATTGGAAGGAAGCAAAGCTAAAAGATTGATTGCACATTTCATCACAGAGCTCATAATGTTTTGAAGGTTAAAGATTGGTCTTGGCCTAGTACATATTGGGGTACACACTAAAAGTAGACGAGTACAGGATCTAAATAATTAGGACGTGTTTTAAATTTTATTACATTCAATGTAATTAAATAACTTCATATTACTCTCAGGGTATTTTACTACTTATCTCTTTGGCTATTTAAAAATATATAATCATCCTAATTTATTGGGTTATAGCTAATTCAAATTAAAAATGCAATAGAAAAACCATTAAGAGCAAATGAGTGAATCAGTGAATCACTTCATTTACCAGTGAACGTTTCTGACTTCATGGCTATAATAAGTGATTGGCCTGTCAGATAACATTTTTGCCAATGAGACTTGATTTTCTGGTGCTTGACATTTTTAGATTAATATATAGAAATGTTAACTGAAAGCATATACTAAATATAATGACTTAAAAGTGTAGTCAGTAAATAAAGCAAACAAGAATACAAAGCAATAAATGAGGTAAAATAAGATGTTGGGACAGTTACCTTAGCAAAATAGAACAACTCTTCCAGCCTTTCATCTCTGTATTGTTTTATTCTTCAATGAGGGCATTTTATAATTTCTTCCGTATCCAACTTACAGATCAAATTTACTGATCTGAAAAAAAGTGCTTATGATGTGATCAGTTCAAAATTGCTCTCCTTGATGACCACAAATTGTACCATGTTTCCCTGAAAATACGAAAATACGTCTTGGCCTTATTTTCGGGGAGGGGGTGTCTTATTATTTTGGGGCACAATTTGGGTATGGCAGGTGCGGAGGGAGGGGGAGAAGCGAGGGGCAGGAAGCCCTGCCATGCCTGGCGAGGCGGGGTGGGGGGAGAAGAAATGGCAAGAATCATGGCTGCAAAAGTAGCAGGAGCCCCCATGCGTCTTCAAGAACAATCTTACCTCAATTGTTTACCAAGTGTTTGGCCCCAATTGAGGCTTCCTGCTGTGGAGCCTGCAGCCCGGCGCTTGAGAGGGTCTTGTGGGGGAAAGCCCCTTTACGCAACCCAACCTCTCTTTCAGGTGGGCAGGAATCCCCCTCCTACCATGCAGCCAGCTGGTTGAGAATCGGGCAGTGTTGGGAACTGCTCCCCAGCTGGACACGGAACTCCAGCAGGAAGGTATCTCTTTTGGGCTACTGAGTACCAGCCTGCACGCCTTCTTGGTGCTGCAGGTGTGAGGCTACAATCCTGGGTCTGCTGGGTGCTGTAGCTCTCAGACTAGCTGTGCGCAGAGCTGGCACGAGAGCTGCAGCACCCACCAGGGCCAGGGCCCAAAAAGCGCCTGGCTCAGCGTAGCTGTAGCCCGACCCCTGCAGCACCGAATAGGCATACAGGCCGGTGCTCAGCAGCCCAAACATTTGACAATGCAAGCTGGCACCTATTGAGCATCCAAACACTTTTCATTTGCTTTGTCTCCCTCTGGATGAAAAATCCGTGGCAGTTCAAGAGATCAAATATCTTCGTGTGTGTGTGTGTGTGTGTGACCGACAGAGAGAGAGAAAGAAATGGTGGAGGGAACCGGGTAGAGGACCAAGCCTACCCAGCCCAGAAGCAATGTGCAGCCTCTCACAGTAATGAGAATTGCCTGTAATCCTTACTGTGAGAGGCTATATGCTGCAAAGAGGAATTAAGCAAGGCAATGAAGGGGTGGAGGACAAAGCAAGGCAGGGGCTGCAGAGCTGCCCCAAGGCCCTGCATCGGCTTATCGGAAGGTCTTCCAGCCAGGCCACCCATGCCAAACTTTCCCCCTCCCCACCAGGGCAGCCACATCCAGGATTGCAAGGCTGAAGGCTTCGGGTGGAGCATTTTGGGGATGTGTGTCTGTGCTGCGATCCCAAGTAAAGAACAATTGGCAGGGGGAAAAGTGGGGGGGGTGTTTCTTGCAGCCTGTCTTTTCTTTGGGATCGCAGCACAGGCATACATTCCCAAAATGCTCCATCTGAAGCCTTCAGCCTTGCAATCCTGGCAGGGGCATCTGTGCTGCGATCCCAAAGAAAGGACAGGCTGCAGGAAAATCCCCACTCCTTTTTTTCCTGCTGATTGTTCTTTACTTGGGATCACAGCACAGATGCCCCTGCCAGGATTGCAAGGGTGGAGGCTTTTGGTAGAGCATTTTGGGAATGTATGTCTGTGCGATCCCAAAGAAAGGACAGGCTGCAGGAAAATCCCCACTCCTTTTTTTCCTGCTGATTGTTCTTTACTTGGGATCACAGCACAGATGCCCCTGCCAGGATTGCAAGGCTGAAGGCTTTGGATAGAGCATTTTGGGAATGTATGTCTGTGCTGCGATCCCAAGTAAAGAAAGATCAGCAGGAAAAGGGGAAGGAGGCCGGCAGCTGGGGAGGTGCTCTGGAGATCTGGGCAGAATCGCACAGCCCTCGCTAGCTCAGCTGATCAGAGGTGACCTCCAGGAGGTGACTGGGGAAGGGATGGACTGTCTCATGTGCTGCCCATGCCCACCCCTTCACTAGGGCTTGTTTTTGGGCAAGGGCGTATATTTACGCCCACTCAAAAAATCAGGCTTGGCCTTATTTTTGGGACATGACGTATTTTTGGGGAAACACGGTATTTACTATTGATTTTTTTAAAAAAAACCCTCTAGCTTTCTGAAATATAAATTGATTCATGTTTCTTACATAGATGAAGAAACCATCTGGGAAAGAAACTCAGCTGAAATAAACCCATCAAATATATTTTCAGATGTGGCATTTTTTCTGAGGATTGTTTAAAAAGTTTTAATGTATTTTCCCTCTCTCTGTTTACACCTATGTAATCTTTAAAGGGCAAAGATTTTTTTTTTTTAAGGTGTGCTCTGGTTCCAGCAAAAGCATCTCTGATGTACAGTTTTTTTTAAAAGAATTGTCTCCAAAATCAAAATACTAAATTTGACATTTTATTAGCCTGATAGAAGGATTGACCGGAATCCATTTGGAAACAAAAGCTTTGTGTTGAGAGATGTGAAGAGCAGCTTCATACCACTGTTAATAAAAAAAATGGAATCCTCTGCTTAATCCTCACCCATCTTCTTTGTTTAGGCCTTGAGCAAGGTTTTTGACCTTCCAGATTTCCTGTCTCCAATGGCTAATTGCAAGCAGAGCTGCCCAGTTGTTGAGGTTATTGTTATGCTAGAAAACCATAATTACCGTATATACTCGAGTATAAGCCGATCCGAATATAAGCCGAGGCACCTAATTTTACCACAAAAAACTGGGAAAAACTATTGACTCGAGTATAAGCCGAGGGTGGGAAATGAGGCAGCTACTGGTCAATGTAAAAAATAAAGATAGAGCCAAGTAAAATAACATGAATATTTATTTGAACGAAAAACAATAAAAGTGCAAAAGGGGGAAGGAGGATTCCCAGCTTTAGAAAATTTAGAACTACGCCGCCTTTGGTATGACCTGAGCATAGCTCATAAAATTATCTGCTACAATGTACTTCCTATCAATGACTACTTCAGCTTCAACCACAACAATACACGAGAACACAATAGATTCAAACTTAAAAGTGAACCTCTCCAATCTAGATTGCAGAAAATGTGACTTCAGTAACAGAGTTGTTAATGCCTGGAATGTGCTACCTGACTCTGTGGTCTCTTCCCAAAATCCCCAAAGCCTTAACCAAAGACTATCTAGTATTGACCTCACCCCATTCCTAAGAGGTCTGTAAGGGGCGTGCATAAGAGCACCAGCGTGCCTACCGTCCCTGTCCTAATGTTCCCTTTAGTTGTATTCCTTTTATGTATTCAATTCATGCTTATATTTATATAATTATTTAATATGTATTTGACAAAATAAAATGAATGAATGAATGAATAGAATAGAATTTTTATTGGCTAAGTGTGATTGGACACACAAGGAATGAATGAATGAATGAATGAGTGAGTGAGTTACTTCAACAACATTGTCTCACAGAAATTGACAATACAACTGCAAGCATGAAAATGAGTCCTCCTTTAGCTTCCAAGGGACCAGGGTGCCTCTGAAGGTCAGTGCTCTAAGCACTAAGAACCCAGCACAAATCTAAGCCTGTATGCACACCAATAGTGAAAATACCCTGCACAGTGTCTCTTGGCAGAGAAGGTTAATTTTCATAGACGTTGGGGTGGCTCTTTTTTTTTTGGCAGGGCAATAAGGGTCTCTAATATCATTAAACCCAAGTGTGAGGAAAAAGACAGCAGCTAAAATGTTAAGGCCAGTTGTGTGACCTTCTCCAATACAGTTGGCCTGGCTGTTTGCCAAAACTTAAAACACCCTCCCATCCCCCCCTCCCTGCTAAAGCTTCTTTCTTAAAACAATTGTGGTCTTTGCCTTTCATGTCGCTCAACCTTTCACCTGCCAGGTTCCTAGCCCTTCACCCTTGACCCACTGCTGTGTTTGCTTAGCATTGTGCCAATCGACTTTAGAAGTCTGTGTGTGTGTGTGTGTGTGTGTGAGAGAGAGAGAGAGAGAGAAGAGGGAGGGAGGGAGTGCAAAAGGGGGAAGGAGGATTCCCAGCTCTAAACAAAGGGAAATCCCGGAATGCCAGCGCGAAAGGCGGTGCTCGCGTTCCTCCTCCCTTGCTCAAAAGCCCCAATAACCTTCACCAGCAAGGCAGACCCCACGGGAAGGAAGGGACGGCTGACTCACCGAGCATCTGGCTGAAGAGCAGCTGCTCCAGGTCACCCAGCACGGTGACTACTAGCTCGGGATCGACCTTCAGGAAAGCCTTCTCCTCCGTCGGGGCCCCCTTCCCGGCCGGTTGAGTGGCCGTTTGGGGCGGCCGTTTGGGGCAGCGCCGCCGAAGAGAAGGAAGGGGACTAGGGCACACAGGCGCGCACACACACGCCCAGCTTCTGAAGCACGGAGGGAGAAGAAAGAATGAAAGAAGGGGAGGAACGGCCCCTCCTTTCTCTCTCTCTCTCTTCCAGCGCCGCCGAAGAGAAGGAAGGGGACTAGGGCACACAGGTGCGCACACACACGCTCAGCTTCTGAAGCACGGAGGGAGAAGAAAGAATGAAAGAAGGGAGAACGGCCCTCCTTTCTCTCTCTTTCTCTTCCAGCGCCAAGAGAAGGAAGGGACTAGGCACACAGGCGCGCACACACGCCCAGCTTCTGAAGCACGGAGGAGAAGAAAGAATGAAAGAAGGAGGAACGGCCCTCCTTTCTCTCTCTCTCTCTTCCAACGGAAAACGCTCTTTCGCTATGGGAGAGGAGGGAGGGAGGAGGTAGGTTGGCTTATTCAACCCTTCCGGCTAGCCATCCAGCCCTTCCCAGGAGAAGGCGAGGAGTTTTGGGCGGCGACCTTTTGCTAGAAAGCGGCAGCGGCTGCCCGACACCACCAGTTGGGGCGGGAGCCGGGTGAGCCGCAGTAACTCCCACCAGGCTATGCATTGGCGGGAAGCCCTGGCGGTGCAGTCCTTCTCGGCTGAGGAGGAGGTAGGTTGGCTTATTCAACCCTTCCCGGCTAGCCATCCAGCCCTTCCCAGGAGAAGGCGAGGAGTTTTGGGCGGCGACCTTTTGCTAGAAAGCGGCAGCGGCTGCCCGACACCACCAGTTGGGGCGGGAGCCGGGTGAGCCGCAGTAACTCCCACCAGGCTATGCATTGGCGGGAAGCCCTGGCGGTGCAGTCCTTCTCGGCTGAGGAGGAGGTTTCGACGCGAGCCGCCGCCGCCGCGAGCCACCCAAAGGCCAGAAGAAAGGTCATTCCATCGAGTAATGGGCGAGCTCCTTCCTCTCCGCCTTACCCATGCTGTGCGAGCCGGCTGGGCTGCAACCCGCCGCCCCCGCCCCTTCCTCAGCCTCCCGGGGCTCGCGCTCTAGCAGCCGCCATGCTCAGGCCGGACCCGGCAGCCCCCCATCAGCACTCGCACGGCGCGATTCGGGCAGGAGGAGTCGGGCTTGCTCCGCGGCGGCGGCGGCGGCGGCGGAGGCGCCACCGCCACGGAGCGAGCCCGACCTCCTGCCCAATCGCGCCGCGTGCGAGTGCTGATGGGGAGCTGCCGAGTCCGCCTGAGCTGGCGGCTGCTAGAGCGCGAGGCCGGAGGCTGAGGAAGGAGCGGCGGCGGCGGTGTTGCAGCCCAGCCGGGCTCGCACAGCATGGGTGGGCGGGAGAGGAAGGAGCCTTCGCCCATTACTCGATGGAATGACCTTTCTTCTGGCCTTTGGGTGGCTCGGGCGGCGAGCTCGCGTCAGGGAAACCTCCTCCTCAGCCGAGAAGGCTGGCGGCCCCTGCCCAGCCCTCTCACTGCACCACCAGGGCTTCCCGCCAATGCACAGCCCGCCAAGTTTGCGCCGTCCGCCCACCAGACACGGGAATGGGGGCCGGCCTGGGGGCGACAAATCCCGCGAGACCTCGGCGGGCCCGCTCCCCGTCCCTCCCATGGGAGTCCGGTCGGTACCCCCTCCTGTGCGGGGTTCCCGAAGACGTAGACTCGAGTATAAGCCGAGGGGGCGCTTTTCAGCACAAAAAACGTGCTGAAAAACTCGGCTTATACTCGAGTATATACGGTAACTGTAATTGTTTTCTTTCCTGCTTTTGGAGAAAAGGAGAAAGAGTAGATATTATCCCACCTTGCCAACCAGAGACACTGTCTTCCTATTTTTTCAATATCTGGAAGTACATTAGAACATATTTTCTTCATAATCCCCCAGATCCTTCACATCCTGGACGTAAACTGTTTCAACTCCTACCCTCAAAACGATGCTATAGAGCATTGCACACCAGAACAACTAGACACAAGAACGCTATCACTCTGCTAAACAAATAATTCCCTCAACACTGTCGAACTATTTACTATGTCTGCACTACTATTAATCTTCTCATTGCTCCCACCACCCATCTCCTTCCACTTATGACTGTAACTTTGTTGCTTGTATCCTTATGATTTAAATTGATATTGTTGCTTGAATGCTTATTCGTAGCCTATGACTATCATTAAGTGTTAAATTTGTACCCTATGATTATCATTAAGTGTTATAAGTGTTGTATCTTGATGAAGGTATCTTTTCTTTTATGTACACTGAGAGCATATGCACCAAGAAAAATTCCTTGTGTGTCCAATCAAAATTCTATTGGCCAATAAAATTCTATTCTATTCTATTCTATTCTATTCTATTCTATTCTATTCTATTCTATTCGTAAGGAAAGAAAAACTGTGACAGCTTTGAAATGAAAAGCAGTTGTGCATATCTCCTGTTTCGTTTATCAGTTTTGCATACAATGAACCTGCAACTACTAAGTGGTAGGACCTGGATATCTCCTAAAACTAATAGATTGTATATAGCCTTCTGAAGTGCAAAGGTTCATGAGAGGGTTTGAACTCCATAGAAATAACATCAGGCAACCTACATCTAATGAGCCCCAATAGGGCAAAATCATTCACATAGTATCTGCTTCCTATATTTAACTGCATATGATCAGTGAAGCCTAGCAAAATTGACATAATATCCTGTTTTCATTGTGCGCTAATAATGCCAGAAACTTGAGCCCATTAAGGTTTTTTCTCAAATAGAGATATCGTTTTAAAATTTTGCTGCTCTGTTCTTTAATTACTGTGGCTGTTTCTGCAATTAAATATTATTTTCTTTTGTGCTTAATATAACAAGAGGTAGGCTTATGCATTGTGCTGATCTGCAAACTTGCATGCCACATTTAACTTAAAGCAGTTTGTTAACTTAAATAATAATCGTGAAACTTTGAGCCAAAATAAATTTTAGTTCTTTTTGATTTTGCAGATTTTGTGAACCTAGACATAATTTAAGGCTTAGTATGTTGTTTGAAGGGAATGTGGTGGCTCAGGGGCTAGGACGTTGAGCTTGTCGCTCGAAAGGTCGGCAGCTCAGCAGTTCGAATCCTAGTGCTGCCGTGTAACAGGGTGAGCTCCCGTTACTTGTCCCAGCTTCTGCCAACCTAGCAGTTTCGAAAGCACATAAAAATGCAAGTAGAAAAAATAGGGACCACCTTTGGTTGGAAGGTAACAGCGTTCCGTGCACCTTTGGCGTTGAGTCATGCCGGCCACATGACCACGGAGACGTCTTCAAACAGCACTGGCTCTTCGGCTTTGAAACGGAGATGAGCACCACCCCCTAGAGTCGGCAACGACTAGCACATATGTGTGAGGGGAACCTTTACCTTTACCTTATGTTGTGTGAAACACCAAGTTATGATTAATTCAGTAAATAATCACCTGTAGCTTGCCAGGTGATTCAAGGGCAAAGCTTTCCATAGGATGGGGAAGGAAAACAAAGGTTATAATTCTGTTAGCAGATATTTTACTACAAATTTTGCAAAAATTCATTTTGGAGGCAGTCTTATTCCTATTTTCTTGGAAATAATTATCAGTGAATTTAATGGGACTTGAAGAACAATTTTGTCTTTGTTTAATAGGAATGTATGTTAGTATTGCATTACCTCAATCCTGCTAATTTCAATTAGATGAAAATTTACTGGAGCAAGTTCAGCAGTGATGAAAGACTTACGTTAGCAGATGGAGAATCCTGTTGAGTTCACTTTTCTGTTGATAAGTAAACAGGAACTTTCTATACCTATTGGCAATGTAAAATAAGCCGTGTCTTAGAAAGCATCTTATTACGGCTTTTCTGAGATTGGATTCAATGTGAACTGCAAAAAAAAAATTTTCTTTTAAAATCTATTGTAAGATTTTATAGTGGCTTAAATAATTTTCTCCATTTTCCTCTTCAATAAATGAGTCATTATTTCTGTGAATAGGAAAAGCTGCGTCTTCAGGGCCAAATCACCGAAGGTAGTAACATGATCAAAACCATTGCTTTTGGCCGCTATGAACTGGATACCTGGTACCATTCTCCCTACCCAGAGGAGTATGCCCGGCTTGGGCGACTTTATATGTGTGAATTCTGCCTCAAGTATATGAAGAGTCAGACGATACTTCGCAGACACATGGTAAGTTTTTAATGCAAGAGTGTACAATGCAAAATAATTACTTTATTCAAATTTGTTATAGGCATCCAAATTCCAATACAGCCTGGACAGTATACAAAATAAAATTAAAAAATCTAAAAGCAGGTAAAATAGAAAAGCACACGAACAGCCCAGATTAAGACAATGTTAAAAACAACACAATTTTTAAAATCATTAATACTTTTTGTATTGTTTTATTTGTATTAATGTGCAATGTAAATATGTGTATGTGTACATTAAATTATATTTAAGCTTAAAACAAACAACAGCAACTCTGATTACTGATGAGCCTACTTCTTGCAGCCTAAATCTGGTAGCTTTAACCCTAGTTCCTCTTGCATTTACAGCTACTTTATGCTCTAATTTCAGGAAGGTGTTATTTTAATCATGTTTTATTATATATTTCTTCTAAATCTATGTTTTCTCTGTCTAAACATAATTTTGCATATGGTAAGGAATATGCTATTGCCTTCAACTGCTTTGGAAATTTAATCTTGTAAAAAATGCAGTTTGTATTGCCCTGTGAATTTTCTGAGAAAAAAATGGGAAATACTGCAGAGAAATCGGTTCTGAAGAATGTGCCATGACCCCATCTTGAATAATCATCTCCAGCAGCAGAGAATCTAGTTTTGGCCTTCATCCTCTTTTTTTCTAGTGCTTAATTATGATTACCTTATTGCTTTAGAGAAGAGCGTCTTATTCCTTTCAAACAGCTTCACTTAGACTTCCAGTCATAGCTGGGATAGAACGTGTAATGTTTATGACAAAGGGGAAGGAGGCCAAATCTCTTGTTGAGTTATACAAGCTTAGAAGCACTATCTGTTTACCATCACCTTAAACTCAGATGCAGTCATTGATTGATTATGTTAATGAAGTTGGTGTTGATACATAGATTTTCTCCATGACAATCTGTCTCTAACTTGGTCTTTCAAGATCAATTATTAGAATCCAAATATTAGAGATCTCTGTAATTTTCTTTTTCAAATTCTGCCCATTCTGAGCTAGGCATAGTAATTCATATAAGTTATTTCTTGTTGAGCACAAGAGAGTATTCTCTGCCTGTAACTGTATTGTTGGAATGATCTGCTCATATTAAAATGAGTTTTATTGTGGTGGAAAATTTTTAGCAGACCTGTTTCGTCTGATTAGAAGAAAGGGAAGAAACATTTTTCAAAAGGCCCATGTAATATAAATTAAAACCCTTCTGTAGAATGAACAGAACCTAAAAAAAGCTGGATTATTATCTAGTGAAAGATTTGAATTTTACAATTTACAATTGTTATTAAAGATATGTAATGTAAATATACCTTTTATATTTAGCTTTATTACATGTAATGTAATATTGTTTACATAGTTGCAATTATGCATGCTTTCTTTTAATTAGTTTCATATGATAAACTACTTCTAAACAGTTTACCTATCCTTAATCAGAACTCATTGGCCTATACCAAATATCAGATTCATTTTGTTTTCCGAATAGAAGAGTCCTCATTGCTTCTGAATCCAAAGCAATTTTTTTCCCTGTTCAGTGGTATATTTGAAAACCAATTATGACAGTAATGCTTGTTTATCACTCTCCATAGGCAAAATGTGTCTGGAAGCATCCTCCAGGGGATGAAATTTACCGCAAAGGTTCAATCTCAGTATTTGAAGTAGATGGGAAAAAGAATAAGGTAACTGTGTTAATAGAGTGGATTTCGGGAAAGAAGAGAGCTTGTGCATGTAATCTATTTGTAGGCCATATAGGTGACTTCGCTAGAAATTTTTCACCACTGTTGTTAATCACCCTGAAACATCTCACTTCATTCTGATCCCAAAAGTGCTTTTTCAAGAGGTAACTGGACTTCGTTGTTTTTCTTCGAAGTCATTTCATTTCTTATCCAAGAAGCTTCTTCAGCTCTGACTCAATGGTGGGGAATGGAAGATTATCTTCCTTTCAGACAGCTGTGTTGTAGACTGGAAATAGATGATGTCATATCCCTCCCCCTCTGTTGAGAGAGGGCTATTCAATTTTGATATAGATGGCCTCTTTGACCCCTCTTCCAAATGACCAGTTGTCTGTAAGGAATATAAATTCTTCCATTCAATCAGACCTGAAGAAACTTCTTTGATGAGAAGTGAAACATCTTCAACAAAAAACTAGAAAGTCCAGTTGCCTTTTGAAAAAGCACTTGGGACAACCATGATCCTGATGACTAAGAATCTCCATAGTCACTCCATGCTGCTGCTTATAAAGGTTTGGAGCAGAATTGGATATGTACATAAGGTAACTGGATTGTACCAATTCATTGCAGATACGGGTTCATGTTTTTGTTTATTGTTTCAAAGCTAAAAAGGAACTTCTGTGCCTTTGGGGACACTCACATAATACCTGAGAAATTCCTTAAAAAATCCTACATCTTTTTTCAGGGTTGTGCAGCTGCTCTCTACTGTAAACAGCACAATCTTGGGACAATAGATATTTGAAACTGCTGCTCGCCAATTTTTTTGGGGTGTGTGTTGATTTTGGCTCACTATTGTTTGGCCTAAAACAATCTTCTTTGGAATACTAAAAAAGCTCTACCTATTGGTTATCCATAGATTTTTTTTGTTCAGTTTCTATGGACTATTTTGTGCTAAGTACTGGGAGGGTTGATCACCTCCTGCTAATTAATCTTGTATTAATATCTTGATTCTCATTCTTTTTTTTCCCCAGATATATTGCCAAAACTTGTGCCTCCTGGCAAAACTCTTTTTGGACCATAAGACTTTGTATTATGATGTCGAACCATTTCTTTTCTATGTCATGACAGAAGCCGATAACACAGGATGCCACCTAATAGGCTATTTTTCCAAGGTCAGTAATAATTACGATACATGGGATCTAAATTCACCAGCAGGGCTTTTGTATATCAAAACAGTGTGGTGATACCTACATTGCCCTAACTCAACATTTGGAAACAAGGACACTTAGTGGTAGAGAATTTGCTAAAGGAAAAATTTGCTCAAGCTAGGATTGAAATTTCCAGGCTATTAAGGGGGAGAGAGATATATAATTTTTCAAATGTAGAGTCACTTTTATTACATCATAAATTTTGTTACAGATAGTCCTTGATTTATGACTACAACTGGGGCCAGAATTTCAATTGCTCAGGATGTGGCCATTGTATTATCATGTCACCAGGCCTGATTTTATGACCATTTCACATTTTACCAATTGACACTGCTTGTCGGAAGCTGGCTGGGAAAGTTGCAAACTATGATCATGTGACTGTTGTAAATGTGAGACAGTTGCCAAATACCCAAATTGCAGTCACATGACTGAGGTGTGTGTGTGTCGTGGAATAGTCGTAATTTTGAGGAAGGGTCATAAGTCATTTTTTCTGAGGTCTTTGTAGCTTTGAACTTAAAACTGTAATTAAACGGTTGTAAATCAAGGAATACCTGTATGTGTAATTTGGTTTGCTTATGAAAGTATATTTATATAAAATGGAAAATAATTTATTTAGACAACAATAAATAAGTTGATTAAATTTTCTTGGAAATATTTTTAATGTTTATTACAAATGGAATGAAAAACATAAAGGATGTAGTTTCTCTTCATTTGTGTCTATTTATTATTTTGCCTGCCTACTACTACAATACTGAAAACAGGAAGTAACAACAATAATGTAAAAGAAAACAAAATCATCCACTGTCTCAAATAGAAAATATGGAGCAAAACCCAAATCTTAACGTACATATTTTTACCATGTTTCTCCGAAACTAAGACATGTCTCGATAATAAGCCCAATTGGGCTGTCAAGCACATGCGCTAAAATAAGCCCCCCCCGGAAAATATTCCCAATACTTAGACGCATGTGCAGGGGGGGGAGGGAGGGGGAACATCAGAGCCACTGCCACCCGAGATCAGCAGGCCAGATTTGGTGAGCCGGACACACCGCTGCCACTCTGGAGGAGAAGAAGAGAGAGGAGGCGCTGCCAGAGCCCATTTCTAACATTTTCCTCCTTCCAGCAGTGGCAGCATGTTCAGCTCCCCCAATCTGGCTTGCCAATCTCAGCTGGTGAGGGGGAGTGACAGGTGGGAGGAAGTGACAGATGGTGAGGTGGTGGAGAAGCAAGATGCATGTCTTACCTGACTTATAGCTCCTGCCATGCCTGGTCGGCATGCGATGGAAGAAAGTCCATCCGTCAGTCCATCCATGGGGAAGCATGGCCAGTAAGAGTCCTGCTGGCTTGGCTGACCACTGGGGGGGTGGGGGAAGAGAGGATTGTTCAAGGCGGCCACTCCCGCTCAGCCTTGATATACTATCTTGAGGCGGCTGAGGTGGGTGCCATGGCTCCAGACAGTGAGTGCAAGCAGCTCATACTTGTCTTGCAAGCCGGCCAAGACGGACAGCATTTCCTAGAGGAGGGCCCACACATGCATCAGCATTCCTAGAAAGTCGTCATTGAGGTGCTCTCCTCGGGGCTCTTGTGCTCCTGCCCCTGCTGAAACTTGTTTTCCAGCTCCCCCAGCAACTTCTCCAAGTTGGCGGGCACAAAATAGTGATGCAATGCCCTGTTGGACATCTCCAGACAAAATCTCCTAGAAGCACGAAGCTGTAAACACCTAGCCTGAAAATGACGAATGGGATTTCGTCGAAACGTCGCCAAGACACTTCCAATTTTACGCGGGAGAAAACCCGAATAACCAAAGACCTATATATATATTTGGAGGTTTTCACAGGTGTTTGTATGTAGGTCTTTGGTTGTTCGGGTTTTCTCCCATGTAAAATTGGAAGTGTCTTGGCGACGTTTCGACGAAGTCTCATTCGTCATCTTCAGGCTGGTGTTTACTGCTTCATGCTTCTAGGAGCAATGTGTGATCATAGCTGTTCCTTCCTTTTAACTGCTAGTGGGGGTTTGAACTGATTGGTTGGGAGCTTGGCCATGTTCTGATTGGGTGGAGGTGTGTTCTGATTGGTTGGGGGGTTTGGCGGTGCTCTGATTGGATGGTGGGGATGGCTGTGCTCTGATTGGCTGGGGGTGTGTTTTGTTTGGGGGGGGGGCTTGGTTGTGCTCAGGTTAGTCTGAGTTGCAGGGGGGTTTGAGTTGGTGAGCTGCATTGCTGTTGTTTGGCTTCGCGTTCATGGTCGTGCTACATCTTCATGGTGGGTGTCAGTCTGCTGCATGTATGGATTGGAGGGGTTTGATGCAGCTGCGGTCTGGTTTCTGGTCCGTGGTCGTGCTTCATCGGTGTGGGTTTGAGTGCTTTCTGCGTGGATGTGTGGTGGTGACATACTGTGTGGCACTCGTGAGTGTGGGTCTTGCTTCATTCTTCATGTTAGGGACTCGTTTGTTGATAAGGCCAGGTTTCCAAATGGCTGGTAGGCGGGAGGTATCATCTCGTTTATTTTTTATTTTATTTTTTTTATTTGCATTTATATCCGGCCCTTCTCTGAAGACTCAGGGCGGCTTACACTATGTCAAGCAATAGTCTTCATCCATTTGTATATTATATACAAAGTCAACTTATTGCCCCCAACAATCTGGGTCCTCATTTTACCTACCTTATAAAGGATGGAAGGCTGAGTCAACCTTGGGCCTGGTGGGACTTGAACCTGCAGTAATTGCAAGCAGCTGCTGTTAATAACAGACTGTCTTAGCAGTCTGTTATTAACAGCTGCTGTTAATTTACACTGGAGAAAACACGAACAACCGAAGACCTACATATATATATATATATATATATATATATATATATATATATATATATATATATATAGGTCTTTGTTTTCATAGGTTTTCATGGGTATAGGTATATAGGTCTTTGGTTGTATGTATGTATGTATGTATGTATATATATATATCTTAAGTCATAAAATTTTAATCACAAAATTAAGTCTGATTAAATAAATGTGTGTGTGTGTGTGTGTGTGTGCGCGCGCGCGCGTTTGTTTTCATAGGTTTTCATGGGTATAGGTATATAGGTCTTGGCGTATTTGGGTCTTTTCCCCTGTAAGGTTGAGAGTATCATGGCGACATTATGACGAAGTCTCACTATTCATCTTCAGGCTGGTGCTTACAGCTTCGTGCTAGTGTGAGCAAAGCATGGTCAGAGCTGCCATCCCTCTATAAATACTGGTGGGGAGGTGGGGAGTGTTGGCTTTGTTGCTGTAAGTGGGTTGGTTGGCTGTGTGGTTGCATCTTGATTGGTAGGTAGAGTGGATGTTTGCAGATTAGTCGGCTGTTTCGTAGTTTTTAACTGCGCATGCCCCAAGATGGCACCACGATGAGCTAGCAGCGGAGAGTGACGGTTCTTTTTCCATTCGGCCCGGACCGGAGGGGCCATTTTTGGCTCCTCTGGTTCCAGGCCCTGCCGGGGGAGGACCTCACCAGTCTGTAGGTGAGAGGCTGGCTTTGGCTGGGGTTCAGGCAGGTGGTGGTTCCCATTCGCGTTTTCGGCCTGGGATGGCAGCGGCGGCGGTGACGGCCTTTCTCTGGCCAGCCTGGACTGGGGGCACCGTGGTTCGGCCCTTCGGCATTGGAGGAGTTGGAGGAGGAGCCATCTGGCCGGAGGGGAGAGGTCTGGGCAAGCGGTGGCCCTTGTGCTAGTGTTTGGTCTGGGATGGCGGCGGCGGCAGATTTTCCGGCGGCGGTGGGCTTTCCCTGGCTGGGCTGGGCTGGGGGGGGGCGCCCTCTGGCCTCTTTGGTGCTGGTGCCTGTCCCAGTCTGAAGAATAATCTGGAACCATCTTGCCAGCCCAGAGGAGAGGGGCTGGCTTCAAATTGAGGCTCAGGGTGAGTGGTGGCTTAGCTGGGTTCTCGATGTGGGACAACGACGACGGTATTCCGGCAGCGGCAGTGACGGTATTCCATCATCGTCGTCGGGGACGTTGGTAACGGCGTTCACCAGAGAACCCAGTGGCCCCACGGAGCCCTTGTAGTCCACGGACTATCTAGCCAGCCGGGAATGACTATGTTGGGGCGAGTTGTGGCCCATGGGTTTTGTTGAATGGAAACGGTGGCGGTGCCAGCGCCGGCAGCATTTGGCGACGATGGCGGTGGTGATGTCATGTTCCACGAGACACCACGGTGCCCCCATGACGCCCCCCTTTAAGACCTGGGGATAGTCGAGGCTGTGGTTTCCATCTTTGGGGCCCTTGGAGACTTGGGTGGCTGGACTGGACGATGGCCACAGAAATGGCGGTCATCTTAGGTCATTATTCCATCTTTGGACCTCCAAACTTCCTGTCATCCAAGTTAGTCCCTGGTGAGGGCGTTACCATCAATAACATCAGGACTGACTGGGACTGGACTATCCGTCACTGTCTTAAGCTTTGATGTACTCATCTGCGCAATTCCTTGGTCTGCGAGATTCCCCCCTCTCGCAGATTTGGCCCTCTAATCTATCGAGGGGCTACCTCGATGATGGATTTTGGAATCCCGAGAGGCGGCATGCAGCCAAAAAAGGGCTTAGAAATTTTTTAAAGTTATCTTTTGGGGGGGGGGTTAGGATGGGTTGTGGGGATAACCCATCAGGGACAAAGCTAGACCCTGCCAGAGCTCGCGGCTTGGAGGCTATAAGTCCGGACGGAAAAGAGGAGGCTTGAACTCGACTGCATAGGGGCTTTTCCATCGGCACGGTATATGGAAGGGGCAGATATGGCGGAAGCAGGGGTCCATATCATGTTAGGGGAGTGCGTGCTCGCTGCTTACGAGCGATCACGCACGCCGGTCCCTCTGGCTTCACCCGTTCCCCAAGTGGCGGGGATCCTCGGGACCTGGACCTTCGGCTGATGTTGTGCAATGCCAGGTCCGTGATTAACAAAGCCCCCCTCATATGCGATCTTATACAGGAGAGGAGTGCGGATCTGATGGGCATTACGGAGACCTGGTTGGGCACGGAGGGCAGGTTCCCCTCATTGAGATGTGCCCGCCAGGCTTCCGTGCATTTCACCAGCAGAGGCCCAGGGTAGGGGTGGGGGGGGTGGCGATTATTATTAATGAATGTCTTGAGCCGAGGGAGGTCACTGTCCCGCAGATAGCCAGATGTGAATCTCTCCTTGTGAAGTGGGGTCTGGGGATACAGGTGGGTCTGCTGATTACGTACCTGGCTCCTTGCTACGTGACAGCAGCCCTGCCCGAGCTGCTTGAGGTGATAGCCGGGATGGCAATGGATACCCCCAGACTAATGGTTATGGGAGATTTCAACCTGCCGTCGGCAAGCGAAACTTCGACAACAGCCCTGGAGTTCATGGCCTTCATGACAGTCTTGAACCTGACCCAGTTAGTGAATGGTCCCACTCACATTGGGGGAAACACTCTGGACTTGATTTTTGTCTCGGGACAGTGGCTGAATTATCTGGAATTGGGGGATTTAGCTGTTGAACCCATCATGGTCAAATCATTCACTCCTTCGACTTGACTTTCGAACCGCCAACCCACACCGCAGGGAGACGGAGCTAGTGGCTGGTTCCGTCCCAGGCGCCTGATGGACCCGGAAAGATTTCTGACGGAGCTTGGGCCGTTTCCTGAGGACCTAGCCTACGGTTCGGCTGAAGAACTAGTTGCCGCCTGGGAAAGGGCAGCGACGGGGGGCTTTAGACCGCATCGTGCCTTTACGGCTTCTGACCCGGCGCCGATCTCGACCAGCTCCCTGGTATTCCGAGGAGCTGAGAGAGATGAAGCGCTGGAAAAGATGCCTTGAGAGTGCTTGGAGGTCCAGCCGATCTGAATCCGATCGAACACTAGTAAGGTCTCATATTCAGACCTATCTAGTGGCGATAAGAGCGGCAAAACATAATTATTTTTCCGCTTTTATTGCATCGGCAGATAACTGCCCAGCCGCCCTATTTAGGGTGACCCGCTCCCTTCTTGCGCAGGGAGCTCGGGAGGACCCCTTGCAGGGCCGTGCTGAGGATTTTGGACAATATCTGTCTGATAAAATCGCTCGGATCCGGGACGGTCTGGACGCTAATTGGGTAGATTCGGGTGGGATGACAGAGGTAGTTCTTGAGACTGTTATTTGGGGGGAGTTTGACGCTGTGACTCCCGAGGACATGGACAGGATACTGAGGAGGCTGAATGCGACCACATGTTTACTGGACCCGTGTCCCTCCTGGTTGGTACTGGCCACACAGGAGGTTACACGAGGCTGGCTCCTGGGAATTATCAACGCCTCTTTAATGGAGGGTGTCTTCCCTATCGCCTTGAAAGAGTGAGGCCCCTCCTTAAGAAGCCCTCCCTGGACCCGGCTATTTTGGCAAATTACTGTCCTGTCTCCAACCTTTGCTTTGTGGTGAAGGTTGTTGAGAGTGTGGTGGCATGTCAGCTTCCCCGGTACCTAGATGAAACTGTCTATCTAGACCCGTTCCAGTCCGGCTTCAGGCCTGGGTACAGCACGGAGACGACTTTGGTCGCGCTGGTTGATGATCTCTGGAGGTCTCAGGACAGGGGCTGTTCCTCTGTCCTGGTCCTATTAGATCTCTCAGCGGCTTTTGATACCATCGAACATGGTATCCTACTGCGGCGGCTGTGGGGCTTGCGAGTGGGAGGCACTGTTCTTCAGTGGTTCTCCTCCTATCTTTCCGTTTGCAGATGGTGTTGGCAGGGGGGCAGAGATCGACCTCACGGCACCTCATATGTGGGGTGCCGCCGGGGTCAGTTCTCTCGCCTCTCCTGTTCAACATCTATATGAAGCTACTGGGTGAGATCCATTGTTTTGGGGTGGAATATCATCTGTACACTGATGATACTCAGTTGTACATCTCCACCCCTAACCACCCCAATGAATCCGTCGAAGTGATGTCCCGGTGTCTGGAAGCTGTGCGGGTCTGGATGGGGAAGAACAAGCTTCAGCTCAACCCGTCCAAGACAGAGTGGCTGTGGATGCCGGCTTCCCGGTACAGCCAGCTTACCCCATCGCTGACTGTTGGGGGCGAATCACTGGCCCCCAGCGGGAGGGTATGCAACTTAGGCGTTCTCCTGGATGATCGGCTGTCTTTAGAAGAACATATGACAGCCGTCGCCAGGGGAGCTTTTTATCAGGTGCGCCTGATTCGCCAGTTGCGTCCCTTCCTTGACCGGGATTCCCTTCGCACGGTCACTCATGTCCTTGTCACTTCCTGCCTGGACTACTGCAATGCTCTCTACATGGGGTTCCCCTTGAAGAGCACCAGGAGACTTCAACTGGTCCAGAACGCGGCTGCGCGGGTAATAGAAGGGGCACCACGATGCTCCCATATAACACCTCTCCTGCGCAGTCTGCACTGGTTGCCGGTGGTCTTCCGGGTGCAATTCAAGGTGTTGGTTATCACCTTTAAAGCGCTCCATGGCAAAGGACCGAGTTACTTACGGGACCGCCTACTGCCACCTATAGCCTTCCATCGGCCTGTGCGCTCCCATAGGGAGGGCCTCCTCAGAGTGCCATCAGCCAAGCAATGTAGACTGGCGGCCCCCAGGGGGAGGACCTTCTCTGTGGTTGCTCCTGCCCTTTGCCTCCTGGGTTGCGCCAACTTCCCAACCTCCGGTCTTTTAAACACAAGCTCAAGACTTTTATTTCACCGTGCGGGGCTAGCCTGATGGAAAATTTTAACTGGGGGTTTTATGGTGGTTTTGTATTAGTTTTAACTTTATTGGGCCATTTTGTAATTAGTTTTTTTAATTATGTTTGTAACTTTTGTTCTGTGTATGTTTTTATTGGCTGTAAACCGCCTTGAGTCCTTCGGGAGAAGGGTGGTATAAAAGTTTAATAAATAAATAAATAAATCCTGTGTGGGTGTGGTCCTAGTTATATGCCCATTAGTCTTCTGTGTTATAACGACCTGGGTAATGGGCTGTGTAGAAATGTCCTGAGTTCTGGAAATGTGACCTCCTGAGTCTTATGCTGTAACATCGAGTCCCAGCCACGAAAATTGACACCGGACCCAGGATAACACATGGCGCCGCCACCAATCATTCCCACCAGATTGAGTTTCCCACCCAAATTCATCCCACAGATGAAATACAACCACCTCCAGAAGCCAGACCATGCTGGCACCCCTCCAATCCCCACACAAAACAAACTGACACATGCCATGAACACCCCAAACTCAGAGCCAGACCAAAACCCAGGATGCTGCATTACAGCCATCTGCTCAGGACCTTACATCACAGAACTCAAGAAGCCACAACACCAAAGCTTAGGACGTTACAACACAACCAACAACACAGGATGTTACAGCACAAGACTCAGGAGGTTACATTCCCAGAACTCAGGACGTGTCCGCACAGCCCATTACCCAAGTCGTTACAACACAGAAGACTAATGGGCGCACAACTAGGACCACATCCACACAGGATGCTACGAAACAGCTGACTAATCTACAAACATCCACTCCACCTACCAATCAAGATGCAACCACACAGCCAACCAACCTGCTTACAGCAACAAAGCCAACACTCCCCACCTCCCCACCAGTATTTATAGAGAGACGGCAGCTCCGACCACGCTTTGCTCGCACAAGCATGAAACCGTAAGAACCAGCCTGAAGATGACGAGTGAGACCTCGTTGAAACATCGCCATACATATATAATATGTATGTATCAGTGGTGAAATGTAAAATTTGTTATTACCGGTTCTGTAGGTGTGGCTTGGTGGGGGGGTAATGTGACTGGGTGAGCATGGCGACTTTTTTTTTTTACTTTTAAAAGCATTTTTTACAACCTCTTCGGCCTAAGAGGTTGTAGAAAAAATGCTTTTAAAGGTTCTGACGATCCCAGCTGAGCCGCGCGATCATCAGAGCTTTTTTTTTTTACTTTTAAAAGCATTTTTTTAGCCGAAGAAAAAATGCTTTTAAAAGTAAAAAAAAAAAAACTTCTGATGATCGCATGGCTCAGTTGGGTGTTGTGTCTTCAGCTCCTGAGCCGGCCTCCTGGCAGAGAGTGACTCAGAGTGTAAGGGGGAAGAGCCGACAGGGCTTCCCTCTGCAGGATCTTCCTCTCTGGCTCCGCTCCAGGTCCCAGAGGCAGGCCAGGTGGAGTAGATGATGAGGCCTCTTTCTCCCGCACCTTCCCCCTCCCAGGAAATGCCTCAAGACTCAGCTGCTGACAATCAGTCCTGGTTAGATCCCAGGCATTGCAGAAATGAGAGGTGGGAACAACAAAAGAAGGGGTGGGACAGACCTAGAGAGTGCTGAGTCACGGAGCCACACCCCACAGGGTATAAAAGCAGGAGGAGCTGCTCTATAGCTTCTTGTGACGGATAAAAACTGACTCTTGGAAACTTTGGCTGCAATAGTTTGAGATTAAGATTTTGGCTTCTGTTTATTTCTGAACTGCAATTATGCTGGTCTGAGGAGATAGGAGAACTTGGCAGGCAATCGCAGGTTCGTTGCCAGAACTGATATCTGTCGTCGGAGTAAATTGCTGGCAGATATAGTCAGCTCGCGTGTCTGCTTTGTTGTGGTTGGTGGGAACAGAACACTGGGCATGGGTGGGAGGGGGCCAGGGATTTTTGCTACCGCTTCTCCGAACCACCTGCCACCATCGCTACCGGATCAGGTGATCTGGTCCAAACTGGAGCATTTCATCCCTGGCATGTATTTTTGTATGTATATGTTTAAAAAGAGTTTTTCTGTCAAAGCACCTGGTCTGCCCCAATATGGGAGGGAGATACTGCTTCCCTTTCGCCTTTCAACTCCAATCCAGGAGCCCTCAGGCAGTCGCTTTCACAACAAACTATTTTGTACCAAATTTTTATATTGCTGATATATGTGTGTGCTGATATATGTATATGTGTGTGTGTGTGTATGTGTGTGTGTGTTTTTGTAGGTTTTCACGGGTATAGGTCTGTAGGTCTTGGCATTTTCGGGTCTTTTCCCGTGTAAGTTTTGAGAGTATTCAATGGCTTCCATAATTATTCTCTTGTTATAGTGTTCAGTTTTGGAGATTAATTTGGTTCCTTCAAAGTCAATTTCGGGTCCTGTGGTTTTAAGGTGCTGGAAAAGGGAGGAGGTTTTTTCTTCTTTTCTGACTGCATTTTTGTGTTCTGTGATACGTGCATTTATTCTCCTATTAGTTTGTCCAATGTATGTGGCTGGGCAGATTTTGTATGGTATTTCATAGACATCTTGGTTTTCTAGATGGATCTTGTCTTTGGAGTTTCTTAAGATGTTGGCTATTTTTTGATCTGTGCAGAAGGGCTGTCTTGATGTTCTGTTTGTGGAGAATTTTGCTGATTTTATCTGTGGTGCCTTTGATGTACGGGAGGAGGGCGATGCCGTTGTCTTGTTCAATGTATTGGTTCTTGGGCGGTGTCTCCCTTTGGATTAGGCTGGTAATTGTGTTTCTTTGGTATCTATTGGAGATTAATACATTTGTGAGAGTGTGTAATTCAGTTTTCAGGTGGTCTTTGTCGGCTAGGCGTTTGGTCCTGGAGATGAGAGTCTTGGCTACGGAGCTGATCTGTGCAGGGTGGTGATGTGATTGTGCATTTAAGTAGCGGTTGGTGTGTGTGTTTTTCTGGTAGATGGTGTGTCCTAGGGAGCCATTGGGTTTTTTGTAGATTAGAACGTCCAGAAAGGGGAGTTGGTTGTTAGCTTCTATTTCCATAGTGAATTGTACTTTGGGGTGTAGGCTGTTGAGATGTGTGAGGAAGTTATCCAGTTTCTCCTTTCCATGTGGCCAAATTACGAAAGTGTCATCTACGTATCTAAGCCAGAGTATGGGTTTGTGTTCAGATTTATCTATAGCGTTGGTTTCAAAGTATTTCATGTATAGGTTTGCGATGACGGGTGAGAGGGGTGATCCCATGGGTGCTCCTTCTGTCTGTTTGTATCTTTGTCTGTTATGGATGAAGTATGTGTTGGTTAGGCAGTAGTTGATTAGATCTAGGATGTGTTTGAGAGGGTTGTATTTGTTTTGGATAGTTATCAAGGCTTCTTTAATAGGCACTTTGGTGAAGAGGGATATTTGGTGAGGGATATTTGATATCTTTGGTGAAGAGGATAAGAGTCTATGAAATACTATGCAAAATCTGCCCAGCCACATACGTTGGACAAACTAATAGGAGAATAAATGCACGCATCGCAGAACACAAAAATGCAGTCAAAAAAGAAGAAAAAACCTCCTCCCTTTTCTAGCTCCTTAAAACCACAGAACACGAAATTGATTTTGAAGGAACCAAATTAATCTCCAAAACTGAACACTATAACAAGAGAATAATTATGGAAGCCATTGAAATAGAGAAACACCCCCACAATATGAACAAACGGGACGACACCTCCCGTCTACCAGACATCTGGAAACCAGCCTTGGTCAACAAACGAGTCCCAGCCACAAAAATTGACCCCGGACCCAGGACAACACACAAAGCCATCACCAATCATCCTCACCAGATTCAAACCCAAACCCATCCCACAGACGAAACACAACCACCATCCGGAAGCCAGACCATGCTGATACCACTGGCTGCTGTGCCCCCTCCGATCGCCACACAAAGCAGGCTGACACACACCAGGAACACATGACCAATCTGCAAACACCCATTCCATCTACCAATCAGGATGCAACCACACAGCCAACCAACCCGCTCACAGCAACACTCCCCACCTCCCCACCAGTATTTATAGAGAGAAGGCAGCTCTGACCACTCTTTGCTCAAGAAGCACAAAGCTGAAGACACCAGCCTGAAGATGATGAGTGAGACCTCATCAAAACGTCGCCAAGATACTCTCAACCTATATACAAATATAATAAATAATAATAATAACCTTACACGGAAAAAGACCCGAAAATGCCAAGACCTACCTACCTACATACATATACATATGTATATGTGTATATGTATATGTATATGTATGTAAAATTTAATAACAAACTTTCATTTTTTTAATGCACATGTTGCTTTCAATTCCATATACAGGCAGACATAAATTCCGAAATGTCAGTTTCGGCTGTGCATTAGCTCTTAACTAATCAGGACTTTAATTCTCGTTTGTGTGGCAGGGACCTCCTATTGCAAGCACAAACCTTATTAAAGGTAATAGCATCTGGCTACTTTCTGAACTTTCTTGAAAGATCTAGAACTTTACCAACCTATAAAACCATTACATTAACTGAATTGTCAATAACAATTATATAAGTATCAGGAGAACCAGATTGGGATGAACTGGTCTGACAAAGAATTGGCTTATTTGGTCAGTTTATCTAGAGTTGGTTTATGTCTGAGAAGATTTTCAATCATCCAAGTCGTGGTTGTCCCAAAGATGCTTTTCAAAAGGAAACTGGATTTTTTCTTTGAATATGTTTTACTTCTCATCCAAGAAGCTTTGTTCATAACTGAAGAAACTTCAGAACGGAAGAGGTTTCTTGGATGAGAAGTGAAACATATTTAATGAAAAACCAAAGTCCAGTTGCCTTCTGAAAAGTGCCTTATGTGCCTTGGGACATAAGTTTCATAAATTTTCCTCTGATCTTTAACATAAGAAAGATATCTAGCAGGCTGCCTTTGAAAGAGTTTGATAATCTAGTCTGATAAATAAACCACATAAGTCTTCATCCTTGGCTTGTTGATTGAAGAGTATTGAAATTTGTAAGAGTAGCATGGGGAACAAGTAAAATACTTCTGTGAAATGGGAAGGCAAGCTGAGTATTTTATCAGTCATTATTTTATTACATTATTTATAACTACTTTTTTTGAGTTGACGAATGCAATGTAACCAATCCAACTTGGATTTTCTCCTGTTTGGTAATGGAAAGCCATTTTTCAGAATGGTGCTCACGATTTCATGTAAGACAAAAATTGTGCAAATTGACCAAAACTTTTAAATTTTGCTTTGCACATGATTTTATTGATATTATTATATTCTTGCCTAGCTGGTTACCCTAAATTAGTTTTCAACTACACATACACACACAAAATGAACTGACTGTATACTGTTGGTTCTGTTTCTATGTATTTTGGAAGCCTTATACTAGTTTAAATTGTTGGGACAATCTACTACTCTTCTAAGATATTTCTCCCTATTTCTGCTGTTTAGATCAGAAGCTACATGTATGGTTCCTAAAGAACTGGCTCAGTGATAAAATAGCGAGAAGGTATTGCCATCAAGCCCATTAATGAATGACACACAGAAGCCAAGGGTCAAAAAGGGGGGGAATAGATAGTTGGGTAGTATAGTCAAAACAAAATACTTTCTCTTGAGAACCAAGGACATTTGTGAAGGTGTTTAGAAGGAGGGGACTGATGTCACCTAGCAACTGGATTGGGCCATGTAACTGGTTGTTTTGTGAAAGTGACAAACTTTTACTTATAAATAGCTGAAAACTGCGGGAATATTCCGAGTCGGTTTTCACCAGTCCATGCCAATATGACATATCCAATAAACTTATTTGAGAAATTTACTTGTCTCGGAGGTTTTTTTTTGCTATGGGTATGTTAATTGAAACCCTGACAGACAGAATAATGAATTGAGAAACTGGATACTCAGAATTTTAGAATCTTCTAAAAGTAAGGGTATTTTGGAGAATGGTTATTCAAACCAAACAAAGAAAAGTTTCTCACTATAAGCTGAGATTCCAGAAAACATTATTGTTGGTATACCAAGACGGAATGGAGGTGAAAGCTTAATGGCTCTTGGGTAGAAAGAACAAATTCGCTTCACTAGGAATATCTTTGTTTATTTGTTTATTGTTTTGCTCAGATTTGAGCCAGTCTGTTATTAGCTATATGCTTACGTAATTCTTATGAAACGCTAGCCTGAAATGCTACTTTGTTCAATTTTAGGAGAAGAACTCATTTCTCAATTATAACGTTTCTTGTATCCTGACAATGCCTCAGTACATGAGGCAGGGTTATGGCAAAATGCTTATTGATTTCAGTAAGTATATTTACTTATATATGTTTTGATAGTACTGTAGATAATATTAGTTAGTGACAACTAATAATAAACATAGTAGTAGTCCTCAACCTGCAACCATTCATCCATTAACCATTTGAAGTTACAACAATGCTGAATGAATGGGTAGTTATGACTGGTCCTTGGAGTTCCAGCCATCCCAGCAGCCCTACGATCATGTGATCATAATCTGGACCCTTTCAGCCCATTCACGCTGAAATTTGCAACCTTCCCAAGTGGCGTTCCAGAAAGTCAACAGGGAAGGCCGCAAGTTGCTGGCTTAAGTCTCCCCTGCCTGCCCCCCCTTTCCCATCTCCTCTGCACTCACACTGTCCACTTGTGCACCTACCCCAAAGAGCACGACGCCTCTTAATACATCTTTCCTAATCCATCTAGTGCTTCTCACACACTCTAATGGACTGTCCCTTTCTGTTTCAAACTCCAAATAAAAGTACCCCACCTTTGAATCTTTCTTGTTTGTTGTATGAATTCAAAATGGCTTGAGGACTTTGGCCACTAGTTCCTTGTTGCCTTATTTTTCACTTTGAACACCATGAGAATAAATGGTGGCACACATGCTACCTGCTGCTAGGAAGCCAGTGAGATTTGAAAGACACTTTTGAATTAAATAAATAAATCTGTAAGAAAAAATGGAAATAATGTCAGATTGAATCAGATCTCAGTAGAGAAATGTAATCTTTGATTACTTAAATAACAGCTTTGAGTTACTGAGCCAAAATAGAAGATACAGCTATCTAGTTGCTCACATTAGACATTGTAGGAGGCTGTTGTGTTACTCTACAGTAGTTAAAAATTAGGAGGACTATGGTAGCACTTTTTCTAATGAACAAATATTCATTGAAAGCCATAAGCTTTTATGAACCAGTGCTCTGTTGTTTGCTTACTTATTCCTGTTAATGCAACTTGTTGTTCTGAAAGGTACTACCATGTTCCCCAGATTTTTATTGTTCATACTTTTTTCCCATTAGCACCAATTGGAATTAATAGGTACTTAATACTTTGTCCTGTCATTTTCAATTCAGAACACTCTGCACTTAAATATTTTGCACAACCCTGGTGAGTATCAGAAAATATGACAGCACCCTCTCAAGTAATTGCTAGACTAGACTATTATTTGCTGTAACAACAAACCGAGACAGCTCTCAGTTTTTAAAGGTCATATCTTTTGTGTGCTGAAGAATTCTCTAGAATTATCTAAACTTTCTAAAGCAATAAATAAATAACCCAAAAAGAATTTAGCTAATAGAAACTTATAGAGTACTACTTGTAATGAAGTCTAAAGCTACTGCTTAGAAATTTTAGCAGCAATATATTAAAACATCTGTATCCTATGAAAAGTATGGTTTAAAGAAATCTAATCAGGCAGGTTGCATCAATCCCAAATTGTATCAGAGATTCAGAGCCGTTTGAGGTGTAACATTTTGATCTGTCTAAAGATTTACAAAGAATCCTTACCCCTTTTTAGTAGGGATATTGTGCTGCAGATTCTGCATTAGAGTTCTAATTTGCTGCCAAGCACTTATAGTAGTAATAACATGAAAGAGCATCCTTCTTGCATCTGATTTCAGTAGAAATGAATATTCTATTGCAGTCTTTCATATTTACTCCCATCTTGATAGATTGGATAGCAATTTCTGTAAAGTCTGGTGTCATAGGCAGGTGGTTTGGCTCAGTGGGGGAATTTCAGATAGGTGATTGCTAACTTGTCCCAGACAATGTTACATTTTGAACCAGTTTAAAATTTGCCTTGTGCAGTTGCATTTTATTTCATATGTGCACTAAATTCAGGAAATTGAATTTTGGAGAGGTTTGTCCACCACAAAGTATTTGAGCTCTCCAATAATGGGCTTACAAATCCATGTATGGAATTGTGGTGGAAATAGTCTAAAATATCTCTAAGAGCAATTTGCAAAAGTGTGTGTGTGTGTTCTCTAAACAGGCTATTTACTCTCAAAAGTGGAAGAGAAAGTTGGCTCTCCAGAAAGGCCCCTCTCAGACTTGGGACTTATCAGCTACCGTAGTTACTGGAAGGAGGTTCTTCTCCGTTATCTGCATAATTTCCAAGGCAAAGAAATCTCCATCAAAGGTGGGTTATATTCAGTGATGGGTTGCTTCTGGTTCGGAATGGTTCAAGAGAACTGGTAGTAAAAATCTGTCGTCATTCAGAGAACCGGTAGTAATGGCTGGCTGGCCACGCCCCCAAACTGGTCCTCTGGACGCAAATTTGTCACCGCCATGTCCAATGGGATGCGCATGCACAAAGAACATGGCAACGACGGCAGATGCTTTTTCCACGGTACTTTTGGGCAGCCTATGGAAAAAGCGGCTGGCAAAAAAGGAGGCTTCCTGGCCAGCCACTTTCCAGCGGTGGTGGCTGGCTGGGGGCCACTGAAAACTAGGGTCAGCTTGCTTTCCCGACCCTGGACCAGCCACCATGGAAGGTAAGCAGCTGAAAAAAGAGGCTGTGGTGGGGAGGAAGCAAGGAAAGCAGCCTGGCCACGGGGACCACTGGGAAGGCAGGCAAGCATGTCAGGGCCACACGGCTAGCTCCCTTACCCATGGCCCTGCCATGATTGCCTGCCTTCCGGCCCGGCCACTGGGTGGGCCGGCAGCCCTTCAGGGAGATGGAGCCGCTCTGCTGGAATGAGAGGGGCAGCAGCACTGCTAGGGGAGGGCGCCCGGATGTCTCACACACACATACACACATGCCCCTGTCATCCCCACTACAGCTTCTTGCCACACTTAAAGTCGATGGTAAAGAGCTGGAAGATCCTTAGATCTCCCCCAAGTCATTGTTGGAGCATCAGAGATCTAAGAAAACGTCTTCCAGCTCTTCATGATCGACTTTAAGAATGGCGAAAAGCTGACAGCAATAGAAGCGGCAGTGGAGGCGACAGGGCAGGGCCTCTGTGTGTGTGCATTCCTTTGCAAGGACTTGGAGAACGCTCCTCTGAGGAAAAGAGGCGGCAAAGTCCTTGCAGTCCCCTGGGACAGGACTGTGGAGGAACACACACACACACACACACACACACACACACACACACGCACGCCCCTGTCACCTCCGCTGCCTCTTCTCCCCACTCTTAAAGTCAATCGTGAAGAGCTGGAAGACCACATTTCCCCCAAGTCATTGTTGGAACGTCAGAGATCTAAGAAAACGTCTTCCAGCTTTTCACGATTGACTTTAAGAATGGCGAAAAGCTGACAGCAAAAAAGCGGCAGCAAGGGTGACAGAATGTGACATGTCTCTCCATGGTCCTCTCCCGGATGACTTCACTGCTGCCTCTTTCCCTCTGAGGTTGTAGTCGTCAGGTGGGGAGGAAACGGCACCCGGTACCACTTCCTTGAAAGGAGAGGCGAGGAGCAGCAGCAGCTGCAAAATTGGAGACTCTTGGAAGTGGAGGGGAGGTGAGAGGGAAGCGAATCTCTTCTTGATCCTGGAGGGGGGGGGAAGTTTGTCAAAATCCCACCCCTTTTTTATATGCATCCATGTAAAGGGCTTTGTCCCTCTCTTCCCCCTTAGTTGCTTCTCCATTCTTCGTCCAACCCGGCACTCCTACTGTGGTGGTCCTCCTTGTCAAGAAGCCTGTGGAAGCACAGCTGAGGGGCACTTCCCCCCCCCCGGACTGAAAAGCCCCCTTTCTGCCTTTGTCAATGGCTGCTCTGAGGCCCCTTAACTCCCAGACACTCCCCCCCAAAAAATACCTGGATCTTCTGTTTGTAGGGAAATTGCAGGGGGTGATGCGGAAAGCTCAGGCCATCTTTGCCCCCAAGCTATAGACCGCAACATCTGAGCCAGGTGAGGTTTCATCCGCCTTGCAAGAGATACAAGATATCGCACCCCTCCAGATGCAGGATCCCGGAACCTCCAGCCATTATTCAGAGACCGAAGCCCTGATGGGAAGATTTTGTGGTTTCATGAGGCGATTAAAAGAAAGGCTGTTTTTCTAGACATGAAGGGTCTCCCCATTTTCCAGTTCGGGCTGCTCGGCAGGCAGGGTTTTATTTTGTCAGCTCAAGGGGGGTGGGGGGAGGTACGTAGGAAATTGCTAATGCTGCAGAGACTAATGTCTCTGCAGCATTAGTCATGTGACTGAGTGAGAGTGGCCAACTTGATGTCACTCACAGCAAGGTACCACCCCACCTTGCCATGAGTGACTTTGAGTTGGCCACAGTCACATGACCACCAAGCCACACCCCAGAACCAGTAGTAAAAAAAATTGGAACCCACCCCAGGTTCTACTTTTCTTCACACTCTTTCCTTAAATTCTAACTCTCACTTCACTGTGGCCGCATGTAGCAGTTTTTCTCAATTTATTTTTAGCGTGAATCTCTTTCTTACCATGTTGCAAAAAAAGGAGGTATTTTAAAATGAATAAAATTTAAGAATATATTAAGGAATAGGTCAAGGTGTCCAGAGATTAAAAAGTCTGATAATCTCTCATTTATCTTTCATTGCTGCTTTTCCCTAGATGCTGTCTTCCCCATTCCTTATCCTTACTTTTTATCCTGTCCAATAAATTCCAAAATAATCTGGAATCTAAATAGACAATAAATAAATGCATGCTTCAAAACACAAATGTTTTGAAATCGTTCCAGCCAATTTACTTCAATCTATTTTTCTTCCTGTAGGAGGAAAAAATGTGAAATGCCTCCAAACAATAGAAGCTTAAAATTCATTTCTATTCTGTCTTCCAGTATCAGAGAAGACATGGTATCTCATAACTTTTAAATTCATTTGATTCTGCTTTTGTGGTTCATCTGGATGAGCAAAGGGTTATAGAAAGCAGTTAATCCTTGATTGGAAAAAATCACATTCAGTCTTTTTCCCTCTCTTCTGAAGGGCATCCTTTCAGTCTACCTTTGAGATTATAAATTCTGAGAATGATATATTCTGTTCTTTTACAAAGCCATAGGAACTTGTTTTCTGGCTTCCAGTCTTTGTGTGACTGGGCAGGAAACAGCATTTTTTTAAAGTAGATCACCCCATGTATTTGTTTTATTAATAATAGACTCGTGTATCTCTTTATTCCAGAGATCAGCCAAGAGACAGCTGTCAATCCTGTTGACATTGTTAGCACTCTGCAAGCCCTTCAGATGCTCAAGTACTGGAAAGGCAAACACCTGGTCCTAAAAAGACAAGTAAGAGTTTGCCTTGCAGTTTTGCATCTTTATTTAGGAAGTTTGTGGGTACTGACTGTATGTTCTATTTTTTTTTGCGGGGGGGCGGGGGAGGATTGCTCTTCTGCCCTAGGTATGCTGCATTGGAAAACAGGAGTCTGTATGCATTATCTGAACCCAGAAATCTCTTGCAGGACTCTTCAGTTTTCCTGGGAACAATAGCTTTTTGAATATTGTTGGGAGTCCAGTACCTGGAGAGCTAAAGAACTTTCCATTCCATCCTCACTATAAACATTCTATAAAGCAAAACCAATTGCTTATAGAATTTTTGGATGGCTGAAAAAAAAAATTACATAGTGTCCCTGTTTCTCTTTTGATACCTTAAATTTTTCACTCCCTGTGGTTGTGAAAGGTACTGGTTCCATTTATTGTGTTTGCTTAAAAAAAACGAGATACATATTAAGGAATAATATTATAAAACAATGAATAGGAGGGGCATGACACTACAAATAAAGAAAATGAAGTAACGATAGTACCAACTAACGCTGGGATGATTCGTTTAGGACAGGGCATATATTCTTTCTTAAGATGAGAATTGTCCTTGAATTTTGAGTGGCATATTTAGGGACCAAATTCCAAGATAAATTGAAACCTACCTAAAAAGGAATTATCTCCTATTAATAGCTTTATGGGTGCAGAGCAATCCTAAAAGAAAGTCTCATCGTATTTGTTAATATTAATTCTTCAATATTTTTGTTTATATTTATGATTGCAATATTAATTGGTCTGCACAGGCTCAATCAAGAATGAGCAGAAGATAAGATAATAAGATTTTGTTTTATTTTTGTAACTAGCTCTGGGTGATTTGGAAGAATTGCTCAGGTTTCTGAGTCACAGTCTAATAATAGCAACCAAAGTACCTTCTCTTCCCCCATCATACTGATGAACTTAAAAAAAAATTATTAAGTATACCAGAAATGAGGCATTCTGACTTAGGAACAAAATGGTCATTTCACCAAATTTGTGGTGACCATAGGAACAGAAAAAATGAATTATGACAAAATCAATACAAGTGAACACATTGTTTTCTAAAGCTTTCCTTCAGTACATTTCCTTCTTTTTTATGCAACTAACTTATTACAGCTTCACTCTCTAAAACAGTAAGCTTGAAATAATGTGGTATCAATTTTCTACCTATAGCAAAAATACTGAAAAATAGGACTTTTTCAAAATTAATCAGGGGACTTTTTTTTGGACCCACACATGGGGTTTTTACTTCAGAAAGCAGCACTATTAAACTGTCCTTCTGACATAAAACCATGCATGTGTGTGTTTGTATATATAGGCCACTTTAATTACAGATGACTCTCTTAACTTCTTCGGACCTTTCTTAAAACACCTGCAGGATTGGTGCTGATCTGACTTCAGGTGGAGCAATGTGCCAAAGGAGAGGGTCAATAACTAAACCGTTTTAGCTCTCTTAGCTTGAAATTTCTGACAATACTAGTTATAGTTATGTCTTCTGCAGATAAATTTCCCCAAGCATTTAATCTGCCTTTCTTTTTCTCTTACTCTTCTCAGGACCTTATTGATGAATGGATAGCCAAAGAGGCCAAAAGGTGCAACAGCAATAAAATCATGGATCCCAGCTGTTTGAAATGGACCCCTCCCAAAGGCACTTAATTAACCAGTCTTTCCAAGAAGTGTGAACATCCCATTCATGTGCTGCCATCATCACCACTGTGGGTACTTTTTTCCCCCCCAGCACTAGAAACATCCTTCCAGATCTTGGACATGTGATTGCTCTTGGTACCACTTCTTCCCTTTCAGATATTTCTGCAGTGTTTTTCTTTTTATAGAACATTTTTGACCAGACACTTTGTCTATGAGGCAAGATTGAAAAGATGAGAGTTCTGGACAATATTAACATGGCCTCAAGAAAATACAGTAGGATTTAGTTGCTCCTTCATCTGTTACTTGCTCCTAGCACAAAAATTAGGATTGCTTCTCAAATTTTTAGTTTTATAACTTCAGTTTAGCTCTCTGAGATATAGTCCACCTGTACAATATAGTGGAGTTGCAAATGTGATGGAAAGAATCATATTGCTTCATTTTATCAATGGGGGCAGAGAAAAATCCATTTTAAATTTCTCTGTTAAAAACAAAATAAAGCCAACGGGGCTAGGGACAGATATTCTCATTAGTCCTATTACTAGCTTTCATCCACATGTTTTAAATAGATAAGAGAGCATTAAAAAAAGCCCCAGCAATCCTGTGCCTGTGTTCTGAAATGCTCCAAATTATCCTATTTGCCCTACATTTCCTTGCCATTCTGCTGCATGTATATATACAGTCTAAATGTATGTCCGTGAGACTTATTTCCTAACCACATGTTGACAAGGTAAAAGTAAGAAATGATCCAGCGCTTCCTGGAATCTGAATTGCTTCTGGATGTGCAAATTTCTCACATTTATTTACAGAATCTAAAACTTCCTTGATCTTGGCACCTGTGTATTCCAACTTTGTCATCATAATACTTTTCCCACTTCAGTCCACCCAAAAAGTTGATGGGCAAGGAAGCTCCAAACTGGCTTTGGTTTCTGAGAATAGTAATGGTTTTATAATTTTGGATACAGGGTATCAGAAGCAATGAGTCAGCCCTCTGTGAATTGGATTTTGTAGCTAGGATAGTCAAATCCCCGAGGAGAAGATATCAGGCAGGAAAGATGCCACATGGTTTTGATTGCATGCCTGAATGAAAGACAAGATGCCATCATTCAATCTGCTGTAATTTTGGACAAGTGACCTGATGGCAGTTTTTAAATAGACTCTGACTACCAATATATGTCAAGAATCAATTAAATTAACTTTGTACGGAAAAAATTGCAAGATCAACATTTGAGCCTTGGCATAGCATCATTTCTCTAATTTGGCATGCCTCATCATTTTAGATTAGCTGCTTCAAGGCTCCTTTGCTTGACGCCCAAGGAATATGCATAGAAACACATCAGCTGGTGGGAGAACATTGCTCTTTTTGCCAAATTATTCCTTTGCAGTACATCGCTATATACATTTGGCAGTTATTCAATTTGTGAAACTGCTGGATATACTAATGCCAGGCCGCAGGACAATTCACTGAATATGACTGAATATGACTATATATGACTATATTCAGCTGACTGAATATAGTCTTCATGATAAATAAATAAATAAATAAATAAATAAATAAATAAATAAATAAATAAATAAATAATAAAATAAATAAATAATAAAATAAAATAAAATAAAATAAAATAAAATAAATGATGGCTTGTATTTTTTGGCCCTACATTGTCAATTTGCAGATTTTCCCTGCCAATGAGACTGCCTTGGTCTGATAATTTTCTTATTCTTTTTTCAAGCAGTCTGTAAGGAGATTGACAGCTTCAGCTATACTGCTCCATAAATGAATGTTGAGAGTTGGCTCAGAAGCCACTGAGGGCAGGTGGGTAGTTATGGGTATTTTTGAAATGATTTTTATTGTTTTACAAATGGAAAATAAAGTTATTATACAAGGTTAACGAAAGATAAATTTTAATCTCATTTTAAAATTTGATACCTGGAGGTTTATCATAATATGACTCCATAATATCATGACATTAAAATTGTCACAATTTTAATTGAAATTTTACAAATTAAAAATAAAACTTCAAAAACAACTATAATAGACCTTCAGCATCAGTTCCATAGAAAGCATGCCCATTTCAAATGAGAATGTATTCCATCTTTTAAATAAAGTCTGATTCCAGGGACTCCTCTTCCAGTAATAGGTAATACCTGCTTATAATGGCTGGGAACGATGGAAGAGAAGAGTCAGAGCATTTTGTCCGATGAATGGAAAATTATAAATTGTTAAGAGTAAAACTCTTGACCATTGTAAGTCAGGTGCTATAAGTATTTTAATTTGCGCATTTCTAAAACTCCACTCTTCCTATATTACAAAAGGAAAAAGGAAAACTGGCTACTCTGCTACACTATTATCTGCCGGTTTCAATTATGTATAGGTGGCAATGTATGCATAAAGAATTGGCCTACCAATAGTCTTTATAAGGCTTCTTTTCTTTTTGCCTGTATTATTAGTGTGAAGTTATGTCTCAGCTGCTGGGCTCTCTCTCTGCCATCTATCTCTCTGCTTTATTGAGTTGCTCAACTGGCTGATCTTTTTGCTACCGATATGCATGATATTATGCAGTAATATCCCAGTATTTGAGATGGGAAACTTTTTCCAAATGAGACACAGAGTAACCTGGCACTGGGAGTACACTTACATGCAGCAGATCAAAGTAGCCGCAGTGGAGATTAACAGATGATTGCGTTCAGTCAGCTTGAAGTATGGACATTTACATCCTGGGTTTCATCTTGAGAATGCTTCCTGTACTGAGGCAGTGATTTGTTTTTCTTCCTGGCATGGTGGACTATGCAAAGAGACAGTATGTTTTGTTTGTTTGGGAGCTGCAGAAAAATGGGCAAGTGTTTTGCACTCTGATTGCAGTTTCCATAAAAGAAGGAGTGTGGCTTTTAATGGTAAGGTTAGGTGACATATATGAAAAATCCTGAGGATATCCATGCAGATATCCATAGAGCTATGCCTTTCACTCCTGCCTAGCATGTAATTTTCAATAGTAGATACCTGCATGACATACAATCTGTTTTCAGCTGAATATTTCTTTAAAAATTGTCCTTTCGTCTCCCATCTTGAGAAAAACAAATAGACCTGTTCAATCTCCACCAAGGATTTTTAGATAAGAATTCCTACCTGTTGATTCTTGTGTTTGGTTCTGCCTTATTGCCATCCTTAGTCTGCAGGATTTCTGTTTCTGAATATTGTCTGGCAATTGTTCTCAGCTTCTAGATTATTGCAAAAATGGGGTAATGCTCTTTTTTGTGACAAAGGGAGGCTGGTTGTTCTTGTACAGAAGCAAAACTGTTTTCCTGGATATTTTAGAATATGCTATCAGTGTATCAACGTCTCAATAAAGCATGTTCTCTGCTCTCACTTTTCTTCTCAAGTATTATTCTGAAAGGATTACGTGGGGGGGATTGACCTCTAAGCAAGATTTTCTAGACCACTACTTGCCCTTTGAACCAATGTAATGGATGGATTAAGTCACCTCTTTAATTTCTTCTGCTTCTGTTGAATATTCTACATTGCACTCAAGGGACCAACAGGAAAACCATTTGGGAAGGTTCATTACTAGTTTTCATGCACAGAGTTTGAATATGAAGTCTTGGCTTGCAAGCTCCTTAAAATTTTATTTGGAAAGTTGAGGAAATAAACCAGAAAATCCTTACTGGTAGTTTGCTGAATAGATCAGTTGTTGACTACTAGACAGTTCAGTTTGCATTGCATCTCTTCTCTTCTAGGCCACTGATGGCCAAGAATAACTGTAGAGAGACTGGTGGAAGATATCTCCACCCTTTTTAAGATCAAAGAATATGAATTGCCCTGTGATGAATTAGGAATTTGGGATGGAAACAAGATAAAATTGCTTTTTGGTTGTATACTGCCCCAGAGTCAGTTGGGGTGGTTTACCAATATTAAAAATAAACAAGATTTTGAAGGAGTCTTGCTGTACAGGTAGTGCTCTACTTATAACCATAATTGAACCCAAAATTTATGTTGCTAAGTGAAACAGTTGTTTTGCTCCATTTTACAAACTTTCTTGCCACAGTTGTTAAACGAATCAGTGCAGTTGTTCAAGTAGTTAAGTTAGTTAAATTAATAACAAGAGTTGTTAAATGAAACTGGCTTCCCCAGTGACTTTGCTTGTCAGAAGATCACAAAAGGTGATCATATGACTCCAGAGTATTGCACCCATCATATATATGAAACAATTGCCAACCAACCAATTTTTGATCATATGACCCATGCGTGCTGCACTGGTAAGGATGAAGAAAGGTCATTTTTTTTCCTCTGCCGTTGTAACTTTCAACAATCACTAATAAACGGCTGTAAGTTGATGACTATCTGTACCACAAATCATTTTAGTACTATTTTCCCAGTTCCCTTATTTTCCTTTTTGTTATTTGCTGAAGAAAAAAATGAAGACACGTCCAATTATTGGAAAATATGTTTTATCCTAAGTTGTTGCTAATTGTAGGGCATCCCATATACTATATAGCAAATAGTCAATAAGCAGAAACAGGCACTAGAATATATGTTAAGAATGTGAAAGTGAGAAAATGATCTTTAAAGCAGAGAATTCCTCTTTAAAAAGATGCTCATAACAGAAGGAGCTGGTTGCTGGGGTTGTGTTGGGGACGGTTGGGGAGGGGAAGAGTAAAACCAGAGGTCAGAATTAACTTGCACAAATCAAGAGAAAGAAAACCATCTTCAAATTCATGCAGTAATTAAAAAAGGTTAACTGAATGTCCAGTGAATGAATGTGGTCATTATATTTGTAATAGGCAGACATACTAATGATATATAAGCAAACAGCACAAATATTTACATATGAAAATGATGAATGTAAACCATATTTTTGTGATTAAAGCATTACACAAACATCATTACAAATTAAAAGCTAATAAAATGAAATCAAAGATTTATTACAGATCAGAGGCCATAATTTTAAAAAAACCATTCTTGGTATTCTCTTAAGTGGAATAGCTTCAGAGCCAATGAAAAGTTGTGCTTTAAAGGCCATTGAAATAGTGTTTTTTTTCAGTCCGATACAACAGGATTTTTTCATATCATATCCATATAGACTACAGACTTGAAAAAAACATAGCCACTATTCAGATAGTCAGGAGTTTTACTTCTGCAACATCTGGCGGGCGGAGGAATGAACAGATAGGCAGCTTGCAGTTTGAGACCACATATGGCTTTCAAGTCCTTTTCTTCATCCTTGGAGCCAGGCATATCTACAGACTTGATCTGTTATTTGATGTTGGCCATTCCTGCTTGAAGTACTATATATCCATAGTTGCCGAAAATTGACTACATAGTTCCTGCCATATTGAGGAATGATGCCCATGAAAATTGAACAATAAGCCCTGAAATAAGCATCAGAGCTGTGCAGATTTGTAAGGGATAAGAATATGCTTTCAAGCATACAGGAATGCTCAAGTAACATCTATCAGCTCCTTAAAGCAAACCAACTAGGTTGTTCAAGCAATTTGTGTAGACAACTATTCCATAAATATATTTTTTTTATTTTTTTTACAAATAACTCAAGACAATGAGCATATTCAACACACATTCCTCCTATTTTAGATGTCAAGTAAAGTCAGGTTATATGTGATTGGTGAATAATTTGAAAAGGAATACATATTTGCTCCATCCATTTTTCTATACTATGATTTGTTTAATTTTGGCTTCTGTGCTATGTAAATTCAACCACTCTGGTTGGTAAAGCATGATTTAATGTTGTATCAGTGATGCATCTACCATAAGTCATGGTTTATTTATGATTTATTGAATTTGTGTACTCAATAGCTACAATACAATAAAACATAACTATATTTACAAGCTATATGTTTGATATCACATCACACAATATATCAAAAATCAAAAAGAACTCACATGGTTTCGTCTAATGTGTACATACAATGATGTGTTTTTTTCCAGCAAACCATCTTAGTTTATCATAATAAGTGAACTCATCTATTGGTTTGTGCTTTTTTCTTTGCTTCCCTCTGTGTGTATGTAATATCTTTGTGTAGGAGGTAAAAAGCAGGAGCTTTGAACAGCCTTTGGTTTGGGAAGTTGCCTCCAAGGAAGTTAAAAATAGCTCCTGCAGGGAGCAGTTATTCTGGAAGAACATTTTGTTCTTTATTACTTTTTTAAATGTTAGGGGTTTTTTTCCTTCCTGTTTTCTTAACCTCTTGCTTTTTTAATCCGCCTCGTTGGCATTGCTCAAAATTAACAACCCATTGATCTATTTGCATTGCTGCAGCTAAATCTGGTACATTAGAAGTTTGCCAGGATGCACCTGGTTTTAAAATATTTGCTCATTTTCTTTAAGTAAGGATTTCTATTAAACAAAAGTATATTGCAACAATGCCATCTTACGTTTCCTAGTGGCACTGGTTGATAATAGAGAAAAAATAATAATTTGAATTTAAAAAAAACCAAAAACCTCAAATGTCTTGGAGTCTCTTTCTCTTTTATTCTATCTAGGGACTTTGGAGGGCTGCAAAATAATAGGGTACATTACCTTTCTTCTGCAGCTGACTGGATACTCTTTCTTTCAGATATTGCAGTGATATGCTCCAAAATGATTCTATTAGAAAATGCTGGATACAACTGGCCAATCCCATGCATTTGGCTTTGATCCTCCCATATGAAACATAGAATTCCAGGAAAGTCCATTCCATTCTTTTACCAAAAGTCTCCATAACTGTTTTAGAGGTTAAGATACCAGATTCTGAATTCTGTCTGAGGCATGAAGCCAGCAGGATGACTTGGGGCCAGTTACTCTCTCTCAGCCACAGGAAGAAGGCAATGGCAAACCACCCGGCAAAATCTTGCCAAGGAAACTTAAGGAATTAATTTAGGTAATTGACATGAGTCAAATTGACTTAAAGACAGAATATATATGATAGTACTGTTCGGCTATTTAAGAAGAATGGGTTTGTTCTTAATATATCAAGATAGGATGATACAGTAGTATAAATATGCTACTAAATATCATATAATAAAGATATTTTCCCAACATCTAACTTAGTTTAAAGTTAATTGCATAACCTACAATTTAGTAAAAGTCTTGCTAATAATAGTTCTTTTGGTGACTGGCAAAAATCTAGGATTTTAAAAATGGAGCATGTCAGAGGAAAGCAATCAAGTTGATAAGCGACCAAGAAGGAAAAAGTTGTGATGAATGGTTGGTGAATTTATATACGGTATGTTTAGTTCAGAGAAGAGAAGATCATGAGGAGAGATGGTATCTCTCAAATATTTGGAGGGCTATCATGTACAATTTGGGATAAATGAGATCAATTTTATTCTAGAAGATGACATGAAACTGGGTTTATATTATAAGGAAGCATATTATGATTGGACATCAAAAAAAAATTCCTAATAATATAGGCTGTTCAACAATAGGCAGTCTCAGGAGGTGTTTTAAATCTCTGCTTTTTTGCATTTAAACAATAGAAGTCAGACCTTACCAAATAGAATTTTCTAGATAGGATAGAATAGAATAGAATTTATTGGCCAAGTGTGATTGGACACACAAGGAATTTGTTTTGGTGCATATGTTCTCAGTGTACATAAAAGAAAAAAAAATACCTTCATCAAAGGTACAACGTTTACAACACAAATGATGGTCATAGGTTGCAATTTAACCCTTAATGATAGCAACAAAAAGTTACAGTCATACAGTCATACTTTTTGATAATCCATGGCTCAGGTGGAATTGCCTCTTCCTTTGTTCTTCCAGTCTCATTTGCATTTGTAAAAAGGGGGTGTGTGTGTCACAGAAAGCTGCTCCTTAAAGAAATGTTGCTTAATTCTTAGTAGATGATCTCATGAGTAGGAAAGTTGTGAGTCACAGAGAACAATTAGAAATAAAGAAATAAATAAAATCATTTGAGAGCATTTCACCGAAGCAGCCTTCGTCGGCGCCATCTTGCGGAAAGAGGATGTAGAGGATATGAGTACCTTCCAGAGAGGAAAATTCCAACTGACCAATTTTTCTGACAGGTGATTTCAGAAGCATTTCTAATTGGTTTCAACAATATCTGTTTGATACAGCATTGAATAATAGAGAAGTCACCTTGGGACTTGGATGTGGTTTGGTACTGCCTAGGCAAATTCTTTTTTTTTAAAAAATGGAGCATTAAAAACAAGGGGTTGCTGGATCTGGGACAGTTCCTATTTTGAGGACTGTTTTTATCTTGGAAGTAGCCTTGAGAAAGGGCAGAAACAGTTGCAAGTGGATTCAAGGGTTGGTTCAGTTGGTATTACCCCAGATTTATATTGGGTAAATATGAACATAAACATGTATATAATAGAGTCCGTATAGAGATTGATATTTCTGGAAATCTGATATTTAATCCTGCTTATTGTAGTTTAAGACAGACAAATCCACTCTTCCAAAGTAGGCTTCCTTCATTTCCCTGGACCTCAGTTCTCAGAACTTTCCAAATAGCACGGCTATTGCATTTCTGGAAGGATTGCAAAATCAAAAACTTACTATGAATAAAATATTGCAGAATTTGGATGAAATAACAAGAAATTGTGCTTCTGATCCTTTTTGGAAGAGAATGCTATGCAGAGATGTAAGCAGAGCTTCTTGGACTCCAAAATAAATTACTCAGAGGAGACATACCAGCAGTCAAAGATCTAATAATTATATACAAGGGAGCAGACCTGTTTTGGTGCCCTAGTTTGCAAACTCAAGCAACTCTTAGGAAGGAAGTGCAAGAAAAGGGACTTGGGGGGTGCTCTCTTTATGGCTGGAGTGTGCATCAGTAAGAAACAAAGCTTACTGTTCTGGACTGCAAAAAATCTGGATGTCCACCAGATAGCAGCAGAGGGTTGGTTTTTTTCAAGGACTTTTCAATATCATCTAGTGGCTGCTCTACTCATTATAACCTGAGGATTTCTACTGCACTAGTCTGCAGACCCGTTTCTACCAACTGTTCTGCCTCTTTGTGCTGCCCAAGGCAAATGCCTAGGTTGCTCTATGGGCATGTAATTGGTCCTGCAGCAGACCATTTATTAATTTGAATTTCTTAAAAGAACAAAGATCCTCTGATGTGCTAGATGTGAAGGATTCTGGCAAAATTCCACCAGTGATTTACAGCATACTGCAATGTTATCTAACCAGGCTAAATGTTTGTTTTATCAGTAAGGAAGAAATTCCAAAGCACTTATGATCTTTCCCATTCATAGGAGGATTGTGTCAGATGCTGTTCATGACTTATTACTCCAATAGCAGGTGGACCAGAAGAAAATTGGTTGCACACCAGGTTGTGCTTAAGGAGGATGAAATTCCAGCTTTGATTTGGAAAATATCTCTTTAATTAAAGATAGTCTATCTGATTGGGGGAAAGGATGTAAAAAATCAGCCAAGGCAATTGGAAGCCTCCAAAAGAATTAAGGAAATGAAATTCTGGAAAACACAAGCTAGAGAATAAGAATATTTTAATATTTTTTAAAAAATAATATTTAAAATATTTAATATTTTATAATAAATACGAGACTTGTAATTTAAGTATACCTTAGTATGTCCATGTGCTTAAAAGAATCAGGAGACTTAAAGAGACAGTGCCTTCACTGTTCAGAAAAATGCCTTTGGATGGAGATCTGGAGCTTCTGATGAATATTTTTTTTCTTGAGAATATTGAGCATCAAGAAGATATCCTCAGATCTTCCTTGTTGAAGAATCTCCTCCAAGGGATAGAATCAAGATCATATGAAGTATTGCTATTGCTTTATAAGGCAATGGTAAGACCAAACTTGGAATACTGCATCCAGTTTCGGTCACCACAATATAAAAAAAGAGAGTCTGGAAAGAGTGCAGAGAAGATCAGCAAAAATGATAAGGGTCTGGAGGCTACAACATATAAAGAATTGCAGGAATTGGGTATGTCTAGTCTAGCGAAAGGCAGGACTAGAGGTAATGTGATAACGCTTCCAATATTTGAAGGGCTGCTACAAAGGGGAGGGGGTCAACTCATTTTCCAACCAGAAGACAAGACAAGCAAAGAATAGAAACTAATCAAGGAGAGAAGCAACTTAGAATGAAGAAGAAATTCCTTATAGAACAGTCAACCAGTGGAGTTGGTTGGGTGCTCCATCACTGGAGATGTTTAAGAAGAGAATGAACAGCTATTTGTCTGAAATGATATAGTCTCCTGCTTGAGCAGGGACTTGGACTAGAAGACCTCTAAAGTCCCTTCCAACTTTGCTGATGTTATTTTCTGTTCTGTTCTGAACGCTTCAGGATTATTATTTTGTTTGAGGAAATGCTCTCATCAACATAGTTTAGTGCTTTCCAGTCTTTTTCTTCCATCACTCAAAACTGCTTATCAGGAAGCCCTTTTTTACCCATTATAGGTAAAAGTATAGGTTCACTTTAAGTGAACGTAAATGTCCCTCTTGTGATCGTTTAATGAGTCTCTGTGTTGTCGCCCAAAGAAAAACTACTTTTACTCAATTTACCCAGGTTTGGGAATCACTCGCTTAGTTGAATCCAAGAATGGAAAGGCTTATGTAAAGAACCATGGACTTGGTATAATGCCCTCACACCATTACAGTTAAGACTATTCTTTGCCATTGGCTACTGACCCCAATTCAAGCATACTTCACTGTTTCAAGTTTTAAAATGCTAAAAGTCTGTAAGTTTTCTCAATATTAATATGCTTATAGGATTTTTCCCAGTGCCCCGAGCCTGCTATCTTCTGATATGAAGTAATTTTAAGGATATGCCTTAGGAAAACGTGCCTTGAATTGACTCTTAAGACCAGACCTTGAGACCTTTCAATGTCCAGAAAAGGATTTTATTTACTTGCCTTTTCATTTCTAAAAATAAACATTTTTTTAAAAAAATTCCTGAAGTGTTCTCTTTTTCATGTTGAATTTACTCTTGCACTGCTGCTCTTATTTATTTTTTTAGAATTATGCTATTTTTGCTTTTAATCTGCAACCATCTCTCAAAATTATATTACAAAGGAAAAAAAGGTACTATATATTTGATCATGAACTTTGAGTACTCAGGTTATGAGTTCCAATGGAATTATAGTAAAAAATGTTGCTACTGAAAGATGAGAGGGTACTGTGGTACTTGAAGTTTCCAAAAAAAAATATTAAAAAATCTTTTTAAAAAGTGTGTATGAATGAACTGAGTCAGCAGAGCAGTGATAGAAGGCACTATCATAACTAGAAATGGAAAACGTAATCCTGAGAGGTTGATCTTCCTTGGAGGACCCAGCTGACAAACTTTTGGCTGTTACACTTTGGTAATAATTATCAAACAAAGGAAGGCAAGATAGAAATTGTACACATATATAAATAATACATACAGTACACTTACTAATGAATAGTGAACAAAGCTTGAGAGACACGGTATATACACTGCACAATTATTAGGAAAGTTGCATTTTGGAGGATCATTTTCATTATTGAACAACTACAGTGCTCTCGGTCAATCCAAAATGTTAATAGACCTCAAACCTGAATAGTTAAGTAAGTAAAAGTGAGGTTCTGGCTTTCTTAGGAGAATATCTATGTGTGCACAATTATTGGGCAACTATTAGTGTGCAGAATTATATGCAACTAAATGAAAAATTAAAATTTTCCCATCTCATTTATTTATTTGCATCTGTTAAGGGGAGAATAATAAACAACTCAAAATGTACAAATAAACATTTCTGATATTTCAAAAAAAAAAACAGTAATCAATATAGCCATCCTTCTTTTCAATAATAGTCATAAGCTTTCCATTCATGGAGCCTGTCAGTTTCTTGATCTATTGACAATCAGCTTTTTTTTAGCAGCAGCCACAGCCTCCCAGACACTGTTCAGAGAGGTATACTGTTTTCCTTCACTGTAAATCTCCCATTTAAGAAGAACCCACAAGTTCTCCATAGGGTTTAGGCTAGGTGAGGAAGGGGGGTCATGTCATTATTTCACCTTTTTTTAAAATTTGCATTTATATCCCGCCCTTCTCCGAAGACTCAGGGCGGCTTACGCTATGTTAGCAATAGTCTTCATCCTATTTGTATATTTATATACAAAGTCAACCTTTAAGACCTTTACTGACTAGCCACACAGTGGAGTACTTCGATGCATGTGATGAAACATTGTCCTGTGTAAACATCATGGTCTTGAAAGATGCAGACTTTCCTGTACCACTGCTTGAAGAAAGTGTCTTCTAAAAACTGGCAGTAGGTTTGGGAGTTGATTTTGAGTCCACCTTCAACCGAAATAGATCCAACTAACTCATCTTTAATAATATCAGCCCATACCAGTACCCCACCTCCGCCTTTCTGGCGTCTGTGTCAAAGTGGAGCTCTGCCTGTCCAGCCACAGCCCCATCCATCTGGTCCATCAAGAGTCATTCATCAGTCCATAAAACCTTTGAAAAATCTGTCTTCAGATATTTCTTGGCCCAGTCTTGCCATTTCAACTTATGTGTCTTGTTCAGTGGTGGTTGGGTTTCAGTCTTTCTTACCTTGGCTATGTCTCTGAGCACTGAATACCTTGTACTTCTGGGTACTTCAGGTAGTTTGCAGTTCTGGAATATGACAGCACTGGAGGATAATATTCATTTGCGCAGGACTGGATTAGTTTTTAAATTTATATTGGTTTTAAATGGGTTTTTATTATTTATATTGCTTTTTAATTCGGCTTTGTAGAATAAGTTTTTTAAATGTGGTTTTAGTGTGTATTTATATGTCTTTTACTTGCCTGTGAACCGCCCTGAGTCCCTCGGGAGATAGGGCGGTATATAAATGTGATTAATAAATAAATGATTAATAAATAATGGATTCCTGGTACCTTCACATTTGATTCTTCTCAAATCTATGGCAGTTAATGTATGTTTTTTTTCTCGGCATGTTTCTTGCGACCCCTGTTGACTATTTGCAATAAAATGTTTTGATGGTTCTGTGATCTCACCCCAATATCTTAGCAATTTACATACACATACTTTTCAGTGTCAGTTAAATCTCTTTGGCTCATTTTGCCTAATAATAATAATAATAATAATACCCTTGATATAGGGTATTGATTCCTTCAGCCACACCCTCTCTAATTACACAAATACACATCACCTGATATGCTTATATTCACGAAGTATTCAAGTTTATACAGGTTGTATAAAATATGCATAAATATGGAAAATATGCATAAAAATGATATCAAAATAGTTAACCTAATAATTGTGCACACAGTGTACAGAATTTTGTTGTTAGTATTACAACTGCTGCTGCCAACAACAACACAAAGTGGGGTTCTGACTTGGAGAACTGAAGAAATCCTACCCAGCAATGTTTCTCAGCTTTGGCAACATTAAAAGGACTTCAATTCCCAGAATTCCTCACCATCTCCCCACCACTGTATCTTGTCTGCAACAGCATTGACCATTGTGGCAAAAAGCTTTCGTGTAGTTCAACAAACTTTTTATTTGGGGAAATACCATTAAACAATTAGGACTGTTGAGATACCAACTGATATCACAGTTTTGTACCCTTAAGATTCTCCTCCCAAGATATTCCAATTCTATCCCAGCTCTAGTCAAAAAAGGTGGCAAATCTAAGTGTACACATTTTAGAAAAAATATGTTATGTGAAAAATCTTTTCAGGCAAGCCTCATAAAAATTTATGACGGGAAGTAACAGAAGGTGGCAGTAGATGCCCACTTTCCTAGCTTGATAACTTGGTTTTTACACAGCTGGAAGAGTTTGTGGAGATAATTCTGTTCAATTTGTTTTTACTTCCCCTTCATTCCTTTTAAAAGGGAAATGCACCCTGGAATTCAGATTTAATTGCTATTATTGTTCAGAATAATAAGACTCATTGGAGAAGAGCATAATGCTGGGAAAGATTGAGGGCAAAAGAAGAAGGGGACGACAGAGAACGAGGTGGCTGGATGGAGTCACTAAAGCAGTAGGTGTGACCTTAAATGGACTCAGAGGATGGTAGAGGACAGGAAGGCCTGGAGGAACGTTGTCCATGAGGTCACAATGGGTTGGACACGCTTCGCAACTAACAACAACAAATTGTTCAGAAAGTAAAAAAATGAACGATAAAAGAGATTTGGAAGATACAGGCTAGAAATAGAAAGATTGGGGGGAGAACAACAGAAATAGGGCTCATATCTCTGATCCTCTTTTCCCATTTGGCTCATGGTCTATGTTTAGTTTTGTTTTCTGGTAAAACTCTTGAGTAGCACCAGGCAGACAAATCGGTCAGTGACATAAAGGGCATTATGAGACAGGAACGTGATGGGGTATTGTAGAAAATAAAAATGGTTAGTCCCAGAATGCCAAAGCACATTTCCATTGTACCCTGGCATTAATAGATAACTCTTGTTTGAACCCTAACTTGTTACCCTCACTAGCAAGAACAAGAGTCCAGCAGGGTCTCTTCAAATAGTCACCATGATTTTTCAGTAGGTTTGCTGCAGTATTTTCTGGCTGAGCATTTTCAAGATACAAAGCAAAGCTTTTTGGAGTGCTTTTTAAACCAGCCTAGAACAATTCGGACTGTTTTATTTGCTATTTTTCTAAAAATAATAATACAATTTTAGCCAGTATTAATCCTTAGGCAAGTCCTTCTGGACTTGAAGATCGGTGGTGCTGGCAAGTCATTTTAAATGTTTAGTGGTTTTATGGAAGGGTGAGGTGTTGGTTTTTTGTTTTTTTTTGAAAGGATTATATATTGCTTTGAAAACAAGTTATGCTAGCCTTGATGCGTTTGGGGCCCTCCTGCTAATTGAAATTATACTGGCTGGCCCCTCTGGCTTCACTGGTTCAGAAGATGCAACTCAGGTAGAAACAATACTTTTCCAAGACTCGAGTGGGAGAAGATTTGTTCTTGAAAGTCTTCCTAGCAGAAACATGGAAACTGCAAAAGCTTTAACTTCTTGAGCATTAGAGCTCCAATTATGTAGAATACAAGTGTTCTAAGTTTACAAAGGTTGATTGGGAAAAGTTTCCATTCATATAATCCTTTCTCCCAATGTAATCCCAGTTCAGAGTGAAATGGTAAAAAACATTTGAATGGATAAAGACAGGAGCCCCATTAGTCTATTTATACGTCATATAGCGGCACCCAACAAACTTGGAAAGATCAACTGTTCTTTTGATAGCATAATTGCCGTCTGTATTCCCTAGCACTTAGTATTTAAGATATCTTGCCTGTCATTTAGGAATCAAGAATAATTGCCATTAACCAGCTTAATTCTCTCTCCTTGAAGTGCTATAATTCGTCACCTATCCATTAGAGGCTATGGAAAATAGGAGGAAAGGATGGGGAATCCAAAAGAAAGAGAAAAATAAGAGGTGTCCACCGGTGTAGACAAAAAGTCAAGATGGTGGTTCCAACGATGTGATCAAATAATTGCTTCCACATGACTCTACACCCAGTATGACTTTTGCTGAGCATTTTGAGTACAAGACCTACACATCAGAAGAATGCCCAGGTCAAACAAAGCAGACTGATTAGTTTGGCCCAGATTCTTCTTTCATTAAAACAAACTGCACCACTTTGCACAACTGCCTGTCATTGATATTTACATCTGTCCTCACACCACCCATAAAACTAAATCATCCTAAAAACTAGTACATTTGCTATGGCATGAATTTTAGTGAACTGCATTCTTTAAGTGCATATTATAGATTGCTGCTAACATACTAGAGATTCTTCCAAATGCTTGATGTCATCTCAAAACAATCTTCCCTAACTAGAACCTTCCATATTTTTTTGGAGGATCACTCTCATAATTTCCAGTTACAATTGCCTAAGCTGGAATGGAAACTTTCTGGGATATTAGAGAAGAACTTTAAATTCCAGTAGCCTCAGTTGAGAGATTTTGGAAACTGTGGTTCAGCAACACTTGGAGGGGAACAGACATAGCCTGGCCTATATATGCGTTGGTTTTAGTAACAGGATATACAAAAATGCATCTCAATGGTCCAAAGAACTATCAAAAACACAGCTTTTATTTAGCCTGCATTTTGTCTGCACAGAACAATTTAAAGGATAACAAAGAGCAGAAAGGTTAAAACATAACAACGAGAACAGATTGCACAGCCATTGGACCAAGTGGATCAGTTTTAAACTAAGCTGCTAGATAGAAAATCACCTCTGATGAAAAACTAGGCTGCTGCAACGTGTTTTGAAGATGAGTAAAAATACGAATGAAAAGAAGCAAACCATTTAACAGCAGTAGTCTAGGCTAAGTACTAGTTGCCATGAGTTTAAAGTGAGATTTTGAATCCTCACAGTTCAAAAAAGTAAACATGATTGTTTCCTCAACCCCAAAAATCATTTATAAACTTGAAAAAGTGCATTCATGCAAAGCTGTTCAGAATTTTCTGATTCCATTTTCTTGTTTCACTCATGAGTAACTGATGATTAGAATTTAAAATAATTACTACCCCACTTATGCAGGTCCAACTGTTGGACTAGAGAGGGAGACAGTAAACCAACTTCCACATTGTTGATCCTGATACCTCCTATATTTTTCTTTGCTTTGCAAATCAGTGGGGCTACACATCCTCTGTCTCCCACCTTGAAAAGTGTTAAACTTCCTGGCTGGAGATAATGAGGGTTGTAGTTCGACATGTCTGGAGAGTGCCAGATTGCAGGAAGTTGCTCTAAACACTAATTTAACTTAATCTGTATTCTATGAAAGAAGAAACACTTTGGGAAAACAAGCCACCTTCTTGTATAACAGGGTTGGTTATTCCATAGGAAACTTTTTTTATATGAAGATAAAAATTTAAGAAATAGATTCACTTAACATCTTTGCTTGGTTGGGTAAAACCAACTAATTGTGGTTGATTCAAGAAGTTATGGTTGATAAACCATAACTTGGCATGATGAACAAAGATGATCAGTTAACTGTAATCAATTAACAATAACTGAGTTGAACTGTATTGATAACTTGTATAGTAGTCCTTATCTCAGCTTTTCAAGAGCAGGTCCTTCAAAACCAAAACAAGATACATGCGCAAGACAGAGGGATGGTTCAACAGGCTCTGAGTAACTTCTTGGTTTAGCCCAAGAAAAAAAAAATCCTTTGGGAGCAAATAAGCAACTGAACTTGTGGGAGAGATGAACATTCTTGATTGTCACAAAATGTTGACTTTGTAAAAAATATACAAATAGAATGAGACTATTGCCTTATACATTGTAAGCCGCCCTGAGTCTTCAGAGAAGGGCGGGGTATAAATGTAAACAAAAAAAAAAATGCTGGCTGAAGATTTGGGAGAAAAAAGTGTGGAATTAAGTGTCTCGAAACTTAAGCCAAAGCACTGTATGCAGCAAGGGGCACTTCCTACATGCTTAATTATATATTATCCTTATCCCTTAGCAAAATACTTTATTGGGTGAAGATGGGTCCCTGCCCCAGAAAGCTTACCGTTCAAAATGAGAGAAGCAACAAAAGGCACGTAAAATACTTATTTAACTCATTCAATAGGGAATAGTATCTATCTACTATTGACCTCACCCCATTCCTAAGAGGTCTGTAAGGTGCATAAGAGCACCAGCGTGCCTACCGTTCCTGTCCTAATGTTCCCTTTGATTGTATCCAATTTCATATAGTTATTACATACTTATGCTTATATATATGCTTATATATCGTATAGTTATTTCATGCTTATGCTTATATATACTGTTGTGACAAATAAATAAAATAAAAAATACAAGTGATGGCTTCAATTACTAGAAAGGAAATGGGAATGGAGGAAGATTTACTTATTTTTCATATTTACAAAAATTACTTTAAATATTGTCTTCAGATAGTCTCTTAATTTCAGACTTAAAAATACAGTGATTTATACAATATGATTGAAGATGCTGGTTATTGCCTATACAGTCCTTGTAGCTTAGGGCCTGGTTATTTGAAAGGCAGCCTGTCATCAGTTATTTTTGCCCATCTGGTGAGATTAGGCGGTGGGGGGGCATTCTGTGTCTCTTCAATTAAAGGGCATCATCTATTGGGTATCCAGAAGTGGGCCTTTCTGTCATGGAACCTGTTCTCTGGAATGGCATACCAGGCTCCCACCTTGATGACATTCAGAAAGCTATTACAGAATTATTTCCCAGACTTTGCATATATATTTCTGGATAGGATTTTTGGTTAGATGATGCCTTTGTCATTTTTTTACTTATTAATAGTAAGCAGAGAGGTTGGGAGTTGACCAGGTTATAAATTATATACATATATAAACAACAAGCAAAGATTTGAACCCCTGAAACTCAAATATGCATGTTTTTGTTATTCAGTAGAAGGGGGCATTCTGGCTAAACCCTAAACTCAGGTTAACCAAAGATAATGCTGTGTTCCCCAGCACAGATTCCCAAACAATGACAGTTTAATACAATGGTTTAGGTGACTCAATATGCTAAGAAAATGGCTGGGTTCACACAACATTTTGAATATCAAGTACTCATTTTACCCTTGTCTGATCTGTATATCCTTACAGACTCTCATGTTTCTTATCGTGCCACAAGTCTATGGGCTGAATGTTCTGAATGTTGACTCCATAAGGGTCAAAATTTGGTGAGTCCTGGCTCACTTTAGCAGCCTGCCATTGGAGGAACTGGCCACCACAGGCGCCGTTTTGCACAAACTGTCCGAGGGAGGAAGTGTGGTTTTACTGTTGCTGTGTGTCCGTGGGAGCTATTTGGAGACATGGTCCCACCCCAAAGGCCATGATAGATGACCAGCCTCCAGGATAAAAGACTTTCCTCTGAAACCAACACTGCTAAATATAAACCAATGCTTGCTTTCATGTGTCTTAAGACTTAACTAAAACCAGCTGCTGGGCACGGGCAGCTTTTTCTGCTGCAGCCTTGCCTGGAGGCCAGAGTGCTTCAGACCTAGTAGAGATGAAAAAGACTGATATTGAATGGGTATTCAATATTCAGATCTGCTGGCAGTCACATGAAAACATAAAAGATATTTCTCTGGTTTAACCTTAAAACCTACTTAAAGATTTAAGTTTCTTTTTATCATTCAGTCAAATTGGCCCTAAATATTTTGAATCTTGAGGTGAAGGAAAATAGAATAGAATAGAATAGAATAGAATAGAATAGAATAGAATTTTTTTATTGGCCAAGTGTGATTGGACACACAAGGAATTTGTCTTGGTGCATATGCTCTCAGTGTACATAAAAGAAAAGATACCTTCATCAAGGTACAACACTTACAACACTTAATGATAGTAATAGTGTACAAATTTAACACTTAATGATACAACACTTAATGATAGTCATAGGCTTTAAATATTCATAGGTTTAAATATTGGAATCCACCAATATTAGCATTTCATCTACATGACTCAGAGATGGACAATGATGAACCCTAACTCTTCTGATCTTTAGCCATTAGAAGATGAGAGTCATAATCCTATGATAAATTTCAGGTTTTAGATCTTTTGATCCTGATATAACCAAGAAAGACTTCAACACAGGTAAAAGAACAATGTTGTTTGAAATTTGTGAAGGTAGCAGGCTAGCATAGGGCTGAACTGACCATTTGGCATACAATTCTCTATCTTTTAATAAAGCGAGAGAAGGAATCAGGATGATTGCATTTTCTGCCCCTAAGACCTCCTATTTTTATTTGACTGAGGCAATCTCAAAGTGCTAATAGTTGACCTGATCCTTTGAGAAGCCCACTTGAAAATTCCAGACACAAAAGCATTCTCACAAGAGCACCTTCATATGTACGATCCTCCAAAAATAGTATTGCAGAGCATGTTGGTGGTAGTATTTAAAGCCAACATGCCTTGAAGCCCTTTATAACTTTATTGAAGCCACCTAAGTTGATGACAACCACCACACTAGAGGAATTAATTCCAGTGTTTAATTACACGCCACATGAGGAAGTCTTTCTTATCCTCTCTTCTGAATCTTACACTGTTCAGCTACACTGATGACTCTGGATTGGATTCAATTATTATAAGAGAGAATTTAAAAAAAAACCTAAATTTAAGATTTTACTTACACCAAGCAAAACTTTATACTATGTTATAATATCCTACATTTTTTTACAACACCTAGGAGTTATTTCTCCTACAGTGTAGAAGGCTGTTAAGGCATTGCCTCTCCTCTTTCTCCTTCCAGGAAAGGAAAGCAACACAGCATCTTTGATTTCTCTGCTATTGAGGCTGCTTTTGGTCATTGGAATTGTCTTCACATAGAAAATGAAAGTGAAACCACTGGTTTTACTGGAACCATTCTATCATTTAATTCTTGTAAATATGAGAGAAAATTACTGAAACTCCATCATAAACTATGGAAAATGATGCATGTTACAAGTTCAATGGAAATAAAATCCAAAGCACTAGTCCTAGCAGATTTTGTTGAGTCCTTTTGGAAAATCCCATGGTCGTTATCCAATTCAGTGGCAGTAACTTCAAGAAGTTCAATATACATTGCAGAAAAAAGGACTACATGTAGTCCTCAATTTACAACCACAATTGAGCCCAACATTTCTGCTACTAGGTGAGGTGATTGTTACATGAGCTTTGCCCCATTTTATGACCTTTCTAGAGACAGTTGTTAAGGGAATCATTGCAGTTTTAAGTTAGTAGTAACAGTAACAGAGTTGGAAAGGACTTTGGAGGTCATACGGTCCAATCCCCTGCTCACGCAGGAGACCTATACTAGGGATTTGAACTGCCAACCTTTCTGATCGACAAGCTGAGTGTCTTAGCCACTGAGCCACCTAGGGAGCTGCCTAGGTATAATATGGTTCTTAAGTAAATCTGGCTCCTCCATTGACTTTCCTTAATAGAAGGTTGCAAAAGATGATCACATGAACCTGGGACACTGCAACTGTCATAAATAGATACCAGCTGCCAAGCATCCAAATTTTGTTCCTATGACTATGGGGATGTTGCAACAGTTGTGAGTATGAAAAATGGTCATAACTCAGTGCCATAATAACATTGAACTGTTACTAAATGAAAGGTTGTTATTTGAGGATTATCTGTATTTTGGAAAATCCCAAATCATCACAGAACTTTTCTATGGGATGTCCCCAAATTCTAGGATTTTAGATAGGAGAAAAAATTATTTTCTAATTTTCTCTGCCTCAGGGATATTATTGCTCCTCCTATTATTTTAATAATTTCATCCCTGAATCCAAACTGCAAATTGCATATGATTGATGCTTGATTTATAGGGAAGGTGATCTTTATATATCAAGTTCACATATATTTTCCAAGGAAGTATTATCAAAATTAATCTTTCATTCATATGTAGTAACATTAAATTTGTCCTGAAAATGCAGATCCTTACAAAATACAAAATAGTATGATCTATTTACATAGGAGCAAAATTGAATGAAATTCCGGGTTGTTTTTGTTAAACAAAAATATTGGGTGGAAATGAGCTAGTAAATATAGTTTGCAAATAATAGGTACTCTTGGAAATAGGAAAAAACATACACCATATTTTTTCACTAGTAAGTTTATACTGCCACCAATAGTTTGTGTTGGAAAATAAACAGTGGTATCTTGAATTTAGGTACAGATAGTCCTCAACTTATAATCATAAGTTAACCAACTTATAACCATAACCAACTTATAACCAATGGTCGTTTAATGACCATTCAAAATTGCAACGTCACTGAAAAAAGTGACTTAAGACCATTTTTCACACTTATGACCATTGCAGCATCCCCATGGTCACGTGATCAAATTCTGAACTGGCATGTATTTATGACGGTTGCAATATTCTAGTGTCATGTGAACACCTTTTGCAACGAGCAAAGTCAATGGAGAAGCTAGACTCACTTAATAACCATGTTACTGCATCAATTGCAGTGATTCATTTAACAACTGTGGCAAAAAATGTCCCAAAATGAGCAAAGCTCCTGAACCACTGTTTTGCTTAGCAACAGAAATTTTGGGCTCAATTGTTGTTATATGTGGAGGACTACTTATATCTAGTTTGCCAATTTCTCCTTCGAACTGCAGAGTCTGTAGAGGTATGGTTCTGAAATTCACTGTTATGATTCCAATATCTATATACTTACCAATTGGACAATGTCTTGTCAAAGATCTATCTGGCATATATACTGACCTTCCCCCAAATGCTGTTGCCACAAGGTTGTTGGTGGAATGAAAATATACACAAATCTTAGCACTGGAGCAAACTAAAGATGATATATCTACTGGGATGCCAGAGTTCTGCAACTTAATTTTTGCTTCACATGCTTAGGAAAGGATGTTTCCTATGAATTCCAAACTATTTCTACAAGTGAATTTGCTGGGCTCTACATTTTTGGGATTCGGTAAGCCGCCACCTACATGCCTGACTCCCAGTGACACTGACATGTACATTTCCGCCGAGTGAACGGCTTGGGATCCAATCAAACTGAGGACTGAGAGCTTGTTTCCATTTCTCCTTAAATGGGTTGAAAGGAGCCTTTCATCCTCCATGGAAATCTTTTACTTGTGTTCCCATATTTGATCTGAACAATGAAGAGGAAGTCATCAGACTCACATTGTCTCTGTCCTTAAAATGGAGGATGCTTGTGAACAAGACAGCTGCAGGTTATATTGTTGAAGAATAAAATCTCTTCTGGAGCCAATTCTAGCAGCTTACAGAGTCACTTCCATTAGATTTATGCTACATGGTGTTGCATATGATGATGGGAGATGTAATCCCAACAAGTATGGAGAGCAATAGTTGTTAAAGTAATTTCAAAAGCTGTGACAGATAATAACAGCAGCTAATTATAATTAAATAATAATAGCAATTAAACTTATGTTTACTACTGAGTTGCAGTTCTAATTCAGTGTCATCATTCTGGCAAATCACTTTCACAATGCTATAGAAAACATCCATTACACCACTGGTGACTCACCCAGATTGGACCCTGGAATATTATCCTGGGACATGTATATTCACCTTAATTGATGAATAATCCCCATTCTTGATTTCTCTAAGTTAAAGTTTTCTAGGGAAACTGAAATCTCTCCTACCAATATCACTAAAAACAGCAGGTTTACAATATATTTTACTTGGCAATGCAAAATCATAATCTTAAAAAGACTACGGGTACTCTTTGATTTACTACCACAATTGGAACGAGAATTTCCATTGTTGAGGAAAGTGGTTGTTAAGTGAGTTATGTCCAATTTTATTACCTTTTTGCTATCATTGTTAAGGAAATCACTGCAGTTGTGATTTCTGCATTGCAATGTGGGAAGCGACTCTGGCTTCCCCCATTGACTTTGCTTGTCAGAAGCTGGCAAGAAAGGTTGCAAATAGTGATCACATGACCCTAGAATGCTGCCTCTATCATAAATACATGCTATTTGCCAGGTGCCTGAATTTTTATCATGTAGTGGTGAGGTTGCTGCAATGGTCATAAGTCCAGTAAGTGCAATTCATTCGTTTATAACTTTGAAAGTTCACCGAACAAATGGTTGTAAATTGAGGCTACCTGTAGTGCTATTTATGCAAAGTAGCAACAGGAAGATGGGCCACAGTCTATGTTTTATGAATAATATGGTCATCCCATGATATTCTTCGGACATGGGTATTGACAGCCTAATCCTTCCTGAATGAGCCTGGCTCATATTTAAAGTTGTTTGAACTAAGGACTATGACTTCCTCTGGTATCAGAGGATTTTATTCCTTAAATATGCAGTTTGCAAAAGACACGGTCTGTCCTGAGTTTTCTGTTAAACATTTTCACTATGTGGTTCCAAAGGTCAAACAACTGTATTATTCATAGTTAAAATTAAACCATTGCCATTTTCAAGGATAGGGGAGCTAGAGGATCTATAACATGGGTTTCCTTCAGATGGATTTGGTTTGTACAACATGCTAGCTTGTGATTGGATATCTTATGGTTCAGCATGATGTGGGAACTCAGCCATTAGGTAAACATGTTTTGTGTACTAGGTCATTCTATAAAGCACATAACACGGTATACTAGTAATTATTTTGGAGCTATCATATTATATAAATAAGAAACTCTGTTTTATTCACCCAGGTTTATATTTAGCATCTTTAGCATCATATATTTGGGGAGAGAAGCTGCAAATTTCTTCTCCTTTTCTGGCTAATCTACTTGTTCACTGCTCAGAGAAGGAAACTTCTATTTTATTTATTTATCAAATTTATTTGCTACCCATCCATAATTCAGCTGACTCTGAGCAATTTACATCAAGATAAAACAAACATTCAGCAATTACAAAAATGAAATTGATTGAAATTACAAAAATTAAAATCAGCTAATAAAAAAAGATTTGGAGAGGTGAGGGGGATACCTTCTCTGTAAGTGTATCAACCATTTAAAATGAACAATTAAGCCTGATGCAGAAAAGAAGGATCTCAATCCAAATTAAAGCTTTTCTTTCTCTTCAAATCAGAAGTGCACAGTTTAAGACCGGCTGGAGAATTCTGGGAATTGAAGTCTACACATCTTAAAGCCGCCTAGATTGAACAACACTGGTCTCAGTAAAGCATTCCATTAACTTCTTCCACGTCATATATCACTGTCACATCTGTCAGTCCCTTGTCTTTTCTAACCTGTCACTGAAATGATCTCTGGTAACATCCCCTAGTTATTTTGACTGCTAAACAAGTCATGGTTTTCTATTATAAAAATCTATTGTTGTTTTTATAAATAATCCAATATTTTACTGATATGTTTGAGCAGTGCTACAGTCTGATATTTCCTGAATACTGAATCCCCAACATATTTCACACTTTTGAGAGCGAAACAAAAAATTTAATTAGAAAATAGTAATGCACTCCTGCCACAGGAGTGTAGCAGGATCAAAACAGCAGGGCCAGAAAGAGAGCTAGTGATTATATGTAGGCGGAATCCATTCAAGCAGTTGGATCGGCAAGAGGGGAAGAGAATCCTGTGTCCCTTTCCTCCGGCTCCTCTGAGCACTTTGAACCCCTGTCACCCTCTTCCTCTGTAATTAAACTTTATTTTTAGGCATCTCTTCCCTTTTCTATTTAAAGCCCTGCAGCCTCTTCAGTATAAGGCTGAAGAAGCACTGAGCTGAACCTGCGGTGGGAAGGGAAGGCAGTACAAACTAGGCCTCCAAGCATGAAGTGGGAGGCCTCCAATTGCTGGCATGCAGCCTGACCCACAAGTTTGGCCTTGATGGAGCTTCAGGGGAGCAGCTGCCAAAGTAGGCTGTGGAGGGGGTGGGAGGAAGTGGCTGCTCTGGCCCTTTTCATCAAGCAAGTAGGCACTGGATGGAGACATGTCTTCTGTTATCTTGCAGCACGATCACGACAATTACAGGGTCGCCTTCTTTTCTTTGGGGCCCAGCCCCAGTGTCATTTTAAATAGCAACTTGACATTCCCCCCCCCTCCATTCCCCAAATCTGTGATACATTTTCTGATAGGTAGTGGCAAGAACTTTGTCGGCTATATTTCTTTATGTCAAGTTGCTTTTAAACATTTGTTTTTTTAAGGACAATAATAACTTTAGGAAATTTGCCAGCAGCAAAGGATACTATGCTGCATTTTTATACTAAAGTATTTTACACAAGACAACTGTGAATTAGCAAAGCTTTGTATCTATGTAAGCAGCTGGAAGAAATCCTAAGTAGGGTTTTCAGTTGGCCATGTGGTGAACTTTGCTTATGTAATCCTTTAGAATATGGCTGCCATCTTTTTCTTTTCCAATTTTTATTGTGTCCCCAATTTCAATGGTTTAATTGCCAATAGTTGGTATTGCAATTTCCTGCCATTTTGAGGTAGAAAATACAGAAAAACAATAGAGAAGTCCTAAATATAAGCTTAATATTCTTATAAAGACGGTAGAACAAAATACTCTTACCCCAGAATACAATACCAGCCCTGCCCATGGTATATCTCCTCTATATCTCTGGTTCCTGTCCAGGTTTATTCTTGAGTTACGTTAAACTATAAACTTGTCTATGATCAAATGCTGGATCCTGGGATTACTCACTTTTGCAAACTTCTGATGATTTCGTTACGATGACTGGCTTCTAAGAAGCATACAAAGCTACACATGTATAGGTTCAAATTGACAGTAGACATTTCTCACATAAGCATTTCTCCACTTTAGGATCTAAAGGTGGGATGAACCTACAACTCAAAGAATTCTATCTAGCTTCATATAAAATAATATAAACAAATATAGGTAGTCCTTGACTTACAATCATTTGTTTAGTGACTGTTTGAAAAAAGTGACTTTTGATCGTTTTCCACACTTACAACGGTTGCAGCAAGAATGTTCAAAATTTGGATGCTTGGCAACTGGCATGTATTTACAATAGTTGCAGTGTCTCTGGGTCATGTGATCACCTTCTGACAATGGGGAAGCCAGATTTATTTAACAACCATGTTACTAATTTAACAACTGCAATGATTCACTTAACAACTGTGGCAAGAAAAGTCATAAAATGGAGCAAAACTCACTTAATGACTGTTTTGATTAGCAATGGACATACTGGGCTCAATTGTGGTCATAAGTTGGCAACTACCATTATGTTCTAAGACTAAAATAATTTGCTGTTGATATTGATTTGAAGATCCTGAATTAATGATACTCACTGCATTTAAGGAATTTAAGGCCTCCCAAGAAAGTAGCCCTGAGGCTTTGGCAGCAGACATTGGAAGAAGAGGGTGGAAGTACTCTGTATGCCTGCCCCCCAATCTCAGAGTCTCTGTCCCCACAAATTGCAGGTTCCCTGTCTGTCTTTTGTTGAGGGGATGGTGTTTGTGTAGGGTGTCTTACCAGAGAACAACCCCCACACAAACGTGCCCCTCAGCCTCTTCTAAGCACATAACCCTCTGTTATCTCTCTCTGCTAGCTAGTATCTTAAACAATCCACAAAAGATTAAGAATGTTCAATGATTTTAAAATATGGAATGAACATTGCAGAAAAATTGGACTGTGCTAAATGGAATGGGACCACTACATATTGCAATGTTTTGTTGTGTGTTCTATTTGTATATTAATTATATTCTTGTCTTCAATGGAACAGAGGGTGGTGATAATGGACTTCCAAGCCCATTATCTCACCAAGAATTAACTATACAAATTTCTCAGCTTGGTGCCTTCCATTGACATTATCTGGAATCTGACTTAGCATTAAGGAAATTCATCCTATACATTTTGAGATAGCCAATCAAGATATAGACCTACTTCACTTCCACATGATTCTGCATGCTATGCCTTCTTTCAGTGTTCTAGAAAAGTAACAAACACACACAAATGAACAAAAGAAACTGTGTGAATGTGCATGCACATTTATTTATATTTGCGTGTATGCATGCGTCTATGTATGTGTATGTATTTGTATATGTGTATGTAAATATGTATACATGGTTTGTAATAATTTTTGTTGCATTAGAATGTCATTTTAAAAATTATACAAAACTACAAAGCTTGACATAAAATCATAATCAAATATGCAGAGCAAGTCATTTATTAAAAATGATGGTACTGATTATTTCTACAGCACTTTTAGAAGAAATATATTTCCCCCAATGTTGATCTTATTCCAGTCCTTTATTCCCATATTACAAATGGAATAGCTTATCAACTTGTCCAAGGTAATAGAGAAAATGTATAGCATGAATTGGAACCCAAGTCTAGATCTACAAAATTGCTCATAGGTCATATTGCATTTATTTCACTAACTTCTCTCCCTTTGCAAGGGTTCATATTTTGACATCTCATCAGACCATCAGTGTTGGTCGGAAGACCTCCCAAGAAAGTAGCCCTGAGGCTTTGGCAGCAGACATTGGAAGAAGAGGGTGGAAGTACTCTGTATGCCCCCCCCCACATCACGGAGTCTCTGTCCCCACAAATTGCAGGTTCCCTGTCTGTCTTTTGTTGAGGGGATGATGTTTGTGTAGGGTGTCTTACCAGAGAACAACCCCCACACAAACGTCCACCTCAGCCTCTTCTAAGCACATAACCCTCTGTTATCTCTCTCTGCTAGGTAGTATCTTGTGGTTTGGGGAGAAGGGGATTTAGCAAAGCCCAAAGAAGGATCGAAGTTCTGTCTGTATGGAGCCAGTGGGTGGGCGGAAGGCAACACAGCCGGCTCACCACAGTCTCCCCTTCTCTTCTTTTTCCAGGGTTTTCAGGCACAGGCATGTTGTGGCATCTCTACCGCCCAGCAGCGGTAGAAATGTTCAAGATGAAGTGTATGAGGTAAAGGGAAAAAATGTGCCAGCAGATCTCCCTAGAGATATTTTCCTTTGCCTTTCCTACAGATCATGGGAATTGGTGAGGGTCTTTGTCGCTTTTGGGCTTGGTCTGGTCTGGTACAACTGACCATTGATCTGGGTAGGAAGGAGCATTATTAGGCAAAATATTCAGAGCTTAGTTGTTCTGCAATGTATCTTCAGTGGACAATTTTAACACAAAATATCTATCTGGGCTTACAGATGTGTTTTCAATATTCATCTTCTGTTATTTTTGTCTGTTTAATCTGGGTTAATTCTCCTTCACTGGAACCTTTGAGGTTGGAGCCAGGGAGGTTTTGTCAGTGGAATAATTTATTATTATTTTGAAGTATATTTTGAAAGAAAACACACTTTCAAACTTATCTTTGAAAGCTAAGAGTAAGATAGCCTTTCTCAACCCAGTTTTCTCAAAATATGAAGGTATTCCAAATTCCAAATTCTCATCCTGCATGGCCCTCAAAATGAGGCCTCTTGGGAGCTGAAGTCTTAATACATCTGGAGGCTCATCTGGAGGATGGGATCTGCTGAGGAAAAAAAGGCCCTTGTTGTTGGTTTGGAGGTACCTTTATTTTTAGAAGTGTTCAGTTTTTATGGGGTTGACTTTGCTGAAGCAATTTTTCTGCTGGGACAGATGATCCAACAGGGATTATTTGGTACAATGGTAAAATGCCCAAGAAGGAAATGATCCATTTTCTCTTCGAAGTTTCCTGACATTCCAATTAAAATATTGTTTTCAACATTTATACTTTTTTTAAAAAAAACTTCACATTGTAATGTTGTGTGTAATCTTGACCATTAGTTATGAGCCAAAGTTAGGCTTCTTGCTTATTTTGTAATTAATTAGGTACTGATGACTTTCTTGGCAAATATTCAGGAAAAGTTCTTCTACATCTGTAGAGTTCCCACCCAACTCTCACTGTTAGGACCACTTTGTTGTACTTGAAGATTATGATCATAATGGTGATATGATATAGATGATTCATAACAATTATTATTTATTATTATACATGTGTGAATAATTAAGATGGCATAAAAATATTTGAAATTCAAGTGCCTCATTCTTAAAAAATACCTCTGAGAACAAGACAAGTTCTGACATTTAGGTGAGGAATACTTATTGTCTTGTTCTAATGAAGAATGGGAATGTATAACACTGGGCCTTATCTAGCAAAATGAAATTCAATGTAGAGAAAAGTAAAGTCTTACACTTAGGCAAGAAAAAACAAACATACACATATAGACTGGGTGAAACCTAACTTAATAGCAGTAACTCTGAGAGGGATCTTGGAGTCCTAGTGGACAACCAATTAAATATGAGCCAACAGTGTGCAGTGGCAGCTAAAAAAGCCAATGCAATCCTAAATTGTATTGATAGATGGATACAATCAAGATCAACTAAAGTACTAATACCACCCTATAAAGCCTTAGTAAGACTACACCAAAATACTGCATCCAGTTTTAGTCACCACACTACAAAAAGATGTTGAGACTCTAGAAAGAGTGCAAAGAAGAGCAACCAAGATGATTAGGGGACTGGAGGCTAAAACATATGACGAATGGTTGCAGGAACTGGGCATGGCTAATCTAGTGAAGAGAAGGATCAGGGGACACATGATAGAAATGTTCTAATATTTGAGGCACTGCCACAGAGAGGAGGGGGTCAAGCTATTTTCCAAAGCACCTGAAGGCCAGACAAAGAATAATGGATGGAAACTGATCAAGGAGAGATTCAACCCAGAAATAAGGATAAATTTTCTGATAGTGAGAGCAATCAACCAATGGAACAGCTTGCCTTCAGAAGTTGTGGGAGCTTCATCACTGGAAGCTTTCAAGAAGCGACTGGGCTGCCATCTTTCAGAAATGGTATAGGGTCTGCTTGGGTAGAGAGTTGGACTAGAATAGTTGACCTACAAGATCCCTTCCAACTCTGTTAATCTGTATGTATAAGGATCAATAAGAGAACTTGTTTATGGCAGCCAAAGATTGCAGGACCTTGGAGAGCTCTCCCCCTCCCCCAATTTACTACAAAAATTGTTGACAGGTAGCACTTTTTCTCTAATTTAGGCCATACTGAACTCTGCTTTCTAGAAAAATCTTAGAAAAGTAATCTGAATTCAGCACAAATTTCCTCTCTGTTTTGGTATCAGTTCTACCTAACCTCGTAAGCATATTTCCTAATAAGTAGCTTTGAAAACATTTGTACATTGGGAGATCATTCCTTTATAGAATTTGATCCGAGTTTTGATAATATCCTATTTTGCAATCCTTTTGATTTTCAGAACTTCTTCCTGAAAATAAGCCATGTTTCTAGAGAAATAGAAATTATAATATGATAGAATTTGGGAACTTCAAGACTTTATAGGTAAAGGTAAAGGTTCCCTTCGCACATATGTGCTAGTTGTTTCCGACTCTAGAGGGTGGCGCTCATCTCTGTTTCAAAGCTGAAGAGCCGGCGCTGTCCGAAGACATCTCCATGGTCATGTGGCTGGCATGACTAAACACCAAAGGCTCATGGAACACTGTTACCTTCCCACCAAAGGTGGTCCCTATTTTTCTACTTGCATTTTTCCGTGCTTTCGAACTGCTAGGTTGGCAGAAGCTGGGACATGTAATGAGAGCTCACCCTGTTACGTGGCACTAGGGATTCAAACTGCTGATTTGCCAACCTTTTAATCAACAAGCTCAGCATCTTAGCCACTGAGCCACCGCATCCAGTTGATGGTTAGTACCAGAGGTCACAATTCAATTGTTTTAACAATAATGCAATCATTTTAAATGTTGTCATTTTCTGGTGAAGATTAATAGATATGCAAAATACTTTTGGCTGTTGATTTCCCAAGACTGTGTTTTCAAAATTCAATGGGAAATTGCTGATCTTCAACATGGTAATTTCACTCTAAAGTATGTGGGTTAACGTAACAATTAAATGAATATATTAAATTTTCCTTTTCTGAAAAAAATATATTTCTAGAGCTGATACTAACTTGTTGACACATAAAGCACACAATCAGTAAAGTTGTACTTAGTCATAACACACATTTTAAAAATCCTTTGCCCACTCAGGGATTCAATTTATTAAATGATGTCCTCTGTGGCCTTCAAAGGACAATTTAAAGCCTTTCTAACCACTAGAAGAAATAAACATGGGGAAATTATTTCCAGGAATAAATTTATTACTTCGAGCCTTATTGTACTTAAAACCCATATTTGTAGATTCATCACTGTGTGTGTTCCAAACATCCATATGCATTCACAGAAATACTACCAGTATTTTGTCATCGCTCAATAATTCCATATTTCATGAGCATAGCATAATCTAAAATGGAACCTTGCTATATGTGCAAATGGAATTGCATCTCTGATTTTCTGTTGGAGGCCATAGGGTGATAAAATACATTTTCTTTGCATCCTTTTCCTGCCTCTTTGTTTTCCAATCTTTGCTGACCCTGGGAATGTGTAGAGAATGTGAAATCACTTGTTGCAGTAAGGAGAAGGTTATTTCTTTTTCCAGTCCAGGGTGCTCTTGTAATGTATAGAGGTGCTTACCCATAAACACCATTGCAAATTATGCCCTCCTCAGAAGGAACTCCTTTATAACAAGCAACTGCATCAGAAAATGTGTTTGACAGATTTTTTCCTGCACAGGGATATATTACTAAAGTGTCCTCCCATCTTTCCTACTTCTAAACAATGTGGTATTTAATTCCATTGGGACTTCTCCTAAATTTGCTTCCAGGCCAAATATTAGCCTGATTTGGCTGATTATTCATGGAATCTGATTGAGGAGAGGTTAATCATAACATAACATAATAACAAAGTTGGAAGGGACCTTGGAGGTCTTCTAGTCCAACCCTCTGCCCAGGCAGGAAACTCTACACCATTTCAGACAAATGGCTATTCAACATTTTCTTAAAAATTTCCAGTGTTGGAGCATTCACAACTTCTGCAGGCAAGTTGTTCCACTTATTGATTGTTCTGTCAGGAAATTTCTCCTTAGTTCTAAATTGCTTCTTTCCTTGATCAGTTTCCACCCATTGCTTCTTGTTCTACCCTCAGGTGCTTTGGAGAATAGTTTGACTCCCTTTTCTTTGTGGCAACTCCTGAGATATTGGAACACTGCTATCATGTTTCCCCTAGTCCTTTTCATTAAACTGGGCATACCGAGTTCCTGCAACCGTTCTTCATATGTTTTAGCCTCCAGTCCCCAGTCCATATGTTTTAGCCTCCAGTCTCCAAAGGCCCAGTCTTTGTTGCTCTTCTCTGCACTCTTTCTAGAGTCTCAACATCTTTTTTATATCGTGGCGACCAAAACTGAACGCAGTATTCCAAGTGTGGCCTTACCAAGGCATTATAAAGTGGTACTAACACTTCACGTGATCTTGATTCAATCCCTCTGTTTATGCAGCCCAGAACTGTGTTGGCTTTTTTAACAGCTGCTGCACACTGCTGGCTCATATCTAAATGGTTATCCACTAGGACTCCAAGATCCCTCTCACAGGTACCACTATTGAGCAAGGTACCACATATACGGTAGTGGTGCATTTTGTCTTTTTGGCCTAAATGTAGAACCTTACTTTTTTCACTGTTGAATTTCATTTTGTTAGATAGCGCCCAATGTTCAAGTCTGTCAAGATCTTTCTGTAACTTGAGCCTATCTTCTGGAGTGTTGGCTATTCCTGCCAGCTTGGTGTCATCTGCAAATTTGATGAGTTCCCCATCTATCCCTTGTCCAAGTCATTGATGAAGATGTGGAAGAGTACTGGGCCTAAAACAGAGCTTTGGGGTACTCCACTGCATACTTCCCTCCATGTGGATGTAGTTCCATTGAGGACTACATGTTGAGTGTGGTTGGTCAGCCAGTTGTGAATCCATCTGCTGGTGGGTGCTGTCTAACCTACATTTTTCTACTTTATCTAGTAGTAGGTTATGGTCTACTTTATCAAATGTTTTGCTGAAGTCCAAGTAAATTATATCGACAGCATTCCTCTGGTCCACTAATTTTGTCATTTTGTCAAAGAATGCAATGAGATTAGCCTGGCATGATCTGTTTTTGACAAACCCATGTTGACTTTTGGTTATTACTTTGTTTGCTTCTAGGTGTTCAATGATTCGTTGCTTGATTATCTTTTCCAGAATCTTCCCTGGTATTGAGGTCAGACTGATAGGTATGTAATTTCCTGGATCTGTTTTTTTCCCTTTTTTTGACTACATCAGCTCTTTTCCAGTCCTCTGGCAGTTCCCCTGTGCTCCAGGATCTTTGAAAGATATAGTTCAGTGGCTCTGAGATCTCATCTGCCAGTTCCTTCAAAACCTTGGGGTGTAATCCATCCGGTCCTGGTGATTTGAACTTGTCTAGGGTAGACAGGTGTTCACTTACCATTTTTTTCCCTATTTTAACTTGTGTTCCTAATCTGTTTTTTGTGGTGCTGTTTTTGATAGGTTGGATTGTTTTTCCTTTTGTGTAAAGACAGATGCAAAAAATGAGTTAAGTAGATCTGCTTTCTCCCTGTTGCTTGTCACCTTCTTGCCACTTTCTCCCAGCAATGGGCCAATTGTTTCCTTGATTTTTTTCTTGTTTTTAACATGTGTGAAGAAGCTTTTTTTTATTTTTTACTTTTGTTGCTAGCCTTTGTTCATTGTGAGCCTTAGCTTTCCTCACTTCATCTTCATCGGGCTATTTGCTGATATTCTGCCTTAATTATTTGCCCCTCTTTCCACTTTTTATACTTGTCCTTTTTGTCTTTCAATTTGTCAGATAGTTCTTTATGCATCCGTGCTGGTTTCTTTTGAGATCTATTATTTTTCTTCTTCATTGGTATTGTGCTAGACTGCGCTTTTATAATCTCACTTTTCAAAATTTTCCAAGCTTCTTGAGTTGTTTTCCCCTTGAGGATTCTCATCCATGGAATCCTTCTCATGCTCTCTCTAAGTTTATTGAAGTTAGCTCTCTTAAAGTCCAAGACTCTAGTTTGACTTTGTTCTACTACTTGTGTTTGCATAATGATGAATTCCAGTATTGCATGATCAGTTGCCTCCAAGGTTCCTGTAGCTTCAACACCTTCTATCATTTAATCTCTGTTAGTGAGAATTAAGTCCAATATGGCTGATCCCCTTGTTCCCTTCTCTACTTTTTGGGAAATGAAGTTTCCCAAAATTTCCAGGCACAATAGTTTGATTTAGACAATATATAGTAAAATCAATTATTTCTTTTTTGAAAGGGCACAACAGCAGTAAGTGATACATTTATTATCATAACTAGCAGCTGAACTTACCTGAGCTTGGAAGCTAATCCCGGATGAAATATCACTAGAAATATTAGGGCCATAAATTTGACTGGGAATTTAAAAAAATCCCTGAAGGAAGTATGGTACATTTCTATATTGCTTTCAAGAAAATTTTATGAATATGTCCATGATTTTGGCACAATATGTCAAGCTTTACTTGAAGGAGACTTAAATATATTTGTGTGGAATCCCTGCCCCTGCCCCGAAGCAAAAATCATCTTGAATGGGCAAAAGTGACCCTATTAATATTATTCAGCTATAATTTTCAGTGCTTCTTAAAATTGATTATTGTCTGCTAGTTAGAGTGGTTGCTGAATTATAGCTCAGCAACATTTAGAAGATATATATTTCATCTCTCTTATATAAATTCATATCTAAGATTACTCTACAACTTACAACTGCTGTTTTAATGGTTATTCAAAGTTACAATGGCACTAGAAAAAGTGATTTATGATTGGTTCTTGTACATACATCCATAATAGCATCTCCATAATCATGTGATCAAAATTTGGTTGCTTAGCAATGACAAATATTTACAGCGGTTATACTGTCCCACAGTAATTTGACTGTCACCTGTGACTTTTCCAGCCAGCTTCTGTAAAGCAAAGTGAATGGGAGAAACTGGATTTGCTTTACAGCCATATGATTCATTTAACAACTGCAGTGATTCACTAAACAATGATGGCAAAAAAGATAATAAAATTGGGCTGGATTCATTTAACAACCACCTTACTTAGCAATGGAAATTCTGATCCCAATTGTAGTCATATGTCAAGGACTATCTGCACTTAATTCCTAATGTTGGGTTAGTTGTTATCAAACTTCAAAAGTTGTTACCAAACTGAAATGTTGTATGCAAAAAGAGAGCATTAATAAATATATGGCCAGAAAATAATTTTTAGTAAGTTTATAATTTTAATTAAATATAAATGTAATGTATTTTTTGTGCTAGCTTTGTACAATACTTTTTAAAATCTCATCTTTATTATTTTTATACATTTTTGGAGTATGGCTACCAGCACACTATTCAAAGTAGCCTGGACAAAGTCAGTTACAACATTTATTTTAAACCTACTGATATCAACAAGACAAGTAAGTCACTACTAAAGTGAATTCAGTTTTCTGTTGTTGAAAAAGAAATATAAATGTTCCAGACATTTGCTGGTCTTTTGAGGATCCTGAACTGCAGGGGCCTGGTTACAAGTTCAGTGATGCATTCCTAAGTGAATTAATGACCAAAAATTCTTCATGCTTGATTATGAAGTCTTTCATCCAATTCCCTAATATTTCCATTCCTCTTCACAATCACCCATTTTTCTTTTTCTTTTTAAAAGAAGTATTGTATTTATTTTATATTTCTATCCATCACTTGAGTCTTTAAATTGTAACTGTACTGTCCAATTTTACTAACAACTTATTTGAAAGGAGTTCATACTCTTGCTGGCAATCTGCCTTGCTTATTTTCCCCAGTGGAATGAATGATGTCTTTGGGTTTCACTGAGTCATGTTTGTGGGTGAAGTACATATCCCCTACTTTATTTAGCAATCAGTGTGACTCGTTTATTGGAAAAGCAACCACAAAGAAAGACGAGAGAGAGAGAGAGAGAGAGAGAGAGAGAGAGAGAGAGAGAGAGAGAGAGAGGCATTTGCAAGATGACTGATATGCATCGTTCCAAAATTGCTTCAATTGTCAGGCTGAAGCATGATCTTTGAAGTCACTCCTATCCTGTGGCCTGATACAGAAGATGGCAAGGTATATGTAAGATTTACTCTGATAAATCTGCACTGATGGGAAAATGTTAACACCTAGGGCAAGCCAGAATACAAAACATTCCAGTTGCAGAAGTACCGTTTCTTCCTGCAGAAGCATTGATATTTATTCTATTGTAATCTTTTCTCTCATAATGGGAGAACTGTGGAGCAGAAGTTTGTTGCCCTCTCAGATAGGGTCTCAAATATACCATGTTTTTACAAGAGCTTTCCCCACCACCACTAAATCATTAAATCCAGAATTTAACATTTCTTAACTACATTCCTGGGCAATTTGACTTTTCTCCCTGAGTCAAGCAGACTGCAATCATGAGGCTGTTTGTAACCTGGGAATTTTCCCACTTCTATGAATGCTGTTGTTAGGAGGCATCAGATGAACAGGCTTTCCAAGAGGAAAAAAAATGTCCAGGCAGCTAGATTTGGAAAGGTCCAATAGAATGGATAAGAATAAGTGCTTGTGGCAATAAGTAGATGCCTGGTACCTCGTTATGGGATTGCTTGCTGGGATTCCTGGCATGCCACATTGCTTATATCAGAAGACGTGTAGCGCTTTAAAATATATGAGAAAGTCTAGCATAGGACTTGCTGTTGAGAACGATAGCAGTTATAATCCAATTGATATGAAGCACATCAGATTGGAAACAAAGACTGAGATAAACTTATTGGACCCAGATTTTTACTTTCTCCTAATATGAACATGGCAATTTACCTTCCAACCTTCCATTAAGCCTTCCATGCTACTATGGGCACTATTGTCTGGACCAAATCATAATTTTACAGAATCAAAAACTCAAAACAAATGAACTGAACCTCAGGCAGAAATGATCAAGTAATGTATTTTTATGCCATTCTATTCTTGTGGTATTAGAGCTGGTGATCAGGTTCTTTCTAACGCATTTTGATTGTTAATTTTGGTCAAGCTCTTTTAGAATATTTGGTTGGATTTCAACTACAGAAATGGATAGTTTTGATTCTTTAATCAAGTTTTATGATTATATATTTTGATCACATGCTGCTCAAAAGATAGACCCCAATTTTAAATTCTGCTTGTTATAAACAACAATTTAGAAATCCCTTTTTGTATATAAATAAGCTGAGATTGCTTTGTTTATTTATTAATTTACCAATATGCAGGATGACCCAAGCAGAATTGCTGTGGAAGAGGTCGTTACCTCTCTTACTATATTAAAATAAATCATAATTTTGAAGAATTATTTAATCTTTATAGGTATTGGCCTAATGTCTTGAAATAAAGCAAAGAGTGATTATTGGAGTTTTAGTAGACATGTACACTATCTATTGAAATCTGGTAAACTAATGTGGAAACAAGATATAAATGCACTGAATGTCTTGCTCTCATTCAAGCAAGGCATTTGAGTTTTTAAAAGCATCCATATTTTAACTGTTTTAGAAATAAACTGACCAGAATTTCGCATGAGAAGTCTTCATGACTGTATTTAACTCACACTGAGGATTTATAATTTTCATCCTACATATAATTATGAAAACAAATCTTATCCTTTATTGTAGAAGATTGAGAAATTTGGGGGGATATGCCCTGCTGTACGTGAGTAAGGCCGCTTGGTTTTTGTTTTGCATAGTTTGTGTGAATCATTGCTAACTGTTCTTTTTATTTTAAAAAAAGATTATGAGGACTTTCTAATCTATAAAGGCCCATAAAAAAGCATGAAGATAAATATTGAAATTGAAGAATATCCAGCAATCAGTATAATGTGAAGGCAAAAGTATGAGGGCGGGGGGGGGGGGTGGAGAGAGAAAATACAGAGTCATATATTGCAATTTTATTAGTCACCTCAAATTTCTCCAGAACTGTTATATTCCGTAAAAGCTGGAAGTGTTCAGTCCTAGCAATCTGTCTAGAAGTTAGAATTTCAGGGAAAGGATGCCAGAACAAACAAGGCCCTGTTTGGTTGATTTTATTTTATTGTGCATACTTTCCCGCCCCACTTCTATTCTTTTGCCCAAACTCAGCTTCTGGCCTATCTTGCAGTTATGTGACTTCAGTGTTATACTCTGCAACCTGAATGAGGGACCTGGACTATTAGACCTATTTGCCCTTTTAGCCCTCCTTCCAGTCTGTGATCATCAAAGGTTCTCTGCATCAGCAGGTGCAGGTCCTGAGCCAATTTGTTCCACTATGACGAGACTCCTGATTTTTTGTTTCTAGTCCCCCCCCACACGCACACTTCCAGTTCGCTCTCAAGGCTTTGATGCTTCTCTGCTCTGAGCTACTTCAAACATCTGCACAAAATAGTACAACCCAGGCTTTTTAATTACACCCTTTTTAGCTCCCTGGTACTCCTCAGTCCCTTTGATGTTCTCTTACCACCCAGCACTGTCGCCAGTAGCCACACACATACCATAGAGTGCAGTCTGCCCTGAGGGATGGATGATGGGAAGGTAGGAGTCGAGAAGGGAGGTAAAGAAGCAGGATGAACCAAGTGGGTTTGTTTTCATATTCTCCACAACTCATTTCTTATCTGAAGAATATTTTATGTACCTACTGGTATGTACCATATGTCTTGCTGACATAAAAATGCCTTTTCCATTTGATTTTTAGCTTCTGAGGTTAAGTGTTAAGTCCAAACAGGGAACCTGTTCTAATATTTTCTTTGGGTCTGATAGTAAGATTGGAAAGGCAGAATATAATCAGTTAACGTTTAATGAGGAAAAGGTAGGTTACCTTTTATTTCAGATAACTTAATTCAGCCTTCCCTAAACAGGAGTGTTTGAGATGTGCAGTATTAATAAAACAGCTCTCATTCTCAGTTAGCAAATGCCGTATCAAACAGCAGAAACTTTGCATTCCTGGAATAGATCTTTTTTTTCTTGAGATTTCTGAAATGGCCATGTTAATTGTTGAAAACAATTAAAATTATTGACAAAAGTACAACAGATATTCAATGCAATATTAGCAGTTAAGTTGCTGCATTCTTCAGCGCAGTGGTAAGGAAACATTCAGGCTTGTGGAAACTTTTTTAAATTGTTGCTAGATTCCTGAAATCTGGACCAGGAGAGGAAAAAGGGTACAAGTAGATAAGAATTAAAAAAACAGTAATTAAGAATTTGTGATTGTACCGAGTATGTTCAGACCTTTCTTTAACATTTATTCATAGCCTCCCCACCTTCCTTTTTCATCAACTTAACTTATCACAGGGAGAATTGGGTTTAAAGTTGTATAATCGACATCCAGAAATCTCCAAATAGATTTTGAACTACTTCAAAGAGCTCAGAGATACTTGCTTGTGAGATGACAGTTCTGTAAATTAGATAATTAGATAAATTAGATAAACAAACCAGCAACTTTTTGTCAGTTCTATAAATTAGATAATTAGATAAATAAACAAATAACTTTTTCCCAGTCCATACTTTAGGTACCTGGCAATGTTTGCCATGGGTGGACTCGATTAAATTTCAGAATGAGGAAAGGCTGCCAATGACTATTAATCCTAGCAAAATAGTCTAGGATGATAGGGAATAATGTCAGCTGCTGTGGTCCAAAAATCTGGAGGGTATTACTATACCTGGTGTAATTGCACATCCAGGTTTGCATGATATGCTCTCCAGGGTTCTTTCCAGAACTAACCTTCTATGTATAATTTTATTCAGGAACACTTATTTCCAGATAAATGTGCATAAAATTGCAGCTTTATTGACTACATGTAAAACTGCATCATGCATGTTGTCTCACTGCATTTAGTGTGGTTTATTTTCTAGTTGGCAGTCATTAAGATGGTTCTGAGCATATAGAGAGAGCTTTTTCTTCACTTCTCAATATGTCTAATCACATATCTGGAGACCAATGTAACAGAGAATTGCTGTCTGATGCTTTTTTTGTGTGACAATTTTTCTGTAATGTGCTTCTTTCAATTTATGTAGTAACACCAGAGGAAAGCTATGTAATAGATGAGAGAAACGACTGGGAGGCCAAATCATGCCCCTTATTTTCCTCCTTGAGGCCTGACACTTTCAACAGTCGCATCTCCCTCAGAAATCCTGCAGCCTCTGCAAGGGATAGGGAGGCAGAGGGGAAAAAGAACACCTGCTAAACTGTTGCCTGCCCTTACCTTGATGTTAAAGCCAGGGGTGCCTTTGGGGGGAGCTAGGGGTGCAGAATGGAAACTCCTGCCTGTCTGATCTTTGCAGCTTTGAAGAACATGCCCAGAAGCCTAAAAGCATGGCTCCGAGGAGGGCAGGACCCAACAGCCTGCCAGCCAGCCAGCCAGCCAGCCAGCCAGCCTGTTTCTTCCCTTGCAGGCCTCCAGAGACTCAGCTTCTATCATTTCCAAAGCCTGGCACCAGAACGCTCCATCAGCAGCTTGGCGGCTCTATGGCAGATTGCCAAGAGCTGGGGGAAAGGACAGCAAGGGGCGGGAGGAAGATGTGGGGGTGGAGTGAGCCGGAGGCACCCGGGTTGGTTGGTTGTTTATTTGGTTACCGTTTTGTGGTTTGCATAAGGTGCCTGCAGGTCTGTGAAGAGGAGCAGCTTCAAGATGGGTCTCGCCCTGTTCTGTCTCCTGCTAGGCCTCAGACGGGCCCACATGGCTGCAGTCCAGCTCTGGTTGTATGTGTGTGAGAGAAGCGGGGAGTGAGGGGAGGGGGAGGAAAGGAAGAATTTGAAGAAAGGCAGGAGCTGGGGAGAAAAATGTGGAAAGAAGAAAGATAAGTAAGGGAGTAATACACGAATATGCTTTCAACACACAGAGCTATTTTTAAGCATATGATTTGGGAAGCTGGAATTTGATAGATACAAAAACTCCACTGTGAGGTAACATGATGACAATCCATTCAAGAAATGCAATGAAATGAGGACATGCACAATGAAATGAATAAGAGGTAGATCAAAATAATGCGGTGCTTATTTCTGAATAGCTTGTGCATGAAAATTGCCTCCTAGATTATTCCCTTTGTTAATTATGTAGCCAGAGATGTTGAGAACCTTGCCTATATTTAGAAATACTTTACATACATTTACTTCTATATATATATCCTTAAAATTATTTCTCCACAATGGAGAAAACAGCCTTCCAGTCAATTTAGTTTCCTAAATTGATATTGGAGTGCCATGGTAACCAAACTAATGTCAGATTCATAATGTGTATAAACCATCTCATCACTCATCACTAAGGGTGAGCCATTGGAGACCCTAAAATGACATGTAATCTTGGATCGAATCCAATTTTTGTAACCCGCCCTTCAGCAATGGTAGCTGAAGATTGAAGAGATAAAAAGGATTTTCAAGGAGGAAATGCATAGTGAATGTCCTAGATTCCACTTAACATAACTGAAACAATCCAATTTCAAATTCTCCTTCTTGAACTCAAGAAAATAGAGATAATCTTTGTCTTAACCAAATGCTTGTCACAGCCCTGCCTATTTGCATCATAGCTTCATCTACCACACCTTTGTTCTCCCCAAAAATATTAAGCATAATTCTGGGAAGAGTTTCCTATCCAAGATAGAAATCCCTGAAATATATTCATACTTATTGTACAGGATTTCAATATTGGAATAGCAGACAGCCTATTTTCACTTTTTCCAATAAACTGTACATAAGTCTAAACCTTGATACTATGTGCAGTATATACTCACCATCCTTATGTATCTGTTGTCTTCGATCATGGCTTATTCACACCTGGGAATATTTTTATGAAGTGAGAATGCTTTATCCAGTTCATTTAGTTTTGTGGAAGAGAATGGAAATCTTCCACATTATTTTTGTTTAAAATATTATACTGTATTCCTACATTAATTTTAAGGGGTTTACATAATATTATTACAACAACAAAAATGATTCCAGTAGAATATAGCTTCATTTTTAATAAGATATCCAAAATGAAACAATATCAAATATGACAAAGCTAAGAATAGACCTTTGCGTAAAATTTTGATTGGTCCACCTGAAAAATTATCAAATAATAAAGTGTGCATGTTGTTAATCCTTTAAGTTAAAAGAATAAGAATATTGCTAAACCTTGGATGGGGGATATAAACATAAAATGGTGCACAGTAACAAAATAATGGGATCTAACAACAGTAGAAAGAAATATTCAACATAGCTTTAAGATGTAAGAATGGAAGGAGATGGAGGTGATGATAGAGGCAAGAAAACTCTTGTTGAATTGATTCACTATTTGGACAATGTGAAGCAGATGTTAATTGAATGGCCATGCCATAAGATAGTGACTGTGGCATCATAATTTATTTCAGTGACTCTATAATGTCATCCTGGAAATCAGTTTGTTCGTTTGTTTAATTTGTTTAATTTTAATGCTGCCCATCTCTCCTACAAGATGACTCTGGACGGTTTGTTGCAAGCCTTATTGTAGATATACCCAATGCAAGCAGTGAGCTCCAAAACCATCTGTTCTGCTTCCTGTAATGCTTGTGTGTTTCTTTGCATTTCTTTTCTCACCATGCTCATAAACAGGTCAGTTCAAACTTGTTAGCGTGGTTGTGATGTTAATTCTGTGTGAGATGCTCTGACTTGAGTTTTTGTATTAGAAATATTGGCAAAGAAAAGAATACTCACTAAAAAAGGCTGGCTGCCTCTGCTTGGGAAGATAGCCTTTCATGGTCATTGAGAAACAAGTTCTGAATCTTACTTTTAATGCATAAAATTCTAAATCATCTCTGTTTTACATGACTTTTTTTATTGCTTGTGTGACAGTCACATCCCGGTAGCCCTCAGCTTGCTGGTGTTGGGAGAGGTTTTAAGATTTGGCTCTTTGCCCAGGCTTTTTTGAGGGTGATTGAAACCCAGGCTTGCTTCTTGTTCTTACCTGATTTTTACCATCTTGGGTTCCCATCTTTTATTATTGTATTGTTTTATTGTTTTCTGTCTTTATATTTGTGAACTGTCCAGAATTGGTGGGTGTTGGGTGGTGTACAGCATGCATGAATGAATGAATCTTGCTCCATATCTCTGAATATGAAATAATGAATCAGAAATTCCAAGAAGGGCATTGTTATGGTGGGAATAGTGGGGCACTGATCTTTTCCTGGGGAAAAGATCATATTGACTGCTCTCATTTGACCATCAAGGCATTAATATTTTTAATTTTGAAGGGCTTTGGGTTATATTAATTGCACCAATATTTAATAGCACTCTGACCGTACATTTACTATTATTTGTATTGTTATATTGGTAATTAAATATATTTTTATGATTGATTAGGTAATTAATGCAAGATATGCCTATATTACCCTTTCTCATGTAAGATTTCAAAGTTGTATGCAACCATGTAAGAAGCTCTAAAAATGTATAGCAATAGATTTTAGGGGATGTTTGATATGAACAGATGTGCCATGTTGTTGATAATAGTTTGCATCTTATCAGCAGGTCCTGACGGGCAACCCATTTATACGTAGTTATATGAAGTGGTTGCTCTGTCATGCAAATGAATATCTATATACCTAATAAATTTGTAGCAGTAGCATTAATAATGCAACCGTTTAGTTTAGAACTGCCACTGGTCACAATGTTCCATACTGATCATGTGTGAACATTAATCAAGTAGGCATCAATCAGGGAAGTCATCATTCAATATGTAGCCATATCTGCAGCACTGGATTGAGATAATCTTGAGGCATTTATTCCATAAACCAGAGGTCAGAGACTGTCCACAGCAGAACTTGAGGCTGTCTGAGGAAAAATTAAGCTATAACCTAGCAGCAAAGAACTGGTTCTCTCCAGATGTTATTGACCAGCAAATCCCATCATGTGACCAGTCATGCTTGCTGGGCTGATGAATGTGTCCAGAGCATTTGAAAGGGTACATTGTAGTCAAAAATCAGACGGTGGTCTTTGCTAGCACTTTTTCTGATTAACACATTTTATAAAAAGTCACAACTTTTCATGAGTTGTGATTCATTTTATCACATTTTTTAGAATTTTTAGCTTTTCTAAAAAAATTGGGAAAACCTATTGCCTATTAATACATTAAAAAATTGCTGCTAGATTCTTGATTTTTCACTAGTTTTCTAAAAAAATCTCAGAGCTGGTATTATTTGGGCACTTTTTATGGTCATTCCATATTGCAAATATACCATCTCATTTCCATCAGTGACCTTTGAAAGCTTAAGTTCAGAGGTGTCTGGCATCTTGGGGTCAACTTAAACGCTGTTTGGTCAAATTTTGTAGGAAGAGCTGACTGGGAAAAGGTTTGTGAAGTCACGTCTGAGCTGCACTCTGCTCTGCCCGAAGAAAGTAAATGACAGACTGCCATTACCTCAAAAGCTGCAATTTAGTTCTGCCGCTGTGATATCCCCCAGCAGTTAATAAGCACCCTGTCTTCATGTGAGGAGGCCACGGTGGTTTGGGAATATGTAAACCTGGGGAGACTTGGGTTTTGAGGACTATGAAAAGGAGGAGGAAAGGCTGAGCCCTTGGACAGGAACTGTCCTAACTATGATCTCTAGAATCTTCTTTTATTTTAATAGAGCCCACTCCCCTTTTAATGGATTCCTGTGGGTGATAAGCTTCAGTATCTGATGGATTGACTCAAGAGTGCCGACAGCATTTATTGTGGTCAAGCATGGGATTGCAAGACTATGTTCTCAGTAAGATACTTAAACTGAGGATTGGCATTCCTTCATATCTGAAAAATATTATTGTACCTATTTTTATATGCTATTTGTGGTTTCAGATTTTATGTGTTCTTTATGTTCTTAGAAATGCCATATCAATTATTTATTTCTTCTGCCCCTAGATATTTTGGGAAATTATGAGGAAAGATATAATACAAAAGGAGAAGAAAGAATATTAGATTTGTGTAAAAATTGTATGTACCTGAATATATGCTATTTTCAAATAAGTGATTGGAATTTAAAGAGATACAGTACATTTTTCTATAGTGAGGAATGTTTGAATAGGTTCAGGAGATGATACAAAATGGATGACTTCAAAGCCCTAATTCTATCTTTTGATAGTTATTTCTCAATTACAAAAATAGACTGTGGGAACATCAGGCAATCCTTTTTCTACTGAGGGTCATGTTATCTCATAAACTATTCTGGAGATTATTTGGTAGGCAAGGCTGAAATTAGTCCTAAATGAAATTGGGTAAAAATTGGGTGAGGCAATTTCATGCTTCCTGAGGACCATATTTTTAGATTTCCTCTTTTCTTCCTTCCAAAGTGGAAATTTCAGGAAATGGTAGGTATCACTTAGCAAAACTCTGAACAGGCTGGAAGTCACACAATATTAACTCAAAAACCATATATGGTCCAAGGGATATAACTTATCCATCTGTGAAATACAGATTTAAGCGCTGCTGTGCAGAACCTGGTAACATTATATGCTGTGGCAGGTTTGGTATCTGAAAGTGTAAAATTGCCCTCTGCAGTAGTAGTGAAATGAATCTCTGTAATATGGGCAATGGAGAAGCACATAATCTGTTGTTTCTGTATGTTCAGAGTTACAGGAGCTTTGGCAGCAAGAAATCTTTCTGTATTGGCCTTCAAGGGCAGCTGAGGGGAGGATATGACATTGTGCCAGAGTAAAGGCTCTCAGATGGCTGGATACTTCAAGATTAGATAAATATGCCATAGGGAGGCACAGTATCTGATGGATTCACTAGCATTAAAGGTTGAGGACTTGGCTAGATGCGATTAGTCTTGTATGTCTCCTACACATTGTTTCATGAGTGCTTTGGCCTGATTGTATTCTATGCTGAGTAGAAGACCTGGAGAAAAGCCCAAAGATAAGATTTTAGTTACTATTGCCTGCCTCCAGGTGGACTGTAAGTTATCACTCATAGTTAATTGGGAAAGGCCATAGGGAAATACAGTTAATCTGAGCCAATAATTGAGTATGATGACCTACATTCTAGCTTCCACTTTCACAAGGCTGGTCTTGTGAGGCCTCAGGGAGGCATTAGAGACACATTTTGAAACTTGGAGGGCCAATCTTAGAAATTTGGACAAGTTGTAATAGTGTAAAATTGTAGAAGGGTCCCGGTTGGGCACTATAAAGAAACTGTACTATTGGCTTGACCTTGAATAATTTAAGTGCTGCAGGAATAGAGTGGCCATCTTTTGTCTTAAGGAATTTAAGAAGGGCAGATGAGCTCCTCTGTGTGTTTTCAGCAATATAGTTCTCATGAGCTTTCATACTGCCAGAAGAATGAAGGAAACAGGAGATCTGTTCAATCTTGTGGCCATCCATCCTTCAGTGGCTCTTAAGCCTTTTGGCAATTGCCATGATTTTAGTTTTCTGATAATTGAGTTTTAGCTGGTCTTCCTTGCATTACTGACTGTTCAATCTTGTGGCCATCCATCCTCCAGTGGCTCTTAAGCCTTTTGGCAATTGCCATGATTTTAGTTTTCTGATAATTGAGTTTTAGCTGGTCTTCCTTGCATTACTGATTTAGTGCTCACAGTGCTGTTGAAAGTATTGCTGCATTGTCTCCATAAAACAGAACAGATATATTGCTTTCAGTAATTGGGGGGAGGGGGAGGTGAAAGTTTGTATTGAGGATGCTGTTGATATAGAAACACCATGAAATTGAATAAGAATAGGGCAAATACGCAGGCCTGCTTGATGCCATTCTTAGTTCCAATGGCAATGGCGAGATAGAAATAGCACCTAGACTTATATACCACTTCACAGTGCTTTACAGCCCTCTCTAAGCAGTTTGCAGAGTCAGCATATCACCCCCAACAATCTGGATCCTTCATTTTTGGAAGGATGGAAGGCTGAGCTGCTCAAGATTGAACTCTAGGAGTGAGCAGTGAGTTAGCCCTGCAGTACTGCATTCTAACCACTGCACTACCACTGTACCACCCAAGGGTCTGGGGAGGTCCCTTCATGCAGCATATGTATTAAATGAAATAATTGGTCAGTCAAAGCAGCCCTCCAGTTTTTCCCACAATTTAGCTCAGGACATGGAATCAAAAACTACCTTGAAGTATATGAAAGTGGCACAAAGGGAAGTTGTTTTGTGTGGGGAGTATTTTTCAATGAGATGATGGAGAACTAGGCACTGATCAATAGTAGACCAGCCTTCCATAAAACCAGTTTCTTCTATGCAACTATATTTTCTTGTTCCAGATATTTCTGAAATTTCCATTGTTGGTGTAGTTGTGTAGAGTTTGCTAACTGTCCTGAGGAAGCTGATCAGTCTATAATTAGCAGGATCATCTTTTCCCCATTTTTTTATATATAGGGAGAATGTGGTGTTGATAGATTGATATAGGTAAAGAGCAGTGGTGAAATTCAAATCGGTTTGCTACCAGTTCACTGGCTGCGCATGTGCACTGCATGCCAAACATGCACTGTGTGCACATGCACACTGCACACCAAATGCTCTGCATGTGCACACACATGCGCAATACGTGCCAAAAGGAGGCTTGGGAAGGTAAGTAGAAGAGAGTGGGGGATCAGCTGTGGCATGTGATTTCTTCTTCGCTAGAAAGAAGGATTTCCTGCTTTTTAGCAAAGCTAAACTCCGCTACACAGCTGATCCCCCCCTGCTGTTCTACTTAACTTACCAAACCTCCTTTTGATGCATACTGTGCATACGTATGCAGGTGCAGTATACGCCAAAAGGAGGCTTGGGAAGGTAAGTAGAACAGCAAGGGGAAAAAAATCAGCTGTGGTTTCCTGCTTTCTAGCAAAGCTAAACTCCACTGCACAGCTGATCATCGAAAATACTGGTTCGGAAATACTGGTTTGACTTTTTTAAACTGCCGGTTCAACTGAACCAGTAGCAACTACCGGTTTGCCCGAACCGGTAGCGTTTTTTTACTAGTTTTTATCACTACTGGTTCACCTGAACCCGAGTGAACTGACAGCATTTCACCCCTGGTAAAGAGTGAACTCAGAGTGGGGATGTAGAAGTTCAATTGCTTTTAATGATCTCTAGAGAGATTAAATCTTCTCCTGGACCTTTTTCTGATTTTAGTTGAGCAAAGATTTTTAAAATCTCTTTCACTGTCATTGGGTACCCACATTGGCAGATTTCCTATAGTTTGGCTACAGCATTCACTTTCAATAGAGTTGTCCATTGTTGGGAATAGGGGAACTAGTCTACCATGGATACCATGGATGGACCATTGCTATGGGAGCTTGATTTGATATGCCAGAATGAGGCTGAATTATTGGGTTTGGCTGCCTGAATGAGTCATGCCCCATTATTTTCCCAACTTCCTTTTTCTTACATGTCAGCAGTTGTTTGTAACATCTCTTCTATTGGAGGAGGTACTATGCAACTCTCAGTGCAGTTTTGGAATTTATTGCTTCATTATTTCTGAGATAGATATATAGATATTATTCAATTAGATTATAATTGAAATTAAGGTGAGATTTAATGTAGAAGAGAATTTTTTAGAGATTACCTTGTTTTTATCTTTTTTTGTTACTTTGATAACATTAGGGATAAGTATGGTTGTATTTTGTTTAATGAAGAAGGGAGGGGCAAGAAAGGGGGCAAAAATGTGGGATCTAGATTTGATTCAATATCATTCAGGATAAACTGGTGGAACAGATGTTTTGATAGAAATGTGCAAATAATAAACTTTTAAGAGGGGAAGGGAAAAATATTGGATAAACAATACAATGAGGGTGTGAAATTTGAAAAGTGTTTAATTATGTACCTGACTGATAACTTGTTCAAAAGATTTGTATGTGGTTTATTTTTAAAATAAAAAAAAATTCTCAAAAAGATTGATATATTAGTGCTTATGGATTAGATTTAATATTGCGTGGCATGCAAGAGTTATTGTGAGTGGAGTTATAATAGGGCAAGATCACAGCATACAGATAGTGAGGAAGAATCATTGCTTTTCCAAGACTTTATTTTTTTAAAAAGTGCTTTGAGTCTATTTTTGGACATTGTTACAATTTTTATGTATTCCCTATGTTAAAGAAACCCCACATGTTAGTGGGTTTTTTTGGGGTGGTCGTATCCCATAACTTGTATGACCCTCCCCAAACCCCATATAATATGATTTTGTGAGGAGTTATGAAAAATGGTTTTGGTAGGGTAGAGATTGCATGGGTAAACACTTGGGCTTGAATACAACATTTATGCTTTTTGTACTCCACTTTAAGTATAATCAGCAAATGAAAAGCAAAATTGTAATTTTTATAATCTATGCAGATAGCAGACTGAGAAGACATTAATTTTGGATAATGCATATCAATGTGATGTCATTTCATAGAGGACAAACATCCTAATATGATTGAAGCATTTCTTTTTAAAGTTCCCCAGGAGAGGCTGGAGGCCTCCTTGGCTGGAGATCCAAGATTTATTGAAAGTGCATAATCACCTTGCTTTGCATGACCAACTGTGTTTGTGGTTGGCACTTCAAAACTACACTTGTTTTGCACTGAGCTGGGCAGACGTGGTGGGGCTTTGCATGAACATATGGTAGGTATTACGCCAAATAAGTGAAGTGTTAGAAGATAGCAGATATCTCCCTAGTGAATCTGTCTCGAGTGCAAAGGGAGGTTTTTCAGTAGACTTGCTAGACTGCTAATCAGCTGTTTTTGGGACAAGCAAGCTGAGGCAAAATAAAACCCTCAAACCAAGTTCATTTGGTGGGTATTAACTATCCCATGTAGAATCTTTGTGTAATACAGTATCTCTGTCTTCTCCCTACAATTTTTTTTTCTCTGCAGAGTAACTCTATCTTAGAAAGTTGGCATATGAAGGACATCTTGTTAACTCCTTATTACTTGGGCTTATCAGCCTGGAAGGATAGATCCAGATGAAGTCACTGAATTTCTTATACAGAAGTCAAGAGATTGTCAAAAGATTGCTCTGGATACCACCAGCAGTTAATCCAAGCTGTGAGATGTAGAGAAAAAGAAATCATTGGACCAGCACTGGGGCATTAGGGCCAAAAGAGTTAGAAATCCATTGGGGACAGCTGAAGTGAAAGGTAGAGTTAAGAGTCTCAATAACCCAGGATACTCAGGATACAGGCAATGGAGGGCTAGAAAGAAAGTTTGTCAATGTTTGGAAAAGGTACTAGGCTGAAACTCTTATTTTAAAATTAAAATTAAATTAAATTGTAGATCATGTTTACGGACAGAAAAGCTTTTCTAAAATATCAGATGTAGGCAGCCTGATATGTTCCAGACAGCTTATCTTTAAATTCCATTTCCACCTGATGGGTTAGGCTCACAAAATATGCTAAACTATGATTTATTTTAAATATATTTTTGGGAATAATGAAGAATTGCTGGATTTACATGGGACACTAAGTCATTTATAAATTATTGTGGCTGTGTCCACAGAAAGCACTGTCAAAATGTAGGAATCCAGTCAATCCATGATTGTCCCAGACCATTCTCTAGAAGAGAAAAATGTAGGCTGAAGTATGATGGAGAATGTGGATGTCTACAAGTTGCTCCCATTGTTGCATGCCCAGGTGGAAAAGACTTTCATCCTCCACCCAAATCTGAAAATCTAGTAATGATACCACTTTTGCTGTAGTGATAAGGGATAGGCCCCTTTCTGTACTGCACTTTCTGTCTGATAATGGTTACTCCAGGCTGATTCAAGGCCATGAAAGTTTTATTTGTTTTAAATTTCACCCATGCTCTATGAGAAACTCTCTCTTATTTTCCCACATAGTAACAATCCTGTGAGGTAGGCTTGAGAGAAAGGGTAGCTAAGGTTGGACTTCAGTCTGGATCTTTCACTTCTAGTTCATCACCTTAACCAGTGTAATCAGCCTGGCACTTCAACTCATGATGTAGGGATTTTTTCCACATTTCTAAGAACAGATATCCCTGATCCTCCAAGTACAGCTTCTCTTTTAGAATGTTGATTGGCTGAAACCAGGCAGGGCCTGATCTAAAGATTAGCCCAAAGATGCACTAAATCCCTGTATCCCACTCAAACCTGGAAACTTGATCATATTCCAAGTTGCCAACTCATTCATCCCAGGGTCTGTTTTGCCCCTTGCAAGTCTTGGAAATAGAGGTTACTTTGGATTTCATGATCTTAGTTAACTCAGCACTGCATCACTTGATTGGGTTATGTTTTCTTTTATAAAAATCCTCTTGTTTAAATTTTCTGATCCACTAGAGGCCACTTCAGCTCTACTACTAATGCAACAAAGAAGTTCCATACTGGTCTGATTAGATTTTTACTGCTTGCAGAAGATTGTCTGTTGATTTGCCCATCAGCAAAACACTCTTTTCACAAGGCAACAGCATAGTGCAACTGCTTGAAACAGCAGTAAGCCTTGGATTCATAAGGCAAGCATTATTCACTTTCAATCTTGCTTCATTGCAGTCCCTATGTGAAGTACTTCCAGAGATACATAAGGGTGAAAAGTCAGAATAAAGCGTATATGGATGGAGATAAATGAAAAATAATATTTATATTGTGCCTTTTATATTGTATTTGTTCCTCAAATAGTACAAGGCAAAATGTATATAGTTGCTACCCTCAGCTTGATATCAGTACAATGTTGTGAAAAATCTGGAAAAGCACAGTTGGGAAAGGAATAAATTCCACTGTTTCATTGCCAAATCTTTTGAACTAAATGAGAATTCATCTGTATTTTAACCATCTCATTATTTTGTTTTTTTTTTGTTTTGTTTTGACCCAAACAGGCAGCAGAGAGAGAATATTAACTAAAATAATTGATTATATAAAGATAAACAGAAAGTCAAGGTATATGTTTAATAATAAAATAATAATAAATAAAATAAAGGAGTAATAGTTTATGATTATGAGGAATGTTGTATTTTTTAGAAAAAAAATCAGATTAGACAAAAATCAGGGAATTAATATTGAGATTTTAAAATCTAAAAATTAGATCAGTTGCTCTAGCCATAAAATCTGTAAGTCAAAGATAAAAAGTATTTCTTTTCCTCTCAAATTATACTCTGTCTCTATAAATTATACAGATCATCAACTTGCTATTTTCATTTTTAAAAACATGCATGTTCAGTACAAAGTTCCTAGTTTTGTCTCATCTAACCTGGCAGTTTATATTTCCTTTCAAGTAAATGGGAAGATGCAGTAAAGGAGCTCTGTTGTTCCAGTTTGCACTCTAGCAGTGCATGTAGTCCTTGACTTATGTCCTTTTGTTTGACAACTGTTTGAAGTTATCGTGATGCTGAAAAAAATGGTTTACAACTGTTCCTCACACTTATGACTATTGCAGTGTCCCTGGATTATGTGACCACAATTTGGGCCCTTGGAATGTATTTATGACAGTTGCAGCATCCTGGGTCATATTAACATTAATGATCTTCCCAGGGGGCTTCCAGCATGCAAGGTCAATGGGGAAAGCCAGATTGGCTTAACAATCATGGTGATTTGCTTAATGACCATGGCAAAAAAGATTGTAAGATCAAGCACAACTCCCTTAATGACGACATAGTTTAGTAATGGAAGTTCTAGTTCCAATTCTGGTTGTAAATCAAGGATTACCTGTAAGAACCCAGTTCCCTTTCCTGTCAACTATTTCCTTACTAACTATTTTTATAGAATGTATCTTTGTGATATCATCTTGAACTCAAACTCAGGTCAGCGAGAAGGTAGCTTGCAATCCTATTTTGTTGTTCTATTTTTAAAATGCCGTTTTAGATCTTCTTTGGACATGTTTGGTCCTAAAAATGTATTGCAATGCCTTGCTGATAATGTTGATGATAATGTGGTCAGTGCTGCAATATGACAAGGCCACTACAGGAATTTCTGTAATTTTGGGCTGCTACAGGAATTTCTCCTCCTGTCTGGCTGCTGAATGGTTTTGGACTGGATTGTTGGAGAAACCAGAAACTTCTCCCCTACCACCTTCCCAGATGTATCTGTCCATGTAATGCCTAAGAGGACATTACATTGATAGCCCTTTCATATTGTTCAGATCAGGAAATAGTCTTAACAGGAAGACTAGACTCGAGCTTTATTGAGATGGTTAATTATGATGGTTAATTAATCTTGTAACTCTTGTAGTTTTTTTCCCCTCCCTCTTATACCCCAGTGAGTCAGGGAAGAGCCAACCTGAGTCTCTTCCTAACACCATCTATTTTCCCAGAGATGCTCCTGCCCTCCTTTCTATGGAAGAGGTGACTTAGATGTTTTTTAAAACAGCAAAATGTCCTGGGCAGCCAACATTTGAGGTTGGGTTGAAAAAGTTACCAGATTGAGTGGTAACGTTGGATTGATATACTAGATACATTGACTGGTCAAAATTCCTCAGCCTGCCTGCAGGTCATAGTGTTCACAATGCTTCATTATTATTGTTTCTTCCAGAGAAGCAAATGGCCTCATGTAGATGGTCGCCTTCCTGTTTATCGTAGGATCATATGATAACAAAGACAAGGGATGTGGTCTTGGTCTCTTGGCTCTTATATGTCAAGCTTGGCATATTACACAGAAACCAATTCACACATAAATGTTATGTACAAAATCTCCCCAGATACTTCTGAGGATATGAAGATGGACACTTGTCAGCTTCAACTCCTTAATGACGACATAGTTTAGTAATGGAAGTTCTAGTTCCAATTCTGGTTGTAAATCAAGGATTACCTGTAAGAACCCAGTTCCCTTTCCTGTCAACTATTTCCTTACTAACTATTTTTATAGAATGTATCTTTGTGATATCATCTTGAACTCAAACTCAGGTCAGCGAGAAGGTAGCTTGCAATCCTATTTTGTTGTTCTATTTTTAAAATGCCGTTTTAGATCTTCTTTGGACATGTTTGGTCCTAAAAATGTATTGCAATGCCTTGCTGATAATGTTGATGATAATGTGGTCAGTGCTGCAATATGACAAGGCCACTACAGGAATTTCTGTAATTTTGGGCTGCTACAGGAATTTCTCCTCCTGTCTGGCTGCTGAATGGTTTTGGACTGGATTGTTGGAGAAACCAGAAACTTCTCCCCTACCACCTTCCCAGATGTATCTGTCCATGTAATGCCTAAGAGGACATTACATTGATAGCCCTTTCATATTGTTCAGATCAGGAAATAGTCTTAACAGGAAGACTAGACTCGAGCTTTATTGAGATGGTTAATTATGATGGTTAATTAATCTTGTAACTCTTGTAGTTTTTTTCCCCTCCCTCTTATACCCCAGTGAGTCAGGGAAGAGCCAACCTGAGTCTCTTCCTAACACCATCTATTTTCCCAGAGATGCTCCTGCCCTCCTTTCTATGGAAGAGGTGACTTAGATGTTTTTTAAAACAGCAAAATGTCCTGGGCAGCCAACATTTGAGGTTGGGTTGAAAAAGTTACCAGATTGAGTGGTAACGTTGGATTGATATACTAGATACATTGACTGGTCAAAATTCCTCAGCCTGCCTGCAGGTCATAGTGTTCACAATGCTTCATTATTATTGTTTCTTCCAGAGAAGCAAATGGCCTCATGTAGATGGTCGCCTTCCTGTTTATCGTAGGATCATATGATAACAAAGACAAGGGATGTGGTCTTGGTCTCTTGGCTCTTATATGTCAAGCTTGGCATATTACACAGAAACCAATTCACACATAAATGTTATGTACAAAATCTCCCCAGATACTTCTGAGGATATGAAGATGGACACTTGTCAGCTTCAACTCCTTAAACCAAATGCATCTTTTTCTTGGAATTGCATAAGAGCTGCATGGCAGAGCCAGATATTCTGAGAAAAAAGCACGGCAGAGTTATAAATGGAATCCAAATAACCTGGGGGGGGGGTTGCCTCTAAAGCACTGCATAACTTTATTATACAGTACAGGTACTCCTCAAATACAACCATTTTGTTCAGAGGCCATTTGAAGTTACAACAGCACTGAAAAAAATGATTTATGGTTGTTTTTTACACTTACATTTGTTGCAGCATCCCTGTGATCCATGATCAAAATCCAGATGGTTGGCAACTGGCATGTATTTATGACAGTTGCCATGTCTCAGGGATATGTCATCATTTTTTGCCAAACGTCTGGATTTTACAACCTTTTGTGATCTTCTGACAAGCAAAGTGAAAGGAGAAGCTAGATTCACTTTACAACCGCACTGTAATTTAACAACTGAAGTGATTCACTTAGTAACTGTGGCAAGAAAAGTTGTAAAATGGGCAAAATTCCTTAACAGTTGTCTATCTTAGCAACAGAAGTTTTGGACTCAATTGTGGTTGTAAGTCAAGAACTACCTGTAAAATCCATTTTAAAACAATCATATTCATTTTACTCTAATTGGGATATAAATATAGAATTCTACATTTCATGGTACAGAATACTGATGCTGCAACAATATTAGAGTAATGTAGAACTTTAAAAAATATCCATTCTATGTGCAATTATTTCAATGTTCCCCCTAAAACTAGCTCAATGTTTAAAGAGCTGGTCTTAGAAGGTTTGTAAGTTCTACAGTCTTGTTGCCTTTATTGCTTGACAAGTCAGTTCCAACAAATACAGCAGAAGGTTTTGAATGCACACAGAGATGTGAGTGTGTTTATGTGTGTGCTCATGCATGCATGCACACATGTGTATCAACCTATACCACTGTAAATTCTTTATTTCCCAAACACATTTCTGTTATGGAAAGAGGTTGTTTTAATTCCTTGCCACCCACAGCGGATGATGTCAAGGATATCAGTGGGGTTCCTGAGGAAACAAGATATATTGAGGATGGATTGTGTAGGCTATTGCTAACTGCTTCTTTTTAACAACTGAATTATTTTTCACAGGTAGCAGCAAGTCCCACAGGGAAAGAACAGAGACAAAGTGAAGGATTTATGAGGCCTCGGAATCTTTTTGCAAAACGTGTGTGTGTGTGTGTATGTGTGTGTGTGTGTGTGTGTGTGTGTGTGTAGGATTCATTCATTCGTTCATTCATTCATTCATTCATTCATTCATTCACAATTTCTCACTTTTAAAATGCAACCAAAGCCCATCAAAGTATAAAGCAAATTATTTCTCAGAAAAACAAAATGTAATCAGTTGCTAAGACATAAAATTTTGACTCAGTTTTATTTTCTACATTTACTCTAAATAAGTATACTTTTCTATGGTATTAAGCATATTACTAATATAGCTATTACTTTAGAACTTGAATGGGTAATCTGCAGTCCCAAAATGGATATGACTCCAAGCTTCCTTTCTTGTTACCCTCACCCCAATTTGTGCTACAAATTTAGCATCATAATAGCTGAAAATTAGTAGTATAGTTTTCTCCATCTAGAGGCAGCATACATACAAAAACTCTAATCAATGCCATAAAGTAATTTAGAAAACCATCAACTGTCTTCACTTTTCCAATAACATTTTGTGCATGTAGAATGGCATTTGACATAGTGATTGAAACACTGGACTAGCATCCAGGAGACTCAGGAATTATTCCTCCTTCATCATGGATGTTCACTGGGTATCCAGGCTAGTCACTCTCTATCAGCCTAATCCAGGGGTGTCAAACTCAATTTCACTGAGGGCCACATCAGGATTGGGTTTGACCTTGGAGGGACGGGTGTGGATGTGGGGTGGGCGTGGCCACGGTGGGCATGACACGGAACTGCACCTCCGCAAACGAACTTATAAAAATAGTTTGTTTTTGTGATTTTGGTTTTTTTAATACTTACTTGATCTACTTGATCAGCTTATGAGAGAGAGACCAGATCAAGAAACTGACTCCATAGGAAGATTAGAACTAAACATTATTGACATAATCTTGGCAGAATCTTGAAAGCCTGAAAGGTAGAATATTTTACTTTCCCTTCCTTTTATAACCTTCTGAGTCAAGGACAGCCTCCTGGATGACTCTGGATGCCCCCATTTGGGGCCTGGAAGGTATCCGGGACTACTCTGGAGGCCAAAAGTGGTTGCGGGAAAGGGGGGTGCACCCTGCCTGTGCCTTATTTCTGCTAGCAAAGGCACCACAGGCTGGTCCTTTGCTGTTTCCAGACTGGTCCCTGGGCCAGATCTAAGCAGGCCTTGAGTTTGACACCCCTGGCCTAAACTCTTATGGTTGTCGGGGGGAAAACATGGGAGAAGAGAGTCTTATGTATTCCACTTGAAGGTAGGATGGAATGTTAAATCTAACCAATTAATAAAAAAATGTGTACAATACAGCCATTGGATCTTTACTCTGTCCTCCTCTTTTTCCTCTTCTTTTAGCTGGGCAGCAAACTTACTTATCCATGGACTTTTAAGATTCAGTAAAAATATGTGGCTCTACTTCATCTCCAGTTTTTGCATTGTGGATGGAATTGAGGAAAAAGATAATATCCCAAGATCATTTGGCACAGGAACTTCATTTGGAATCCAATTCTGGCTTGAAACAGTGTAGTTTGAAGAAAATGGATTTGTGTGTGTGTGTGTGTGTGTGTGTGTGTGTGTGTGTGTGTTAGAATTTGGTTGATCTCACAACTATTTCAGGGAAATTGTGGAAGAATTGCATAGTTCTAAGAGTGAAACAATTCCATTTGTTGACTCTAATGTCCATTTGATGCTATTTAATGCAGAATCACACAATTACTCCATTTAAACTAACACTTGAAAAATGGGTAAGCTCTAGTTTTAAGTCCATAGGGTCTTCAGCCCAACTTCAAATAATTTGTAAGTGATCAGTTCTGATTTCTGACAGGTCTGATTTATTTCTTCTCTGGCAGTTTTTTAGGTAGAGTGACTGAGTAGCAGAAAAAAAACTGCTGGACAATGTTTCAGAAATTCAAGTATTCCATAATCTTTCATGATGTGATGTAGATAGGTCACAGGTAGTCCTTGCTTAGCTGACATGTTTAGCAACTTTTTGTTAAACTCCAATTACTGTGATGATAAAAAAGTAATGTTACATTTACAACCTTCTGTAAAGTGAATCTGAAATAAGATTATGAATTCAGTCACACTTTTATGTATCAACACTTTGCTTAAGTTGCCAGTCCCAATGAGTACTAGTTATACTGTTTTTATTATTAAAGCATTTTGTATAAACATGTGCTAAAAATACTTTTATCTCTTATTTTCTTCAATCAATTTCAGTTTGTATCTCACTTTTTCCCAAGAGGCAGTCTATTATATTTTATAGTATTTTTTCTTAGATGCCCCTTGAATTTATTCTCAACATTTTCCTATTATTGATCTATCAGCCATGAATAAAAATTTACATTTTTCAAATTCGTATTTTTTACCAGAAAATAATAACAAAATGATCTTATACAATGATTCAGTGATATATGAAATTTAGCTCAATAAAAGGTCAGTTATATATAGTTTTAATGGAGCAGAAAAATGATGGCGTTAAGAGGTAGCATTTGTTGTTAAGACTATTCTCTAAAGTATCTCTTCATTCAATTTAACTAGCTCTTTTGCTTTCATTTCATCCTATTTTATTTTCATATCTTTTACTCTCCTGCTGTAAACCTGTTTTTTTAATCCTCTGGTATTTTTATCATCTGTGCCATGGGAAAAAGGAGAAAGAAGAAGAAACATTCACATTCTGCTTCTCAGACTTCATTCAAGTCTATTAAACAGCTCAAAGTTAAACTAAAATTAACTGTAGTCCACTTTATCATGCTGTGCAAACATATCTCTATATTTGCGAAAAATAGGAGGCTTAGGGGTTTTTTAATTGGCTGTTTTAATAGACTTTTTAAGGGGAGTTTTAAAGGGGATTTTAAGGGGAGGAAACCGACGGGCTTGGGTTGGGGGTGGGAGGAATGGGTGGGTGTTGGGGAAACCCGTCGGGGAGTCCAGTTCCTGCGCATGCTCGTGGCGGGGTTGGCGGGTCCGAGGTCATGGGGAGTCGGTGTTCCATTGGTTGAGGGTGGTGCTATTTCCACGGTAAGGGGAGGCAGATATGGCGGAAGTGGGGCTCATATCGTGTTAGGGGTGCGCGCCGATGTTTGCAGGCGGTTGCGCGCCCGAGCCCCAAACTTCTCCGTTCCCGGATGGTCAGGATCCTCAGGGCCCTGGCCTTCGGCTGATGTTATGCAACGCACGGTCCGTGGCCAATAAGGCCCCCCTAATTCACGATCTTATTCAGGGGGGTGCCGCGGACCTTATGGGCGTTACGGAGACCTGGCTGGGCCCAGAAGGGGGCGTGCCCCTTGTTCAGGTGTGCCCACCGGGTTTCCGAGCATTTCATCAGCCGAGGGGCCAGGGTAGGGGTGGTGGGGTGGCGGTTGTGATTAGAGAGAGTCTAGAGCCGAGGGAGACCACTGTACCTCAGATTGCCGGGTGCGAATCCCTCTTTGTGAGATGGGGTCATAGATGTCAGATGGGCTTGCTGGTCGCGTACCTGGCTCCTTGCTACGTGACAGCTGCCCTGCCCGAGCTCCTGGAGGTGCTTGCTGGGGTGGCAGTTGAGACCCCCAGACTTTTAGTCATGGGGGATTTTAACTTGCCATCTTCCGGCTCGTCATCGACAGTTGCTCGGGAGTTCATGGCTTCCATGACGGCCTTGGACCTGACTCAAGTAGTTGATGGCCCTACTCACGTTGGGGGTGGCACTCTGGATCTGATTTTTATCTCTGGTCAGTGGTTGAGAGATCTGGATTTGAAGGAATTAGCTATTGAACCTTTGTCATGGTCAGATCACTCTCTTCTTCGCCTGGACTTTCTGACCGCCATTCAACACCGCAGGGAGACGGAGCCATTACGTTGGTTCCGTCCCAGGCGCCTGATGGACCCGGAGAGGTTCCGGACGGAGCTTGGGCCACTTCCTGAAGGTCTGGCCCACGACACGGCTGAGGAACTGGTTGCGGCCTGGGAACGGGCCGCGGCGGGGGCCTTAGATTGTGTCGTGCCTTTGTGGCCTCTGACCCGGCGCAGGTCCCAAACGGCTCCTTGGTTCTCCGAGGAGCTGAGGGGGATGAAGCGCCAGAGAAGACGCCTGGAGAGTTCTTGGAGGTCTAGCCGTTCCGAGGCTGATCGGACACTAGTGAAGTCCTATACTAGGACTTACCTAGTGGCATTGAGGGATGCGAGGCGTTGCTACGCCTCCTCCCTCATTGCGTCGGCAGATAACCGCCCAGCCGCCCTGTTTCGGGTGACTCGTTCCCTCCTTCACCAGGGGGAGCGGGATGACCCGTTGCAGGGACGTGCTGAGGAGTTTAACGGTTATCTATACGATAAAATCGTTCAGCTTCAGGACGGTCTGGACCAAAATTGCAGTGACTCAGGGGAGGCGTCCGAGGGTGGTCTTGGTGATATTTTATGGGATGAGTTTGACCCTGTGGCTCCCGAGGACATGGACAGGTTGTTGGGTAGGTTGAATGCCACCACATGTTTACTGGACCCGTGCCCCTCCTGGTTGGTGCTGGCCACCCAGGAGGTGACACGAGGCTGGCTCCAGGCAATTACGAGTGCTTCCTTGGTGGAGGGAGTCTTCCCGGCCGCCTTGAAAGAGGCGGTGGTGAGACCCCTCCTCAAGAAGCCTGCCTTGGACCCGGCTGTTTTAAGTAACTATCGTCCGGTCTCCAACCTTCGCTTTACGGCGAAGGTTGTAGAGAGTATGGTGGCATATCAGTTTCCTTGCACCTGGATGAAACTGTCTATCTAGACCCGTTCCAGTCCGGTTTCCGCCCGGTTACAGCACTGAGACGGCTTTGGTCGCATTGGTGGATGATCTCTGGAGGGCCAGGGATAGGGGTTGTTCCTCTGCCCTGGTCCTATTAGACCTCTCAGCGGCTTTTGATACCATCGACCATGGTATCCTGCTGCGCCGGTTGGAGGGATTGGGAGTGGAGGCACCGTTTATCGGTGGTTCTCCTCCTATCTCTCCGATCGGTCGCAGACGGTGTTGACGGGGGCAGAGGTCGGCCCGAGGCACCTCACTTGTGGGTGCCGCAAGGGTCGATTCTCTCGCCCCTCCTGTTCAACATCTATATGAAGCCGCTGGGTGAGATCATCAGTGGCTTCGGTGTGAGGTACCAGCTGTACGCTGATGATACTCAGCTGTACTTTTCCACACCTGGCCACCCCAATGAAGCTATCAAAGTGCTGTCCCGGTGTCTGGAAGCCGTACGGGTCTGGATGGGGAGAAACAGGCTCAGGCTCAATCCCTCCAAGACAGAGTGGCTGTGGATGCCGGCATCCCGGTACAGTCAGCTGCAGCCGCGGCTGACTGTTGGGGGCGGGGCATTGGCCCCAATGGAGAGGGTGCGCAACTTGGGCGTCCTCCTGGATGAACGGCTGTCCTTTGAAGATCATTTGGCGGCCGTCTCCAGGAGAGCTTTTTACCAGGTTCGCCTGGTGCGCCAGTTGCGCCCCTTTCTAGACCGGGATGCCCTATGCACGGTCACTCACGCCCTCGTGACATCTCGCCTAGATTACTGCAATGCTCTCTACATGGGGCTCCCCTTGAAGGGCATCCGGAGACTGCAGTTAGTCCAGAATGCGGCTGCGCGGGTGATAGAAGGAGCCCCTCGTGGCTCCCGGGTGACACCTATCCTGCGCAGACTGCACTGGCTACCTGTGGCCTTCCGGGTGCGCTTCAAGGTGTTGGTGATCACCTTTAAAGCGCTCCATGGCATAGGGCCGGGCTATTTACGGGACCGCCTTCTGCTACCGAATACCTCTCACCGACCCGTGCGCCTCACAGAGAGGGACTCCTCAGGGTGCCGTCAGCTAGGCAGTGTCGCCTGGCGACACCCAGGAAGGGCCTTCTCTGTGGGGCTCCCGCCTCTGGAACGAGCTCCCCCCAGGACTTCGCCAACTCTCGGACCTTAGAACCTTCCGTCGTGAACTTAAAACACACTTATTCAGGTGCGCAGGACTGGATTAGATTTTTTAGCTTTTAAATTTTAAATTTTAAATTTTATACTGATTTTAATTGGTTTTATTATTTTTAGTTCAATTGGCCGGCTAAATATTTCATTTTAAAATTTATTTTAAATTCATTGTCTATCTATGTATTTTAATATGGCTGTACACCGCCCTGAGTCCTTCGGGAGAAGGGCGGTCTAGAAATTTGATTAATAAATAAATAAATAAATAAATAAATAAATATTTACATGAGTCATTATTTTATATTGTTCCCTATTTCTGTTTTTCAATTTTACTTGTATTATTAGTTGTCCAGAGTCCATTATAAAATAAAGGTTTTTTAAAAAAAATTAGCATAAGTAATGAAAGCCTCAGGACACCCAGTCAGCTTTATGGGTGACTGAAGTTTTGAATCTAGGCCTGTCCAATCCTAGTCCACAGGACTAGGTTGAACCATAGTCCTATCTTTTTCTTATACTGAATGGACTACCAATGTGTACAACATTCAAAGTGCATAACATTCCTGTTTTGAGTGGGAATTGGTGAGAAAGTTACCTTAGTACCATGGAGAGCTACTGCATCTGGACCAGGCCAATATATCTATCTGCCTTGGAATCATCTATAGTGGGGCTGTCAAACTCGTGGGCCATGGGCTGGATGTGTCATGTGCTGGCCATGTCCATTACCAGTTTAGAGAAGAGGAGAAAAGTCCTGATACATCATGTGACACCACCGTGATGACATGAGTCATCACGGGTCTATAGCCTTTTGCTCATTCAGGACTTTCTGGCTTTTTGTTCACTGTTTGTTCTGTTGACGCCCATGAACCAGTTTCTCCAAGCATGCTACAATATTAAGAGAGGACAGATAGAAAAATATCCTCCATTAACCATGTTGTTTCTCCTTGTCTCTGGGCAGTTGTATGGTCTCTACTATGGCCATTGTTTCCAGAAGGATATTGGTATTGGTCTTTTATGGCACATCCAAACTGTGGTACGTAAGAATGGCTAGATATGTTTTCTGTCGGATTTCATAGATCACAGTCCTACTGATCAATTTTATACTGATTTTAATTGGTTTTATTATTTTTAGTTCAATTGGCCGGCTAAATATTTCATTTTAAAATTTATTTTAAATTCATTGTCTATCTATGTATTTTAATATGGCTGTACACCGCCCTGAGTCCTTCGGGAGAAGGGCGGTCTAGAAATTTGATTAATAAATAAATTAATAAAATAAATAAATCAAATGCACAGAATATTCTCCTGGGAGATAAATATTTATATTTTGTATGCAAAGGTATTTTGAAATGGGTGAGGAAAGCAAAGAGAAAATGATGATGGGTAAGCTAATAAGCAAAATTATGTAGGCCAAGACAAAAACAAAGCAGCAACAGCAGAGACCTTTTTGTGCCTAAGTTAGCAAATATTAGATGTCTAATACATGAAAAATCATGTTAAATTTTCTAATAAAGTTACATTTTTCTGTTTCAAGATGAAGCCTATCTTTACCGTTCCAGCTGTTTCATACTTCTGATGAGCCACAAAACGTTATTGTATTAGCTTTAAGGTTCTAGAAGAGCATTTCTGTATTGTAGGAAATGACACAGATCAGTACAATTGTTTAACAACATTTACTAGATCATGTTCTTGTGATCATAAAAATGAAAAATACAAAATAATATTATGGAAAATATATTTGATTTAGAAGGATACACTGATGTGGTGCTTCCAAAGCTACTGTAAAATTTTGGCCTATAAATTTATCTTCTGATCACCACAAACGATATGTTTACTAAAAGATGATATCTCTGGGCATCCTGAAGTATGCAGAAAATGGAGAAGGCTGCAAGCAAGTAATTTGACTTTTTCTAATTTGTTTAATGATGGTCAAACAGGTATCTGTCTGTTCTGGGTCTTCAATATCACTTCCTATATAACTGCAAATCCCTGTCAGGCTTCTTGTTCCATCTGATCTTTTTTAGATTGTTATATTGTTATATCTTTTCTTTTATGTACACTGAGAGCATATGCACCAAGACAAATTCCTTGTGTGTCCAAACACACTTGGCCAATAAAAAATTCTATTCTATTCTATTCTATTCTATTCTATTCTATTCTATTCTATTCTATTCTATTCTATTCTATTCTATTGCATATTATAATTAAAAAAATGAGAAACTGGCCTGCTCCAAAGCAAAGTACTAGTCTCCTTTTTATTTCTGATAGTACATCTGAGCCTCCAATGAATCCTATCAATTTGCTTAAATAATTTAGATTATGGCTAGATTCAGTCGATGACTTGCTTTGGAAACGTGTGCACAGTACATGGAAAAAGGAAAAAGTAAGCAAAAGTGCTAGAGTGCATCTTGCAAGGCTACAGTTGCTTACTGGCAATGAAGAGAACAAGGCTCTTACCCTTTTTTCCTATGTTTCCTAACATGTAATAAAAATATGTCCCTCTTTATATGTCTTTGAAAAGGGACATGGTGACTCAGTAGCTAAGATGCTGAGCATGTTGATCGAAAGGTCGGCAGTTCAGCAGTTCGAAGCCCTAGTGCTGTGTAACGGGGTGAACTCCTGTTATTTGTCCCAGCTTCTGCCAACCTAATAGTTCGAAAGCACATAAAAAATGCAAGTAGAAAAATACTACTTGTATTAGTAGTACAAGGTGGGAAGGTAATAGTGTTCTGTGCACCTTTGGCATTTAGTCATGCTGGCCACATGACCACGGAGACATCTTCGGACAGCACTGGCTCTTTGGCTTTAAAACAGAGATGAGCACCACCCCCTAGAGTCAGGAACGTCTAGCACATATGTGCGAGGGGAACCTTTACCTTTACTTTTATATGTCTTTGATTCTTCGTTATCTCCACTATACATGTATATGGTGTACTGCATATGTATAATAATAATAAAGTCTAAACATCTGGCTGGTTCTGTAACCAATAATAATAATTAAATGCGGAAGTTTCAAAGTTATTCATTACATTTTACACGTTATCCTGTAAGTGGTCTCATTAACAACAATTTTGAGCAAGACAAAAATGTAGATACCAACTGGCTAAAAAAGAATTTAAAAATTGCTTTTACTGTATTTGGAAATAATGACAGCTGAGCTGGAATCCTTTCTATAAAATACAAAAGAATTCAGTAAAGATATTGAATTTGTCAATATTTATATTGACATATGGCTATGCATACTTGTCATCGTGGTGCATAGCCATAAAGACAGGCAAAATTGTTAAAGATGATGGAATACAGCTTAATAATAAAGAACGAATAAATATAGCAGCACTAGAAGAAGACTACATCTATTTGGGAAGTTTGGAAGCCTCCAATTTGTTATAGAATCAAATAAAAGAAAATGCTTCTGCCATATTAAATGTTTGAAAAAAATTGAAGTTAAATGGCGGAAACTGTCAGGCATGAATAATCAGATCCACATGTGCAAAGTTCAAGCTAACTACAGAGTTGTGCCTGTAATACAGGAATCTCCCCAATCTGACAGCCTACTTCTGGGAACTTGGATAACGGTGGGACATGGTGTGGGGGAGTTGGCTTTAGCTTTTTTGCTGTTGTGCAAAGGATGGTTCTGTGCTTGATCCCTCCCCCCTGCCAGTCTGGGTGCTTCCCAAAGAAACATCATCAAACCCAGGCAATGAGCCTGAGCCACAGCTCAGTTTAAATCTTAGGAGGGACCCGTTGGCATTATCTTAGAATGCAGTAGAAGGACACAAACCAAACAGAAGAGTTTGATAAATGGCTGGGCTAAAACAGACCATCAGAAAGTGTCAAACAATCTGATATTTGACACTCAATGGATCAAAGAATAGCCAGGAGAGCGAATCCAAGTTTTTATAGTCTGTTCCTCCAGTTATCTTTTTCATTTGTGTCTAGATATCAGATTGCTTTAGTTTGATTTGGTCATAAACCCATGCAGGAGAATCAGATTTCCAAAAAAACCCCAAAAAAGTATTTTTTAATAAATGTGATAATTGGAGTTTCTTTACATAGGAACAAATTAGGCAGAGAATCAAAATACTTGTAACTAATTCAGCTCTGCTTTAACTGTTTTTGCTGTAGTCATGTTGCATAATTAAGCTAGAACACTGTTAGGCAGCATCACTTTTAATCAAGAGACTGTATTTACGATGTTATCTTGATAGTAATCTCATGCTTGGTCTCATGTGATTTCATGTCGTATTTTCATTAATATTTTGCATCTTATTTATTTATTATTTTATTTTATTTTATTAAATTTTTATACCGCCCTTCTCCCGAAGGACTCAGGGCAGTGTACAGCCGAAATAAAATACAGAGTATATACAATTAAAAGAGATTAAAATAAACTATTACTAAATGGCCGGTAATTAAAAGATTTAAAAATTTAAAATATTATTAAAACCCCAATTTAAAATCCACTATTTATGCCAGTCCTGCTTGAATGAATAAATATGTTTTTAGCTCACGACGAAAGGTCCGAAGATCAGGCACTTGACGTAAGCCAGGCGGGAGTTCGTTCCAGAGCGTTGGTGCTCCCACAGAGAAAGCCCTACTCCTGGGGGCCGCCAGCCGACATTGTTTGGCAGACGGCACCCAGAGAAGGCCCTCTCTGTGGGACGTACGGGTCGATGGGAGGCATAAGGTAACAGCAAGCGGTCTCGTAAGTCTCTTAAGTATTTTGTATTATACTCCCATCTAAAGTTTATTACTATTGGCTATTATTCCGTACTGTTGACTAATATAAGGAGTAGAAGTCCAAAATGTTTCCTTCAACATTCAACTACTTTTAAAATATTCTTTTCACTGCTGATTTTTGAATGGATAGTGATAATTCTGGAAAGATTACCCCCCCATACTTTAATCCTAAAACTAACATTTGATCATCTCCCTTTTAATATCTGGAATCAAAATACTTCTTCATATTTAATAGTACTTATAAAAGTCTTATAACAATCTGCATATAATATTCCTTGGCAATTCAGCAATATGTTTTGCACACATCCCTCACGTGTAAAGAGAAAGCAATGCCAACCATTTCTCTGTTATTGTTCTTTCCCAAATCTAAATTCTTGCTCATTTTTTTCTGCTTCATCTTCCCTCTGATCTGAAACCATCTTTCTGGTTTCTGCTCTAATGCTCTAATACTTATCAAAATACAAAAATGCTCCATCAAGTCAAACTTGACCCCTGTGAAGAAATCCACATAGCTTTCTTCAGAACAGCATTGAAGTGGATGGAAATGGATTCTGTTTGTACATCATAATGTCTAAACTGTTTTTATTCTTCTATAACACCCAGAATCCTTGAGACTGGGGCCACTTATAAATCTAATAAATTAACACATCAATATATAATTTCAGTCTTTGGAGATGTTTTAAAATTTCTCAATCTACTTTATATTTCTTGGGTTTTTCTGGTGGTCCTCTTTGAAGTGTTTTTCAGATCCAACCCTGTTTATCTTTAATTGCCTAAATGGAAAACCGAACTATATGATGCAGCCACCTTGCTGAAGGAAAGCATGCAAAGGCTTGGTTCATGTCTGCCTGATAAACAGTTCAGCTGCCTGGAATTTTATGATGAAAGAAACAGGTTTGTCACAACCATAAATATAAATAATGTGAATAAAATGTAAATTCAAGGTATAAATAGAATGTTAAAAGTTATGTTCATCAAAGTATTTCATGCATATTTAGGAGAGGTTAGTAAAGTATGTCTTTTTTTATAAAAAGCATTAACTGGAGCCCCACAAGATAGAATTGTTAATTACAACACAGGGGCAACAGGATTTATAAATGGGAAGGGAGTTTGAACCTTTTTGATATTATTTTCCTGCCAAATACTTCAACCTAAGGTAATATTTGCAGCACTTCAGCAATCAGTGTCTTTCATCTTTTGTTTTATTTTGATTAAATCAAAAAACCTTCCCACTGGCAAATATCTAAAAAGAAAGAGGCCCTTGCTTTAACCTGCCTACATTTGCTAAGGATTTTATATCTGGGAGTAGAAGGAATAGCTCCCTGCCATGCCAGCAAACTTCACTTCACCGCCACCCTAAAATTGATTATGCATCGTATTTCTTTTTTTTTTCTGAACAATTTTTTTTTGTCCTGCCTATGTTATCTGAATCACTATGGCTCCTTCGTTTGTTTTTGTCCTGCTGTTGCTGTTCCTTGTTCTTCTTTTCTGATATAGAACATAAGGCTTCTGGAGAGATTCTTGACCATTTATGCACTGCCTGGAGTACTAATGAGATTCTACATAAGTTCTCGGTGTTGGAAGTCAGTGGATCAGAACGACTTGCACCCATCATGTGCACTCTGTGCAACCTTTGATTGGCATGCCTAGCCTGCCATATTGTTAACTCTGCAGGTATGTCGAAAGACAGAGTAATAAAAGAGCTGAAAGATAAAAGGATACAGTTGTTGAAAAGTTAAAACTCCTCCCATGTTCTTCTTCTCTCTTTCTTCCACATCCAAGTTTTACTGGGTACATCCCATGCCTAACCGCAGACAGCTTGAAAATTTTGACAGAAAGCTTTCTATGCATACTCAGGCATGTTGGGACAAAGCCTGCCCAATCTGAGTGTCTCCTTGTCACCTATCAATCCCAAAGCTGCCTGCAGCAAGTTCGAAGTGGGGAGAGGGGGAGTCTCGGGTTACTCCAGAGGAGCACTTTTAGGCTCAGCTTGGCGACGGTTTGAGCACACAGGAAGGATGCATTCCACTTTGAGCTTCAAAAACGAAGAGAAAGAAAGAGTTTGTGCAAGGCCTTTGATCTTGCTTCTTCTCTGGTAGCTCTTTGAGAAACCATATACTAGAGATGGAAGAGGAAGAGAAGAGCTAGGTGGACCCCTTAAGCCATTTTTTAAACCAGTCTCCAAACTAAATCAAAGTGTGTGAGGTGGAAAGTCTGGCACTTGGGATGAAAGAAGGAGCCACAATTCTGGCAAGAAGGGAAAGAAAAAGGGTGAGGCAATCCTGATATTGGCTCCTCACAAAGGCAGGGTTGGCTCCAGAAAGGTGGATCCACATGCAGCTCAGAATGCAAACAGCTTTAGGTCACTAGTATCCTTGCCAGGCAATATGTGAGAGGAGGAATGTTGGTAAAATCATCTAATGTCTCCTAGGAGCCCATAAATGTTCTTCTTAAATTAAGGATTCTCAAGTAGGGAAGAGAAAATACAGAGAAGATCCTACATTCCTTTCACAACCTTTCCCAAAAATACTTGATAATACTTATCTGTATTTTCTCTTCCCAGTTAAGGGGACTGGACACAAAATACTATTTTCACCCCTATCACCAGCCATATCCAGCCAGTTGGATGATCCAACTCTTCTAGTTTCCTACCTTCTCAATCACTCCTACTTCAGCTTTCTCTTTTTCCTTTAATTATTTATAATATGTTAGGAATGTCAAATAACAGAGCTACAATTGCCTGTCTAGTTTTATTTCTCACAAAAGTCTTTAGGCTGAAGATACACAGCTTCAGTTTTATCAAGGAGGTATCAGCCCTTAAGTAGCAGATACCCCAGTGTCACATTCACAAGCAGGCCAGTGAAAACAATAAAACAAAATTAAATTATAGAATGATTGTTAAATATTTATATTTTAAATATTTATATTTAAAATTTCTGCCAGTAGATACCCAGAAATAAAATTAACAGTCTCATCTCGAGCATTAAACTAAATTTTAAACTAATACAATTAATTTTCTAAAACAAAGGGACAATCCATTACCTGCCAACATCTTCCAGAGCTGCCCAAAAGTAATGGAGTTGAAATTCCTATCTTGAGGATCAAGAAGTAAATCATTTGTTCCACCCTTCAAATGAACAAAAACACTGCTATAATGGCAAGTATGTTCTTTGCGCCCTTTTAGTGTGTCTGTTTGTGTGTGTGCAGAAACATGCCCATATATGTACATTTAAACATGCACACAAGTATTAATAACAAGACTTTAAATTTATTTGGAAAATTTATCTATCTTCCAACATTTCTGTTAATCGCTGTGAGTCATTTAAAAAAGTGCATAAAAACAAAAATAACTTCCTCTTAAACATTAGAATAGAATAGAATTAGAATAGAATTTTTTTTATTGGCCAAGTGTGATTGGACACACAAGGAATTTGTCTTGGTGCATATGCTCTCAGTGTACATAAAAGAAAAGATACGTTCATCAAGGTAGAACATTTACAACACAATTGATGGTCAATATATCAATATAAATCATAAGGATTGCCAGCAACAAGTTATAGTCATACAGTTATAAATGGAAAGAGATTGGTGATGGGAACTATGAAACGATTAATAGTAGTGCAGATTCAGTAAATAGTTTGACAGTGTTGATGGAATTATTTGTTTAGCAGAGTGATGGCCTTCGGGAAAAAACTGTTCTTGTGTCTAGTTGTTCTGGTGTGCAGTGCTCTATAGCGTCGTTTTGAGGGTAGGAGTTGAAACAGTTTATGTCCAGGATGCGAAGGGTCTGTAAATATTTTCACGGCCCTCTTCTTGATTCGTGCAGTATACAGGTCCTCAATGGAAGGCAGGTTGGTAGCAATTATTTTTTCTGCAGTTCTAATTATCCTCTGAAGTCTGTGTTTTTCTTACAATTACAGTACCAATATACATTATATATACATTATATTATATATATACATTATATATATATACATTATATATATATATATACATTTCACAGACAAAAGCCAGGAAAAGCTCCAGGCCCAGACAAGATAACTCCTTCTTGCTTAAAAGTCTGTGCTGACCAATTGGCCCCCATCTTCACCCATATTTTCAATAAATCACTAGAGATGTGCTATGTTCCTTCTTGCTTCAAACGCTCTACCATCATCCCAGTGCCGAAGAAGCCCACCATCAAGGAACTGAATGACTACAGACCAGTTGCTCTAACATCTGTAGTCATGAAAACCTTTGAAAGGCTAGTGCTTTCCTACCTGAAAACCATCACGAATCCGCTCTTAGACCCCTTGCAATTTGCATACCGAGCAAATAGATCAACAGATGATGCTGTTAATATGGCTCTGCACTACATCCTACAACATCTTGAGTCTCCAAAGACCTATGCAAGGGTCCTTTTTGTAGACTTTAGTTCAGCATTCAATACCATCATTCCAGACATTCTTCTAACTAAGCTAAACCAGCTACAGGTACCGGAACAGACTTGTAAGTGGATCACAAGCTTCCTAACAAACAGGAAGCAGCAGGTGAAGCTAAGCAAGATCACATCAAATACCTGTACAATTAGCACAGGGCCCCCAAGGCTGTGTGCTCTCCCACTTCTCTTCTCTCTGTATACCAATGACTGCATCTCCAATGATCCATTTGTTAAGCTACTGAAGTTCGCAGATGACACAACAGTGATTGGTCTCATTCGAGACAATGACGAATCCGCATATAGACGAGAGGTCGAACGACTAGCCTTGTGGTGCAACCAAAACAATCTGGAACTGAACACACTCAAAACCGTAGAAATGGTGGTAGACTTTAGGAAAACCCTTCCATACTTCCACCTCTCACAATACTTGACAACACAGTATCAACAGTAGAAACCTTCAAATTTCTGGGTTCTATCATATCGCAAGATCTCAAATGGACAGCTAACATCAAAACATCATTAAAAAGGACAACAAAGAATGTTCTTTCTGCGCCAACTCAGTAAGCTCAAACTGCCCAAGGCGCTGCTGATCCAATTCTACAGAGGAATTATTGAGTCTGTCATTTGCACCTCTATAACTGTCTGGTTCGGTTCTGCAACCCAACAAGAAAAACACAGACTTCAGAGGATAATTAGAACTGCAGAAAAATAATTGCTACCAACTTGCCTTCCATTGAGGACCTGTATACTGCACGAATCAAGAAGAGGGCCGTGAAAATATTTGCAGATCCCTCGCATCCTGGACATAAACTGTTTCAACTCCTACCCTCAAAACGACGCTATAGAGCACTGCACACCAGAACAACTAGACACAGGAACAGTTTTTTCCCGAAGGCCATCACTCTGCTAAACAAATAATTCCCTCAACACTGTCAGACTATTTACTGAATCTGCACTACTATTAATCGTTTCATAGTTCCCATCACCAATCTCTTTCCACTTATGACTGTATGACTATAACTTGTTGCTGGCAATCCTTATGATTTATATTGATATATTGATCATCAATTGTGTTGTAAATGTTGTACCTTGATGAACGTATCTTTTCTTTTATGTACACTGAGAGCATATGCACCAAGACAAATTCCTTGTGTGTCCAATCACACTTGGCCAATAAAATTCTATTCTATTCTATTCTATTCTATTATATATTATATATATATATATATATATATATATATATATATAAATATATATATATATATATATATATATATATATATACACATATATATATATATATATTAATGTATATATATTGTATATATATACATTATATTATATGTAATGTATTTATATACAAAATACATTACAGTACCAATGGCTATTTTATAATATAGTCCAACACAACAGTCCAAGGATGGAGCGTTAGGACTGATGTGAACTTAAGCTGGGAGTACCTGAATTCCGATACCAACTCTGCCTTGAGTTGGTATATATACCGTGAGCTGTGTTTATATTACCCATTTAGCCAAGCCGATTTAAAACCTGGCCCCACGTTTCCACGAATTTGGTTATTTTCATGTCAGGGTGTGCTTTGTGGTTTAACCTCTCTTGGGGGGATCTACAAGAAATTACCGCGGCCAATTCACCACAGCCAACTTGCCACACGACAACTCACTGTGTGACAAGAGTTACACTAATATCGAAGAATTAAAAAGAAAAAAGGAATTAAGAACTTAGATGATTAAAGATCTGGAGACTAAAATATATGAAGAACAGTTGCAGGAATTGGGTTTGGCTAGTCTAGAGAAAAGAAGGACTAGGGGTGACATAATAGCAGTATTCCAGTATTTGAGGGGCTGCCACAAAGAAGGGGTCAAATTATTCTCCGAAGCACCAGAGAAGTAGGACAAGGAACAATGGTTGGAAACTAATCGAGAAGAGAAGCAACATGTAATTAAATAGAAACTTCCTAACAGGGAGGATAATTAACCAGTGGAACATTTTCCCTCCCTAAATTGTAAGTGCTTCATCATTGGGGTTTTTTAAGAAGAGACTGGACTAGAAGACCTCCAAGGTCCCTTCCAGCTCTATTCTGATTGATTGATTGATTGAAGTGGTCCTATAGGCAGATTGAGTATCATTGTGAGCATCATGAATTATGATAAGAACATAATTAGAGTAATACTTCCTAATTCCATTTTATCATATTATATCTCAAATATCGTATCTCAAAAATATTCATTCAGCGGGGATCATTTTGCTATTAAACAATTGGAAGTCAGGTTTTTTCTTTCTCTAGTGACATCTATTAATTTAGCTTCTGCACACGCTTATTCTAGCTAGGTCTTTTTGAATTAGTTTTGACCATACCAATCAAATATTGTGAGAAGACCTAGATTGAACAATCAAATTTCATGAAGATTAGCAGAAGCTGACATTTTGGGAATGCAAATCCAATTTCCTGTAGTAATATTATTCCTTTTCCAATTTTAATTTTTAAAACACTTATCCAACCTGTTGCTGCACCAATAAAATAAGGTATTATCTGTATTACTTATTCTCCAACTCATCTTATTTATTTTTTTCAAAATCTGTATTGTTCTCCAGTTTGCTCTAGTGGTTAAGACACTATACTAGAAACCAGGAGATTGAGTTCCAGTCCCGCTTTAGGCATAAAAGCAGGCGGAGTGAAGCTTGGCAAATCTCTCTTTTTCAACTGAAGTTATTGCACAGGGTTGTTACTGTGAGGAAAAGGAAATATAACTATTTTTGCCACATTGAGTTATTTATAAAAATAATAAAGGCAGAACAAAAATAAATAAAATAGGACATTCTACAATTTTCATGTAGAATTAGGTCCCACTGTGTTAGTGATTATATGAACAAGTGTCCACCATTTCAATCTGTCTCTGATGATAATCCATAGCTTTTTCAAAGATATTCAATGATCTTGTTGATCCTATCTATTAATGTCATCCATTGTATCCCCCTTTTTCTACTTCCTTCAGTTTTGCTAAGTATAGTAGTCCCCTCCCCCACTGCTTGGATTATACTGTATGCCGAAAGGATGTGAATATCGGTTTGCTGACCAATTCTTCAAGGGAATGAATAGCTAGATCCGGGAAATTATCTGGATCAATCATATAATGTTTCTGTAGTAGAAGTTGGTGGCATGCCTTCTCCTAAAAAAGCTCTTATTAGATTCTGTTATGAATGTTTATTTTCACCCAATTTTCAACATTTCCCTATTAGAGGAGGTCATTGAGAATGCAATGGCAAATAAATTGCAGCAGATCCTGAAGAAAATGGATTATCTGGAATCTTTTCAGTCAGGAATCATGCTGAGTCATATTCTGATAAATTATCCCTATCTGAATTTAGATGGTGTGAGTATACTGTCTCAATCTCATCAGACTACCATAGTTTTCAGAATATAAGATGCACCTTTCCCCCCCAAAAAAGAGGGTGAAAATCTGGGTGCGTCTTATACTCTGAATGTAGCCCTGCCTAGCCTTGCAACGGAGATTTCAGAGGCTGAAAGAAGCTTCAGAAAAAAAGCCTCCAAACAGAGCTTCAGAGAAAAAGCCTCTGAAAGGCTTTTATCTAAAATAATATGGCAAGCAACAAAAGAAGAATCAGTAAAGGTTCTAACCAAACTATGCTAACAAATCTGGAGAATGACACAATAACCAACAGATCAGAAGAAGTTAATCTATATACCAATACCAAAGAAAGGAGATTGAACAGAGTACAGATAGTCCTTCAGAAAAAAAGCTTCCAAACAGAGCTTCAGAAAAAAACCTTTTTTCCTGAAGCTCTGTTTCGGAGGCTTTCAAAGGCAGAAAAAAAAGCAAGGCACAGAACTCACAATCAAAGAACCTGTTGCTAAAATTCACCTCTGAGAACAGCTAATTGGGGGTATTCTGGGAGGCCGATCAACCCACCAATCAGCTTTTTTCTTATTTTCCTGCCTAAAAACTAAGGTGTGTTTTATACTCCGAAAAATACAGTATGTTGTACTGGCTCCACTCCTGCCTTAGCATGTGGACCTTTTGTGATCTATTGGTAGACATTGGGGAAGAGGGAAGGTATCAAACTAATGGATTGTCTGGGAGCCAAGATACTTTGTAAGTTAGAGTGATAAAAATGATTGGCTTAATAAGGGATGAGTAGGAAAATTCAATTCAGTTTTTGGCCAAGAGATTGTTATTGGATGATTTTAGACCAGTCACCTACTCTCAGCCAAGCTATGACATAAGGTTTCCATGAAGACCGAAAAAGATGTGTGCAAAATGATACATAAATATTAAATTTATACTGCATATTTCATTCAGGAACTCAAAGTGGTGTACACAGCTCCTACTCTTATTTTACCAACCAAAAAGCCTTCAAAATAGGATGAGATGAGTCAAAATGACTGATTTAGAGTTGCCCACTGAATTTCTAAGTCCACAATGGACTAGTACCTGGATTTCCCAATACTTGTCCAATATCTTTTCCATTATGCCTCCTTGGAAAAGAGAGATCCAGTCTCAAGTTTTCATTGAGTTTTGGAATTTCCTGGGAGATTTGAGGAATCATCATTATTCCAAGCCAACCTCCTTCCCAGGATTGTTGCTATGAGACTAAAATATAGGGAGACAGTTGGCTGGAAATTCTGGGAATTGAAGTTTCTAAGGTTGAAATACACTAATTTAAACAATAGGACAACTTGAGACAGACCTCACTGCATGCTGTCTGCTTACTCCATAAAAGCAGAATCAAGTTGTGAAAATCAATAGGAAGACAGTATCCACATTTTCTTCCCACACCTTTTCTTAAACTTCCTTCCCAGTTACCCCTGCCAGCAATGTCTTTATCAGTTGTTCATCATCATAAGTCCGTGATGGCGAACCTATGGCACATATGCCACAGATGGCACATGTAGCCATATCAGTGGGCATGTGAGCTCAGCTCCAGTGCGCATGCGTGCACCAGCCAGCTGATTTTCAGGCCTTCTGGGCCCACCAGAAGTAGGGAAACATGCTGTTTCCTGCCTCCGGAGGACCTCGGGAGGTGGTGGGGAAGGCCCGTTTTTCTCTCCCCCCCAGCCTCCAGAGCTTTTCTAGAATCTGGGGAGGGCAAAAACGGCCTTCCCTACTCCCCTGGAGGCCCTCCAGAGGCTGGAAATGGCCCATTTTCCAACTTCCGGTGGGACCAGAAGGCCCGTTTTTTGCTATCCCCAGCTTCCAGAGCCTTTCTAGGAGTCTGGGGATGACAAAAACAGCCTCCCCCCTTCCGGAGGCTCTCCAGAGGCTGATAACAGCCCATTTGCCTCCGGGTCCCCCCGGAGGAACGGGGGTCATGCACACATGCGTTGGGGCAGGGCACATAGAATTATGGGTGTGGGCACACATGTGCTGCCCCCCTGCTCCTGGCACGCGATGGCAAAAAGATTAGCCATCACTGTCATAGGTCCATAATTCTTTCTGACAGGTCTTGGGAAGACCTGGAAAAATTCCCTTTAGCCAGACATCTTTAGGAATCATTTATCACTATGCCAATGCCCTGCCCTTTTCCTCAAGGAGTGCAGGGTCTATGGAAACACATTTTTACACAACAGGACTTTTATTTTTATTTTATTTTTATTTTATTTTATTTATTTGAATTTATATCCCTCCCTTCTCTGAAGACTCAGGGCGGCTTACATTGTGTAAGGCAATAGTCTCATCCATTTGTATATTATATACAAAGTCAACATGTATTGCCCCCCCAACAATCTGGGTACTCATTTTACCTACCTTATAAAGGATGGAAGGCTGAGTCAACCTTGGGCCTAGTGGGACTCGAACCTGCATTAATTATAATTGCAGGCAGCTGTGTTAATAACAGACTGCATTAGCCTGTTGAGCCACAAGAGCCCTTGGAACTGTTTTCTTCCTAGCAGAAATATTTATATATGGCAATAACAACAACAACAACAACAACAACAACAACAACAACAGACTTGGAAGGGATCTTGGAGACCTTCTAGTCCAACCCCTGCCCAGGCAGGAGACCCTATACCATTTCAGACAAATGATTATCCAACATTTTCTTAAAAATTTCCAGTGTTGGAACATTCATAACTTCTGGAGGCAAGTTGTTCCACTTATTTATTGTTCTAACTGTCAGGAAATTTCTCCTGAGTTCTAAGTTGCTTCTCTCCTTGATTAGTTTCCACCGATTGCTTTTGTTCTACCCTCAGGTGCTTTTGAGAATAGTTTGACTCTCTCTTCTTTGTGGCAACCCCTGAGATATTGGAACACTGCTATCATGTCTCCCCTAGTCCTTTTCATTAAACTAGACATACCAAGTTCCTGCAACCGTTCTTCATATGTTTTAGCCTCCAGTCCCCTAATCATCTTTGTTGCTCTTCTCTGCACTCTTTCTAGAGTCTCAGCATCTTTTTTACATTGTGGTGATCAAAACTGAATGCAATATTCCAAGTGTGGCCTTACCAAGGCATTATAAAGTGGTATTAACACCTCACGTGATCTTGATTCTATCCCTCTGTTTATTCAGCCCAGAACTGTATTGGCTTTTTTGGCAGCTGCTGCACACTGCTGGCTCATATCTAAATGGTTGTCCACTAGGACTCCAAGATTCGTCTCACAGTTACTACTATTGAGCAAGGTACCACATATAAGGTACCTGTGCATTTTGTTTTTTTTTTATCTATAGCTACTACATCTACAGATATAACTTTGCTTTAAATGATTCTTACTAATATAATCCCTGACTTCTTGCAAGTGTTTTCTATGTGAATATTGTTCTCATGTTATATGAATTTCCAACTTTTATTTTCTTTGGTTGGTTGTTACAGATTTACTCAAGCAGGAAGTCAATGCTTAGAATTTCTAGGCTTAAAAGAGATGTCTGCAATGCTAAAAATTAAGATTTGATTTTTAATCTGGATTGTAATTCTGCAGGCTTTAAATGGAATTTAAATTTTACTAATTGCAGATATTTTCCAATCATTCATCTGTTTTTGGAAGGACATTTACAATTAAAAACATTAAATTCTGTGTTCTATCTCAATTGATATTATAATGGATATTACAAGCTATCTTGGAGTTACTGTGTCCTGAAAGATGATTTAAAATCTATTTTTTAAATTTAATAGAAATTCATATAACTTTCTAGTGAATTAAGGGGGTGGGGAACATCTCTCTGTCGCTCTGTGTGTGTGTGTGTGTGTTCATCCACACACACAAACAGTTGTGTCCGCACAAACACACACCATTACTTCCAGAATTTTTGGATTCCATAATGCTGAAACTGATGGAAAAGGATGGAAATGATAGTTTTCTTAAACTGATATATGCTATGTGCAATCAGAACCCATTTGGCACTGGGAATTAGGTTTCCAAGTTTTGCAAATAGACATAACAATTTTACTTATAGCAGATGCATCCTTGCCTTTAAAAGTTGTCCATCATGCAGCAATACAAAGGCCTAACTTCCCAAATATTGTCACATGTGAGTTGCATTTATAAAGAGTACAACTCACAACCTCCACTAGGTGTCTCTTTTACTTCACTGCCCCAGAGACTTTTCGGCTTTCTCCAGATGTTTTGGGATTTTAACTTCTGGAATTCCTGCCAATACTGCCTGTAGGTCATTCTGGCTGGAAATTCTAAAAGCAATGGCCTCAATATGCCTGGAAGACATCTGAATAGAACAGATTGGAGTAAAGATTTTGATTATTAAATCTTTTGATAGCATCCATCCACATATGATGTGCTAGCAATGGAAAAATAGGAGGAAAAGGAGAACTGAGAAGAGAATTCCTACAGAAGCCTAAAGAGAATTAACCAAAACAGGACCCAGTGGTTACATCACTCCATATGTCAGATCATCTATTGGAATGAGTGGGCAGTATATGTTGCCCATTTGACACAGATATTGAACTAGGCAATGTAGATAAAAGGTAAAGGTTAGGGTCCACTCGCAAATATGTGCTAGTTGATCCCCGACTCTAGAAAGCAGTGCTCATCTCCGTTTCAAAGCTGAAGAGCCAGTGCTGTCCAAAGACATCTCCGTAGTCATGTGGCCGGCACGACTAAACGCCAAAGGCTCCTGAAACGCTGTTACCTTCCCACCAAAGGTGGTCCCTATTTTTCTACTTGTATTTTTTTAACGTGCTTTCGAACTGCTAGGTTGGCAGAAGCTGGGATAAGTAACGGGAGCTCACTCCGTAACGTGGCACTAGGGATTTGAACCACTGAATTGCCGACCTTTCTGATCCACAAGCTCAGTGTCTTAGCCACTGAGCCACCCCATCCCTTTTAGACAATGTAGAGATCCTGCCAAAAAGTTCTTTTAATCCAGACTGCAGTTGTCAGTAACATTAATAAATCTGTTATAGGGTTACAAAAATTAATGATGCATCTAGATGGTGAATAGCCTTTTATAGGGTATTACAGGAACAAGTTAACTGCAGGAAAAGACCCTTTTTTTCTTAATCTAAAAGAGATCCTAATCTTTTTTAATGATTGTGGTTTTCTTTAACCATCATATGTTTTCATGTTATTTTTTTAATCTATTACTACATCTGGTGCATGCATGGCTATGAACTATACCTATAGCCTTTGATTTCGATAATCTTATAAATTTGTTATAAAATGGGATTAAATTGTATCAGAACAATAACTAGTATGCATTTGCCTAAGATGGGAAACCTTTGAGTCAGAGGCCACAGAACCCCTTTTCCACAGGGTCTTTTTTGGAACCTCAGAGGGTTTTTCTCTCAAAATCAATTGCAAACCTTCCCGTTATAGTTTCCCATCAATGTTCTAAAATAAGAACAAAGGGAGGGAAAATACTATAAATCTTTGGTCAGGGTTAATAAATCTTTAGAAAAACAAAACCACTCTTTTTCTGTTACCCTCAAATAATAATAAAAAAGTCTTGGTCTTTTCCAGTCACTATGATGTCACTATGTAAAACTTCTGTTCAACACTGCCTTTGGCCACCCATCTTTCTTGTTAAAAAAGTGACAATAACTGCGCCCCAGAGGTTGAGTGTATTTTAATGCTGCTGTCCTATATTTATCTGTGAGGAAATCCATGGGGAGAGCCAAAATAATCAAGATGGCAACTGCACAGTTGAGGATCTAGTACTATTTTATGTGCATCACATATAAAAAAGTGATTGGCTCTGATTGTGTGGTCTTGATGTAATCTTTTTTAACAACCTTCCTCTCCTTTATGAATGCTCTTGGTTAGCTGACAATGAAATCTGTGAGGTTTATTAATAAACAAACACATATTGATTTGCTGTGGTGGTTGCATTTAATATCATACTTTTAAACCAGGGATCTGAAGCTCTGTATGAAAGGTAAAGTGAATACATATATTATTCACATCATTGATAATTTTTTAAAAAAATTGAAAAAAAGTAGATGCGGTTATCTTCCTTTAAAATTCTGGGATAAACTTCTCTTTTGAATTTTCTTCTCTTGTATTGGTTTTTAAGACATAAGGACTCTTTCAAGGTAGATATAAATATATAAATGTTTATTAAATTTATTGCTGGATTATATATGTTGGAGAGCACATCATTGTGCAAAATTTTCATATGTAAGGTGGTTTCTGCATAATATCTCTAGATAGAAAGATGACAGATACGTATAAAGTTGCTTATATGGAGATTCACACTGTGTGTAACTGGAATCGTTGGCCTGGCTGGCAGTTTATATTTTACAATAGCCCATGTATCTCTGTTTTTTTAAAATAGATCATCCCACTTTTAATTTGTCTAGGAAAAGCAAGTAAAGAGGGATATTGAACTATTGGGTTGGATATTGGATATTGAACTATTGGATATTGGGTTAGTTTTTAAATTTATTGGTTTTAATGGGGTTCTTAGTATTTATATTGTTTTTTATCAATCTGGCTATTGAATAAGTTTTTTATGTCTGATTTTAAATTGTATTTATATGTTTGTTTTTAATTGCCTGTGAACCGCCCTGAGTCCCTAGGGAGATAGGGCGGTATATAAATCTGAAAAATAAATAAATAAATAAATAAATAAACTGTATTCACATTGGCACAAACCAGTTTATCCAGTACTAGGTCTTTGTTGTTTTTGTAAATTTATTTTATTTTGTCACAACAGTATACGCAAACATTGATATAAAACAACAACACATCATAAAAACATATATATAAGTAAAAGTATGCAACAACTATATTAATTTGATATAATGAAAGGGAACAATAGGACAGGAACGGTAGGCACTTTTGTGCTCTTATGTACGCCTCTTATAGTTCTCTTAGGAATGGGGTGAGGTCAATAGTAGACAATTTTTTGGTTGAAGTTTTTGGGATTTTGAGAAGAGACCACAGAGTCAGATAGTGTGTTCCAAGCGTTAACAACTCTGTTACAAAAGTCATATTTTCTGCAATCAACATTGAACGGTTAACATTAAGTTTGAATCTATTGTTTGCTCTTGTATTATTGTGATTGAAGCTGAAGTAGTCTTTTACAGGAAGGATATTTCAATAGATGATTCTGTGTGTTAAACACAGGTCTTGTCGGAGTCGGCGGAGTTCTAAGTTTTCTAATCCCAGGATTTCAAGTCTGGTGGTATAAGGCATTTTGTTGTTTTCAGAGGAGCGGAGAACTCTTCTTGTAAAATATTTCTGGAGGCGTTCAATTGTATTAATGTCAGAGATGTGGTATGGGTTCCAGACAGGTGAGCTGTATTCAAGAATAATCCATTCAATCTAATCCATCATTTGGATCAATTCTCATAATCTCTATTTAATATTAGCCATATCAGTGGGATTTGATTTAACATGTGTGGAGGGCACAAGGTTGGGGAAAATTGTGCAACTTTTAGGTTGGTCGGAGGGTTGGGATTTGCTTACTTGGTTACTGACTGATATGCTGCTGCAGTCCAGCAATTAGTGTTATTTCTTCCTCTATCCAGTAGGACCTTATATGGTATTTGTTTATCTGGAATACCTGTACCTGTCTTGAAGATGAAATGATAAATCTCTCATAAAGATGAGAAAACACTGATGTTTCTCGTTATCTCTTCTATTTCTTTTTTTGTTCAGTTTGGATAAATCCTGTTTATGATGATGGTGATCTCCTGCTTACTATGAGGTTTATGATATGATGAATGGATGAAAGAACTAAGTATGATTAACTTATCGAAGAGACATGATGACTGTCTTTCAGTACATAAGGGTCTATCACAGAGAAGAGGAGAGTGACTTATTCTCCAAAACACCAAGAGCAGGACAAAAAGTAAAGGGAGAAAGCTTGTTAAAGAGAGATTCAATCTAAAAGTAAAGAGACATTTTCTGACAGTGCCTCCTGGGATTGTGGTTGCGCAATCATAGGAAGTTTTCAAAAATAGACTAGAACAACCATTTGACCGGATCTCCTGCCTTGTGTAGGGGTTGGATTGGAAGACATCCATGGTCTCTTTCAGCTCTATGATTCTCTGGTCTATATTTTTTCCCTTTAGTTTAATATCACCTACATCCCTCTCTTATAGAATTGAGGATGAATGGAGTCTTTCTTATTTTTTCCATCTCATCTCATCTCATCTCATCTCAACCCCAACCCCAACTCCAATCTCATTTCATCTCATTCATTCTCTTGCATTTATATCATATCTTTTCATTTTGAGTAAAACAGATGGAGGATAGACCTGTCATTCCTCACTTAAAAAACTGGGGGACGATAGGTCAAATATTGGACAACAGTAGTTCAATGAGATTCAGTTGAGATTCAAAGTATTTCATCCAAACCCACCTACCATTTCATAATTGTAATTCATAATTGAGCCAGGAATTGAATTTGGTTGTCTTAAGTGCTAGCCCAACAATTTCATTAATTTTGGTCTCCTTAAGTGTTTATGGTTGAAATTCACTGAACTGTGGTCTTGTACTTACAGTCAATTATAAGTATAGTCAGATGGTAAAAGTTTTGCTGGCTAGATTTGTTGTAAATGGCCCCACTGCCCACTTTTTAGAATAAGGCATCATCAATAAATTCATTTTGGAGCTTCTGCCATTAGCATTTTACTTTCATCTACTCTACTATTCTACCATATTTCTATTCTACTACTAGTAGTATTATACTAAAATTATATTTTCATCTAATTTAGACCAGCCTTTATTTTAAGAGATTAGAGGGTGGCAGAAGCATGACTATTGTTAGGTTTACTCAAGGGTCTCCTTGAGGATGGCAGAAGGTAAATGTAAGCATTTACTCCTTCACAATTAGAAGAATGGGTATCAAAATCGTTTTATCTCCTTGGCTTTGCATCTGAAAGTTCAACTGTTCTAATGTATCTGAATCCTGTGGATGAAGCATTAACCAATCTAGCCAAGGATACTTCATGATTAACCAAACAATAATTTCCATTTTGCATAGCATATAAGATAATAGGATACAGTCTCATGAATCTAATCTACTTTTCCTAATTCAGAGTTACCATTGAAGACTGTCAAAATCTGGGGCTGCTGAAACAGATTGCCTTTCTGTATTCTAAAAGGAAGGGAATTCTTAGTTTGCCAAGTCAAGTGCTCACAACAGGAACTCAAGTCAGCCTCTTCCCAGTAGTTCCTTCTTTCTCTGCTTCCTGTTATTTCTCTTTGGAGTTATCTTTCTCATAAATGAATCCACTTCCTTGTTTCCTTTTGGAGATGAAGTTTCTACACCCCCATAGGAAACGTGATGCTAAGGAGATAATGATCAAGAATTTTCTTAGCTTGTCAGGTTAGTTTCAGGCTGCGTACTCAAGCAGCCAGAAGAACAACCCGTGTAACACAGATATTCTTGACTGTATGGGTAGGGCTCACAATTCTCATAATTCATGAACTGTAGTTGGACTATTGCAGTTCAGACTGTGAATTGGGATTGCATGAGTAATGTTCTCTTCCCCAACCCCCAACAACCTAGCAAAAAAGTCTGAAAAGACATACTACAGGTTAGATTGAATTTTTTTCCTTATATAAAAATGAGCATTCAGACCAAACAGTTGCACTCAGGCTACTTTTACGTAAAATAGTTGCATATTGCTGCATAGAAAGCAGGAGACTATGAATTCAAGTCCCACTTTAGCCATAAAAGCCAACTGGATGACTTTGGGCCAGTTATTCTCTTTCAGCCAAACATACTACACAGGACTGATATTGTGGAGGAAATAGGAGGAGGAAAATGTATTGGATATGTTTGCCACCTTGGATTATTTGCAAATATAATAAAAATGAAATACAAAAAATAAAATAAAAAATAAATTCATAATCTGGTTCCTGAATTAACTCATTCGTTGGGTTCATACATTATATTAAAACTATAAAATAACAAAACAGGCCAAATTTGCACAAACAATTCTAAGTAGCGTAAGTTAGTACTGTTATGTATTCATGTATGTACCTTTAAATATTTGAGCGGGAAATCAGCACGTTGATGATTGGACAAAGCCTCCAGCAGAACTGTATAAAAGGAGAGGTTTTTCCCCCCAGCCTGTTGCTGGGTTCACCCTATATTAAAGAGCTGTTGTCACTACCTTGGTCTCCAGCATCGTTACTTCCAGAACTTAACATTGGCGACGAGGGTGGGATCTCGAGGCTAAGGAGAACCAGAACCGAGCTGAAGCACGATAGACCCGAACCCAGCAAACTCAGGGCAGAAAAGCGGAGATGGCCAGTTACACTCCGCCCGCACCGTTTGACCCGGCTAAAGAGAAATGGGGAACGTATATGACCCGTTTCGAAAGCTTTCTAGAAGCCAACGAACTGCAAGGAGTTCCAGATAACCGAAAAAGGGCTTATTTCTTAAGCCACTGTGGTCCGGAGGTCATTGATATCGCGGAAGCCCTGGCAGAGCCATCACCGTTGCAGTCGGTGTCGTGGCCAACCCTACAGACTTTACTGAAAAACCACTTCGCACCAACGCCGTCCAAATACGTGCGGCGGTTTGAATCGGAGGCGAAGACAGATGGAGGGCGAATCCATAGGTGACTACATGGCCGCCCTAAGAAAAGCGTCCAAGGACTGCGGATACCGCGACCTAGACGAGGTGCTCCTCGAGCAACTCATCCGAGGGGTCAAAGACATCTGTTTGCGGCGACGACTGCTAGCAAAGAGCAACCTAACGCTGGCCAACGCTCTGGACGAAGCCAGAGCACATGAAATGTCCTCCCAAGCGGCAGAGACACTGCAGAAGCCGGTCCCACCAAAGGCGAGCGCGAAGGCAACTCCGGTGCACCAGGAGGAGGTTCAGACCGAATCCGACGGTGAAGATGAGGAAGGGGTCTGCCGCACCGAGAAACGCGACAAAGGGGACCGAGACGAATGCGGAAGCTGCAGGGGTCAACACCAGCGCCAACGCTGCAAGTTTAAGGACGCGACATGTCGGCGGTGTGGGAAGAAAGGGCACCTATCTCAAGTTTGTCGAGCGGCCCAACCTTCCCGCCGAAAATTCAAATCGGCCAATCACAGCGCGGAATCGGCAAGGCGACCCGCGATTGGCTCAAACAAAAAAGGCGCGGATTCCAACCAAACAACTGTGGTCATAGGCCGCGCCTCGACTCAAGTGGAGAAGAAGATCTTCACCAAACCAAAAATAGAGGGAGTACGGTGCCGGCTCGAAGTAGACACGGGATCAGCGATCACCATTATGTCCTGGGACACTTTGGCAAAGTCGCTGCCGTCCGTCGCGAAGCGCCACCTGCAAGCACAACGGCTACGAGTCCACGACTACCAAGGGAATCGCATCCCTGTTCGAGGGACCACCTCCGTCCGAGTCGAGTACGGTCCACACAAAAAGACCCTGCCCATCACGATCGTCGAAGGGACCCTGCCCAGTCTGTTGGGACTAGACTGGTTTCGTGCCCTGGGCATGGGAGTGACTGGCATCTACAGAAGTGACTGTAACCTGAAAGACATTCTCTTTAACGAGTTCGAAGATGTCTTCAAGGACTGCCTGGGCAAGTACAAGGGGACCCCTATTTCCTTCAACTTAGACCCCCAGGTAGCCCCCATTAGGCTTAAGGCGAGGAGAGTCCCTTTTGCCCTAAAACCAAAAATCGATAAGGAGCTGGATAAGCTCATAAATCAGGGGATTTTGGTGCCAGTCGATCACGCAAAGTGGGAGACGCCAATCGTCACCCCAATAAAGCCGGACGGGTCAATTAGAATTTGCGCTGACTACAAGGCGACGCTTAACAAAGCCTTACAGAAAAGCGCTTACCCGGTTCCCGTGGTGCAACACTTATTGCACTCTTTGGGGCAAGGGCAAGTCTTTGCAAAGTTAGACTTGGCCCAAGCCTACCAACAACTGCCCGTAGACGCCCGCACAGCCGAAGCCCAAACGATTGTGACGCACAGGGGGGCCTTCAAGTGCACCCGATTGCAATTTGGGGTGAGTGTGGCACCAGGGCTGTTCCAAAACCTAATGGAACGACTACTGCAGGGGCTCCCAGGGGTAGTACCCTACTTCGATGATGTCCTAATTTCAGGGGAAAACATAGAGGAATTGGGGGAGCGTTTAAGAAAGGTTTTGGGAATATTCCGGACAGCCGGATTAAAAGTCAAGGCAAACAAATGCCAGATAGGGGTCGAATCCGTTGATTTCTTGGGCTACCGGATAGACAAGAAAGGAATTCACCCCACTGAGAGCAAGGTCAAGGCAATTAGGAAGGCTCCAGCGCCCAAAAACAAAGCAGAGCTGCAGGCATTCCTGGGGTTGGTAAATTTTTACGCGGTCTTTTTAAAGAACAAAGCAACCATTGCCGAACCGCTGCATAGGCTTTTAGGGAAAAATACTGTCTGGTCTTGGGGCAAGTCGGAAAATAGGGCTTTTGAGGCAGTAAAGAACCTGCTCTCAAGTGATAGCCTGCTCGTCCAATATCACAACTCATTGCCCCTAGTGCTGGTCTGCGATGCTTCCCCTTATGGGGTGGGGGCTGTACTCAGCCATAGATTTCCAAACGGCACAGAAGCCCCTATAGCTTTTTACTCTAGAACGATGTCCTCCCCAGAGAGAAACTACAGCCAATTAGATAAAGAAGCACTAGCCATTGTGTCAGGGGTTAAAAAATTCCACGAATATGTCTTTGGGCGGGATTTTGAAATCGTGACTGACCACAGACCGCTACTAGGGATACTGGCTGGCGACCGCCCAATGCCTGTGGCACTTTCGCCACGCTTGACCCGATGGACTATATTCTTAGCCGCTTATTCGTACAAGCTGCAGCATCGACCAGGAAAAGAAGTGGGGCATGCGGACGCGTTAAGCCGATGCCCACTACCAGGGGCGACCGAAGACCCCACTCCGGGAACGCCCATCCTACTTATTGACTCTTGACTCTGGCCCAGTCACATCTAAGGAAGTGGCTCGGCATCATACCGGACATTGTGTTAAGGACTGTACCGGTTGGGTACAGAGAGGGTGGCCGCTGCGCCGGTAACGTTCAAAGAATTTGTTAAAACGAGATGAGCTCTCGGCTCAAGGGGGTTGCCTGTTATGGGGTGATCGTGTAATAATTCCTGATAAATTAAGGGGAAAGGTATTGGACCTCCTCCACGAGGGTCACCCAGGGATCGTAAGGATGAAGGGGTTAGCTAGAAGCTATGTGTGGTGGCCACTCATGGACGCAGAGATTGCTGAGAGGGTAGGGAAATGCCAGGCTTGCCAAGAGTCCAGACCTCTACCCCCAACGGCCCCAGTCAGGGAATGGGAAAAGCCCCAAGGGCCCTGGTCAAGAATCCACATTGATTTTGCTGGCCCTTTCCACGGCCAAACGTTCCTAGTGGTTGTTGATGCATTCTCCAAATGGTTGGAGATCATACTCATGAAATCCACTACGGCCGAAGCAGTAATCGCAGCCCTGCGCCACCTATTCGCAACTCACGGGTTGCCGGACACTCTGGTGTCCGACAATGGGCCTCAATTCACGGCAGCCCAGTTTGAAGAATACCTGGCAGAGGAGGGCATCCGACATGCCCTCTCTGCGCCTTTCCACCCTGCGTCGAATGGCCTTGCAGAGCGTTCCGTCCGGAGCGCTAAGGAGGCATTGTCCAGGCTCAAGCCAGGTGACTGGCAAACAAAGATAGATTTCTTCCTGGGCATTCAGCACAGAACCCCAAGCACGGCTACAGGCAGAAGCCCAGCCGAATTGTTGATGGGACGGAAACTCCGGTGCCCACTGGACCGTCTGAATCCCCATTACACACCAGAGGGTTACAAGGGGAACTAGAAAAACAAGGAAATGGGCATAGGCGACGGGTGTGGGCCCGAAACTATGGGGACGGCCCTAGTTGGCTCGCAGGACAAATTATAAAGACAACCGGCCCAAAATCGTATTTGGTAGAACTACCAGACAACCGAGTGTGGAGGCGCCACATAGATCAGATAAGGAAACGAATAACCGATCAAACCGAACCAAATAAAACAGATCATGACCAATGTCCGTTTGAATTCACAGCTGACAATGACCCGGGGGAGGCGCAAGACTTAGCTGAGGTCCCAGAGTTCCAGCGACGCCATCAGGTTCCCGAGGGAAACAGCAGGGAAAGTTACAAAAGTAATCCAAGGCCGGATGGCCAAGAAAAAGAGGCTGCCAATAATCCAGGGCCCGTTGGCCCAGAGAAAGAGCTGGGAGGAGAAAACAGCCCCTCCGACCAGCTCAAAACACCACCCAGAACTGAACCGCGCAGGTCAGAAAGAACTAGGAGACGCCCAGGGTATTTGCGTGACTACGTCGAAAAATAATATGTAAATAAATATGTAAATAGAGGCAAAGTGTTTTCTGGGAGGGGAGGAGTGTTATGTATTCATGTATGTACCTTTAAATATTTGAGCGGGAAATCAGCACGTTGATGATTGGACAAAGCCTCCAGCAGAACTGTATAAAAGGAGAGGTTTTTCCCCCCAGCCTGTTGCTGGGTTCACCCTATATTAAAGAGCTGTTGTCACTACCTTGGTCTCCAGCCTCGTTACTTCCAGAACTTAACAAGTACCACTGAAGTTAAACTGCCTAATTGTAGGTCTGGTTCTGGACTCTGGACTCCAGGCACAATATTATCAATTCTTCTACCGCAGGTACCTTCCGCTGGTCACTGTAACTAAAAACACTGGATCAAAATAGAGAATTTTGATACAGACCCAAGAGGGGTAGTGGTTGGATATGTAAATCTCCACACAAGAGCATGATATAATGGAATGTCTCACTGCTCTTAAAGTTGGTGCTTATACCATTCTGATAGCACATCTCTTCTGTTTTTAAAATAGACGTTCAAATATATTAGCATTCCCTTCCTCCTAAGAAGAATGGAATTATACTGAGTCCCATTTAATGTCCTGAATGATATAGAACTATATCCTGATTTCACTAGATAAAAGCAGAAATTTAGCTAAAGTTGCCTTCCATTCATCTCTTTTATTTTTTATTAATGCTTTGAAAGCCCTTTCTGTCCACAATGAGTAGAAAGCCTATTGTAGGGATAATAACAATCAGAATTTTAATTCTAAAAAATGTAGAAAACTTTCCCATGAATTGAAAAATATATATGGGGAAGATATTCTCATCACTAAAGTAAAGAGCATTGTTTTGATGTAGGTCTAGCTAGATTGAAGTCTTCTTATCAGCTAACATATAGGTGCTCAATGGATAGTGGAATTATAGTCCAAAATATCCAGAGAGCCCTCAATTTTACAAATACTGAATTTAAAAATTTGAGTCAGTATCGTTGAGAGTTGTTACAATATGTTCTTGGGTATCATACTTTCCCCCCAGATGATACAGCAAAGGACAAGTCTAGCTTGTTTATTAAATTGTAAGATGGTGTACTTCATCATCAACATTTCCTAAAGATTCTAGTAATTCTTATATCAATATACAGAAGTGACTCCTTAGGAATGAAGAGTATAGAAGTCAAAAGACAAATGAATGTATTTTTGGAGAATTGTTAGGTATGATGAATATTGATTTTGCTAGGAGATGAGATTAAGCAGTCACCTAGTCTACTTTATGGAGAGAAGCCTTTATTTGAAGGTGACTTCTCTTTGAAGTGGTGTCTAGTTTCTTCCCTGGAGGTACAGTGGAGGATGTTGCTGCACCAGCAATGAAGAAATGTTCAACTGCATGCTAGCTCCCCTTTTATGTTTGGAATGAGAAAAGGGAAAATATCTGACCTTTAGGTCAGGCAACAACATTTCCCAGTCCATTCTTGAATAAAAGGAACTGTCTCCCCTATTTTTCATTTTCCATTGTTCAGCCATATTACCATTAGGGCAGTATTGGGATTCAAATAATTTAACAACCGCTTCTCTGCCTTAATTATTTCTTCCAAAACCAATTCACCAAATTGCTCAGAAAGTTAACAACCGGTTCTCCCGAAGTGGTGTTAACTGGCTGAATCCCACCACTGCATTAGGGTACTGGAATAAGAGCTTTCACCCCGGCCTTTTCCAGTACATTCCATGGAGCAATGGCTATTTTCTGGACGAAGAAACCTCTGAAGGCATTACTGTTGGAATAATCCAAAAATTAATTGAAAATTCATCTATCCGGGTGGGTGTCTCAGCTGTGAAGAATTTTGGTAAGGCTATAAAGAGTCTCTGTCTTGTGTTGAGTCAGTATTGGTGGGCCAGGTAGCATGAAGATCAGACGCAAGGAAGATTGTGCTCAAGGGCTGGTTATGCAAGTCAAATTCAGGTAGTTGCACAAGCCAGATTCAAAAGCTGTTATCTCTTAGCTACTATGAACATCACATAGCAGCATGGGCTGTATGAGCAAATGGTTTAGCAACTCTGCTTCTTCAAAGCCACCTTTAAAGATTGACTCACATCTGCAGATGACTGTGATAATGCTATTCCATTTAGACGGAAAATAAACAATTAACTTAGTTCTGGAGATGGGAAGGCTGTATGCTTGTTGAGTATAGATATATGAACTGAATTGCATTGGCATTGTGATGTCAACTAGGGCAGGATACTGGTCCACAGCTTGCAAGTGGTGGGTGAGCACATAAAGTTTCAGTTGTGCATGCACAAGAGCAAAGTTACGCACATGAAAACATCCCCCCCCCTCAGGGCCTCTGCTGCTACCGCTGCTACCAGAAAGGTTGGGGACCGCTAAAGTAGGGTATAAAAATAAAAATGCTTTGTCTGAGGTCTTTTTCTAAAAATAGAGATCCACTTAATTCTTGTGAAGGGGATGGACATTTGTTTTCTAAATAATTTCTCACTAGAGATAGCACTGTTTAAATTGTTTTTGAAAACAATTTACCCCATTGTAACTATACTATAACCAGGAGATCAACTTCAGGAATCTAGCATTAGATCTCCCTTACTATATCTGTTTTGGTCCTCATTCCTAGATCATTCGGTTTATTTTAATATGGCATGAGAAGGTTCATCTTAAAAAGAGAAAAGATCCATCTTCAAACATTCACTAATCTCATCACTTGGGCCAATCTCTTCCCCATTCCAGCCCACTACATAATTTTTGTAATATACTGTTTATCTACCAAAATAATATGCACAGAGACTATCAATGGAAAAAGAATTAATCAAAACACATGATTAATCAAATTGTGCTGAAAGATTAAGAGAATTATTGAAGAAGACAAGAGTCATGAATTATTCTGAATTTTTGTAATATCCTATCTATCAACCAAAAGAGTGTGCACAGAGACTAGCTATGATGAAATATATAAAATTAAAAGATAAAAGGAAATAATTTAAAACAAAAGAGACATATATCAGGAAAAAAGAAATAAATTGCAATCTATAGTTCAGGAGATGTTATAGCAATAGCATTTAAGCTTATATCTCACTCACTCAGTTACAGCATACTCTGAGTTTACAATGAGAAGTATTATTTGTATATTGCCCCCAACAATCTGGGTCCTCATTTTATTGATCTTGGAAGGATAGAAGATTGAGTTAACCTTGAGCCCCATTACGATTGAACTCTAGGCTATGGGCAAAGTTTGCCTGCAATACTGCTCTTTAACCATTGAAGCACCAGAACTCTTGGTTGTTCTAGAAGTTATTCAAAAAATATAGATGGATAAAAAAATCGATAAATTAGCCTTTTTTGGAGCTAAGAGCAGTAACTAAGCCATATAATTTGTAAGAATGAAGGCAAATATACATGTCCGGGGATAATGTTGCAGGATCAAATTTGAGTCAGTCAACGTGTCAGAGGTTTAGTCTTCCATGTTTTGGGGATTCATGCTGGAGCCCATCCTCAGGGCTCTCTCTCCAGAATGTATTACACAGTGGATTCTGTACTACACAGTAGATCTGACTCTGTAAGGATCTGCTAGAGAGAGATTGAATCCTGTACATATTTGGTTGCTGCACAATGTATTTCTATTCAGGGAGGGTAGAAAAGTTTTCTCTTGAAATTCTTAGAACCAAAACTGGCTTTATAGGAAAATATATTTTCAAATAATGTGGTATCAAGTTATGTATCAATTATTTAAATAAATATATATTGTTTCTTGTAATATCAAGTTAATGGAATGCACATAAAAGTAGAATAACCAGTAAGGTTGTCTTTAGATTAGAATCCTAGTTTCCATTGAATAGCGTAAGCATGTTTGGGCTTTGGTTGCATTTGTCGTATATTGATCAAAAAGTGCCGAAACTGATAGATACTATCCTAACATTAGCAACAAATATCAAAACGCATTAAAGCTGATACTGACCTTCCCTTTAGCAGGGAAAGCTGTTTGTGGCACAGATGTGATTGAGATTGGTCACTACATCTCCTCTATTTTACTACAAAGCATATGTGAAAGCTTCAGGTAATCAAAGTTATGATAATTGGGGCAAAGGAGTCAATTGAGGCAACAGAGCCATGGTGGCACAGTAGTTAGGATGCAGTACTGCAGGCTGCTTCTGCTGGGGGCAATATGCTGACTCTGTAAACCACTTAGAGAAGGCTCTAAAGCACTGTGAAGCAGTATATGATGTTTGAAGAGGACCTTGACATCTAGCAGGTTGTGGGCTGTCCATGATGTGTCCGCAGGTGGCTGGTAAGGCCTATAGGGCACAAAATGTTTGCCACATGTCTGGCAGACATGCGTTGGCACCATTATTGCACCATTTGCAGCTTAGCTTCTCTTGTGCTATGGTTGTTCTTCTGTCCTCAGATGTCTGGCAACCTTGGTAGATGGTGCCATGTTGATCGATCTTGTGCCAGGGTTTCCCAGGAGGTAGTGTCGATATCCAGGGACTTGAAGGAGGCTTTCAATGTGTCTTTGTATCACTTCCTTTGTCCCCCATGCAACTGCTTTCCTTGAGATAGCTCACCATAGAGGATCTGTTTAAGGATGCAACATGGCCTGCCCAGCATGTCTGGGCTTTCATCAGCAGGGTGTGAACTGATGGCAGGCCTGCTCTGGAGAGGACTTCTGTGTCTGGCACCTTGTCCTGCCACTGGATCCTCAGAATTCTATGGAGGCAGGTCGTGTAGAAGTGATTCAATTGCCTAGCTTGTGTCCTGTATACAGTCTAAGTCTCACTGGCATACATCAGGATAGTTAGCACTACTGCTTGGTAGACTGAGCTTTGTAGCAGGCTTATTCCATGGCGGTCCCATACGTTGGTCAGTAGTCTGCCAAATGCAGAACTTGCCTTGGCGATTCTGCAGTTGACCTCATTATCAATTGTCACTGCACAGGAAAGGGTGCTGCCAAGACATGTAAATTAATCCACTGCTTGCAATTTTTGTCCCTTCACTGTGGTGTTGGGCTCTTGGTGTTGGGCTTTCAGAGTTGGCTGATGCATCACTTTAGTCTTTTTTATGTTGATGAGGAGGCCAAAGTTGTTGCATACTGCTGCGAATTTGTCCACACTGGCTTGCATTTCCTGCATTCAGGTCACAGTCCTCAGCAAAGCAAATCACCCTTGCTTGATGCGGTTTGTAACAAGAAAGGCCTCTGAAGCTTTTCCATCATCCAGACCATGAGCCGACATACCACCATGGAACTAGTTTGAATGCAATAATGCAGGCTACTTCTGCTGGGGGAATATGCTGACTCTGTAAACCATTTAGAGAGGGCTGTAAAGCACTATGAAGCAGTATATAAGTCTAAGTACTATTACTGTTCTATCTATATGGTCCACTTGGTAATGACCATGACATTTGAAACTAATAGAAATGGGATGGATGAAATAGAATGAAGATACCATAATCTTGTGGAGCTGAGGTATAATTATTTATGTCATCTTGATTGTTGTCATCTGGTGCCATCTATGTTCCTGCAGGTACATTTAAAATAGTAATCCATAGGTTGATAATACTTGTATGTTACATAATGAATGGTGAATTGGAAAAAAACAGGTTAACTTTGGGAAAAGTCATGCAATATTATGAGCAAGTGTGTTTTAAGGAGAGAAATTATTTGCCTAAGTGGCAAAGATGCAATAGTACAGAAAAAGTAATTGGGGTATTTGGAAAACAATGAGAATGATGTTTGCTGAGCATCCACCTATTAAAAAATGTCTGTTTTATGTAATATCTAGTTTAAGTCCAAGTCTATTCATAACATACCCATAGAAAAAGAATTAATCAAAGCACACAATTAATCTAATCGTGCTGAAAGATAAAGAGAATTACTGAAAAAGATAAGGATGATAAGAGATTCTGAATGTAGGAGAGACTATTATTTGATAGTGTCAAGAATAAAGATCAGGAAATTCCTGCAGGTTTTACTCTGCAGTTGTAGTCAATTTTAGGAGGTGGTACTCATCTCTATTTCTAGGTTATTGAGCCAGCATTGTCTGAAGATGTTTCTACAATCATGAAGGCTAGTATGACATCATACCACACTGTCAAGTATATGGCAAAACATGGAGCACTGTTATTTTCCCATCAGTGGTACGTATTTATCTTCTTGCATTTACATGCTTGGTTTACATGACTAGGTTGGCAGCTAAGGCAAGTCATGGGAGCTTACTCTGTCACCTGGTGGTAGAACTCTAATTGCCACAGCATAGACCTTCTCTGGGCTCTTTTAAGCCATTGACCCACTGTCCTTCTTAGTGTCAAAAATGGATATTAAGAAAAAAAATGAGCAAGGAAGTAAAATAAAAACATCAAAATGCTATATTATTTGGATTAGATAACACCAATGAACCAGATATCATAAAGGTTCGTAACATCATTAAAAATTATAATTCATTCACCATCTCCCCTGACGAAATAATCAAAGTCTCCAGAGATGGACCAGAATACAAAAACAGTGATGGCTCAGTGGCGCCTAGATTCTGTAGAGTCATCTGTATAAATGAGACCAGCAAACAAAAGTTCATTTATGCTATAATATAAACTCAATTGCCAGAACCAACCCCATCCACAGCAAACTTAGATCAAGGCCTGATCTATCATTTCTGCAACAGATTTGCTCCCGTGAAGTCTGCACAGAACTCAAACGACGGCAAGACGAAGGCGAAACCAACCTATACATTGACTACCGTGCTAACTGTATAAAAAGAAAAACCTACAGTCAATTACCCAACATCCAACCCCCCATCACCCAAAACATGCAACCATCCGTCATACAGAACTTCCAACCATCCGTCGAACAGAACTTCCAACCAACCGTCATCCAAAACTAGATAAGCACGCCCCTCTACACCAACCACTGCAGAACTTAAATGCAAACTGATAAATGCAAGAAGCATTGTAAACAAAATGTCTGAATTTCTCCTCTTGTTAAATACTGGTACATTCAACATTATATTTGTATGCGAAACATGGCTGAACTCATCCCTCCCTGACTCCATTATTTCAGACAGAGGGTATTATGTTTTCTGGTCTGATTGTGAAACCCGCAGAGGAGTGGCTATCGTTCACAAAAAGTCACTGAATCTAAAAAATATTCAAGTTGCACATAAACTCACTCTTCCTGAAACTATTGTATGCGAACTGTCCCTTAACATCACACTTCACTTCTTGCTATGCTACAGAGCCCCTGACTATGACATCGCACATGTGAACATGTTAATCACACTACTAACATTAGCTACCTCTTGCCCTTATCCTCTCATCTTCCTGGGTGACTTCAACCTACCTCTTATTAACTGGATAACAAACGAATGTACAACTGAACCAGGGGTGAAATCTAAAATTTTTCCCTACCGGTTCTGTGGGCGTGGCTTAATTGGTGGGCATGGCTTGGTAGTTAGATGACTGGGTGGGCGTGACCAATAATAATAAATAATAAAAATAATAAAGTATAAAAAACAATAAGAGGTATCAAAAACCAACTTTCACACTTTACACACACACAACACAACACAACACAACTGACTCACACACAATGAAAAAGCAGCTGCACTTCACACTTCACACAGCCACAAAAAGCTCAAAAACCAACTTTCACACTTTACACACACAACTCTCTCTCACACACACACACACAAAATGCCACATACAGCTTTCTGAGATTTTGTGTGTTTGTGTAGTTAGAGTGAAACACTACAGAAACACACCAAATCTCAGAAAGCTGCACAAATATTTTATTTTATTATTTTATTTTATTTTATTTTATTTTATTGTGGACTTCAAATCCCAGAGTTCCTCAGCCAGCAAAGCAGGAAGTCAAAGCAAGTTTTTTTTTTCTTCAGTAGCTGAAAAAAGCATGGCGTTGCCAGCCCAAAAGAGCAGTAATTATAGGTAAGTGAGGAGGGGGAATTGGCTGGGCATGGGTGGGGGCTCTTGTAAGTGGGGGCTGTTAAAAAAGTGAGTTTAAAAGCCTGTGAGGATCAGGAAACTCCTCTGGGATCGCTAGAGGAGGCTTTTAAAACGTCATTTTTTTTCTTGTTTTTTTTCCCTTCGGCTGAAGAGGATTTAAAAAAAAAACTTTTAAAGGGTTTTGAGGATCTCTGCTCAGCCCCACAATCATCAGAGGGTTTTTTTTTTACTTTTAAAGGCATGTTTCGGCTGAAGAAAAACTTTTAAAAGTTAAAAAAAACCTCTGCTGATGGTGCAGTTCAGCAGAGGCTGGGGGGGGGCAGGGATTTTTGCTACCGGTCCTCCGAACCAGCAGCCGCCATCGCTACCTAATCGGGTGAGCCGGTGCGAACTGGGAGCATTTCACCCCTGAACTGAACCCGTTCATACTTCCCTGTACAATGCTGTTACAAATCTAGGTCTTAATCAACTAGTAATTAACAATACAAGACTCAACAACTGTCTTAACCTCATCTTCTGTAACAATGCAAACTCAATTTATGGACTACAAATAAAAGAACTTTTTTCCAACAGTGACCACAGCATGATAGACTTTTGTCTCAATATACGCCCTTACAATAATCTCCATAATAATGGTATTCCAAACTACAATTTCAAAAAAGCCAACTATGATCTTATAAATACAGACCTCTCATCTCTTGACTGGCAAAATCTATTCTCTAACTGTATCACTGCTGAAGACCACTATAGAGTTTTCCTATTTGAAGTCAATAGAGTCATCAAACTATATGTACCACAAAAAAACACCAAAATCAGGAAAAACAAATTACCCATATCAATAAAAAAGTTCCAATCCAAAAAAAAAATATCCCTCTGGCGAAAAAACAAAACTGGCTATGTAGCCAACTTCAGAAACCGCTACAAAAATATATGCAAACAAATGAAGATGGAATGCACCAATTACAACATCAAACAAGAAGAAGACCTTCCAATCAGGCTTCGGCTTTCTATAATTTTGTGAACAACAAACTTAAAGACTCGAGATCCATCCCACCCCTAAAAGGATCTAACAGTAAAGAATGTAATGATGAAACAGTTAAAGCAAACCTCTTTAACACATTCTTCAGCTCAGTATCTGTTAACAGCAATGGCTCATATCCAACATTCCCCAGTCGTACCAACAATGATTACAACGACCTAACACAAGTAGATTTCACAGAAGATAATGTTGAAAAGGCCCTTCGCAGACTGAAACCATCTCTATCTATTGGACCTGATGGTCTATGTGCATACTTCTTAAAAAAGCTTTCCACTATTATAGCAGAACCCCTAAGCATAATCTTTGAAAAATCTTTCAGGACCAGCTCCCTTCCCAAACTATGGTCACTAGCCACGGTCATCCCTGTTTTCAAAAAAGGAGACCCTAGCCTAGTTGAAAATTACAGATCAATTTCTTTATGCTGCGTCACCTGCAAAGTAATGGAATCAATCATTAACCAATCCATCACCTTCCATCTAGAAACAAACAACCTACTATCTAATAAACAATTTGGTTTCAGAAAAAAATTATCATGTAACTTACAAGTTCTTCACTGCAAAAACATATGGACTACAAATCTTGATCAAGGCAAAAAAATAGATGCAATATACATAGACTTCTGTAAAGCTTTTGACTCAGTGGTATATGACAAACTTCTCCTAAAACTAAAATCCTACGGCATCTCTCCACAATTGGATAACAGCGTTCCTGTCAAACAGACAACAAGTGGTCAAAATAGGCAGTGCCCTATCAAATCCTGTTCCTGTCAATAGCAGCGTTCCCCAAGGCAGCGTTCTAGGACCAACACTCTTCATATTATACATTAACAACCTCTGTGACCATATTAAAAGTAATTGTGTTCTCTTCGCCGATAATGTTAAACTATTTAACACTACCAACAATACGGCAACCCTTCAAAAAGACCTTGACTTTGTGTCGGAATGGTCAAAAACTTGGCAACTCCAAATCTCAACCAGCAAATGCTCGGTCTTACACATTGGAAAAAAGAATCAGAACACTAAATACAAGTTCGATGGACATTACCTTGTAGATGACTCTCATCCTGTTAAAGACCTTGGAGTTTTCATATCAAATGATCTAAGTGCCAAAGCCCACTGCAACTATATCGCAAAAAAGGCTTTAAGAGTTGTAAATTTAATCTTGCATAGTTTCTTCTCCAGAAAGATTACACTACTAACCAGAGCATATAAAACATTTGCTAAACCAATTATCGAATAAAGCTCGCCTGTCTGGAACCCACACCTCATTTTGGAAATTAATACAATTGAACGTGTCCCAAAATATTTTACAAGAAGAGTTCTCCACTCCTCTGTTTACAACAAAATACTTATAGCACTAGACTTGAAATCCTGGGTTTAGAAAATTTAGAACTCCGCCGCCTTCGACATGACCTGAGTTTAACTCATCTGTTACAATGTCCTTCCTGTTGACTTCCTACTTCAGCTTCAATCACAACAATACACAAGCACACAATAGATTTAAGCTTAATGTGAACCACTCCAATCTTGATTGCAGAAAATATGACTTCAGTAACAGAGTTGTTAATGCCTGGAATGTACTACCTGACTCTGTGGTCTCTTCCCAAAATCCCCAAAGCTTCAACCAAAGACTATCTACTATTGACCTCACCCCATTCCTAAGAGGTCTGTAAGGGGCGTGCATAAGAGCACCAATGTGCCTACGGTTCCTATCCTAATGTTCCCTTTGGTTGTATCCAATTCATATAGTTATTTCATACTTATGCTTATATATATGATTATATATCGTATAGTTATTTCTTGCTTATGCTTATATATACTGTTATGACAAATAAAATAAATAAAAATAAAATAAATAAATAAAAAGAATTTCCCAAAAGAATGGATGGGAAATATATTATGGAAAAGGGGAAGTGAAAGTTGCTTGGAATAGAGTAAAACCAATTCTCTTAGAAAGAGTCACGAAAATGTTACAGTATGGAAAAAAGATGCTCGCTGGAATGATTATGAAAAAAGATATGGATGAGAAAATGCATGCAAGTTAATGTTTGTTGAAAAAAATGTGGATGATAGATATTGTAGGTGCTTTATATGAAAATTGTTGCAGAAAATAAAGTTATACAGACAAGAAATTACTAACAAAAAAGAAATCTAAAATGCAGAATAGCTTTGGTGGATATATATTGTTTTGGACATAGGTAAAGATGGCTAAACAAAGAGTTACCTGCACAATGGCTGAAATAAAACATAAAAGTAATGAAATGATTTGGGATGAAACTGGAGTAATGGAATGCTTGAAGACTAAATTTAGGTATTTTGAGAGGTCCTTGGTGCTCTCTGAGCTTGGTTGTTTTCTTGTAGACATTTCACTACCCAAAATAGATAATGTCATCAATGCTAGCTAGGAGTGGGGTTTGCTCTTAGTTTATATATAGTGTCTGTCAGTGTTGGTGGGAGTGATCTTGGAGGTTCTTTGGCTGGGTGGTTTACTGTTAGCATGTTTGGCAGTTCCTTGATTCCGGTATTGTTTACTTCTTGATTGTTGGTCTGATGTTAATCTTGGGGTTAATTTACTCTCATCTGGGTGTTGATTGCTGGTGGGGAGGTGTTTTCGACTTTTTGTTCTCCTTTTGGCTTGTTGATTGTTTCTTTTGCACAGTATATAGATATTGTTTATGTCCATGGGTCTATTATTGACTAATTTGTCAGGACTTGGCTTGATCTAGGATGGTCACAGTTTCCTAGTTGAAACTATGATTAAATCTGTCCATATTTGTCCATTCAGTGCCTTCAAACAGTCGGAGACAAGATGAGGATGAAATCATGGTCTTATTTGATGTCACAGCTCTTTTCCACCCATAGACTCAAAATTAGCTAAATAATCTATGACTGTATTGCTCCACAGCCACCTGACCTAACCAAATACACAAAAATTGAAACACACAGGATTATGAATCTTACAAACCTCTGTTTAACCACATACTTCCAATTCAATGGACAAACTTGTTAACAAAGTAAAGGTACACATATAGGACCATTGTTTTCAGGTCTTATAGTGGAGGTTATAAAGCAATGTCTGGAAGCGATATCACTTCCACAAATGCAACCCAAAATATGGGTCAGATGACACCTTAGCTATAATAAAACCCACAAAACACCATCAAACACCATCAGAAAACACCCACAAAACATCATCAACAACATCTTCAAAGGAATCTAGTTTACCAGAGAAGAAGAAAACAACAACTCACTACCCTTCCTGGACATCCTGATCAGCAGAGACCACAATGGCAAACTAGAAACACAAGTGTACTAAAAAACCACCCACACCAATCAAGTGCTCCACTACCAAAACCACAAGAGAAGCTACATAAGAACTTTATTTAGATTTGCACAAACATATTGAAACAACCCTAAACAATAGAAAAAAGAAATAAAGCATATATACAATGTCTACAATATACAAAGCATATATACAACAGAATGAATATCTATGCAACTTCATCAAAAAGTGCCTGACCACTCAACCCAATAGCAATAGTATTTAGACTTATTTACTTACCCAGAGCACTTTATTGCACGCTCTGGGTGGTTTACAGTCTAAGGATTATTGCATATTGCCCTCCACAATCTGGGTCCTCATTTTACAAACCTTGGAAGTATAGAAGGATGAAACAACCTTGAGCCCCATCAGGATCAAACTCTAGTCTTTGGGCAGAGTTTGTATGCAATACTGCACTTTATGCACTGAACCACCAGGCTACCCAATATAACACCACCAACACAAGCTGTAAAAAGAATAGTACTGCCATACCAGTAGTGGGTTTCAAATCCCTTTGCTACCGGTTTGCTCGTGGATGTGCGTGTGTGCAAGCACAACACTTCTGCACATGCGCAAAAATGTCTGGGTAGGTGGGTGGAGCCTCCTGCCACTGCCGCTACTGACTTACCTGATCGGGGCGAACCGGTAGCAACCCACCACTGTGCCATATATCAAAAACATATTAGAAATCACTAACCAACTATTATAACTACATGGAATTAATGAAGCACACAAACCAATTAAACATCCTAAGTAAACCAAAAGACCCAGCAGCTCAGGAAGAAAAAATGGAAGTCATTTACAATATACACTATAATGATTGTAATAGATACTACGTAAGGCAAACAGGCAGAAGATTGGCAGAATGTATCCATGAACATCAACTAGCAATCAGAAGACATGATAAAAACTTTAATTTCATAACATGTGGACATCTTATCCAGAGTTTCAATTGGAAAATGGTGACCATCTTGGATCAAGCCAAGTTAAAAAATGTTAGGGAATTTCTAAAAGCCTGGAATTCTGACAAATTAGCCATTACTGATGTCTACATCTATGTGCAAAAGAGAGAATCAAGTCAAAAAGGAAACAAAAGACCAGAACAACTCACCACCAGCAATCAATACCTAAATGACCATACATTAAATCCAAGATTAACATCAAACCAACAATCAAGAAGTAAACAGTGCTCTAATCAAAAATTACCAAAAAAATTATCAGTAAACACCCAACCAAAGAACCTCCAAGACCACTCCCAGAAACATTGACAAGGCAAACCACAAGAATATAAACAAAGAGCATATCCCACTTCTTACTAGCACTGATGATGTCATCTAGCAGTGGTAGAATTCAAATTTTTTTACTACCGGTTCTGTAGGCATGTTGGTGGGCATGTTGTGGCTTGATGGGTGTGGGAGGGGAAGGATACTGCAAACTCTCCATTCCCACCCCACTTCAGGGGAAGGATACTGCAAAATCCCCATTCTCTCCCCACTCCTGGGACCAGCCGGAGGTGGTATTTGCTGGTTCTCCAAACTATTCAAAATTTCCACTACTGGTTCTCCAGAACCTGTCAGAACCTGCTGAATAGCACCCCTGTCACCTAGTTTGGGTAATGAAATGTCTACAAGAGAATAATGAAGCTCAGAGAGTGCCAAGGAGACCCCTCACTTCAACCATGAGCTACAAATATTCTCCTTTATTAGGTATTTGTAAGGCAATGACAGTAATATGTCAAAGGGAATGGAACAAATGCTATATATGTCAGTTTCCAAGAAAAAATGGAGAAAAGAAAGACATAAATCATATATGTAGAAAAGTGGTAAGACCGCAGTTGTTGACAATATAATTGGAGAAATATAACAAAAATAAACATAGTTTGATTATGGAATAGCTGCACAACATACGTTATAATAGTATAAAAGCTGAATCTATAACTAAGGACTGTAAGAATGTTGTGATTGTTCTTGAATACAAAAGAAAAGGCAGTGAAAATGAATGGATTAGGTTAAATGTTCCTGGAAAGTGATTTGGCAGGACCTCAATGATAGGGTACAGGACATAATAATGAGCAACATTTGAGAAGGGAGTTGTAGCTTTATCCCATGCAGGGCCTTTGATCTTCAGCAGGTAATTGAGAAACAAGTTAATGAAATGAGAACGAAAATTTATATTATTTGTTATTTAGGGGAAGTATATGCTAAAGTGTGTAGTTTTGAAAAATGAAATGGTTTTCACCATGCTAAGTGGAAAGTTGATTGCTGAATATGGTAAGAATAGTATATGATTGATAGAAAGCACACATGAGTATTAATGGAATACTTAGTGAATGGCTTGATACTAAGCAAGAAATAAAAGAAGTGTGGTTTTATTGGTTGTTTAATTATGTATGGATTAATGAATAAGGAATAAGTTTCTTACAACATTAGAGATGTATTCGTTGGGGAAGTGAACTAGGTGTGCTTTTGGTATGTAGATTATGTTATGGTATTAACTGAGAATCTGAATGATGTCAGCAAATATTAGATTATATGATGAAATGAGGAATGTAGATCTGGTTGTATATTAAGAATGCACAGATGAGAATTGGATATGTCAGGATAAACATAAAAGTAAATTAAACATGGTGGGAATAGGATATACATCTAATGTGTAAAGTCAAGAATGAATAGCCAATGAATAAATGTAGTTTGAACACAAGAATGAGTGACCCATAGAAGAATAGTACAAAAGAGGTGGTTGGTCATATAGGGAGAATGAAGGAGAATTTAATTGCAAAATAAATATAGGAAGGAAGAGTGAATGGATGAAAAAGTTGACTGAACATCTCATGGCGGGATTGAATAAACAAGATCTTCAAAAGAGAGAAGCAGTGAAAAGCTGGAAGGCCAAACAGCAATGAATGAAGAGTATAAGGATGAGCAGGAAGATTGTGGTCAAGAATGGAAAAGTACAGTGAGTTGATTTAAACTAGCATTTTTCACACCTGGCAACTTTAAGATGCATGGATTTCAATTTTTAGCATTCCTAGAAACAGAGCAATAATTCAGTAACAAGGTAGATAAAAGACTGGATGTAGCTTTTTGGATCAGTAGACATTTCAAAACAATTTCTCAGCCTATTTCCATGTGATTGTGTTACAGAAGTCCATATAGGAAGTATCTAAAGTAGGGAGCATGACATTTCCCTCCCCTCTAAAACATCAATACACTGATGCTATCTAGAAGGTTTGGAGTAGATTTTTCATTCCATTATTCTGTATTTTTTTATGCATCTTGTACGGAAATATATGACTTAGTCTACATTTTATCACTATTTTAAGCCTACTTGTTGTACACTGCATCAATTTTATTGTGTTTCTGCTAAAAATTGATAGAAAAAAATGTATCTCTATTATTCACAGTTCCAGTTGAATTTCAGTAATAACTGGGAGAGACAAGACATGGAAACAATAAGGGGGGAAACGGATGCATATTCCTGTATAAGGCACGAATCATTATGGCCAAATCTGACATTTCTTGAAAATAGCACAGTTGGCATTTTAACCTTAACCATGCAAAATGTCTGATCACCATCCAAAGTGGTACATCCAGGAAATACTGAATCCAGGAGTAAATTTAAATTGCAAAGTTGACTTTTTTTAGGCGAGTATAACTCTATCAAATTCAGTTGTGAATTTCTTTTCCCTAAACTTGGAACTCCAGTTTTATAAAACTATGAACTCCTCACTCAATCTGATTTCTGGAAATTACTGTCAATCAAACTATGATGGCTACCAACACAACATCAGAAAGAAAAAAATGCAACAGCAACTATCACAACAATAAGCCCACACATAAAAACATCCATTGCGTAATTGAAAACAATAGCAGCAAATCTAGAAACCAAATTTAAAAGTTAAGTAACATTAATGTTGATTTATCTGTCTATCTTCCAAGTGAGATAGGGGAGGTGACCATTCTTTGCCAACACAATCTGTTGTTGAGATGGTAATTTTGATTGGCAAATGTCAAACCATCAGCTACTATACCTTCTTATAGTTTTTAAAATCTTTAACATGGATTGAGATTCAAATGGAAGATTGTCTTCTATAAATGTATGAAAGATGGCATCTTCTTATTGGTCAATGGACAGTATTCTATGGCAAAGTTATTCACTTTGCCATATTGAACTACAACTCCCATCACCCCAACCAGTAATGGCAGTGAAAGAAAAGGGATTTGTCTTCTAAACATATCTGTAAGGCACCAGAGTTTACAGAGATTTTTTTATTCATGGATAAAAAAGTTAAAATTAAAAAAAAACCTATCAAAGTGGAACAGTCTGTCAATCTAATCAAATCTAATCATCCATTATCCATCCACTACCTACCTACCTACCTACCTACCTACCTACCTACCTACCTACCTACCTACCTACCTATCTACCTACCTATCTGGTTTGTGTGCTGCCCATCCCATCTAGATGCAATTATGCTTCTTTTCTGCTCAAAGTACCAGTCTCTATACTGCTAATACAATGGATAGAAATTCATCAAGATTTCAGATTCTTCCCTCTATCATTGAAGTCTTGGGAACCTTGCCCAAGAAAGGAGTAGCTATGATGGCCCAAAATATTAACATAAAATAGTGGGTCACAAGAAGTGCTCTCCAAAAAAAGAAAAAAAAAGAAAGGTGGAGATGTTTGGATAAATTAAACACATGAAGAAAAGAGCCAGTGGTTATGAAAGGACCAAGGGAGAAGCCTCCCTCTGTGACTTATTAAATCAGCATTGTGCCCAAACCCTTATTAATCCAATTAAAGGTAATTGTATTGTTTTCATTAAGCGTTCAGTTCTCGCAAGTTAACATTTCCCTTTCTGACATTGAAGGAAAGTGAAAACAAGGCCCGTGATTTTCTCTAGAAAGTGTTATGGTGCTGAACCCGAAGAAATATCACAGTGTGCAGGGATTGTATCAATGTTGCTAATTTGTCATTGTCACATGTCCAAAGCTTGCTAAATTTTTCTTTCCAGCTATGCAGTGTGTACAAATGCAGTGAGTACAAATGCAGTGATTTCAAGAGCTTGAAAAAGAGGCACCATGACTAAATATCTCTGCAGATGGCCTTACTACTCTTAATAACAAATGAGACTGGGAACAAAATTATAATATGGTGAGACAAGTGCTTTGAAATTTCATAGCTTCAGTCCTCCGCAACTTCATCCAGTTTCCAATAGGCTTTTGCATTATCCAGGTCAATAACAGATGCTTTTAACAGTGACTGTCCCAGTTTTGATCAATATTAAACTGCTGGGCCTTTCCAGTATTTATCCCTTTTATGGAATCATAATCCACAAAAATATTCTTGATAGTCTTCCACTCTAAATTTCAGATTTAGCCATAAACCCTTTAATTCCGTAGTCTCTTAACTAGAGGAAGACCCAGAAAATCTGCGGATCAACAACCACATCAAATCCTATCTGTTTTAAGTTCAGGTGGACTCACTTTAGACATAGGCAGATTTTGACTAATGCATGGAATATAATAAAAAAAATGCCCTTATTATTGAGAGTTTGCTTTTAAAGTGTCCAATTATATTTCTATTTAGTGAAATTTTGTTTTAAGAAGCTGCTCCATAAATCATTTTATTGTGAAGATGGTGATGTAAATATATTTGAAACTAAATTTAATAATGCAAGGGCATATAAGAATTAAAACCAATGATGTACTTTATGTATCCCAGTTAGTAGGGTGATTTTCTACTCAGATCTTATACCAACATGTTACAATGAGATAGATCCATTATGTACTTTTAGACATAATTTACTTAATCACAGTTTACCATTTTAATTTAATTGCCTGAACTCACATACAATGAACCAATTATACTGACTGAATTGGTAGAATACTAGATTACAATCCATTTAATCATATTTAGCCTAGTCTATGTGATACAAATCCAATTCATAGCCATGTTATATCTGTTGATTCCTTATTATACTTATTTATAGCTGACAGGATCAATGGATGTTTTCTCTATATTAATAGTCTCTATTTAATTCCCATTCTCTATCTTCTCTCTTTTTTGTGTAGCATACTGCTTAGGGACATTGCCGAGTAGTGCTGTTAAGTCATTTGGATTTCTAGACATCATGATCCTATGGTAGCTTTTAGAATAGTTTGAATAAAATTAATTTCCTTCATACAGAGGCTAATTTAAGATGACTTCCAATCTGCCCTGCTTTATATAAAAATAATTAATGAATTCTTCATTTAATTCAGTGTACATATCTGCTAAGCATCCAGATTGGATCATTCCTGGAACACTCTCTTTGAAACAACCAAACTCATAGGACCTTACACCTTTTGAAATTCTCCAATTAGCTGTTCCAGCTAGGAAGTAGTTATAAACATGTAATCATATACATTGAGATCCAATGTCCTTTATTGTGATGGCTTCTGCAAACATCAATGTACAATCTTGTAGCATAGCAGGGAAGAGGCTAGTTGAAGATCAAGAGATCTTGTGCAATTTTTTTTCAGTGGAAAAGGAAGAAGAGGCATTGTGAGCTTGAGGGTCTCAAATTAAAGGCATGTCCTCTTTTGACCAAAGTACATGATTCATAGACAGGCTGAACGAAGTTCCACAAAAGACATTTCATCCCAATGGATTTAAGGGAGGCAGATCAGCTTTCCCCCAGGCTCGGGTGTAAACAAGGTGTTTATGTAGTCCTCACTTAGCTAGTCTTGAGTAACTGTAAACAAGAGATACAGGGAAAGAAAGAAACTCATTGTACCTTACAGCCCATGGGCTGGGATCTATATAACATGTCTATCTTAATTGCTGAATTAACTATTTTTCTGGGCTCATGCAATATATTGTATTATAAACAGAATAGGTTTGCGCAATATACTAAACAATACACATAACACACATACAAATTGTAAAGCCAAGCAATTATAGAGTGTTGTGCAAGTGCCATGTCTATATTTTTAACAAACCTGACATAACATAATAACAGAGTTGGAAGGGACCTTGGAGGTCTTCTAGTCCAACCCCCTGCCCAGGCAGGAAACTCTACACCATTTCAGACAAATGGCTATCCAACATTTTCTTAAAAATTTCCAGTGTTGGAGCATTCACAACTTCTGCAGGTAAGTCGTTTCACTTATTAATTGTTCTAACTGTCAGGAAATTTCTCCTTAGTTCTAAGTTGCTTCTCTCCTTGATTAGTTTCCACCCATTGCTTCTTGTTCTACCCTCAGGTGCTTTGGAGAATAGTTTGACTCCCTCTTCTTTGTGGCAATCCCTGAGATATTGGAACACTGCTATCATGTCTCCCCTAGTCCTTCTTTTCATTAAACTAGACATACCGAGTTCCTGCAACCGTTCTTCATATGTTTTAGCCTCCAGTCCCCTAATCATCTTTGTTGCTCTTCTCTGCACTCTTTCTAGAGTCTCAACATCTTTTTTATATCGCGGCGACCAAAACTGAATGCAATATTCCAAGTGTGGCCTTACCAAGGCATTATAAAGTGGTATTAACATTTCACATGATCTTGATTCTATCCCTCTGTTTATGCAGCCCAGAACTGTGTTGGCTTTTTTGGCAGCTGCTGCACACTGCTGGCTCATATCTAAATGGTTGTCCACTAGGACTCCAAGATCCGTCTCACAGTTACTATTATTGAGCAAGGTACCACATATACGGTACCTGTGCATTTTGTTTTTTTGGCCTAAATGTAGAACCTTACTTTTTTCACTGTTGAATTTCATTTTGTTAGATAGCGCCCAATGTTCAAGTCTGTCAAGATCTTTCTGTAACTTGAGCCTATCTTCTGAAGTGTTGGCTATTACTGCCAGGTTGGTGTCATCTGCAGATTTGATGAGTTCCCCATCTATCCCCTCGTCCAAGTCATTGATGAAGATGTTGAAGAGTACTGGGCCTAAAACAGAGCCTTGGGGTACTCCACTGCATACTTCCCTCCATGTGGATGTAGGACTACATGTTGAGTGCGGTTGGTCAGCCAGTTGCGAATCCATCTGTTGGTGGTGTTGTCTAATCCACATTTTTTTACTTTATCTAGTAGTAGGTTATGGTCTACTTTATCAAATGCTTTGCTGAAGTCCAAGTAAATTAATCTGGTAGAAAATATTATGCCTCGCTGCTCCTGGAATGCCTCTTCACTAGAATTAATTCTCACTTTATCCCGGAATCAATAATCTGTATTTATATTTGATTGTTAATGAAGATAAAGACCCTTAGGTCCTGCTTTTGGATTCAGTAGGAAAGAATCAAACCTTCCTTGTAAAATCATCTGTCTTTTCTTCTGCCCTTGTTTTTCAAATCATTAAACTGCTACTATTAGTCTGCATGTGACGTTATTATTCAAAGCAAAGCAATAATACCTCTGAGGTATAAAAAAAATTAAGTAAAATATGATAAACGTAACAAAGGGAAACAGCAGGTTAAGGTTGTTATGAGTAAAGTGACATGCAAATAGATTTCAAAGCTAGCTCTCGGAAATGCAAAATGGTTGTGATGTGGCATGATAATTGTAATATGTTCTCATAGAGCTGCATATAATTCAGAAATCAGGGGTATCAAACTTGCAGCCCACGGGCCGGATGTGTCATGTGCTGGCTCCCGCAAGCCCTGTTTAGCAAAGGGGGGAAAAGTTCCGATACATCACATGTTGTTGCCATGATGACGTGAGTTTGACATGCCTGCCATAGATGGTCCAAAGAGCAGAGGCCAGAATTCCTCCAGAACTGTACATTGAGCACAGTGTCTGGTTTGGACTCACAGATGTAGGAAACAAATGCTATGCTATGGGTTCAAACCCTCTACTAGGAATTGAGCTCATGGACTCTTGGACTTTAGACCAGGGGCCTCCAACCCTCCAACCCAATCGGCCACCCTATAATATGTCTTGTTTTAATCTTGTTTTTAATGTGTATATTGTGTATTTTAAATGGCTGAGTCCTTCGGGAGAAGGGCAGTATAAAAATCGAATAAAATAAATAAATAAATAAATAAATAAACCTTGGCAACTTTAAGACTTGTGGATTTCAACTCCGGGCCGGTTTAGCTCAGGCTGGTAAGGCCTGTTATTAAGAACACAAAGCCTGCAATTACTGCAGGTTCGAGCCCGGCCCAAGGTTGACTCAGCCTTCCATCCTTTATAAGGTAGGTAAAATGAGGACCCAGATTGTTGGGGGGGCAATAAGTTGACTTTGTAAAAATATACAAATAGAATGAGACTATTGCCTTATACACTGTAAGCCGCCCTGAGTCTTCGGAGAAGGGCGGGGTATAAATGTAAACAAACAAAAAAACAAACCTCCCAGAATTCTGGGAGTTGAAGTCCACAAGTCTTAAAGTTGCCAAGGCTGGAGACCCCTGCTTTAGATGACATTTATAATACATTAACTTTAAAAGCTATCTAGTCCCTGGCTCACAGTAGTTACAAGAAGTGATATAATCTATTAGAATAGTATATACCTTCCTTTAAGTGCTCCAAGAGGCATATATAACCATGCCTTCATGCATGGGGTTTTATATGGCTATCTATGTCTATATCCCAGATAGGTGAAACGAGTCACTAGGAAGTCAGCGTAACTAAAAACATCACACAGGATGTACTCGGTGTGAATATAGAGAAGTTCCACTCCTCCCGCAAGAAGGGTGTATATACTGTAAATGTCAGGGCTCATTATTGCATTGTTTGTCAAGGAGCTGCATCCCTTCCTTGTTTCTTTCTTTCTTTTTTGCAATAGTAATTTTATTCAAAATTACAACTTACAAAAACTCAAACTAATATAAACTAAAAAATATATAAAAATAAAAGATGCAGAAAAAAAGAGAAAAAAGTATGAATATAGTAAAAAAAGGAAAGAAAAAGAAACATAATGAAATTATTTCCCCTTTCATCACAAAAATAAATAATGATTAGTAATTTATTACTTCTCTTAAAATGCAACAAATGAGCTCTTCTTCCCATATCCATAAACAAATCCACAAAATCGTTTCATATAGTCATAATTTCAGTCCAATGTCAGCAAAAATTCATTAAGGGCTACCAGAAATAGTTACAAATCTATATTAACTTGATCAAATAAACCAATTTATATTTCTTCTTCTAACAATCTTACTCTTTAACTCTCTTTTTTACAACCCTGTAATCCCTTAATTAGGTGTAGAGTTGGAGCGACTAGATGGAGCTGAATGTTTACTGGCCAGATGCCCTTCCTGACACCACAGCAGATGTTTATTCTTTGCACCCTAGGAGAGAAACATCTGCCACTACCTAGGATTGGAATAGAATAGAATAGAATAGAATTTTTATTGGCCAAGTGTGATTGGACACACAAGGAATTTGTCTTGGTGCATATGCTCTCAGTGTACATAAAAGAAAAGATACGTTCATCAAGGTACAACATTTACAACACAATTGATGATCAATATATCAATATAAATCATAAGGATTGCCAGCAACAAGTTATAGTCATACAGTCATAAGTGGAAAGAGATTGGTGATGGGAACTATGAAACGATTAGTAGTAGTGCAGATTCAGTAAATAGTCTGACAGTGTTGAGGGAATTATTTGTTTAGCAGAGTGATGGCCTTCGGGAAAAAACTGTTCTTGTGTCTAGTTGTTCTGGTGTGCAGTGCTCTATAGCGACGTTTTGATGAAACAGTTTATGTCCAGGATGCGAGGGATCTGCAAATATTTTCACGGCCCTCTTCTTGATTCGTGCAGTATACAGGTCCTCAATGGAAGGCAGGTTGGTAGCAATTATTTTTTCTGCAGTTCTAATTATCCTCTGAAGTCTGTGTTTTTCTTGTTGGGTTGCAGAACCGAACCAGACAGTTATAGAGGTGCAAATGACAGACTCAATAATTCCTCTGTAGAATTGGATCGGCAGCTCCTTGGGCAGTTTGAGCTTCCTGAGTTGGCGCAGAAAGAACATTCTTTGTTGTCCTTTTTTAATGATGTTTTTGATGTTAGCTGTCCATTTGAGATCTTGCGATATGATAGAACCCAGAAATTTGAAGGTTTCTACTGTTGATACTGTGTTGTCAAGTATTGTGAGAGGTGGAAGTATGGAAGGGTTTTTCCTAAAGTCTACCACCATTTCTACGGTTTTGAGTGTGTTCAGTTCCAGATTGTTTTGGTTGCACCACAAGGCTAGTTGTTCGATTGAACTCTCAACCTTCCAAAAGGGAGGCAAGCATCTTCATCTCCAGTCCACAATGCCACTCAACAACCTCAATCTTTAGTCCTTTTAAATAATATTCTAGCACTTGACTCCTTTTCATTTCATTTTCTTTGCCGCACTTCACAAACTTCTTCAAAGTTTTAACAACCTCTTTTGTAAACCCAGTATAGGAAAACTATCCAATTTTTAAAGTTTTATCTTTTTTTAAAGGAATCAAAAGAAAAAACATCCCTACAGGAAAAATTCTTTATAATTAACCGCAAAATCTTATTTCAAATTTATCTGATCTTTAGCTCAGTTGTAACTTGTTAAAATCAAATTTTACCACCCTTTTGCTGTTATTCCAGATTTTTAAAAAATCTTAAACATATATTTAAATCTTATTTTGCTAAGGATTGAAGAAAAATCATCCAATGCTATACCTGCTGATACAAAGATTCTTAATAGCTAAAAAGCAGTTAATAAGCAATTTCCAAAGATGATTTAAAAAATATGAACTCAGTGCATTTTAAAGACACCGTGCTTTTTGAGCAAGATCACTATCTTCTCATATCCCAGAGCTCTAAACCAGTTGGAAACTGTTGTCTTATGATCTCCAGGCGAGAAGCTGTTGTCTGGAGCACTTGTGGGCAATCTCAAGTCCTTTCCTTGTCCAGAGAGGAATTATGAAGAGTGGGTTGTGGGCTCTGCTTTTTGCCAAGCCATCTTCATTTGCCATTCCTTCCTTGCTTATCTCTTCACAAGATAGGTTCAGGATGCTGAATATCTGAAAGACTGACTTTTCTTGAAACAAATTATCTATGCTCTTCAATACAGATAGTCCTCAATTTAGTGACTGTTCAAAGGTACAATGGCACTGAAAAAAAATCAACTTATGACCATTTTTCACACTTACAATTATTGTAGCATCCCCATGGTCACATGATCAAAATTCAGAGGCTTGGCAACTGGCTTATATTGACGATAGTTGCAGTATCTTGGGGTCATGGGATCACTTTTTGTAAACTTCTGACTAGCAAAATCCATGGGGAATCCTGATTTACTTAAGAACCATGTTATTAACTTAATAACTGCAGTGATTCACTTAACAACTGTGGCAAGAAAGGTCATAACATGGGACAAAACTCACTTAACAAATGTCTCACTTCGAAACAGAAATGTTGGGCTCAATTGTGGTTGTAACTTGAGAACTACTTATATCTAGCTTTGTCTCACGATGAAGTACTTTAGCAACATCAAATAGGGCCTTCTATGTGAGTATTGAAAAAGTAGGCAGTGCATAATTTTTGGTTGAAATTTTTTTAAAAAATCAAATGGATATTCAGTGTTTGGTAAGTTTCATCTTTTCCATCAGATGACAAAAGGTCAGTGATCCTTTAACAAATTTAGATACATGTATTTTGTCTGTTACCTGTTTACCAGATATTGTTTGGCTTATTGTTTTTATTGTTATTAGACTGACGATAAAACATGACTATTTAAATTTTTGTCATTTGCCCTCAAATGCACAAAGCACTGGATATAAAAAGAACAAAAATATAGAGGATTAAACTGTGTCTAACTCAACAGTGACTTCTTCATTTACACACCATCAATTAAATAGGAAAGTTGCATATTTCAGGTGGCATACAATTTTTTCCTTAATTATGTTTTGAATTAGTATCAACTTGCTTAGATGAACTGTAAATACAAGGCAATATCAGAAAGAAAAGAAAAATCAAAGCTTGTCAAATGAAAAATCAAAGCTTGTCAAAAGGACATACTTGCTTTAAAGAGGCACTGCTTACACCTCACAAAACTTTACGTACCTTTTTGAAATTATTTTCAAAGCTTGCAGGTTCCTACTGGAGATGGAACAAACAGGGGAAGCATTCCATTGCAGATGGTTATGGGTTTTGTAATCCCAAAATTTACTAAGACTAGGCATTCCCTGTAATATTTAGAGAAACACAGGATTTACATACCATAATAAATCAATTTAGTTTTGGCTAAGGTGAGTTGTTCAATATAGTTTATTCAGGAAACCATGATTTCAGAAATCAAGGTATGGTATAATTTTGGTTCTTATCAGCCTCAGATAATGTAGCCTATATAACCAAAATTTTAGTCCAACATTCAGAGGGGCAACAGCTTTCACAATCCAGCTACAAAGGAAGCAATCAATCATGGCATCCTCTGAATAAACAAAGTTCAACTCTATACATGCAGGAGAGCAATGCTAGAAAAAGGTGATAGCAGAATTAGAGATGAAGGAGATGGACAACATGCAGATGCCTGAGCAGCAAACTTTATAGACTTAATTTGTGAAAATGTTGTAAAACTGGATATGGACCAGCAGCTTTGTTTGTAAAATGTGGGTCAATATAAAAATATCAGGTTGAGGAATCAAACTGTTTTTGACCATTAAAAAGATAGTGTGCCATATTTAGCTCTCCTGATTTATCTTCATAGCAATCTTGAGAGAAAAGTCATTTTAAGAAATTTCTGATGAACTGACATTTAAACTCTTTTCCCTGGTCCATTACTTTAACAAGTTTGAACTCATTTTATGATATCACAAATGTCTATATTCTGAATTAATTCAGTTATTTCAAGGGCAGTATCATGTAATAATAGTCTATGCCTGCTTTCACCCAGTATGCCAAAATAAGGCTTTTTAAAAACACAATTTGTGGAATGAATCACGTTTTGATACAACTGCATTACTTCATTTATATGTCATAAGTTCTAACTGCAATGTATCCCTTCTCATAGAATTGTATAAACTAAACAAACTATACTATGGCTTAATATCATATGTACCGTATATCTGAATAGGAATGTTGAGTTGGGCTAAATTCCCAGTTACTATAAGGCAGCGGTTCTCAACCTGTGGGTCGCAACCCCATTGAGGGTTGAATGACGATTTGCAGGGGTCGCCTAAGATCATCAGAAATATGGGAAGTATACTTGCGAGTCGAAGAATCGCGCTCCAATGGTTGACCCCACAAGCCAGCTGCAGGCTCTTCAAATCGCTAGCTGAATTCGGCTTCAGGCGCAATGAATTAAAAAAGAGAAATCTTTGCTCTGATGTCTCCCTCTCAAGCCAGCTGCAATCACTCCCAATCACTAGCCTAATCTGGCTTCAGGCACGATAAACTTAATAGAGGAGGAATCTCCGCCTTAATGCCTCCGTCCTCAAGGCAATCGCAAGCAGTTCAGATCGCTAGCCAATACAGCTTCAGGAGCGATAAATTCAAAAAAATAGTTTGCCGCTTTTTTCCCCCTTCTGCGGTTGGGGTCACCACATCGTGGGGAATTGTATTAAAGGGGTCGCAGCACTATAAAGAGAACCACTTCTATAAGGGGAAAGAATCTTTAACTCATTCTATCTTCAGTGCTAATCTGCAACTGTTCCAAGACTTTCAGGGACAATCCATCCATCCACATCCATCCATCCATCCTTCTTTCCTTTCTGAATTATGATCAGAATAGATCTCAGACTCTGGTGGAGATTAAGATAAGACAAAATATAGAAGCCAATAAACTCCTGCATTATTATTTCAACATGTTGTGAACTATCCTTCCTATCCTATCCTATCCTATCCTATCCAACATGTTGTGAACTATCCTTCCAAGTAAGAAAGCCAGAGAACAGCATAAAATATAAATATTGTTGTCAGGTATGAAAGACCAGGTCTATAGTCATGCCGGCCACATTGTTGTCAGGTATGAAAGACCAGGTCTATAGTCATGCCGGCCACATGACCATGGAGACGTCTTTGGACAGCGCTGGCTCTTCGGCTTTGAAACAGAGATGAGCACCGCCCCCTAGAGTCGGCAACAACTAGCATGTATGTGCGAGGGGAACCTTTACCTTTATACATAAAGGTCTGGCTAAACTGATTTATTGTTAAAAGCCTATCCGTAAGAATCTTCTCAACTAATAATTAGCACCTGTTTCGAGCTAGATAAGAATCCATGAAATTCAGGGGGGTTGGGCTTAGTTTGCTTGTGACTATGTAGGGATTCTAGACGGATCCCTCTTGTAACTCTACCTGCAGCTTCCACCAATCCTTCTCCTACAGTTGTCTTGCAGGGTTACTAAATTCCAAAAGCTCAGCTGCATTGAGATGAATGAGAAAATTGCTGATCGTGATGGAACAGAAATCCCCTTCACTGTGATGGCAACTAAGGTTATCTATCTTGATCTGCCTAATGCAACTAACTGATCTTGCCCAATGCATGAATTTCTCCCAAGGCTGCTAAATAACAATTCTTCATGTATACCTGCAAGTGAATACTTGCTACTTCTAGATACAGAACATGATTGTGGATCAAAGTTCAGATACGAAATAATTCTCAATCACAAATACAATTAGTCCTTGAAAAATGCTTAAGAAATGAGTGTTGTGATTCGTAGAAATAATATATTAAAAACAAATAAAATAACTAATCACAACTACGGTATATTTCCCTTTGCATCAATGCTTGAGCAGTTTTTTTAAAAAAATCCTGTTTTCCAATGAAGGCTTATGACAATGAGGACTAGAAATGCAATTTTAAAACAAAGACTATGCTTCTCTTGAATAAGAGCTTGCAGGATTTGCATAAGATAATTTAATGTTTACCCCTCTGCTGTAACTTTCAACTTCTGCTGCTTCTTGCCTGTGATCACTAGGCTCCCTAAAAAAAAAAGCATGCTCCCCAACTCGTTCTTCTGGCCCAGGATGGGACACTCTAGGCCCTACAGACTGCATGAGAGCCTCAGCCCCAAGGCCTTCCTGCTTTGCAAACTTCTGTATCAAACAGCCTGGAATGTAGTGGAGCCAGTTATAACCTGACAACCTCCTTCCAAGATACAAAAGAGGCTTTGGCTGTCACCTTTCTTGGTCCTTCCTGATGCAGAAGGATCCTAGTAGAAAGAGGAAGGAACTGGGGAAATGAAAATAATGAGATTGGAAAAGTGGAGATGGTATGCCCTGAGTGAGCTTTATATCCTGATTTTAATCTTATTTTAATCTTATTGGAAAAGTTCCCGTCAGCTGGACTATAGCCTTAGGAGGCAGCATCAGAAGAGGAATCAGTGGATAAATGAGATTCTGGTCTCAGTTTTATTTCAGAAAAATGGGCTAATAAGTAACATACAAGTCACCATCTTACCCCAATTCCAAATCTCTTCAATAAGTTATTGATGACCAAGTCTTTATTATGGTCTGCTTGTAATGAGATTTGAAATATTATCTCTGTGATAAACAGTTTTATCCATTGCAGCAGAAAGGAAAATCATGTTAGCACCATATCCCTATCATGCCTTCTTAGAAGCAAACCCTGCTAAAAGCTCCTTCCCGTGTCAATTTGGCAGGTATTTCTTTTGATGGAAAAGGCCTTCAGGCCATCATATCCTGTCCTAGGTATTCGCATGTCCAACATATGAGAGATAGATACATATTTTGTAGTATTAAAAAGTACACAATTAATCAAGACAGCAATAGTAAAACAAACATCTATTACCAAAATTACGACATCCAGGAGCTATTTTGATCTTAATAAATTCATCCTTATCCTTCAGATACTTTGACTTTGAACAGCAGCGTTCTCTGTTTAACTGTCTTGGTTTTTTTTTAACATAGACAAGTAAATAATTTATATTATTTTGTATACTTGATTGTTCAGGTATAATTAAATATTGTGTGGGGAGGGTCAGTCTTTTCTCAGAAATTTTTGCTCCTGGAATCATACCTCCACGGAGAGAGCTATTAGAGGGCATTTTGAAGACCCTGTGATTAGTTCCTTGGTTGCTCATACATGGTTTATTGAATAAACCATCATTGGTTTGATTTATAGATCAAGCATAACCTATGGTTTGCATACTACAGTGGCTGAGCTCATACAACATCCTAAAATGTGGAAAAATCTCCCTCCTCCTTCAAAGTCTCCTGGTGATTTGAAAGACATGTAGCTTTTTTGTAAGCAATGTGGAAGTTATTTGCCAGTATCTTCCCAGATATCCCTTTGACTTTCTAATCCCTATGTAACAGTCCTTGCCTATCCAAACAAGGTGAAACACAATGTCTGAGTTCACACAACAAGACAAAGCCAACTCAGCTTAGCTGGTAGGGTAGTACAAATTCAATTTCTGAATTTGGCATAATTCTAAACTCTGTGCACAATCTAGCTGTTGATGTATTTCTCTCCCAGTCTTTTATTCTCCAGCGGACTCAATAAATATGAATGTGAATAAAAAATTAAATTAATAAAAAAATACTTTGGGGTTACATTCTCCCTGATCAGACTTACTACTTTGAACGAAAAGCATTGATTCATATCATCATCATCATCAATCATTCTATGGATGGGTTCCATTCTGTGAATGGACTCTATGGTAGCTGAATCATTCCCTTTTATTCAAAGGAGGATGAGAGGGATTTCCCATAAGTTTTCTCTCATTGAAAAAAGAAATGCTTGACATGTATGAAATGCCAGATGTGCTACACAATGCACAGTAAAAGACAGTGTTTTTCAACTTTGGAAAGTTTAAGACTGGTGGACTTTAACTACCAGAATTCCTCAGTCAGCAAGTCAGCTGGGGAATTTTGGGAGTTAAACTCCACCAATTGTAAAGTTGAGAAATATTAATTTGGAAACTAAACCATATGAAGAATGGCTGTAGGTTTGGGTTTTGGCTAGTCTAAAGAAAAGAAAAAATAGGAGTGACGTGATAGCAATATTCCTGTATTTGAGGGGCTGCTACAAAGAAGAGGGGGTCAAATTATTCTCCAAAGCACCAGAGGGCAGGACAAGAAACAATGGTTGGAAACTAATCATGGTTAAGAGAAAAGCAACCTGGAATTAAGGAGGAACCTCCTAACAGGACAATTAACCAGTGGAACAGCTTGCCTCCAGAAATCGTGGGCGCTCCATCACTGGGATTTTTAAAAAGAGACTAGACAATCACTTATCTGAAATAGTTTATAGGTTCTCCTACTTGATCAGGGGGCTGGACTCCAAGTTTCTATTCTATTCTATTCTATTCTATTCTATTCTATTCTATTCTATTCTATTCTATTCTAGTTTAAGGGGTTTGTTTGGCTGATCTTCTTTTTTGGCGCTCACACTATTTTGATTCTTAAATGTTCCCAGTAGTGGAAACAGAGGTTGAGTTGTGAAAAATCTTTAGAACTGCATGATTTATACAGCCAGAAAGGAGAAAAGCTCCAGAGGCATTTAGAGAATTATTCTTAGGATGTGTATGTGTTCATGTTATTTCTTATCAATGGAGATTCCTGAAGAATACAGTTCCCCCCAAAATAAGACCTCCCCTGACAAGCCCAGTTGGAATTTTAAGCGCATGGCAATAAGGCCAAGTGCTTATTTCAGGGTTAAAAAAATATAAGACAGTGTCTTATTTTCGGGGAAACAACCATTAGCATCCAACACTGGAGGACAGCAGCAGCTTTTTAAAACAGATTCCAGGTATTACACTAAGAAAAACTTTTCCCAATGAGTTTGAAAAAAACCCCAACCCTGTCAGTTTCCACCTTATATCTTGGCTTTCCATCATGGCCAGAAGAACTTAAGAACTATCATTCTAATCCTTAGTTTTTGACAGAGCTACGACCACAAATTCATATATACACAAAATACTGCTTTGTAATATCTAGTACTACAGCTGAGCACAAAAATATGAAATTCTTTGCGATTCAGTTTTTGCATGGCTTCCTGTATGAGTTATCTGGGTATTTGGTTCTGCTCCAGCATCAAACCTGTTTCCTTGACTTCCCACAAATAGAGGGTGTGTGCATCTGATTAACAGGCTGCCTCCTACAATTCCTCCATCACGTGTAGGGTGGATGCTGCAGCTCAGCAGGCAACCACAGTGTGATGTCAAAAAACCACAGTTCCTTCCTTCTTACTATGGCCATCCAGATTGAGACACCAGTGTTATCCAGAGCTACCAACTAATAATACTCTGGCAAATTTTGACAGTTGTCTGATGAGGATAATCTAAATCACCTTTTTACAACCTTATAATTTTTACAATCTTACAATTTTACAAATAAAACATTTGCTATACCAATTCTTGAATACAGCTCGCCTGTCTGGAACCCATACCTCATTTCGGACATTAATACAATTGAGCGTGTCCAGAAATATTTTACAAGAAGAGTTCTCCACTCCTCTGAATACAACAAAATACCTTATGCCACCAGACTTGAAATCCTGGGTTTAGAAAATTTAGAACTACGCCGCCTTTGACATGACCTGAGCTTAACTCATAGAATCATCTGTTACAATGTCCTTCCTGTTGAAGACTATTTCAGCTTCAATAGCAACAATACATGAGCACATAATAGATTTAAGCTTAATGTGAACGGCTTCAATCTTGATTGCAGAAAATATGACTTCAGTAACAGAGTTGTTAATACTTGGAATACACTACCAGACTCTGTCGTCTCTTCCCAAAATCCCCAAAGCTTCAACCAAAAACTATCTACTATTGACCTCACCCCATTCCTAAGAGGTCTGTAAGGGGCGTGCATATGAGCACAAGAGTACCTACCGTAACCTGTCCTAATGTTCCCTTTGATTGTATCCAATTTCATATAGTCATTACATACTTATGGTTATATATATGCTTATATATCGTATAGTTATTTCATGCTTATGCTTATATATAATGTTGTGACAAATAAAATAAATAAAATAAAAAATAAATCTTAGCTTTCAGATGTGTTGATCTTCAACTCTCATGAGTTCTACCTAGTAACTGGAACAATGAAAGAAGTGCAACTTGTCTGAAGGGCCACTGGTCAGACAAGATAGATTGAAATGATAAATTTTAAAATGGATAGTTTAACAGACAAACATTCCTGCTGGTATCTTTGGAACAAGATTTTTTTTCATATACAAAAGGTTTTACAATATCTCTGTATGTAATTTTGATGTTCAACTTCTTATTCAGTTCTTCTTCTGTGTCTTCTATATTTTTCTATTATTTACTGAACAGTTTTCTGAAATTGGCTCCCTTTAGATATCTTGGGACTAGAATTGTTAGTCAGTACAGCCAATGATATCAGATGAAGGGAAGTTGGATATGACTAGCAATTATTTTTGAGCTAGCATTGGGTAAAACTCAGCATGTGTCCAGGTGCATGTATTGAAGTCTGAACCTGGTTGTTTTCCTCCAATATTTGGTTTTTCCATTGAGCAATAGCTCTCTTCCAAAGCCTGAACAATGCAACTGAGAAACTTCTGTCTCATATTTTAGTAAAGAAACTTAGAAAGCTACCTTATAATATATTGCAGTAAGCCAGACTGTGGTTTGTTGGCTTAATGCATTGTGTGAACCAAGTCATTTTGACATCTAAACTGCATTTATGGCTTATAACTTTACATGAATCCAGTCAAGACACTGAATCAGCACATTGGTCCATCCAGCTCATAATTATCAACAGTGACTGGAAACTGTTCTCCATGGTTTCAGACAGAGGATTTTCCAGTACTACATAGAAATGCCAGGGTTGAAACTCATTGGGAGAGATAAGATATGGAATGAAACCTCCCTTGCTGTAGGTTACTTTCACCACTGAATGGCTATGAGCAAGTATCAAAGTTTTCTCCCAGAAAATGATTCTTTCCTCTCTCAGATGTTCTCTGCTTTGGGAGAGATGACCTACAGAATAGTATTCATCCAAAACTTTTTAGAAAACAAAAAATGAGATCCAACCAGGGGTGAAATTCAGCTGGTTCTATTTGGCTCGGGCAAACTGGTAGTGGCAGCTGCTGGAAGGCTCTGCCCATCTGCGCGGATGTCATGTCATTGCTTTTTTGTGACATTTTAAGCCTCTGTGCATGTGCAGAAGACTTTATGCATGTGCAGATGATGGTGCATGTGAGCGAAGTGCATGCGTGCATAGTGCGAACACATTTGCAAACCAGTAGGGAAAGTAAGTGAATTTCACCCCTGGATCCAACCCTTTTGAACCTGCATCAGTTTTACTAAGTATGTGCTTGGATTATGTCTTTCAGTCTTAGTGACCTCTAAATCACCACTGTAAAAAAAAAGTTATGTAAACATGCCTCTCCTGTGAAAAGGATGTCAGCTTTGATTTTTATCCATAAATTTGTTATCTCTATTTTTTCATGTTTTTCTTTAACTGTTCAGTTTTCTGTATCTGCATTTATTAAGTTCATCTATTCAAGGGTGGGCAGGATATAAGGGAGTATGTAGTGATTAAATTATCTGGCTTGGATTAGGAAGAAGGTGGACTTCACTAGGTGAGTTTGGCCCATCCACTCTTATATTTGAATTTCTGGTTGGGTGAAACACTGAGATTTAATTAAAGCAAGATAAAGTTTCTGTTTGTACAGAGACCATCTGGCTATCTTCAAATTCTTAATTTGGGCAAATGGCATGCCTTCTGAAAGAGCAGATAAGCTCTTTCTGGACTCACAACTATTATGGCTGGTAGGGGCACTTCATCTTGATTCAGCCATGAAGGCTGAAGGAGGCCTTAGCAACAGTAATTCAACTCTTCAACCCCCTTATTAATGCAATAACTAATAAATAAATAAATACACCCCATAGTCTAGATACTACAAATGGGGCTACCCAAGGTTCATTGGAATTTGAAATTAGTGGAGAATGCTGATAGGTGCGAGCTATTATAGAAAGTCATCCTATATTGTCAACATTACACTGGCTTCCAATATGCTTCCAAGTACAATTCAAAGAGACCTATTTTTTTACTATTAATATCCTACATAGTTTGGCTCTTGCAGGACTGCCTCCAGAACCAGCCCAGTTGAGAATATTGAAGGGACTCAATCATCAAGAGGTGAAAAGATTGGGGCCCTAGGACTCAACTTTTCTTTAGTGGCCTTGACTTGGTGAAATACACTCCTACCAGAGTTTACATTGACAACAATTCTGACATCTTTTGAGAAGGCATCAAGATGCCTTCAAATTATTCTTAAGTTCTTTTGCAAGCTAAAGTTGCCCAATGTTCAGCTGAATTCACCAAATGTGTTCAGTTTGGTTTTATGTTATTTTGTTTTAGATTATGTTGATGCTTTTGTTTGTTTTTAATGTTTTTTATGAATGTAAACTGTCAGGAGTCATGATTTTGGTGGTATATATGGAAACCCACCCCAAATATTTTACCTTTAGCACTGAAGGAAAAAGGCAGGATATAAATGCAAGAATGAATAAATAAATAAATACATCCCAAATCTATATATGTTTCAATTTCCTACGTGAGGTAATTAGAACAAACTACTAAATGATTAAATGAAGAGTTCGTTATATGTCCATGTTGTTTTATGCATTTGTACATGCATAAATTTAATAAATAAATAATAAATATATCCATATGAAATTTTATGCAAAATCAAATCTGATTTCAGATTCTGATTGCAATAACTCAATTAGGCTGAATCCTATCTATCCATTTTGCTGCCTCTATATCCTTCATTGCATCTAGTGACATGGATTTTCCTAAGTAACATTCTGCGTGTATGTAACCACATTTATTTTTGTTCTCCATAGTGCTGGTTGACGAGGGGGAAATCTACAGAAAATTAAATATTGGTGGCAGAATAGAGACAAAAGGCATATATCTTAACATAGCCTTCACTTTTGAGTGCAGAATTGGAGATTTCTTGGCACAGAATTTTGGATTTCTTGGCACAAAATGTGAATTGATTTCTTTTCTGAGTTTTGGCACACAGCACTGCTTTATTGTGATACTTAATTATATTGTTAATGTCACGCACATTAAAAATGGCTAAGTGCTCCATAAACGTTCTGTGTGATTATTAGGGGATTATTTTATAGTGATATTTGATGTATTCAGTTTGCCCAACATTCTATCACCTTCCAAAATTTTATAGAACCCTGAGGGGTGGAATTTAAAAAGTGATGTTACGGAACATGCAAACCAAAGAGGAAACTTGGTGTTTGGAGGAAATCACACAATCTGAAATTCTCTTATTCTCATACTACAAAAGAAATTGTTTTCCTTTATGAAAGAAATAGCCTATCTTTGTAAAGAGATTTGGAATAAATATTAATCCCAGACGTGAACTATGAAAAAAATGGCCAATATGCATGATATGATTTGTCTGACAGATTTTTTTAACAGATCTGAATCTAGTTCTCATCAATTATTTTTGAGCCTCATGTGTGTTTTATCCTGTTTTACTCTAGTAAAATCATGCAAGCTTGTTGAAAGAAAGAAGTTGGGGACTCTGTCAACAATATTAGGGAAAACATGTGCTTGCTTATTCTCAACCTGAAGAACTGTAGTTACAAAAAAAATTGGCTACAACACTATTCCATAGTCAACACTTGCACAGGAATTAGACGTATTTGGGTGGAGTCCAGATGCATTGGATAGCATGTTCCATTATCCATAATCCCCCTGACCAATAGGAAGGCATCAAGTTGAGGATAGCTTAGCTTTCCATGATATTTCTCCTCCTCCTTGTCCTCCTCCTCCTGGTGTCTTGTATTGGAGGTTGGCAAATTTCAGTGCCACTTGCTTTTTTTTTTTTATGTTCTTGTCTAAAATATGAACATCGTATTTTTGCAAAATTAGATATCTGCTTCTTCCAGAACTGCATTTCCTTTGAATTTAACAATTGAAATAATTGATATTTTTCATTGCAGAAATATGTTTTCTCTTCTTGATGTTATTCACAATTGCACCATTCTTTGAAGAGCATCTCATTTCATACCCATTGAACTCATAACATTTTAAGTTTTTACATGTTCTCTTTATCAAAGGCTTCTGTTCTCTTGGTGACTGTCATACTTTTGCTCCATATAAAATGACTAGCAAGACATAACACCCTACAGTCTGCCAACTAAGTTTTAATCTTAAGGCCTGACAGTAAATACGTTGACTTACTTTTTGAAAAGAACATCTTTCTTGTTCAATCCTGCTCCTTTTTTTCATACTATGAATTCATCTATCAATCAGAATAAAGCCTAGGTATTTATGGCACCCTCAGTGCTTGATTTCCTGCTAGTATAATATTTGGTTCAGGGATTTTATGTTAACTGATATTATTTTTGTTATCTTTTGATTTATGCTTAGCCCCTAAGGTTTATTTAGCCATGAATATTATTTGCTACTAGGATGTTGTCATCTGTATAATGTTTTGTAGTTGCAGCTTTAATATTTGTGCCTTCTTGATATTTGTCTAAATTTTTTTAAAAAATGATTTCAAAATATATATTATACAGCAAAGGAGATAATACTTACCCTTGCCATGTTGTACATAATATTTGAAATTGTTTTGTTGTTCCTCTTAGTTTACAGCTGTTGTTACTTCCAACATAAACTCATAAGACCCTTTTCTCTATCGTTTAATTCTATAGTTTTCAATATCTCTAGTAATTTACTAAACTTCATGTAATCCAGTGTCTTTTTACTATCAATAAAACATACGTAAACGTCCACATTCACATCCCTAAAATGTTCTACTAGGTTTTGTATTGTAAAAAATGGGTCTCTGATATCTGTTCCATTCCTTAATCCAAACTGGATCATACTCCAAATAGTTTCATAGTTTGGATAAATCCTGTTGTGGATTGTTTTAAGAAACATGTTTAAAACATGATTCCTCAAACTGAGAGTTTGGTATTGGTTGTAAGTCAGCTTAGTCCAGTTTTAATATTTCTCTATTAATTCTGCATTTAACATTATCCACAGCCATGTTGTTTTTTATAGAATCATAGAGTTGGAAGGTACCTTGGAGACCTTCTAGTTCAACCTCTTGCCCAGGAAAGTTTTCCTCAGACAAATACCTGTACCCAACCTTTATTTAAAAATCTCCAGTGACAAAATACCAACAATTCTAGGAGATAGGCCATGCTAGCATTTAATAGCCTCATGAGCAGGAAAGTGTTACTTATTTCAAATTTGGATCTCTGTCGTCTGTCTCTAATAAAGGTTCTGCCCATTGGTTTTGTAATACCTCCAGGTATTACAGAGAATAAGTCCATATTCTCTTTTCTATGACAACCCTTCGAGAATTGGAAAATGCCTATCATGTCTCCCCTTAGCCTTTTTTTCTTTAATTGAGAGCATATGCAACAAGACAAATTTCTTGTGTTTCCAATCACACTTAGCCAATAAAAATTCTATTCTATATAAACATATCCAGATATTTAAACCATTTTTCTAAACTTATCAGCATCTTTGTGCTGTTTTCTGCACGATTTCCAGTTCCTCAGCATTCTTCTATTGTGATAACCAAAACTGGAGATAGTATTCCAGGTGTAATGTCACCAGTAGAGCATGAAGTGGAACTATCACTTCTTATGATCTTGACATTGAGCTTCTGTTGACCCAGCCCAGGATTGCAGTGGCTCTTTTGGCATGATTCCCACCACTCTATCATGATCAGAACTTATATCAGCTCCTGGGTATGTGTTTACACCCAATACGCTAAGCCTTTTAAAATGAGAATATAAACAATTTGATTTCTGACTATAGGTTTTCATGCATTTGCAAGTAATACCCTAGTATATAGTTTCTGAAATGCTAATTTACAGTTTATTGATAATTACATATTGTTCCTCACAGAATTGTATCAGAGAGTCACTTCTTTCATTTCTAATTTTTAGAAAAGTCAGATCTTCATATTTTCTCCTCCTCGTGGCAATTGCAGAGGGATTAAAAAAAGTGTTTTTGGGGAGAGGAGATCAAGGTTAGCAGCCTTTACTTTGTGATTAAATATGTTTATTGTTACTCCCTGTCTGACAATCATATGCACAGTAGGGAATCTTAACAAAACAACAACAACAACAACAACAACAACAACAGAGTTGGAAGGGACCTTGGAGGTCTTCTAGTCCAACCCCCTGCCCAGGCAGGAAACTCTACACCATTTCAGACAAATGGCTATCCAACATTTTCTTAAAAATTTCCAGTGTTGGAGCATTCACAACTTCTGCAGGCAAGTCGTTTCACTTATTAATTGTTCTAACTGTCAGGAAATTTATCCTTAGTTCTAAGTTGTTTCTTTCCTTCACCTGTTTCCACCCATTGCTTCTTGTTCTACCATCAGGTGCTTTGGAGAATAGGTGGACTCCCTCTTCTTTGTGGCAGCCTCTGAGATATTGGAACACTGCTATCATGTCTCCCCTAGTCCTTCTTTTCATTAAACTAGACATACACAGTTCCTGCAACCGTTCTTCATATTGCATTTCCCAGTTTTAGTGTAGGAAATAGCACATCAGCCCTGAGTTTTATTAAAGTGGGTTGTGGTCAGTGTTTACATGCCAGAAAGTAGTAAAAGAATGTATGGCTTTGGATGGAAAAGTGAATAAGTGTGGTTAAGAGCAAGGATCATGCTGCAAGAAAAAGGAATTCTTTTTCAGTAATTTTATTTGAAGTAATTTAACAAGGTCTGAGTGGCAGCATTAGGTGAGCAACACAATTTTATACTTGGTTACTGCAATTATTGAATAATAAGTGGTGCCTTTGGAAATCTGGAGCTTAAAGGAGACCTTCATCCTGCTGGATAATCTAGTCTGGGTTAAAAAGACATCATAATATAATAAAAAAGAAACCTTTATATTTTGCCATTCTATTTTTTTTATTCTGGGTGATTGTGAAAGGCAGCTTTGTCTTTGTCATACAAGTCAATAGGTGGCACTGCTGTTCAGATTAGCATCTCGGCATTTAATGAAATGGCAAAGGTTTTTCTCCCCCCCCCCCCAGATTTCATTGTCCTATAATCATTTATTTGGAGTAAGACCTATTGGACTCAATGGAATTTTCTTTTGATCACTCACATCTATGATTGCATTATACCTCTGGAGCAGAGTGTGTGTGTGTGTGTGTGTGTGTGTGTGTGTGTGTGTGTGTGTGTGAAATCCTATTCCAGGATAGTATTTTTTATAATTCTGAAACTTGGTTGTTGCTGTTATTGTTTTCTCTGGTGTGGGTGTTTGAACATTTTCTGTTGTTAGTTTTAATATTATTTTTTAAAAATATTTTGTAAACCATCTAAAATTGCAGCAGTGACCAAGGTAATCCATAATTTTCATTAAGTTAAATAATTTAATAATGAACCCCAACTTGTGGCTATTTTCCTTTGGCTGTCACCTGCTTCTACTTCGCTATCATATGGTGACAATCTGCCATGAACTCTGAGGAGGGTGAATGGGAGGGTGGATGCTTGGGTTGGGGGGAACAAAAATAACTGCTGTTTCTCTCCCAGATGCTTCTTCAAAGTCAACAGGCTGGGAGAATAAGGCAGCTGCATATCAACCTATCAACCTGTGGCCTTCCGGGTGCGCTTCAAGGTGCTGGTGACAATCTTTAAAGCGCTCCATGGCATAGGGCCGGGCTATTTACGGGACCGCCTACTGCTACCAAATACCTCTCACCGACCCGTGCGTTCTCACAGAGAGGGACTCCTCAGGGTGCCGTCAGCTAGGCAGTGCCGTCTGGCGACACCCAGGGGAAGGGCCTTCTCTGTGGGGGCTCCCACCCTCTGGAACGAACTCCCTCCAGGACTTTGCCAACTTCCGGACCTCCGAACCTTTCGTCGCGAGCTTAAAACACACTTATTTATCTGCGCGGGACTGGATTAGATTTTAAAGTTATGGGTTTTAAGGGGTTTTTACTATTTATACTATTTTAAATTTGGGGCAATAGAATAAGTTTTTTAATTGTTTTTTAATCTGTATTTATATGTATTTTAACTGCCTGTGAACCGCCCTGAGTCCTTAGGGAGATAGGGTGGTATATAAATTTGAAAAATAAAATAAATAAATAAATAAAATAACCTACGCTTGAAGTGACCGTTGTGAAAATATCTTGCTTGAACCTCATTGATCAGCAATGGGAGGCCACTAAGGAAGGTAAAAATTGAACTTAGGGATTTTGGTGCACAATTCTCAGTTCTGACTATGTTTGATCGCAATTCACTCGACTTGTAATAAAAATATTCCTTTCCCAATGAATGGAGCCAAGGATAATTTTTACTTAAGAGGTTTAAGCAGTGGCTGGTCTGACAGTGACACGCATCTATTTCCATTCAGAGGTACTCCTGTTCTAGGTCATGGACTCATGCAGCATACTACACTCAAGAGTGTTTGGAGGCACTTGTGGAAGGATATGGGTGAATGAAATGAAAATGGAGGTTGCGGCTGCGCACAATCAAAGTTCCACCCATTTTTTACATGTGTTGGACTTGCTACACATGTACACATGTCCTCAACTTATAAGCAATCATTTAGTGACCATTCAAAGTTATAGCAGTGCTGGGGAAATGACTTATGAACATTTTTCACACTTACGATCATTGCAGCCTCCCCATGATAATGAGATCAAAATTCGGTAGCTTGGCAATTGACTCATATTTATGATGGTTACAGGGGGTCATGTGATTGCCTTTTGTGATTTTCTGACATGCGAAGCCAGATTTATTTAATAACTGTTATTAACTTAATAACTGCAGGGATTCACTTAAATGTGGCAAGAAAAATTGTAAAATGAAGCAAAACTCACTTAACAACTTTCTTGCTTAGCAACAGAAATCTTGGGTTCAACTGTGGTTGTAAATCGAGGACTACCTGTATGAAAGGGGTGAGGCTTCAGTTGCAGGTAACTTGTTGTCTATTTCTATCGCTAATTCAGCATGTTGTGTGATCTAAGTCCTAACACACTATTTGAACACAGCGACAGGGTTTTCTTAACCCAGAGGTAGGATATCATGTGCTATGTAAACCCATTTTATTATTAATAACAGTGTTCCAGTATTCGTTGAGGCTTCTTTGCAACATTACTGCCTTCCTTCAAATAGAGAGAAAGCAAGGCCTCTCACAGCTCTCAGCATAATTTCAAGTGAATTTTGGCTTAATTTCAAAAGCCCTGGGTAAGACCTTGGCAGGAGATATTTGTCTCCTTAGTAATCTGCTGAGCAGAGGAAAGATGAGGAGAGGGAGGGGGAGAGAGGGGGGAAGGAGGGAGAGGGAGGAGGAGAGAGAGGGAGGAGGGAGGAGGAGGGAGGAGAGGGAGAGAGGAAGGAGGGAGAGAGGAAAGAGAGGGGAGAGAGGAGGGAGGAGGAGAGGGAGGAGGGAGGGAGAGAGAGAGAGAGAGAGAGAGAGAGAGAGAGAAGTAGGAATGAAGTCTTCTACATTAATGACAAGTGATCCTAACAAATTACTTGCAGCCCTCAAGTAATAAAAAGTTGTCCGTTCTTATCTTGGATAACAAGAACCTTCCAGACTGGAATCTTCTGCCTGGTTTGCCCAATGTTGTGTTCTTGACCAAAGAAGGTTCAAAGTTTTTTCTTTTAGCAGAATCCAACCAGTCATTCCCATCTCCTGGAATTAGTTGTCCTCTTTTGTTTCTCAAAATTCCATTTTATCACACGTAAAGAGATAGAAGGCCTAAAGAATGTCTCCAAGATAGGGGGGGGAAAAATGAAGAGAGATGACAACATCTGAATGAATTGAAAATTAAGACAATTAGAACAAAATGAAGGAGTAAATATTGGTTTGTTTGACCAAGGTTAAAAGAAAATATGTTTCTATAAAGCTCTGGGAAATATTAATGGCCATTTTGCTGACACCAGGACTGAAATGTTAATAGTTTATGAATTTATGCATGAATAAGTGATGGGTTACGAAAAGAAGAGGTGCTTGCATGTAACCTTGCAGGACTGAAATATTGCTTAATTTGTCAGAATTTGTGATGAAGATTGGAAATTGCTTCTTCAAATATTTCTCTTCTTATTTTTCCTCTTCTTGCTTTCTTGCACTTTTTATTCTTTCTTTATTTTTATTTTTTCCTCTAAGCTTAGTTTGCACTTTCTGTTATTGAGATTTTCAGATAAAATATTTTTTCAAAAAAGAAAGAATAACTCTGAGAACTTTTTATCATCTTTTCTTTTCCATCCCATATGAAGAAAAAGCTTTGCAATGTTGCATACAATATGAAAAACTCTTTGTTGCTCTGAATATAAAATAGGGCGAACTTGGGGACTGGGGAATTCTGGGAGTTGAAATCTATACATCTTAACATGGCCAAGGTTTACAAACACTGATCTAGAAGGTGGCAGGACAATTTCACTGGAAATTCACAAAAACTGGAAGAACTTTGGGAAGATCAACTCAAAGGTCTGCTTAGACATTTCTGGCAGAGATTCTCCACTTTGCTTTCTCCAGGACACAGTACAGAATCGAAGTCAGAAGAAAGAGGATGAAGGACTGTCCATGCTACTGAAACAAAAAGATATTGCAAATAACGGGGAAAAAGTAACAGCAGAAATCTATGAAGAAATAAGCAGGAGGATACTGAGAGCTTTAATGCAGGATATCAGTAGTGCAATGGGTTAGAACAGACCCGTGCGGGTCTGGATGGGGAGGAACAGGCTCCAGCTCAACTCCTCCAAGACAGAGTGGCTGTGGGTGCCAGTACAGTCAGCTTACGCCATCGCTGACTGTTGGGGGTGAATTACTGGCCCCCAGGGGGAGGGTGCACAACTTGGGCATTCTCCTGGACAATCGGCTGTCCTTAGAGGAACATCTGATGGCCGTCGCCAGGGGAGCATTTTATCAGGTTCGCCTGATTCGCCAGTTGCGCCCCTTCCTAGACCAGGACTCCTTACGCACGGTCACTCACGCCCTCGTCACTTCCCATCTGGACTATTGCAATGCTCTCTACATGGGGCTCTCCTTGAAAAGCACCAGGAGGCTCCAGCTAGTCCAGAATGCGGCTGCGCGGGTGATAGAGGGAGCACCTCGTTGCTCCCATATAACACCTATCCTGCACGGCCTGCACTGGTTGCCGGTAGCCTTCCGGGTGCAATTCAATGTGCTGGTTATCATCTTTAAAGCACTCCATGGCTTAGGACCGGGCTATTTACGAGACCGCTTCTGCCACCGATAGCCTCCCAGCGACCTGTGCGCTCCCACAGGGTGGGCCTTCTTAGGGTGCCGTCGACCAAACAATGTCAGTTGGCGGCCCCCAGGGGAAGAGCCTTTTCTGTGGTGGCACCAGCCCTTTGGAATGAGCTGCCTCCGGGGTTGCGCCAACTCCTCAACCTCCGGACCTTCAAACGTGAACTTAAGACCTTATTATTCCATCGTGCGGGACTGGCCTAAGTGAAATTTTAAATCAAAATTTTAAATGCGTTTTATGTCGGTCTATGATCGTTTCAGTTGATTTGGCCTATTAAATATTTCGTTTTAATTCTGTTTTTAAATTTGTTGTTTGTATTTTGTGTTTTTAATATGGCTGTAAACCGCCCTGAGTCCTTCGGGAGAAGGGTGGTATAGAAATTAAATTATAAATATAAATAAATAAATAAATATAGGGTTAAAGGAATAGTCCAAAATCTTCTCAGAAACAATAGATTTTAAGGATGGATGGGAACTAAAGAAGAAAAGCAGTTCTAGGAAGGTTCAAGCAGGGCTGAATAACTGGATGAAGATCCAAGGTCCCACAGGAGATTCAAATTTATATCATTACTTTCCTCTTAAAAATATCAGAAAGGATGTTTGAAGATTCCCCAGAATGCATGTTGTCCAGTTCTCCTTACTATGGAGATTTAACTGTATGATACTTCACCGTATAGATGCCTCCTCTCCTTTTTTTTTTTTTTTTAGTTCTGCACTAAGAGCGGTCAGTGTTCAAATACCAGGCAAGATGGTTAGAAATCTGATGTGTGGATGATTTTCAAACGTTGAGTTTAAAAGCTAGATATTTAACTTGACCCAACATGGCATTTCGTAAGTGGCACAATGCAGGAGTTACTTTTCAAATATGACTCATCAAAGATTGCAATCTAGGTGTGAACAAAACAGTCTCCTCCCATTTGTGTTACCATATATGAGCCAATTTTGGTCTCCTTTGATCCTTCAATTCATTTTTTAAAATATTTATTTGAAACCTTGTCCCTGGCCTTAGAAGAAGAGAAATCTTGTCTTTAAAAAAAAAAAGATTTAACTTTTTTTATTAGTTTATCGAAATATAAAATACAAAGAAAAAAAACATGAAGAAGTAAGAAGAGAGGGAAGGAGAAAGAAGGAGTATAGTGTAATGGGAAAAAAGAAAAGAAAAAGGCACCAACTTCCAACTCTCTTTAGCACAGTAGAAGGTAACAACATTACAACCATAACTTTTTGCTTTTATACAACAGCATGTACAAGCCATTTCTATAACAATAATTCTGTCTAGTTTAGAAAAGCAGAATCAAAGTTTCATTTTTTTCCTCATTGCAAACACAAAATCCGGAAGCAATTTCAAAATAGAGATAAAATTAGATATACAGAAATCTCTGATTTGGATTAAAGAATCAGTTTAACCATCTCTGCTTCTCTTTTTTGCTGTGGAGAATAATATATCATTCATCCTCATATTTTCAAATCTAGTTCATAATATTTCACCAACTTTGGAATAATATTCAGCATTATTTAAAGAACAAAAAATCTTGCCTTTTCGAGCCAGTGTAGTATTCAGTATGCATGTATGTAAGTAATAAAGGCATCCTACAAGCACTGCATCTCACCAGAAGGAGCAATTTAGACAACCAGATTAGACAACTTGGTTTAGACAATCACAAATGGAAGTACAAAAATATACTTTCAAGTTTCCATAAATTCTCCCAGTTCTGTGAGACATCCAATCCATATATCTTGAAAGAAAACAAAGGTACAGACACATCATTGCATGAATGAGACAGGCTTAAATCATCCTTAGTTGTAACAGATTAAAAATAATAGTTTTACCCTTACTCCAATACTTCCAATAGAGCTTCAAATGTCATGCCTGAATATTTTTTCTGTGGAAAGATCCTTGCACCTTACTTTACTCTCTGTTTAACAATATAGAAGTTATTCAAATCTTAAATCAGATAATATCTCTGGCAGTGGTATTATGGATGTTCAAATCCACACATCTTAAAGATTCTGAAATTGAGAAATACTGCTTTAACTGTTGATCATGGCATTGTTTTCCCCATTTCCCACTCCTTTTGTTCTGTGCATTCCTCTTCCAGATCCTAATTTAGATCCTGAAAATCTTTGGGGAAAGATATTCCTAATCCTCTTCAGAGGGGTACCCAAAATAAAGATCTGAGGACTTTTAATACCTTGTTTTTCTCCCTCAGCAGGGGCTAATTAACAATATGCATATGTAAAATATATTGTTTGCAAAGATGCAAAGAAAGCTCTCTGAACCCTCATAGTCAATAAAGCTAAAAGATGCTACGTATATGATAAGTGATACATCAATTAAACTATAATCTTAAAATATATATGATTGACTGGGAAGCATTTGTCTAACGTCAGCAGTATGGAGTACTAGGAATTGCCTGGAGCTGTGGAATGGCACAATCTCTGTCCCAACAGGCGATTTCCCTGCCTGAATTTTTCCGTTTAGAGAGACTAGATTGTGAGTATGAATTTCCATCAGAAGAGAGAACAATCCCTTCTAATGGAAAAATTAGTAATTCCAGTAATTCTACCTGCACTGCCAGTTTGCATTAAGCTTTTGGATACTCCTCAAGGGTAGCCTCCTGTAGGCCATTGCAAGACCAGTTTCAGATTTGCTGAAGTTCTCGAAAGTGACAATAGTGGCGTTGTTGGAGTGCTGACAAGAATGTCTCCAGAAAGGATTAAAAAAACACATCAACAACATGGCTATAACTGTGTAACTGAAGTCTTACTCCTTTTTATTTGTGCTGGCCATCTTGACTTTTTTGACACTCAGCTTCCCTTATTACTGTGCCCTGAATCAGACAGATCTATCCATGAAGCCATCAAGCAGATTGTGAATACAATCATATTCTCTGATTCCTCCTCAACCACTGAACATGAATGGTCCTCCATCATCCTGGTCTAATCCTCTTGTCTGCACTGGTCGTTCTTGAAGTTGACAGAGGTTATTACTAACTATGAGGAACAATACTTCAAAAGGATCTACAGCAGTGTCCTTATTCAAGGAGTTCCCAGAATCCCAGTAAAAGATAATTATAATTGGCCACCACAAGCTTGGATTGAAACTTTTCTTCCTTCAGCCTTGTTCTAAGGCAATAGACAAGATACTCCTTTGGTCTTCTACACAAGCCCAGAATTACAAAATATAATCATTATGTTGGTCCTGAAATACAAGCATAGCTATGTAAGGGTACAGTGTTACATGTGGGAAGAGGTTTAATAAATAATCCTCTTATAGTATGAATAAATCAAATTTAAAGGTGTAATAGGAGATTTATTGGAAACAGAAATACAAGAAGAAAGAAAATAAACAGTCACAGAATTTTGAATAAAATCAATACAGTCATTTCAACTGAATTAATACTTACAAGGTCGTTTAATAGGATTTCAGCAATTGTTTATTGCAGATAGATTGGCTACAGGGAGATTATTTGGGCCTCCTAAATGTTCATAGATAGGTAGTTCTCCTTCCTCCTCTTATGCTTTATAGAATGTGGAAAATAAGTGGGAGCCAGATTTTTTGGGGGGTGGGGGGGAGGTAGGAAATCATTGGTTCTTTGCTTATTAAGGACGGTGCTATATCCCTGATATCCTGGATCTGGCTGGTGAATAAAATAATATATAAGGGCTAAATGCATCCTTGGTAGAATTGTAAGTTAGTTCTGCTTTTATAGGAAGGTTATTCCACAGGACAGACTCTTTTGGGAAACTTCTATTTAGGCCTCTCAGCACTGGGACAATTTATCAGATTCTTTAGAGGGTATTGAAGTGCCACAGCAATGCTAAGGGTTCCCCCAGAGGCACCGTATTGAATATATTTTTCCAAATATTTGCTCAGTTGGCAAATAACATGCTGTGTTTAGAACATGAGCTGGAGATACACATCTTGCTAACTATGGGAGGTGCTACAGAGGTTGTGAGATTTTGGCCACTAATGGCTTCAGTGCTTATTATGTTTATTCATGACTTGAGTCCAATTTTCTGCCTCCAAAGATACCCAGAGTTGAATCATCATTTCTTTGTTTCTAAATATTTGATGGCCATTATAAAACCCAAATCCAAACAGACAGATTCCCCCCAATACCTCCTCAAACCACCAGCATTTTGAGATGAGCTATTCATTCTCTAGGACAAGATGCATGCTTTCTAGACAGTTTCTCAGTCCAACCTCCTTAATCATTTTCACAATCTCCATAGAAAACAGCTTGGCATGATTTGTCTCTTTGTATTAAAAGAGATACCTTTTCTTGATAGCTTCTCACAAATGATACTTATGGTGTAAAACAGTTTGAAACGCACTGAATTCAGTTGTGCATAGATGCCACTAGGGAGAGGCAAAATATATTATTCTGGGGATAGAATGTTCCAGCAATTTTTCAGAGATAGCTATCAGAAGAGGAAGAGGGATTATCATGTTCCAAATCTGGTCTAACCTTGAATTTGCTGACTACCCTTGGCGTGGCCAGATTGCCATAAATAAAAAAAATTGAATGTCTTAGTGCTCTTCAGATTAATACTCTTCTCATATCCCTATTACCACAATTGTCCAAAAGATCCACCATAAAAGCAATCAAGGAGAAACATTATTTCTGAAGGAAAAGGGCGTTCATGATGTAATATTATATGAGAATAACTTTGGGAGACAGAAGAAGAGTCGTAGGCTAGGCAATGGTCAGATAAGAGACAACTGAGCCCACAGAAGGAATTGGCATGTGGCAAGAAAAGGGATCCTCTCTAGTTTCTTGGACTTTAAAGATGAGGGGGGAAAGTTGTACTTTCAGCCTTACAAAAATATAGGAAGTAATCGACTTACAACAGTTTGTTTAGTAACTGTTCAAAGTTACAATGGCAATGAAAAAAGTGACATATGACAGTTTTTCACAGTTATAACCTTTGCAGCATCCCATGAGCGTGTGATCAAAATTCAGATGCTTGGCAACTTATTTATTTATTTATTTTATTTATTTTTCAAATTTATATACCGCCCTATCTCCCTAAGGACTCAGGGCGGTTCACAGGCAGTTAAAATACATATAAATACAAATTAAAAAACAACAATTAAAAAACTTATTCTATTGCCGAATTTAAAAAACAATATAAATAATAAAAAACCCCTTAAAACCAATAACTTTAAAATCTAATCCAGTCCCGCGCAGATGAATAAGTGCGTTTTAAGCTCGCGACGAAAGGTTCGGAGGTCCGGAAGTTGACGAAGTCCTGGAGGGAGTTCGTTCCAGAGGGTGGGAGCCCCAACAGAGAAGGCCCTTCCCCTGGGTGTCGCCAGACGGCACTGCCTAGCTGACGGCACCCTGAGGAGTCCCTCTCTGTGAGAGCGCACGGGTCGGTGAGAGGTATTTGGTAGCAGTAGGCGGTCCCGTAAATAGCCCGGCCCTATGCCATGGAGCGCTTTAAAGATTGTCACCAACACCTTGAAGCGCACCCGGAAGGCCACAGGTAGCCAGTGCAGTCTGCGCAGGATAGGTGTAACACGGGAGCCCCGAGGGGCTCCCTCTATCACCCGCACCGCGTTCTGGACCAACTGAAGCCTCCGGATGCCCCTCAAGGGGAGCCCCATGTAGAGAGCATTGCAGTAATCCAGGCGAGACGTCACGAGGGCGTGAGTGACCGTGCATAAGGCATCCCGGTCTAGAAAGGGGCGCAACTGGCGCACCAGGCGAACCTGGTGGAAAGCTCTCCTGGAGACGGCCGTCAAATGGTCTTCAAAAGACAGCCGTTCATCCAGGAGAACGCCCAGATTGCGCACCCTCTCCATCGGGGCCAATGACTCGCCCCCAACAGTCAGCCGAGGACTCAGCTGACTGTACCGGGATGCCGGCATCCACAGCCACTCAGTCTTGGAGGGATTGAGCTTGAGCCTGTTTCTCCCCATCCAGACCCGTACGGCCTCCAAACACCGGGACAGCACTTCGATAGCTTCATTGGGGTGGCCCGGTGGGGAAAAGTACAGCTGGGTGTCATCAGCGTACAGCTGGTACCTCACACCGAAGCCACTGATGATCTCACCCAGCGGCTTCATATAGATGTTGAACAGAAGGGGCGAGAGAATCGACCCCTGCGGCACCCCACAAGTGAGGCGCCTCGGGGCCGACCTCTGCCCCCCTGTCAACACCGTCTGCGACCGGTCGGAGAGATAGGAGGAGAACCACCGATAAACGGTGCCTCCCACTCCCAATCCCCCCAACCGGCGCAGCAAGATACCATGGTCGATGGTATCGAAAGCCGCTGAGAGGTCTAATAGGACCAGGGCAGAGGAACAACCCCTATCCCTGGCCCTCCAGAGATCATCCACCAACGCGACCAAAGCTGTCTCCGTGCTGTAACCGGGCCGGAAACCGGACTGACTCTTACTTATGACTGTTGCTGTGTTCCAAGATCATGTGATCCCCTTTTGCAACCTTCTGACAAGCAAAGTCAGTGTGGAAGTCAGGTTCACTTAACAACCAGGTTACTAACTTATCAACTGTAGTGATTCACTTAAGTCTCACTTAATTACAAAAATTTGGGGCTCAATTGTAGTCAAAAGTCAAGGGCTACCTGTACATATAGTTTGATTAAAGAATTTTTTTTATCAAGATAAAAGGAATACAAATATGGAAAAGAAAACAAAGAACGTCAAAAATAGCAAACAAGTAAGAAAGAAAAGAAAAGAAATCGTAAAGAAGCATCTTTCAAACCTTTTGACTGAAGTTATAAATGCATTTATATTTTACCCTCTCTCTCGAAGGCTACATCATAATTTCCTTCTTCTTTAAGCTATTCCTTCTAATCACCAAACTCATAAATCACACATTTAGGATTTTTTTTTTCTTTCTTCAGCAAAAAAGTCCATAAGGGGTCAGACTGGCAAGATTCTGCTTCTTGTCTGGACTACCTTAGAGTTGACACATGACAAGTGGGAAAACATACTGTGAATTCACAAATGACCACTCCTCTCACTGAAAGGATATAGCCCATTCTCTCTATGTAGTTTAAAATGTTACAAGTGGGTTTTTATAGTCAAAGAATGCTCAGGTTTGAAACCAGATTTGCTACTATCTGAAAAGCATTTGCAAACCCCATCGAAGGTCTCAAGTAGGTTTGCCTGTGCAGTACTTGCAAATGCTTGGTCCACATCATGGTTACGCGAGTCTTCTTGTTATTAAGCTTCTAATCCAGTCATTTGAGAGATCTTTCTCCGTGGCTGGCCGGGATTAGGAAGGTGTTTGCTACATATTTATACAAATGAGTTCCTAGTAAAGAACTAAGAGGGACATCACCTGCAATAGTTCTTGAAGTTCCCAGATGAATGAGATACAGGAAATGCTTACCTGGTTGCAATATGAGTCAAATACCAAGCCTACTCTGCTGGATAGACTTCTTATAATGCAGTCTCGAGAATAGGTGGAAGAGTTTCCATCTTATCCCTCAAGGGTAGATGTCTCATAGACCCATAAACTAGGTGGAGACTTGCATTCTCTTAGCCCACCCTATTCCTACCACAAGACAAAGCTGCCACATCACACTCACACACACACACAACTAAGTGACATGTGTGCAGATCAAGTCTCAGTGCCCCAAAGCAAAATTGCTTGCTGAGTAAATAATATGACTCATGTAAGCAAGCCAAGCCACACACTGCAGAGCTAAAGTAAAACTTTTATTTCTGTCATACACCTCAGGGAATTATGCTCATCTGTATGTGACGACTTGGGAAGAAAATGGGGAGGAGGGGTATTTGAGAGAGAGAAAAGGAAATTGTTGAAAAAATAAACGTGATTCTTTTCCCAAGTATAAAATAAATCAGGCTGTATACTTCTGTTCAGAGCAAGCCCCAAATTTGATGGGCTTTGGACATTTTTATTAATCTAAGAGGGAGCAGCTGATTTCTATTTGCCCTACTAAACCCTTTCTGTTACTATGGAAATGTATGGTGCCACAGCAACTATGACACAAAATGGAGCACGTTGGAAGCCTTCTGCAGCTTGCTTACATAAACCTCCTCCTTCAGAATGAAGAGAAGAAGAGGCCCATTGGTTCCATAAATCAACTAGTTTGTCCTGGACCTTCCATAAGTGAAATATTTTATAATTACAACTGCCAATTGTAAAAGCACTTGTCTTCACCTGAGAGGTGGGATCCAAATGATCGGTCATTTATAGCACTCTTCAGCATCACCCAGCTATGGCTGAGATGATGTTACATCTGTCCTCATTATTGTTATTTGAATACAACCATGGTTGGATTACCTTTAAAGATGCTGAGATCCTTTTCTTACATGCACCCAGTGGTGGGATTCAAATAATTTAACAACCGGTTCTCTGCCCTTATGATTTCTTCCAACAACCAGTTCACCAAACTACTCAGAAAGTTAACAACCAGTTCTCCCGAAGTGGTGTGAACTGTCTGAATCCCACCACGGCATGCACCCAAATGTGGCATGAACATGCCCTAGCAACATTTTTTTCTGTTGTATCTTATAATACTTACATCCAGCCCGTACCCAAACCAATTTCAAATTATTTTTAGTTGTGTCCTTGTTAAAGTTGAATTCTCTGTATTTCCTTGACATCATTCTATTGGCGTAATGCTTTTCATTGATTCCAAACTGGACCACCACCTTCAAACTTATCACATGGGATGGGGTGGTTATCATACATGGGTGGGGGTGCTAGAGGTTTTGTCCTGGCACACATGTCTTAGGGAACATATGGCTACCATGTGGGGTGTCATCACCGCATGGTAAGCTACTTCTTTGGCGTGGCTCACCACAGGGACTAAGTGTCTCCCCACACCATTGCACCATTCTTGGCCCTTGGAAGTAGGAGCAGCTTAGTAAACATTACCCAACCCATATGCTATCCAGAAGAGTTTCCTCCCTGCCATTCCGTCTCCTAGATGGTAGTGCACTTTAAGCCAAAATATATTTTTCCATTACATTGATACTGCAAGTATAGAAAGAATGTTCTGGTCTTACAAAATTTCTATGCCTACACAATTAATTCTCCCATTGCATGTAGGGTTTTCCAAGACATGAAAGTGGAGACAAAATGAAACAGTGGCAGGAAGCTACATGATAGGCTAAAAACTGTTTTATTGCTTTCCTTCTGTTCTGCAAACCTGGGAATAAATCTTTGGGAAAAGGGCTAACAACTTTAGTAAAGTTCTCCCTGCATCTATGTCAGTCCATACTTTCTAGAAAACATTAAAATACTGTTTTGAAAACTTGGCATCTTTAAGATATTGGACTTCAACTGCCAGAATTCTGTTGGCATGCTGGCTGGAGAATTCTGGGAGTAGATCCACATCTCAAAGTTGCAAAGTTTGAAAAGCTACTTTAGAATATACGTTATAGTCATAACAGTGTACCCCAATACACTGAGACATGCTTGCATCAATAAAGTATTTATCTTGTCACATTTTAGAAGCCCCAATCTCCATTATGATTTTTCTTCAGTTGCTAATTTGTTATATTAATTAAAACTGAAGTATATTCTAATATGTGTGATAATTTTTTACTTTGTTTTTCCATACTATTATTGTTATTATATTCTGTGTGTACATACACACCCATACACATGCACATATAAGGTATACCTTATAAATACATACATACATATATACATATATATATATATATATATATATATATATATATATATATATATATATGTATGTATGTAAGTATGTATATACACACATACATTTACATACAGACACATTTAAAACACAATGAAAAATATACAGCAATTAAAATCACTGATGTCCAACTCAAAACATCTGGGTGAAGGGTGTCTTCTTGAGAGAAAGAGTGGGTTAAGCAAAAATCCAATAGATTTGTGTTCTTCATTTTGGGTCTATGACTAGCAAAGGAATCTTGCAAGGGCTGCTTTTAGACTCTTAGATTTTGATAGATTATCTGTGCGAAATTCATTGAAGCATCTTGATGAACTCCTCAGGAGAAGAGAACTTGTTGCTCACTTCTGCTAGGATTGTTTAAAAAGACGTTGGCTTGAGGCCCTACAGGCTTTGCTCTTGAAACTAATCGGCTACTACGAACAGATTTCTAAGAAGATGGTTTAAAAGTAATTCAGGACTGTCTAAAGTCCTGTCAAGATTCTGATCTCATCATATAAGGGTAAGCAGCATTTGGCACCTGCGCACTGGATGATAAACTTGCACTTTTTGCTTGATTGTGCAAGGGAAGCACAATCCATTCTGAAGTGAATGCCTTTTAGTTTTTGCATCTGTCCCTGGGAGCTGGGGAAAGAACCAACATGTAATTTCTGGCATCAAAGGAAAGTCCTGAAACACAACCCTCCTGGTGACGTCTCTTCTTCCCAATAAGCAACGACCCCAGATGACCCCTGGATGAACAGTCCAGGCAGGACGAAGAGAGATAATTAAAAGAGACAGCCCTGTGATCACAGACCAAAGGTGAAGCCCAGGTAGAACGAGGCAAGTACAAAGGCCCCTTTCAAAACTGGGTGTGACAGCAGCAATGGTCACAGGTGGGCTGGAGTTCTCTGAGTTAAGGAGCTTAATTCTGAATAAGAAGATGAAGGGAAGGGGTGGACAGTTCTCCCACTTCCACCCCAAGCATCCTGCACTTATCCTTCCAATGAAAACCCACACAATCTGTTCCATGCATCAAAGACTAAGAGCAAATTGCCCACTTGGCAAAGGAATCCAGTGAACTGAACACTGTCTATATCAAACTCTCTTGGTAACTGGCATCCAGATATTAAAATACAATTTTTATGGATTAGCGGATATACACCACTTGGATTAGCAGATATACATCACCTCTCAACAGCCCCTTCTTTTCCGAAGTGTTGTACCGTAGCTTCCATCGTCCACAGCTGTAGCTTTTTCACCCATAAGGGGTGGGAGGGGGGAAGTCCAGATTTGGGAGAAAAGAATTTCAAGATTTGCAGAAAGAAGATCAGTTGAGGATCCAATGAACCTATTTAATGGCCATAGAATCCCGGCTGGCAAGTATTCTGTGGCAGGGTGGAACACAGTACTGTGTGAGAGAATGAATGAAACGGATTAACCTGGAGAAGAGTAGTCCTAACCAGACCAATGAAAACAAGGTAGTGCATCAATATGTATAGGTAGTCCTCAATTTACAACAGTTCATTTAGTGAACATTCAAAGTTATAACAACTCTGAAAAAAGTGCCTTATGACTATTCTTCACAGTTAGTCACAGTTTGCAGGATCCCCATGATCATGTGATCAAAATCTGGATGATTGGCAACTGATTCATACTTATGACCAATGTTCCCTCTAATTTTTCACGAGTCTGAGCAAGCACACTAACTCCCTGAGCGGTCCCTTGGACCACTGTGAGCAACATCAGACGTGTGGGTCATGCCAGCATCGCATCCATTCAAGTCACATGATTTATTAAATCCATTCATTTATTTTATTTATTTATTTATTATTATTATTTTATTTATTTATTTATTATTATTATTATTATTTATTATTATTCATTTATTAAATCCATCCATTCAAGTCACATGATTTATTAAAAGAATCAAACAGATTCGGCTAGCTAAAACTTTTAGCTAGATTCGGCTAGCTAAAACTTTTAGCTAGAATCGGCTAGCTAAAAGTTTTAGCTAGCAATCTGTCTTGCAGCTAATCAACGCCTGTCAAATTATGTTGATTAGCTGCGCAGATCCGACTAGCTAAAACTTTTAGCTAGCAATCTGTCTTGCAGCTAATCAACGCCTGTCAAATTATGTTGATTAGCTGCGCAGCACAGATTCGGCTAGCTAAAACTTTTAGCTAGCCGAATCTGTGCTGCGCAGCTAATCAACGTCATTTGACAGGTGTTGATTAGCTGCGCAGCACAGATTTTCTGTGTGCGGAGACCGTGTCAGCAGTGCGCATTTGCGCACGCGCGCAGTTTAGAGGGAACAGTGCTTATGACCAGTGGTGGGATTCAGCCAGTTCGCACCACTTTGGGAGAACCGGTTGTTAACTTTCTGAGCAGTTTGGTGAAATGGTTGTTGGAAGAAATCATTAAGGCAGAGAACCGGTTGTTAAATTATTTGAATCCCACCACTGCTTATGACCGTTGCTGTCTCCCAAGATCATATGATCACCTTTTGCAACATTTTGACAGGCAAAGTCAATACAGAAGCCAGATTCACTTAATAACTGGGTTGCTAACTTATCAATTCAGTGATTCACTTAAAAACTGTGGTTAAAAAAGATCATAAAATGGGGCAAAACTTATTTAACAGATGTTTCACCTAACAACAGAAATTTTGGGCTCAATTGTGGTCATAAGTACTCATTTCTAAAGATCTAAGTGCGACAGTCCACTGTAACAACACTGCCAAAAAGGCACTAAGAGTTGTTAACCTAATCTTGGTTCTTCTTGCTAGCTTTTTCTCTGGTAGTATTGTACTACTAACTAGAGCATACAAAACATTTGCTAGACCAGTTCTTGAATACAGCTCATCTATCTGGAACGTGCACTGCATACTGGACATAAATACAATTGAGAGAGTCCAGATATATTTTATGAGAAGAGTCCTCCATTCCTCCACCCGTAATAAAATACCTTATGCCATCAGACTCCAAATTTTGGGCTTAGACAACTTAGAACTATGCCAACTTCAGTCTGACCTAAGCATAGTACATAAAATTATCCACTACAATGTCCTATCTGTCAATGACTACTTCAGCTTCAACCACAACAATACATGAGCAAATAATAGATACAAACTCAATTGCAGAAATAATAGATACAAACTCAAACTGCTCCAAACTCAATTGCAGAAAATACGACTTCAGTAACAGAGTGGTCAATGCCTGGAATGCACTACTTGACTCTGTGGTTTCTTCCCCAAATCTCCAAAACTTTAAGCTTAAACTGTCTACTGTTGACTTCACCTCATTCCTAAGAGGTCTTACATAAGTGCATCAGCGTGCCTACCATCCCTGTCCTAATATTCCTTTTTACTTACTCTTTTCATGTATTCAAATTATGTTTATACTTTTACCTGTTATCTTAAATATGATTGACAAAATAAATAAATAAATAAATAAATAAATAAATAAATAAATAAGCTGACAACTACCCATATATCTAGAAAAAAAATCTATCACCTGAAGAAAGTTAAATCCTACGGAGGTGGGGAGAACAAGCCTGGATGGCTGGTTGTGTCTTGATTTCTCACAAATTTTGCATGAAGTGCTAACAACTGGGCAGTGCCAATTCTGAAAGGCAAGGGATAATTCCCCAAACAAATAAACAAAGTTCTTTGCAAGAGAAAACTGGGAACCAAGAGGAAGGGTAGTCAAGGGTAGATATCTTCCTACCATAGTTTTGAACATTATTTTTTCTTATTTTGGGGGGTGAAATATTTGATTGGAGTTACATGAGCTCCACATGTAGTCCAAAGTGATGGAAGCCAGAAAGGTGAAAGCATTTCACAGATACCCTCTTGTTTGCCTAGTATGTATGTTTTATTTGGTTTAGTTTGGGATCCATCATAATTGTACCAGCGGAAAGATATCCCCGAGTTTAAAAAGAAACGGACAGAAAGACAAAGCAAAAGAACATGTCCGGCGTGTTTCCATGGTATATTACTGTGCCTATTAATTAATCCTATTTTCTGATTCAGGCAGCACTTGAACCATAAAATATTCGCAATAACTATGGCTGAACCACACAATAGTCTAAAATATGAATTGTGCGTCTGTGTGTTGTGGGAACAGCCACTAAAAAGCAGCTAGGCTAAGCTATGCAAGTTTGATGTATAATGAAAGTCTGTCTGAAGTATCATCCATCCAATTGTACTCATGATTGGTTTCTAGTCACTTCATGACATGTTTGCCAGAAATCCTAACTTAACATAAGAGCCAATATTCTAAAAGCCAGCACTATTACAGTCAGTTAGCAAATAGCTTACAAGAAAATTTCAAATTCAGCATAAAAGATAGCCTGTTTTTCATGTCCTGTATTCCAGGCTTAGAAGAGGTACAAACATTGAGCTGCTGCAATCAATAGTTTAATCATATGCATATTCTCGATATTGTCAGGGTGGACAATGTGGCATTTGGCTAGAATGAGTGAGACCTGATTTTAATATTCTCATTCTGTCTTGAAGCTTATTAATTTTTCTCAGCTAATTGCTGTCTTTTGTTCTAACCTAACTCAGAGAATGCCTGTGAGGAAAGAACTGGGCAGGGTACTTATGATTTTGTCTTCAAGCCTTAAAAAGGGAAAAACAAACAAACAAATACTACAATGCACCTCCCAACAAAAAAATTGTTGTAAATTTTAAAATAGCAGACAGTAAAGAGAATTACGGAAATTTCAGCCTACTCCTTTGGAAATTTTTAGGGGAAACTGGAGGATTCATCTCAGAGATAAACTTCTCAAATGGGCTTCCATCAAATAAGTTGGAATAAAATTCCCATAAGCCCCAGCCCACATGATAATTTGAAATTGTTTTAACCCATGTGAAAGGCACTCAGTTGGGAAGATTGATTTGGATGGTACATCAGTTCTTGTATGAGTTATAATACCTTTGTCCTTTTTCACATGAAGTATGACTTCAATGGATTCCTTCAACTTTCCCTTTTAAGTTCCTCCTTTACCAACACCATTCACCAGCATTACACAAAGCATAGACTGCTAAAGGCAACAAACAGCACCAGCTCCAGGACTGCCATTTTCAGTCAAGTTGGGAAAATGTCCAGGCAGGCACAAGTGCAAAATTATTTCCATGCAGCTGAAGTTGAAAGAATTTTGTAGCTTTTGGGGTTCGTATGCCCATTGTAAAGCTTGTTAACAAATTGGGGCAATTTATGGCGATTAGTTAAGAATTCACATATGGTGCCTGGATAGTCTGCTTGACCAGTTTCCCTTCTGCATGTGATTAAGTGCCATTTACTGTTGATGGGGGCCATTTGTCTCTGTTGTTTGTTCTGGCAGGGATAGTGACAGATCCTTGGACAATCATTGGCTGGGCTGTCTTGGTATGGCTTCATCATTACCATCGTGAAGGCCAAAGGGCAAATCAAGAGATGAATGTCAAACTTGTCAGTAGCTGATGAATGTTTCCAGCCAGCTCTCACAAACTGGAGTCACAGATTCCTGCATCGAGAGTATATCTTGTTATGATAGCTTCAGTGCTGGAAGACTGCCCAGTTTTACATTATTGAGAGAGGGAGAGTGGCTAGTATGTTATGCTCATTTACAACATCCTATTCCAACATGGAGCGCTTCAATGTGCCAGATTTCAACTCCAGAATTACTAGATTTAAGTAATGATCTAGTTTGCTATATAGAAGCACCCCGGGGGATTCCAGGTATCTTATGTAGTGCAATCAGACTGTTCCATATCTGAAATGATACTTTGGGAAATGTCTTCTAACCTATAATCCTTCCACATATTTTCTATCAGTTATTTCATCTTTTCCATTAGAGAAGACCTATTTCTCTAAGGAAGAAAAGATAGAGGAGCTGCACAATTTTTAAAATACCATATTTTTCAGATATGGTATTTTAAAAGGTATTTTTCATTTACCTTTCCCCCCCAAAAAAGAGGGTGAATATCTGGGTGCATCTTATACTTCGAATGTAGCCCTGCCCAACTTCTCAGGTGGAGGTTTTAGAGGCTGAAAAAAGCATCAGAAACGGAGCTTCAGGAAAAAAAAGCCCCAAACAAAGCTTCAGAAAAGAAGCTCCCAAACAGAGCTTCAGAGGCTTTTTTTCTGAAGCTCTGTTTCGGACGCTTTCAGAGGCAGAAAAAAGTTTTTTTTCTGAAACAGAGTTTCAGAGGCAGAAAAAAAGGCCAAAAAAAAGCAAGGCAAAGAGCTCCCAACCAAGGAACCTGTTGCTAAAATTCATCTCTGGTAACAGCTGATTGGGGGTATTCTGGGAGGCCAATCCATCTGCCAATCAGCTTTTTTCTTATTTTCCTCCCCAAAAACTAAGGTGCGTCTTATACTCCGATGCGTCTTATACTCCAAAAATACTAATGACTAATGACTTTTGATATGGAAGTATCAAAAGTGGCTTGTGTCTTTTCATTCTACAACAGAAGGAATCTAAAAGACCCAGATTGTTGGGGGCAATTAAGTTCTTCATACTATACATAAATGATCTCTGTGACCTTATTTCAAGTTATTGTGTTCTCTTCGCTGACGACGTCAAACTATTCAATACCACTAACAATACTTCTACCCTTCAAGATGACCTTGACTTTGTTTCCGATTGATCTAAAACTTGGCAACTTCAAATATCAACCAGCAAATGCTCAGTCTTACATATTGGTAAAAAGAACCCTAACATCAAGTACAAGCTTGATGGACATTACCTTACTGATGACCCCCTCCCTGTCAAAGACCTTGGAGTTTTCATATCAAATGACCTAAATGCTAAAGCCCACTGCAACTACATAGCAAAGAAAGCTCTAAGAGTTGTAAACCTAATTTTATGTAGCTTCTTCAAAAACTCTACACTACTAACCAAAGCATACAAAACATTTGCCAGACCTATTCTTGAATACAGCTCATCCGTCTGGAACCCATACCACATCTCTGACATTAATACTATCGAACGCGTCCAGAAATATTTTACTAGAAGAGTTCTTCGCTCCTCCGAAAATAACAAAATACCTTATACCACCAGGCTTAAAATCCTGGGATTAGAAAATTTAGAAGTCCGTTGACTCCGACATGATCTGTGTTTAACACACAGAAATCATCTATTGTAATATCCTTCCTGTAAAAGACTACTTCAGCTTCAATCACAACAATACAAGAGCAAACAATAGATTCAAACTTAATGTCAACCGCTTCAAACTTGATTGCAGAAAATACGACTTTTGTAACAGAGTTGTTAACGCTTGGAACTCACAACCTGACTCTATAGTCTCTACTCAAACCCCCAAAATCTTCAACCAAAAACTGTCTACTATTGACCTCACCCCATTCCTAAGAGGACTATAAGGGGCATACATAAGAGCACAAAAGTGCCTACCATTCCTGTCCTATTGTTCCCTTCTTTATAGTATTATATGCATACTTTTACTTATACTTTTACTTATATATACTTTTTTCTCTCATGATGGGTTATTGTTTATGTTGATGATTGTATATACTGTTGTGACAAAATTTAAAAAAAAAAGTTGACTTTGTATATAATATACAAATGGATGAAGACTATTGCTTAACACATTGTAAGCCAGCCTGAGTCTTCGAAGAAGGGCGGGATATAAATTCAAATAAAAAAATAAATAAAAGCACACCGCATACTTCAGCACATGCAAAGTTCATATTGCTGTAGTGCAGGGATGTCCAAACATGGCCCCTTGAAGAGTGGTGGACTTCAACTCCCAGAATTCCCCAGCCAGAAACTTGCTCATATTTATAGCTCATGCTGGCTGGGGAATTCTGGGAGCTGAAGTCCACCCCTCTTCAAGGGGCCAAGTTTGGACACCCCTGCTGTAGTGGATTGAGGATGCTTTCAGACCTGTCTGAAAAGTACACTGCATTGAATTCATTGAGGGTCAAAACAGATTTAAGCTGGCAAGCATTATGTGGGGGTGGAGACCTTATCTTTCTTACCTGTGCAATATATGTCCTACTATCCTACATAGGATAGTTCCCTGGATTTCTAGTGCTAGATGGAGATGAATAATCATACTTGGAATTACAACCTATGGTGTAATAAGTTTCTGTTTATAGCTGTCAATATGTAAGGGATTCTTAATCATTGCTTACTATTCAGTCTTCTGCAATCTAGCACCCTTATATTGTCAATAATCCCCCCAATTCCTAGCCAACATGCCCTGTAGTACGAGAGTTATAATTTTATTACTCAAGGAGAAGGCTGAAAACTATCCAATGTCAGTGAAGAACAGAAGAGAATAACCATATTTTTTGAAATAAAATTCTGTAGCTATTCTGTGCTGGATCTACTCTCCATTCTGACCAAATATATATTACCTCCAAGAAACCACTTAGTTTTCATAAATTTTGATACCATTGACCATGGTAACCTGCTGTAGCGGTTGGAGGGAGTGGGAGTGGGAGGCACCGTTTATCGGTGGTTCTCCTCCTATCTCTCTGACTGTTCGCAGACGGTGTTGGCAGGGGGGCAGAGATCGACCTCTAGGTCTCTCACTTGTGGGGTGCCTCAGGGGTCGGTTCTCTCGCCTCTCCTTTTCAACATCTATATGAAGCCGCTGGGTGAGGTTATCCGCGGTTTCGGGGTGGATTATCATCTGTACGCTGATGATACTCAGCTGTACATTTCCACCCTGAACCACCCCAACGAAGCTGTTGAGGTGATGGATCGGTGTCTTGAGGCCGTGAGGGTCTGGATGGGGAGGAACAGGCTCCAACTCAACCCTACCAAGACAGAGTGGCTGTGGGTTCCGGCGTCCCGGTACAGTCAGCTTACGCCTTCGTTGACTGTGGGGGGGTGAAGTTCTGACCCCCAGGGGAAGGGTGCGCAACTTGGGTGTTCTCCTGGACGATCGGCTGCCTTTAGAAGAACATTTGACGGCCGTCGCCAGGGGAGCATTCTATCAGGTTCGCCTGATGCGCCAGTTGTACCCCTTTCTTGACCAGGACTCCTTACGCACGGTCACTCACGCCCTCGTTACCTCTCGCCTGGACTATTGCAATGCTCTCTACATGGGGCTTCCCTTGAAGAGCACCGGGAGGCTCCAGCTAGTCCAGAATGTGGCTGCGCGGGTAATCGTGGGAGCATCACGTTGCTCCCATATAACACCTATCCTGCGCGGCCTGCACTGGCTGCCGGTAGCCTTCCAGGTGCAATTCAAGGTGCTAGTGCTCACCTTTAAAGTGCTCCATGGCTTAGGACCGGGCTATTTACGAGACCGCTTTCTGCCACCAATAGCCTCCCAACGACCTGTGCGCTCCCACAGAGTGGGCCTGCTCCGGGTGCCATCAGCCAAACAGTGCCGGCTGGTGGTCCCCGGGGGAGAGCCTTCTCTGTGGCAGCACCGACCCTATGGAATGAGTTACCTCCAGGGCTACGCCAACTTCCCGACCTCCGTACCTTCAAGTGGGAACTGGAGACTCTACTATTCAATCGGGCGGGACTAGCCTAAATATTTATTTTAATTTAATATTTATTTTAATTGAATTTTAATTGAATTTTAATTGTACTAATCTATTTATAATTTTATGTTCTAAGGGTTTTATATCGGTCTTTGACCGTTTTAGTTTAAATTGGCCGGTTAAATATTTCATTTTAAATGTATTTTAAATTTGGGATTTGTATTGTGTATCTATGTGTTTTAAATAAGGCTGTACACCGCCCTGAGTCCTTCGGGAGAAGGGCGGTCTAGAAATCCAATAAATAAATAAATAAATAAATAAATAAATAAATAAATAAATAAATAAATAAATAAATAAATAAATAAATAAATAAATAAATAAATAAATAAATAAATAAATAAATAAATGTCAGATGGGAAAAAGAAACTATGCTTGTAATGATTCAAACTACTGGTGTTCTTCTTCTATAAAATTGAACAAGCAAATATCAGGGCAAAGCCTTTAGTTTTCTTTCTTTTTTTTTTTATATAAAAAAGTTTTATTTTTACAATCTTATCAAATAATTCATCCAATGTACAGTTATATACAATTAGTCGGGCCTGCCCAGTCACCACCCCCCTTTTTAACCTTCTTCCCTCTTCTACCTTCTTTTACTTTCCAAACCTTCCTCTCCTTCTCTTATCTACCTCCTCTCCTCCCTCAACCCTACACTCTTCTCCCTCTTCTACCCCTCTTCCTTCCTCTTCTCCTCTTTCCTACCTCCTACTCTCTCTTTTTTCCCTCCCCACCGTTCTAAAATGGCAACTGGTCAGACCCGACCCTACATTAATTATATTTATACATCTTCAATAATCCCTGTACATTAACCATCACTCCATCACTAACCTCAACCCCCCAATTCCCTTCCCCTTTACCCCCCACCCCCCACCCCGACTTCCCAGAACAAAATGCAGGGTATCAAAACTAACAATCATAATCTAAAATAATTCCTAAATTATAATCTCTAGTCTCTCCACGCTTATTCACACTCTCAATTCCCCTCTCCTTCAAAAATATATCTAATACAAATTATTTCCTAAATTTACTCATATGCTATTTGATATTTTTTTATCTGATACTTATTTTGAATATAATCAATCCACATTTTCCATTCTAAAATATATTTTTCTTGTGTATAGTCTTTCAAGTAAGCAGAGATTTTTGCCATTTCTGCCAGATTTGATACTTTAAGAGTCCATTCTTCAATTGTAGGTAATTCTTCTTTCTTCCAATATTGAGCAATCAAAAGTCTTGCGGCTGTTATTAAGTTCAGAATCAATTTAGTCTCTATAGCTGTACAATCCATAATTATTCCTAGTAAAAAGAACTGCGGGGTAAACTTAATCTTCTTTTTCAAAATATTCTGCATGATCCACCATAATTTAATCCAAAATGCTTTAACTTTTTTGCAAGTCCACCATATATGATAATAAGTAGCATCTTCACAATCACATCTCCAGCATTTAGCCTGTACATTAGGATACATACATGACAAGCCTTTAGTTTTCTTAATGTAAGGTTTGATTTTATTGCATGGAGGAACTGCAACCATTTGTGTCCATGATCATCATCGGAACTGATCCAGCTCTAAAAACAGGTTTACCAACTCATCAGTTGTTTATGAATTACTTTTATGACTTGAGCATTTGTCACACATTCTTAGCAGATCACCCCAAGGCTTATACCACAAGCAGTCTAAAATGGTAACAAAAAATACCTCAATTGTTATATGAAGGATCCACATCAGAAGTTAAGATGGCATGGGCATTCCTCATTCATTTTTATAAACCCTGCACATGTATACACTTTAGGCCCATCATAAGAATGCAGTTTCACTCACAACACCCAATAATAAGAACGGGAATTATGTCTCATATCCAGACAAATAAGATATTTCCAGCTGTCAAATGTGTCTACTTTTTCTAAGCTATCCTTTCTTTTGCTTACTGTTCTTTATGAAACAGTTTTCTTTGCATACATATTATTCCACCTTTTTTAGGGTTGGGGTATGAAATAGCATGGGAAATGAATCACATGTTAAGAAGAAAGTAGAAAGGGATAAAAGAAGGAAGGGAAGGGAAGAAAAAGGGCCTCTGTGGCTCAGACTGATAAGACAGTCTGTTATTAACACAGCTGCCTGCAATTACTGCAGGTTCTAGTCCCACCAGGCCCAAGGTTGACTCAGCCTTCCATCCTTTATAAGGTAGGTAAAATGAGGGCCCAGATTGTTGGGGGCAATAAGTTGACTTTGTATATAAATAGGATGAAGGCTATTGCTTGACATAGTGTAAGCCACCCTGAATCTTCGGAGAAGGGCGGGATATAAATGCAAATTAAAAAAAAAAAAGAGAGGAAGGATTGTTGTAAAGTAAGGGAGAGGGAATGGTAGAAGAGTAACCCCAAGTAGACCCTATTTTTTTAAGAATGAACTAATATGAAATTTAAAAGATAATATGTGTGATTAACAATGGATCAGAGACTGTACGTGTAAGTATGTTTTATGAGAAATAAAAATAAAAAACTTTACTAAAAAAGAAAGAAAATGAACCATATGTTCAAAAATATATTCCCATACTGAGTTCTATGAATTTTCATTCATGTGCTTCATTTTATAAAATCCAGATTCTTATACTCTATAAATAAATCATTCACCTCTCTAATACATAGACTGGAGGCGAAAAATCTATAGGCCTCAAGGAGTTTTTTGAATACATCTTCCGTTATCCTTGACTATTGACTCTATGGCTAGTAATGATGAAATATGGAATCCCACACAGCCATAGTCTCCAAACCTTGGACTTAGTCACTGCAGCAGGAAACAAACAACAGATCTGGACAACAGGTTGATGGATTTAAGAACTTTAGATCAAAGATACCAATGACTGAACAAATGATTTATTTGATTTGTATCTCACCTGTACTATTTTTATAGGATGGCAAACACCTTCCTCTTCCTATTTTCTCCATCTTCCTCTTTTTCTTTTCTCTGTGAGATGATTTGGGTTGAGAGTGAGTAATTTTCCCAAGGTCAACTAGCCAGCTTTCATGCCTAATCTGGGACTAGAACTCACAAACTTCTGCCCTGTTTTTTAATCTGCTCTTTGGTCCATTTGAAAGGCAACTAGAGCTATTTATAAAAGTAATTTATATAAACAAATGTATGTAATTTATTTCTATATTTATTAATTAGAAAGCTACTTAGTCATTTTTCTTGATAAGGCTGGAATTGAACTGAATCTAGATAGATAAAGATTAATCACCAGGGGAATGTCTCACTTTTCCCAACTCCCAATAGTTTCCCAACTCTGGATAAACCTTAGTATTAGTTCTTGTTCTTATGTGGCATTAGCTTCAAAATATGGACATACACATTTAAAGAAAGATGATAAGGGGGCTGACATGTACAATAGGAAGCCTAAAACAGGTGTGTGGTGTGTGTGTGTGTGTGTGTATTATATATTTTATAACGTATATATATTATATATATATATGTATATATGTATATATATATATGTATATGTAGGTCTTTGGTTATTCGGGTTTTCTCCCGCGTAAAATTGGAAGTGTCTTGGCGACGTTTCGACGAAGTCTCATTCGTCATCTTCAGGCTTCAGCTTCGTGCTTCCTGAAGCCTGAAGATGACGAATGAGACTTCGTCAAACGCCGCCAAGACACTTCCAATTTTACGCGGAGAAAACCCAATAACCAAAGACCTACATACAAACACCCGTGAAAACCTCAGAAAACATATATGTATATATATATATATATATAGGTCTTTGGTGATTGGGTTTTCTCCGTGTAAGATTGGAAGTGTCTTGGCGGCGTTTGACGAAGTCTCATTCGTCATCTTCAGGCTTCAGTGCTTCTGGGAGCAATGTGTGATCGCAGCTGTTTCTTCCTTTAAAAGGAAGAAACAGCTGCGATCACACATTGCTCCCAGAAGCACGGTTGAAGCCTGAAGATGACGAATGAGACTTCACAAACGCCGCCAAGAGAAAACAAATATATATATATATATATATATATATATGTATATATGTATATATATATATGATGTATATATGAGTCTTTGGTTATTGGGTTTTCTCCGTGTAAGATTGGAAGTGTCTTGGCGGCGTTTGACGAAGTCTCATTCGTCATCTTCAGGCTTCAGCCGTGCTTCCTGAAGCCTGAAGATGACGAATGAGACTTCGTCAAACGTCGCCAAGACACTTCCAATTTTACGCGGAGAAAACCCAATAACCAAAGACCTACATACAAACACCCGTGAAAACCTCAGAAAACATATATATATATATATATATAGGTCTTTGGTGATTGGGTTTTCTCCGTGTAAGATTGGAAGTGTCTTGGCGGCGTTTGACGAAGTCTCATTCGTCATCTTCAGGCTTCGTTTCTTCCTTTAAAAGGAAGAAACAGCTGCGATCACACATTGCTCCCAGAAGCACGAAGCTGAAGCCTGAAGATGACGAATGAGACTTCGTCGAAACGTCGCCAAGACACTTCCAATCTTACACGGGAGAAAACCCGAACAACCAAAGACCTATATACAAACACCCGTGAAAACCTCAGAAAACAAATATATATATATATATATACATATATGTATATATGTATATATATATGATGTATATATATGATGTATATATATAAATATATAAATATAAGCTTCAAGAACTGATGTATATATATAAATATATAAATATAAGCTTCAAGAACTCTTATCTGAAAATATATTCCACAGAATAGAGTATAAGTTAATTTTGTTAAGATTTTTTAAAACCTGGATTAGTGCTTCACATATTCATTGAAACATAGAATGCAAAGGTTGAAAGGGATCTTAAAGATTATATAGAGCAGTGTAGGAATTTATTACTAGCGATCTACAACAGATGGTATTTCCGTTTCTGTTTAAATAACTCCAACGGAATAGAGTCAACCATTTCTGGATTCATTCTGTTGCTAATATCCCAACAGAATCTATTCTCTTGTAATTTAAAACTATTGTTTCTTGCCCCCCTGTTTCTAGAGCAACTCTGAATAATTCCTTCTTGTCTTCTGACAGCTTATAGAATAGAATAGAATAGAATAGAATAGAATTTTATTGGCCAAGTGTGATTGGACACACAAGGAATTTGTCTTGGTGCATATGCTTTCAGTGTACATAAAAGAAAAGATACGTTCATCAAGGTACAACATTTACAACACAATTGATGATCAATATATCAATATAAATCATAAGGATTGCCAGCAACAAGTTATAGTCATACAGTCATAAGTAACATCAATTGTGTTGTAAATGTTGTACCTTGATGAATGTATCTTTTCTTTTATGTACACTGAGAGCATATGCACCAAGACAAATTCCTTGTGTGTCCAATCACACTTGGCCAATAAAATTCTATTCTATTCTATTCTTCAGCTAGCTCTTTCTTACTAGTTAGACTTAGATCTAGGAAAGCTAATCCCCTTATTTCTTCTTCAACCTTTTGAGAACTGAAACAGCTGGAAGACCAGAGAAGTGTTGGGCTAGCTTGATTTTTCAAAAGTTTTCTGGGTCCCATTATTACTATGAATCTCTTTCCTGAAAGTTCTGTAGGAAGGGCATTATCCAAATCTTCTGCCTTTCTAGTACTCGTGTGCTAATTCTCAATTGGTTAAATTCTGAACCCCAGTTATGTACATATTATTCTTCTTCATTTATTATTCTTTCTCCATTTTGTCTGGCGTATTATTTTTGAATAACTTGTATTTTGTCCATTTTGTCTGGCGTATTATTTTTGAATAACTTGTATTCCTCAATCCTTACATTCAACTCACAAGTTACTTTATCAAATTCATAAGTGGAATGAGTTGAGTATTTGCCTATTAACTCATTAAAAATGTCTTCTAAATCATTTTCTTATAAATTTCTTAATGGCTCTAATTTTGTCTGTTTGTTTCCCCTGCTCTTTGTAGTTCTACATAGGCAGTAGAATCACAAAACTTGTGTCTAGTAGTTAAGGCATCAGGCTAGAAGGTGGGAGACTGTGATTTCTAGCCATGAAATGCAGCTGGGCCAATTACTCTCTCTCAGCCTAACTCACTTCAAGGGTTGTTGTTATGGGGAAAATAGGAGCAGGGAGATGTGTTAGATATGTTCACTGCCTTGAGTTATTGTAAAAATAACAATATAAATAACAATAAAATACAAATAAATACAATATTGCTTCTTGCATTTATCTTCGCATTATTAATTCCTTCCATATCTTATATAAGTCTCTTCTCCCTCCTCTACAAGTTTCAGCTTAAAACCCCTTGGATCAGATTTTGATATACTTCAAAAGTTGAAGAAACTGATTAATGATAAGATAATTCAATAAATATAGAGCAGGTTGTGGAATATTTTGAAGGATGCTTGGCTTTGATAAGGCTCTTTGGAAAGTTACATGCCTCTCTCACCCTCCCCAGTATTTCTAAATGTATTGCTGTATTGCTTCACTACACCTGTGGCAGGTCTCACCACTACAATTGCTGGACAATTGTATCTTAGAGTTACACAAGTGTTCCATCAAGGAGAACTGTGCCAATTCTTTGCCTCCACAACAAGAATCACATTATCTCCATGAAGTGCCTCTTCTAAATAAACAAAGCATCATCATGCCAAAGCAATATAGAAATAATTAGAAAACCATTTATTTAAATGTTTAAAACAGAGGTTTCCAAACTTTTTACCATCACTCCTCCCTTTAATATCATCTTACTATACATACCTACCTGCCATAAAATAGACAGTCCTTGACCTACAACCATTTGTTTAATGATCATTTGAAGTTATGGTGGTACTGAAAAAAAATCATTTATAACTGGCCTTTGCGCTTACAACTGTTGTAGCATCATCATGTTTATGTAATTAAAATTCGAGGGCTTGGCAACTAACATGTATTTACAATGGTTACATCATTCCAGGGTCATGTGATCATCGTTTGCGACCTTACCAAATGGCTTGTGATAAGCAAAGAAAATAGGGGAAGTCAAATTCGCTTAACAACCATGTGATTCACTTAAGAACTGTAGTGACTTGCTTAAAAATTATGGCAAAAATGTCATAAAATTGGATGAAACTCACTTAACAACCACCTTCCTTAGCAACTGAAACTCTGGTCCCAATTGTGATCATAAATTGAGGATTATCTCTATCCAAACTCTAAAATGAATACAAATGAAGAATGAAAACAATATTGTATAATGAAACATTGGGAAAGATAATTTATTGTAGCAATGTAACTAAAACACAGGTGTCAAACTCACTGCGTTACATTGCCCTCACGTGATGTATCGTGATGTTTTTTCCCTTTGCGGAGCTGGGGTGGGCATGTCCTGCACATGATGCATCCGGGCTGCAGGCCGCCAGTTTGATACCCCTGAACTAAAAGGTTTTTCACACTTTCCCCAGAATGTCTGCATCTCCACAATGGAGGTACATTTTACAATTTGAGAAGTCTTGATCCGAAAAATAGGTCATCAACAAACCACAGAGTTCTGGAAAGGGGTATCAAATCCACTTCATTCAGAATTGGGACCCATCCTTTTTTTTAAAAGTGCAAGTCGGAGCAGGTTTGAAGGATGGCAACAAAAAACGCAGCACCTTCCCTCCACTTGTGATCTCTTGCTCCTTTTCCAGGGCAGATACACATAGCACCTGGACTGCAGCAGTACATCATTTTTATTTTCTAAGAAAGCTCATGGGATCCTCTTGAGCCCTGGAGGTATTCTTGGAAATAAAGTTAAGTCTGGAGGCTGGTACTTTTGCTTTGTAGCATTCTGTCTTTTCATTTTTTTTTAAATTAAAATAATTCTTTAATGTAAAAAAGCAGGTGGGGCAGAGAGTCTAGTAGATGCCAAAACAAAATATCCATGGGCACCTTCTCTACACACGATCAGAGAGAGATGCTTCGCGTCTGGATTTCTTGAAAGAAACATGGGATTGGACGTCAGGGATCTTCTAATTCAGTGACTTGAGTTACCACACTAAACTTTGGTCTACTTAAACAAGGTGTATTTAAAAAATAAAACAAAAAACCTCAGTGGTGGGTTTTTCCCAGTACACTAAGCGATGAAGAGCTACTTACTAGCTTAACCCAGTGTGTGATTCCAGTCTATGATCTTCAGAATATCTCTCTCCCAGCAGTCATTGCAACCTGTATCTTTCCAATTCTTGTGATCAATGAGCACTATATTGTGGAGCAAGGCAGAAAGCAATTAGTCTCCTGCAATTTTCTGCTTGGCCCTGACAAGTTCAGTTTATGTCATCCCGGGTCCATCCTCCAACCTACCCATTATTAGGAGTCACAGAAGGTCTCTGGAAACTCCAGGGCCTTTGAACCGCTCCTTCACTGAGATTCCAACAGTCCAGGCCTTTATCAGGACAGGCACTTATGGACTCGATCCTACTTAGAGAACTCGGATCTAGAGAACTTCCAAGGTGCAGGAGCCTCTGTCAGGCACTCTCTTGCTCAGAAATGTGCAAGCCAGCAATCTGAACACCACCCACCCAGCTAGCTAGCCAGCCAGCCAGCCAGCCAGCCACCCTCTGGACCTGTTGCCTTGACTCCCTCGCTCCCGAATCGGAGGATTTCAAAAGGCAGTCGTTTGAATTAGCCTGGAGGAGGCAGCTCTTTCAACTCGATCCAAAAACGAGCTGGGATGAGCCGAACTAGTCACGCAGCTGTCAGTCACTCTGAAGGAATGCAGACAGGGCTGCCCTGTGGTTAGAGTTGGCTCCACCCCAGAGACAGGGGCAGGCGCCCAGGTACCAACAACGCATACGCTGTGGGGACTTGGCCGGAGTTCCCGACGCCTGCATTCAGTGGGTTAACTCTTCCCTATCTGCGGAGATCTCTCGCTTTTTTCCTTCCTTCCTTCCTTCCTTCCTTCCTTCCTTCCTTCCTTCCTTCCTTCCTTCCTTCCTTCCTTCCTTCCTTCCTTCCTTCCTTCTTTCTTCCCTTCGAACAATCGCTCTGCAACCCCGCGCGCGTGAGCGTTTCTAAACCTGTCTCTTTTTAAGGCGGCACGAAGGCGCCTTAACGTTGGAAGGAGGGAATGTGAAGGATTTGTTGGTCGGAAGGAGGCGCTCTCTATTCAACGCCAGATCGGTTCTAAAGTACTTTCAACATAGCCAGGGCTAACTTTAAAGACTGCTGAAACTTCAGCTTCCAGTTGCCCCAAATATGTCTGGTCAATATTAGGAGATGCTGGGAAGTGTAGTTCAGCAAATATCTACATTGTAGCAGCCAGCATTATGAGAAACCCTGGGATTCACTACAACTCGCTTAAATAGTGAAATATCTCGCTAATGGTTTCATCAACAACAACAGGAACTAAACCTCTTAGTTATGTTTTTGGAGTGACTTATTTCTACGTTCACAATCAGTTTTTTTTCTCCCTTGGATTATAATTCAAGCATTGTGTGAACTGCAAAAACTTAACTGTGACAACTAAGTTAAGCACGCTGAAAGATCATAAATCTTTCTCTGATTTCCTTAGTCACTCATGCCTTGATTTACGCTGATTAGCTATAAATAGTTACCCTTTTACTGCTTCCTAGTGCTTGACTATTAAATCAGCTTTGGCAAGGGAGAGGGATAATTATCTTTTATGTAAAGATTTAGCAACTGCCCTGTACTAAATGTTTACCAAATTAGAACCTCTTCCTATTAATATAACATGAATAATAATCGCTGCATGATTGGTTATACGCACATATATCTTGCTTCATTTATTCTAAGTGTTAGTTTCTTATTTATATTCCATGTTAAAACACAGTGCTTAAGTGGCTCATTCAGAAATAACTCCTATCAATGGAGTTTATTATCCATTATGACTATCATTACAGTCTAAGTATGCAAAATACTTTTTTTCACTTTCTCCATCTCCTCCTCTTCTAGGGTTCAAGCTGCCTTCTTTACTTTTTTTTTTAAACCTCACTATGGATGCCAACTGTACATTGTACAACAGGGTGATGATCCCTATGCTCAACCAATGGTAATAATAGTTTATTGGATAAACTGCATTTTGCTCTGTCCACATTTTACTCTAAGGAGAATCAAAATATAATTGGTGTGAATTGGTATGGTTGGAGAGAGAGAGAGAGAGGCTATTGCTGGGCAATTCCAAGAGCTGCAGTGGATAATGGACTTTGATGAATTTATCATTCTGAATTTCTGTATCCAATTTTGCATGCAAATTAATGATTTTGGATATAATATGGCTGCCTATAACTCTATGGTGCACTGTAACATGAATGACTCTAGAACAATAAATCACAACCATTTTAAAAAGGAGCAACTTTGCTAGATAACAGAGTAGCGTGTAAATCTTTTTAAAAGAAAGAATGCAACTAAGTTGCTCTAACTAAAAGTTCCTTCATTTGTAGGTGCCATAATGGCCGCTCTATATAGTATACATTGCTTAGTATTATGTTTGATAGATGTGCATTATCCAAAGCAGTGTAATACATTCACAAATTTCAAAAGAAAATGTAAGGGGTACTTTTACTGGAAGTCTAAGAGCCTTTGAACTTTGGGGTGGACACTTTTATAATCTCCCACCACCACCCACCCCCAACTGGCTTCACATCAAGGGCAGGAAAGACACTCTGTCTATTAAACTTTCTATCCTCTTTCTAAAGCTGTGTACGCTCAGTAAGGTGGGGAAAAGTACTTCGTGTATTCTCAGATGAACTCTTCCTTAGTATTTTAAAATCTAGGGTTGTGCCCCTGATCTGGCTTCCAGTTAGATAATCACACTCTTCACAAGTCACAGCATTTCTACAAAAGCTTTTAAAAGGATTTTAAATGGTGGGAATTCTTCCCTACCTCCAGCTCCTTTTAACGTATCTCCCCAAAAAGTTGAAAAGAAGTTTTTTTCTAATCTCAAGTTTTTTTCTAATCTAAGAAAAACAATTGTTAAATGGCAAAAGAAAATCAGCTGTGGAAATGCATGGCACATTTAAAATATATTGCTTCATATAACAGTTAAGGTTGCTCTCCTTAGGGCAAGGTTGCTCCTCTTAGGGCAAGAGGGAATAGTGTAGAAAATTTTGTGGGTTTTTTTTGTACTGTGATGGTTTTTAAATCAAAACTATGCAGCTTATCTAAAGGTAGGCAGCCTATGGCTGGTGCCTGCATGCAGCCTCCAATCTAGATGTTGATGTCTTGTCTGAGAATGGACAGTAGGTTCAGCCCTGTGACCCTCGGAGGCAATAAATAAATAAATTACAAGTACAACCCCAGGAGGAAGAAAAGTTCCTTACCCACTAAGGGACAGAAGAAGGTTTCTTATTTAATACAGGAGAGTATTAGCAGATAATCTTGGAGCAGATAATGGAGAACATTTATCTTTTGACCAAAAGTATTACACTGGGGAGGGTGATCTCTGCCTAGTATGTAAAGCAGTGTTTTTCCCACCCAGACTTAGCAACTTTAGGAAGTATGGACTTCAACTCCTAGAATTCCCCCAGCCAGGACTTCTTGGAGATAAAATCCATACTTCTTAAAGTTGACAAGTTTGAAAAATACTGAGGCAAAACATCTCACATGCTAGGCCGTAAAAAAAAAACCTGCTTGGCTTTGTAAGAGACACATCAGGCTTCATCAAGTGCTGAATGAGTAGTCAGGATGTTACCTTTCTCTCAAAGGCAAGAAACAAGCAGAGCAGGCCTAACCGCTGAACACCTCGGAAACAGGGGAACATCTCCTTGAAAATCAAAAGAGGAGGAGGAGAGAATAGGGCTACTTGGTGGCAACACCCAGATTGAAACATTGACCTGATATCAACTGCAGTGCCAAGCAGGCGTATTATTGAACTCTTTGTACCCAGAATTCATAGCAAGACTCATCTTGAGTTGCAAAATAATATTTTAAAACCCCACTAGTGGTTTTAGTGTGGGTTTTTTTAATAGAATAATGTTTCAGAAAGCCATACAATAATTTTGCATTCATTTGTTTTAGTGTAACATAAACTAGACTTCCTTTTCCTGCTTGTAAGCTGCTGTCGGGGATCAATATGATATGTTTTAAAAAGTCAAAGTGATAGCCACAACAGCTAATATGATTATGTAAAAAAACAAAACAAGTTGTCAGGCCAACAAGGTAGATCAAGATACCAATGCCATATAGGTCATGACTATTTTTATCGTAACAACTATAGAGTATTTCTCAACTTTGTCAGCTTGATGTCCACACATCTCCAAACTGCCAAGGTTGAGAAACATTCAGCTATAGAAACAAAATCTTATAAATCTGAATGTGCTTCTCCTTCATTTTAATTTTCTGTAATCTATTGAGGGATTGTGTGAGATAATAGCCTGGGCTCAAGCCTCTCTCCCTTGATAGCAGCTCTCCCCCTTCTGTCCTGCAAGGCCATTCCTTCTGCTCTTTAAACAGGCAGAGGTTTGATCTCCCTATTGCAAGGGCCATCTTGACTTATTTTATCATACCCACAGTCACTTCTGTTTTGAGAAATTTGTAGGGCATCTTTCATGGCAGAGGAGGCAACCTGTAACACAATTACCGGTGGTCCCCAAGCTACTTTGATACTGCTCTCTTCTTTCCAATTTTAAAAGTGTTCTGCCAGCATTCAGTTCAGGCCTTTGATAAGAGTCATCTTCTGCCCTTTTCCTGACAACCAATTGCTTGAGAGAAAGAAAAAGGGTGTCAAAAGAAGAAAGGAGCTGTCTGGTCCAGGTCATTTGCTTAACTTGTGGCTATATTTGGAGAGCATTTTAAGCATGGCTAGATTTAATCATGGTAGGTTTTGGAGAGATGGTCTTAGCTTGATGCATGAACTTGATCTTTTTGTTAATGTAAAATTCAGTATGTTATAGAAATCCAGAAAAATTACTCAACTTACTAACCAAGTGCATTGTATGAATACACCAGCTGACACTTCTGACAGAAAAGCAGAGTGTAGGAAAAAAGGAAAAGGAAATGTAGAATGAAATGGGTAAGTTTGGACTTGATTTATTTTGGCTCTGCCCACCACCAACAAGAAGTTGATAGGAAGATTATTGATGCTTTTGAACGTTAGTGTTGGAAAAGATTTCTAAGATGCCAAACAAGAAAACAAATGAATCATCATTCAAACCAATCAAGAATTTTCAACCAAAGCACAAATGACTACACTCAAATTAACCTACTTTGGACACATTATGCAGAGACTAACCCTCTGTAGATGCCACTAATGCTGGGAAAGGTGGAAGGGAAAAGAAGAGATGACTAGCAGCCAGGATTCAACACAGTGGCAAATGATATACCATTGGAAGACTTGAAACAAGGGAAAGGACATGGAGAAAATCTATGTGATCTAAAAGTCTACAATAACCTGATGGCATATAATCAGCCAGTGAATCACTCAATTAGAATGTCAGTCAAAAAATTCAGTCTTCAACAAATGAAACGTTGCCGCTACTTTATTTTAAAAAAATCTTTTTCTAGATAACTTAAATAAAAAGGATAAAAAGTACATTTGGATCTAGATTTACTGTAATCCTACTTGGCATAAACCAACTGAAATAAATAAGAGAATGAACTTAATTAGTTATAAATAATACTTTTAAATCCAGTTCCATGAAAATATCTTGAAAATATGAAAAAAATTAAAACAAAAATCCGAATGTTTCAAAAGCCAGCTCAGAACACATATTAGCTGAAGCACATAACATAACCAAATAGCAAAGACCAGTTTAAAAATAGCAGCCAGTTATTTATTTATTTTTTTTAAGTCAGGCATCCTGATGAAAAACTGCTCAGAGAAACAGGTTTTCCAGGTCCTTTTAAGAGGCAATATTGCACCAAATGCATATCCCTTGGAAGGGAATTCTGTAGAACATATCTAAATAAAAAACATACTAAATAAAGAAATAAAGCTCTATGCCAATTTCTCTCTACTGCAATTTAATTTTCTTTTTTTTCCCCCTCTTCTTTTTTCTATCATAGCATCCAATCATTTTGTTAGCAATTTTACAGCATGGGTTTGACTATTTGCTGTTTCCCACAATATTGAAACTCCAATTTGTCATGTGTAACATTTTCCAAAAGCTACGACCACCTGTATCTAATGATCCAAATTCCGAAATACCTCCTTTGGTTCATGGGCTTTCTTAAATCTATAACTGAATCTTTGGCTTACAATAAATTGCCATATACTGTATATAAAAATGTCATGTTAAAAATATATAGCTTCCCTTTGCTCTTATTCTGAAGCTGGCTTTTTTTTTTAATTTTCCATGATGCCCAATTAATCCTATATTTTATATACTGTATTTCTAAAGAACTGAAATGCTTAGGTCATGTATAAAAATAGTGAATACAGCTAAATTGATAAATGATCTCTTGCCTACATACTTCTACTGGGATTGCACTTACAATATCTTGAGAGATCTCTTATTCAGCCTTTTCTTAATATAATATTGCATAAGTTCATATTTAGAATAATCATTACTAGAACTATATTTAGAAAGAGATTATGAAAATACATAGCATGTGGAACCAGCTTCCATTACTTCTTTGCTTATTTTGGCTTTGGGGATGGGTGATGTACCTATATGAGGTATTTGAAGGTTGCTTGCAGCATTCCCGCCTCAGCAAGTGGGTCTGCATTTCTTCAATTAATCTGGTAGTCCCATCAGAACTCCCAGAGAAGACATGGTGCAGGTCCCATTGCCTATGGGGGGGGGGGGGAGAAAGGAAAGGAAAGAAATAATACAATACCCCTAAAACAAGGATTGGAGCTGAAATATCAGTACTGTAGAGGATGTGGTCACTGATTTAAGCCAGGAAACAATCTGGAGATTCCAGAAGATGGCTCTCTCTGTCATTTGGAAAGCATCTTAGTTAGCCAGCAAGCTTGGAAAGATTTATGTGGAAACTCGGCATGTCTGTGGAAGTTTGGTCTTGACTAGTGAGAGAGGCATGTGAATGCTGATGCTCCTGAAAGTAGAGCAGGGGTCTCCAACAGCAGGATTGCCAAGGTTGGAGACCTCTGAACTAGAGGACCTCATTTGGACCAGATAGTAGCCCCACTGTGAACTATCTTTTAGTTTGCTGTGGTTCCATGATGCCAAACTGACAAAGAGAAGAATGGGGAAGCAAAGAGAATGCACAACTCAGTCTGTTTTTTACTGCAATCCTCTCCAAACCTTGGATGTTCCTCCCCTAAATTTTCAAAGCTTGTTACCAATTTATAATTTTAAATAGAATAAAAAGAGGAAATTACTGCTATACAAGAGGGAGTAATCATATTAACTACATTCAATGTTAATTAACTGTAGAGATAGTATCCCTTTTAAGGATTCTTTTGGCCTCACCCACTATTTTTCAGGATGTGTTTCCTCCCAAGGACATCCCTCAAAAACCAAGCATGGTCCTTGGTCTAGAAGGCGCTGTGCATCTCTCTCTTCTAAACAAGCACCAAGTGATGTTATGCATACTATGGTTATAGGTTTCAGATCTGATTTTTGAAAGGAAAAACTGGGATAAACCTTAAGTTTTGAGCCTTAAGTATGGGAAATAATTTTGCCTGTACAGTATTCTTGCCATGTATTGGACATAAATACAATCGAGAGAGTCCAGAGATATTTCACAAGAAGAGTCCTCTACTACTCTGCTTGCAATAAAATACTTTATGCCACCAGACTCCAAATTTGGGGCTTAGACAACTTAGAACTACACCGATTTCTGTCTGACCTAAGCATAGTACATAAAATTATCTATCACAATGTCCTACCTGTCAAGGACTACTTCAGCTTCAACCACAACAATACATGAGCAAATAATAGATACAAACTCAAGGTAAACTGCTTCAAACTTGATTGCAGAAAATATGACTTTAGCAACAGAGTGGTCAATGCCTGGAATGCACTGTCTGACTCTGTAGTTTCTTCCTCAAACCCCAAAAACTTTAAGCTTAAACTGTCTACTGTTGACCTCACCCCATTCCTAAGAGGTCTGTAAGGCGCGTGCATAATTGCACCCGCGTGCCTACCGTCCCTGTCCTAATATTCCTTTTTCACTTACTCTTTTCATGTATCAAATTATGTTTATACTTTTACCTGTTATCTTATATATGATTGACAAATGAAAATTTAAAAAAGTGTAAGTTCTCAATATTTGAATTCAATTGATGTCATATGTTTATTTTTGAGGTGCAGGAAGAGTAGAAAGATCTCATCATTGTTGCAAAGACCTGAAGAAGATGGGCAATATTGGTACCAGGCAATACTTGTAGTCAACCACATAAAACAATCAACAAACTTTTGAATTTTCTATAACTCTGTCACTAGACTGGATATTAAGCAAAGAGAAGAGAATAAGGCTGGACTGAGCTGAAGTCACAAAATTTACATTTAATCACAGTTTGCAGGGATATAGACAGTTGGGACATTCAGTTTCAATAAAGAGTATAAGATGAGTGTAGATTTGAGATTCTTTTTCAACTGGACCAACAAAGATCTTTGCTTTTTAGGAAACCAAAGGCATCTTGAGTTACCCCTGAGGCTTAGCGTGCCTCTGATAATCTACCCAGGCAGAATTCAGTTGCCCTGGGGACTCTCCAAGATCACAGGTGTGAAGTGCGCTTGGGTTTTGTTTGGGATTTTTTTTTACTCCCCTTACTCTGTTTTTCTCTATTCTGCAAAGAAAACATACCTGGTAATGTCTCTGTAGCAGCATCAAGCCACTCCTTCTCACCTTTCAAAAAGTACTCCAGCAGATCAAACTCCCATGAGGCATTATTTCTGTTACCTCTGGAGACCAAGCCAACTTCTGACAGAGGCCCAGAGTGGATTGACATGCAGGCCCGTTTACAAGTGGGACCACGAAGTCACGAGAACAGCTGGGAACCAGCTGCTTTTTAGCTTCTGGGATGTTTCTAAGGGAGATGAGGGTGTATCTGAACAGTCACCTGCAATGTGTCCCTGAAGATCACAAAGAAACCAGCTTTTACTCATTAGAAACTCATCTTCTTTTTCTTTCTTCAAGACTTCCAATTGAACTTGGACAAGAGAAGCTTTTAAAGGGGAATCTTGATACCACTGTTTCTACTACAAAGGCTTCTCAGCCAATGCTGCCAAATAATATTAGGGATGGGTGCTAAACTAGGATATTCCTGTGTAATGTATATCATTAAATGTTGGTTTTCCCCTTCATTCTTACTGGGTTGTCTTACTGAATACCCCAATCTAAAGTAGCAACAAATTGATTTTATCTTTCAGAAGCCCACGGGATGGGCTGTTCTGTGACCTAAAAGGGCTGAATGTATACACACTTGTGAGATTACACAAAGCAGAAACTGCTTCAAATTTTTCCAGGATTATTTGATTTGTAGGCAAATGGCATTGATCCAACCTATAGACCTTTGGGAATGACTAAGAAATACTCTTGGAAAGCTGCTGCCTATTCAGAAGGACTAACAATGGGCAATTTTCTTGCTTTGTATGAAGGGAATATGATTTTATTGATTGGTCTCTGAAAGCTTCAAGGCCTAGGGCTGGGGAAGTCATAATATCATGAGACTGAAAAAGCATAATATGTTTAGCTTTTGGGTGGCATGGTGAAGAAAGGTTTAAGTGATAAAATAATAAAAACCCCTCTAGTTTTCCCTTCAACAATGAAGTTGTTGCAATATTTATCCAATCTATGCGCAGTTGCTCTAAAGCAACTCAGATTGCATGCTATCTGGGTTAGGCAATACTGCATGCCCACAGGTCTTTAAATAAAGTACTTTTAAGCTCTTGAAAGCAGCAGAGCTTTGGCTTTGATTTCATTGAAAAAGGCAGATCTAACATTTTCAATCTGTATGTTCTTCTTTTTCTCCCTTTTTCCAGATAGGTGCATTACATCTACTAGAAGGTTGTCAGTCATGGTTATCAGATTATGGTTATCAGATTATGGTTTGGGCATTCCTTTGTTTTATTGAAAACTAGCCTTTGTAACCCAAATATGATGACTTGATCTGTGTTGGGGAATAAAATGGGACTCCAAATGGTGCATGGGCTGTAATTGGTCCACTTGTTCAACTTGACTGGAAATAAAGCCTACTCCAAGAATCAGAGGAAAGGGCAGCTGGGTGTTGATATACTTAATTAATTAATTTCAATTATAGGTCTTGATTAGTGCAGTTAATGAGTCTCATGCAATGGTCACCTTATTTTAATTTGAATTTCACTTTGAAAATCAATTGGTTCACTTTAGAAGCAATTCACTTTTGGAAATTAGGATAATTGGTTCCATAGAATATGTATCTCACGGTTGAACTGTGAAGTCTTTCATGCTTTCTGATGCATGACTGAGATGTTACCTACTTGGGTAATAAAATGTCTGCAAGCAAAAAACCAAGCTCAGAAAGCAGCAAGAAGTCCAAAACTGGTTCCAGCTTGTTGAAAACGTAAGCAATCAAAAAACATTAAACATATTTTACATGTATATTAATGAAATATTACAGGACAGATAATCCTTGAGTTATGACCATAATGAAATCTGCCCATTATGGTCATAAGTTGTGAGAATTGCACATGAATGACCCAATTTTATAGTCTTTTTTTGTGGCAGTTGTTAAAGAAATGCTGTGGTTGTTAACGAACCTATTATTTGTTATGGAGCAATTTTGCTAAAAAATATAAGTAAAGACCAGTTTTCAGCAAAAATATAAATTATGGTTATGTGATGGTCAGATGCTGCAAATGGCTATAAATAAGGGCTGATTGCCAAGCACCTGAAATGTGGTTACATGACTATAGGGGGCAGCTGTTGGAATTCAGAACCAGGTCATAAGTACCTTTTTTGGGGAAGGGTTCTGTAAGGTAGCGGTCCCCAACCTTTCCAGCTTTGCAGACCAGTGGTGTCGGCATCGGGGGGGGGGAAATAGGGGATGGTTCCATGTGAATGGTGGGTGAGCGCATGTGCACATGATCACCAGTCACTTGAGCAGCCCGATTCCGAATGAGCCTCTGCCCAGTATTGGGTTGCCACCCGAGGGTGGGAGACCCCTGATGTAAAAGATAACAAGAATATACTTTTAATTTAAATTCATGGTTAACAAGAGTTTAGCAGTTACAAAAAGCAAAATAAAACCAAAGGAATTTTGAATATAATGCCTAAAGGGAAGATTACACTGACAAAAACGTTTATTTTCTCTTAAAATATTTTAGCACTATAGACCAGGGTCTCCAACCTTGGCAACTTTAAGCCTGGTGGACTTCAACTCCCAGAATTCTCCAGCCAGCTGGCTGGGGGATTCCGAGAGTTGAAGTCCACCAGGCTTAAAGTGGCCAAGGTTGGAGACCCCTGTTATAGACTGAACTGTTTTCTCTTTCTTTAAATCTTCATACATATCCTGGTAGATACAAAGTGCTTTTACCCATATCTCAGCATAGTTTTTTGCTTCACAATGTCTACAGCTGAAAAAGTGATTGAGATAGCACTTGCACCTTCATTTGCACTTTACTGTTTTCCTCTGATATAATCTCCCTTATCTCTATTTTATACATGTGAAGAATAGCAGCATCTAAAACCATAACCATAATTGCATTAGCCACAATTGCACACACAGTAGCCTTGCATTAGCTAAATTTTGGGGTGCATTAAACATGACCTAATATAAATGTACAGTTCACACTAAATAGAATATTGCATTATTTGAACTTGTGTTAGTCATGACCTACTTATAATTAATTAGCTGTCTTTTCAGGGTTAGGTAGGTCCAGACCATTTGACTACAATACTTCTCCCCACAATGGTGAGAAGTATTTTGTATATGAGGCTAATTTAAAGAAAACCAAAACTAATAACAACAGATAGACAACTAGTTTAGAATTGACTGCAAATATTGAAATAATGGATAGCTTCTGCTTTTAGGAACAACCTCAATAGTTTAAAAAAAACCCCAGTATTCTGCACAACTACGCTTGGTAGAGCAGACCTGAAGGCCTCGCTATGATGTGTTTATAAGTAGTAAAATTGTGCAAACCATGGAATTGTGACTCTCTGTGAAAGTGAAAGTTGGATTTGGAAGAATGATAGGAAGAGTATCGATACTTTTAAACTTTGATATTGGAGAAGATTCCTTAGAATATCATGGACAGCCAGAAAACAAAACAAAACCCAATCTGATGGTCCATCAAACAAATTAACACAGAATTTTCACTTGAGGCCCAAATAACCAGACTCTACCTCAGACATATTAAGTGAAGACTTTGCTCTCTGGAAAAGGCTCTAATGCTGAAAAAGGTGTACGGAAAGAAGAGGGGGCATTAAGCAGGAAGGTCAATGGATTCAGTTACAGTGGTGATGAGTGCACCATTGGGAGATCTGAAATACCTGATAAAGGACAGATTGCCATGGAGAAAATCTGTGCTGTTACTAGGAGTCGAAAATGAGTTAATGCCACATAATTAGTGAATATGAAGCTGGGTTCTTGTAGCATATTTAACCAGTTATTAAATTTAAATGATTAAAATCATTTTCTGGGTTAACATAATGTACTACAGTAATAAATTAATCAAATACACTAGATCTGCATAATATATTAAAACACAGACACACACAAACTAACCAAGTCTAATACCTGTAGTGACCCACCTGTCACACATACACAGCTGCTAAATCTTTCACTGTCCTTGTTAAGCACGCTGGGTGAACAAATCTATCAGCATAACAAATCTGTGACTTCTTTTGAATCTTTTTTACATTAGGCCCTTCTTTTTCTCTCTGTATGATGAGAGGCCTAGAAGAAGAGGAAGGGTCTTTCATGAAACATTTTGATCAGAATATCTTCTCAGTTTTAAGATTTAGACTCCATGTAATTGCAGTCTTTAGGAAAGGCTGTTTAGGATGGCGCTAGAAGAAAACCCGCTCTTGGTAGCTTGTTTGGAAGTCCAGTGGCAAGAGGCATTTCACATTCCAAGGATGAGACATGCTGAATTGTCTCTGTAGTCATATATGAAAAAAGTAAAAATAATAATAATAGTACAATGTGATTCCAATGAAGAATGAAAAAGATTCATAACTTGTTCATTCTCAGAAGTTTTCAAGGAATAAAACTTCTACTCAAGACTTCAATGGATAAAAAGACATAGAAACTGATTATCTGTAAGTGTGTGTAAATAAATATATAAAGAGAACAAGAACATATTATTATGACATGAAACTCCCTCTTCTCCCTTCACAGTAAAAACAAACTCTGAGAAAATAAGGAGACCACAGATTGGGAAAATACCCATGGAAACAGAAGTTTCTTATCATAATAAAAGAAAGAAATGTCAATGAAACAACTAAGAGAGATGTGGCCAGTAAATCTTTCTCTGGGAACTGTAACCACGTGCTTTTAATCTTTTTCAGTGTGCTAGAAGCAAAGGACTATGTTGTATGGTTCAGTTCACAAACAATATGGCCTGGTTCTATATAGCAGGGGTTTCCAACCTTGGCAACTTTAAGCCTGGTGGACTTCAACTCCCAGAATTCCACAGCCAGCAAAGCTGGCTGGGCAATTCTGGGAGTTGAAGTCCGCCAGATTTAAAGTTGCCAAGGTTGGAGACCCCTGCTATATAGAATAAGCTAGGTGACACATGAGGCGTGATATAATCCAAACCTTCTTTAGGGATTCTGTCTCACTGTATCCTGGAGACTTAAGGTGGCAACTCAGAACTGGGTGTTTATAAATGGGAACTGCTAACCAAAAAATAGCCCATGCAAGCCAATGTACGCTGGGTTCACCACATTGCATTGGAATAATTGAAGGTAAATTAATTAAGCATCAATGGTTAAGAAAAATTACTGTATTTTGCAGACAGTAAAAATATACAGTATTTTATGGAATCTCTTAAGACCAGAGCTGAGCAAGTCCTATTTTAGAGGGCGTATTTTTGTGACATCTTGAGGTTTTTTTTTACAATTAACTCACTGAAATTCAAAGAGAAATCATCACATTATTTGTAGTGCAATATTTTACTAAAAGAACAGAGGTCCATAACACGAGTCAGACATCTGATGTAATAGCAACTCTCTGAAACCCCCAAACACTAAAAAAAAAAAAAAAAGTTAATCTTGCTTCCACTGGAGTTGGTATTACAGCACTACTAATTCTCTACAAGCTTCAGAGGCCAAATTTTTCAAAAACTGATGACAAAAATTAAAAGTAAAAAACTCTGCCTGCCTTTCCTTATCATAGCAGGACAAACAGATCCCTGCCACAAAGAGTTTAATTATCCTGAATTCTAAATGCTGTTGTGGAAAACAACCAAAAAGGAAAGTCGCAATTTCATATCAAGCTTGATTCGAGTTTTGCTGAATTCATACAGCATGCTAGTCCAGGCTGAAATTATTTTATATTGTTTAATACCATAGCATCTTGCATTATTCAACCCATCATTTTACACCAAACACCTGCCTTATTTATTTGGATCCAGTTGTGTTTTTTACACCAGGTTTAGTGTGGTGTATGAATTCAGGCTTTCCAATATCCATGGTGGTAGTGGAGGCAGGGTGTTATCCTTAAATATTTATGGTTTGAGGAAGGTTTGGGTTTAATCAGCGAGAGGGATGCCTACTGCCAATTTTTTGTGAAAAAGTTATAAAATGCTACCATCTCAATGTTATCAGTGTTTCATGAGGAAGGTAATTTTTCTCCTATGCCTCAATTGTATACTTCTTACAGGGATTTGTGGAGGAATTTGCACAGCATCTGTTAGATAAAGTCATCTGGATTTTTTTTCCTAGTTGGAGAGTGGTCTTGTCTCAGGACCAGAGAAGATAATGAGGAAGAGTTTTGCTCAGTTATCTGTAAATGGTTGAACCTGTTGGACCTGAGGAAGTAGACTAGGTTCTCAAGACTGTGAATTCAATCACCTGCTATTTAGATCCATGCTCTCCTGGCTTGTTAAGCAACCCATGGACTATTGCACAAGAGGGTTCTGATGATGATTCATTCTTGTTTGAGGGAGGGACTTGTTCCATCACCTCTTAAATAGCTGTGGGTGGAATGGGTAGTGTATCCATCTTTGCCCTACTTGACTTCTCTGTGAGTTACAATACCACTGACTGTGATATCCTTCTGGATTGGCTTAGAGGATTGGGGGTGTTGTGGGGATTTTCCTCCTTCCTTGATTCCATTAGGTGATGATTGAAGAGGAGAGATCCTGGCAATTTGTGAATTGCCACACAATTTGGTGCTATCTCCTCTCCTTTTTAAGGTCTGTATGAGGCTTTTGGGTGAGCTCATTTATTTCCACAGGGTGAGAATCATAGGCATGCTGATGATAATCAATTATACATCTCCACCATAGCCAAATTATGTGATGCTCTGATTTTCTTATCCCTGGAGGCTGTGAGGATCTGGTTGGGGAACAACAGACTTCTGCTAAACCCTGGCAAGAATGAGTGGTTCTGAATTTTGGGGCCCACAGATTCTAGAATTGTGCCATCTTTTATTCTGAAGGAGTTACACTGTCTTAGGTAGACCAAGTGCACAACCTATGGATCCTCCTAGACTCATAATTCCTACTCAATGAGCTGGAGGAAATCATGGCTAGGAGGGCCTTTGAACAGCCACAGCCTAGTCCTGTGAGCCTGTTGCACCTGTCTCTGGATTAGAAAGCCCTGCTCACAGTCACTCATACTGTGGTCATCTCCGGATTGGACCATTGCAACACATTCTACATGGGACTGCCCTTGAAATATATCCAGAAGTTTCGGCAAGTACAGAATGCAGAGGTGCAGGGAATTATGTGTGTTCCTAGAACATCACATGTTCTGATCCAGGAGCACATTGGTTGCCATGGGATGGGATCAGACTATCTGAGGGACCTCCTTTCCCAGGTCATATCAATCTATCCCACTATATCTGTTAAAGAAGGCATACTACATCTATCATCAGCCGGCAACCTATATTTGGTGGGTTTCAGGAGATGTGGCTTCTCTGCCATGTTGCTCACTTTATAGAACATTCTTCCCCCCAAAGTTAGATTATCTCAGTTCCTTTACATAATCTGGAAGGCCCTCAAAACTTGGTTATGTTATCTGGCTGGGGGCTCCCGAGGAACTTGAGACATGCTTAGATGGCTACATTGCTGATTGGACTATTTTTACTCCTTCTTTGCCTATGCCTTCTTTGCCTGGGGTAAAGAATCTAATAACATTTTATAATACTTTTATAAAACACAATTAATTGGATTTTACATTTTTTTTATATCTGTCATTTTTCTACGTGGTTTTACCCATTAATTATATGCTGTAGTTTTCAGTGAGATAGTTGGCTATATAAATTTGATCAATAAGTAAATAAAAAGTAAAGTTAGCAATCAAACAAAGATGGCACATATTATTCGGTTTTCTGTTATATGTGCTAAGCACTTAACAACTTGTATAGTATAGTATATGAGTAGTCTTATTTATGTAAACATTTCCTCTCTAAAGGTCACAGTGTCAAGGTTTCAACTATCTTAATAAAAACAAAGCAAAAGTGCAAAATAAACAATAGAAACAACTCATAAGTGCTCTGACAGGTGTTTTCTAAATTAGGTTATGTACTTTTAAACATTGCCAAGTCTTTTGCTATACTTACAAACCACAGAAATGAATGCCAACATCCCTATATTAACTTGCTATGATGATTCCATAGAATTTGAGCCAATAATGATTGAACATTGCCTTTCAGAGATCTTTTGTTACTGAGATTGTAGCATTTTATGTACATTTACAATACCTTCAAATGCTTTTGTTAGAACAAATTCTGAAATGCTTTAATCAGTATCTTCATCCTTATAAATCTGTTCTTTTGAGTCAGAACTCAAAAGAGTTCAAATACAAAGAGTTGACTTTGTATATAAATATACAAAATAGGATGAAGACTATTGCTAACATAGCGTAAGCCGCCCTGAGTCTTTGGAGAAGGGTGGGATATAAATGCAATTTAAAAAAAAAAATATTAGGGAGATACCCCTAATCTGTGTCACCCTGATGTGGAGCTTTGTATTGACACAATCCATGCAGATATTCTCCAGAAATCTAAGTAGACATTCGTTCAATGCCTTTTGCTTCTTGAAGTATAGAGCAAGAGAGAAGTTATGATCTTCAAAAGTTGGTCAAATAGGCACTGGGTTTTACTACAACAGCAATGGTGAGATACTGTCCTTTTCTTAAGGCAGTATAATGAGGGCAGCAATTTAGAAGGCAGAGAACAGGCCTGATAGAATGTATAGCAATATCTCCCATTGAAAGAAATGATAGAAAATTGTTTCTCAGTTCCCTACTATCATCTGTTCACATGATCTAAAAATAGGTCAATCCCATATGTAATGTTTGAAATGGTTTATCCAAACATAGTTGCTTTCCTTCATTGAACAGTGTTTTAAGAGCCAACATCCTGATCAGATATTTATGCACTTCATAATCTAAGAGGTCAGCATCACATGACTAGGCTGTCAGGTGGCCTTTCAAGGATCAGAGTTTCACCTGAGGAAAGGTGATTCAGAACATCATGGCTATGAAGAAGTCAGTGTGCCTGGATATGATGAATCACCTATGATCGCAAAGGGAGAAGAAAAGGCTATGAAGAAGCATCCACGAGAGCAGAAAAGACCCAGGAGCAGAAGAGTCACCCTACAGTCCCAGAAGGATGCTTGTTATCCTTACAGGAATGCATTCAGGAACCCACAGCCAGACATAATATTTTTCACATGCATCCCATTTATATATATTTACAATTTATCTCAAACCCAAAAGAAGGGTTGGAATTCCTGAATTAATTATTCTTAGCTAGGTGCTTTTAAGATGCAAATAAGCAATTTTCATCGTTTATTTTATGACAGGTACATTTTAAATGCGAAAGCAGACATTTCCTATTGTATAGGATCCTGGCTCAGTCATTAACGTTCATGGCCTTTAAAGGATCTATATAACAACCCTGGGAATTAGGAAAAGGAATTTGTTCATTCTTTTTGAGAGGATACTTTTGAGTAGACTATAAAGACCTCCCTCCCTCCCTCCCTCCCTCGCTCTCCCTCTCCCCCCACACCCTCTCTCTCTCTCTCTCTCTCTCTCTCTCTGGGTTAAACTGGAGTTTGATTTTATTTGTGACATACTAGCCAAAATGATTGCCCAAGGGCATGGGAGGTCAATATCTATGGAGCCTTGTGTTGCTAACCATAATATATGGAAGGCTGCAATTTGGAATGAAAGTGGAGTAAATGAAATTAATTAATTATTGAGAAAAGAAAAGGTTATGTGTCATTAATAGGTCTTAATAAAGGTATTCAGTGAAATTGATAAATACTATCCAGGAAGTAATTGTGTTTGTCAGAAATGGTATCATCAAGGTTGATTTTTCTTTTTTAATGATTTAAGGCTCTCACCAAACAATCCTCAGTGGTTTATGTAAGATCAAAATTATTATGTAGGATAAAAAGACATAATAGTGATGAATCTATTAAAAACACATTACACTGGGGCAATTGACTCCAAACTCCACCTAAATAGAATCATGTGACATCTTGGCCAAGTGCCTACAATAAAACCAGGTCTTTAAAACCCTACTGAAAATCAGTAGTAGAACTGAAGCTGTCCAGATCTTGGAATGGGGATTCTGTTCCACAGAGCAGGAGTGGGGACAAGAAAAAGCATGCCTCTTGAGTTCCATCAGGTAGCATTATATTATTGATGGGAACTGGAATATGTTGAAAGTACATATGAAAGTAGAAGTCGTAGGTTGGAGGTAAAGACATCTTTTGCACTTAATTTGGAAGAACAAGGGTTGAGTTTAGGGAAACATTATTCACTTGAATTAATGCAATCTAGAAGAAAAAATTTGAATGATATGAATGGATAGGTTGGATCAAAACAAGAGATTTAAAAGAAAAAGTGACTCCCCTGCACATGCGTGCATGCCCTACGCCTGCCACATATGTACACACAACCCCCCTGTGTATGCACACGCATCTTCTGCATGTGCCCTGCCCCTGCGCATCCTGAAAATCAGCTGGCCGGTGTGAGGCATGCTCGTGCATGCGCGGTGAAGCTGAGCTGGGCAATGGCTCCTGTGCCCACAGAGAGGGCTCTGTGTGCCAGCTGTGGCACATGTGCCATAGGTTTGCCATCACGGCCCTATATCCAGGTCTGCATAATTATTAGGCAGCTTCTTTTTCCTCAGGTAAAATGGGCTAAAAAAGAGATTTAACTGACTCTGAAAAGTCAAAAATTGCAAAAAGTCTTTCAGAGGGATGCAGCACTTTTGAAACTGCTAAGATATTAGAGCGTGATCACAAAACCATCAAATGTTTTGTTGCAAATAGTCAACAGAGTTGCAAGAAATGTGTCGCGAAAAAAAGACAAAGCTTAACTGCCAAAGATTTGAGAAGACTCAAATATGAAGTTACCAGGAATCCATTATCCTCCAGTGCTGTCATATTTCAGAACTGCAACCTATCTGGAGTGCCCAGAAGTACAAGGTGTTCAGTGCTCAGAGACATAGCCAAGGTAAGAAAGACTGAAACCCAACCACCACTGAACAAGACACATAAGTTGAAATGGCAAGACTGGGCCAAGAAATACCTGAAGACAGATTTTTCATAGGTTTTATGGACTGATGAGATGAGAGTGACTCTTGATGGACCAGATGGATGGGACTGTAACAGGCACGGAGCTCCACTTTGACTCGGTTGCCAGCAAGATGGAGGTGGGGTACTGGTATGGGCTGGTATTATGAAAAATGAGGTAGTTGGACCTTTTTTGGTTGAAGATAGGCTCAAAATCAACTTCCAAACCTACTGTCAGTTTTTAGAAGATACTTTCTTCAAGCAATGCTGCAGGAAAAAGTCTGCATCTTTCAAGAAGACCATGTTTTTTTATGCAGGGCAATGCTCCATCACATGCATCGAAGTACTCTACTGTGTGGCTAACCAGTAAAGGCATTAAAGATGAAAGAGTAATGACATGGCCCCTCTTCCTCACCCTAAACTCTATTGAGAACTTGTGGGCCCTTCTTTAATGGGAGATTTACAGTGTCTGGGAGGCTGTGGTTGCTGCTGCACAAAAAGTTGATCATCAACAGATCAAGAAACTGACAGACTGCATGAATGGAAAGTTTATGACTATTATTGAAAAGAAGGGTGGCTATATTGGTCACTGATTTTTTTTTTGAACTGTCAGAAATGTTTATTTGTAAATTTTGAGTTTGTTTATTATGCTTACTTTAACAAATGAAAAAAATGAGTGAGATGGAAAATTTTTCATTTTTCATTTAGTTGCATAATAATTCTGCATACTAATAGTTGCCCAATAATTGTGCACACATAGATAAAGCCATAACCTCACTTTTACATTCTTAAATATTCAGGTTTAAGGTTTATTAATGTTTTGGATTGACCGAGAGCACTGTAGTTGTTTAATAATAAAATTAATCGTCCAAAATACAGCTTGCCTAATAATTGTGCAGACAGCGTATGTCAAAGACCAAGGAAGTTGAATTTGATAAGAAAAATGGAGCAAACAAATAAAACAAACAAATAAATTTGTGTGTCTTAGTATAATGTTTTCAATACAAAAGCCAGAAGTGGCACAAAGAGCCATGGAAAGATACATGCTCAGCATTACAAGACAAGATAGAAAGACCTGCACTGGATTAGAGAACAAACAAACAAACAAAAGTATACGATATCATCAAGAGAATTTAAATGGAAATGGGCTGCTCACATAGCAAGAACTGATGGCAGATGGACCAAGGCAATCATAGAATGGATCCCACTTGATTAAAAGCATCTATGAAAGAGACCTAAAGCAAGATAGATCGACGACATCAGTAAGTATTGCAGGCCCATTTGGCAAAAGAAAGCTCAGGGCCATATTGGTTGGAAACATGTGGAAGGGGCCTTCATCCTGCAGTGGATAGATAATGGCTAAAATGATGATGATGATGAGTATAATGTTTATTAGAGAATGGTAAATAGATGAAAGAACTTCAAGAGGTATAAATTTATTTATTTATTAAACTTATATGCTGCTCATCTCATCTAGAAATAACTCTAGGCGGTTTACAATGAATAAAACACCAATATGAAATTTTAAAACAATAAATAAAAAAAATTAAATATGATTTAATATTGACAAAGATAGGGAGAAATTATTAAATCCATTAACCACTTCCAGAAATGCTGGGGAAATAGTTGTGGGGAGTATGTAGTTTATAGTGAGAAATAAAATTTTGTGGGAAGAAAGGAAGAATATACTTCTGCCCAATTTGTTATACATAAGTGAAAGTTGGGTATGTAAGGAACAACATAATAGTAAGTTGAAAGTTGTGGGAATGTGGTGGTTTTGAAGATAGCAGTAGTAATAACACTTAGATTTATATAACGCTTCACAGTGCTTTACAGCCCTCTCTAAGCAGTTTTACAGAGTCAGCATATTGCCCCCAACAATCTGGGTCCTCATTTTGCCCACCTTGGAAGGATGGAAAGCTGAATCAACCTTGAGCCTGGCGGGATTTGAAGTGCCAAATTGCAGGCAGCCAATAGTCAGCAGAAGTGGCCTGCAGTACTGCACTCTAACCACTGTGCCACCAAAGTGTGAAACAAAAAAAAGATAAAGACAAGAATGAATCAGGACAGAACAAATGTTAATTAAATACAAAATCAATTATCAGTATAAAACAGTAAAATAAGGTGATTTGGTCAAACTGTATAGAGAATAAATGTTGAAAAGGCAAAAAAGGAAGAATGAATGAGTCACGGAAGAATGAAAACAGACTTGAAATCCTGGGATTAGAAAACTTAGAACTCCGCCGACTCCAACAAGACCTGTGTTTAACCCACAGAATCATCTATTGCAATGTCCTTCCTGTTAAAGACTACTTCAGCTTCATTCTCAATAATACAAGAGCAAACAATACATTCAAACTTAATGTTAACCGCTTCAACCTCGATTGCAGAAAATATGACTTTTGTAACAGAGTTGTTAATGCTTGGAACACACTATCTGACTCTGTGGTCTCTTCTCAAACTCCCAAAAGCTTTAACCAAAAGCTGTCTACCATTGACCTCACCCCATTCCTAAGAGGACTATAAGGGGCGTGAATAAGAGCACAAAAGTGCCTACTGTTCCTGTCCTATTGTTTCCTTTCATTATATATAAGCTTATATGTTGTATAGTTGTTTCATGCTTATGCTTATATATACTGTTGTGACAAAATAAAATAAAAAAAACTGAAAAAGTTGTTAGATGGAGCTTGTAAGGTTCTCTGAAAAAAAAGAGGTAAGTTTAAGGAATAAAGAAATGTTATGAATAACCGTGTGAACATGGTGGAAGCAAGGAAGTCTGTAGAGTTTTAAAGATATGTTCAGGTATAGAGAATGGTCAGTGCAAACCAGATTCAATTATGCTGTAGCACCTTCAGTTTTTCTTATCTAATGCTTAATTTATTCAGTGTACTATTTCTACTACTCCCCTGGACTTTGCATAATAGTGCTTACCTGAAAATAATGTGATAAGTATTGCTTGATTTCTGGCAAGATTTATAGGAGCTTAAGGGGCCTGTTGTAATCTTTAAGAATCTACTAAACTCTTCCCCAGTTCCCAAAATTATGATATCACCAACTACAGACAAAAAAAAAGGGAAAGCCACTGCAGCTGCGGAAAATATTGTTCATCACTTTGATAGATTAATTGCACTTTTCTAAAATTGGCAATGCAATATAATTGCCAGAAACTATATAAAATTTTAACCAACATCTACAGAACCAAGTATTACAACTTGATATCCGTTGAATATTTCAGATTAGAACTCCATAAAACTTATCTATTTTTAGACCAATAGATCCTTCTTGGCCTACAACAGTTTAGAGCAGAGGTTTCCAACCTTGGCAATTTTAAGCCTGTCGGACTTCAACTCCCAGAATTCCCCAGCCAGCAAAGCTGGGGAAGAATTCTGGAAGTTGAAATTCGACTGGCTTAAAGTTGCCAAGGTTGGAGACCTCTGGTTTAGAGGACAATAGTAATAATCACCACTCAGTGATAAAATTCACAAACAATTGTTAATCTTGCTCACCTTGGAAAAAAATCTTAACTATATTCAAGGAGGGCAGATTTGTGTAGTACTTAGGTAGGAGCCCACTAGAAATTCCAAGCCTTTAGAATAGAAAAGAAGCTTCTTCTTTTTTTAAAGGAGAAATAAATGGTAGCCAACTATTTCCAAATGGCTGCCAAGGAACTATGTAGACACGAAGCCACCAGAAGCCAAAGTCCTCGTGAGGGAAACAATGCAGACATTTTGATGTTTGGTGTTCAAGTGTGCTTTGGCAGAACATGCCAATTGGATTACAAACTCATCTCCTTTTAGGTTTTAAAAACTGCCCCAAGGGAAAATGCATAAAGGGAGAGGTTATAAAACAAGTTCAAAAGACATAAATAAAAGACAAGCTAAGGCTTCTTTTCCACCTCTCCCATTTTTCCCCCCTGGAAGATATAACATGTCATTTCTAGGTGAAATATTTTTTTTTATTTTTTCCTGATCTGAGAAGTTAATTAGAGTTGGGTTAATCAAATAAGTGATACTTGATTCTCTCTCTCTCTCTCCCTCCCTCCCTCCCCCTCTCTATGAGGAAGCAAACTTGGCAGAAAAGGTTGTAAAATGGGGCAAAATTCATTTAACCAATGTCTCACTTAGCAACATAACTTTTTGGTTCAATTGTGGTCGTAAATTGAGGACTACTTGCATTAAGAGATTAAATAAATATGGGTAGTTCTTGATTTATGACCACAACTAAGCCTAAAATTTCTTTTGCTAAATGAGAAAGTTGTTAAGCGAATTTTGCCCCATTTTGCAACTTTTCTTGCCACCATTGTTAAGTGAATCTCCCCTTCTTCTTCTTCCTCCTCCTCCTCCTCCTCCTCCTCCTCCTCCTCCTCTTCTTCTTCTTCTTCTTCTTCTTCCATATCCGTCATCGGACGTTGGCAATCATGTTGGCGATCCTATTTTTGTCAACAGCCGCATGAAAAAGTGCTGCTGAGTTTTGTCCAAACCAGTCCCTTAGGTTTTGAAGCCCTGATGTTCTTCTTCTGCCTGGACCTTGTTTGCCTTCGATCTTTCCCTGGAGGATTAAGTGAAGGATGCCGTATTTTTTGGGGTGTCGCATCACATGTCCAAAATATTCTAACTTTCGCTTTTTAATGGCTTTGATGATTTCCCTTGGCGCTCCCAGGCAGCTTATCATTTGTGATTTTGTTAATCCAGCTTATATGTAACAGCCACCTGTAAATCCACATTTCAAATGCTTCTAGTGTCTTCAAGTAGTTTTCTGTCAGAGACCAGCTCTCTACTCCACAGAGCAGGATAGAAAAGATGTAACATCTGACAAGCTGATTTTTCGTTGACCTTCCTGTCAAAGACTACTTCAGCTTCAATTGCAACAATGCAAGAGCACACAATAGATTTAAGCTTAATGTGAACCACTCCAATCTTGATTGCAGAAAATATGACTTCAGTAACAGAGTTGTTAATGCCTGGAATGCACTACCTGACTCTGTGGTCTCTTCCCAAAATCCCCAAAGCTTCAACCAAAAACTATCTACCGTTGACCTCACCCCATTCCTAAGAGGTCTGTAAGGGGCGTGCATAAGAGCACAAGTGTGCCTACCGTTCCTGTCCTATTGTTTTCCTTAGTTATCCAATTAATATAGTTATTACAACTCATACTCATATATATGCTTATATATTGTATAATTATTTCATGCTTATGCTTATATATACTGTGTGACAAAAATAAATAAATAAAATAAAAATAAAATAAATAGATCACATAACCCTGGGACACTGCAACTGTATATATGAATCAGTTGCCAAGCGTCCCAATTTTGGTCATGTGACCATGGGGATGCCACAACAGTCATAAGTCACTTTTTTTCAGGACTGTTGTAACTTCGAATAGTCACTGAATGAACCGTTGTAAATTGAAGACTACCTGTAAGTTGAAAATGTTGGTTTTCCTAACCCTAGGAAAAGATTCCTGTTTTGCAGTGTCTGTTGGACAGGGAAATGTGGGAGATGGATGTGTGCCCACATGTGAGGGGGTCAGGGGAGTATATACATGATGACAAACAGTTGAATTTCCACCACATGCTTAATCATATCAATTAATTGTAATCTAGACTTGCATTTGTTATTAATGCTAATGATTTGGTTCAGTTTAAACTTCATTTCGGGTTTTGTTTTGGAGTTTTGCTTAACCTGTTACATGAACCCCACCCGCTTGGTTAGATTATGATTTCTTATGAGAGAAAAGGGGATGCTTTCAGGTTTCAACAAAAAGAATAAAGAAAAATAGGTCCATCCAGAGGCATCCTCAAGGAGTGTTGGGTTGTGGTGGGGGAGGAATGAGGTAAGCAAGGTTTTGCCAGCACAGCGCAAACTCTGCCTTATTTATTTATTAAATTTAAAAGAACCACCCATCTCATATATTTGTACATACATTGTGACTCATATGCATATAGGAAAGGAGTGTAGTTTGCAGCATGATACATGGTGTTGTTTTTGCTATTTCGACAGAAGTGATGGATCATGTGGATACCTCCGGGACTACCATCCATTCACTTGAGAAACCACCTTCTTCGGGTTCTATTCTATGCAAAGGTCACCTGCCAATCACTGCCAAGGAGCTGTAATGGCATAAGAAAGAATATGATATGCCCAAAGATTGGCTATCATTTTGGAATTTGACATTTTCTTCTGTTTGCTGATTACCTTCACCAAAAGATAACCACCAAATTGTTACTTGCTCACTTTTGATGCAAGATTGCATTCTAGCCATCTAGAACTCTATTCCAGCGTATCTATTCACTTTCTATAACAATGCAAGCGATCCAGTTTGGAAATTTTGTGAACAAAATGTCCTCTACCCAGTAACTTTCTCGCTCAATTGGAAGTAGTTCCTCTCCTCTGGTCAGACCTTATGGCCTCACATCATAGATTGCTTCAGAAAATAAGTTACGGGATTGCTGCTTGCCAATAGGATGTTTCTGAGAGGAGTCAACAATAGTCTGACGAACTGATGTGGTGTGCAAATGCCTTCAGGCACTTAGGCAAATTGTCATGCTGCAGAAGAAGGCTTCTTGGCTCTCCAAGCAGGGTGTTCACCAACTTCAAAGCTGCTTTGGGAAACAGGATGTAGAAGGAAGGGCCTGTTTAAGAACACCACTGCATAAAAGAAACATAGCTGGTTTCCTCCTGAGAGTTAAAGGTGAAGCTTATTCTGAAAAAGCAATCCCTAAAAATTTTACCAAATCATACTCTAAAATCATAAATCATACTCTACTCAAAATCCCAAAATCTTCAACCAAAAACTGTCTATTATTGACCTCACCCCATTTCTAAGAGGGCTATAAGGGGCGTGCATAAGAGCACAAAAGTGCCTACCGTTCCTGTCCTATTGTTCCCTTCATCATATCAAATTGATATAGTTGATGCATATTTTTATACATATTTTTATACATATATTTTTATACATATATATATTTTCTTCAAAATATGTTGTTTTATCTATGACAATTGTTTGTGTATTCTGTTGTGACAAAAGAAATAAAAAAAAAGGCTGGTTCTGCTAGTTAATCACAAACTTTTGCGATCTGGTGCTTTCCTAGTGTGATGGACTGTGCTTTTGTGAATGAGAGCAATTATCATATTCATTTGGAAGACACAAGTTTGCTTTATAACATAATGTTGTAGGTGCACACACCTACATCTTACGATGGTGCTTTATAGTAAAGAAGTATAGTATTGTATTAGCAAACATCCTTGTATACACACACACCCATAAAGATAAAGAGAAGAAATAGCTGTAAACAATGGACACAAGCACAATTAATATTTCTATGGTCACAGATTTCTGGGGGGAAAAATAGAAAATCTGATGGGAGGAGGAGGAGTGGAATCTAGAAGGGTACCCAATTATTTTCGGAATAGAATATTTTTATTAAAGTCAGACCAGAGTACCAAACTATGAATAACAAGCATGGATTATTATGTACAACTGCTGATGAAAATGATGACATTGGTAACAATAGAATTAGACTTCAACAAATTAACTTAAATTCATGTAACAAATTCAAACCGATCCTGTAAGGATTACAGGAATATGATGAATCCTTCTGGATAAAAAAGCCCAACATTTCGCAACCAAAAATAAAACTTTTGCTTTTCCCCCCCAGCTTTTCCTTTATTTTTTTAAGAATGATTATCTCAGGGGAGGGAAAGGCAATGTTCCTGAAATACTGGATATGGAATGAATAGTTTTATTATTTCCTATTCTTCTTCCAAAAAACTTATAGGAAACACATCAGTAAATACTTCACTGCTTGAGTGAAATGGACAATATTGAATTTATTTCTCTGCAAGGCAGTCTTCATCAATCCCTTTGAATGTGACAGCTAATAAATCCCAAGACAGATAGAGAAAAAGTTCAGTGCAACCAGTTACTAGGCTGAGAAAAGTAGACATGGCTTGGGAGTTTCAATTGCATCAAGGAGTTTTCTCCTGTCCAGGAGGATCCAGTGGGTGGAGTCATGGAATGACATTGGCCAGCACCTAGTCAAAGGACTCCTTGTGCCATAATTTATGGCAGTGTTTCTCAGCCCTGGCAAGTTTAAGAAGTATGGATTTCAATTCCCAGAATTCTCCAGCCAGCAACTCCACCCATCTGAAACCTGCTGTAGTTGAGAAACACTGATTTGTTATCTTTTAGTGTGAAAGGTGATGGTGTTCCGGGGAAATAAGATGGAATGGGCAATGTGAAAACAAGTCCCTGGCTGATAAAGATTCTGGAGATCATGTTATTATCTCCAACTGTAAGGCTTCCTATTATCACTGAAGGGACCTATCAAGAACTGTGTCATAGGAAGCCTGTTTGGAAGGAAAATCAGAAACTCTCCACTCAAATATTCCCTGAAATATATCCATTTAACTTAAAAGTAATTCAACATTTGAAATTCTTGTAATTCCCTCTTTCCATTTTAGTAAATTGAGAAATAATCATTTTCAGTTTTAGGCGGCTGCCAAATTTTCTATTTCGATTTGTTTGGGGTATTAAAATAATGTATTAAATGTTGTGGTTTCTTCTAGGGATTAAACTATAGTGTAGGAAATCTGTATCATTAAGATTCAGTGGACAGCTGTGCAGGGACCAACAAATATCGTTCCCTAGTAACATAATTATGAAGCTATATGAGCCATGCTGGTGCAATGGATAGAATGCAGTATTGCAGGCTAATTCTGCTGATTGCAGCAGTTCGAGTCTCACCAGGCTCAAGGTTGACCCAGTCTTCCATCCTTCTGAGGTTGGTAAAATGAGTACCTAGATCGTTGGGAGCAATATGCTGATACTGTACAATGCATGATCTCTATCTGGGTGTTGTGTCTGCGCCCCCTGACCCGGCCCTCCTGCCAGAAAGTGACTTGGAAAGTGAGGGGGAAAGGCCGTCAGGACTTACCTTGTGAGCACCGGCTTCCCTGGCTCAGCTCCAGGAGCCAGAGGCAGGCCAGGTGGAGGAGATAATGAGGCTTCCGTCCCCTGACTCTTCCCCCCCCAGGCCACGCCTCCAGACCTAGCTGATGGCAATCAGGCCTGGCTGGATCCTAGGTTTTGTAGGCAGGAGAGGTGGAAACAACAGAAGCAGGGGTGGGGCAGGCCTAGGAAGTGCTGAGTCATGGAGCCACACCCCATAGGATATAAAGGCAGCAAGAGCTGCTGTGCCTCTTCGTAGCAGGCAAATCCACTGCTTAACTAATAGCTGAAATACTGTTTGTTCCTGGGTGACTCATCGGTGTCGAGGGAGATAACAGAGACACTTAGCAGACGCTCGCTAGTTTGCTGCCAGAGCTGATAGTGCCAGCTAATTAAGCCATCGCTCGGACGGAGGCGAGGGGGGACAGAACACTGGGACTGCTGCAGTGGCTGCTGAGAGATACAATATATCAATAGCACTTAGACTTATATACCACCCCATAGTGCTTTTACAGTACTCTGTGGTGGTTTACAATGTCAGCATATTGCCCCCAACAATCTGGGTCCACATTTCACTAATCTCAGAAGGATGGAAAGCTGAGTCAACCTTGAGCCCCATCAGGATCAAACTATTGGCAGAGTTGTCTGCAACACCACACTTTTACCACTGTGCCACCAGGTAAATGTGTTATATGAACAGAACAGAAATTCGAATTTTGATCTCCTGTACCTTGACTGGAAACTTGAACACAATTCATTGTTGGGTTTCTGGTTTGTTTTTTAATTTGACCCAGATTTGGAAGAGGAGGTGGTGAGGCACCCGCTTCTCTTGTGATCTTTTGCTGAACTTCTCTGTGTCCTGATGTTGTTGAGGGACAAGTCTGAGCATTTTCAGATGGCTTCTCCCATAACGTCTGGCTCCAGAGAAGTTTGGAGCCAACAAGAAGAGCCATGATTTTCCCACGGTGTGTTCCCTTATAGGCTTGATGAGAATGTCTCTGTATTTTCAGGAGGGAAAAAAAAAGTGGAGACAGAATTGGGAGCATGGGAGTGGATCTTTATTCCTGTCTTGTGAGTAGCAAATCTCTCCCCCAAGGGTACAGGGAGATTAGTCTGCCTCAGGGAGGGTGTTGAGTCATCCTTGATACCACAAGGGACTTTTTGAATTAGAGGAGAATTTCTCTGTGCTGAATGGGATGTTCCTTGTGAAATGGGTGACCACAGACACTTGGCAAGGCCAGTTAGTGATGATGGGAAAATAGGGAGATTCAGGGAGGGCAGCTTATGCTTTCAAGCACAGCTCTGAGGTTTGTGTTTTTATTCACAGCTATTTGCTTTAGTTTCAACATAGTCCTTGGTAGAGCTGGAAGGAAAACTCCTGAGTGTAGACCAAGCCAGTATTCTACTAGTTTTGGAATTTTCTATAGTTTTTTTTTTTTAATCTTACTAGTAGCAAATAAATCTGCTAATTTCCCTTGGTTAAATCTGGGAATAGTTTTTAAAGCGTTTTGCTCTAAAAATCATATTTTTAATATTATTATTGTTTTAATAAATTGAATATATGCCTAAATAGATAAAAGCATATTTATATATTTATTAATTTTATAGCCACCAATTCACAACCAAGTGATCCTCAGCATATTTTTACTTATTTTTGGGATATGTTAAGGCCACAGATGCTTGTCTAGTCTTGTCTGTAGGCATTATTTCAATGTGTTAACTTATTTTTATTAGGCTATAAGGATCTTGTATATACTCTGTCAAATGATCCACCCAATGCAATATTTTCCTTTCAAACTAGCAATGACCCTTAAGAAACCGAACTAAAGGTTTTTACCATTTTCTGCTCCCTAATACCATTAACTGGGGAGGAGGGACCCTCACTAGAGATTAAACCTGTATTCAAGACCTGTACCCTGTCCTGCAATTATGTCACTCCACAAGTCTCTTCTTTTTCCCACACACTATAGTTAGGTATGTGCAACTTTCAGCAGGTTTACTGCAAAGCTGATGGCAAGAGGCTGGAGGGTTGGGAAAAGATATTAAACTGATTACAGCTGTTGAAAAAAGTGTAAAAGATGCCAAAATGAGAGATAAGCATTTACTTATGACTTAGACACTGATGTAGAAAAATCAAGTTGCCTTATGCTAAAAGGACGGATTCAATGGATAGATGATTTCTTACATCAGGGAATTTTCCCCTATCTTGAATATATATATAAAGAGATATTTGAGAAGCATCATCTTGTTTCAGATATTTATTTTAGGGCCAGGTGCTCAAGAGAATAATAGCTGAGAAGTTTCAGTGTTCCTGGAGGGTATGGATTATCTAAACTCATTCCAGTGAAGCCTCAGATGGGTTGTGGCACCAAAACTGACTTAGAGGTCTTGATAGATGACTTTGGGAACGGTAAAGGGAATGAAGTGGATCTTTTTGAATGTGCCTTTTTGATACATAATGGTCAAATTATCCTATCAAATTGACTTAGCCTTTTTTCTGATAGCGATGACTTACTTCCAGTAGCTTGATCACTGTATTTTCTGGACTATAAGATGCACCAGAGTATAAGACGCACCAAGATTTCAAAGAGGAAAACAAGAAAAAAAATAGTTTTAGGCCTCCGTGCATCCGGTTTTTTCCCTCCCCGGCCCCAGGAGCACTCCTCAGGCTTCTCAAACCCTCTGCGCATCCCATTTTTGTAAAAAATGGGCCTGTTTTTGGCAAAAACAAGACATGCCGGGCAGGGTTTTGGGAGGCCAAAAATGGCCGTATTCGGTGTATTTGACACACTGACATTTCCACCGTCTTTTTTTGGGGGGGGGAGTACATCTTATACTCCGAAAAGTACGGTAGATATATACCATCTGTTGGCTTGTCCTTGAAGACAATTCGGAGGGTACAGAATAGGTCAGTGAGATTGCTGCCTGAAATTCCTTTTAGTGCCAAATAACACAGAGAAAAGTGATGGGTGATCTTGAATGCTATGCTGTGAAATTGATTGATTTCTTCAGAATAAGCTCTCATTAAATACCATAGTATGAATAATGATTAATAGAACAGGATTATGATCATATATAATATTTACCTCCTTTTGATCAATAACAAATCTCTATTAGTGTTGTCAAACATTTGAGGTTCTGTAGGTTAGGCTACTTCAGGAAAAATAAGTTTGCTTATTGACTCAAGATTTCAACGTGGATCAGAGTCTTCTCTTCATCCAGTATCATATTGACTGCCATAGAGGCACAAGGATAACCAGGGTGTTTTTTTTAAAAGTAAAAGAGGTATGTTCAGGGAGCTGGGGACATAACACAACTCTTTTTACTGGGTTATTTTTTATTATGTGGAAATTCACACCACAAGAATTTACAGATTTGATGTTGCCTCTCAGAAAGGCAATACTGGAGAGAAACATCTATAGTCGGCAACAAAACAAGATGGTATATATGGCTAGCGAGTTGCATATTGTTAACCTCAGTGACTATATCCAAAAGAATTTTGTATTTCTCAGGTACATGTATATTATCTACAGGTTTCAAAACTGAGCATGGAACAAGACTGAAACTGGGAGAACTAAACACAATACAAAGGCTAAGCATCCAGGTGGATGGAATTTTTGTGGGTTTTAGGGAGTGAGTGGAGAATAATGGAGTTTAAAGGAAACATTTCTCTTTGCTTTATAGAAAGAGGGGTTGAAATATGTGGTTTGAAAGAGCTGGAGCTAATGTCCTCCCTGAAATGGGACTGCAAGTATTGGGTTACAGCATAGGCTGACATGTGAAAGTTCCACTGGAGGTCACAGATGGATTAAAGAATTCCAGTCCCTATTCAGTGGCCACTGAACCAGAGTTAACAGGAATGTTGTTATGAAAGTGGACAGGTAAGGTTGTAAGAGAGAGTGTCTACAATGAACAGTCTACCAGTAGAGGTGTTCATCTTTTCACCAAGTGACTATGTAATCTAATGGCAGAGGTCTAATGTTGAAATATTGGGTTTGCCACTTGATTCTAGACCTGTACAATTTCAAATATGATCATTCTAGTAAATGACTTTGATTGATTGGGAAGTTCAAAGGAGGCCTTCAAAGGACTGACATGTTTATGAGCCCAAACATGTCAACCTTTTGAATATAATCTCAGATGTGTACTGATGCTAATAATGTTATTTGGCCTTCATACAAATGAGATCTGCAGGATAATAAACACTAGCTACATGGAGTTTCTTTTATTCCATATACCAGCTAACCTGTGAGCCATGTCTTTTCCCACAACCTGCCTTCCAATAGGCAGCTAACATACCTTGTTCAATTGAGATGTTCAGCCCCATTGCCACAAACATGTTTAATATTTTTTAAAATATTTTTTCCCCACAATTCTGTGAATTATTACTTTCCTTGAATCCTATTATCTCTTATTTATTGGGATTTGCAGGGTTTATGTTCAATTTGCCATTATTAAAATAGAGGTGTCAGTCTTCTCCAACTTGGTGCAGTCTACTGGCCATGTTGGCTAGAGATGACAGGAGCTCTAGTCAGCTGACTTAGAGGGCATAAGAAGATATCATTCTTCCATAAAGAGTCCCCCATGTCATATTATAGAGTCACCAAATAGGCTACTGAATTTTAGTACAATTCTGAAACCTGGGTGCTAAGTTTTTTGACAACTGAACAGTCAACCTTACAGGATTGGCAAGGCGCGCACACACACACACACACACACACACACACACACACACACACATCACCCAGCATCCAGATCCAGTTTTTCTGACATAAGTGATGAGTCTTTTATGTACATCATTGTCCAATACATCTGAGGAGAAGAAGGCTCCATCCAAAGGATTTCCACATACTTCTTGTTGTCTCCCTTTCTTTTAAGAAAGAAAGAATGGAGGAAAAAACACAAGAATAGGATTCAAGAAAGGGAGGCATGGATTTGGGGTTTTTTGTTTTTGTTTTTGACTCCTACTCTTTCAAGCAAGCCTTCTTGATCTCCTTCTTTCAGTTTGGCTTTAGAAATGAAACATAACCAGAGTTGTGAAATACAAACCTCTAGAATGAATTCCAGGGACTAACCATTGAGGAAATCACCAAACAAAAGACAAGGGTAATTTAGGTTTTAAAATACTGAAAAGGAGAAGGAGGGATGTGCTTAAATCCTATTATACTGAAGTGATGTTTCTGATTAACACAAGCTCATCTGTATTTTCTTTAGTTGTAAATTAGATTTTTAATATTGACTGGCTGATACAAAATTAATTTATAATTTACAAGGAGTTTTTAATGGTTTATTTTTTAAAAAAGAGTTAAGCACCTTCCCTCCTTTTCACTATTTCTTTTAGCTCTTGACTTTCAGATCTCTACTATTGAGCAACTAGATTCCCATTTATGAAGCTGCCAAAGAGATGGCTAGTATTTCTGGGCCCAGCTGTAGGTATTCAGATAGTCCTTGATTTACAACTGGTCATATGATCACATTTTGGGCCCTTAGCAACTGGTCCACATTTATTTGCAGCAACCTGCAGCCACGAGCCCACGGTTTTAGACTTTTTTTTCCTGGAAACCTTCACTTTTAGTTTTAGGTTATTAAAACAGGCGTGGTCATATGACAACCCACTTAATGACTGCCACAGCTGACCACCATAATTCCAGGCCCAATTATGATAGTAAATCAAGGACTACCTGTACTTGTTCAATGTTCCACTAATGTCAATGAAATATACTATATTGGATGACAATCCTGTTTTCTTGAATGTAGGAAAGCATTTCTTCCAACATTCAAGAAGGAGATTGATGCTGTCAAAGTTGATTCACTGACCATTCAGCAGAGAGGTAGGGACTTCATTGTGCATGAGCAGCTATGTTGGTAATTTGCTTTCTTTAATTAAAAATAAGGATCAAAACTTCATTTGGATATAATTCTTGTGGATTTGTGGCTCCATCAACAAAAATACACTTTTGTGCATTGTTATCATCCTTCTTGAACTAAAGTAATAAAATTGAAATAAATCATTAATTGTCTGATGGCAAGGACTGTTTGAGAAATAATGGACTTGAGAAGTAATGGATTAGTTTAAAGGTTTAAACACTGGCAAGTAGTAGACAAAATGAAAGGGAGAATAGGAATAGGCAATTATGTACAGTATACTCAAATGATCAGTTGTAGCCAGAGACACAAAAAAATAATAATAATAATAATTATGGAATTCTGGGAGTTGAAGTTCACACATCTTGAAGTTGTCAAGATTAAGAAACCCTGCTCTACTCTCTGTTCAAATATTTGACCACAGAATTATTAGTTTTGATAAATAAATTAATTACATCTGCCTTTACCTGCGAAGTAAGTAGAGGGATGAATATGAAGTTCCTCAAATATATAGCTCCACCACATCTAAAATTACTTAGTGCTGGTTATGGACATTCACAAATGAGACCAAGAATCTTTTTTCCTGTCTCGTGTGTGTGTGTGTGTGTGTGTGTGTGTGTATTATTCCCACTTGTTGGTCTGGTAAAGCAAATCCAGCTATGAATTGTTCTTAGTATTAACCCAGAAGGCAGGAATTAAGCAGTTCTTTCTACCAGTGAGCTGCGGCTGATGGAAACATTACTCCAGCATAACGGAAGAGACCAGGTTGGGGCACCTTAAATAGGATGAGAAAAAGAAAGAAAAGAGTATTCAGCCCTTTTTTTTCATTCTCTGTTTGCAAAAAACTGTACCATTTATTCCACTGGGTCTCCTCTGCTTGTCTATCAAGCTTCCAGTAACAGCTGCTGTACACGTGGTCTGATGGTTTTTAAAAACAGGTCACCATAGAAGAACCTAAAAGTGTGGGAGTGTGTATGGGGGAACCTGGTAGGCGATTTTGTTTTCTACCCATTTTTTTCTTGGAAATGCTCTAAAGCATTGCTTACAAGAATAAAGACATATCACAACCTTGCTGGGAATTATTGAATTCTTCCTCTGCTACTGTTGTAGAAAGACGAGACACAAGCCAGCTCCTCTGGGAAGGAAGGGTTTATTATATGCGCAGGTTCAGGATACAGAACAAAGCTGAGGGTCTGAACAAAGCAGGGGATTTCCAACGGGCTTTATATACCCTTTTGTTACGTGTAGGATGCATATACATTATCTCAGCATGTTACATTCCATATATGGTTATAATTCCATAATTATATGGTTATAATCCACTGACAGGCCACCTTACTACAATCCGGCTGTCTCTATTACTTGTTTATAAAACCTAGAATGATAATAACATTAGTAGAAAAAATGACTGCACATGAGTACTCCAGGCGACAGTATCAGGACTAGATCAGTGGTGGGTTTCAAATTTTTTTACTACCAGTTCTGTGTGTGTGGCTTGGTGGACATGGCTTGGTGGGCATCGCAGGGGAAGGATACTTTAAAATCTCCATTCCCACCCCACTCCAGGGGAAGGTTACTGCAAAAATCCCCATTTCCTCCCAATCAGGTGGGACTTGGGAGGCAGAGAATCGATGGGGGCGGGGCCAATCAGAATGTTTACTACTGGTTTTCTGAACTACTGAAAATTTCCACTACCAGTTCTGCAGAACTGGTCAGAACCTGCTGAAACCCACCTCTGGACTAGATTAATCTAAATTTACTGTATTTTATTTTTATTTTATTTATTTATTTATTTTGACACACAGTATATATAGGCATAAGCATGAAATAATTATGCAATATATAAGCATATATATGAGTATGAGTATGTAATAACTATATTAATTGGATATAACAAAAGGAAACAATAGGACAGGAACGGTAGGCACGTTTGTGCTCTTATGCATGCCCCTTACAGACCTCTTAGAAATGGGGTGAGGTCAATGGTAGATAGATAGATAGATGGTTGAAGTGTTGGGGATTTTGGGAAGAGACCACAGACCACAGAGTCAGGTAGTGTATTCCAAGCATTAACAACTCTGTTACTGAAGTCAAAGTTGGCTTTTAATGATGCCACTTATATATGCCTGTGAACTCTTAACATAACATCAGAGTTGGAAGGGACCTTGGAGGCCTTCTAGTCCAACCCCCTGCCCAGGCAGGAAACCCTACACCATCTCAGTCAGATGGTTATCCAACATTTTCTTAAAAATTTCCAGTGTTGGAGCATTCACAACCTCTGAAGGCAAGTCGTTCCACTTATTAATTGTTCTAACTGTCAGGAAATTTCTCCTTAGTTCTAAGTTGCTTCTTTCCTTGATCAGTTTCCACCCATTGCTTCTTGTTCTACCCTCAGGTGCTCTGGAGAACAGCCCAACTCCCACTTCTCTGTGGCAGCCCCTGAGATATTGGAACACTGCTATCATGTCTCCCCTGGTCCTTCTTTTTGTTAAACTAGACATACCCAGTTCCTGCAACCGTTCTTCATATGTTTTATCCTCCAGTCCCCTAATCATCTTTGTTGCTCTTCTCTGCACTCTTTCTAGAGTCTCAACATCTTTTTACATCGTGGCGACCAAAACTGGATGCAATATTCCAAGTGTGGCCTTACCAAGGCATTATAAAGTGGTACTAGCACTTCACGTGATCTTGATTCTATCCCTCTGTTTATGCAGCCCAGAACTGTGTTGGCTTTTTTAACAGCTGCTGCACACTGCTGGCTCATATCTAGATGGTTATCCACTAGGACTCCAAGATCCCTCTCACAGGTACTACTATTGAGCAAGGTACCACATATACGGTACTGGTGCATTTTGTTTTTTTGGCCTAAATGTAGAACCTTACTTTTTTCACTGTTGAATTTCATTTTGTTAGATAGCGCCCAATGTTCAAGTCTGTCAAGTCTTCTTGGAAGTGAAGTTGAATCCACAGAAATGTCATGGATCTGCCAATAGACTCCACTCTGGATGCAAGTTCAGAGAAGGAAAATGAGTTTGAGTTGGCAGAGGAAAGTGTGAAACTGAAATATGGCCTGGACTGGGGCTTGGAAAGTACTAGCCTGATCGAGAAGCCTCAGCTGGATTGATCGGACAAGCAACAGGCTGAGGCTGAGTAAGGTGAGCCACAGCAACAGAAAGTTGGCCAGGAGGCTCCAGACAAGGACTGGAAGCAGCTGCCACTTGTTAGCAATGAAAAGGCGGCAGAGTCCACACATCCTCCTGATACAAGGACATTTAGGGCAGAGAGGAAACAGGCACAACACTGGTCAGCTAGACTACACATGAGGAGGCAACATTGCATCTCATGATGTAAGTGAGGAGGCACTGGTGTCACCTACTTAATCCTGTCTGATGACTCAAGCCTTGCTGGAGCAATGTGCCCAGTTCCATGCCTTGTGTGCTTATGTTATATATCCTGACCTGTTTGAGACATGGACTGCTTTCCTGGATTTTTTGTGTGCCCATTGGACTCATGCTGTGCTGAGCTCAGAATCTGAATCAGCTTGGAATCTGAACCAGCTCAGAATCTGAACTAGCTCGGAATCTGAATGGGGGTGCTTTCTGAGGAACTATTTGGGGGATTTGAATAAACACCTGTAGAATTCTTGCTGTAGGTTCATATATGTGGGAGGAGTGGGGCACTACAAGAAATCAGACATGAATGGTAGGTGATCCATCCTATCTTCCCTATAAATTAAAATCCACTGGGAATAGAGACATGCATCCATTCTGGGTATTATATTCCAATTCGGTACCTTCCAGTTGTGTTGATCTCCCATCACTGTTAATGGGAACTAGTCTAACACAGTAGTGGGTTTCAATTTAGTTTGCTACCGGTTCGCTCGTGCATTCTCACTCATGTGTGACGCTTCTGCGTATGCACAGAAGCATCCAGGCAGGTGGGCGGAGCCTCCCACCGCTGCCGCTACCAGTTCACCTGATCTGGGTGAGGTGAACTGGTAGCAACCCACCACTGGTCTAACATATTTGAAAGCACCAGGCTGAAAAATGGTGCTATTGTGCTTTCTCCTTGACAATCATCATGGGGCAGGAAAACTCAAGATATGGCTATCTAACAAGTTCCATTCAAATGATGAGCAGGTGAGAATAAGGACCATTTGCTAAAGGAAGGTTGTAGGAAAATGCCAACTCAAGGTGAGGCTGATAGATGAAACTGTGGCTTCTGGAAACTTATGGTCCCCCTGAGCCAGAGGCTGGACTTCTCTCAAGGCTGAATCCACCTGTTAGACATCAGCGTCCGTCATCCTCCTGGGCCAGCCTTCCCTTGAAGGACCACCTTGTGGCTGTAGAGAAGGGCGGGTGGTAAACAGCAGAGCAAAAATCTGCCCGCAGCATGTCTGCCTTCTTTGCAAAGAGACTGTGAGGCGCCTCTTAATAGCCCTTTAATTATACATCTACCATCACTTATTTGTTTTATTCTTTTTTCTCTCTCCCCTTTCTTTCGTGACTTTTTAAAAAAATTTAAAAAACGCTTAGGGTACTCTAGATATGTAAATATACCACACAGAAAACAGTTCTGCTTAATTACCACTTTGAAAATTGTGTACTGCTGAGAACTAAGCTGAGATTGGAGGCAGCAGGATGAGACCCTGGTGGGTAGGAGCTCCACTTCAGAGGACAGAAACAGTCTAAAGGAGAAGACACTTCGGACTCTCTTGGAATTTCAGGCAATGTGTAAATCTGGACTTCAGGTCATTAAGGAAACCCTCTTTTCTCCATTGTCTGTATTATTGTATCTGACTGGGCAACCACAACTGGAAATTACTCATTGTGAAAAAGGGCTTAGTTTTCCACACACCATGTTTTATTCTGGATCATGTTCCATAAACTGAGGAAAGCTTGTAGGCTGATTTGCACCTGGGTGAATTTGATGTTTCAACCCAAGCTTAGATGGGCTTGGCATTACTTCAGTTGTCTCATTGCAAAGAGATTAACTCATCATCACTGCTAAAGAGAAAGTCAGACTCTTTCTGTTTATCTAGAGATAATGTCATGAATCACTCAGGATTTTGATACCATCGGCTTTTGATACCATCGACCATGGTATCCTGCTGCACCGGTTGGAGGGATTGGGAGTGGGGGGCACCGTTTATCGGTGGTTCTCCTCCTATTTCTCTGACCTGTCGCAGACGGGAGGGCAACCAGTCGTTGACGGGAGGACAGAGGTCAACCTCGAGACACCTCACTTGTGGGGTGCCGCAGGGGTCGATTCTCTCGCCCCTCCTGTTCAACATCTATATGAAGCTGCTGGGTGAGATCATCAGTGGCTTCGGTGTGAGTTATCAACTCTACGCTGATGATACTCAGCTGTATTTTTCCACACTGGGCCACCCCAACGAAGCTGTCGAAGTGCTGTCCTGGTGTCTGGAGGCCATATGGGTCTGGATGGGGAGAAACAAGCTCAATCCCTCCAAGAAAGAGTGGCTGTGGATGCCGGCATCCCGGTACAGTCAGCTGCAGCCACAGCTGACTGTTGGGGGCGAGTCATTGGCCCCAGAGGAAAGGGTGTGCAACTTGGGTGTTCTCCTGGATGGACGGCTGTCCTTTGAAGATCATTTGACGGCTGTCTCCAGGAGAGTCTTTTACCAGGTTCGCCTGGTTCGCCAGTTGCGCCCCTTCCTAGACCAGGATGCCTATGCACAGTCACTCATGCTCTCGTGACATCTCGCCTGGATTACTGCAATGCTTTCTACATGGGGCTTCCCTTGAGGAGCACCCGGAGGCTACAGTTAGTCCAGAATGCAGCTGTGCGGGTGATAGAGGGAGCCCCTCGTGGCTCCCATGTGACACCACTCCTGCGCAGACTGCACTGGCTGCCTGTGGCTTTCCGGGTGTGCTTCAAGGTTTTGGTAACCATCTTCAAAGCGCTCCATGGCTTAGGGCAGGGCTACTTACGGGACCGTCTGCTGCCACCGATTGCCTCCCACCGACCCGTGCGCTCTCACAGGGAGGGACTCCTTCTGGTGCCGTCCGCTAGGCAGTGCCGACTGGCGACACCCAGGGGAAGGGCCTTCTCTGTGGGGGCCCCCACCCTCTGGAATGAACTTCCCCTGGGACTCCGTCAACTTCCCGACCTTCGAACCTTTCGCCACGAGCTTAAGACACATCTATTTATCTGCGCAGGACTGGGCTAGGTTTTTAATTAAATGTAGTTTTAATGGGGTTTTATTATTTTAATTGTAAATTTTAATTCGGCCTTATCTAAAAAGTTTTTTAATTAGTGTTTTATTTCTGTATTTATAGTTATGCATTGGTGTTTTTAATAGGCTGTAAACCGCCCTGAGTCCCTTGGGAGATAGGGCGGTATAAAAATCTGATTAAATAAATAAAATAAATAGGATTTGGTCCAGAATAAACAGCCATGGACCATCAACAGAACCCCAGTTCCATTTTATGGACTTGCAAATTGCTGAAATGCATGCTTCCAATTGCAATGCAATAGGGTGTGATTTTAGTTCTCCATCTAAAAAGATTGTGTTTCTTTGTTGTATTGGAAGGGCTACCCATAAGTCCAACTTTGGTTTAAATTTTTTGGTTTAAATTTGTCTGCTTTTTTTTTTAAAGCTAGCTTTTCATTAAGTCAAACTACATGTTGAACTTGGAACTTCAATTAATTCATTTTTGGACTTTATGCAAAACATTAATTTATATATTAATTGTAAGGTCCCCAGTGGCCTAATAAATTAAACCACAGAAGAAAAATTAATCTATGTTAATACTAGCCAAATGCAAATGTATGTTCTGCAAATACAATTCAAAAGTAGTCCTGAAGATAAAAACCCTTTTAAAAAAGAGACTGGAGAACGAATCTTGACTTTTGCTTTTGGTTGTTATAAAGTGAACAGGCATAGGTCATCTGTTTCTATTTATCTTGTTAGACAAAATCTTTTCAAGTGACATTTTTGTCTAAATTGGCACCTGTAGATAGCAACTTGTGCAAACTTTACTCAAATCTATCTCTTCCTTTCACTTCTCTTGGGTTTTCCTGCCTTTCTTGGTGATACAAAAGAAGCACCCTAGGTGGGTAATTATATTTTAAATAATTAAAAGTAGATCCCCTTTAATTCTAACTCATTCTAACCTTTGCCACTTACAGGGAAGGGAAATTGGGAATGTCTTGTGCTCAGAATGACCATTTAAAAGATAAGAGTCAAAAGAAAAGTTATAAAATTGGGATGTTATTATAAATCAAGTCAACAGTCAGAAATTTTTGAGATGATAGAATTGAATGGATAAACTGTTTCTGTTTTTCCTCCAGTAACCTCCATTGTGGGGATGATAGCTAGAGATAAAAGCAGAGGTGGGCTTCAGCAGGTTCTGACCAGTTCTGGAGAACCGGTAGCGGAAATTTTGAGTAGTTCGGAGAACCAGTAGTAAAAATTTTGACTGACCTTGCCCCCATCTATTCTCTGCCCCCCAAGTCCCAGCTGATGGGGAGGAAATGGGGATTTTGCAGTAACCTTCCCCTGGAGTGGGGAGGGAATGGAGATTTTACCGTACCCTTCCCCTGTCCACCAAGCCATACTCACAGAACCAGTAGTAAAGAAAATTGAAACTCACCACCGGATAAAAGCCTTCCAGCTGAAGCTATAATGAGAATACATTTTTCTGTGCATGTTTAAATGCACTCCATCACAATTTCAACCACCCTTCCACCTTAGCACATGTGTTTATACACACTCATACACTCTTACACACATACACAGACAGAGAGACAGACAGAGACAGAGACAGAGAGAAAGAGAAAGAAAGAGAAAGAGAGAAGAAAAAAAGGAAGAATCACTTTTGGATATGCTTTTTAATATATGTAACTCACTTCATATTCCATCTTTAATCCCTGGCTGGGGTCCTGCAATTTGGTAACCACAAATCTGATTGGATAATTCATAGCTTATGTATTGTACAAACTAAACCAGGGTATTAGTTCATAATTTGGCATTCAGTCATTCATAGTTAAGTAAATCAAAGGAATCTGATATGTGAATACAGTATCTTTTCAATAGCGATAAAGACTTGATGTGCAATTCAGAGGACATAAGATTGGTAGGTGTATTATTTTGTATGTCAGATATTTAAATATTTGTAAAAGCAATATTAAATGCTTTGGTAAGTATTTGGGATAACGTAAGGAAAAATCATTATATGAAAGTTTCAGTTTGGATATCAACAGTGGAGGCCATAATTTACCCCAACGTGTTGGACATAAGCAAAGTAGTAAGGTACTCAGAACTATCTGGAAATTTAAAATCAGAGCAGGATTTTAAAAAACGGGGGATAAAAATTGACTGGTGGCCATACCTGAAAATTAGAACAAAATATATAAAAAACCAGGAACAATACGGTATCTATAGAGAACAATTGGAACTTGATAAGATACTATTAGGAACAGGGGAAAGAATGATTACCAAAACATACAATTTTTTGTTAAAATTTAAAATGGAAGAAGAAACTATGAAAGAGACAATGATTAGTTGGGCAAGAAACTTTGAACACAGTATTCAATTAGATCAATGGGATAAATTATGGGAGAGAAACTACAAAGTAGCAATGTCAGCTACTTTATAAGGAGAACCTTTATAAAATGTTTTATCGATGGCATTTGCCACCAGCGAGTTTGGCCAAGATGTTCTTGAACAGATCCCCGGAATGTTGGAGATGTAGTCATAAACAAGGAACATTCTACCACATGTGGTGGACTTGGCCTAAGATTAGAAAATTCTGGTGTAAGATAAGAAAATGGCTGGAAGAGATAACTGAACAGAGGTTGGAGATGAAGCCAGACCTATTCCTTTTGGGCATTTTTGAGGGAAAAATGGAGAAAAAATTACAACATTACATATATTAACCGCAAGTAGAATTCTCCTAGCAAAAAACTGGAAACAATGAGATATTCCTCCAGACCAAATTATAATTTAAAAAAATGACTGTGCAGAAATGAATAGACTATCTATGGAAATGAAGGAGAGGGAAGAAACTGAGTACTATCAAATTTGGAACAGATGGTATTCCTGGCTTGAGAGGAAACGTAAAACCTAAGGGATAATTTGTTAAATATAATATGTAGAAGGTAAACTGTTGAAGAAACATAGGATATGAAACTGAATTGTGAATAGACGTTGTTATAATTTAAATAAGGACGTAATTTAAGATAGAGATATATAGAATTAGAATCTTTGTAAATATGTTTGTTATGATAGAGATACCGATATGGAAAAGCTGTCACTAGTGTTAAATTTTTTCTGTGTTTTTTTTCCTTTTTGTTGAGTTTTTTGTATTGTGTATTGTGTTTTATATGTTGGAAATTTAATAAATATTATTTTTTTAAAAAAGACTTGATGTGCAATTCCGAGGACATAAGATCGGTAAATGTATTATTTTGTATGTCAAATATTATACATTAGATTTGTTTTCAGCTATCCAAGAAGGAAAATGTAATTTGCTTATAAAATAAACATGCTTTTCTACTCTATGTCCATAAAGAGGAAAAATCTATGTGCCTGAGCGGTAAGCAAATTTATTCTTTAAAAAAATGCTTAGACTTCACAAAAATTAAAGAAACTGGGATTCTCATGGAGTGAGTCTGTGCTCCAAGGATACGTCACTATTTATCTAGATCAGTAGTTCTCAACCTTTATAGTGCTGCGCCTCCTTTAATACAATTCCCCACGATGTGGCGACCCCAACCGTAAAATTATTTTTGTTTTGAATTTATCACGCCTGAAGCCGTATTGGCTAGCGATCTGAACTGCTTGTGATTGCCTTGAGGACGGAGGCATTAAAGTGCTCCTCCCCTATTAAGTTTATCGCGTCTGAAGCCAGATTAGGCTAGCGATTGGGAGTGATTGCAGCTGGCTTAAGAGGGAGACATCAGAGCAAATTAATTCATTGCGCCTTAAACCGAATTCAGCTAGCGATTTGAAGAGCCTGCAACTGGCTTGTAGAGTCAACCACTGGAGTGCGATTCTTCGACTCGCAAGTATACTTCCCATATTTCTGATGGTCTTAGGAGACCCCTGACAAGTCGTCATTCGACCCCCAATGGGGTCGTGACCCACAGGTTGAGAACCGCTGATCTAGATGCACAAAACTGTATGCCACTCAGATTTAGGAGTGCTGTCTGCCTTGCTCAAGCTCAGCTAAAAAGATAGGGAAGTGAAACCATTCCAGCAGCTTTTTTATTTTCCAGCAGAATAACTTAAATATGATTTGTGTTGACCTGTGCAGCCTTCCCTTTAGCACAGCCTACAATAGGTCTTCTATGGAAAGAATTTTATTATTTCTCTTGTCAATCAGTCACTCTTTGGAAACCTGGACAACAAATCAATTTTCTGACATTAACCAAGATAGGCTTTCACAAGTGAGGACTGGGAATGCTATCAGAGATGGGGTCACCTTTTCCTGCCATGCTTTCAATATTTTGCATACCTCTTCCCACAAAATTGTCCCTTTTGACATATCCAGAAGATGTTGGCTATAGGACATTGCAGCAAGAGAAAATTCTGAGATGCTGCATCTGCTTAACAACCCATGGAATGGAAGCCCCCATCCCTCAAACCTCAAATATGTGAGCATCAAAAGCAGTTACTTGGTGTGAAAGCAATAGCAAGCTTCTTAAATATTTTGGAATTACGACATAGGACTCAAAGCTCAAGTATTCAACTGTCCTTATTAACACAGAACAGTTCTCTTTGAAAGATATCCAAACCAAATGAAGTTCAAATGAAAGACTCTAAGAAGGTCAAGAAGTGGCCTTGCAATTACCTGTCAACAGGGCATGAGCCACAGGCTGAGTGTGTAAACACATAGCTCACTTGATCACAGTCTTGCTTGTTCAGATATAAGGGATTGTATTTCTTGTATTTCTTTTTAAATAAGGTATCAGAAATCTCTGGACCTAATATGGCCCATGATTGGATCTGCAACCAATGGGTCTTTCCCAGACCCTCTTCCCTATCCTAGGTCTCACATTTTGCCCCTTGCACAAGACCTGCAAAAGAAGAAAGTGAGTCTTTCCAATCTGAAAACCAGGGGTGAAATCCAGCAGACACTGACAGGTTCTGGGGAACCAGTAGTGGAAATTTTGAGTAGTTCGGAGAATCACCAAATACCACCTCTGGCTGGCCCCAGAGTGGGATGGGAATGGAGATTTTGCAATATCCTTCTCCCAGGAGTGGGGAGGGAATGGGGATTTTGCAATATCCTTCCCCCAGGAGAGGAGTGGGAATGGAGATTTTGCAGTATCCTTCCCCTGCCAAGCCCACCAAGCCACACCCATAGAACCGGTAGTGAAAAAATTTGGATTTCACCATTGCTGCAAACATATTGGAAATTAGCTGTTTTCCTTTCTCAGGGCTAAGAGATACTTCCTCTCACAGTTGGAAAAAAAGGGGGGAAATGAGTTTATCACTAAGTGAATTTCTTTCTTTTTTAATGTATCCTGGGATAAGTTTCTTTAACTAAGCATTTTATTAAAGAATCAATTTGCTCACTGCTCAGGGCACATACAGTAGACTCTCCCCCTTAATTTGGGACTATAATTATATGTATGAATTTTGTGTGGGTATGCAGGACAGAGTTGGCAATATGGGACCAGTCAGTGATCAAATTCAATTCCACTTGCAAGCCAGAAATCAGGGGTGCCCAGGTTAAAAGTTAAAGAAAAATAGAAAAGAAAAGAAAAGATATGAGGAAGTTACTTCCAATATCCTGTTACAAATAGATGTCAGTTTCTATCTCGAAGAATATATAAAATGTATTCATAAATATAATTTAAAGATTTCAATTGTTTGCTGCTAAATTCCCTGATATATACATAGTTCAGCTATTTAACTTGCAGTCAGTCATTTGACTAATTTTCTTGAATTATCTAATGTGATTAAAGGTTTAAAAGTTTCCCCTGGCCAGTGATGGCCAACCCAAGAGATCAGTGCTCATCTCTGATTTTCAGCTGAGGGAGCCTGTGTTATCTGAGAAACGTTTTTGTCATCATGTAGCCAGCCTGAAAATATAAAATGCAGGAACCTTCCCGCCAATGTGATACCTATTTATCTACTCACATTTGCATGTTTTTGAAGTACTAGATTGGCAGAAGCTAGTGCAAGTAACAGGAGCTCACCCTATTGAGAACCACTTGGAATCTGTCAGCTTTCCAGCTGACAAGCCCAACATCTTAACCACTGAGCCATTGTGCCACCCTAATGAGATTATTCATCCTATCCTATCCTATCCCATCCTATCCTATCCTATCCTATCCTATCCTATCCTATCCTATCCTATCCTATCCTTATCCTTATCCTTATCCTTTGTTGTTGTTAGTTGCAAAGTCATGTCTGACCCATCGCGACCCCATGGACAACATTCCTTCAGGCCTTCCTATCCCCTACCATCCTATGGAGTCCATTTAAGCTCATGCATACAGTTTCAGTGACTCTATCCAGCCACCTTGTTCTCTGTCATCCCATTCTTCTTTTGCCCTCAATCTTTCCCAGCATTAAGCTCTTCTCCAGGGAATCCTTTCTTCTCATTAGGTGGCCAAAGTATTTCAGTTTCATCTTCAGGATCTGGCCTTCTAAAGAGCAGTCAAGGTTGATCTCTTCTAGGACTGACCGGTTTATTTTTTATTTATTTATATTTTATTTATAGAATTTATTGGCCAAGTGTGATTGGATACACAAGGAATTTGTCTTGGTGCATATGCTCTCAGTGTACATAAAAGAAAAGATACGTTCATCAAGGTACAACATTTACAACACAATTGATGATCAATATATCAATATAAATCATAAGGATTGCCAGCAACAAGTTATAGTCATACAGTCATAAGTGGAAAGAGATTGGTGGTGGGAACTATGAAATGATTAATAGTAGTGCAGATTCAGTAAATAGTCTGACAGTGTTGAGGGAATTATTTGTTTAGCAGAGTGATGGCCTTCGGGAAAAAACTGTTCTTGTGTCTAGTTGTTCTGGTGTGCAGTGCTCTATAGCGTCGTTTTGAGGGTAGGAGTTGAAACAGTTTATGTCCAGGATGCGAGGGATCTGCAAATATTTTCACGGCCCTCTTCTTGATTCGTGCAGTATACAGGTCCTCAATGGAAGGCAGGTTGGTAGCAATTATTTTTTCTGCAGTTCTAATTATCCTCTGAAGTCTCTGTTTTTCTTGTTGGGTTGCAGAACCGAACCAGACAGTTATAGAGGTGCAAATGACAGACTCAATAATTCCTCTGTAGAAGTCCAAGGGACTCACAGGAGTCTTCTCCAGCACCTTAGTTCGAAGGCCTCAATTCTTTGGCACTCAGCCTTCCTTATGGTCCAACTTTCACAGCCATACATTGCAATTGGGAAAACCACAACTTTGACTATACACTCTTTTGTTAGCAGGATGATGTCTCTGCTTTTTTGTATGCTATCTAGATTTGCCATAGGTTTCCTCCCCAGGAGCAAGCATCTTTTAATTTCTTGACTGCAGTCCCATCTGCGGTGATCTTGGAGCCCAAGAAAATAAAATCTGTCACTACTTCCATTTCTTCCCGATCTATTTGCCAGGAATTGAGAGGGCTGGATGCCATGATCTTAGTTTTCTTAATGTTGAGTTTCAAGCCAACTTTTGCACTCTCCTTCTTTACCCACATCAAGAGGCTCTTTATTTCCTCTTCACTTTCTGCCTTAGAGTGGTATCATCTGCATATCTGAGGTTGCTGATATTTCTCCCGGCAATCTCAATTCCAAATTTTGATTCATCTAGCCCCACCTTTCTCATGATGTGTTCTGCATATAAGTTAAATAGGCAGGGCAACAGTATACAGTATACCGGATTCTTTTACCAATTTTGAACCAATCAGTGATTCCGTGTCCAGTTCTCAATGTTGCTTCTTGACCCACATATAGGTTTCTCAAAAGACAAATAAGATGGTCTGGTACTCCCATTTTTTTAAGAACTTGCTATAAGTTGTTGTGATCCACACAATCAAAGGCTTTAGCATAGTCAATGAAGCAGAAGTAGATGTTTTTCTGGAACTTCCTAACTTTCTCCATGATCCAGTGTGTGTTGAAATTCGATCTCTAGTTCCTCTACCTCTTCGAAATCCTGCCTGTACTCCTGGTAGTACTCGATCCACATATTGCTGGAGCCTATCATGTAGGATTTTAAGCATAACTTTACTTTTTTATTTTGTTCTTTACAACATATTTGCATCAGTAATGTCTTACATATCCATTTTCCTCCTTTATTTCCATTTACTGTTTAGACGTATGATTCTAAAATTGATTTATATATGTAAAAATAACGTTGTACTCAATTTCAATCATACATTCTGTTTCAGTTCATTTCCACTTATTTGTTACTATATTTCAACTCCTGTATCTTCCTCGTTTAATCTTTCCTTGTCCTTTATACCTCTCCTCTAACCATTCATACCATTTCTCCCATACCATGTAGTATTTTGTTTCCTCCTTATCTTGTATTTCTTTTGTGAGTTTGTCCATTTTTGCGCAAACCAGAACTTTTCTGATCAAATTTTCTTCTGTTGGTATATTATTATTTTTCCAATTTTGTGCATATGCTATTCTTGCTGTTGTTATAATATATATAATTAAGTATTGTAATTTTTTGTCATATGTCCCTGGAAGTATTCCTAACAAAAATATTTCTGACTTCATCTCTATACACTGTCTGGTTGTTTCTTCTAAATATAATTTTACTCCAGCATTGTTTTACTTTGGGGCACGTCCACCACAGATGGTAATATGTTCCCTGATTTTGTTTACATTTCCAACGGTTGATGGCAGGGATGAAATGCTCCCAGTTCGGACCGGATCAGCCAATCTGGTAGCGATGGTGGCGGGTGGTTCGGAGAACCAGTAGCAAAAATCCCTCCCCCTTACCATGCCCAGCTGAGCCACGCAATCGTCAAAGCCTTTTTTTTACTTTTAAAAGCATTTTTTACAACCCATTCGGCTGAGGAGCTTGTAAAAAAATGCTTTTAAAAGTAAAAAAAATAAAAATCGCACACCACAGCTGATCACCCTCTCCCGTGCACTGTTCTACTTACCCCATGCCTCTTTTTGGCGTGTACTGTACACATGCGCACCTTGCATTTGATGTGTGCTGTGCTGGTTCGCAGCCAGCAAACCGGTAGTAAACCAGTTCAGATTTCACCACTGGTTGATGGGGTATTGGGGAACATTTTGGCCAGTCTTGCTGGTGAGAGGTGCCACCTATAAAACATTTTATACATATTTTCCTTGCAGTCTACTGACATTGTCAATTTATAGTTTTTGTTCATAATTTCTCCCATTTCTCCAATTCGATGTTATAACCAAAGTTTTTGGTCCAAATTACCATATTTATGTGTGACTACCACCTCCTCCATTTTGAATCTCAGTAAATAATTATAATTTTTTTAATTAATTTGTCCTCTGTGCCTTAAAGGATCTTGTCTACTTCACATTTAGGATGTCTAAGTCAGGGTCAGTGGCCACCCCATCATGGTTATCAGGGATGTTAAGCTCATTCTTGTATAGTTCTTCTTTGTAATTTTGCCACCTCTTATATCTTTTTGCCTTTTGGTACTGTCCATGGCAGTGGTGAAATTCAAAATTTTTCCCTACTGCTTCTGTGGGTGTGGCTTGGTGGGCATGGCTTGGTGGGGCATGTGACTGGGTGGGCGTGGCTTGGTGGGCATATGACCGGGAAAACCAACTATCACCCTTTACACAAAAATAACACAAAAGCTACACAACTGACTCACACACAATGCAAAAGCAGCTGGACTTCACACTAAATGGCCCCTGCAACAAGCAGGAACCTTACAGAGTCACAGAAAGCTCAAAAACAAACTATCACACTTCACACAAAAATACCAGTTCAGACAAAAGGTAGTAAAAAATGCTTTAAAAAGTAAAAAAAAAAAAGTTCCGATGATTGCACAGCACAGCTGATTGTCACAACTGATTGTTGGAACCTTTTTTTTAAAACTTTTTTAAAGCATTTTTTAAATTACCTGTTGCCTGAACCGGTAGTAAAAAAAGTGCTTAAAAAAAGTAAAAAGACGGTTCCAAGGATCAGCTGTACTGTGCGATTGTCGGAACTTTTTTTTATTTTTTAAAGCATTTTTTTACTACCGGTTCTGGCAAACCAGTAGCATTTTCACTATTGGTTCGGGCAAACCACCCCAAACCGGTAGCATTTCACCACTGGTTAATAGGGTTTTCATGGCAAAGATACTGGAGTGGGTTGCCATTTCCTTCTCTAGTGGATCACATTTTATCAGAGCTTTCTGCTATTAATTGTCCATTTTGGGTGGCCCTGCACGGCATAGCTCATAGCTTCATTGAGCTACGCATAATTTCTGTTACACTTAATGTAACAGTGTAGCCATTCTGTTGCTAAACAAGGCAGTTGTTACATGAATTGTGCTCACATTAACAACTTTTTTGCCTTGGTTGTTAAGTGAATCATTGCAGTTGTTAAGTAAATTAGAAGTCGTTAAACAAAACCAGCTTCCCCCATTGACTTTGCTTGTCAGAAGACAACTGGGAGACTTGCAAATGGCGATCATATAATCGCAGGACACTGCAACAGTCATAAATAAATACTGGTTTCCAAGCACCCAAAAATTTGATTATCTGATTATGGTAATATAGTAGGTACAAAGACTGGTTATAAGTCATTTTTTTCAGTGCTGTTGTAACTTCAAACTCTTGTTGAATGAATGGTTGTAAGTCAATGATTACCTATGGTACCTCCTACGTTGGTAAAAAATGTGCTATTTCTAAACCTAGAGACAAGTAAATGAATTCTTGGAAAAAAGGGTTCAGTTTTTCTTCACATATCTTCATCATACTTGTAGTTTCTTTGATATGTTTCATCATTTGGAGCACAAATAGAAATCTTGCTCCCAAATCACTCCCGTTTATAATTTTGGGAACTGTATTGCTGTTGCAAATACTTCTTATTTGTAACTATAAATTAACACCCCATAACCAGCATTTGGGCTGAAACTGTATCAACAGTTCATATCTCAAGCTGCGAACTGGCTGATGTCCATACCTTCCTTCACTAAGGTTTTAAATTATTTGCCTCAACATATTCCAGAAGGGATAGACATTACAGCAATTGTAGAAAATACAATAAAATATCCAGTCCATGTACAATTTATGATCTTTAGAAGCTTTGGTCTACAGTGAATATGGGTCCTTGAAGAGAGTGGGCAAGCTTAGCAGATGAAGTGAGATGTGAGAATGTCAGTCTATGCAAAAATAGAGGCTCCAGCAGAAAATCCCATCAGGACTGATGCTACATTGTGATCACAAGGTTTGCAAGTCAGGTACTGAACACATTCTTCCTTCAGCATGAATTTGTGTGATAGTCTTAGGTAAGTCATCTATCTCAGACTCAGTATTCCCTATTGTAAAATGGGAATAATAACGCTGCTTTAATTTATTATTAAAATGAAGTCTGATAATGATAACTGACAGCAATATAAATAAAAGGGCATAGCTGGTGGTGTTGATTAGCAGTAGAAGAAGAAAAATAGCAATGGGTTCAAAAGCTCCGTATTAACAAAATAAAAATTTCAGCTTCTCATTTTTTACATTTCTGGAAATCCTCCTCCCTTTAATAGAGTCCATTATAAAAGTTTTAAAATCCCTTTTGAACTGCTATTACATGTCATAATGGACACAAAAGGCTGGAGTTAATTATTGGAATAATTGATTAAATATGTCACATTTCTTGTTGACACAAACACACCTTCTCAAAAGTGTCCAGATGTGGGCTATAATTACAACCGCTCCCCCCTACCCATGTCAGCTTAACACGTTGGGCCAAGAACAGAAGAACAGTAGGTCCAGAGAATAGTAGTAGTAGTAGTAGTAGTAGTAGTAGTAGTAGTAGTAGTAGTAATAATAATAATAATAATAATAATAATAATAATAATAATAATAGAATTTATTTTTTTTATTGGCCAAGTGTGATTGGACACACAAGGAATTTGTCTTGGTGCATATGCTCTCAGTGTACATAAAAGAAAAGATACGTTCATCAAGGTACAACATTTACAACACAATTGATGGTCAATATATCAATATAAATCGTAAGGATTGCCAGCAACAAGTTATAGTCATACAGTCATAAATGGAAAGAGATTGGTGATGGGAACTATGAGAAGGTTAATAGTAGTGCAGATTCAGTAAATAGTCTGACAGTGTTGAGGGAATTATTTGTTTAGCAGAGTGATGGCCTTCGGGAAAAAACTGTTCTTGTGTCTAGTTGTTCTGGTGTGCAGTGCTCTATAGCGTCGTTTTGAGGGTAGTGGTTGAAACAGTTTAGCTCCAGGATGCGAGGGGTCTGTAAATATTTTCACGGCCCTCTTCTTGATTCGTGCAGTAATAAATTAATAAATTAATAATAAATGCTTCTAGCAGAATATCGCTGGCCCCCAATTACTGCCAGGCAGTATCAAAGAAAGATTAGAATGGGAAATAGAGGTGAAGAAAAACTTGAAAGCAAAACCTAAAGTTTTCCCCAGCCCGATGGAACTCAATTCCCATCACCTGTGGCCAGCATTGCTGGGAATCATTGGAATTGAAGCCCAGTAATTCTAAAATTCACTGGTTGAGAAAGGTTGCTCACTCATTTCCTCCTGCGCATCTTCTCGTATCTCTCCTTAGTATTACAGTATCAATTTTACTGCTTTCTATAGTCAGTGTCCAGAGACAGTAATTATATGGCCTTCTAAAGTTTTGCCACATGTCAGTTAGATCCAGACTCTTTCTGGGTTGTGGAAATGACCCAGGAGGTGCTCTGGGTGTGTGGGTGTGTGGGGTGTTCTTGTGGCTTTGAAGGAGGCCATGGTGTGGCCCTTCTCAAGAAGTTCCTGGACCTCTTCATTCTGGAGAGTTATCCAATTTCCAACCTTCCCTCTATGGGAAAGATTATTGAGAAGGTGGCTGGATAGAATTTTGGAGGAAATGGACCATTCCAGCTGGGTTTGAAGGCCAGGATATAATACAGAGACAGCACTGATTGCATTTATTGATGGCATTTAGCAAAACCAGATGGAGGTGCTTCTCGATCTCTCAGTGATTTTTTTAATCCCGTCAATCCATGGTATCCTTTATGACAACTATGGAGGTTTGGGATGGGAACATTGTGCTTCCATGTTTGCTTCTTTCTCAGAGGCCAATCCCAACCAGAAGGAGAGAGATCACACTCACAGCTCTCCGCTTGTGGGGCATTGATGCTCTAACACCTCCTGTTTAAGATCTATAGGAACCACCTGGGTAAGGGTCATCTGTAAATTTGGGATTGATCAGTATGCAGATGAACACTCGACTGTGCAGGTGATGCTGTCAACTGACCCCCATATCTAGAGACTTTCCAGATATGGATGAGGAGGATCAGATTTGGACTAAGTCCTGACAGAGTGGGTGCAGCTGTTTGGCCCTTAGTTTGGGGGCTTCTACACCTTTGGTCTTAGTAGGGTTGGACTTCAGCATTTGAGATTATAGTGCCACTTGGGGGAATTCCTGGGTTTACAACTGCTGTTTGGAGAGCAAGTGGCAGCTTTGTTCCCAGGTCTGCATTTAAGAGTGTATTGGAGACCCTGTCAAATCTTTTTAAATGCAATTGTTATTGTTTTGTTGGGGCAGTTTTGCTTTTAAGTGTGTGTTTTAATTATGTATTTGAAATATTGTAAACAACTTTTAAGACCCTTGGAGGGGACCCTCACTGCATAATTACTGAGAGTTGACTCCTAGTTTCAGGGCTGCCTTTGTTCGATTCCTAGAAAAGGAAAAAACCTTAGCTACCTTTAGAGAAAAGTACTTTTACTAGGAAAAAAATGAATGCAAATGGTTTCAAGCAAGCTCTGATGCATAGAGTGGGATCAGCACAGATACAGATATAGTATATTTTAATTTTTAATTTTTTTTACTTATTTTGTCAATCATATATCAGGTAACAGGTAAAAGAATAAACATAATTTGGATACATGAAAAGAGTAAGTAAAAAAGGAATATTAGGACAGGGACGGTAGGCATACAGGTGCACTTATGCACGCCCCTTACTGACCTCTTAGGAATGGGGTGAGGTCAACAGTAGACAGTTTAAGCTTAAAGTTTTGGGGTTTGGAGAAGAAACTACAGAATCAGATAGTTCATTCCATGCATTGACCACTTTGTTACTGAAGACATATTTTCTGCAATTGAGTTTGGAGCAGTTTACCTTGAGTTTGTATCTATTATTTGCTCGTGTATTGTTGTGGTTGAAGCTGAAGTAGTCTTTGACAGGTAGGACATTGTGGAACATAATTTTATGTACTATGCTTAGGTCAGACTGAAGTCAGACCTAATGTTCTAAGTTGTCTAAGCCCAAAATTTGGAGTATGGTGGCATAAGGTATTTTATTGCGGGTAGAGGAGTGGAAGACTCTTCTTGTAAAATATCTCTGGACTCTTTCGATTGCATTTATGTCCGATATGCAGGGTGGGTTCCAGACAGATGAGCTGTATTCAAGAATTGGTCTAGCAAATGTTTTGTATGCTCTAGTTAGTGCAATATTACCAGAGAAGAAGCTACGCAAGATTAGGTTAACAACTCTTAGTGCCTTTTTGACAATGTTGTTACAGTGGGCTCTGCCACAGATCTTTAGAAATGAGTACTCCAAGGTCCTTGACAGAGTGAGGGTCATCTATAAGGTCATGTCCATCTAATTTGTATTTTATGTTTTGATTTTTTTTGCCAATGTGCAAGGCAAAGCATCTGTTGGTTGAGATTTGAAGTTTCCACTTGTAAGACCAATCTGATACATAGTCAATGTCCTCTTTGAAGGGTAGTTGCATTGTCTGTAGTGTTGAATAGTTTAGCCCCTTTGTAGCTAGGAAACTGGAGGCCACAGCAAACCAGAGCAAACTGACATGGCCTTGAAAGTAACCATAGTTGCAAAACTGTAATGTAAACTTCCCGACAGTTCTCCACCCCACCATTTTATGGCAGAAACATCCAGCTAGCTGACATTCGGTCTCCCCTAACAGAGGCATTAGCCATACAAATTTATGCAGTTACAACATACAATGCATCACACCAGAACCAGAGATCCCTTTAGGGTTTGTCGGGGCATTTTCTATGGAAAGTCTGGAGGAGTTTAGGCACTTGGACATGTTTAACATCTACCCATTTGGACTGCACAAGGGGAAAATGTTTCTAAGAAATGATGTATTGGACCCTCCCTCTATGTTTTCTAGAATCTAGAATTTCTTTAACTTCAAAATGTTGTTCCCCTAAATCAGAGTGGGTAAAGGAAGAGTGTTAGGTATAGAGCGAAGGGGTGATACAGTTTTGGGTTTCAACAAACTGCAGTAAAATACAGAGTGAATATGCTTTAGGTTCTTGGTCAACTCCAGTTGCACAATGACTGGATTAATTACTTTACCGATTGGGAATGGGCTCATGTATTTAGGACCAAGTTTCTTAGATGGTTGGGTGGACTGTAAGTACTTCGTGGAGAGGTAAACTCTGTCACCAACTTGAAAATATTTTGGCTTCACACTTTTTTTTTTTGTCAGCTTGTTTCTTATGTGCCTGACGTGCCTCCTCCAGTGCCTTACGGGCAACTGGCCAAGTGTTCTGCAATTGGACTATCCACTCCACTAAGAACAGTATGTGTAGTTTCTCTTGAGGCAACTCTGGCATAGCTACAAAGTCTTACCGGGAGACCACCTTAAATGGGGTGAACCCCATGCTACTATGCACAGAATTGTTATATGCTACCTCTGCATATACTACCTCTGCATATAACATAAAAGGTAAAGGTTCCCCTCGCATATACGTGCTAGTCGTTGCCAACTCTAGGGGGCAGTGCTCATCTCCATTTCAAAGCTGAACAGCCAGCGCTGTCCGAAGACGTCTCCTGGTCATGTGGCCGGCATGACTCAATGCCAAAGGCACATGGAACGCTGTTACCTTCCCATCAAAGGTGGTCCCTATTTTTTCTACTTGCATTTTTACGTGCTTTCGAAACTGCTAGGTTGGCAGAAGCTGGGACAAGTAATGGGAGCTCACCCCATTAGTAGGATTCGAACCGCCGAGCTGCTGACCTTTCGATCTACAAGCTCAACATCCTAGCCCCTGAGCCACTGCGTCCCCTGCATATAACATACCTCTGCATATAACATACCTGTTATATGCTACCTCGCCCCTCCTCAGAGGGACGTGGTGGCTCAGGGGCTAGGACGTTGAGCTTATCGAGCGAAAGATCGGCAGCTCAGTGGTTCGAATCCCTAGTGCTGCCGTGTAACAGGGTGAGCTCCTGTTACTTGTCCCAGCTTCTGCCAAGCTAGCAGTTTCTAAAGCATGTAAAAATGCAAGTAGAAAAAATAGGGACCACCTTTGGTGGGAAGGTAACAGCGTTCCGTGCGCTTTTGGCGTTGAGTCATGCTGGCCACATGACCACGGACGTTTTCAGACAGTGCTGGCTCTTCGGCTTTGAAACAGAGATGAGGACCACCCCCTAGAGTCGGCAACGACTAGCATGTATGTGCTTTACCTTTACCTTTACCTCTGCAAAAGGCAAAAGGTCAACCCAATTGTCCTGTTGGTAATTAATGTAGCACCTGAGGAGGTACTGTTCCAGTATGGCATTAGTTATCTCACAAGCCCTATTAGTTTAGGAGTGATAGTTTGGGGCTTAAGCCCGGGGCAGTTTCCAACAGCTTCAAGAATTTCCACCAAAACTGCAATGTAAATTGCACTCCTCTATCAGAAATAATGCGCTCACTATGCAACCTGTACACATGTTGTACAAAGAATTTGGCTAACAACTTTGTGGCGGGAATTTTGGGGCAGGGAACAAAGTGCACCTGTTTTGAAAAAAGATCCATAACAACCCAAATCACAGTGCTCCCCCCACTTTCAGGCAATTTCACAATAAAGTCCATAGATATTTCTTTCCACGGGACTTGGGCTAGAGCCACCGTCTGTAAAAGCCCTGTTGGTTTCCCTAGGGGTCTCTTTGCCAAAGCACAAACTGGACAGCTGGCCATACAACTTTCAATGTCTTTCTTCAAGAAGGCCACCAAAACTGCCTCTTAACCAAGTGTGGGGTTTTTACAAATCCAAAATGTCCTGCTGACTTAGAGTCATGGGAGCCCTTTAATACAGTGTCTCTCAAGATTGAGGGCATGTATAATTTGATCCTAACCCAAAGCCAGTCCATCATGCATGGTGCAGTCATTTTTGTGAATATTAAGCCATTCATCAGCTTTTAGTGCTTCTTTGAGCTTTTCAAACAGTTCATTTGAAATCTCAGACTCCTCCTTCCCTGACTCCTTGTTTTGACCTAGGCCCAAGTAGTTATTACCAGACACAATCAGTCCTAAACAAACATATTTTATTAGAACAGCTAATGAGAATTACTTCATTCTCAACTTAGTCCAAATTAATTCCAAAACAAATCCTTCAGAAAAAGTCCTTTGGCCTTATCACAAACCTTTGTCTTCTTTGGCACCCTGCCAAAGGCTTTTCTTGGCAAAGCCCCATGAAGTTCAGAAACAAGAGACAATGACCAGAAACAAATGCAGAAACGTTGCTTTCCTACAAAGAGCCCAAGAGCCATTGCTGCTCTTTTAAGCCTTATGGGAGGGACCAATCATCCCCTGGCCTTACTCCCAAGTCGTCCTTTTTGCTTTAGTTGCTCTTGCCTTCTGGCAGCTCTTCGCATGCGTGTACTAGGAACAGGCTCCTCCTGTTCCTCTGCCTCTCTGCTGTCCATCTGTGGAGGCTCTGGTGTCTGCACATCGCTCCGAGATGGCCCTGATGCCATCTCTGCCTCCAACGCAGAGTCCTCATCTGGACCTTCCCCTGATTCCAGGACTCTGCCCATTGTCCGATTCTGCTGCCAGCTCCGCAGGCTGCTGGTGGACCACAGCACTCCTCTGCATACCAGAGCAAACTGACATAGCCTTGAAAGTTACTGCAGCTGCAATATAAACTTCCCCACAGTTCTCCCACCCCACCCCATTTTATGGCAGCAAGCATCCAGCTAGCTGACACCTAGGCAATTATTGGAGTGATGGCCTTTGGGACTGTGACACCCTTGCTATGAATCTACCACCTTCGGAGTTCAGCAAGCATCTCCCTACTCCAATTTTGCTCTGTGTTCAGGATGCAATCTTTCATCAAGCCACCGCAGCAATTGAATTTTCTTAGTCACCCTGTGTTAAGAAAGAAAAACATTGTAAAGCTCATCTTGCCTGTGTTGACTTAGTTCCTTTAATTTGAATATCAAATTAATCCATTTTTCTGCCTTTGGGCCATAAATTGAACCACCAATTAAGCAAGTAGAGCTTAGAGTCACTCAACAGTCAGATGGGCAGCACATAAATTTAATAAATAAACAAACAAGCAGGCTAGATTAAGATGACACAAGAAGGAGAAGCCAAGAAAGCCTAATCAAAGTTAAATCCAACTGGAGTTTCATATTTTAAGCAGAGGCACCCACTAGATCAGGGGTGTCAAGCTGGATTTCTTCAAGGGCCACATCAGCATTATTGTTCTCCTCTGTGAGCCAGCCTCGGGGGGTGGGAAGCAGGATGGACACTTCCTGCAGCACCCTGCTGGCCAAATCGGGGTGCAGGGGGGCCACACATGGCCCTGGTGCCCCATTTTGGCCAGCAGGGTGCTGCAGGAGGCTGTCCAGGCTGAAAATGGGGCGCGCACCCTCCACACCTCATTTTGGCTGCCAGAAGCACCACGGGCCAGTCTTTTGCTATTTCCCTGCAGGCCAGATTTAAGCACCCTGCGGGCCAGATACAGCCCACGGGCCTTGAGTTTGACACCCCTGCACTAGCCCTTCCCTGACTTGGCTAAGGGTGTCACCCAAACCCAGGCCACGTTTTTGTACTTCAAACCAGAGGGCCTAGTGCAGTCATGTGCACTATTGCTGAAGCCAAAGCAATATCTGCACGAAGATCAGGGTCAAATAGATCAAGATTGCTTGGTGACCCAAGCAAAGCAGGAAACATATTGACAGGTAATCCCCTGGATGAAACAGTTGTCCTCCTCCACTGTCTGGATTTTTGTCCTTGGTCTTTTTATTCATAAAGTGCCGCTGCTGCCAGAGCTGCTGCTTACAGTAGCGAACAGGACTTCAGCTATGTGTGGGAGGCCAGACGCCAAGCTGTCTGTTAAATCTTCTCTTGTCTTGTTATTAACTCCTCCTTGGGCTTCCATTAAACTGAAGCTTCTGTACTTGGCTTCGGGCCTTTGCAATTGTTATTGTGGTTTTTCATTTGCTCTTTTCCTCCTCTCTTTCTTTCCTTCATTCTTTTTTTTTTTCCGGTTCTCTCCTGCTAATACATAATTATAGCTGTCTGGACTTTTGTTATCTTTGAAGGTCTGTGCAGGTTTATTACCTGGAACCTGCTTTTCCTTCTTCCTGCCGCCAAAAACATGGTATATTTCCCACTTTCATTCTGTTTTGGTAGGAAAGATCAGATGTTTAACTGTTTGGTTTTAATTAGAATTTTTCAATATAGCAAATCTGTACAGAGGGAAAGTAAGAAAAAAAAGAATGAAATTAAAAAAACAGTTACACCTTCCAACTTCTTTCTATCAAGTAATTATCATCTTATTTGGAATTTTTTAAAATTTCCAAATCCATAAATCACCAGTTCAATCTTTTCTTCTTCAACAAAAAAGTCCGTATAACATTTCAAGTATTTCAGAAAAGCCTGTATCGTTGTTGTTGTTTTTTTGTCTGATCAAAACTGATCAGTTGCTACGTCTGCAAGTTTGGTTAATTTTACATCCAATTTTCCACTATAGGTGTTTTATTACTTTTCCAACTTTTTGCAAAAATTTATTTAATGTTTCAATACTGGTAGTCCTTGACTTACAACCATAATGGAACCCAAAATTTCTGTTGCTAAGTGAGACAGTTGTTAAGTGAATTTTGCCCCATTTTAAAAACCTTTCTTGCCAGTGAATCATTTCAATTGATAAGTTAGTAACATGGTTATTACGTGAGGGTCAGAGGTTCATAAAATGAGCCCCAGGACACTGCAATCGTCATAAACATGAACCAATTGCCAAGCAGTCAAATGCTGATGACTTGACCATGGGAATGCTGCAATGATCATAAATGTGGAAAATGGTCAGAAGTCGCTTTTTTCAATGCTATTGTAATTTTGAACAGCCACTGAATGAACTGTTGTAAAACTATTTTGCCTTTTTATTTTTATTTTTATTGCCATGCTCAAAAATTATGAACTTAAAAAACCCATACCATTTATTTGTTCCAACAGTTAATAGGCTATTTCTAACATTACATAAGATAAAAGAGAATGAAATTGGTAATAATAGGAAAAAGAGAAAGATAAGCAATGAATGTGAAAAGTCATGCAAAAAATTGTGTTAATATGAAATAAATACTGAAGCTGAGAACTGAAAATATTCTAAGTTTAAAGTACAGCGTGACAAAGATAGCAATCTGATTGTTAAAAGTTGGAGTCATATTCTCAAGGAGGTTAGTTTAGTAGTTCAGCATCTGATTCCTTAGATGTGTTTACCATCAGTATTTTCCCCTCTATTTTTATCAGTAAATAGGATGTGTGAAGGATTTAATGAATGATAAATCTCCACTTGACTGACATAGTAAGAGCAGAGGCTCTGTTGCCCTGAGCCTTCATTCAATAAATATGGTCTGAAAAAGGAGCAATCTAAAAGCCTGCCTCCAGGAAGCATTAATGATGTTGACCAAATAATGGGAGAGCTTCTGTTAAGTTCGGGCAATGAAGAGGCAGGAGACCAGTGAGTGACAACAGCTCTTTAGTTTATTGTGACCCCAGCAAGCACAACCGGCAAAAACCCCTCTTTAAATACTCTTTTGGTTGAGGCTTCAACCAATCAGCAACGTGCAATTTTCCCACCCAAAATTCCCTCTCAAAGTTCAAAATACATTACACTCCTTCCCTCCCAGAACGCTTTGTACCTCTATTTACATAATATTTACATGCTATTTCTCTACGTAGTCACGCAGGTAAAAGGGCGTCTCCTAACTCTTTCTGACCTGCGCAGTTCATTCTCTGGGAGAGAGTTGAGCTGGTCGGAGGGACTGTTTGTTCCTCCCAGCTCCTCATCTAGGCCGTCCGGCCCTGGATTATTGGCTGAGTCGTTCCTGTTGCCTTCAGGAGGAACCGGTTGGCGTCACTGGACTTCATCGGAATCAGATAAGTCCTCCGCTCGCCTCGGGTTTGAGTCAGCTGCAGATTCAAACAATTGGTAGTCAGGGCCTGGTTGTTTGGTTTCTAGTTTGTTTGGTATACGTTTTCTTAACTGGTCTATGTGGCGTTTCCATACCCGGCCGTCCTCCATGTCTACTACGTATGATTTGGGTCCGGTTATGCCCAGAATTTCCCCCTTTAACCATGTTGGGCCCTCGCTATAGTTGTGTGCCCATACTGGGTCACCCACTGTCATTTCCCTGGTTTTTCCTTGAATACCCTTGTACCCGTCTGGGGTATAAGTTGGGTTTAGTCGGTCTAGTGGGCACCTGAGTTTCCTGCCCATTAAGAGTTCTGCTGGGCTGCGGCCAGTTGTTACACAAGGGGTCCTATGTTGGACGGCCAGGAAAGTGTCTATTTTCGTTTGCCAGTCGCCTGGACTTATCCTAGATAGCGCTTCCTTGGTGCTCTGAACGAAACGTTCTGCAAGTCCATTCGTCGCCGGGTGGAAAGGCGCCGAGAGGACATATCTGATGCCCTTTCCCGCTAAATACCCCTCAAACTGGTTTGCCGTGAATTGCGGGCCGTTGTCAGAGACTAGGGTGTCGGGCAGGCCGTGTGTTACGAATAGATGCCTTAGGACTGTTATTACTGCTTCGGCCGTTGTGCTTTTCATGAGGATGATTTCTAACCATTTTGAGTAGGCATCTACTACAATTAAAAAGGTCTGCCCATGGAAAGGCCCCCCAAAATCTATGTGAATCCTGGACCATGGCCCCTGGGGTTTCTCCCACTCTCTAAGTGGGGCTGTAGGGGGTAGCGACCTCGACTCTTGGCAGGATTGGCATTTCCCTACCCTGTCGCTGATGTCCTTATCCATTAAGGGCCACCATACATAACTCCTCGCTAAACTCTTCATCCTCACAATCCCTGGGTGGCCCACATGCAACAGTTCCAACACATTTTCGCGTAATTTTTCTGGGATAACTACCCTATCCCCCCATAACAGACACCCCCCTTGAACCGACAGTTCTGATCGTTTTTCAAAGTCTTTGAACGCCGCCCGCAGCGGCCAACCCTTTGCACCCAACCGATTACAGTCCGTATTGTAATGTCCCTGTAAGATGCCCTAGCCACCTGCTTGGATGTGACTGGGCCAGAGTCCAAAGAGTCAATTAGCAAGACGGGTGTCCCTGGGGTGGGGTCTTCAATTGTCTCTGGTAAAGGGCATCTGCTCAGAGCGTCCGCATGCCCTAAGTCTTTTCCTGGGCGGTGGAGCAATTTGTAGGAGTATGCCACTAGGAAAATAGTCCATCAGGTCAGCCTGGGAGAAAGTGCCACGGGTGTTGGGCGGTCACCCGCTAAGAGTCCTAGAAGGGGTCTGTGGTCCGTGACTATCTCGAAATCTCGCCCGAACAAGTATTCGTGGAATTTCTTAACCCCGGAGACTATGGCCAACGCTTCCCTATCTAGCTGGCTGTAGTTCCTTTCCGCAGAGGACATCGTCCGGGAATAATACGCTATAGGGGCTTCTGTTCCATTCGGTAACCTATGGCTGAGCACCGCCCCCACCCCATATGGTGAAGCATCACAAACTAGCACTAGTGGCAACGTGCCATTGTACTGGATGAGGAGGCTATCGCTGGACAAAAGGTTTTTTACCCCCTCAAATGCCCTAGCCTCTTCTCTGCCCCAGGACCACACAGCTTTCTTTGCTAGCAACTTATGTAGCGGTTCGGCTACTGTTGCTTTATTCTTCAAGAATATCGCATAGAAATTAACAAGCCCCAAGAATGCCTGTAATTCTGTTTTATTTTTTGGGGCTGGGGCCTTTCTAATGGCCCGTACCTTGCTCTCCGTGGGGTGGATCCCTTCCCTGTCTATTCGGTATCCTAGGAATTCTACAGATTTCACCCCAATGTGGCATTTGTTGAGCTTAACTTTAAGCCCAGCAGACCTAAAAATGCCCAACACCTTCCTTAGTTTTACCCCGAGTTCCTCTAAGTTTTCAGCTGATACCAATACATTGTCGAAGTATGGTACCACTCCTGGTAGGCCCTGTAATAATCGCTCCATTAGGTTCTGGAAGAGCCCTGGGGCCACGCTAACTCCGAACTGGAGTTGCGTACATTTGAAAGCCCCGCGGTGCGTGACAATTGTCTGCGCCTCAGCCGTGCTGCTATCTACAGGTAGCTGCTGGTAGGCTTGGGCCAAATCGAGTTTGGCGAAGACCTGCCCTTGCCCTAATGAGTGCAGCAAATGTTGTACCACTGGAACGGGGTATGCACTTTTCTGCAATGCTTTGTTAAGCGTTGCTTTGTAGTCAGCGCAAATCCGGACCGATCCGTCCGGTTTGACTGGGGTTACTATGGGTGTCTCCCATTTTGCATGATCGACGGGGACTAATATTCCCTGGCTTACTAGCTTGTCTAATTCTCGGTCAATTTTGGGTTTTAGGGCGAATGGAACCCTCCTAGCCTTTAACCAGATGGGGGTGACTTGGGGGTCAAGGTTGAAAGAAATAGGGGTCCCCACGTACTTGCCCAGGCAATCCTTGAAAACGTCCTCGAACTCCTTCAATAGTTCGTCTCTGAGGATGACGTCGCTCCTGTGGACCCCGGTCACTCCCATGCCCAAAGCTCGGAACCAGTCCAGCCCTAGCAAGCTCGGTAGAGTTCCGTTTACTATGGTGATTGGCAGGGACTTTTTGAATTGTCCATATTTGACTTGGACGGATGTGACTCCTCGAACAGGGATCCGATTCCCTTGGTAGTCCTGCACTCTCAGCTTCTGGGTTTGTAGCTGACGTTTTGCGATGGCTGGCAGGTCTCTCATGATGGTGTCCCAGGACATAATTGTGATTGACAACCCCATGTCTACTTCCATTGGGCACTGCACCCCTTCAATGTAGACTTGGGTAAATATTTTCTTCTCTAGTCGTGTCAATGCGTGGCCCACTCTCACAGTGGTCTGGTTTAACTTCGCGCCCTTTTTAAATGGACCAATCCCGGGCCGCTTCGCTGCTCCCGCACTCTGATTGGTCGGTTTGAATTTTTGGCGGGAAGGTTGGGGGGCTCGGCAGGCCCGAGCTATGTGTCCTTTTTTTTCACACCGCCGACAAATCGCGTCCTTGAATCTGCAGTTTTGCCGTTGGTGTTGCCCCCCACAACTCACACATTCGTCCCGGTCACCTCTCTCCAGCCTCCCGGTGTGGAACACCTCTTCCTCTTCCTCACCTTCCGACTTGGCCTGGACTTCCTCGCAGTGGACCGGTGTAGTCTTTGTCCCGGCACCCTGCGCGTTTGGCTTTTGCAAGGTCTCCGCCGCCTTGGTGGACATCTCGTGAGCTCTGGCTTCGTCCAGGGCTATCGCTAAAGTCAGGTTGCTTTTAGACAGCAGCCGCCTTTGTAGTCTGATGTCCCTGACCCCACAAATGAGTTGTTTGAGTAAGGAATCCTCCAAATCTCTGTACTCACAGTGGTTTGCGGCTTTCCTCAACACGGCCATGTACACGCTTATTGATTCGCCCTCTCGCTATACCCGTTGCCTCAACTCGAACCGTTGGATGAACTTTGAGGGTACCGGTGCATAGTGCGCTCGAAGTGTTGTTTGTAGTGTCTGCCACGGTACCGATTGTACCGGCGTTGGCTCTGAGAGTGACTCTGCTGTGTCGAAGACCTCTGGACTGCAGTGGCTCAGGAAGTACGCTCGCTTCCGATTATCCGAGACTCCCTGTAGTTCGTTTGCTTCGAGGAAACACTCGAAACGAGCCATGTACGACCCCCATTTCTCCTTTGCTGGGTCAAATGGCGCTGGCGGCGTGTAGCTGAACATCGCTATTTTCCGCCTTCGAGAACTGGCTGGGTTTTTCGAATTCCTGGTTCCGTCAGCTCTTTTTTCGATCTCACTGCCTCAACATCCCACCCTCGTCGCCAATGTTAAGTTCGGGCAATGAAGAGGCAGGAGACCAGTGAGTGACAACAGCTCTTTAGTTTATTGTGACCCCAGCAAGCACAACCGGCAAAAACCCCTCTTTAAATACTCTTTTGGTTGAGGCTTCAACCAATCAGCAACGTGCAATTTTCCCGCCCAAAATTCCCTCTCAAAGTTCAAAATACATTACAGCTTCTATATTTTTTTATCATGGTAATACTAAGAGTTGAAATTTGAAATTTATACTACAAGCATCTCATTCAAAAAGTGCATTTCTTTTCATTGCTCCAGGAACTAACTTCTCCTGAGGAGAACTTCCAACAATTAAATTTCCTACCAATTTAAGGTAGGAAACATGAGTTTGGTCCACTGATTTCTTCCCATTTAAGACCAGATTAAATGCAAGATTTAACTAAATAAAAGCTTTCAAATTTTGTATCATTACCTTAGCCTTAGCAGGGAAATCTAACCATGACTGAGGAAATCTTATTTCCATCCTAAGATAAGCAGCAAAAGTATTTGAGGGAGGCCCTGAATGTTCTTTAAGAAATTATTCCAGATCAATTCCAACTGAGCATTCATCCCATCCTGAGAGCTGAACCTCATATAATATCTGAGCTATCACTTTAGCATGAAATAAGTGACTATAAGTATTAATAACTGCCATCCTATAGTGTAGAACTTCAGATAAATCCTACTGAGTGTTGGTTGCTTGCTAAAATGATGCTTGGTTGCTAAAATACCAACCTAGGGACTGATGAAAAAAGCTACTTTTTAAAGGAAAGGCATTATTCTATGTCACGGGCATTAATTGAGTTCCTATTTTAATGTTTCTTCTGCCAAAGGCCACTGCCTTTGTTTTGTTATGGTTCATCCTTAATTTGTCACTTTTACAATAGTTCAGGTGTATCAAACTCAATTTCATTGAGGGCCGCATCAGGTTGTGTTCGACCTTGGGGGGCGGGGGGGGGGCAGCATGATGTCACTTGTATTGGGGGGGGGGCTGTGGCAGCCTGAGCACTCTTCAAGCGAAAACAGGCTCTCGAGCTCAGTTTCCAGCTGCAGCAGCCTCCTGCAATCCTCTGCTAGTGAAAACAGAGCTCAGGAGGTAGGAAAGGCCTTGAGTTTGACACCCCTGTACATAGTTGGTCAATTTGATAAAAAAAAAATTCAGTGAAGAATATAAGATCCACATCACTGGCATACATTAGGATTGAGATTTTGTGTCCATTCAGGGAGGGGGAGAAAAAATGTGGTAATTTCTTAGCCACTGCAATGTCAAAATAAATATTAAATTAGAAAGAGCTGAGTAAACAATCCTATTTAACACCTCTCTCCAGTAACACAGGATCTGGTAAAAATTCTTGGGAACTCGGTCTCAGTTTGGTTGTAATATCAGCAACAGCTTGATTATTGGCCTGAGTGAGGGCAGTTATCAATGAGAGCCAACTTGATACAGCGGTTAAGGCTGGATCTAGGAGACCATAAGTTTTCTTCTCTCATAAGGCATGAAGCCAGCTGGGTAACTTTCTCCCAGTTATTCTCTTTCAATGATAGGAAGAAGGCAAGGACAAACCACTTCTGAAAATCTTGTCAAGAAAACTATAGGGACTATTCCAGATGTCAACATTGACTCAAAAGCACACACCCAATAGTGGGTTTCTATCAGTTCACCCCAAGTCGGGCAAACCAGTAGTGGCAATGGCAGGAGGCTCCACCTACCCGCCCGGACATCATCATGGATGCTCTGTGCATGCGCAGAAGGTTCTGTGCATTCTCCCGATTCTGAACCAGTAGCAAAGCTAAGTGGAACCAACTACTGACACACACACCTGAACAAAATTTATCAATATCTGTCTCTTGACCTTTCTTCCATAATTGGGAAATATCAGTTGAATCAAAGGGAGAAGCGAAATCAATAAATGCCATATAAAGTTTTTTTTAATCCATTGGTGTACTTTTGAATTAAGACCTTCAGAATAACATAGCCCTTGGTTTTTATATAGCCTTTATGAAATCCTGCCTGTTTTAAATGTAAAATGTTTGTCATTCCTTCCCAATCTTTCAATTTATTCAGGAGATGCTAAACTTAAAGAAATTGAATGGATGGATATTGGCAGGTTCTTTCCTTTGTAAAAATAACACATACCAGGAAACCTGTGACCCAGTCAAAACATATGGTGTTAGTCCTTCAGAAAAGCTCTTCTCTTCAGCTTTTATTAGAAAGTAAATAATGTTGATGGAAAACAAATCTCCAGTGTAAGGTCATTCTAAAATCCATCCCCAATTACTTTAAAGCAGCACTTCCCTGTTTTGTTTGCCTCTCTATCCCATGATCTTTCTGAATAGAGGACAAAATCTCCTGGCATAATTATTACAGTTAAGGTGACACTAGTGGAAAGATGTGTCCTTGCAGATAATCAGGCACAAACTGTAAAAGGGCTTTATAATATTGTAGAGTACATAAAATAATAAAAATGGGATCTTTCATGGAAAGATATCATTAATTTCTTGATTTAGTCACTTGATTTAGTCTAATTTGATTTAGTCTAATTTAATTTAGTCACTGTGATGACAGACAAACAAAACTTTTCTCAGAAAATAGGGCCCTTCAGAGGCCCAACTGGCAGCCAAAAACCTCTTCAGGAAACAACATTGATTTTAGACTTGGTTTTTTTCTGAGATTATAATTTCGACCTGAGCTGAATTAAGCAATGCACCTGGCAGCATACATTTCCTTAAAACAAAAACCTCCTGATAGAAACCTAATTTAGTCATCTCTTAACTTGGCTGTTTCTGTGACATATTAGTTTTTCAGTTATAGTGAAAATGGAGTGGGTTTCACAGGGGAATATTTCAAAATGTGAATCTCAATTTATAACCTGAAATTATATGTCGGTAAAAAGAATGAGCTCAAACGTCACTGAACCTGTCTACAGTACACATCTGCAAAATGGGACACAGAAAGCAATTCCAGCAAGTGGGACCAGCATGGCAGATGTTCAGTAAAGAAAACTTAAAAGCTACATAATTGTACCATTAGCCTTTTTTCCCTAAACTTCTGTTTAGAATACAATTACTGCTGCTGATCACAAACTTCAGCTCCTGTGTAGATGTGGACTTGACTCTACTTCTATAATTTTTTGCATAAAATGAATAATTCCAATTATCAGAATAATTAACCATGTTAAGTGTTAAATTACTTCTTAGAACCTAGCCATTTCTGATATGAGACTGATATAAATCTCTTATCTAGTATGGGTAGATTGATCCTCAGTTCAGTTGATGATATTTTGCTACTTTCTTTCAATTAGTGTTTAGAATTAGCATTTTAAGATGCTTTCTCCTGCCTTCCAGCATGTTCAACTGCCTACATATAAAATTAGACTCTCTCTTATTTACTAATATTCTATATTTGTTTGTCATCTTCCTTCCTTCCTTCCTTCCTTCCTTCCTTCCTTCCTTCCTTCCTTCCTTCCTTCCTTCCTTCCTTCCTTCCTTCCTTCCTTCCTTTTTTTAAAAATAAAATGTAGATTCAAAGTGGTCTGTTACTAAATTATTCATTTTTTCTTATTTGTTCTTTATTTTGACTTTTTAAAAATATAAATTTGTTTTGATCATTTAAACAAAAAAATTAGCCATTTGGAAGAGGCATATGAGCTATCAATAAATAATAATAATAATAATAATAATAATTATATTATATATAATATATATAATTATATTATATATAATATATATAATTATATTATATATTATATATAGATAATTATATATAATATATTATATATATTATCTATATATATAATTATAATAATAATAATAATAATTATTATTATTATTATTATTATTATTATTATTATTATTATTATTATTATTATTATTATTATTTAATTTGTATATTGCCCTTCTTCCGAAGGACTCAGGGCGGTGAATAGCCAGAATAAAAATACAGAAAGAATAACAAATACAACAATAAAAACAACCCTTAAAAAACTTAGTCCATTGGCCAAATTTAAAATACAATAATACCCTATAAAATTAACAAAAATTAAAAACCCATAAAATCAAAATTAAGATTCTAAAAATCAAGCCAGTCCAGCAAGATGAAATAGATACGTTTTAAGTTCGCGGCGAAAGGTCCCAAGGTCAGATAGTTGTCGAAGTCCAGGGGGAAGTTCGTTCCACAGGGTAGGAGCCCCCACAGAGAAGGCCCTCCCCCTGGAGGCTGCCAGTCGACATTGTTTGGCTGACAGCACCCTGAGGAGTCCCTCTCTGTGAGAACGCACCGGTCGCTGGGAGATAGAAGACGGCAGTAGACGGTCCCGTAAATATCCCGGTCCTAAGCCATGGAGCGCTTTAAAGGTGGTAACCAATACCTTGAAGCGCACCCAGAAGACAACAGGTAGCCAGTGCAGTCTGCGCAGGATAGGTGTTACGTGGGAGCTTCAAGCTGCTCCCTCAATAACCCGCGCAGCCGCATTCTGGACTAACTGGAGTCTCCGGGTGCTCTTCAGGGGGAACCCCATGTAGAGAGCATTGCAATAGTCCAAGCGAGAAGTAACGAGAGCATGAGTGACCGTGCATAGGGCATCCCGGTCTAGGAAGGGACGCAACTGGCGGATCAGGCGAACCTGATAAAAAGCTCCCCTAGAGACGGTCGTCAAATGGTCTTCAAAGGACAACCGACCATCTAGGAGCACGCTAAGTTGCGCACCCTTTCCATTGGGGCCAATGACTTGCCCCCGACAGACAGCCGCATCTGCAGCTGACTGTACCGGGGTGCCGGCATCCACAGCCACTCCGTCTTGGAAGGATTAAGCTTGAGCCTGTTCCTCCCCATCCAGACCCGTACGGCTTCCAAACACCGGGACAGTACCTCAATAGCTTCATTGGGGTGGCCTGGGGTGGAAAAGTACAGCTGCGTGTCATCAGCGTACAGTTGGTACCTCACCCCAAAACCACTGATGATCTCACCCAGTGGCTTCATATAGATGTTGAACAGGAGGGGTGAGAGAATCGACCCCTGCAGCACCCCACACATGAGGCGCCTAGGAGCCGATCTCTGCCCCCCTGTCAACACCGTCTGTGTCCGGTCAGAGAAGTAGGAGGAGAACCACCGATAAATGGTGCCTCCCACTCCCAAACCCTCCAACCGACACAGCAGGATACCATGGTCGATGGTATCGAAAGCCGCTGAGAGGTCTAACAGGACCAGGGCATAGGAGTAACCCTTATCCCTGGCCCTCCAGAGATCATCCACCAATGCGACCAAAGCCGTCTCAGTACTGTATCCGGGCCGAAAGCCGGACTGGAACGGGTCTAGATAGACAGTTTCATCCAGGTACTGGGGTAGCTGATATGCCACTGCACTCTCTACAACCTTCACTGTGAAGCGAAGATTGGAGACTGGACGGTAATTTCCTAAAACAGCTGGGTCCAGGGAAGGCTTCTTAAGGAGAGGTCTCACCACTGCCTCTTTCAAGGCAGCGGGAAAGACCCCCTCCTGCAAAGAAGCATTTGTAATCTCCTGGAGCCAGCCTCGTGTCACCTCCTGCGTGGCCAGCACCAACCAGGAGGGGCACGGGTCCAGTAAACATGTGGTGGCATTCAATCTTCCCAGCAACCTGTCCATGTCCTCAGGAGTCACAGGGTCAAAACTATCCCAAACAACCTCAATAAGACAGGTCTCGTGACTCTCGCCTGGATCTACCCAATTTTGATCCAATCCGTCCCGAAGCTGAACGATTTTATCGTATAGATAACCGTTAAACTCCTCGGCACGCCCTTGTAAAGGGTCCTCCCGCCCCTCCTGTTGAAGGAGAGAGCGGGTCACCCGAAACAGGGTGGCCGGGTGGTTATCTGCCGACGCAATGAGGGAGGAAACGTAGAGACGTTTCGCATCCCTCAATGCCACTAGGTAGGTCCTACTATAGGACCTAACTAGTGTCCGGTCAGCCTCGGAACGGCTGGATCTCCAGGCACTCTCTAGGCATCTTCTCCGGAATTTCATCTCTCTCAGCTCCTCAGAAAACCAAGGAGCTGGTTGAGACTGGCGCCGGGTCAGAGGCCGCAAAGGCACGACACAATCCAAAGCCCCAGCCACGGCCTGTTCCCAGGACGCGACTAGCTCTTCAGTCGTGCCGCGGGTCAGATTCTCGGAAACGGCCCAAGCTCTGTCAGGAACCTCGCTGGGTCCATCAGGCACCTGGGATGGAACCAACGCGTTGGTTCCGTCTCCCTGCGGTGGGGGGTAGCGGTCAGAAAGTCCAGACGAAGAAAAAAAAACTGACCATGACAGAGGTTCGACAACTAAATCGTTTAAAATCAGATCATTTAACCACTGGCCAGAGATAAAAATCAGATCTAGAGTGCCTCCCCCTACGTGAGTAGGGCCATCAACTAGTTGAGTCAGGTCCATGGCCGTCATGGAAGCCATGAACTCCCGAGCCGCCGAGGACACCGTGCCAGTTGATGGCAGATTGAAATCCCCCATGACCAACAGTCTAGGGGTTTCAACTGCCAGCCCAGCCAGCAACTCCAACAGCTCGGGCAGGGCTGTTTTCACGCAGCAAGGAGCCAGGTACGTGATCAACAAGCCCACCTGAATCCTACGACCCCACTTCACGTAGAGGGATTCACATCCAGCTATCTGAGGCACAGTGGTCTCCCTCGGTTCCAGACTCTCCTTAATAATAACCACCACCCCTACCTTGGGCTCTCGGTTGATGGAATGCTCGGAAACCTGGTGGGCACATCTCCACTAGAGGAACCTCCCCTTCGGTGCCCAACCAGGTTTCCGTAATGCCCATAACGTCTGTGGTCCCCTCCTGAATTAGGTCTGAAATCAGGGGGGCTTTGTTAACCATGGACATTGCATTGCATAGCATCAGCCGAAGGCCTAAGTCCCGAGAACTCTGGCCATTCAGGGAACGGGAAAAATCTGGGGGGCCGGAGCACGCGATCGCTCTTAAATAGCGAGAGCGTACCCCCAAAACCTGATGTGGCCCCCCCCTTCCGCCACATCTGCCTCTCCCACTTACCGTATCGATAGAACAACCCTGGTAAGTTGGAACGGAACCCTCCCCGCCACCTTCGGACCTGTTACCTTAACGCCGCGAACATACATTGGACTTGGCACCCTCCCCGATGGGTTTCCCCCCCACCCATCCTTGCCCTCCCCCCCTTTAAAAACCCTTAGTTAAAAACTTATTTAAAAACCCCCAAAGATTCTTTTTAGATGCATGCCACCTCTCTAGGTCCCAAGACCCTTCATTAAGGCAGGCCCTCGATAATATGGAGGGCCATTCTTCCGAGGCGGGAGCATCTCGCAAGCGAAGAAGTTCAAAAGGTGAATATCTCATGGGAAAAAAAGGTGGCTAAAAGATGGTATAGCCCCAGAGTGGTATAGATGATAAGCAAGGTCTATTTCAGTCTCAATAAATCCATTTAGGGCCTGGTGCAAGATGGTAGAAGATAGAAGCGTTTAAACAGTCTTCCAAGGCGAAAACCCTGGTGAGCCCCTAGTGATGGAATTTAGATGGCTCCAGATGACAGATGACAGTCACACCGCTTCAAGCACACAGAAGTAAGATGATACAAACCATTTTAGGGGTAGATGCGAACATCAAGAATATCTCTCTCATCCCTCTCTTTCCACCATCGCCTCCATCGCTCCTTCCCTCCCTTCACATGGCCCAGCCCAGTCATAGGCCCTCCGGCATAGTCCAGCCAAGCGCAACATTGAGGATCATATCAGCCTCCTTCACCTCTAGCCGACGTCCGCTGGCAAAACAAGAGCTGTCCAGAGAGCCCAAAGCAAACAGATGGACAAAAGATGGCCAAAGCGGCCAAAACGCCGCAGATGAAAACCGCCGTCGCAGAGGAGTCATAACCGCGACCATAGGGGACTCCCAGCTGGTGATGAGAAACCTTATCAGCTGGGGGGGAAAACTCCATTGTCGATAGGTGGATACCTAGCTGGGAGGATGGTATGGATAGGAGCCGATGGACAGCCGTTATAGGGAAGCCGCAGTCTTTTTTTCCCCCCAATCTTCGGCCAAATCAGCTGGAATGTGCCGAAAAACGCTGCCCCTAAACGCCCAAAATGGACGCCGCCATACACCGCTTGCCTCCCCGTCTCAGTTTTCGGCGACCGAAGATCTTCCACGAGGCCCGAAGGTCTCAATCGGACGCCAAAGAAAACGCGAATCAAGTCGGGGGGCATAGTCAGCCAGGCAATGTCTCTAAATACCGCATCAATCCAGGGCCGTCCAGCCTACCATTTCTCAGGGCTCAAAACGCCGCCATTTTCGAGCATGCGCAGAAGAATCCATCTGAATGAATCCAAATGAAATAAAACCCTACATTAAGAAAAGGTCTCTCCATAAATTCTAATTGAAAATACACACTCAGAGTATGCACTATCTTAAGTAAGTATTTAAATTAATGATTTATACTACAAGGCTAATCCAAGATGCCTGAAAGTTAATTGTTCTAATTTAGAAAGGAAAGCATAGCTTTCAACACAGGCTCAGGTGGCTTTTATTAGTACCACACTACCATCAATTCAAGAGCTGGGGATTATTACCTCTTACAAAGCATTATAATCTATCTGTCAATCAATTAAAAGAAAACCAACCTATCTATGAGAAAGAATGTGATTCATGTAAAAACATTTCTGCATTTTCTAATTTTAATTATTCAGAATGGATATATCTATTTCCTGTACAGTACATTTGTAATTTAGAAAACTGTGAAGTTTATTTTTCACACAAACCATTTATCCTGGGAGGAAATAACTTTCCAAACCCCTAAATGTCAAACCCCAAAATAGAGAATTATCTGCACAGTGCTGTATATAGTATTTGTGCACTTGTCAAGAGGATCTCAAGTGAGAAGAAGAGGAAAGTTTCCATTTTGCTTTTGTTCAGCTTTTCATTTTTTTTTCATTTGTAAGTTAACTGTTTATCAGTTTGGTTTAATATATTTATATATATATATATACACACACATTTTTCTCCCTCTGGAAGCTTTTTGTTTCCATTTTTAATTTCTTTCTAATGAATGTCATTTGAGGCAAATAGTTTTCCTAATATATTATCTTTGCTCTATGTTGTTTTCTTGATTACAAGAATGTTTGGGCATTTTCCTTTAATATATGTGTGATTGTTATTTGTTTTATTATTGTATATATACATAAAAAATTATGAAATCATAGCTGCCAGTTCTTTAAACTATCTACTATTGACCTCACCCCATTCCTAAGAGGGTTGTGCATAAGAGCACTAACGTGCTTACCGTTCCTGTCCTAATGTTCCCTTTGATTGTATACAATTTCATATAGTTATTACATACTTATGGTTATATATATGCTTATATATCGTATAGTTCAGCGGTCACCAGAAAATTTTGGTGGTCCACAGAAAAAATATTTGAATTTTTATATTGCACTAAATCAGGGGTGCTCAAACTACAGCCCCTGAGACAGATATCTGCATTGAACATTTGTGTTGCTGCAGAGAGTCCCTTCGGGGTCTTTTTTGTGTAGGTCGGGGTGGGGGAGAGAAATTCCGACTTGGGGTCTGCTTCAGCCTCCTGGTGCAGGGCTTTGGGTGAAGGCTGGAGGGAAACGATGCTAGTGGCAAAGAGAAGAGGTACCTTGTTCCAGTGGGACTGCATCATGGCCTGGAACTGGCTGACCATCTCAGCCCGCTGAACCTCCAGGCACTGATACCTGGCCTTACACTCCCGCAGGTGTTCCCTCTGCTTGGAAAGCCTATGCTCCTAGTCCTGAGGAGCTTCTGCTGAGTCTCCTTCTCAGTCACATCCAATTTGAACTGACTTAGCTGTTTTGCCAACTCTTTCTCATGGTGGCTGCTTAGGTCCAAAACTACTTCCTGTTGGGGCTTTAAGGAGCCCAGGTGGGCAGGCGAGGAGTGGCTGGGAGGGGAGGAGCAAGTAGAGGCTGGCGAGGTGCCCCTTGACGTGAGTGACATTGAGTTGGCCCCGCCCACCCAGTCACATGACCACCTAGCCACACCCATCCAGCTGGTCAATTAGGCAGATCGTATTAGTGGTCCATGGCATTTAAAATTATGAATTTTGTGGTCCCTGAAGTCTGAAAGGTTGGTGACCCCTGGTATAGTTATTTCATGCTTATGCTTATATATAATGTTGTGACAAATAAAATAAATAAAAATAACTAAAAATAGCTGGTGTTGGCTTTCATACACATCAAGTTCTCAGGATGCTGCATGTATCAGTGTAGGTGCATGTGAGGATCCAGGTAGTGTGATATTTTATTTTTATTTATTTATTTATTTTGTCATAACAATATACATAAGCATCACACAAAAAAGATTATATAGTATATAAACATATATATGAAGAAATATGAGGAGGTATAAGCATATATATATATATATATATATATATATATATATATATATATATATATATATATATATATATATATAAGAAGAAAAAAAGAAAAACAATAGGACAGGAACGGTAGGCACGTTTGTGCTCTTATGCACGCCCCTTATGGTCCTCTTAAGAATGGGTGAGGTCAATAGTAGAAAGTTTTTGGTTAAAGCTTTTGGGATTATGGGAAGAGACCACAGAGTCAGGTAAAGTGTTCCAAGCACTGATGATTGTGTTACAGAAGTCATATTTTCTGCAATCTAGATTAAAGCGGTTAACATTAAGTTTAAATCTATTGGTTACTCTTGTATTATTGCAATTAAAGCTGAAGTAGTCTTTAACAAGAAGGACGTTACAATAGATGATTTCATCATATTTCAATATTTCATCATTGACAAATGGAAATGTTGTCAATGCACAGATTTTTTAAGTTCCATCCAAGATTTTTTTTTGATATGGCATTGCTGTGCTGTTAACCACTACAATCTTTCAACTTAAATTTTCATTTTTTTTATACTTGGTTATCTTCTCCAATTCTTTCTCTTCTCTTCTACTATCTCCTGGTATTGCCACATCAATTATCCATACTTTCTTCTTTAAACCATATTTAAATCTGATATGATATGACAGACAAGACTTTATCTGTTGGCATTTGAAAACCTCACAGTATTTTAACTTGCTCATTGTTGACTATTTGTTTAACTTTTTGTTCCCATCAACTTTTCATTACTGGCACATGGTTATTTTTACAGGTAAATCATTTTGGCTGCTGTATTATTGTTTATAATCAGTTTATGCAATCTTTAAAACATATTTGATATACTGTCTCTTCTGCTTCTTCACACAATATCCACTTTAAATCATTTCATAATGTTTTAATTCTTGACTTGATTACATTAATTCAAATAACTCGCTCTCAAGCAGCCCACATCAAGCCTTTTGGTTTCTTTTTTTAAATGTTCCAGATGTAAATCATTTCCAGATTTTATCATTATCCACTTTCCCCTTGGTCTCTTGTAGAAACTGACTGTGTAAAATGGTATTCTTTGCTAGCATTCTGTTCATGTTTTTATTACTTTATTTCGATATTCATGATTTTGTTTCCTGCACATTCAGAAAGTTCCAATAGAAAGTTTTAACTTGCATAGATGTTGTCTTCTGTGTAATCAGCCAATGTTTACTTTCCTTATTCAACAGTTTGCTTGATTTGAACTTAACCTCCGTCTCCATTTCTGCACATAGATTTAATCTAACAATATCAGTACAGGATGTAACGAATAGTGAATAGGTATTAACTTTCTTGTTTTTCAATACAAACTGCCTAGTTCAGCTTGTGTCCAGTTAATCATTCCACCAGTTCATTGTACCACAGGTCTGGCCCAAATATTGGGGAGTTTGATGGTGCTTTCTTACTGATGCAGTTTTCTTACTCTTTGGATGTATCCTTTATTAATCACATATTTAAATTGTCCATGTTTAATGTTATCCAATTGTTAAGTGCCCAGGAACTTGTAGTTTTGTCCTCATTGTTTCCAATGGTTTGGCCATTTGATATTTCAATTCCATTACTGTTTGTGATTTTGCCCTGATATCTCTAGGCCAAATTCTATTGCTATATCTGTGTTAAAAATTCTTCCAGTATTTGTCAATGACTGGATTTCAGTTTCTGACTTTCTATAAAGCTTCAGATCATCCTTATAAAGCAACTGTGAATTTTTGTTGTTAAAGATTTGTTTTATTCAAAAGAACTGAAAAGGGAATTATAGCAATGACAAATGATAAGGATGATAATGAGTCATCCTGGAAGATGCCTCTTCTAAGCCCACATTTACCATTAATTCCATCTTCTGCTACTTCTGGTTTTTTTTTTTTCTATGAACATTCTAATGTTTTTCTTACATACGTTGTTTTCAAATATTCAACGATACAAGTACATGGTAATGAGTCAAATGCCTTTCATAACCAGCTAGATTTTGTGCAAATTGGTTTTCCAGCTTTTGCAATTTTCCAAACCTGTTTTACCAATCAGAAGTTTATCTTTCTACCTCTGCTGTTCCTTCATTTCCTTTTGCTTACACAGGGAGGATGTTATTTTCTTATAAATAATCTTGTATGTTGCCCACTATTATCCTATGAGTAATTAATAATTTAATGAGTAAACTGTATAGGCAAGCATGTTACTGTATATAGACCTATAGTATTGTCCCTTTTGCTGGGTCTTTTTTGAACCAGTTCTTAACAGTTGCTGATGTCTTCTTTATGCTTCATTAAGCTTCATAATTGGATGTAAGCTAGTCAGATATTTGAGCCAAAATCCATGCAACTGATAATTTCAGGAGGATGCCTAGTTTTAATCCTTTTTGCTCCATTCTTAACCAGGGCGGCCCAAATAGAGTACATTGCAATTGTCCAATTGTGAAGTGTCTAGAGTATGAGTGACTGTCTGAAAGGTCACCTTGTCAAAGAAAGAATTCATCCGGTGCACAAAAGAACCTGTGCAAAGGTCACCCTGGCCATTGCTGCCACTTCCTCTTTCAGCTAAAAGTCCAGGAGGAACCCCAACTCTATATATGTGTATCAGTGAAAGATGGCATTGCAAAATTTGGGGAAGATCAGTCTGCCTTCAAAGATGAACTAAACTAAATTTTCTCTTGCCTACAGTGTGTGCTAGTAGCTTCTGCCTGATCAGCTTCCAAACTCATAAATTCACATTGCCCAGGGTAAAACAAAAAAACCTTGGCAACCCAAGCTCTTCTCATGGACAGGCTGCAATAAATCCAGGTGGCAGCTGGTTTCTTCTCCTAGAAAATGAGGTTGGAGTTTTGGATTTCTATTTCTAGGTTGCTTTTCTGGGCAATTATCACATCAAATCTTGGAGCCATGGCCCTGCCTTCCCTTGTTGAATGTGGTGCCTGCAGTCCACAAAGAAATTCAACACCGTAAAAGATTTAATTGCTCTGGCAACAGCAGACTGAGGCAATGCTAGGCTGTTCTTTCATTTCCATAGAAAGGATATCTCATTAACATAATTCTTCACTTAGAATAGCAAGGCTGGTTTTCAAATGCATTCTGGATCATGGATTGCAAACGGTGGACTCACCATAAGTAGACAACAGTTTTTCTGGTATATTCTGTAGTGCAGATACAAATATGTGTGGCTTGATCACTATACAACTAATCCTCAACTTTGGACCATAGTTGAGCTCAAAATTTCTGTTGCTAAGTGAGACAGTTGTTAAGTGATTTTTTTTGCGCCACTTTACAACTTTTCTTGCCACTGTTGTTAAGTGAATCATTACAGTTATCAAATTAGCAACATGATTGTTAAGTAAATCTAGCTTCCCTGTTGAGTTTGCTTGTCAGAAGGCTGCAAGAGGTGATCCCTGCGACCGTCATAAATATGAATCAGTTGCCAAGCATCTGAATATGGATCATGTGACCATGGGGATGCTGCAATGGTCATAACGAACTGCCCCCAGGACTTCGTCAGCTTCCGGACCTTCGGACCTTCCGCCGCGAGCTTAAAACATACTTATTTAATTGCGCAGGACTGAGCTAGATTTTAATTTACGGGTTTTAATTGGATTTTATTCTTATATTTTTAATTATTAGGCTTTTAAAATAAGTTTTTTAATTGTTTTTAGACTGTATTTATCTGTTTTTAAATGCCTGTAAACCGCCCTGAGTCCTTTGGGAGATAGGGCGGTATATAAATATGAATAATAAATAAATAAATAAATAAATAAGCATGAAAAACAATCATAAATACTAATAAAAGAGGCTATTTGTGACTCAGTGCTGACATGAGGGGTCCTTGGTGCTCTCTGAGCTTCCTTGTTTTCTTGAGGATGTTTCATTACTCAGACTAGGTAACATCATCAGAATCTGCAAGAAAACAAGCAAGCTCAGAGAGCACTAAGGACCCCTCACAGTCATTTTTTTCAGTAACTTTGAACAGTCACTAAAGAATGGTTGTATGTCAAGGACTACCTATAATGCCCTAAGTCACTGAATGCAATGACACCTTTTGAATGAAATACAGTATAAAACATTGCAAATAGAATCAAACAACTCACATTCTTCTGCTTGCCATCCTTTAAAAATGAATTATTTCAACTTCCAGAATTGTAAAGCATCAGGAACAACTTGGGAATAGTAGGAAAGGCCTCCCATACTAGAGCTGGTTTGTGGATTAAAGATGCCATTTTCATCCTATTGTATATTGGTTCTCCCTTAACTGATTCTTTGTTAATATTTACCATTTTAATGTTTTCTTGTTGCAAGCCCGTCAGAGTCACTGTGAGAGGGGAAGAATATACCCTTAATAAACAAACAAATAGCAAATTTCTGCTTTCAGGCGCACTGGGGGTGGGGTGGGGCTGTAGATATATTCATATACAAAATATCAAGCAAATAAAACATGGACACCTTTACCCCTGATTTTGGATGAGTAAAATGAGTGCATCTTTAATTGGTATGTTGGTATGTTGGTGCGAGGGTATGTCATTCTTTTTTTTTTTTGTAGTAAGTTTTTATTTTATTTTATAACATATAAAAATTACAACTTCAATTGAACAGTGTGTTGTCTGGGTACAAATCATTTTAGGAAATAATAATCAAAGTGTTTACAACAATATTCATTGCATTAACATCAATTATACTAACATTAACAAGAAGTAATAATAAAGTAATTAAATTGTTTAACCAATTTAATACATCTTCCTTGTATCATTGATCATATATTTCCCTGTTTCTAGCGCCTGTTTTTGTCAGTTAGCCATTGATAAAATAAGTCCGAAGTCAAAAAATATTCAGTTTCTTTCTTTTCCTTAATTATGTTAGCTTGTCCATTTCTGCACATTCCAATATTTTTCTAATCACATTTTCTTCTGTTGGGATCCCTTCACTTTTCCATTGTTGTGTAAATACTATTTTTGCTGCCCTTAATACATGTAAAATCAGATATACATTCTGTAATGTATCTTTAAGGGTTTTGGAGGGAAAATAGAGCGGGAAATAGCACGTTGCTAATTGGCTGATAGCCTCCAGCTGAACTGTATATAAGGAGGGGTTTACCGCTTATGTTGCTGGGTTCACCATATAGTAAAGAGCTGTTGTTACTCATCTGGTCTCCTGCCTCGTTATTGCCCGAATCTAACACTGGCGACGAAGGTGGGATCTCGAGGCAAAAGAGCACCAGGAACGAACCCAGCAAAATAAGGGCGGTTAGCAACGATGTCCAGCTATACACCGCCAGCGCCATTCGACCCAGCCAAAGAAAAATGGGGGTCATACATGGCTCGCTTCGAGTGTTTCCTCGAAGCCAACAAGCTCCAAGGAGTCTCGGACAAGAGGAAACGGGCGTACTTCCTGAGTCACTGCGGTCCCGAGGTTTTCGACATCGCGGAATCGCTTTCTGAGCCAACGCCAGTATAGGCGGTACCGTGGCAAACTCTGCAGACTGTTTTGAAAGCCCACTATGCACCAACGCCTTCCAAGTTCGTTCAACGGTTCGAATTAAGGCAGCGCATGCAGCAAGAGGGCGAGTCCATCAGTGTGTACATGGCAGCACTGAGGAAAGCCGCGAACCATTGTGAGTACCGAGACTTGGAAGACGCGTTGCTCGACCAACTAATTTGCGGGGTCAGGGACATCCGTTTGCGACGGCGGCTGCTGTCCAGAAGCAACCTAACGCTCGCAATCGCCCTGGACGAGGCAAGGGCTCACGAGATGTCTACCCAAGCGGCAGAAACACTACAAAAGCCGGTCGCGCCAGGGGCGGCAGCGAAAACAAACCCCGTCCACAAACAGGAAGTCCAGGCCGAGTCGGAAGAGGAGGAAGAGGAAGAAGTCTTCCACACCGGGAGGCTGGAGAGGGAAGACCGGGGCGAATGCGCGAGTTGCGGGGGCCAACACCAACGGCAACATTGCAAATTTAAGGATGCCACGTGTCGGCGATGTGAAAAAAAAGGGCACATCGCGAAAGCCTGCCGAGCGCCCCAACCTTCCCGCCAAAATTCAAACCGACCAATCAAAGCTGGAACCGCGAAACGCCCGGGATTGGTCAAGGGAAAAAGGCGCGGTTGAATCAGACCGCCGTGAGAGTGGGCCAGGCATCAACACGCCTAGAAAAAATCTTGTTAAAACACTCATCAAGGAGTGCCGTGCGAATGGAAGTGGACACTGGATCTTCAATTACGATCATGTCCTGGAGCAACTTAGAAAAAAACTTGCCGGCTATCGCGAAACGCAAACTGCGGCCACAGAAGCTACGAGTGCAGGACTATCAAGGGAACAGGATCCCTGTCCGAGGGGCGACGACCGTCCACGTCAAGTATGGACAGTTCGAAAAAACTCTGCCCATCACCATCGTCGATGGGACTCTGCCGAGTTTGTTGGGACTAGACTGGTTCCGGGCATTGGGCATGGGAGTGACCGGAGTCTTCCGAAATGAAGTCGACCTCAAGGACGAACTCATGAAGGAGTTCGAGGACGTTTTCAAATAGGGGACCCCTATCTCCTTCAATCTAGACCCTCAAGTTGCCCCTATCCATTTAAAGGCTAGGAGGGTTCCCTTCGCCCTGAAGCCCAAAATTGACCGGGAACTGGACAAACTAGTAAGCCAGGGGATACTAGTGCCAGTCGATCATGCGAAGTGGGAGACGCCAATAGTCACCCCAGTGAAACCAGACGGGTCAGTCAGGATTTGCGCCGATTACAAGGCGACGCTAAACAAAGCTTTGCAAAAAAGCGCTTACCCCGTCCCTGTGGTACAACACTTGCTACACTCGTTAGGGCTGGGGCAGGTTTTTGCTAAACTAGATTTGGCCCAAGCCTATCAGCAGTTACCCGTAGATAGCAGCACGGCCGAAGCTCAAACAATCGTAATGCACAGGGGTGCTTTCAAATGCACCAGGTTACAATTTGGGGTCAGTGTGGCACCAGGATTATTTCAAAATTTAATGGAGCGGCTTCTGCAGGGGCTCCCCGGGGTGGTACATGACGTACTGGTATCCGCCGACAATATGGAAGAACTTGGGGTGCGACTGAGAAAAGTTTTAAGTATTTTCCGTCCGCCGGTTTAAAAGTCAAATTAAACAAGTGCCAGATCGGGTAGGATCCAGAGAATTCCTGGGCTACCGGATAGACAGGGAGGGATCCACCCACTGAGAGCAAGGTTAGGGCAATCAGAAAGGCCCCAGCACCCCAAAACAAAACAGAGTTGCAGGCGTTTTGGGTCTGGTAAATTTTACGGTTTTTAAAAACAAGGCTACCATAGCCGAGCCGCTACACAAATTACTAGGAAAAAATGCTGCATGGTCTTGGGGAAAGGCGGAAGCTAGAGCATTCGAAGCAATAAAAAACCTCCTGTCTAGCGATAGCCTATTGATACAATACAATAGCACACTACCATTGGTACTAGTTTGTGATGCATCCTCACGGGTGGGGGCTGTGCTCAGCCACAGGCTGCCAAATGGCACAGAAGCCCCTATAGCTTTTACTCCTAACAATGTCCTCAGCTGAAAGGAACTATAGACAGTTGGATAGGGAAGCCTTGGCCATAGTCTCCGGGGTAAAGAAGTTCCATGAATATGTTTTCGGTCGCGACTACGAAATCGTCACAGACCATAGACCCTTGGTAGGGTTGCTGGCGGGCGATCACCAACGCCCGTGGCACTTTCGCCCAGATTGACCCGATGGACTATCTTTCTGGCTGCATATTCTTACAAACTGCTACATCGGCCAGGAAAGGAGTTAGGGCATGCAGACGCCTTGAGCAGATGCCCTTACCAGCGACTATCGAAGACCCCACTCCGGGCACACCGTCTTGTTAATTGACTCTTTGGACTCTGGTCCAGTCACTTCCAAGGAGGTGGCTCGGCTTACAAGGACATTACATTAAGGACTGTAATGGGTTGGGTGCAAGAGGATGGCCCGCTGCGCCGGGTGAGCGCTTTAGGAATTTGTAAAAAGCGCGGGAATTGTCGGTGCAAGGGGGTGTCTGCTCTGGGGGATAGAGTGGTGGTCCCAGAGAAATTCCGGAAAAAAGTTCTGGAACTTCTGCATGAAGGCCATCCTGGGATCGTGAGAATGAAGGGTTTAGCCAGGAGCTATGTGTGGTGGCCCTTGATGGACATGGAGATTAGCGATAGGGTTGGGAAATGCCAAGCATGCCAGGAATCCAGACCACTACCACCAACGGCCCCAATCCGAGAGTGGAGAAACCCCAGGGCCCATGGTCCCGAATCCATATCGATTTTGCCGCCCTTCCACGCCAAACATTCTTAGTGGTGGTAGACGCATTTTCCAAATGGCTGGAAATCATTCTAATGAAATCCATGACCGCAGAGGCTGTAATTTCAGTCCTGCGGCACCTTTTTGTAACACACGGGTTACCAGACACACTCGTTTCAGACAACGGGCCACAGTTCACGGCGACCCTTTTTGAGGGGTACTTGGCGGAGGAGGGCATCCGACATGTCCTCTCGGCGCCTTTCCACCCTGCGACGAACGGCCTTGCAGAGCGTTTCGTCCGGAGCGCAAAAGAGGCATTGTCCAGAATCAGACCCGGGGATTGGCAATTAAAAATTGACACCTTCTTAGCGGTACAACACAGAACCCCTTGTGTAGCGACTGGCCGCAGCCCAGCAGAGCTACTGATGGGGAGAAAGCTTAGATGCCCGTTAGACCGGTTAAACCCGAACTACACACCAGACGGGTACAAAACAACACCGGGCAAAACAAGAGAATTGACAGTAGGGAGTTCCGTATGGGCACACAATGTATGTATTTTTGTCCAATATTTTTTTGCTTTTTGACATGTCCACCACATATGATAGTATGAACCAGGTGTCTGGTGGCATTTCTAACATTTTGAATTATCCTTAAACATCTTTGCTAATCTTGCAGGTGGAAAATGCCATTTATAAAACATTTTATAAAGATTTTCTTTGTATGCAGTAGACTTTGTTAGTTTATAATTTCTGTCCCATAATTTCTGCCATTGATGTAACTCAATTGAATGGCCAAAATTTTTAGCCCATCCTATCATTGTCTCTTTTACTTGTTCATCTTCCATCTTAATACTTAACAAATAGCTATATATTTTCTTTATTAATTTTTATCTGTCCCTGTTAATATCTGATCTAATTCTGTTAATTCTTTATTTAAACCATACATTTTAACATCCTTCTCGTATCTAGATTGTATCTGCAGGTATGATCAGCATGTTTTCTTAATCCCTTGATCACTCAATTCCTGTTTAATTTTAAGTTCCTCTTTTTCATTTAAAATACCTTTATATCTGGTAACATTCTCTATATCAATAACATTTGGATAAATCAGTGCCTCCAATGTTGAAAAACAGACCGGTATTTTAAAATAATGTTCTTTAATTTTCTCCCATACTAATAGTGCATTCCTAATATAGTGTTTTTGGAAATAGCCATTTATTTTGTTTTTTCCATACCATAAAAGGGCATGCCAACCTAGTTCAAGATGTCCAATGTCAATAGTCTTTGGTTCCTCAAACCAATCCATTCTTTCACCCAAGTAAGTATCAAAGCCTGACGATACAATTCCCAATCTGTTAGCCCAAAACCACGTCTATTTTTAGAATCTTGCAACATTTTCAAATTTATCCATGCTTTTTTTTCCCCTGCCAGATATATTTTAATATTGTTTTATTTAATTCTTCAAAATATTTTTTCTAGTTTTATTAATATTGTTTGAAATAAGATAATAATCTTGGCAAAATATTCATTTTTATAGGGCCCATCAATGATAGTTATAGATTTTTCCACTTCTCTAAATCCGTTTTAATTTGTTGCACCAATTTATAATGATTATATTCTTTAATTATTACACACCTTGTCATTAGTTGAATTCCTAAATATTTAACTTTCTTAACTATCTGTATACCTATTTTCCTCGTTACTTCTTTTTTATGTATGTCTGTGACATTTTTAACTACTATTTTGGTTTTTTCTTTATTTATTTTCAGTCCTGCAACTTCACCATATTCTTCTATTTTCCTAATCAGTTTAAGTTCATTTTCTTGTGGGTCTTCCAATATAAAGACCTAATAGTCTGCAAATGCCTGTAATTTATATTGTTCCTTTTTTATTTCCATATCTTTAATTTCTATATCTTGCCTAATATTTCTATTTAACACTTCCAATGTCAATATAAATAGTAAAGGAGATAGTGGATATCCTTGTCTTATGCCTTTTTTAATATTAAAATTCTTTATCGTATCTCCATTTGCCATCACCTTTGCTGTTTGTTTATGGTATATTGCCTTTATCATGTTAATAAATCTCTCACCAAAGTCCATAAAGTTTAGTTCTAACAACATAAATGACCAATTTATGTTATCAAATGCTTCTAAAGTCAACACCATTTGTTTTCCAGGATGTGCTTCATAATATTCCAGTGTATATAAAATTATTCTTATATTGCTTTTAATCTGTCTCTTAGGCAAGAAGCCTTTTTGGTCTGGATGTATAAATTCATTTAGAAACCTTTTAGTCTCTCTGCCATTATTGAAGCATATATTTTGTAGTCAGCATTCAGTAAAGATATGGGCCTGTAGTTTTTTATCTGCATTAAATCCGAGTCTTCTTTTGGAATCAAAGTAATATTTGCTTCCATCCATGAATTTGGTACCTTCACATCAATCAATACTTCATTATAAACTTCCAACATTGATGGTCCTAGAGTATTTTGTAAGCATTTATAGAATTCTGCCGGCAGCTCATCTGGTCCTGGTGTTTTATTGCTCTTTTGCCTCTTAATCGCTTCTGACAATTGCATCATTGATATGTGTTCATTTAACATAGCATTTACTTTTTCTGGTACTTTAGGTAGTTCAATTGGAAAGAGGTGGGGGGTTAAGGAAATATTAGAAGATTGTTGTGTTATTGCTAACTATTTTTAAAAAAACATTTGGAAGATTTTAAGTCTATTCAAAATGACAAGCATTTTAAATTTAAGCAAAGTAGGGAGAAAAAATACATCTGCATCCTCATCAGCAACTTAATCTAGACCAGCAGGTCAAAGATCTTTGGATAGCATGTTGCAGCAGGAAAAAATGAACATGATGAATACGGTGCAAGCAGAAATGAAATTAATGCTCCAAGCATTTCAAGAAGCCACAACAAAACAACATGAAGGAAAGAATGCAAAAAATGGATGATAAGATGGAGAACATTCAACAGACAATTACAAAAAATGAACAAAGGATGCAAAAAATAGAAGAGAATCAGAACAAACAGAGAAGAGAATGGAAGAGATGGATGATAGATTCACACAAGCAGATAAAAACCTTGAGAGAACAGTAATTATGTCAGAGATGGATAAAGCTGAATACTACTTGAGATTCCAGAACATCAAGAAATAAACTACTGAGAAAGGTACATGTGAGATTTACCAAGAAGACACTAAGAACAGAGATACTTCAAAGAGCAAGTGATAATCCACTGAAATACAAAGGAAGAGAAATAATAGTTCTGAAACAAGTTCCTAGAAGAGTAAGCAATACAAGAAGAAAATACCAAGACAACTAATTAAACCGGAAGTAAATTTCAGGTGGTTGATACCCAAGGGAATCTTGGTGAACTGGATGGACTAAAGACATAGACTGGGTACTATAGAGAAAGTAGAGCAATTTTATGATGAGCAATTTGGATCATATGAGGAAAAGAAAAAGAGAGAGGAGATAGAGGATAAGAAACAAGAAGGAAGGAGGAGGAAATGTACAACAAAAAGAAGATGAAACAGAATTAAAGGAGAGAATAGAACGAGAAGGTGCAAGGATAAAAGAACAGAAAGAAATAAGAACGACTAGAACAACAAGACCTATCTACAGGTAAAATTATGGAAGAGGAAATTAAACTACTGTTGATTAATATAAATGGAGTGAATTCTCCTACGAAAAGGAAAATGACTTTTAATAAACTAGAAAAATTAAAATTAGATTTTATTTATCTCCAAGAGGTCCACATCAAAAAACAACACAATAAGTTATTGGAATATCCTAAAATTGGGAAATTATACTCCTCATTAGCACAACAAAAGAAAACAAGTGTGGTTTTATATATTAAAGAAAAAAATAAAAGCAAGACAATTTTTTGCAGATGAAGAGGGGAAGGTATTGACGGTGGAGGTAACAATGAATTATAACAAATACTTTTTGTAGCAATATATGCACCACATAATAAACAAGAAATTTTTATGAAAAAATAAAATTACTGAATTGGAATATGAAAATATTTGTGTGGTAGGAGATTTCACCATGATTGTAGGTGCAGAATTGGACTATAAAAGCAGTAAAATAAGTAGAAAACCTAGAAAAATGCTTCCAAAAACGTTTTTTAAAATGGCGGAAGAAATAGGTATTCAAGATGTATGGAGCAAAATAAATCCTACAAGAAATCAATACTCATTCAAACAGACATATGTCCTGGTCAAGAATAGGTATGATATGGAAGTCACTGGAGTTAAAGTCAAATGTGCAAGAAATCGAAATAGAAGCAAGAACTTGGGCAGACCGTAATCCAATTGGAGTTAAATGGAAAGGACAAAAGAGAAAATTGAGATGGACATTGAATCAATTAATACTAAAAGACAAGGAATTGATACAAAGTATGGAAAAAGAAATTAACTTTTTTAAAAAAAGAGAATAGAAAAGAAAAAACTTCATTACAAAATGTATGGGACACTGCCAAGTCATACATTCTGGGACTAGCTCAGGGGTAAAATGCAGCAGGTTCTGACAAGTTCTGGAAATGGTAGCGGAAATTTTGAGCAATTCAGAGACCCAGAAGTGGAAATTTTGAGCTGGCCGTAGAGTGGGGTGAGAATGGAGATTTTGCAATATCCTTCCCCCAGGAGTGGAGAGGGAATGGGGATTTTGCAGTATGCTTCCCCTGCCACGCCTGCCACGCCATGCCCACCAAGCCACACCACGCCCACCTAGCCATGCCCATAGAACCGGTAGTAAAAAAATTTGGATTTCACCACTGGACTAGCTATAATATAATATATATATAATATAAATAATATATACAGGGAAAAAGAAGTTAGCAGAAGAACATAAGAGACTGGAATTAGAATTACAGAAAGAACCAAACAAGAAGATTTTAAAAAATCAAATGGAATTAGTAAAACATAAAATAATTTTATTAAAGAAAGAACAATTGGCACACAAAAAAAAGTTAAACAGAACTTTTTTGAAAACACAAATAAACCAGGAAGATGGCTGGCATACAAACTAAAAACAGAGAAAGAGAAGAAATTGATACATAGGTCGAACTTTATACTACCAAAATGAGGTTAAAAAAATAATAGTTCAAGATTATTATGAAGAGTTGTATGAGCAAGAGAAAGTTTCAGAAGAAAAAATAAAGAAAAAGCAGGATTACCTAAGGGAGGGCATGTCATACTTATCTGCCACAATGAAACATCCCTTTGCCATCATCTTACTAACCAGTAGAGATAATATAATTGTATTCTTAATCAATTGAGCATTAATGAGAATTATTCTCATTTCTCCCACAGAGGAAACCAATTTGTGATTCTCTCTCTCTCTCTCTTCCCCAGTTTCACAACAGAAAAGCTGCTCAATGGTTTAATTTGGGAGAGTTAACATATTTTTATGGGTCACCATAAATTTTCTTTCCTCCCATCAAAAAACAAACTTTAAAACAGACAGTTTAACAAATTAGAACAAAGTAGGCAAATGGAACAATAAATAGTTATTTATATAGCCTAAAGAGTCACTGAATGCTGTATACCTGAGAAAGAGAGAATAATATTTGCATGACAATTTCTAGGTTCTAAATTACACTAGCTAATTTTAAAAATGGAGGATGATGTCACATAGGGAAGTAACTAGATGTGGAGTAATTAACCACTGAAGTTTTCATAGAAATGCTCATTAAATTATCTTGGTGAAGACTCAATTATCTAATGGCCATCTGTTCTCCGAGGCAACCAGTGTTGATTCCGCCCACAACTTAATTTTGACCTGATTGGAAAACATCGAAAATTCAATTCTACCTGAGAAAGCCAGGCAGTGAGTTCCCATTCATTCTAGAGCTTTTTTGTTTTTGGGTTTGAGACTGGTTATATTCTAGAGTCCTTGGATTTTAATACATAATTTGTTTTGCAGACTAATGGATGCACTAAGCTTTGGGTGATAAGAACACTTCAAAATATAAGCAAGCCAAGAGCCAAGGCAAAATCTAAATCTGAATTCTATAAGCGTTCCATTAATTAAATGTAGTTCATATGATTATTCTAAGTCATATTTAATCATTTTCTCCTTCTAGAGAGATAAAACTCAAAGATTTTAGGGGCCCTAAGGCCTTGGATTATATACTTCTGTCTTAAAAGAAATTGAGGAACAATCCAGGTTGTCCGAAGAGCAGAAAAATTAAGGTATTACCTACATAGTTGCAGCCCCACCTCTTTTTATAGGTATCATATACTTAAAAGTGGGCACCATCTGTGCAAACACCCCTGCAAACACTCCTGGACACAATTTTCCCCCTTTGCAGCACTTCCCACTGACAAACAAATGCCTATTAGCCCACTTCCCTTGACCAGTTTTCATGGATGGATAAGACTCCAGAAGCCCAGTCATTGGCTTTCTTCCAAGCAGCCTTTGCATTCACTGTGGATGAACCAAATTACATACAACCATTAATATTGAACAATCAGCTTCTCAATAACTATTCCAGACCTTGACTCTTAGTTCAAAGTCCAAACTGGAATATAACTAGGTATTTTTATCAGATTAGCAATTTGAAAACTTACCACAGGAAACTTTCCTTCACTATTTCAGGGCCATGAGATAACAAACTTATATTGTCTCCATATCAGCAGCTTAGTATTCTTGGATGTGTTTGCTAACACTATACTATGGATTGTGGTTTCTAATCTAGACCTGGAACCCCATTTATCCTGAGTGCCTTTCATGGGCCTGGAACAGCTTGAATTTCCAAGAAGTTCCCAGATATAGATCATATAATTCAAATGGATACAAACATGTGAAACCATAGTTTACTCCCAGGGAACAATACTGTAATGTGTTTATAGTACACCTTAGTAAACTATTTGTGTCAAGCATTTTCCAAGAAATAAATTGCTCTGAGATGATGCCAAAAGAAATCAAATAGCATCATTCCATCGCTCAAGGAGTAGGTGGATTAATCAAGATTTCATTCCAATCAGTACTAAATCTGAGGACTTGTTCCAAAACTCAGTGCACAGGCTGGCATTTGAACAAATAGCAAGAACAGCAGCAGCAGCGTAAAAGCAATTTCAGCACCTTTAAGCAGAGATCTATCTGGGATTCTCTTCATGTCTGGGATTCAGAAGAAAGTTGTATAAGTAATCTTGAATCCAGACATATGTTTATTATATATTTAAGCTTGCAAGCTAACCAATCCAAAGACTAAAAATTTGATCAATGAAAAGATATACGAATAAGACTGAGAGGATAAAGTTCATTCAGGACTAAACAAACTTCCTTTGGAGTTCATTTAAACAACTAAGACAATTATAATCTCTTCCTATCCCATTGTTGATTTTGGCTTTGAGTCAGTGATATGAATAATAATAGGTATGCTTTGAGCAGCTGTCTTTGAATGATCTCCTTACTATCTTCCCTTTACATGCAGGATTCATTTAATGCTCAGCAGCCAAGACTGTCAGACAGCTACCTGTTTCAGATGAGAATTATTGCATTTTTATTTAAAATAATGTGTTTGACAGCACAGTGGCTGGGAACCAAACCTGTATTTTGGAGGCTTCCTTTGCTATTGCAGAGAGATGATTGCGCTTAAAATGAATGTTAGAGATGGTCAGTCTGATACTTTCAAAATATATCAGTTTGAAACAATTTATTTCATTCTAATTCTTCTATCCGTGGTACAGAAAACATATTACAGCTATAGTCTGCATTGCACATAATACTATATGCTTAAAAAAATCAAATACATTGCAGAGAAATATTTATGTATCAGAATCAGATTAAAGTCTTTAGGTTTCCTGTCCATGTTCCTTCAATAACTATTATGCAGAAATTAATGAAGTGAAGTGTTTTGTAAAAAAAGTGTTTCATTACCAAGAATACTTTGCTAAATTTCTGTATGCCAGGCTAATGTTAGAGATTCAAATTCTGGATAATGAATTGATTTGGAAAAGATATTTAAAACAATTGGAATAAAGTCTCCCTAGTTTTCTTGTCTAGACTGAGATGGATGATGGTTAATGAAATTGGTGAAGGTGTTGGTAGAGAACCACATTCCAAAACTCATGTGGTTCACCTTGATAGGTGGTCATCCAGATACTGCATAAACATGTACAGTACAATGAAGAAGAGTTCACCTCTTCATGTGGAAACTTGTATAGCTGACAATCAACGTTCACTATTAGGAAAATCTTTTCCTTGTAATTTAGGCCCATGAATACATTTGGAATTCTGAGGATTTGATATAAGCCCATCCATGAAATGGCTGGATATGGCCTATCTCACACACACACACACACACACACACACACACACACACACACACACACACACACACACACACACACCATTACTGGCATGCAAAAGGATGAGATTGTTTCCTCCCATTTTTTTTCATTCTTCTTTTCCCTACTCTGCTCCATACAGGACTTTGTGACTTTGTGGCAACTTTTCTCTGGGCATGTAGGTACAAATTCATGTGGGCAGTGGTACTGTTTTACAGCTTGCTAATGAGAATCTCATTGGTGATCTTGTTGAAAATAAAATATACTACATCCACAGCATTCCTCTGATCTACTGTTTTTTACCATGTCTCTATTCTCACTAAAAATTCTCTGTAGCAACAGCATTTTTTTTTTCTGATGCTCACAGACTATACTGATCTGTACTAGAATTTTCAAGCTGATGGCTCATTAGTAGTCTAAACTTCTCTTCTTGAAAATGGTTTTATCACCCAGTACTTCACTGTTCTCCAAGGATTCTGGAAAAATATGGTAGACGTTTTAATGTCACACTCCTTTACTACCTGGGACAAAATTTGTTTAGCCATGGAAACCCTATCCAGACTTTTCAGTTTATCATGAAGAATTTTGCTTTGGTGCAACCCTTAATTTGATGGCCCTCTGTCCTCTTCCAGCAATCCAACAGTAGAGTCAATACCATTCACTGAGAGGGAGGAGGAGGAAGAGGAAGAGGAAGAGAGACCACACAGTGACCATGAACGAACAGTACTATAGAGATTCCGATTAAATCATTTTTTCATGGCCATGACCAGGTCCCTATCTGGGAAAGTAGTTGATAAAAGAAACAAATAATTCCCTCAACACTGTCAGACTATTTACTGAATCTGCACTACTATTAATCGTTTCATAGTTCCCATCACCACTTATGACTGTATGACTATAACTTGTTGCTGGCAATCCTTATGATTTATATTGATATATTGATCATCAATTGTGTTGTAAATGTTGTACCTTGATGAACGTATCTTTTCTTTTATGTACACTGAGAGCATATGCACCAAGACAAATTCCTTGTGTGTCCAATCACACTTGGCCAATAAAATTCTATTCTATTCTATTCTATTCTATTCTATTCTATTCTATTCTATTCTATTCTATTCTATTCTATTCTCTTTCCTTTTTTCTTGCATTTATTCCATCATATGTGACTCTAAGGGGGGGGAGAAACCACCCATTCTATCCTATCTTAAATGTGTTGACAAACATTCCATCTAGATTCCTTTTCAAATTTCTAGAGGGAATTGGCCAGGGGAGAGGGGAGGGCTTGTCTAAACTTGTTGATAAAGTCGTTTCATATTTAGACACTCGTTTCCTCCGCCTCCCCCATCGGTATTAATTAACTACTGTATCGTTTTCCCCTGAATTTTAGATAGTCCTCCGCCTAGTCCAAGGGTTGACAAACATTTGAAGTTGGACTTCCTCCTCTCCTTTCCCTCTAATATAGGTGAGAAAAATAGACGTGCCCGGACCTGTTGCGCTCCATCCAATCTATCCTCTTATTCTCCCTCTGCCTTTCCCCCTGGGGTGGGGGGGGCGGCTGAGGGAGTTGCTTAGACGGCTTGGTGGGCGGACCTTTAGAGGGAAAGCGGCGGCTTTTTCGCCCGGCTGGCGACGCTGAAGCTTTGGAAGGGAGGTCCCCAGGGGTTCCGTGACATCATGCCGCGGGCGGGCCAATGGGAGGCGGCCAGGGGCGGGCTCGGGGAATGAAAGGAGAAGGGGGCGAGGCGGGAGGGGTGGGGGAGAAACATCCCCTCGGTGGTTTTCCTCCTCTCTTGTGGGGCCAGGCGTGGAGAAAAGAGGGCGCTCGGGGGGAGCTTGGGGGAGAAGGCGAGGAGCGGGCGCCGTTGCCTGGACGCGAGTGACTGAAGGGCCTGAGGAGGCGGCAGAACTGCAGCCGCTGCAGGTGGCAGTATAGACGTCGGAGCTTCCCTTTGGCTTGATACGGGCTAAGGAGGCGGCGCTGCTTGAGCATGAAGCTGTCTGGCAGCGGCAACATAGATAGTGGTCGCCGCCGCCGATCTCTCGAAACGCGGTAGTGGCTGGAGCCGTGGATGAGGTGGCGGCGCCGCTTGGGCTTTCTCCTCGTCCCGCCGCGGAAAGTCCCGCAGATCTTTTGATGATGACGATGAATTCTCTGGCCGAGAGCCTGCTGGGACCGCCGGACCCGTCTAAAGCGGCTTTTCTGGACTTCGGGCTGGGCCCCCCGTCTTCTCCTCACCAGCAACCCCAGCCCTCGCAGCCGCAGCAACATCCGACCACTTTGGCGGCCCCTTACTCGCTCCAAGCCTTGCATCCTCTGCCACAGCCTCCGCAGCAGACCCCGCACGACAGCGGCGTCTTTCCTCCTCCTGCCGCCTCTTACGGCAGCAGACCCCTGGCATATCCCCCTTACCCCGGGGCGGCCGGTGGCAGCCCTCACGCCTTCTACCACCACCACCACGGCACCTCCTACTCGCCTTACCAGCAGACCTCGAGCACCCTGAGCCACGGGACGAGGCTGGAGGAGACGGGTAAGGGGAGGCTGGTTAGCTTGGGCAAAGGGGCGGGAGGCAAGCCCGGGGCGGCTAAACCCTTCCCCCACCTAATTCGGGGGTGGGTGGGTTGCAACCTCTGTTATTTTATCCGGATGATAGCATTCCGGCACGGTCACCCTTGAACACCAGTCCAGAACAGCTCCCTCCTCGAGCCACCAAAACTCCTGTTGTCCGAAACAGCAGGTCCATGGCCTCAGGAGTAATGAGAATTATAATGCAGCACATCTGGAAGGAAGGGGCTGAAGGAATGTGAACAGAAATGTGCTGTTTTCAAAGACAGGAAAGGAGGGAATTGGGGGAAACGGGAGGTATAGGAATGGAACAAATCAGTATTAGTATCCGTCATTAACAAAGAATGTTGCCCTTTCCTTTAATCTTTTTTGGGGGTGGGGATTGAGTTGACATGCAGATTAGGAATCAATGGGAGAGATATACGAATTGCCCTTTTCTAAATTAAAAGTTATTCTGAGTTTATTAGTTCAAAAAATAAATCTGAGGTCGCAAATTTGGTCGAGACTTCCCTGTTCCATTGTACCAAAGAGGGTTGAACCAGTTTGGCCTCTCCTCCGTGGGATGAAAGAGTCCCCAATTCCTTCTGGAGAATGGGAATCAAAAATGGATCGAAAATTTGAGGCCACTCCAAGTGTCAATGGATATTTTTAAAAAATTTTTTTTGCATTTGCTCGGTATAAAATCTGCGTTGCCTGCCCTTTCGTTTGCAGCACACTCTTAATTCTATCTGAGTTGAGGCAAGCGTTTCAATTACTGCACAATTATTTACAAGTAAAGAGTCTATGGGACGGCAGTCTACGTATATGGGATCCTCTTCCCTGCTGGAGAAGGATGCCCTACTGGCAACCTCTAATATAATCTAAACCAAGAGAAAAATGATAAAAGAAACAGAGTGCAACACTTTATTCAGAAAAGTTACCTTTTAGAAAATGAAACCAATTGCTTTTGCAATGAAATAAATTACAATCCATTGTGCTATGCCACCCTTACATCGTACAATTAGAGAGACAGATATTAACTTGAATGAACTATTGGAACTGTTTAAAAAAAGTATTTCGATGAATATCTTTTTCTCTTCTTCTTCATCCCCCACCAGTGTTTTTTTTTTTTTTTAAGAATCAGCACCAGTTTCCCTTTATCTGCTTTTCTCCCACCCCCATTCCCAGGTGAAAATGGTCTGCTCCTCCTGAACTTCTTGTTCCTGGAGTCCATTTGATAAGGTTCAAAAAACTTCACAGGGCCATGACTGAAGCTGTGGCACATGGATCTAAGGAGGAGAAAGGCAGTCCTCTTGGGGGCAACACTGGCAGCTCTTGAGTAATGCACCTCTGATGCTCAAGCAGCAGAGAAGGAAATCTCATTAGCTTCTCTCCTCAAGAGCTTAAGAAACAGGGATGTTGCTTTTTAGGCTGTCTGATCATGCAATCGAATTCAACCAGAGGTTGGAAAAGGTTACTAAGTAGTGTTTGTATTTTAATGAATAGTTGAGCAACGACAAAATAATGTGCAAGCTTTCAGGACCCTTAATGGAAGAATTGGTACAAAAATGCAAGAAAAACAGTAAAATTAGTAGCTAAAAATAAAAATAACTTCTCCAGTCTTGATGGGAAGGATCAGATTGAGAAAAGGGCCAAATTGACCTACCCTGCTGGAGATAATAGGCATTGCAAACCTCTCTGAGCAGTACCAAATGAGAAGGGAGAATGCCTGTAGCTCAGTGTTTTGCAGCTCCCAGAATTCCCCAGGCTGCATGCTGCCACCAGTCAGCAAGCAGGCTGGAGAGTTCTGGGAACTGAAAACCATACATCTTAAAGTTGCCAAAGTTGGCAACTAGCCACTTTTGCTCTAGCCACTTTTGGTTCTTGGATGCTATTCTGTTTTGAGACTTGGTTTTCAACTGACTTACATGCCTGTGGTAATTTTCAAGGTTGCATAAGAGACCATGGACATCTTTAATATATTTTGCTTTGCTAAGAGCAATCCAGAAAAATGAGGACCCAAGCAATTTAAATGTGATATGTCACTTATTTCTGACCAAAATCATTTCTCCCTGCTGGAATGAAACTTTCCTTTTGCTAACTGCATTTGTTTATATCTTTCCTGGAAACTTCCCTTTTCTCCCCAGCCCATCTAGATTGAACATGCCTCTGGGCACAGCTCTGTTGTTTTGCTGGTTTTCATTGCTATGTCAAGCAGCCAGGTACACTGAAGTGCTCTATAAATAACTTACTACAAGAGGTAGAAATTGTTCAGGAAGCCACCTGGAAAAATTCAATGGCAGCTCAAAGCTAGACGGCATAGGACTGAAGCCTTTGTTGATGTGGAGAGTGTCTCTTCCCACCCCTACTGCTTGGATATTTTCCACCCTCTTGATATAGTGCAGGAATTAAGCCCTGGGTTTTTTTTTTCCTGGATTAAGTTTTAGCCCTAAATCTGGTCTCATTTTCAAATTTTGGACTTCAATCTCTGAAACCTCCTGCATTCAATAAATTGAGTCAGATATGCCATGTTGCTCTCCATATCTGCACCTGACAATTTACATTGTTTTTACTCCTTCCACTTATGTATTCTAGCTTTCCAGTCCAAATCCCCCTAAACTTTCCATTTCCAGGATGTTCCTAGAAACATTTATCTAATTATCTATCACTTTGGATTAGAGGTTACCACTCATTATCTTTTGGCACAGAAAATGTACTGTTTTGCTTTTGATTTTCTACCATCTTTGTTAAGAACTTTCTTTCTGGCCTATGTTTAAGGGCCAGAAAGTCTAACGATATAGGAATTCTTTCTTTCCAATCCCTTCTTCCACTAAAGGATGGCATTTAAGTCCATGTTCATGGTATTTCTGAACATTTGAGAAACTTGACATTAGTAGAATCCTTTAATAGAATACTGGTTGACTTTTTAAAATGTATATTGCATACAAAAATATGAATAACATTCTTGTTAATTTACAACACAGGAACTGTTTTGAAAGTGTTCCTTGAAGTCATGCAACTTGGCTTCAAACTAAGATCACAAGAAACATACTGTTTAAAAAATGAAATTATCTTCTGAACTGTGAATTTACATAAACTAAGTTGTTCTGTTATTTCTTTTGGAGTCAGCGGAGGTTTTTTTAAAATATAATTAAAAGAAGCAACAGTTCTTAAAAAAAAACTTCCCTGGTTTTTAAATGTAAAAAACAAGGGTTGCAATTTAAGTATTACTTTATGCTTTTATTGTGTGATTTATTTTTTCTAATCTGGCAAGGAAATACTTTAAAGAAGAGAAAATAAGGACTATAATATTATTTATGTTTTAGAATACACTAGTAAAATTTTAAAATTTTTATTCAGCTATAGTAACTATAGCTATTTTTAAAACTTGGAGCAGTGTTCCTTTCTAATTCTAAAGGTATTTTGACTTTAGGTTAATCCATAACCCCTAGGCTATCTGTCTCACCCCCCCCCACCCCCATCTGTCCAAACTGCACAGAAACCTTTCCCAGAATTCCATGAGAGTAGTTTGCTAAATTTAAGGGAAGCTCGTGTTAGTTTGCTTTAAACAATGCCTTGACCTACACATGCACACATGTAAAAGTGGGCAATTTCCAGAATTGTTCTGTGATCAACCGCTGTCAGAAAGATAAAGCATTAAGAGATTCAGAGCGAGATGTCTTTCCCTGCCAAAATAAAAGCAGGAGGTTTTAATTTAAGCATATCAAGAGTCATTTACTTGCAGTGATGGCAATACTGGAAGCAAAATGCTTTTACAGTGAGCGAAAGTCAAAGCGACCCTCCTCATCTTTTGGAGAAATAGCCTCGCCTCGCTCCTTGCCTGTTTCTGCAAAGAAAGAAATCCCTGGGTTAGTAATGTCAGAGCGAGCTCCTTACTGAAGTTAGGTGTTTATTAAATGTCCCTTATTTACTTGTACTATATAATTTTTTAATTTTAATTGATACCTGTCAAAATGAACATGTGAAAGAGAAAGCGTCTTGCTACCGTTTGAAACTAAATGCAGCAGCCAGAGAAAGGGGTCCCTCGCTGGTCCTTTGATTGAAGAACTAAAACTATTTAAGGCGAGACACTGGATCCCACCGGCAGCTAATTAATTAGCAGTTACTAATCGTTATGAACCTGAAGAGTGGGGAAGGGGGAGCCCACAGCAAATATTCCAAATCAGGCAGCAAGCAACTGCGGTTGTACTGGGTCTGCGCTCATTGAAGGATTCAGCGATCTCCATTTAGGGGGCGCTGAGTTTCGGAACAGTGTTATTTTTCACTCCGATTTGTGGATCCGATTAGGCAAAGAGCTTCGTTTTAATTGCTAGCGCTTTCCAGGTTTGTTCAGAAACAGCTCTCCGCGGAGTGTCTGTTCCCCATCGCGGTTTGCTCCATCATCCAGCTGTTGCTGGGGCAATGTATCAGCCACGGAAACTTTCTCCGACGTGGTTTATTCTAGCGTCACACACCGCAGCGGTAGAAAGCCGATCTTCATGACTTAATTATATCGGCCCAGCAATATAACGAAACGTATTAAAATCCATGGAAGCGATTCTTTTTAGGCCAGATTCATTCGCTAAGCCATAGAGCGATCGTGGTTTATTGAACAAAATACGCCTGGCTGGGTTCGCACAATGCCTAATCAAACCCAAAGAAACCTATTATGGTGTAATTGGAGTAGGAACCCAGCTCTAGCTTGCACGTGCTTCCCAGCAAGTTAGTTTATTCTGCTGAATTAAAAGTCGTTCACTTCCACTTTAATGTGCTGAACTTGAATGTGCCTGAACTGCATTTCAGCGCAGTTTTTGCTTGACGTTTGTGGGAAGATCAGAAGGAAGTGACGATCCTCTTCCATTGTCCGAGGAGATGGCTTTCCTCCAGACTTGGGTAACCTATCTGGTACACTCCAAATGACTGGGACTACAGTTCCCATAATCTTTTTGCATTGATCATTCTAGCTGGGCATGATGGGGGTTTAAATCAAACACAGCGGGAAGGTTGCCTATTTCTGTGGCTTTCTCTTCGAAGCCGTACATTATTTCTTCCTTCGTGAGAGTCTTCTTAAGCATTTTCCTACCGCCTTTCAAATGTCTTCTAAAGGGCGGTTTACCAACATCGGTTGAATAGAAGCCAAGGATGCTCCCGTTGCCGATCTTAAGCCAAGGAGGTCGGCAGGATTTGAGGCTGGGGGGAAATCTAGCAACAATTTGAGCGACTGAGACAAGGGTCTCGTTCATGCAATAGACTGAGTCTTCGTGGGAGTTGTTTGTTCGGCCTAGAATGGTTCATTAATGCAGACCAGCATATTATTCTATAAATTGGTGCATTTCCAGGCGAATGAACGGCGACGTCCAGTGCCTGTTTACTCAGAAACAAGTCCAAATTCATTTCACAGGCCTTTCTCAATGCGTATAGACCCATCGTTGCAATCTTTACCGGTTTTTAATATATATATATTAATTTTTGGTAGTGAACCGGCTTATGTAGAATTGCACCGTGAAATTGAATTTCATCGGGGAACTCAACAAACCTGTCTGGGATTGCGCTGTGTGAAGATGCAATCTTGTGTTGATTTTTCGTTTTTTACTTTTTGGAGAAGAGGCCCTAGGAAGCTGAAAGGGGATGTCGAATAAATGCGCCAGACGGCAATACATAAACTTCTGAGCAAGCAAATGTGGGAGATTCTATGGAAAGAAGCTATGCAGTCAGTATCTATACACGCAAAATATAAGGAGATTGGTCCCTAAATATATGCCGCATTTATTTTAAAACACGCGTGCAATCATAGGAGAAAATAGAATGCATGTATATATAGGGGGTGGGGGTTGTCCTTCATTCATGCATTGGAAAGAATATGAAGTTCCTCCGAGGCTGAATATCGAGCTGCCGGAGGAAATAGGGGAGCCTGCGCCCCACTCTCTCCCCCAACCACGCCCTTCGCGCAACAGGTGGACGGCAGAGCTTTTGGACTCTTCCTTGAAACTCACTCACGGCCCACGATCGCTTGAGGGTCGCTTGAGGTGAATCTTGCAACTCAGAAGTGATGCAGGTCAGGAGGTGTTTAAAATAGTTATTTAAAATGCCTTTCCCCCTACTCAAAGAAGCCGGAAGTAACAGTGCCCGAAACATGAAATGGACACGTTGTGAGTCAAAGACAAAGAAAAAAAATCACATTGGTAAGCTTAAAACAATCTTAACAGTTCATGTGTTTTGGAACCTGGATTTTACGGGAAGCCAAAATTCAAGCGGATTTCCCATGTCCCACCGCCCTAAGTAAGATACTAGTTTCTCTGGCGCACATTGGCCTCGTTTCTATGCTGTTATTCTTCTGCCTGAAGTAGTGGAAAATATTAATTCCCTATTAATTCTCATCTTTACTTTTAGTGAGGTTCAGGTCTAGGTTACTGCTAAATCTTCAATCTTCCCTAATTAAAAACTGAATCAGAAATCAACGTTTCAGTTAGATCAGCCAATAAAGGGGTCTTTGATTTTGGTTTCCTTTAAGGGACATGGTTTTCGGTTTTATTTAGCAACTAAAGGTTGCTAAATAAATTTAACTTCTCTCTGCCAAATAAATTTTACTTTTTACATATTTGTAAAGGGATGTATAATTTAAGCTAGTTGAGCTGGTAGAAGCTAAGTGACTGCAAATTTATTTAAATGCATATTAGTTTACTGTATCTGACCCTAGTTTTAAAGTAATTAGCAGTTATTAAGTGGAGATAATGGGGGCAAACGTGCCAGTTTTCACTTAGTGTTTTTATAAATTTCTCCTTCCCACGCATTCACAAGATTCCTATTATCATTCTCGGTCATATTCTTCTTGTTCTAAGAAGCCTGCTGAGAGACAATAAAGTTCCTTTAAAAAAAAACAATAACCAGGGGAAACCCCAAAGAGGTTAAGAAACAGTTTATATAATACAGTGAAAAAAAGCAGGCGTGTTTTGTGTGAGAGAAAAATCCACATTAACAAAACACTGTTATTAACTTAAGGGTTTATAAAATAGAGAGCAAGCATTCAAGTTTCCAAGAGTTCTTTATTACACAAGATTATTTCTAGAGGAAAGGAGGACGGGGTGGCGTTTAAACCATTACTGCCCTCCCTCTGGTTTTCCAATCAGGTTGGGAAATGCCCTAGGAAAAGCTAGTATCTAACCATTACATGGTTAAGAACGGTTTTGGCCAATGATGATTTTTTCCAAATCCACTGATGGACAACACAGACAAAAATAACCAATTTGCACTAATATTTCCAGGCATTGGCGAAATCGGATTGGATCTGAGTTCCAATCCGAGTCATCCAATCGAAGGGAGTGGGGGTGGAATATCTGCAGGAGGAAACCCCTCTTTGGAGCTCGCCAATAGTATGCGGTGCTGGTGCATCATCTCAGCCACAAATTTTCACAATTTGCCTTTATATACACAAGGCAATAACCCTGTTCTATGCATACGGTAAACTACTGTACCGTATGCATAATTACAAAGACTGGATGTACTTGAAAGAAGAAAAGAGAACAAATGCACAATTCGATGGATTTCCCTTTCACTCCGGCCCCTCCTCGTCTTTTTCGCTTCTTACACTTCTGGGGGCCTCTCAAGCTGGTTCAGTTTGGAGGGGGAAAAAACACTCCATCCCGAAACACACGCTTACTAGCCACCCCTAAATGCAGTGGCGTAACAGACAGACACAATCTGCCATACCTAAATTTTGAAAGAAGAAATTTGGGTCTAGCTAAAGGGGCGTCCCGTCCTGTTTGCAATTCAATCTCTCGGGTTTGCAGCTCAGGCTCCAGCCCGGCGGATTTTCGAACGACCCCTCTCTTTTCTTCGAGAGAATAAGTTTAAAGGTGTAGCGCTCCCTTTTCTTTTCTTTTTTTGTTATTACGTTTTATCTTTTTAATTAGGGTAGATATTGGGCCAGACGTCTCGGAGTTTGGTGTTGGTTTGATTTTTAAATTAAATTATTCCTTTAGGGTTTCGGATTTATCTTTTTAAACTCTGTTCTCCGCGGGCTGCGTGGAAGCGGTTGGCGCCTGTTCAGCTCACGCCTCAGGTTGATTTGCCAAATTAACAGAACCCGAAGCGCTTTTTTTTTTTTTTTGGATGCTTTTTAATTGAATCCCAGCCCCCTCGGTGGTATCCTTCGAGTTGTAGAGCTTTCGTACTGCGATCTCATGTGTCGTCAGTTTTATTCAACAATAATAAGACCACCCGACAGAATTCAGCGGAGACAAATGCGATCGAAGTTGCACAGCCAGAGCTGTATTTCAGGTGGCAGCAACGCTGAAATAGGGCTGAGAGTAGTTTTGTGTAAAGACAGCCTCGCATAAGCATTATCGATTAATTCACTGAAAGTGGTGGTAGGGGCGGAAATAAGGCCGAATTTCAGGGGGAAATGAATTGCAACTTCTTCCGCTTCTTTATAGTTTAGATCAATGCTGGAAAACTTACTTTCCCTCCCACCATCTTCTCCAGCAGCCAGAACTACTGAAAGCCACTTTTAATCATCTTGGAAAACTCATTAGTTCGGTTTAAATCGATTCGATGCCAATCAAATCGAATCATTTCATTCCTCACTTAATAAACCGATTCTTTTTGTTTTGTTTTCTAAGGAGTAGATCTTTTGGGAACATCAAACTGGCTGAAATAATCAATTGCTCACTTGACACATGTGTCGCCATATTCGTTTTGATGACGATGATGATGATTGGGCAGAAAGACACGGTAAATAAAAGGCAAAGAGAGGGAGAGCCCATTAAACTGACCAAGTTGATTGCAAGGTAGCTGGCTGAAAACGGGGCAGGGGGCTTTATTTTTCCTCATAACTCAGTCGGTTTCCAATATTTCCACCATCTGTTCTACAAGGCAGATTAATAGCATCACCCAGCCATCGTTGAGATGCTATAAAGATATATAGGTTGATACTTATTGGCTGCAAATAAGCACCCCTGTATTTAATATTCCCCAGGAAATTCCATTGTCGGGTTTCATCTCAGTTGCAATCTGGTCCATGTTGACTCTCTCTTCTGTGTTCAGAGTGTAGTAAACGGGATTTTATTTAAATACGACATAATCTGCCTTTGAAAGTAACCTCTTTCAAGCAGGTAGACAATAACGTTCAGAAGCATGTAATTACACTTTAAACAAACTTACAAAAACAATATTTCCTTTGTATACTTGTCTGTGTTGGGAGGCACAAAAAAGGCTATAGATGGATTTCTGGTTTCTGCCCCACTGTTTTCTATGGCATACTTCATTTTTGCCTAGGATTGCAGCACTTGATGCGTTCTAAACACCTGTACTCAACTGATTTGTTTGGGGAAGTAAATGTGCACATAGCAGTTGTCACCTTAATAGAAGTGACTACTCAGAAGTAAGATATTAGAGGTCTGTAGCCATTCCTCCCTCCTTCATATTGAATGCATCTTAAAAGTGACATGGGCTCTCTTTCTCTCTCCCCCCCCCCCATATCTTTATCTCCACCTTCTTTTTCTTAAGTGAAAAGTTGAATTTGTTTTTGGCTGCCTTCTAATTATTTTCGGTAATGCTTCCTGCTTTAAACTTGAATCATTTGCTTTGACTGGAACATGAATCAACTTTGTAGTGCCAGAGCATATTCTTATGACATCCACCAAGTCTCCAATTCTACAGCCTTCTGAAACTTGATATCAGTGCATAAAATTTTGGGTAAAGCTTGCAGAACATTTTAGGATAATTCTGAATTCTGGTCCTAAACTCCACAGTGCTGGGCCATTATTGGGGTTTAGCAAATAATCAGTATGTTATTCTGTAGCTTACACAGCTTTTATTCTCTTGACAATGGTTCTGACCTTTATAGCTGTAGAAGTTGTTCTTTCAATGAACTAAATCTTCAGTTGCTGAAATCTACTCTCCACTATTTAAACTTGAGGATGCTTACTGCCTGACCTATATGAGAAGCAAAGGTTTAGAACCTAAAGCCCAGGGCTACATGAGGCTCCCATATGCCTCCAAAGGCATTCCTTTATTATGTGACTGAATTAAAAAAAACACCTAAATATGAAAGTACAGACTATATGGATACCTTTTCATTATAATGTCAATGTCAATTTTGATTGCTCCTCCCATGATTTTTGAGAACACAGCTCCAGGCATAACATTTGCTAAGAGTTGTGCATGCAACACCAAGTGCATCCTTGGCCCAGTAAAGTTGGGTACTTCTGGTTTATAGAAAACTCTAGTATATTAAGTCATAATATCAAGCTCCAAGGAAAATCACCATAGTTATAATGATTGAGGATAAAGGTTCCTTTTTTGTCAAATCCACATCTGGAGGTCATCAGGTTGGGGAAAGACTGGAAGATGAGCCAATTAAAGTGATTAAGATAAAAATCCAAACAAGATTAGGAAATTAGGCACACTCTAGCTTTGTAGGAATGTTAGCTGGCAAGCATAGATTGTATGAATCTGGTCCAATGCAAGATGTCTGAGTTAATATGATTACTAAATTTGAATAAGCTGCATTATTAATATTATTGCCTGTATTTGCTACCTTTCTATTGAGTAAGATAAGAATCATGTTTATAGTACTTAGCATAATACATCTTATAAATGTTATATTAGTGATAGTTTTATCCAATTACCCTAGGAATGAAAAGCCTACTTCCCATCAGGCATTGCTGAATTACAATTTCCAACATTTTTACTGTTGATCATACTAGGTATGCTGTTATGAACTATAGTTCAGCAATATGTGGCACACGGGCTCCCTAACATCCCAGCAAGAAAGGACAGCCATATGCAATCATAGAGATGACAGGGTTCACTCCTCCCTTGAACTCTAATACACCATTGCATTTGTGGCAATGGCTGTTCTGTGGGTTTAGCTTGAAATTCAATATGTTGGACAAATTTAGGCAAGAATGTTAATTCACTAAATGATGCTACAAGAATCCAGCCAGTGTTTTGGTTCATTCATGGTTCAGTGTGTTGGACTATGCCAAAAAAAGTCAGTTTCATGAAGTGTGGTTCAATTAACCACAACTTAGTAAATAAAACTAGTTTTGTTTCCATGGTGTTAAAATACAGTAAATGTGTACCTCTCCTGTAGGTTTGTAACCATTGTTTTATCAGGAATTGTACTTTTTGTTGATTTTTTTCTTCTGCATGGTTATTTAGAAAAACATTAAATATGATTTGTTCTATGCATTTTGCAGACTTATATTTATGCTTATCTGGATGTGAAATGCATTGAAATCTTTTAATTTTGAGGAAGGATGCCTGGAAATGCAGAATGCTCTGAAAAACTGAATCATCAAGGTTTCAATCAAATAAAAAAAGTTGCTGAGAAAGAGAGGGAAAAAAACAACCTACTGGTTTAACACTGAACATGGGATGCAATTTTAAAGGAAAATAATATTAATGTTAAATTAGAAGGGTAATTATAAATGTAATTTATTTTCTTCCTTAAGTGCTGCAATATAGCAAATTCTCTGGCAGCCTGAGTGGTTTTTTAGTTCTGCAATTTCACCTTTCTTTCAGGAGAGAAGCTTGAGAACAGGTATCTTAAAATGCTGCCTTCCATTCCTCTGCAATCATATCTCTATTTTTAGAATTATTCAGTTGGTCTCCATGGCAGGTAATGCACTTGTCTAGATCATCCACGATTATAGAGCCTTTTCCAAACTGGAGTCCTCCAAATTTATTGGATTTATTTAGGGCACTTTCTCAATCTTGGCAACTTTAAGATACATGGACTTTCATTCCCAGATTTCCCCAGCTGGTGGTGCTTAGCGGATCATGAAAACTCAGATCCACTGCTGCCCCCCAAAATGGGGAAAGCCATTTTAAAGGATGAATTCATATTCCAGGTGAGGCTTTGTCTCTCTGTGTGCACATAACCACTTATCCAGATCTTCTTGATTACTCCAATAGAAGAATTTACCAAATTTGAAATTCATTTGTAGGGCTAGATTCCACCAATATTCCAGCAACGGGGCAGCACCAATCCCAGGACTGAGCTATGTTTTCCTATTGAAGTCTATATTTGATCAGGTTTGTAAAGGATACATGGTGGTCAGGGTTGAAATAATGATTATGCATGGATTAAATTCCTTGTTTTGGTTTTTTTCACTTGCATTTTCTTTATGTGTTGCTTTCCACCTTGAAAGTCCATATTGAATTAAAAGACAGCAAAGAAAAAAAATAAAGAAGAAAGGTACACTTTAAGGAATATGCTTTTTTCTTTGTAAGCCAAGGCAATGCAAGAAGCCTTTAAAAAACAGAGAAGCAAACTTTCAAAAAACAATTCTTTTTTTAAAAAGTGTTATTATCTGTAAGGGAGAAGCATCTTATGATTCCCTACTACTGTCTCTGTATTTTTTTTCCAGCTTGTCAAAACTTTGTGTCTTGTGTTATCTCCTCTATTGTGGCTTCTCCAGTAGCACATGGATGTGGTTTACTGAGGCGTCTGGGGAGTTTTCTTCCTTAAGCTGAAGAGTTTGGCTTGCTCTTTGCACATGAACTAAGCTTCTTAATTAAATCTGCACTGGTGAGAATTAAAGCCAGCCCTGTGGAGGGATCTCTTCTTCTTCCCCTGACACAGTTTCAAACCAAGATGAGGGAAAACAAGGTCTCTGATTGGGCCACAACTACTCTCTGAAACTGTTTGCATTTTGCGGGCTTGCTTTCTTCTGCTCAATTATTTTCTCCCGGGGAAAGGGCAGGTTTTTAAAAACACAGAGGATAATGAGGAATTCTGGTCATAATGCACTAAGCTTGGAATGCTCATCAAATCTAATAGGCTGGGAAGAACTGGGTACACAGGCTAGGTTCTTTGCACATTGTTGTTGTCGTTGTTGTTTTTAGCAAACTATAGCGCTATATCAAAATGCCCAGAAGTAATGCCATTGATCAAACATACCTTGTAATTTTGATCTTGTATCTTTCATCCATGTCCCTTTCTCTGCAGCTCCTTCCTCCCTTTTTAATCCACAAAAATTTGAATCTTTGAGCCTGAAATATAAAGAGATGTCAGGTTAATCCTCTCCAAACTTTGCTCTTTTTGAGAGAAGATATTAAATAAATATTATTTATTTAATAATAAATTGAATTTAATTATGCTGCATCAAATGAAATAAACACTTTCTATGTGTTCTTATTGTTTGCAGCCTGATTGACAGCTGCTTCAGTAGCGTGTTCTTGTTATTTAAACTCCTTCTTGCCCATGTTATCTCAATCAATCAAAAATAACTTGGCCAATTTGATAATTCCATAGTGAAAGAATACTGTTAATTAACCAATCAGATCAGATTATAATATCACAAAGCAAGTTCAGGATGATGGCACTCCTGTTTCTCTTCATTCTTAATGGCTATGCTTTTTCATCTTGCGTATTTGCATAGGCCAGTCAACTAAAGCAGTGCCCCCCCCACCTTTTGGGCACGGGTTCCATGGAGAGAGGTTTTTCTACAAACCAGAGGGGGCATGGTTTTGTGTACTGCCTGCCTCCCAAGGATGTGCTTCACTTGTTTGTGTGGCCCAGTTTCTGGCATGCCGCGTACTAGTGCCAGTCCATGAACCAAGGGTTGAGGACCCCTGAACTAAAGTGTTTTCAGACTGTCCAACACTTTTCTGAAAAATGTGTTTTGTTGGATCAGAATGTCAGTGAACTAGGAGTGCACAACAGCTTAATTGTCAAATTTCTTTCTTCAGTTCACAAGTATTCCTAAGGCATTTGTTTGTTTATTCTTTTGAATAATATTTCTGATGATTGTGCTGGAAATCTACTGGAGCTCAAATTTCTCCCCCAAATTCCCATGTTAGCCATTTATTCAAGGTACACCCTTACCTTAATTTAAATCCAAATCCAGTGATTAAAAGTTCCTTTCTAATTAATTGTTTAGATAGTGATTCAAGAAACATCCTTGATTGGCATTAGAATAATTTGTGGAGGTTCATTCTGGAAAGAATTATATTTTCCCTAAGACAACACATGCACATTTGGGGGATACTGGATCCACATTTGGTACTGATCTCCAGTGTCTGCCCCACCCCCACCCCAATGGGTGGAAATGCCTATTTCTAACCTTGGAAAGCCTGGGAGTGAGACTGATCTGTATTTTATTACAATTTAGATGCAGCTGGACTTAAAGAAGGCTTGTAAAGAAGGCTGATGCAAAAGGCTACCAATCAAAGCTTAAATACATAGGGAGACAATGCTATAGCCTTGGACTAAGCTCAACTTTCTAGCTCTTCGTATGATTCAATGGTTTTTCCTGAGTTCTTTAATGGCAAAAAGCAATTATCACCATTCAGAATTTAGGGGCAGACTTGTTTTCTAGATGACTGTATATCTTGGGTTCCCGTCAATATGTTCTTGTTGGGATCTATAATTCCCTTTATTTAATTGTGGGCAGGATCAAACGGTGACTTATTGAAGGAGCCCATAAAGATAAATAATACCCATTTTTGGTAAAGGAAGCACTTCCATTGTAACTTCATCCATATCTAAATTGTCTCTCAGTTTAGTTTTTTTCATTGGAACTATCAATTGCTGAAAGCTGCCAAGTTTCTGGAATTCATTACTCTAGAATGGTACATATACCTTGAGGTCTAGGCTTTTATTTTGCCTTTACATAGATTTAATTTTCAGACTGGTAAATTAGGATCAAGGAGCCTCTGAGCATACACAGAGTACATTTCCACCATTTATCATATCCATTATGAGTGGTGAGTATTCTGGTCAGATATCATGATATTCTTGGTACCTTTCCATTTAGAATTAGAATTTGTTTTACGTCTACTAAATTGATAGATGGACATATCATGCAGAGTGTTATAACAGTAAGTTGCCAAACAACATTTGCGGTTATTACCTCAGAAATCTGACATGGGCAATTGCATCATGTTTCATTGAAATTTACTGTTTTGTTGTTACTGAAAAGTGCCAAAGCAATTGCAAAGTCAGAAATCCAAGAAATTCACTATTATCTTTATAACCTTGCTTCTGGGAGGAAAAGCAATGTACATAGTGCTTTCCTCTTCAACTTTATCCTTATAGCAATCTTATGAGGAAGGTTAAACCGAGGGATAAAGAAGGCCCAAAGGGGTTCATTTTGAACTTTTTTTTAAAAAAATGCAACTAATACAAACATAGTACATATACATCTAAATACAAAAAAAGAAAGAAAAAAGAAAAAGGAAAAAAAACCCAAATATTAGAGTGCACCCCCACTCCCCGGATACTATTTCCCCCCCCCCACTTATATTTCTTCGTTTATAACAACTAAAAGATATACAATATATTCCAATTGTTCCCTTATCCCCTCCAAAACAACATATATTCTTGAGCAGGTTTATTCCCTTTGCCTTCCACCACTGATTTTATAAAATCCCCCCATATTTCATTATAATAATTTGTTTTCATCATCCCTTTTTAAAATTTAATTTCTGTTGTTAGCTTATCATTTGTTGCCATACTCCAGATTTCATTATACCATTCATTTCTTTGAATATCCCAATTTCATCCCCAATATTTAGCCATCACTAATCTAGCTGCCATTAACAAATTTACAATCAATTCCTTTTTTGTTTCATTTATACCCCGTTTTTCCACCAGCAAAAGTAATGCAATTCTCGGTGACATGTCTAAATTTACATTCAAAAGTGCTCTAATTCTCTAAACACCATGTCCCATATTTTTTTGTGCATTATCACAATCCCACCACATATGTTTATATGTTCCAACATCTTTCTTGCACTTCCAAAAAATATTTGTATATTTACCATCTATTTGATTTAATTTACATAGTGTTAGGTACCACCTCCATATCACTTTATATCCATTTTCCTGAACTCTGACATATTCTTATATACTCTTCTATTCCAAATATTTTTCCAATCATTATCATGTATTTCTCCTAAATCTGATTCCCAAATTAATTTTAAACCTTTTGCCTGCTCTCCTAATTAATTAGGAGAGTTAATATTCTATATATTTTCCCAATTCTTCCTTTACCTATATAGTCTTCATTCATCTCACATTCTTTTATAATCACTTCAAATTTTGTTAACTGTCTTTCTCTTTTAATCTTTCTTTCACTTTTGTCCATTTCTCTAATTGTATTAAATTCAACCAATTTAATTTAATATCTGCTAAAACGTTCTTTAGTTGTGTTATATTCTTTATCTTGTTCTTCCAGTCTTCCCATTTATGTATCTGATTATCTTTTAATTTACTAATTCATTCTTTCAACTCAGTCTTGTGGAATTTCTCCATTTCCACTACTGGTCTTAAAGGAGAAATTCCTGGCATTAGCTGGTATCTCCATTTATTCCATTTGACAATTCTATCAAATTTTTAAAAAAGGGATTTTGAATCCTCCTAGCAATTTTTTAAATATCCTTTTTAAACCAATATGTTTCTATAGGATCACCTATTTCCCTTAATTCTTTAAACTCTATATCCTTCCATATTAAATTTTTAGTTACTACTATAATACTGTATCTGGGACCACCTTTAATTGATTAGCTACTCAATAATTTCTAGCATTTGGAAGACCCCACCCACCCTTTTTTAATGGTTCATACCATAATGCTCTGCTTATTCTTGATCTCTTACCTGCATTACAATACACCTCACTGACCTTCATAGTGGAGCGGAGGTGAAACTGAGGGTCTTCTTGTCCAACATTCTATCAATAGCCCCATGTTGAAACACCAATTTAAAAAAATTGCAAATAAATATTGACACAGATATGAGTCTCAAGTCTGCTTAAAACCAAGCAGTTCATCAGTCATTGATGTTGGCTTCAGCTACACATTGAATCTTACTTTTTTTTCTTTAATTCTGTTTCTTTCAAAAGAATTGGAGAAATCAACCATCATAGAGAATGGAGAAATCCGCATCAATGGGAAAGGGAAGAAAATCCGGAAACCACGGACCATTTATTCTAGCCTTCAGCTCCAGGCCCTCAACCAGCGATTCCAACAAACCCAATATCTGGCATTACCTGAACGGGCAGAATTAGCAGCACAACTGGGCCTGACCCAAACACAGGTGAGATGCTCTATTGATTTATACTCTCCACTTCTTACCCATCAATCCCTGCTTTCTGAGAGCATATATTATGAGTCTAATCTCTACAAAAGCCCTGTAAAATAGGTTAGAATGAAGCTGGTGACTTGCTTAAATCTAGCTTTTTCCATCTTCTACAGGGGTATCAAACTCATGGCCTGTGAGCCGGATGCGTCACGCCCCCTGTTTTAGCGAAGGGGGGAAAAGTTGCGATACGTCATATGATGCTATGTCATCACAAGTTTGACACCCCTGATCTAGTAGATGAAACAAAGTTGCCAAGTGTTTTTCAACCTTGGCAATTTTTAAGATGTGTAGACTTCAATTTCCAGAATTCCCCAGCCATTCATGCTGGCAAATTTTATGCTGGCTGGGGAATTCTGGGAGTTAAATATTTTAAAGTTCTCAAGGTTGAGAAACACTGACCTAGAAGCCACTGGGAAGAATATTTGATATTTGAAAAACTGGTGGATAGGAAAGAGATTTTTTTCCTGTATTGGCTTTTGAAGGGTGCGGTCTGGATTTCTGTTCTAGATATTAAAAATGAAACAACCACTGGAGTAAGGCAATAAAGAATTATAAAATAAGGTTGGAGGACCTGATTTGTAGTGTTCTAACTGAACTTCAGCTCCCAATGGCCCATGTCCCTGTTGGCCATGCTACTAGGCCTTCTGAGAATTGTACTTTTCTCCATCTGCTTGCATGTTAACTCTCATGAGTAATAGACCTATAAAGGGATGATGGCTAATGTTTTTCACGTTCAGACCAATATATTATTATAGTTGCTGTTGCAACCTTTTTTCCCCACTTTAAAGCCAAGTACGAATGCTAATATTGTATTGAGTACCCTACAGCCCCCTCATATTTTTTACTGGGCTGTACCATATTAACATCATTAATTAACCTGATGTTTCAGAAGGACTCTTGTATATAAATTTCAAAAATTCTGGCTTTCTAAGAGTATTGTATATTTTCTTCAGAGTTCTTTTGTCCTTCCCAACTATTTTCTATCTTCACAACTATCCTGGGAGATAGAATAAGATGGCCCCAAATCAACCAGTAACCTCCTTAACTGAGCAAGATTTAAAATCTTTGGTCCCTTCCCTGATGACTTAACTGTTGCAACATGGCTTTTAAGTATGCTCTTTGGAGAAAGAAATTGCTTTCTTGGAACACAAAGACAAAATAAATAATGAAATAAGTACCACAATAAGTAATACATAGAACAGTCTGTTTGCCTCAAATTGAAAAACTGCAATAATATATCATTTCTGCTGATAACATTGCTTAGGTAATGGATAAGAGCAAATCAGCAAATTTTGGGAAACTCAGATGTACACACCCTGGAAAAAAAAATACCTTAGGAAATAAGTTTAAACGCGGGGGAAGGAAACCTCCAATCAGCTGGATGAGAACTGAATCTCAGCACGGTGATTATAAAATATGGACTGATTGATAAAAGAAAGGAATATGGGGATTATAGGAGATGTTAGGTACCAAAGATAGATGGAAATGGAATCATTGCAACATTTCATATAGACACCAACATTTCATAGCAGATTCTATGGGTACAAAGTAATAAGTTGGTAATAACACCAGAGTATTGGTGTATTAGAATCACTTCCCAGAGGAGGCTGCATTCTGTTTTAATAAGATAGGAGCTAAGTAAGGATGGACATGTGAGTTGTGAGAACAAGGGAGGTTGTCACTGAAGATATGGTTTGGAAAGACCTGGAAATCTTCCAAGATTCAGTGCTGCCAAAAGTCCCTCACACACAACTGCCTCTTTTACAGATGACTAAGCCACTTAAAGAGATAATTTGAGACAGATGAATGGCACAGATGAGATTTTAACCAGAGGCATTTAAAAATGTATTTGGACAAAGAAAAAATTCAAGTAAAATGATGGAATCTATATGCTTTTGGAGGGCAGGATGGCAGAGTTCTAAAGCTGTGAATTGTTATAAATAAATGTTCTTTTTCCAGATAGAGCATTTACAAATCTACTATTGATATATCAGAAAGTGGAACTTGCTTGGTCTTCTTCTACTTATTTGTTCCTTGGAATGCAGAAAGAAACCAAACAGCCAATCATCTTTTCCCAAGAGACTCCTCGGGTTATGAGTGTTCTTGAAGAGATCATCTTAGCTTCTGGATGGGTGTGTGATAGATATTTCCCAACGTAGTACTAGTTTATAGAAATGGTGCCACACAAGGCAAGGCTCTGTCTCACTTTCATGTGAAACAACGTTGTGCACCTACCGAAATAGAGTCTTCTGCTGTATACAATGTGTAAAAATTTACATTTTTTAATCCATCAAATAATTGCATGGACTTTAAGTCCATTCTTGATTTGTTCCTAAATGGAGTACAAACATAGTATCATAATCATTTTTTTGGTCATATTCCCATGCTTTCCTTTCCTGCCAGCACATATGTGAGTGGGGCTTAAATTATAGTTAGTTACAGTCACATTAAAGAAATACCCTACACATACACACACACACACACCTCAACACTGCCAAGGCCAACCTCCGGTAATGTAAAATCTGTTTGACTTTGTTAATAAGTTGAACTTGAAACAAGACGGAGATCAACAGAGGGGGCAGCAAATCTCACTTCCTTATAGTTTAGGGCCAACAAAATGATGTGTGTAGCAGTTTAAAACTTGCACTTGCATGAAATTTCTTTTTTTGGGCCACAAACAAGCGGTACTTGTTTTCTCTAAATAAGCAAGCCTTGCTATATCTCATTATTACATTACGAGTAGTGCCTATTTCTAACCTCATTTTTATTTAGTACAAAACTTGACAACTTTTAAGATGTGTGGACTTCAACTCCCAGAATTCCCCAAACAACATGCTGGGAGTTAAAGTCCACACGTCTTAATATTCTGGGATTAATTCCAGTTTAATTATTTAATTATGTATAATTATATATAAAATTGCTTTTTAAACTTTGCTAATTATTTTGAGGATATTTTTCTGCATGAAAGGCTTAAAATAATGTTTTTAGTAGATTAACTATTGTTTCTAGGTACACCACTGTTAAGCTATCTTCTACACCTCTCCGAATCTTCACTGAAATCAAACTAATTGCAAACTATTGCAAACTAATAGCAAACTATTGCTAACATAGTGTAAGCCGCCCTGAGTCTTCAGAGAAAGGCGGGATATAAATGCAAAACAACAACAACAACTGTCAATTTGAATAGAGTTTATGGGGAATCCAGCTCCTGGATGCAGTGTTTCTCAACTGTTTCTCTGAACTGGCTGGAGAATTTTGAGAATTGAAGCCCACCCATATTAAAGTTGCTGAGATTGAGAAACACTGACCTATTTTAAAAATGTGTATTCTAGCCCATACAGTATATTTGCCTACTGTTAAAAGGATTCCCAACCTTTCGGTTAAGATGTAGGTTAAATGCAGTTCAAGGCAAATAAGTTCTCTTTTCTGCTTTTAAGGGTCTATGTGAATAATGATTACTTGCTAACACTGACACTGTTGTTTTTTTAGAAATTGTGGCTTGTCAGCTCAGTGCACTCGTTCAATAAAAGTCCGGGATAAACTTTTTTTTTTAAATGAGAGCTGGAGGTGGTTTCAGGGAGGTTTCTCTTCTCCTGGGCTGAATGCATATCTTCTTTGTCCGGAAAATTTCCTTCTCGGCACACAGGCTTTGCTGGTTTCTGAAGCAGTACAAAAGCTTTCAAAACCTGTTTTCTGGGGACGAAAATGGGATGTGTTCACACTGTAAGCAGCAAATCCTTGTTTAGACTACCTTTTCGGAGTGTGAATGAAGGAAATCTGTATCACGGTGAACATATTTTTGATGATGTTATACTTTCTTCTATTGCTGAAGTTTGCAGGGTTGTTGCTTGGGTAGTTCAAACAGGATTTGCTCACATATATATTGATGTATTTATTCTCATTGTGTTTCTTTGTCATTGTTTACTTTATTCTATTTTACTTTTGTTTACTTGTCTTTTCATTTTTCTTACTATTTATTATTGCGAGCCATCTAAAGTGGTTCTAACAGTGAGATAGGCTGCAGATAAATAAAATAAAATAGAATAGAATAGAACAGAACAAAATAAAATAAAATAAAATAAAATAAAATAAAATAAAATAAAATGATGGGAGGCAATCTAAGAGGCCAATGAATGTTGTTTGAGCACGCTCAGTAGCCATAGCCTAGTTTGATCTTTGCTGTGGGAGGGGGCGGGAGACAGAAAACTATGAGGGAGATTGAATTATCAAAATTCTGATTGGCTGCACTAGGCTTTGCAACATTACGCTTTAGCCCCATTGGTTCTAACTAAAAGCACATCTAAACATTCTGCAAAACTATTAGTTCAGGTCAGTGTTTTTTCAAGCTTGGTCACTGTATGTTGTATGGATTTCAACTGCCAGTATTCCACAGTCAGAATTCTGGGAATTGAAGTTCACACATCTTAATCTGGCCAAGTTTGAAAACAGCATTGCAGATTGAACATACCAAGGATTCTTATGCTAATTATAGGCTGGACCTTGGTTTAGCTACACAGCACTTATTGACTAATGATTTGCTGTGATGCTGGTAACAGCTCATGGCCTTTTTAATACCAGTCTTTCACATCACTGGGAATTGCTCAGGTAGTTTTAGCTAGAAATGCTGATACTTGAACCTTACCCTCTGGCTGAATATCAAGCAGAGCTTTATATATTTTTTTAGGATTAACCACTTGACAGGGTTAAAACTAATCTATCAGATCACAATTTAACACATTTTAAGAATATTCCCTTCCTTGTAACTCTAGCTTCTCTCCCGCTCCACCCTTCAGTGGTAATTTTGTTTAGGAGACAGCCTTTCCCTTTCGCTGGTTCATAGATGAAGCAAGCAAGATCATACAGGGAATGGACTTGTTAAAAAAAGAAATAGGTAAAATCCCAAAGAGGGAAATGCAGGGTAAGCTGAAGGAAGAAATCAAGAGAAACATAGTGTCTAAAAATGATAAAGATTGACATCATATCCCTTTCCCTAAAAACTCACGCCTTGCTTTTGACCCCTTCTCCAGAATGCTTAATTTCCAGCAGGTCCAGCCTAAAAGATATTTTTCTTGCTCTCCTTTTTCAGAAAGCTGCTGGCTTGCTATCTTGATTCTAAAGTCTTCTTCTGTATTTTCTTTTCGCATTTTAAGTTCTTATCTGATGCAACGCATGGCACTCGAGCCAAATCTGCAAACTAATCAGAAAAGGTAGCGTCCCCATACCGACGAGGGCTGCGGGGAGAGGGTGGGGTCTCTTGCTTCAGACGCCTGTAGTTTTCCTTTTCCTCAACATGCCCTGAAGACCAAACTTTACACTTTGCCCTCCTTCAATCTTTCCACAAGTGCCTTTGTGCAATTGGCTTTGGGGGTGGGGGAAGACGGGGAGGGGGAGGAGCCCTGCTTGAAGCAACCAGCTAGGCCCAGGGTTAGGCTTCAACAGGGAGCCCGAGAAAGACATGTGAGAGCAGGTTGCCTGAGAAACGTTTACATCATGCTGCTCAATGCTCTTGGCAAGAGTCCCAGGAAATGGGGTGGGGGGGGGTTCTTGTTTTCCATTTTACAGATGAGGGGAATTAAGGAAGAAGGAAAGAGACAAGACCACTACTCGAAGCAGGAGCTACCCAACAGTCAACTTTTTGCCATGAGGGTGATTTATATTTGTATGTATGTGTGCATGCATGTGTGTACAAACATACCATCTTTCAATTTGAGCATTCAAGGATGGTAGCAAACAATAAAATGCAGAGTACAAAAATAATTCAGAGGCAGAAATGAAAACCAGTGCAAACCTTAATTATCAATTACAAATCAGGCAAAAATGTGTGTTTTGGCCACATTTCCAAAGGAAAGGGGCCCTATCGGACTGTACTATATACAGTACTTTGGGAATGACCCAGGAGGAGGCGTTTCTACTTTGTGCCATAAGGGTACATCTCCAGTGTAGACATTGTCAAAGGAGACATGTCTACAGTTTATAAAAGAGCCAAGGTGGCGCAGTGGTTAGAGTGCAATACTGCAGGCTACTTCAGCTGACTGCTAGCTGCAGTTCAGCAGATTGAATCTCACTGGCTCAAGGTTGATTCAGCCTTCCATCCTTCCGAGTGGGTAAAATAAGGACCCAGATTGTTGGGGGCAATATGCTGTAAACCGCTTAGAGAGGGCGATAAAAGCACTATGAAGCGGTATATAAGTCTATTGCTATTGTGTTATTGTAATGCTCAAACAGGTTTGCAGCAAAAGCAATGGGCGTTCAGACAATCTGGATTTATTTAGTGCCTTTTTAATATAAGCACTATGTGAGTCCAATATTTTGTTTATATATATATATATATATATATATATATATAAATATATATATATATATATATATATATATATATATATATATATGTAGGTCTTTGGTTGTTCGGGTTTTGTCCCGTGTAAAATTGGAAGTGTCTTGGCGACGTTTGACGAAGTCTCATTCGTCATCTTCAGGCTACAGCTTCGTGCTTCTGGGAGCAGTGTGTGATCGCAGCTGTTTCTTCCTTTTAACTGCTAGTGGGGGTTTGAACTGATTGGGTGGGAGTTTGGCTGTGCTCTGATTGGATGGGGGTTTTTTTGTGCTCTGATTGGCTGAGGGTGTGTCCTGTTTGGGTGGGGGCTTGGTTGTGCTCAGTTTAGTCTGTGTTGCAGATTAAAAAAAAACCCCATCCAATCAGAGCACAGCCAAACTCCCACCCAATCAGTTCAAACCCTCACTAGCAGTTAAAAGGAAGAAACAGCTGCGATCACACATTGCTCCCAGAAGCACGAAGCTGAAGCCTGAAGATGACAACTCAGTCAAAAAAGAGGAACCAACTTCTTCCCTGGTCCAACACTTTAAAGTCACAGGACATGATATTGACTTTAAAAAGACCAGAACTATCGCCAAAACTGAACACTTTAACAACAGAATAATCAGAGAAGCCATTGAGATAGAAAAACGCCCACACAGCATGAACAAACGAGATGACACCTCCCGCCTACCAGCCATTTGGAAACCCGTCCTTATTGACAAATGAGTCCCTAACACGAGGAATGACACCAGACCCACACTCACAAGGTCCACACAGGATGTCACCACCGCACATCCACCCAGAAAGCAGACCCAAACCCACACTGATCATGAAGCACGACCAAGGACCAGAAGCCAGACCGCAGCTGCAACATTAGCCATTTCAAACCCCTCCAATCCATTCATGCAGCAGACTGACACCCACTATGAAGATGTAGCACGACCACAAAGCCAAACAACAGCTATGCAGCTCACCAGCTCAAATCCCCCTGCAGCACAGACTAGACTGAGCACAACCAAGCCCCCACCAACACAGGACACACCCCCAGCCAATCAGAGCACAGAAAAACCCCCATCCAATCAGAGCACAGCCAAGCTCCCACCCAATCAGTTCAAACCCCCACTAGCAGTTAAAAGGAAGAAACAGCTGCGATCACACATTGCTCCCAGAAGCACGAAGCTGAAGCCTGAAGATGACGAATGAGACTTCGTCGAAACGTCGCCAAGACACTTCCAATTTTACCCGAACAACCACAGACCTATATATATTTATATATATATATATATATATATATATATATATATATATATATATATATATATATATCTCAATCAATCAATCACTTTGGGAAAAGGCTGGAACTGTATATCCAAAGGCCGGTATGTGATGCTGCTCCAATGTGTGAACTGATTTCTCTGTACTTTACATTTTGGCAACAGATAAACTTAACAAATTCATGTCAGATTTAGCAGCGGCCATCGCTTTACATAGATGTCCAAGAAAGCCTAGGTTCAGGGTTACCTGAAATTTAGGTGAACAAAATCTTGAAATGATGAAGTACATTGACTTCCAATTTTTATTAGTTACAGAACTAACAGAATTAAAATCACTCTTCAGAAACTTTTTAAAAAGTATCTCTTTAATTTAAAGAGCATGAAATTTTCTTCCTTTTAGCATTTCCAACTTATCCAACAACATTCATTTGTTATTTTCAAATGCCTCAGTATTCATGAATTTTAAGGATCTTGGAACAAGGATCATCTTGCAGAACCAATGAGGAAAGAAAACCCATATTGATTCTTCAATCTAATATAATCATGAGTAGAAACATTAGGTAGGGATAAAATAAAAGCCATTAAAAGTAGAAAAATGTAGATGCAAAAAGTTCTGGATTAAACACCTCCCAATTTTACTGTAGCTGTTCATGCGTTCTCTGCTTGCACCCATTTTCTCTTAACCCAGGTCAAGATTTGGTTCCAGAACAAACGTTCCAAATTCAAAAAGATTATGAAGCAGGGCTCCAGCATCCAAGAAGATAATTTACATAGCTCTTCATCTTTGTCCCCATGTTCACCCAACATACCTCCTCTTTGGGACATCCCCATGGCATGCAAAGGACCTCCTCTGCCTTCTAACACCTACATCAACAGCTTTGGACCTTGGTACCAACAGCCACAACACCAAGATGCCATGGGAAGGCCTCCAGTCATATGACAAAGACCAAAATTGGAATGTCAGACCATCTCATGTGCCCTTTTCTGTAAACCTCTGACCAGCTTTCCTGGTATAGGGAAGTGGGACAAGGGTGGAGTTAATGGCTTCTTTGAAGGAATTTCCAGACCTTTTCCCTTGACAAGAAGCCCTCCAGCTGGAGATGACTGCCAATATAGACTTCCCTTCTCTGATTCTGGGCCATATCTAACAATGGTGACAGAATTTATGACGTAGAGATTGGGAAAGTGCCCCAGATCCCTTTAATTGCAAGTCAGGAGCCGCTTAGAAGAACCTCTTCAGTGGAAATTTATGAAAACAGAGTGCCTGTGTTATGGTTCCAAAGATAAGCTCTTGAGTAATGTGGCCCTACATAGCTTATTGTATAGTTGTATTAGGAATATTTTTGTTGCCATGAGTTTTGTTTGCTTCTATCAAGATTTCTGTGCCTTAAACAGTTTTGATAGCGGATATAAATGAAATTGGTGTAAGCTTTTTTCCCTAATGTAGAGCTTCAGGCAGGGGTGAAAAGTTTTCATCTTTTGTATCTCTGCCCATCATGCAGCTAGATAAAGGCATAAAAGCATTTATTCTATTTTTATGGCAATCTTAGTATAGCTGAACAGAATTCTATTTCGGAAAGGTATTAGAAAAATGGACTGCTGAATTGGGTAGAAATTCAAAAATGAAAGTCTATGCAAGGGGCAAGGAGTCTGAGTTTTTTTGTTGCCATCGACTCCATCTCTTATCAGCATGTCTGATGATCAAAGAGGATGGGTTTTGAAGTTCAACAGTTTGTGGTACAGCTCCATGCCCTTTTGAACAGTGGCACATGATTTGGGGAGTAAAATGCTGATTATTCTAGAGATTACTTCTCATGGGATTAAATTGGCAAGAAATACAGTACAGCCCATCAAATTGTGTTCAATATTTTCCCACCTACAAAATAAATTACAGTTGTAGGTAGTAAATGACTATAAGTAACCCCCAACTTGCAAACATCAGTAAGGTTTTGAAAATACTCAAAGCAACATAAAGCCAATTTCTTAAAGATTATGTTTTAAGAAACCCAGAATTGTGTTTACAATTGATGAAAAGTTTATGGAATGTAATTCCCATAGTTGCTTGATGAAGTTTTGGGGGAAAAAACGTTTGTTTCAACCACTGTATGAAGTCCTCCCCATTTGAATAACTTTACCTGAATAATTCTAATTTTAGGTATCCCATGCTTCCCCCATGCTTTGCCAAGCAGAATGACAAATGTTTTATTTATTGAAACAAAACTTTTGGTATATTGTATTGGTTTCTCTTTATAAACAGAATGTAAAACTATAAATATTTTCCTTTTTTTTGTACACATGAATTTGTTATGCCTTTTCTTTATTTGGCTTGCAAAGTGTGAAAATTAGGTTAAACCAGAGATAGTGATAAAGGATCTTCATGTTTATTCCTGCAAACTTAATTCATGGGTGCAAATAACACCTTGGGAAACATTGGTCTCTAGCAGAACATATAAGGATTTGGTAACAAAAAAAAACACTCTGTGGAACTTCACACATATGCAACCATTCTTGTTTGCTTGCTTGATCCAAAATTGTTGCTGGACTAGAGTGAATGCCTGAAACATTACAAGAGAACAAACTGATTTAGACTAGGATTCAACAGAGTCTATTCAGAATCTGTTGGCTTTCCTGCAGCTCTACATTCCTTCCTTATCAATTCAAGTCTGACTCTGGGATTGGATGGGATGATTTGTCTGAGACAATGAAATCTATTCCTTCTCATTCCAGTATCATCCCTTTTCTGAGGCTGAATGATTTAATTCATCATGAAAGGGAAACAAAACATTAGTCATGCAATTTGTGCTTTTTTTTATTGCCCTCAAAGGACAAAGAAGACAGCTTCTGATATTTTCTTTTAGGAACCAAAAATGAATTGGGTTACTTCACTTTGTGTCTTGTCTTAGAAGAGGTGTCATTGCCTTTCTGTTACAGGCAACAAATGCCCAATATTTACTGTTGCTTAAGGAGTTTCCCCCCACCCCCACATCTAAGCCAAAGAGCATGAATATGCAAAGTCAACCAAATTATTTGGGCATGTGGAGAAGAGAATCACGCAAGCTCATTTTTCCAACTCTAATGGGGAAATTAAAAAGTAAATATCTATTAACTGTCTCGCTCTTTCCCTGTATGGCAGTTGACCACTGCTCTCCATGGTTGATATCCAGGTTTATCATAATTGGGCAGATGCCAACAAATTCAGTTCAGAGTTTAACATTAATTCCTGCAGCACAGTTTCTTTTTGCTTTTAAATTTTCTGCCTACTGATCCACCTTTCTCCAAATGAATAACAAGACTGATGAAAGAGCAATAACAGTGCCATTTCCAGATCTTCTACTGTTGGAGATGAATAAGATACCACATCTCCACTCCACTCTTCATGTTGAAAAGTTAGCCAAATTTCTAAGTTGCATTTTCTTTTAGCCTAGAAATTTGCAGGACAAGCAACACAGCCCACAAAATTACCCCATCACTCCAATCCCATCCCATCCCATCCCATCCCATCAGCACTAAGGTCACTTCTATCTTAAGATATTTGAGTGTTTATTTGCCTAGATTTTGGTGGATCTTCCTATCACTTCTCACATACAAAATGCTTTAAGGGAGCAAGTGTTCTTATCAATAAGGGGTCAAAGTAGGAAGCTGTTTATCTTGTATAATTGCCTGATAGACTTTGATAGACTTTTCTGGATCTCCTTATGGGATAGCTACTCTTAACTCCTTTGTTCTTGGCCTCTAGACTTTCACCTGGCCTTGGTTACTGAAAACAAGCCACACAATTTCTCACTATTTTAAGAAGCCTTAAAATCAGGGATCCAAGTTTCTAGAAAATTTGGATACAGAAAGTTTCCTATGCAAATGAGTATGATTCTGCTGAGCCTATCTTCGCAGTATTCATAGTTTGCACATATATTTAGGCTAGGTTATCTGATATAAGAAATAAGTCTAGCCTATTTTATGAGGTTTCACTGGTACATTCAAAGAGACTGAAATATTTGTTATGAGGGGGAAATGTTTTTACTGGCATATTGGAAACAATATGGGCAACAGTCAATCAACAATAAAATATCTTCCCATTTGGAACCGCCAACCCTGCCTAAGGTGGAAAATTTTTCAAAATTTTCCAGCCCACATCTCTCATTAAAACTGGCTTTTAAATTATGTTAAATGTAATTCTTCCTGAGGGGTGTCCATGGGGTGGAATTGGGGGTGGGGGTGCTGTTTCAAAAAAAAATAAAAAAATCAAGATGGCACCTGAGAATTTAAAGCTCCGCCTCCTTTACATATTACATATATGATCTCTGTAAAAAAAAAGTGGGATTTTTGTGTTTTTGACTTCCCTGTTCCTTCCCAAGAAAAAGAAAACTTGTCCCTGCCACTTTAAATCATCAATTCTCTCCTGCTTCTCAAAATTTGCCCACTGATGATGTAAGTGGCAGTTATTTTTCATTGTTGATGACATTTTTTCCAGATTTCTAGATTCTTCTGAGATTGGGGAACCATAGTCAAAAATATATAGCTCCATGTACATTGTCAATTTTTGACATTATTCAGAGGAAGATATTATTTGGAGCCCACAATTCAAACTGAGCTCATTGGCATCATAACCAGACACTGACAAATATTCCCGCTTGGAGGGGAAAATAAAAATTTATAGCGGTCGAATAGTAGAATGTCAAGAAATTAACACACCTAGCACACATCTACCCATTTTACAGATGGAAGCTCCTGAAACTAATGGTCATTCTGCACTTGTACCTAGCAGAGGATGGTGAGGTGGATAAATAAATAAATAGAGTTCAAACTGTCCTTGCAATAATTTTTTTTAAGTGTCCTTTTTTTAAAGTGTCCCTATGATGCCATTCTCTCCTTTGAAGGAAAGTTAATTAATTCTAGTAACTAGGAATAGAGGCAACTGAGGCAGGATAGGCATCAAATCAGTTCAAATATTTATTTTAATCACCGAGTGGAATAAGAGTAAGGCTCTACGATGGAGACTACTATTTCATGCTGATTCAAAGATATACAGATTATATGTGAACTCAACAATGGGGGAAGAAGACTTACGAGCAAGGGCTGTTTTTGACTCTGCTGCTGAGGAGGAAAAATCTGTGATTTGCCTCCAGAAATGCAAGCAGGCTCCAGACATCTACATGTCAAATCTTGCATGTGCACATTATGATCAGGAAATGAATTTCATGGGAAACTGTGTTCTAACATATCAAATTCAGACATACAAAATGGGATAACCAGATGAAAAACAAGAGAACTAGATTACAAACAAAAACTGTGGACCCACCCCAGCCTGTAGTGGTTGTTCCTGGCTCAGCAGAAGTCAGTGTTGCAAAAGGGGTTCTTTTACCTGAGCATGTACCTCAGATAAGATGCTGGGTAAGTGTGGGATGAGAGACCTGGCCAGGAAGAAAACTCTGGAAATACTTGCTGCCACAAAGTGGAGGAGCTGCTCTAGCTTGACAATACATTTATTTCCTGAAACAACTGCACATCTTTTGTCAATGTTATTGTCTTCCTTCCTCCTCTTCTCCAAAGACAATTTCTTGTAGTGGGTATCAACTATGGTGACAGGCCAAGGTGCAGTTGTGGAAGGGAAGGGAAGAAGGAAAGAAGGAAAGAAAGAAAGAAGAGAGGGAGGGAGGGAAGAGGAAGAAAGGAAGGGGGAGGGCCAGAGGGAGGGAGGGAGGGAGGGAGGGAGAGAAGGAGGAAGGAAGGAAGGAAGGAAGGAGGAAGCAAGGAGGTCTTACTCCAGGCGCTCATCTATTGGTAAGTTTTTTCCCATACAGGAGACCTCACCTTAAGACAACAATTGAGCTCAAAATTTCTGTTTCTAAGTGACAAATTTGATAAGTGAGTTGGCCCCATTTTAGAATCTCTCTTGCCGTAACTGTTAAGTGAATCACAGCAGCTGTTAGTAACATAGTTGTTAAGTGAATCTAGCTTTCCCATTGACTTTGCTTGTCAGAAGGTCACAAAAAGGAATCACATGACCCCAGGACACTGCAAGTGTCATGAATATGAGTCAGTTGCCAAGCCTCTGAATTTTGACCGTGTGACCATGAGGATGCTGCAATGGTCGTGTGAAAAGCGGTCATAAGTCACTTTTTTCAATGATGTTGATGTTTTTCAATGATGTAGCCTTGAACAGTCACTAAACAAACTTGTAAGTCAAAGACTACCTGTATCCAAAAGCCAGATATGAATGTTTTGGTAAAAATATCAGGGAATCTTTTAGCACTCTAAAGTAGCTTTGAACTCCTAAAATTCCCAGTCATCATGGTCATTTCCAAGAATGTTGATCATTGAAACTCAAACCTCTAATTGTAGACTAAAATATGGGTGATTACTAGATAGCAAATACACAAAATGGTAACTACATATCTTAGAGTTATCCAGTTCTTTGCAGCCCAGATCTCAGAGATCTATTTACTCGATAGCAAGAATTGAGGGCAGCTATTTAAGTTTATTATAAAAGAAACTTAAAAGTTTCTTATAAAAGATACTCCTGGAGCAGGAGAGGCAGAGTGGGAAATTAAAATGACAGCTTGCAGTCTCAGGCAATGAACTTTGCCTGAGAGCCAGCTGACAATGCTAGATCTATATGACAAATAATGGTTACAATCATTCTAATGAAAGAAATAGAATAAAATTGACTGAACCACTGAGGAAACTTTTTGAGTTTCTTTCTATTTAGTTATATTCTTTCTATTTAGTTATATTCTCATTTATTTAAGAATGAGCCACGGTGGCACAGTGATTAGAGTATAGTACTGCAAGCTACTTCTGCTGACTGCCGGATGCCTGAAATTTGGCAGTTCAAATCTCACCAGGCTCAAGGTTGACTCAGCCTTCAATCCTTCTGAGGACCCAAATTGTTGGGGGCAATAGGCTGACTCTGTAAACAGCTTAGAGAAGGCTTTAGACCACTGTGAAGCAGTATATAAGTCTAAGTGCTATTGCTAATATATTACCACATTTTTCTCAGCAAGCTTCCTCAGTAAGGCCCAATTATTGGCCTGCTCTCAAGGATAACAGGGGAAAAAAATAATCGACTATTTTTTGTGTTAATTACAGGCCAAAAAAGTATTGATTAGCAGTTTTTCATTTTTTGAGATCTAAAAGCATATCACCCCTTTTTGCTCATGGGGCTTGAGTTCAAATAGTTTGCAAATAGAACTCTTCCTTCCTTCTCCAATAAATGTGTGTTACATTTCAAACTGCATTGTGAAAGATTCAACTGAGCTGGGAAGGATAAGTCTGGTCATTAAAAAGCTGTCTGACATAATCTGAAAATATCTCAGGGTGCAAGCAGAACTTCCTTGCCTCACTCTTAAATGCAGGAGTGATGGTGAAAGATTGGAAGATCAACTCACTAAGGCATCTTTGTTACATATTTCCGGAATCTCATGTGATCACTTACATCTTTCAGCTGATTGCCTTATCATCTTGCTTTCTCCAGAACTAAATACCAATCATATTCATATAACACACTGAAGTATAAATTAGCCAATCTAAATCCATCTAAAAGATTAATTTACTTTTTGGTCATGTTAATGTGTCCTGCAAACTTAGAAATGTGGCTTAATTAAACAAAATAATGTGTATTGTAAAAATGCAGGGATTATAAAACGGAATGCATCAGAGGACAGATTTCCCTAATTTGGCAGTCTCCAGATCTGATAGCTGCAACTCCCACCATCTCTACTCAATGTACTGTCTGGGGATGATGGGAGTCATAGTCCAATCTGGAGACATCGGATCAGAAAAGGCGCTGATGCGTTGGCTGCCTTTGGACAGGCTTTCATGTGTTGGCTGCCTTTGGAAGGAATTCTGTTGGCTTTTTCATAATTCACAGGTCAGAGTCAACAAAATTATGTCTGCCATGTAATTAACCCCCATTGAACTCCACCAGGTCACTGAGCTATTTTTTCTCTTTCTTTCTAACTATTCTTCTGGAATAAGTAAAATCTTTATCTTCCCACATGCATTTAGGTTCCTTCTCTTCACCTCCATCTTGGCCTCTATAATTACCCAAATGAGAATATGTATTATGTGCAAGGATTCACAGCTGGTTAGAAAGAAGGGAGACACTTATTTTAATCTGTCTTTTTATTTCATGTGAGCTCTTTCCTTCTCTTTCTTTGATAGTTCAACATTGAAAAGTTAATTACTTCAAGACTGGAGTTGAAAGCAAGCAGACATTCAGACCAAAATAATAATAACAATAATAATTGAGGACTAAAGAAAGATTCAACCTATGCCCTCCTTTCTCCCCAATTCAACTTCAAAGTCATACAAAAATATATTCAGCTTTAAAGCAACCATTGTAATTCAAGCATAATGGAAAATGGTGAGTTGCTAAGTTAGGATTTGGGTAAGAAGGGATGGATCTTTATCTTTAACATCAGTAAGTCAAGGAGTACCATGGCCATTCCCCACATAGATCCAAAACAACAATTCACTCTAAATTTATTTCATATGAATTATGTCCTTCAGGTCGTGAGTGAGTTTTTTAGGCCTTCTTTCAGAAAAAAGTCTGTAAAGTTTAAATATATTCATTTGAATTCCCCTTGACAATGATAATTTATTATTTTTTTAATCCAAAACTTTTATTGATTTTACTACAACAACACAACACAACACAACACAAACATATATAACACAAACACATATTATATGTTTTCTATTTACATGCCAGTTTTGTTCTTTCTGCTTTATGTCTTCCCCATTTTTCCCCCTTTTCTTATTTTTATCGTCCCTTTAGATCTACTTTTATTCATTTACAATATTTTATACATTTATCACCTTCTCTTCGCCATCATTTATTCATATTTACTTTTCCTATTCTCTAACCAATTGTACCACTTAGTCCATACTTGACAGTATTCTGTTTCTTCCTTTTCTTTTATTTCTTTCATTAATTTATCCATATCTGCACAGGCCAGAATTTTCTTGATTATTTCTTCCTCTGTTGGTACCTTTTCATTGGTAATGATAATTTAAGGTAGACTGGATAAAGAGTAAATTTACAATTTACAACTGTAATTACTTTTTCCTTGTAATTGTGAGTTAACCTATGTACTAGGTTTTTACAATTCCCCGAACTACAGATCAGTCAGTCAACTGGTTCTTCATACAATATGCTAAGCCACAAGCAAACTAAGGCTGAAGCTTAGTGAATGAAGCATCTACATTTTTTTCCCTGATTTGTTCAAATGTTTTTTGTGAACTCAGACTTTTGGACTCTAAATTGGGAAATTATTCCAAGGGTAAAGATAGCTCACAATTTGGATCATTCCCAGTCCTAATCCAAGTCTTGATTGCTTTTTAAAATAAACTTCAGAAGAAAATAATAATTGAAATTATTTGTGAACAACTGGGATCTCCCACTATAGTGAGATGTTTTACACTTGTATTTGTAATTTCTAATTAATCTACACATATAAATTGGCATCTCTAGGTCTTTTACACTATCCTGTTTCTTGAAATTCAGTGGCCCTCTCAAGCCATCTTTTGTAGTTTGCAAGGAAAGAGACCTTGCACATAGTATTTACTATGTGGTTGCATGAGGACCAGGGTGTCAAAGTCAATTTCATTGAGGCCCTATCAGGATTGTGTTTTATCTTGGGGTGGGGGTAGGGGGCGTGACATCACTTTTGTTGGGATCTCCTGTGATGGCGCGAGCACTCTGCCAGCGAATATGGGCTCCCGAGTTCCATTTTTTGCTGCAACGGCTTCCTGCAATCCTTTGCCAGTGAAAACAGAGCTTGGGAGGGCCATGAGTTCTGTTTTTTCTGGCAGAGGGTTGCAGGAGGCCATCACAGCCAAAAACGCAGCTCAGAAGCCCATTTTCATTGGCAGAGGCACCTTGGGCTGGACCTTCAGTGTTTCCAGGCCAGCCCTACGGGCCAGATCTAAGCATCCTGCAGGCCGGATTCAGCCCCCAGGTCTTGAGTTTTACACCTCTGCACTAGGACAGGGGTATCAAACTCTGGGCCCGCAGGCCAATGTAATAATAATAATAATATCAGAGTTGGAAGGGACCTTGGAGGTCTTGTAATCCAACCCCCTGCCCAGGCAGGAAACTCTACACCATTTCAGACAAATGGCATTTTCTTAAAAATTTCCAGTGATGGAGCATTTACAACTTCTGGAGGCAAGTTGTTCCACAGATTAATTGTTCTAACTGTCAGGAAATTTCTCCTTAATTCTAGGTTGCTTCTCTCCTTGATTAGTTTACACCCATTGCTTCTTGTTCTACCCTAAGGTGCTTTGGAGAATAGTTTGACTTCCTCTTCTTTGTGGCAGCCTCTGAGATATTGGAACACTGCTATCATGTCTCCCCTAGTCCTTCTTTTCATTAAACTAGGTATACCGAGTTCCTGCAACCATTCTTCATATGTTTTAGCCTCCAGTCCCCTAATCATCTTTGTTGCTCTTCTCTGCACTCTTTCTAGAGTCTCAGCATCTTTTTTACATCGTGGCGACCAAAACTGGATGCAATATTCCAAGTGTGGCCTTACCAAGGCATTATAAAATGGTATTAACATTTCACGTGATCTTGATTCTATCACTCTGTTTATGCAGCCCAGAATTGTGTTGGCTTTTTTGGCAGCTGCTGCACACTGCTGGCTCATATCTAAATGGTTGTCCACTAGGACTCCAAGATCCCTCTCACAATTACTACTATTGAGCAAGGTACCACGTATCCGGTACCTGTGCATTTTGTTTTTTTGGCCTAAATGCAGAACCTTACTTTTTTCATTGTTGAATTTCATTTTGTTAGATAGTGCCCAATGTTCTAGTCTGTCAAGATCTTTCTGTATCTTGAGCCTATCTTCTGGAGTGTTGGCTATTCCTGCCAGCTTGGTGTCATCTGCAAATTTGAGGCGTTTCCCATCTATCCCCTCGTCCAAGTCATTGATAAAGATGTTGAAGAGTACTGGGCCTAAAACAGAGCCTTGGGTACTCCACTGCATACTTCCCTCCATGTGGATGTAGTTCCATTGAGGACTACACATTGAGTGCGGTTGGTCAGCCAGTTATGAATCCATCTGGTGGTGGTGCTGTCTAACCCACATTTTTCTACTTTATCTAGTATTAGGTTATGGTCTACTTTATCAACTGCTTTACTGAAGTCCAAGTAAATTATATCTACAGCATTCCTCTGGTCCAATAATTTTGTCACTTTGTCAAAGAATGCAATAAGATTAGTCTGGCATGATCTGTTTTTGACAAACCCATGTTGGCTTTTGGTTATTATTTTGTTTGCTTCTAGTTGTTCGGTGATTCATTGCTTGATTATCTTTTCCAGAATCTTCCCTGGTATTGAGGTCAGGCTGATAGGTCTTTAGTTTCCTGGATCTGTTTTTTTCCCCTTTTTTGAAGATGGGAACTACATCAGCTCTTTTCCAGTCCTCTGGCAGTTCCCCTGTGCTCCAGGATCTTTGAAAGATATAGTTCAGTGGTTCTGAGATTTCGTCTGCCAGTTCCTTCAGAACCCTGGGATGTAATCCATCCGGTCCTGGTGATTTGAACTCGTCTAGGGTAGACAGATGTTCACTTACAATTTTTTTCCCAATTTTAACTTGTGTTCCTAATCTGTTTTTTGTGGTGCTGTGCTGTGTCATGTGCTGTGTCATGTGCTGGCCACACCCAAGCCTGGTTTAGTGAAGGGAAAGTCATGATACGTCACGTGATGACACCATGACAATAAGAGTTTGACACCACTGCATTAGAAGGAAAGGGACCCTATTTTTCAAGACCTGTTTACTTGCTTTAAATAAAAAAAAAAGATACTGTGTATTCATTTAAAAAGTATATTTTATGGCATTTAATAGGTTTTTAAAAACATAATAGTTTTCACATACAATGTTAAACTTGGTTTCTCTTAATCTTGCTTAGTTTCTTGTATCTTAGTATGTTGCATGAATCTACTTTTTTAGTTAGTTTTGGTTCACTCTATTGTGCGGTTCCAGAAAATGGGATACAATAATTCAGAAACCAGGATAAGCATATTCAGCTAGAATGTGCAGGATCTTGCAAATAAAAATGGCCCAAGAGGAAATAATGTCTTCATAGATATCCAGACAAGTTATTAATTATATTATATGTTTTCTTCAACATTGAGAAAGAATAGAATTGTCTCATCAAATATTATTTATTCTTATCAGTCCTTAAAAAACAAGAAAGGATTAGGATCTGGATTAATTAGAGGAATTATGGATTAAAAAAATAACACCACTATTGTAAAAATTAACTACCAATTGCTGCAGTTATAAAAATGGGTCCATTCAAATTCTGGATGCCATATTGCTTTAGAGAAGCATGTATTTATGTAATTTAGTAGGCTATTCCAAAGGATCATTTCTCCAGGAAATTGTGCAAAATGTCATCCAGACTCTTCTATAATTCACAGGTAGACTGAAGTTAGTATTCTGAAGATTATAAATATTGAGTGTAAGGATTTTCTTTTTGTAAAGAAATTTTGACTTCATTTCCACTAAAGTCAGTGAATCTAGAGCAGTAGTGCTATCCATTATTCCAATCTCTTCTTGGCTCAAGAGTATAAACTGAGGGGAAAAAATAAGCTTCATTGTGTTGACAAAAATGTTCAAACCATTTCTGCAGCATTCACAAAGCTCATAGTAACAAAGCTGGGAAAAAGGAGAATGAGACTGAAAATTGGATAGAAAACACCAAGTGAAGGAGAGTCAGATCATGAGACTGAAGACAATGACAGTTAGGTTGGTTGAAATTGAAATTTATCCATCACCATCCCCTCAAAAAAACCACTCTTAGACGATTCTCTTAGAGAATATGGGCAACACTGAAGCAATACCATCAATTGAAATAAATCTCTCTCTCTCTCTCTCTCTCTCTCTCTCTCTCTCTCTCTCTCTCTCTCTCTCTCTCTCTTTACTTTTCACAATTCTCCCTACCCATCCACAAAACCAATGATAGGCTCATTTCAAGATCCACTTTAATTTAAGGACAGACCCAAGAATTACCAAATAGAATAGAATATTTTATTTATTTATTTATTTATTTATTTATTTAATTTTATTTTATTTGCATTTATATCCCGCCCTTCTCCGAAGACTCAGGGCGGCTTACACTATGTTAGCAATAGTCTTCATCCTATTTGTATATTTATATACAAAGTCAACTTATTGCCCCCAACAATCTGGGTCCTCATTTTACCTACCTTATAAAGGATGGAAGGCTGAGTCAACCTTGGGCCTGGTGGGACTAGAATCTGCAGTAATTGCAGGCAGCTGTGTTAATAACAGACTGTCTTACCAGTCTGAGCCACAGAGGCCCAAGGATAGAATAGAATAGAATAGAATTTTTTATTGGCCAAGTGTAATTGGACACACAAGGAATTTGTCTTGGTGCATATGCTCTCAGTGTGCATAAAAGAAAAGATACGTTCATCAAGGTACAACATTTACAACACAAATGATGGTCAATATATCAATATAAATCATAAGGATTGCCAGCAACAAAGTTATAGTCATACAGTCATAAGTGGAAGGAGATTGGTGATGGGAACGATGAGAAGATTAATAGTAGTGCAGATTCAGTAAATAGTTTGACAGTGTTGAAGGAATTATTTGTTTAGCAGAGTGATGGCCTTCGGGAAAAAACTGTTCTTGTGTCTAGTTGTTCTGGTGTGCAGTGCTCTATAGCGTCGTTTTGAGGGTAGGAGTTGAAACAATTTATGTCCTGGATGTGAGGGATCTGTAAATATTTTCATGGCCCTCTTCTTGATTCGTGCAGTATACAGGTCCTCAATGGAAGGCAGGTTGGTAGCAATTACTTTTTCTGCAGTTCTAATTATCCTCTGAAGTCTGTGTCTTTCTTGTTGGGTTGCAGAACCGAACCAGACAGTTATAGAGGTACAAATGACAAATGAGGTGCAAATGTGGTGCAAATCAACAGTCCCATTCCCTCCCTTCCCTACCATTGCTTTATAAGTGAGTTCTACTTATTTCCCTCCTCTACTCCTTAGGCTGCGATGACACCCTGCCTTTTACCCATAGCAGAATGGCAAAACTACCATCCAGAGATTGAGCTTTGCAAAGGCTTAAGAACTGGGGATAAAGCAGGTCAAGAAAGAAAGTTATAATGATTCCAAATTGCCCTACTACAGCCTGAAGTAAATCTGTGTCCTGAAATGGAACATTAGCCTAATAATTGTGGTCCTTCCCATATACTAATGTTAGAAAGCTGTTTTTTCCCTATATCTGAAAGATATCACTTTTTAAAAAGTGCTGTTAACCAGCAAAAAACACTCCTGCATATCTTGATAATTACATTGCATATGAAATCTTTGCCAATTTCCTCCGCATTTCTAACGATTCCTAAAGGTTAATTCTTCATCCCCTCTCTTAAAGACAATTCACAGGGATAGGGGAATCAGCTTACTTTTTTTTTATTTGTCACAACAGTATATATAAGCATAAGCATGAAATAACTATACGATAACTATATTAATTGGATATAATGAAAGGGAACATTAGGACAGGAACGGTAGGCACACTGGTGCTCTTATGCATGCCCCTTACAGACCTCTTAGGAATGGGGTGAGGTCAGTAGTAGATAGTTTTTGGTTAAAGCTTTGGGGATTTTGGGAAGAGATCACAGAGTCTGGTAGTGTATTCCAAGTATTAACAACTCTGTTACTGAAGTCATATTTTCTGCAATCAATACTTCTCGTCGTGTGCTTTCAAAGTTCAGAAGAACATCTAACACTGATTATAGATTTATGAAAGTTGCCTAGAAAGAAGTAGTGGCTTTGCACATTCTAATAAATCCGGCATTTGCTGCCACTAATATATATTTCTTCACTCATTTTATTTTCGTTTTGAGTTTTGCTCAAACCATAGGGGACTTTATTTACAGGATTTATTTACAGGATTCTCGGAACTGGTTCTCATGAAACATGTTTCATTAATCTGTTTTGAATTAGCACAACATGCTTTGTAAAACATCATTTCTGGTTTGAATTGTGACAGAAATGGCTGGAAACACACTAGTTCTCCTGAGCATCATATGGAGGGACTCAATCATCAGTGTTTTTTGTATGCTTTGAAATCACATGAGGATAACCAAAACAGAGACATGCCATCTCTCTGTGTTAAACATTGCATGTTTCAGCAATCCTTCTGTGTGATTAAAGGAACAGCCTTTTGTTTCCTTTGTATGACAAGCTATCAAAATATACTTGCAACATTAAAAAAAACCCAGCCGTCAGTAGTTTATTGTAATATCAATTTGTCTTTTTGTTGGAGGGAATATTACTGAGATAGAGATCAGTATTTAGCTGTATGTTCTGATGTATCCTATCTCTGACTGGATTATTTAAAAAAGAAAATTATCCGATTGAGTAACTGAATATAGAACTGAATGCAAATTATAATTATATCAGGTGGTGAACTTGAAAATAATTAGCCAGCAGCTGTAGATGTTAAACAGTTATGCCTCTGCCACAGAGATTAATAGACCTGTTCCTGCAAAGGAAGTGCAAAGCAGCTGAAAACATCTAATTCCTTTTGGTTCGGCTATTGTATTGTTCAAGATTGAGGTGATGATGTATTATTATTATTATTATGGCTTGTCACACAGTCAGATGTCTAGACTGGATCTGGCAATTTTATCAACCCATTGAATCCTTTCCAAGGACCTTGGATAGGCAGATATTATTGTTTGATGTGATTTATTATTATTGTTTGGCTGGGCAGGGTGTACAGATGCAACTCATCAGTATCCAAACATTGATATAAGAGCATTAACAATAAGCAATTGATTTCTGGTCTCACTTCTTCCCACTTTGTCTTCTCTCTTCTTAGAGTTTCTAGACTAGGGGTGTCAAACTCGTGTTGTCATGTGACATATGGGGATTCCCCCCCACCTTTGCTAAAGTGGGCATGGCCAGTGCGTGATGCACCCAGCCCTTGGGCTGCGAGTTTGACAGCCCTGGGATAGAGCTTTAGCATGCCATGGTGTCTGTCATCTTGAATTTTTTTGACATATTTTGCAGACACCCCTGCTATCTTCCCTACTCTCTCTCTTCTCTCTAACTTCATCCAAAGATGAAGTAATTGTATTCAAAGGGCTTTTGAAATTGCAATGAAGGTTTCTTGTTGTTCTACCCAGCTCACCCATTTTTAAAATGGTGCATGCTGATGGAAAGACACGGTAAACCATAAAATGTTGGTTAAAATTTTTCATACTTGGTTTTGTCTCATGAACTGTTTTTGAAACTTGGTTTGCAAATCAGTGATCTTTGCAAATGATCTTGGGGTGGATGGGAGGAAATGCCTGCCTAGGTGGCTCGGTGGTTGAGCCTGTCAATCAGAAAGGTCGGCAGTTCAGCTGTTCAAATCCCTAGTATAGGTATCTTGTGTGAGCAGAGGGTTGGGCTAGATGACCTCCAAGGTCCCTTCCAACTCTGTTACTGTTACATGTCAAAATAATGTAATAAAAGAATCCTACTTGCATCTTAAGTATCATATCTGATATGCAAAATATTAAATGCTATATAAACATTTTTGAGTAAATAGAACATTTTCTGAATTAAGTAATAATATTCTTGCAAGACATCGATGTAATCCAATATTGCATTTGTATACTTGCATACTTAGCAATAATATATCATCATAGCTAAAATTTTAATAACCATTGATAGATGATTGATCCTTTTCAGATTTAGCTTGTGTCAAAAAGAATTAGCTTATGGATAATGTATATATTACTATCATAGTTGTTTTCTGAGGTTTTCGCGGGTGTTTGTATGTAGGTCTTTGATTATTCGGGTTTTCTCTCGCGTAAAATGTCTTGGCGACGTTTCGACGAAGTCTCATTCGTCATCTTCAGGCTTCAGCTTCGTGCTTCTGGGAGCAATGATTTATACTATCATAGTATAAATACTATCATTTAATTATGATGCTCATTTGTAAGAAAACTGAATTATTGGATAGAACTTCATCTAGATACAGATATATGAAGTTTAGGGGATGTTTATATGTGTCTGTATGTATATATTTATATAGAAAGATATAGATGTGCAGATATTCTTGTAAATCAGCTTTTGCTTGATAGATTTGATTTCTACTTCCACAATAATTCAGAAAAAAATAATACACACTTTCTACATATACACAGAGGTCATTCAGAATATTCAAATCAATTCAGAAGCATCTGATTCAATTTAATTTTTGAATTAATCTGTAAGCAGGGCCCTAGTTTGTTCCAGGCCAAATCTCTGAATTGAATATTCACATATTTCATGCACAGGGTTGAAGTTGTGGACACTTTTGAGTTCTGCCCAGAATATGAGCAAGATTTGAGAAAAGTCTGTATTTGATTCTTGTCCTCGCTAAACATAGAAGCATGGGGGTGGGGGGGAATTATAAGAACAATGTTTGCTTTTTTATAACAACAATTATATGGGACATTAAAAGAAATGGTGGTGTCCCTACTTCATTAAAAGAAATGTCTCTGGAGGTGTTTCTTTAAACTTTGATCCACATTTTATTTGGAACGGAATACCAACATTGTAAAATAAATATCTCCACTTCTTCTCTGGAAATATTTGTTAGAGTAGAATAGGTAACATCTTCCATATAGACATCAGTGTTTATCACTATTGCTAAATAATATATTTGAAGGGTGTAGTTGAATGTGCCAAAATATGTGAACATTCTTGTATCAGTTCATTGTTAATGAAATATGCAATCTTACCTTATGCACTAGTAAAAATATAAATAAAAGTAAAACCAAGGAAAATGTCCTCTTTAAAAGTCGAATTCCATGTATTTATGAAGTAACAAATGGTAGGAGGGCAAACATAATCCAATTTTCCCGTCAGAGAAATTTGCTGGCTTCTTTCTTGATGGTGTTTTCATTCCCTTTATTTATTCATGGCAGTCTATTCCAGAATTTTGTGCTTGAAACATTTTGTTTTCACTTGCCCATCATATTAATCTCTACAACTGAGGGAGGGTTTTTAACCCGACATGCATGTTATTAGCTTATTAAAAAATTCAGCAATCATTTAATTTTGCTCAATGTGATCCACAGATTACCAACTATTATGAGGAAGGAAAAAGAAACAAATAGATAAATAAACAAACAAAAGGAAGAGGAGGAGGAGGAGAAGAAGGAAAAAGTGGGCCCTCTTAGCTGGGAATTTGAGAAATCTTACACATACTTGGAGAATATCAAGTTGGGAAAATCGGTGTAGAACTACCAAAAATTGATTTCTTGTAATTTGACAGCTCTTTAGATATTTGAAGATGTCATTCCTCTTTTATGCTAAATATGTAGGCCCAGAAGTGGGCTGCTGGGGGTTCACAGGGGTTCAGGAGAACCTCTAGCTAAGATTCTGTGCAGTTCGGAGAATTCCCAAATCCCACTCTCGGGGATGCTTCCCAGGCTCAGGGAGGGCAAAAAATGGGCCTCCCAGAAGTTCGGGAAGGCCAGAAACAGGTCCATTTCCGGCTTCTAGAAGGCCTCTGGAGCCTGGGGAGGCCGTATTCACCTCTAAGAGGCTTGAGGAAAGCCTCTGGAACCCAAGTAGGGCAAAAACGCCCCACCCAGATATGGTACAGGAGGCTGACTAGGCCATGCCCACCATGGCCATACCCACCCAGCAACCAGGCAGAGAACCCTTGCTAAAACTTTTGAAGCCCACCCTGTATAGACCTCTTTCAACTTTTCTTCATGAGACTTTGGCTTCTCACCATCTTCACCATTCTTCTCTGTAGAGCTTGTCAAATTAATTTCTAAACAGTGGTCTAAAATTAAGCATTATTGTTTGAGATAAATGGTTGTAAAATATATTCTTATATCTAGTTATGCTTCTATTTGGGATTTGGGTTGTGGCTGTGTGTGTGTCTCTGTGTGTATGTGTTTGTGTGTGTATCACCATGAGTATCAGATTGGAAATAGAACTGCTATCTTTTTAAAAAAATGAGAGCATAGAATGGGCCCATTAGTGGTTCTATACTTTTTCCTGGTTATGCCAGCAGCTCATTATTTTTCTTCCTTTATCCCTGCAAGGTTGAAGGAAAATGCAAAAGATAAAGACCAGAAATCTGATGGATTGATGCAACAAGAGCCATGGATGCCACACAGAAGCTGCGTGAGTGAAGACCAAAAACAATTTGAAATAACTATCCATGGGGTCACTATGAGTAGATATTGGCTTGAACTAACAACAGCAGCAGCAGCAATTATAGGAAAGTGTAGGGAGCCAGTCTCTCATGTTAATAATTTTTCCTAAATATTTGTTTTTACTCAAATATTGGGGTTCCTCTGAACCTGTTTCTTATCTATCACCCATTAGATAAGTTTGCTATTGGGAAATGGGACTTGGTGAAAATTCAAAAGAAAATGGCAATAAATATTAACTCTCCAGAATATTTCTGTATTCAGTAATGCAAAGTTTTACAGAGTTGGCATAGCTAGATTATTTATTTCTTGCAAAGAAGGAAGTTATCCATATAAACAGAAAATCTGTCTAATTAAAGTGCATATGGGAATCCTAATTTTTCTCCATTTTTCTGCATCAATAGATGTTTTTGCCCTCCCGTTCAAGGCCAGAAGAAACAACTGCAGTGATGTTGTCATAATGATTGTGCCTGGTCTCTGAATAATGGATTCCTGTACTGCCAGTTTCAACCTTTCCACAGAATATAGGAGGCGGCCAGCATCTCTAAATGCCAATCTGTTGTTCAAACTAAGAGACACTGTTTTTGTGGAGAAACTTGAGTGGACGTCAAAATCAGTGTTACTCAAAATTTGATAACTTTAATGTGTGGGCTTCAGTTCCCAGAACTTGCCATCCATCCATGTTGGCTGGGATATTCAGGGAATTGAAGCCCACATATTTTAAGATTGCCAAATTGAGAACCACTGACTAGCATGCTGAGAAAGCATGTATGAAAGATACTGGATACTCATGTAACAAGAGATAGTGTACATGGTAAAATTCTACAATAATATAAGTAATCATGTGCAGCATATAGCTTGAGGCCTCAAAATTGAGTGTGTTTTCAAAAGTTTGGAGCACAGTCCACAGAGTCCTTTCAAAAATTGCCACCAAGTTGTAGTTTTTAATGTGAAAGGAGAAAAATACTAAATACAAGGAAAGGGTTCTTAATTAATCAAACATTGTTAATTCAATATAAGCTCTATTTAATGAATGCAATATGATTTTATCTAAGGTTGTAGTTATGCCGTATTAAATTTCATTTTTTTCCGAGTCTGGCCCTATTTTCTTTTGGAGCGTGGCAATGGTGTCCCAAAGGCAAATGTAGCTTTCAACTATATGCCCCTTTAACTTATGAATTAAAGCTAGCCTTAATTGTTTGTTCCTTGGCCGCTGGACTTTGGATCATTAAAAGATGGGGATTTTCAAGATGTATAAAGGACTATAGAATAACTTTATTCATTAAATGTACATGCCTTTACTGATTTATATGTTTAACTTGTTAATCGGTGCCAAGATAGAGTGGAAGAGTAGAAGGTAAGCACTTCCATGCTGACAAGCATCACTGCCACAGAGCTGGGCCATCTGGGGAGGGACTGTCCCAAATTTTGCTACCACACCCTGGTTGTCTCACTGTCTCCTTGTGCCACCACCCAATCTGCCCCACTGGTTTGGTAAGAAGTAAGTGTTCAGCCTAGTTCAGCAAAACAAGCTGGACAACTTTTGTTTGGCACGTGGCTCCTCTTAAGGTAGGGTGAGCTTGGGCTGTCACCCCTGGGCGGAATGCCTCTCCGAGTCATCACGGCTTCCTGTCATGACAGGACATTGGGGACTTTGAGAAGGAGGATGAATGGCAAACAGGATTAAAAGCCAAAGAGTCCCACATCCGAGTCACTTGCTTCCCCAAACTGAAGAGCCCGTGTTTTCCATTCGGTTGCCATGATCCACGCTTATTCCCTCAAATTACCTTGTTAGAGAAATTCTCTGTGCACCTAGTGCTCTCTGGATAAAAGTACCAATGTGGTATTTTTCTCAGTAGCTATAATTTATTCCTGTACTTGATTTGCTATGTCTTTTCAAGAAAGATTTATTATTTGGCTTATTCCACTAATAGTAAATAATGTAAATTACCTTCAGCTTTATAGTAAACTGGTGGAGAGATATAAAGAGTTTCTGTTGGACTTAAATTAGTTGTCTGGGGAAAATAGTGGTCTCTGATAAAAAATAGGAAGCAGTATCAAAACAATAATAAAAAATGACATCCTCAATTCCTAATCTGCAATTGCAGTCCATTTATGCTTTTTGTCAGTTGAAGGTCGTGTACATTTATTAACTTCTTATCCTTGTAATTGTTTTGATTTTATGTAAGCGAGCAGCTGGTGTGTGGTCAACATTTGATGCTATCTTGTTTTGTTTTTTTTATGGCTAACATTGAAGATAATAACAGTGAACTCAGTTGATTTAGGAACTGCTTTGTAATTACTGACAAATTAAAAAATGCATATATCTATATATCTATATATATGATTACTACTATTTTATTTTGTTCGTTTTGTCCAAAAAATGTTTTATTTATTTTTATTACTTGCTGATATCTGTATTGAACATATGCTCTGCAACAACTTTACAAAGTTTTGTTTAAGCTACACAAATACAGCATTTCAAATCTACTTGTTTTTGCTAGCTAGGAACTGAGGTGGGGGCACACATTTGAAAAGTAGGTACAGGGAGAAATATGAAACAAATTAGTAGTAAAATTGTTGTTAAAATTTAAAGTTTTACTTTTAAAAAATGAAGATGATGAACAGAGGAAGCTAGAAGAAATAGCATTTATAATTCTATTTTTAAAAATATCATCTTGCACTGCAATTAAGATTTGTAATCTAGCTTGTTTTCCCAAAACTATTTTTTCTTTTGATGACTTGAAAATGTGGCAACTGTTGGTATACTACTGAATATTTCTTTTACAACTAAAAGCATGTGTACTTATTTCACCTTTTTTATTTTACACATTATTTTAAGGAAAACTGAAATGCCTTAAAGAAAATTATGGGTTCTCAGCCAGACAACTAACAAAGATACCTTTAATTGTTGGATCTGCAGGGGGCAAATGGCATGTTCTGAAAAACATGGGTCTAAGCCAGAGTTTTGTTAACCAGTACAGTAATGCAGGCCTGATCAAAATTTGAATACACATATATTCTATGGTTTGCAATTGTTTAATGCAGTAGTTCTTTCATGTGGATATATACATCTGTCCTGTACCATGATGAAACTTTGAAATAGTTTAGGTGGGCATAGGATAAGTAACTAAAATGCTCTTTAAAATGCATCATAAATGATAAATGTGATAATAAAATGCACACAAAAAAGTGATGGACTTTTCATTTCTGTGATGGTAGACCTGGGTTTTGCAGGGTGTGATGAGATATGAAAGGTTGAGAACCATTGGTTTAGAACCTGAATAAAATGCAGATATCATTTGGTATCATATTTTATGCATTTTTAAATGTCGCTAGTCACTCTAGAATGAAAAACTCACAAGGTGTTTAAAATAATTTAAAATATCATGGAAGAAGAGAAGACAGAGGCAACTGGGTGTCAACACTCTAAATGTAATGAATCTTCAGATATGTTCTTTCTTGGATACATATGGAAATATGCATATGCATGCACCAAATTTAAAGAAAATTAAAAAGGCCAATATTCCTTTTTAGAAAGAGCATCTATCTATGAAATACATCAACGTATTTGCAGAGGTCTAGGGAAACTGAATAGGAAATCATACCTCTTACCATTCTTCTGTGACCTCTCTTCTTCCTTCCTGTTGCTGCTTGTCTAGTTTCTTCTTAAGCAAATGGACAGGAAAAGAATGAAGAGGAAATGCAGAGTCCAGCGTATCTTGCTATTCAAGGGGTTTAATAAGATGGCATCTTCTTTCCCATCATACTTGGTTTAAAAGAAAACCAAAGTGGCAACTAAACCTTACTAATATATGCTGGGACAGCAGATCCCCATAAATACTGATAACCATGGGTTATCTAGAGTCTAGACCCCTCAATATGGGCTAATTGAGGCAACTGCTCACAGATTGAAGGGCACTAGGTTTGGAAAGGTAAGATAAATGATCCAGTGTGGATTTCAAATATTGTGGTTCAAAGCTCTAATCCATGAAGCTTGCTGCAAATTCTTGGGCCAACCACTATGCCTCAATTCATTCTATCTCATAAGGTTGCTGAGTGGATAAAATAAGACCTGAATTGTACTATGTGGAATGACTTATGAGTCTGCCTTGTAGGAAGACTTTGTATTCTTTCATAAGTGAATCATATTTCATACTCCAATCAAACTTTTTTCCCACCGCATGTTTCTTTTAATGAAATAGCACTGTGAAATGTCAGAGAAGAAACAAAATTTGGAATCAGATCTCTCTTATTTAAAACTTGGAGAATAACCCTTCTCCATGAAACCTTTTTTAATCTTATTGACTTGGGAAAATTATTCTAAATGAAACTATCTGGTTATATTTAATGAATATATTATATCTAATCAGGATCAATTCTTAGTGGCTACATAGATTTTGTCCATGATGATTTGTCCTCACCTGGTCCTTCAGATCTTTCAACAGTATACCTATCACTGTAATTGACTGTATCTCCTTTGCTGTTGATCATCCTTTCCTTCTCTTTCCTTCTCTTTCCCAGCATTAGCGCCTTCTCCACAGAGCTGGGTCTTCACATGTGTCCAAAGTAGAGTAATTTGAGTCTGGTCATTTGTGCCTGGAGAGAGAACTTGGGTTGATTTGTTCAAAGACCCATTTGTCGTTTTCACTATACATGAGTTTCTGAAAAGTCTCCTCCGATACCAACACTCAAAAGCATCAATACACTTTCTATCCTGCAAACACCAAAAACCCTATCCTTTACAAACTCCACCCGCATTTTAAAAATAAAACATTTTGAGATTTTTTTTTCATGTTTAAGTTTGAAATCTGTTATGCTCCAAAGAAACTCTTAGCATCCCAAAGTGGTGGCCCCAAATCAGAATATTACATCGTGCTAGGGCTTTTAGATATTCAGCATTACAATTTTCAGTGTATACCACAAGCATGCACATGTAAAATTCCCCAACTTTTGCCAAGAAATATTTTTTTAAAAATAATATTTATTAAATTTTCAAAAGTTAAAATACACAATTAAAAAAAACCACAATACACAAAAATGAAAAAATATAAAACAAACGAAGACAAACACATCAAATTTACATTACTCATAACAGCTTTTCCTGCATTGGTATCTCTATCCTATTTAACTTCTATATACAGATTCTACTTCTAAATATCTCTTATCTTAAACTAACATTCTTATTTGAATTATCTTAACCTCTATTCAGAATTCAGTCTCATGACAAAAATCTTTCTTAAGTTTTATGCTTACTCTCCAGCCAGGAATACCATCTATTCCATATTTGATAGTACTCAGTATCTTCCCTCTCCTTCATTTCCATTGATAATCTATCCATTTCTGCACATTAATAGATTTTTTTAATTATAATTTGATCCAGTGGGATATCAGGATGTTTCCAATTCTGTGCTATCACAATTCTACATGCTGTCAATATGTGTAATATGATATATTGTATATTTTTTTTCCATTTTCCCTTTCAGAATGCCCAATAAAAATAGTTCCAGGTTGTTTTTTTTCCTATTTTCTGCCCTGTTATTTCATCCAGCCAGTTTTTTACTTTTCCTCAAAATTTCTTAATCTTAGGGCAGGTCTACCACGTGGTAGAATGTCCCTTGTTTGTGACCACTTCTTGAACAATTTGGGGACCTATTTGGAAATATCCTGGCCAATCTCGCTGGTGTTTGCCAAGAAATCTTAAAGAAAGTCGGTTGTTCCCTAAATGAGAGGAGGTGATCCTCTCTCTGACTATTCTTCCTATTCTCTCTAATTCCAGCAAGAAAGAGGCTGAGATAGGAATGTTTTCTGCTTATTTAGCATTTGAGAAATGTGTGCATGCTCAGAGACTGCTTTACATCTATTCCTAATGCTAAACTCAGCTAGTCTTTCAAATGTTTTGGACGTTCAGACTTCCATTAAAATAGTTGCTTCACAAACCATTGGTTCTTTAGCTCAATTTTGTCTTCTTTTTGACTGCCAGCAACTTCCCAAGATTCAGGGCAGAGTTCTCAGCCACATACAGAAATGTCTGTCTTTTTGTTGCAAAATAGAGGTTCTTCCCTGATAAAGAATTCTCCTGTGATACAGAGCCTTCAACAATATTGAGAAAGAGGGGTGTGTGTGTGTGTGTGTGTGTGTGTGTGTGTGTGTGTGTACCTGTATGCATCTGTAGTGTAGTGGTGTACTCCCAACATGCGTTTAAACATGTCAAACAAACACTTTTCTTTCTTGTTCTTTCTTTCCTTTCTTTAATTTTTATTTGGCAGCTGTAGTAAAATACATGGCTGTCTCCACATTGTCTGCCCACCCGCCGGCACAAGGTTCCTGTTTGTACACAGCTCTCAAAGAAGAAAGCTGAACCTTGGGGTGTGTGTGTCTGTGCAGAATTACTAATTGGGTTAACTCTTTCCTTGTCCAAGACTAGACATTTTCCTCCTAGAATTAAAAATAAGGGCTACCCAAGCCTAGATGTTATATTGCTTGAGAGATGGGACAATATATGGAATAATATCCCCACCACCATCTCAGCTGAAGGCACCTGGTACTGTCCAGTGGCTCTTGAAAAAGGACATTGCTACATTTAATCTTTAAAAATTACAAAGTGAAGCACGCAAGCATCCAGGCTTCTAAGCAACAGAATAGATGTTACAGATATTCTCCAGAAGGCAGGAAACATTTCCTTCACCAGTTAAGGCTGGTGACAAAGTGGAGCAAGCTATCTCTGTCACAGACAGCATGATGTGGAGGCAGAGCATATCCAGTTTACACCCTCCAAGTTAAATAAAGTTATTCTGGTATTGGAAATAGCAGCCCCCAACCAAGGCCATACCTTTCCATAACTCCCCAGAATTGGTCGCCTCTGTCTAATGGTAGACATCCCTGGAAATATAAGGTAATTTCCCGTATTCAGAGATTGGGAAAATCAATAGAAACTCTGTGTGCAGAGTAGATTGGATAAGTCAAGGGCTATCATGGTTGACCCTAAACAGAGAAATCTAGACTGCTTTCCAAACCCATTTGTGTACAATACATTGTATAATATTATGTTTCGGCTATGTCTTCTTATGCAGTATATTCTTACCTCTCATCAATTTACTATTCATGTAAACTACTAGAAAAAAGTGAGAAAGGCTGGGCTCTTGTATCATGCTAAGCCATCACATTGTCTCTTTGGAATTGGCTTGCCGTGTTACAAGAACCCAAGCCACTCATGGTGCGTAAATCATGATAAATACAATCTTTTTTTAAAAAAAAAAATTGAGCCCACAAATCCAAGAGAACTGGTGGGCATCCATTTTCTTTTAAGTAATTGTTAAGCATTTGATTTTTAGGTTGAGCTTTTAGGTAGGTGATGATTCAAAATGAATTGCTCATGGATAAGGTCATAATGGTCCCAGACTTGACCTACTCTGTCAAATCTGAAGCGAGGCCAAGCAAGTAGGTGGAGAACAGAACACTCCTGTCGGATTTTATTTGTCTGGGTTGGATTTCAGAGCTGCCTGTACATCTTAAACCTGTCCTGGGTTTCAGATAAGATTGTTTGGGCTCAACAGCTTTTCCTCCCATTGCACAGAAAGAAGATGATCTGATATCTTTCTTTGACCAATATGGAAGTTATGAAGACAAACCAGCATTCTTGAAACCAGATGTTCCCTCAAAGCATAAGACAAAAGATGCCTTCAGTTCCTCTTCCGTCATATCTTCTGAGCTTGAGGTATCAGAATATAATTGCCAGTCTACATTGGCAAGCCATGCAGGCAGGTAGCATCATGTTAGTCAAGTAGGCAAATCAGACAAGTCAGCTGCAGCGGTAGGTAGGTTGATATCACAAATCACCTACAAAAGAGTTGAAGATTATGGAGAAAGTCATCCTTGCCATGATGCGAAAAACTGAGCTGACATCAGGAAAGTAAGTAGAGCTGCCTGAGCCCCAGGCAAGTCTCTCTGACTCCCACCAAAGGAGAACCAAGTCAAATGCCGAGCCCTACTGAGTGTGGATAAGAAAAATAAAGAGAGGGAGAGGGTTGCAAAAATCCAGATGGCCACTAGATGTCAGCAAAGATATATAAAGACTTCTAATTCTTTCCTACTTGTCCAGAATTTTGCAACCCAGATATCTTTTCTCTCCCTCTTCTCAAGCAAGAAGGAGGAAAACGACAGTTGATCGGAATTGAGCAGGGAAGAATGATGGCCTCTCAGGGTGTGTAGTAACAGAGGAGATGGATTTTTGTCCCTCCCTCCCTTCCTCTTTATTCTGTTCTTCCCCTATGCCTTCGTTTGGGGCCCTACACTTAGTTTAACAAGCATGGGAAACCATTGGCCATTTCAGGAAAGAGTAGGTAAGCCTCCTGTGCTAGAAGGCCTAAGGTGGCTGCCCCTTTCTCTTTGTAATGTTTCTGTTGACAGCTGGTATAGGTTTCCTGATATATATAATCTCCATCACTAGAGCTCATGTTCATTCATTCGTTCATTCATTCATTCATTCATTTTCCTATTATTCTACCTCAGATACATTTATCTGGGACAAATTTATCCACCCACCCCAATCCTGAACAATTCTGTCTTCAAAAGTACAGGGACTTACAATCTCTTTAAATAGAAACATAGAAAACTGATGGCAGGAAAAAGATGTAGTGGTCCCACACATCTACCCTTTGGGGTTTATTATTATTTTTATATATAGTTGGAAAAGGGACATGTGTTTACTCTGAGCATGTTTAAACTCAGTTATTGATGATTGAACCACTACCTCCACTCGATTAGGAGTTAAGGATTCGGTAAGGTGATAAAGACTTAACTGAAACCCCTGGCATCTCTTACCAATGGCTATACTAACTCGAATACTGGGAGTTATAGTTCAACTACATCTTAAAGGACCAGGGAGAACCCATTCCTCATGTGAGAGAATCAAATATTTTGGAAGAAAGAAACTGAACTACAACTACAGCAAGTATATCAGCCACTGTTGTCACCTGCCCATTTCTCATCTCCTAGAAAGCCGATATCCTTTTTTTAAAAAAGAAATGAAACAGAAAGAAGAAGTTGTAAAAATCAGGAATCTGATTTCTTTTATATCCAAGATAAAATGGCAATAGAATTATAGTGCCCGGACTAGATGGGAAGAAGGAAATATAGTTCATTATATTAGGAGCTGGATGGATTGTTATCCATAACCTTGTCAATCCCCAGGTTGTCATTGAGGCCCTGTAGCTTGGTCATTGTCAGGATAAGAGAGAAAGAGACCACTAATTGCAGAACGCTTAAAACCGACTTCAGTCTGTCTCGGCAGTGGACTGGGGAATTAAACAGGGGTGACATCATGAGAATGTCTCCCTTAACAGTGTTACTCTTTTCATGATGTGGTAAGGAGTGTGTGTGAATATGTACTTAACCCAGCTGCTTAGCTAGCCCCTTTTCTGAGTTACATATTATACCGACTCCTTAATTAACAAAATGGCTGGGTTTAACCAAGCATAAAAGTTACCAACCTTAACATGTTGTATATGCCTATAACTGATCTAGTGCGTTACATAAACACAAATGTAGAATCAAAAGTGATCTTTGAGACTTTCACATCTAGCCCTTAACTTTATGCAAGAATCCAAATTAAAGTGTTCCACAATTCACTGTTCTCAGTAATTAGTTGTACATGTAGTCCTTGTTTAGCTACCATGTCTAATATCCAATTCAGTTACAGTAGCGATGACCAATCCTCATATTTATAACATTCAGAAATCTCTAAAGCAAACTGAAGTAAGATCACAGGCACAGTTCTACTTTCATCTAGCAACTGCTGTGCTTAATGACCAAGTTGTTAGTTCCTAATTTTTGTTGATAAATGGGAACTACCTATATATTATCACATTAATCTTAGCAGGTTCCCCTAAGATTCACTTGGAATCTGCCTTTATTTATTTAAATCTAGTGTTGCTTGATTTCCCTTTTCCTTCCAGTCCTCTATTATTACATCATCAGCATGCACAGCATTATAGAAAGTTCTTATACCAAAGTATTTCCCACCTAAAATTTGATACAGAAGAAATATGGTACGGGCAGGAATAAACAGTGTAAAAGTCTTTTTCACTTATATCTGTTCAATTAAGTTACATGATGAGTAATAGTAAGATATGGAAATGCGGCAGAAGTTTGATGGAAAAGGTGGCTTTGGAGGGGCAATTTGAAAACAAGAAAAGGGAGTGAGGTCATGAATGCAGATCTTCATAGCCAACATGCTCAAAGATCTATACAGCCATCTGTAAAGTTCATGTTTAAAGAAGTGTTGCCCAATGGGCTAGGTGTGAGGGGGAGGATAGTTCAGTTTGAGGTGCAGTGGTGATGGCATTTCTCCTGCCCACTGATAGGTACGTGGAGTTTCACACTCAGCAGCTTTGCTTGCTTGTAGCTAGGTCACTTTAGATTAGTGTTTCTCAATCTTAGCCAGTTTAAGAAGCGTGGACTTCAATTCCCAGAATTCTCCAGCCAACATGGGAGCTGAAGTCCATAGATCTTAAAATGGTCAGAAAGGGAAACACTGCTTTAAATTCCAGCCTTAGTCCCCTTGCTAAAGACTGCCTTGCTCTTGAGATTATGTATCTTGCAAAAGGTATATATATTTCATTGTGTCAAACAGGATCCTAAGCACGTGCCCTACAGCCCTACTCTGGTGATGCCTCAGTTAGGTAAGAGATGCCTCCTTCTATGCAACTCAGCAGGAGGACAACAGCAATTCTATGGTGCAATCTCCCAAGAACAAGGTTGTATATTTATAATTTGCCTTTCTTCCAAGGAGCGTGTTGTTTCTCTCCCTTTGGGGCAGGGGTGTCAAACTCAAAGCCCACAGGCCGGATCCCCGTGGGCTTAGCACTTTGGGGTGATAAGATCTGGCCTGCAGGGCCACCCTGGAAACAGTGAAGGATTGACCCACAGTGCCCCTGCCAGTGAAAATGGAGCTCGAGAAGGTTGCACGCGTCCCTCCCAAGCTCCGTTTTTGCTGGCAAAGGGCGGCAGGAGGGCATTGCAGCTGAAAACAGAGTTTGGAAGCCCGTTTTCGCTGGCAGAGCGCTCAGGCCACCACCAGTGTCCCCGACACGAGTGACATCAAGCTGGCCCACCCCAGCCACACCCACCCTAGCCCAAGGTCAAACACAACCCTGATGTGTCCGTCAATGAAATTGAGTTTGACACCCCTGTTTTGGGGGGTTAATTTTAGATATAAAACCTCTCTGTGCACCTTCCTTCTGTGGCTTCAAAGTCTTGTTCTTGACTAGCTGTCTGGCAGGGATTCAATGGAGAAGTTCATTCAATTTTATCACTCATTTTCAATGTCTATCAATGAACAGCAATCACCACAACAATAATTGCAATCATAAATGTATTTGTGGCAAAAGTGGACAATCCATTTCAATTATATAGCTCTTGAAGCACCTTAAATTTGCATTCCCAACATTTTGTACCAAACCACCAACATACAGGTACACAATTTTTCCCTTGGAATTATAATAAAATAAGTGTACTATCCCCCTTTATTTTGCTAAACTCTCCAACTTGAAGAAGTTGAACGTGGGACAAATTATCTTTCTAGTGAACAGTGCATTAGTTCAGTCCTACCAGTGGCCTTCAGGAAGTGAAGCAAATATTTTTAAAGAATGGATCTTGGCATCAAAAAAGCATTCAGGGTATACACTTGTAGATGACCCACACAGTTGGGGGTCTTTTAGTCCTCCACACTGCAGTTTGGAGGGCAGCTTAAGACATTTAATAAGTTTGTTGAAGGTGCCACATTGATATCAGAGTTTTCCTTTTTATAGCAGCACAGTTTGTGCCACAATATCAAGCTTAAGTTTTCCTGTTAAATATTCCAGATTTAACCATGCTTCATAAGGGCAGTTCAGTTTAAATGAATGTTTGGGACAGTCTGAGAGACACACTGAGCATTTGAATAGTATGTTAGGGAACTCTAAAAAGCAATTAGCCAAAATCCACATTTCACATCCAGTTTAATTAAACAATCAGTATAATTACTGATCAGTCTTGAATATAACATTTTTCTCCTTCTGTCAGAGTATAAATTACAATTTGATATCAAGAGCCAAAGCTTTCAAGGAGCATGAAGTCTTGTGCATCAGGTGTTATGTCCGTGTGTTATGAACATTGTGACACCCAATGTTTGGGCAAAACTTTGGGTGAAAATAGGGTCCCCATTTGAATTTTTTTCCAGTCATGTGGTCAGGACGGCCACTGTCCCTCAACCTAAGCTCCATAGTTTTTATATTTGAGCTTCCTCACATGTCAGGACTTTGGAAAAGCCAACAAATCCAGCTAAGCTAGGAAGCCTATCTCCTGAGTTGTCTCAATGCCCGAATGGTTTCTCATCTTCAGAACAAATTTCAACACCGCCTTTTCATTCCCCTGCCCTATCCCCAATCCAGGTCTGCCCAAGCAGGCTCCAAAGTGGATAAACAACCCTTGGGCTGTGACAGACTTCAGCAAGGAGCTTCCACAGCAGATGACAGCAGCTCTTCCACAGGGCATGGATGGAGTGCCTCAACAATGACTCACGAGCTCTCGGCCTCCCCCTCAGGTGCAGGAGGACAAACAGGAGGTGCTTGCCACCCCCAGAATGTTTGCCTCTTTGTTTATGTTGTGTCAGCTGTAAAACACCCTTTCTTCTGGCAAGACCTCAAGGGCTTTGATTGACTCAGAGTCGTGCAACAAGACTTCATCCTGTATTCAGGGCAACTGGGGAGAGTGTTGAGCCCTGTGTGCAAATATTGCTGGGTGGAAGAATCAAATCCAGGGCTTTTAATTTATTAATTAGACTTGTATCCCATTTGTCCTCCCAGAAGCTTCTAGGTAGCTCATTGGCTTACTTCACTTTTCTACGCTTAGTAAGCTAAAATAAGAGGGGCAACTTGTGTAAAGTTAGTCAGTGGGGATAAAATCTAGATCTCCTTCAATTTAATGCAGTTACTGTTAAGGTTGCAGTCTTCTTAACAGAAAAGATGCTTTGAGGACTTTACAAGGATAGGGCTAATTTGATCAAAGTGAATGAGAGCAAGTTCCTTTCAGTTATAGGTCTAATTCCTTAAAATGAGAATTCAACATCCTACTATGGGATGTTCCAACAGCTATAAAAAGAAAGGGTGCTAGGCCTAGGGTTCTCACCACTCATTTAGTCCAATGCTAGACTCAGTAAGGTCTGTAAAGTAATACAATCTGCATTTCCTAAGTTTTACAATCCCCTGTTGGTCTATATTCTAAAATGGGTCTGGCTCATTTAAGTAGGCAGAATTATTATTTTTGTCTTTGTTCAGGACAGAACTGAAAATAATACAGCCAGGCGTTTCTTGTGCAAGCTTACTTCCATCTCTTTTATATTCGGAGAAGCCGAGGAGAGCTGTATAAATAATATGCTCAGGTGCAGGGGCAGCATTTGGTTTGAGAAAAAAAATGTGGAAAAGCAAGACATGGTCTGGAGAGAATCTAACCAGAAGTCAGCCTTTCTAGAGACCCAAGTATGGAATATAAATCATAAGTGTAAAATAGATCAGGAAGGGGACTTCCAATCCTGGTCTATCTTTATTCTACTGCATTCATTTTACTAAAGAATCATTTTAATCTGCATTAAATATGCTGTCATCTTTTGCATTGTGTGTGGCAGCCTCTTGTCATTTGCATTTTTAAGAAGCTTAGGGGACACAGAGTCATTCTTGGGAATGAAGAAGATGCTGGAACTGCTGGAGCTTTGTTTTGTGTTGTTTTGCAACTGCTAGGTCTTCCTTCCTTCCTTCCATCCATCCATCCAGTGAGGGAGAAAATCTGGTAGGAGCCAAAGAAGATGTCCAGAAGTTTACTAGGGTCTTTTATAGGGGCTACAGATATACATAATAATATATATAAAGGAAATATATAAATCTTGTGGGGAGAAGAATAATCATCTGAATCCTGGCTTTCTTTCAAATCACTGGGACCAACATAGTTTAGTCCCATTTCTTACCACTCTGGCAATTTTCAAATGTACTGTACTAGAATTCATTATCCCAGGCTATATTGATATGTTGTGGTGATAGCAATTATAACCTACTAATTCTGAAAGACAAAATGGGCCTCTGGTAGCTCAGATTGCAAAGACAGTCTGTTATTAACATAGCTGCTTGCAATTACTGCAGGTTCTAGTCCCACCAGGCCCAAGGTTGACTCAGCCTTCCATCCTTTATAAGGTAGGTAAAATGAGGACCCAGATTGTTGGGGGCAATAAGTTGACTTTGTATATAATATACAAATGGATGAAGACTATTGGTTAACATAGTGTAAGCCGCCCTGAGTCTTCGGAGAAGGGCGGGATATAAATGCAAATTTAAAAAAAAATGACTGTAGATTGACATCTTAGGCATCAGTGAATTGAAATGGGCTGGCCGGGACACTTTCAGCCAGAGGATCTAATTGTTAAATACTGAGAACAAGGAACAGCATTGCTTTTATACTTAGAAAGAATATAAGTAAGGATAATACTTGCTACAGTTCAGTCAATGACTGAATAATTAGATTTGTGGACAACCTTTTAATATTATAATCATTCAAGTTAATGTTCCATCTAACAACACAGAAGAATAGAAAGTTGAAGACTTGTAGGATCAAGTTCAATATGAAATTGACAAAACAAGTAAGCAAGATGTTGTGCTTATAACTGGAGACTGAAATGTAAAAATTGGAAAAATTAAGGAGGAAAATGTAAATAGATTGTATGCAGTGGTGGGTTTCAATTTTTTTTTACTACCGATTCTGTGGGCGTGGCTTGGTGGGTGTGCATAGGAAGGTTACTGTAAAATCTCCATTCCCACCCCACTCCAGGGGAAGGATACTGTAAAATCTCCAAACCCCCTCCTCCAGGGGAAGGATACTGTAAAATCTCCATTCCCTCCCCACTCCAGGGGAAGGATACTATAAAATCTCTATTCCCTCTACAATACAGGGGAAGGATACTGTAAAATCTCCATTCCCTCCCCACTCCAGGGGTCGGTTACTGCAAAATCCCCATTTCCTCCTGAACAGCTGGGACTCAGGAGGCAGAGAATAGATTGGGACGGGACCAGTCAGAATTTTTACTACCGGTTCTCCAGAACTGGTCAGAACCTGCTGAAACCCACCTCTGATTGTATGCTTAAGAAACAGAAATAAATCAAAAGTCTGACTTAGCAATTTCTGCCATTTCAGTGATTTACTTACATCTAACACTGTTTTCAAACATCCAAATGATTGCTAAAAAGAAGCAGAGTTCAGTTGTAGCCAGGTGTTGACTGTGAAATAGACCACAGAATGATCATGTGCAGGTTCCAAGTTAAGGTCTTAAGCATATTGTCACCATTTCAGGAGGACACTTTGGAACCTCATTGATGGAGAACCATAAGAATTATGGAATGAACTTAAAGAAAATGAAGATGAATAACAGCCGCAAGACTTTTGATTGCTCAATATTGGAAGAAAGAAGAATTACCTACAATTGAAGAATGGACACTCAAAGTATCAAATCTGGCAGAAATGGCTAAAATCTCTGCTTATTTGAAAGACTATACACAAGAAAAATATATTTTAGAATGGAAAATGTGGATTGATTATATTCAAAATAAGTATCAGATAAAAAAATATCAAATAGCATATGAGTAAATTTAGGAAATATTTTGTATTAGATATATTTCTGAAGGAGAGGGGAATTGAGAGTGTGATTAAGTGTGGAGTGACTAGAGATTATAATTTAGGAATTATTTTGGATTATGATTGTTAGTTTTGATACCCTGCATTTTGTTCTGGGAAGTCGGGGTGGGGGAGTGGGGGGTAAGGGGGAGGGGAACTGGGAGGGGTTTGAGGGTAGAGATGGAGTGATGGTTAATGTACAGGGATTATTGAAGAATTAATGTAGGGTCGGGTCTGCCCAGTTACCATTTTAGAACGGTGGGCAGGGAGAAAAGAGAGAGTAGGAGGTAGGAAAGAGGAGAAGAGGAAGGAAGAGGGGTAGAAGAGGGAGAAGGAGTGTAGGGTGGAGGGAGGAGAGGATGTAGATAAGAGAAGGAGAGGAAGGTTTGGAAAGAAGGTAGAAGAAGGTAGAAGAGGGAAGAGAGTTAAAAAGGGGGGTGGTGACTGGGCAAGCCCGACTAATTGTATATAATTGTATATTGGATGAATTATTTGATATGATTGTAAAAATAAAACTTTTTTATAAAAAAAAAGAAAAAAAAAGAAAATGAAGATGAAAAGAGGCTGCCAAATATGAAGAAACAGGAAAGCAAGTTGTCAGAACAAACCATAGAATTCCCAAGAAGAGAAGGCAAAGCTAAAGGCAAAAATAACAAAAACATCTCCAGCAAATGAGGAGAATGACAGTGGCCAATAAACTGGAAAAGGTCAACCTACATTCCAATATCCAAAAGGAGACTTAGCAGAATATACAAACTAGCTATTGAACAATATCCTTAATTTCACACGCTAGTAAAATAATGCTTAGGATCATCCTACATGGAAAAAAAAATTCCAGAGGCTCAAGCAGGGTTTTAAAAAAACTGATGAACATAAGATATTATTTCTGGATAATTGAGAAACAAAGAATATCCAAAAGAAGTCAATATGTGTTTGATTACTCATTCACTCTATGTGCAGTTTTAAAATTTATAATGAAAATATCAAAGTAGTAGACAAGTTCTTCCTTTGAGGATCAATCATCAACTGTAAAGCGATAAACAACCTAGAAATACAGTTCAAGTAACTGTCAACCCTGAAGTGATCAAGGCTGAGGCCATCTTGGAGGCTTCAGAACTGGCATACAACAAAGGGAGGGGGGAAATGGATGGGGTTTGTAGCCAAAACAATAAAACTTTCCTGTGAGAACCCAAGAATATTCCCACAGGTGGCTGGCCAGAGGAGGAGTGAAGTAACCAAGCAGCCGGCCACCTCCTGGATTGGCCTTTATGACCAGTGACTTGTGGAAAAGGGGAAATTTTTAATTAGGTGAAAACCATGAGAACTTTTAGTTGACTTTCACCAGTTGTGCCAGTATGACATACCCAATAAACTGGCCATACTGGCCAATCCAGGAGGTCTGTCTCTCAAAGATAAACTGTTCTTTGAGGAACTTGCCTGCCTCGGAGTTCTGATTTCTATGGGTGTATTGGAATACTGACACTAGCATTTTGTACAGCAGCCATGAAGGCCTTAGAAAAGATATTTGGATGCCATGTTGTGTCTATACCTAAAAAAATTGGAGTAATGCAGGGTAAGGTATTTCCTGTGACACTCTATAGAAGTAAAGTTGGACTTTGAAGATGCAGGATAGGAACAGTATTGATGTTTTTGAATTTTGCTATTGGAGAAGACTCATGAGAATACCATGGAGACACAACAAACAAACCATCAAATAAATCAACCCCCTGTTCTCACTCAAGGCACAACTAACCAGATACAGCTTGTTATGTGAAGACTTAGCTCTCTGGAGAAGACTCTAATACTGGGAAAGTGGAAGCAAAGAGAAGAGGATGATGAGCAATAAGGGGGATAGACTCAATTACAGCAACAGTGGGTGCATTTTTGGAAGACCTGAAAGATCAAAACATCATGGAGAAGAACTGTTGCTAATGGTATATAATCAATCTGTCATTTATGTCAGGATATCAGGTTATGAAACTATTTGAAGCCATTGCAGAACTCTCGCTTCCCATTCGCAGTATTCCAAACAGAAGTAGTGCAATAAAAGGATTTCCAGACAACACCAACCTGGCTATGATTCATATCTCTGCTCATCTACCAGGAGCAAAGAGAGGGCTATCTAGTTATACAGGAAAATTCTAAGTCAAGGGTACTGGGCTGGGTTATTGGATGCTGGGTCTATTATAGCTGAACCCTATAGTATCTTGTCTCCATTGCCTCGATGTAGTCCTTCAACCACATATTTCTGTCCATGTCCGGCATTAATATGTATTTAAATAAATATGGCACTTAATATCTCATTGGATCAGAGTGAACAATAGCTTGTAAAACCACTTATAGTTGATTAATAAGATATGAAGAAGAAAATAACCTTTCTTTGCTTTTTCTGACTCAGAGTGGGACCCCACAACTACACAATGTACCTACTCAATCAAAACTATGCCAAATATGGAAAGAAACCCATTCTCAGTAGCTTGTGCAAATGAGAAAAGTTGAAATTTTAGGGAGAAACATTATAGGCAATAGAAGATATAAAACTTTTGGGAAAATGAAGGAAGTAAGAAAGAGATTTCATTTCCTAATTCTATTAGATTCCATCACACTGGTTTAGCTTTGTTTCTGTCTGTTAAGATTTCTTACTTAAATTTCTGAACATGTTGTTAGAAACCAATATATAGAAATGCTACTGAGCTACTGCTTCATATGTTTTCAATGTATAGTGCATGAGTTCATGGACACCACTGTAGATTTGTCACTGATATGCGGGGATTGCATGCTTCGCTTAATGACCATGGCAAAAAAGGCCATAAAATTGAATGTGGTTCACTTAATAACCATGTCACTTAGTAGCAGAAGTTCCAGTCCCAATTGTGGTCATACATTGAGAACTACATGTATATACAATGAAGAAGAAAAAAGAAACTTGAGTTTTACAAATAGTTGGCAAAATAGGCTTGAATGATTCTAAAGACAAACAATATTGCTTGATGACTAGCATTGTCTACCTGGATATGTGCTGGCTTTTTTTCATGTAATGAGTCCAGTTCTGTGTTTGTGTGTATGTGTGTGTGTGTGTGTGTGTGTGTGTGTGTGTGATCTTCATCCTTATCTTCACCTATCTCACCTCATATGGAACCTGATCCTGTAGACTTCCTTAAACTTTCAGCTACTTCAACTTTGAGATACTAGCCATGCAACTAAAAATTTCAAATCAAACAAAACAGAAAATATGCCTAAATATGCCATCTTTCCTAAAGACTTCTGCCATGAGCTCAACTCCTGGCAGAAGAGACCTTAATCCTAAAATCTGGTTTGATTAATATGATCTTCCTAAAGAAGCAAGGTTTTCACCGGAATATCATTCTTGTTCATTTGTTAATGCTACATGTATAGAGGAGGACTCTGAATTTCCTCTTGCATTAACTTACCAAGTGTCTCAAATTCTTGCTCCCTTGTAAATCACAGTTTGATCCTGGAATCATCTCTAAAGCAGGGGTCTCCAACCTTGGCAACTTCAAGACTTGTGGACTTCAACTCCCAGAATTGGTTGGCTGGCTGAAGAATTCTGGGAGTTGAAGTCCACAAGTCTTAAAATTGCTAAGATTGGAGACCCCTGCTCTAGAAGACCCAGACCCTCTCTACAATGGTGGTTCTAAGCTTCCGGTTGAAGCAACACCAAAACTGGCTCAGGGCCCTCACAGGACCTGCAAGTTATGATAACATTCTCTGTTGCCTACTCCACATAACCTAGTTACAGTTTGTGATTCTATTCACAATCAATGACAACCTGGCATTTGATCTATCTACTTAAAAATGTATATATTCCAGTAATTCCAACAAAAAAAGCAAATGACTATTCAGCCTCCCTGCCAGGCAAAAATTATTCCCTTAGACATCTTTCTACTGTAATCATCTTTAAAGCATTCTCTTCTGGGCATTTATCTATCAGTTTCAAGGATATCTGCTGGTTAAAAGGGTTTCCCCACAATTTCAATATATATTTGACTCTTGGCAATAGTCTTTAACTAGTCTTTCTGGTCACTCTGGATTTACTTGCTGCTACCATATCTGTTAGTTGGATGACCACTGTGACCACTGTGACCACTGTGGTGTCCATTATGTGAACAGTGAAAGAGATGCTGAGAACTTGCATCCCCCAGATAATACCTCAGGTAGCCATGTTTTTACAGCATTTTTAAAAAAATGGGTAAAGTAAGCGAGTTTGAAAATATGTACTTTTGTGCTACTCTGTCTTACCTATTTTTAAAGATGGTTTTGAATTTCAAAATCAAAGGGAAGCTATCGTGCTGCAAAAACAAAATCCAGTTTTAAACAAAATGAATGTCTTTACATTCCACGTTATTTTGGTGTCTGCAGCACCTTGCTTTTTTCCTGTTATTATATCATATGCATATGCACCAAGACAAATTCCTTGTGTGTCCAATCACACTTGGCCAATAAAAATTCTATTCTATTCTATTCTATTCTATTCTATTCTATTCTATTCTATTCTATTCTATTCTATTCTATTCTATTCTATCAGTGTTTTGTGATTAAATCAACTCATCATGGCAAATATTTTATGAGAACACTCATAAAATATTTTAAAATTCTAAACGTGGCCCTATATCGAAAAACACAGGGGAACTTGTATGCACTGGGAATTGATAATACTTAGATCTATTTCTACAAACATACATTGTTGGTCAGAGGTAGTATTCAGCCGATTTGGACCAGTTTATGCAAACCGGTAGCGGAAATTTTGAGTAGTTCAGAGAAACAGCAAATCGCACCACTGGCCGGCCCTGCCCACCCCCACCCTACCCCACCCCATCCTATATATCTTGCCTTCACTATGTGGCTGTCGTGTCCCACTCCTCCGCTGACGGCCGGGTCAGGGAAATCCGAATCAGGCTTGCCTCTGCAGCTCTGCCCAAAGTCCTAGCAAAGTCCTCAGAGCAGGCAGGAGACCAGTAAGTGACTTCAGCAAGATAAGTTCGACTTTGCCTGACTCAGAGACTGCCAGAAAGCAGATCCTTTATATAGACCATGGGGTGTGGCTCCATGACTCAGCACTCATTAAGGCCTGCCCCTCCCTTCCTTCTGTTGCCTCCGCCTATCCAATCTTCTGATGCGAGGGTCACTCCAATCAGCTGTTGTTGGAAGTAAACTTTCCTCAGGCTCACATGCTGTGGAGGAGGGGGAGGGGTCTAGCTGCTCCGTTTGCCTGGGCATGGAGCCAGGGCTGGGGCCGGGGGATGCTCCCTCCTCTGCAGCCTGCTTGGGCATGGAGCCAGGGCTGGGACCGGGAGGTGCCCCCTCCTCTGCAGCTTGTCTGGGCATGGAGCCAGAACTGGGGCCGGGAGGCATACATTCCTCCGTGTTCTGGAGCAGATAAGCAGACCCCGGCTGCTGTGAGAGCGGACAAGACACAACAGTGGCCCAGTTAATCTCCACACCTTGCCTCCATGCTTCACCCGCTCTGCTCACCAAAGGTAAGCATGCCACCTGCTCGCCCTTTGCCTTGGGTTGGGGCCTGGGGACGAGCCATTCCCTGGCTCCGGCATTGCCCCGAAACCTCCACCCGCTCACCATTCACCTCAGCTGGGTCAGGGAATGTGCCATTCCCCTGCTCCGGCCTAGTCCTGGGCCGCTGCCCGCATGCTGTTGCACCTTCTGGCTTCAAACTACGGCCCCATGGGCTGAAGCAATTTAGCCTGTGGCCTGCCACGCTATGGGGTGGTGGTGGCATGGGTGCAAGGGGGCCAAAGCAGTTTGGGAATGAGCTGGACAGTGCCTCTTATGTGCAAGAAGTCCCATCCAGAAAGCGCTGCAGTGGAGATCTTGCAGCCGCTTCTTCCATCCCTTGCCAAGCCTCGGTCACTTGTGGATATGCTCCATGCGCTCTCTGGGTCAGCAGCTGCTTCAGCTGAAAATGCTGTGGCTGAGAGAAACAGCATTCAGCATGGCTGCTGCTTCTCTGTGCCACAGCACTGTAGGGATGGAACTTAGAGGAAAGCAGTGGCTCAAAGCTGCTAAACTGCACAAGACACTCTCCCAGCAGTGCAGAGAGAAGCAGCTACTGTCCCAGAGAGCAGAGATAGGGAGCAGGTCCCAAAAGGTTGCTCGGTCAAGCTCACGCATAGCAGAAGCCATGCACATATGCATGTGTGAAAGCCATGCACGTGTGCATGTGTGGAAGCCAAGCATGCATAGAAGCCATGCGCATGCACACACACGTTCACATTTTCAGTGAACCGGTGGTGAAATTATTTGAAACCCACCACTGTTGGTGCTTCTCAAAGTTTCAAGTCATAGTTGCACAGTTTGCTCCATTTTTTCAACCATTCTTCAAGTTCATTCTCTGTAGTTTTCCACAGGTTGAGAAATCCAATATGTCTTCATTTCTTTATGATAATAATTGCTCCACCAAAGTTCATGAAGAGCCCTAAAAAGCTTTCTCAAGAACTTCCTGGAACACACCATGGAAGCCTGACCAGGGCCTTCAGTAAAACAAATCAGTTTCTTGTTGAGTCCCATCAGTGGTCATTTTCAGGAATGTTGTATTCCTGAAGTTGAATAAAATGTTGAGTCCTTCTCTTGTTAAATAATAATAATTTTAAAAAATGAAGACCCAAGGAAAGCAGCAGAGTTTGTTAGATTATCAGAACCTCAACAAAAGCCATGGATGTGTTTCTGTGTTACCAATCTTACTGGAATTGTCTGCTTCATTTGAAATATTTTTACCTGCTTTAAAACACCTATAATTCTAGAAGGCTGTAAAAATTGTGTAGAGCATCTATTCTACAAGTTCAAAACCTGTCCTAAAGGATTGGATTCATCCTATCTTTCTACCCTTTCAGGAAACCTTTTAGATTAGGCAGCTCAGGTTGACTTTTCTCCATTGATATTATTTTCCCAAATGTATATTAAAAGAAGAACGTTTGAGATCCATTTTTTATTATGGATCTGATCTCTTGAACACTACTGTCTACACAAGGCAGAGTGGATTTCATAATGTCAACTAAGCACTTGATGTCTTAAGCCCAGGATCTTCTGCTCATGGCACTTGGAATATTCTCCCATACCATTTCTGTTACAACTGCTGATGTGTCCCTGCAGGTAAAAGATATGGTTACATTTCTGATATTCCTAGGATGAATAGAAAAAAACTATTCCAAACTGCTAACACCTCAAATTCTGAAATCTGCATACCAATAGATCTATATAGCATCAGGTTAAGGACATCAAATCACTATTTCCATATCTTTTTTCATGGAATCCGTTAATGGTGTATGCTAAAACATTTTATGCAAAGTCTGCAAAATAAGTTACGATTTCAGTACCCTGGAATGAGAACTTTGAGGAAGAAAATGTTTCCGAATCTACATTTACAAAACCCATAGTCCGCAACCATAGCTACTTAAGCAAAAAATAAGGTCTTATTCTGTGAGGTTCAAAAAATATTTTATTAATATTATAGAGAAATGTTCTGTTAGCTACCAAAGCAGAAAAGAATCTCAAGCAAAGTTTCCATCTCAGTGAAATGGTATTTTTTAAAAATTTCCCTAAGAATTAAAAAAAGAAAAAAGTTTTAATTTTTTTAAAAAATATGTTTTATATAAAGCCATATATACATTCCCCTCACCCTATTCTCCTTATTTATTATACCAGGCAACAAAAATATCAGGGGTGAAATCCAGCAGGTTCTGAGAGGTTCTGGAGAACCAGTAGTGGAAATTTTGAGTAGTTAGCAGAACTGGCAAAATCCTTCTCTGGCTGGCCCCAGACTGGGGTGGGAATGCAGATTTTGCAATATCCTTTCCCCTGGAGTGGGGTAGGAATGGAGATTTTGCAGTATTCTTCCCCTGCCACACCCATCAAGCTACGCCCACCAAGCCATGCCCACAGAACCGGTAGTAAAAAAAAATGAATTTCACCACTGATAAATATGAATCCTGACACTGTACAGCATAAGAGATTGCTTATTCAAATTACAGCTCTTATTTTTTCTTTTAAAAACCCACACAGTTTTGTTTAAATAATATCCAAGATGGATTTGTTCTGGCTTTTGCTTTAAAAAAATAAGCTTTCCTCTTTGATAATAGCTTAAAGTATTTTTTAAAAAATAAATTATTCTGAAGTATTTTAAATATCTCCCTAACTTTTAAATAAAATATTTTTCCTGAATTATTTTTTAAAAAAAACCTAAATGAAGGTATTTTTATTCTTTGGAATATTTCCAAATTACAACCTGAAATAATTCTTGTTTGACGCTGGAATAAGCAGACAAAGACTAAGACAACAAAGAAAGTTTGGTGTTTGTTATGTATTTGAATTTTTGGACGGAAAATTGGGTGGGAAAAAACACGTTTCTGATTGGCTGGTGCCTCAGCCAAAATACTATATAAAGAGGACTGTTTGCCATTTGCTTTGTTGGGTTCTCACAATAAACTTAAGAGCTGTTGTCACCAATGACTGTCTCCTGCCTCCTCATTGCCCAAACTTAACATTGGCGATGAAGGTGGGATGTGGTTGGCAGTGAGACCAAGAAAGAGCTGAAGCGGAGAAATAGCTTAGAACCCAGCCAGTTTTAGGGTGGCTACTTCCTAGGAGGAAGAAGAAATGTCCAACTACATGCCGCCAGTGCCATTTGACCCAGCCAAAGAGAAATGGCTTGTTTCGAATGCTTCCTTGAAGCTAACGAATTGCAAGGGGTATTGGACAATCGGAAGCGCACATACTTCCTGAGCCATTGCGGGCCAGAAGTATTTGATACCTCCGAATCGTTATCAGAACCGACGCCTGTCCAGTCAGTGCCCTGGCCAGTACTATAGACGATGCTCAGAGCGCACTACATTTTAAAGAAGCCATCTGCCGAAGGTCTGACAAAAAGGCCACCTGGCGCAAGTTTGTCGAGCTCCTCAGCCGTGCCGCCAAAAATTCCTAACCGAATTCAAACCAGCCTATCAACAAACCCCCAGCTCTGCGAGACGGCCACCTATTGGTCCATTCAAAAAAGGCACGAAGTCCAACCACACAACAGTATGAGTGGGCCAAGCCTCAACGCGACTGGAGAAAAAGATCTTCACAAGAGTCTGCATAGAAGGAGTGTTGTGTAAGATGGAAGTCGATACCGGGTCATCAATCACAATCATGCCCTGGGATATGATCACCAAGAACCTCCCAAGCATCGCAAAGCGTCAACTGCAGCCTCAGAGATTGAGTGTCCAAGACTACCAGGGATACCGAATCCCTGTCCAAGGCATCACCACAGTTCGAGTCAAGTATGGACAATACACCAAATCGCTACTGATTACCATCGTAGATGGAAGCCTACCCAGCTTGCTAGGTCTCGATTGGTTCTGGGCCCTAGGAATGGGCATCACCGGAGTCTACAGCTTTGGAGGTGACCTGAGGGAAGAACTGCTGCAGGAATTTGAGGATGTGTTCCAGGACAGCCTGGGCAAGTATGTGGGGACTCCCATTTCATTTAACTTAGACCCACAAATAGCCCCGATTAGGTTCAAGGCTAGGAGGGTTCTGTTTGCCCTGAAACCCAAAATCAATAAAGAACTAGACAAACTGGTTAAACAGGGCATATTAATCCCAGTCGACTACGCTAAGTGGGAGACGCCAATAGTGACATCCATTAAGCCGGATGGATCTGTCCGTATTTGTGCCGATTACAAGGCAACACTAAATAAGACTTTGCAGAAAAGTGCATACCCTGTCCCCATAGTACAACATCTGCTACACTCGTTAGGACCGGGACAAATCTTCACCTGTCAAAAAGCTGTTGTCTAGTGACAGTCTGTTAATCCAATATAATGGAACCTTGCCTTTAGTCTTGGTTTGTGATGCTTCACCCTATGGAATAGGGGCTGTTCTCAGCCACAAGTTGCCTAATGGGGCAGAAGCCCCAATTGCTTATTTTTCCCGCACTTTATCAGGAGCAGAGAGGAACTATAGTCAATTAGACAGAGAAGCATTAGCAATAGTCTCGGGTGTTAAAAAGTTTCACGAATATTTGTTTGGGCGGCAATTTGAAATTGTCACGGACCATCGACCATTGTTGGGTTTGTTGGTGGGAGACCGCCCTATGTCGATTGCACTGTCTCCCAGACTGACCCGTTGGACTATATTCCTGGCAGCATACTCTTACCACCTGACCCACCGACTGGGCAAAGAATTGGGACATACTGACGCTTTGAGCAGGTGTCCTTTGCCAGACACAATTCAAGACCAGACCCCGGGAATGCCAAGTTTACTAATTGACTCTTTGGACACTGGCCCTGTCACTTCTGCCGAAGTGGCTAAGGCGTCATCTAAAGACATTATTATCTGCACTGTAATTGGCTGGGTGCAGAGGGGATGGCCCGTTGTACCGGGCGGGGAATTTAAACAGTTTGCTACCAAACATTCTGAATTGTCTGTACAAGGGGGATGTTTATTATGGGGTGATAGAGTGGTTATTCCTTTACAGTTAAGGGATCATGTCTTGGATTTGTTGCATGTGGGGCATCCGGGGATTGTACATATGAAAAGTCTAGTGCGGAGTTATGTGTGGTGGCCCCAGATGGACAAAGACATCAGTGACCAGGTAGGCAAATGCCAGGCTTGCCAGGATTCTAGGCCGTTACCCCCAACAGCCGCGGTGAGGGAATGGGAGAAACCCCAAAGACCATGGTCTAGAATTCACATAGACTTTGTGGGGCCTTTTCATGGGCAAACGTTCTTAATTGTAGTAGATGCTTATTCCAAATGGTTGGAAATAATATTGATGAAAACCACAACAGCTGAAGCAGTTATAAGGGCTTTGCGGCGACTTTTTGTAATGCATGGGTTGCTGGACATGCTGGTGTTGGACAATGGGCCACAATTCACGGCTACACAATTCGAAGGGTAGTTGGCTGAAATGGGAATCCGCCATGCCCTCTCGGCGCCTTTCCATCTGGCTAGTAATGGACTTGCAGAACGTTTTGTAAGAAGTGCCAAGGAGGCGCTTTCAAGAATTAGCCCAGGAAACTGGCAAACCAAAATTGACACTTTCCTGGCCGTACAGCATGGGACACCTTGCGTGGCCACTGGCTGCAGCCCAGCGGAGTTGCTAATGGGAAGGAGACTCCGGTGCCCATTAGATAGATTAAACCCGACTTATTCCCCTGATGGGTATCCAACAACGAGAGATAAAACAAGGGTATTTACAACAGGGGATCCTGTATTTGCCCAAAATTACAGCGAAGGTTCCCTTTGTTTGGGAGGGACAATTCTAGGGATAACAGGTCCCAAATCATATTTGGTGGATATGGGAGATGGCAGGGTCTGGAAAAGGCACATAGATCAGCTACGAAAAAGACTAGAAGCCAAAACAGATACCGAACAACCAGGCCCTGACTACCAAATGTTTACGCCAACAGCTAGCACAAGCCCGAGGCGGTCAGAGGACTTATCTGAAAGTGGCGAAGTCCAGCGACACCCCACGATCTCTCCAGAAGCCAGCAGGGACGACTCTGCTAGTAATCCAGGGCCGGAGGGCCAATTGGAGGAGCTGGGAGGAACGGAGAGTCCCTCTGACCAGCTCGACTCCCCACCAGGGAATGAATTGCGCAGGTCAGCCAGGATTAGGAGATGCCCCGGCTACCTGCATGATTACATTTGTAAATGATATGTAAATAGTTGACTAAGTGTTTTCTGGGAGGGGAGGAGTGTTATGTATTTGTATTTTTGGAGGGAAAATTGGGCGGGAAAAAGCACGTTTCTGATTGGCTGGTGCCTCAGCCACAATACTATATAAAGAGGGCTGTTTTGCCATTTGCTTTGCTTAAGAGCTGTTGTCACTAATGACTGCCTCCTGCCTCCTCATTGGCCAAACTTAACAGTGTTATTCCCCCTGGTCATTGTGTTGTCAGATTTTGCTTGGACCAAAGCAAAAATCAGGATTCCTACAGTGCACTCCTCATAATTATATGAAAACAAATTCCACTGGTATCAGTGGGCTCAAATTCAAGAAATGGAATAATGAATATGCAGCCTTACTCTATAGTACACCTGGAATTACCTAAGATGACTGGCACTTCCCCCCCCCTCTTCATGACCTTTTCATTCCTTGACACAAACTTTGTTAACCTAGTTTTCTATACTTGGCCTGGAGCTGAGAATCTGTGTCTTTGATGTCCCAATTCTATGCATAATTAGCACTTCCACTATAACTTTATCAGTTGACTGAAGAGCTTCAAATGTGGTTAAATATATTCAAATATGTGCAGATATATTAGCCTAAGTCATATTTATACAATTGTGCTAAGATTTATGTTTTGGTTGATTTTAACTTAGATTGCCATACAAACCCAGCTATAGTAGTTTGTTAACTGATGGATTATTTACTATTTTTGTATGAACTCATGATAGTTAATTAGGCAAAGCATGGTTGCACCATGTATTTGTACCTTGTGTGACCCCATACAAGCAGCTCTTGACTTACAATTCTTTCGTTTAGTGAATGTTCCAAGTTATACTGAGAAAAGGGACTTATGACGGTTTTTCACACCACCATTGCAGCATCCCCATGGTCACTTGACCAAAATTCGGATATTCAGCAGCAGTGTCATATTGATGGTGGTTGTAGTATCCTGGGTCATGTGATAATTTTTTTGCAATCTCCTAACAAGAAAAGTCAATGGGGAAGCCATATTCCCCTTACAACTGTGTTAGTTGTTACTAACTTAACCAGTGCAGTAATTCACTTAACAATTGTGTCAAGAAAGGTCTTAAAATGGGGCAAAACTTACTTAAAAACTGTCACTTCGCTATAGAAATTTTGTGCTCAGTTGTGGTAATGAAAGATTATCTGCACTATAATATCTTAGGTTCTGGTTTAGCATGTTGAATGAGGCCAGGAATTCTGGTTTGTTAACCATCAGTTTTGATTTAATGTTAAGTAAATCAAGCTACTAGAGTTTTAAAAATTGACAAAAAATCCTTGGTTTAACAGTATGTGCTGAGAATTATAAGGATTATATTTTTTTTGTTCCCTTGTGTATTAGAATTCTTCATTTATTTTTATGGTGTGAAGTATCTGCCCCAAACACTCAAGACAAGACTATTAACTGGAGCTAGTATAGAACTGAGATCACTTTCCCCCCCATCACCAGATGAAAAACCAGTACAAAAGTTTAATTTTACTTTTTTTGTTCTTTTTTAATCTGCAATAAATCCCATAGTGCATCCGTATAAATCCAAAATAAACATTGGTAAGGTCAATATTTTTTTCCCTGGGTTCCCTCACCCTTTTTTTGTGCTAGCCAGTAGCACTACTGAAAATTAACACTATATACTGACCAGTTTTGTATAAGATCAATCTGGCTATGAAGTGAATTTAACCCTAAAGGGATTACAAAATCTATCACATTAGTAGTAGTTGAAATCTACCTCTCCCTTTCATTATGTAGAACATTGCTGTAATTTTCAGTGGGACAGTATTTCCAAGGTGGTGTGTAGAATGAGAAAGAGTTGGATATCATACATTGTTCCCATTCCCGACTGCATGGGTAGCAAACAGCTCAAACCTATTCCTGTCATAGGCCTGAATAATTGATTGGCATTTGTAGCTATACCAATCTTTCAGAAGACACATGAAATTGATACTTCTCAAAACCATTTGGTTTGGAGAGGCCATCAACCAATAAAACAAAGCAAAACCGAAAGGAAAAAATGACATTTTTTCCCCCTCCTTTGCCATGCTTTTCTCTAACCATGCTGAGAGCCACCCAGCTGATGGTGGAAATTGGGAACAATTAGGCCAGAAATAAATCATCCAGGAAGTGGGTAACAGAGTTCTTGATGAAACTGATTTGATTGAGATAAAACATGGGCTGCAAATAGTTTCTCTCCCTTTCACATTTCTTTAAACCCAGCCTCCCCCAATGGTCTCCCCTAATATCTTAGCTCTGCTGCAGTTCACTTGGTACCGAGATGGAATATGTACATGTCTCTGAAACATATCAAAGGGTTTTAAGATGTTGCCTTCTGTTTGTTTCTCCCTCTCTGGCTCCCTCTCCCTCATTCCTTTTTTCCTGCTCCACTGGTTTCATTGAGGAGGGAAAGGAGGTTAATAAAGTGCTCCAGGATTGGGAGGAGGCCCTGGAGATGGGTGATGCATAGAGCCAGAAGTGGGCGGAGGTCCCTGTTGTTGTATGTGAGGCCCATTCAGATTCTGATGATGGAACCAAGAATTTTGATCTTCCAGGTAGTTTGCGGGAGAGGTATAAGAGAGTGGCGGGGGGATTTGGCTCCTGCTGGCTGGGTTATGAGTATTACTGTCCCAGGGTGCTGGGGATGCTGGAGAATTACAAGCCATGGAGTCACTGGTATTCGGGCTATGTTCCAAGGGGACCTCTCCATTTTTGTACAATTTCTTAAATTTAGACCTCCTGTTCTGGAACCAAATTTTGACCTGCAAGAAAGAGAGAACATTATTTAATTTGTAGAATAGATTGCATCTATTCTATTCTGTTCTGTTCTGTTCTGTTCTGTTCTGTTCTGTTCTATGCCAGCCCTTTCCCCACCAAAGATAAAGCTCTGCATTTCTTCCATCAACACAAGGAAAAGTATTACTTGTCCAGTTCAAGGAGAGCTCAGTGTGGCTCAGTGGATTCAAGACTTTTCATGAAACAGATGACAGGCTCAAATCCTGGCATTTCAGATATGCTTGGAAAGACTGGATTAGATAGTTCAAAGATCTGATATGGATTCAAAAATTGCACTAAATCATAAACTACAATTATGCCTGACTGTAGAGACTATGCTAAGCAACACTTTGTTTTGGTTAGTTTTGACTTAGCATAAACAGTGAATCTAATTACTACTCATCAATCTAATCCTAAAATGCAGAAAGTTTGTGAGAGTAAATCACAGGGGTAATAGCAATCTCTGTTCTAAACTCTTTCTAGGAATGTGTACAAGAAAGTAAGCATATCCCCCATGTCTTTTGAAAAGTGGGACTACAAGTTAATTTCTAAAATGGTCTACCAACCAATATATTAATAGAAGCAGGGAATTTAGGCTCATTGCAAAAAACTCATGTGACAAAAGCTTGCTCAAAAGGTTTTACAAGTCTTTCAAGGATGCTAAACATTGGGATTGGGAAGTCTGCCATGATGAAACTTAGGGCAGGGCTGGAATAGTGGCCTAGCTGGCTGGAAATCTTCCCAATACCATTGTGGAGTTGTGTGACTCCATCTACATCCCACTCTAGAGAAAGAGTATAAGCAAGACAAAAGGAAGTGGGTGGAGGGTAGGAAGAAAAAATAAAGGATCAAAGATAGTAGAGACAGAAACTCTTCCTAACCAAAACAAGGAAGCAGGGAGACTTGGGAACAAAGTCTGCTTAGTTTAATTGAGAAACATCTTTTTTCCTTCTGGGGGCAGGGGAAATCTCTCTGCAGTTGGTAATCAATGAAAGCGCCATGGTGGCACAGTGCTTAGAATACACTATTGCAGTCTAATTCTGCCAATTACTGACTGCCAGCTGTTCAGCAGTTTGAGTCTTACTGGCTCAAGGTTGACTCAGCCTTCCATCCTTCCGAGGTGGGCAGAATAAGGACCCAGACTGATGTGAGCGATATGCTGATTCTGTAAAACTGCTTAGAGAGGGTTGTAAAGCACTGTGAAGCCTTATATAAGTCTAAATGCTATTGCTATTGCTTTGGAATTGGCAAGTTATTATTCTGATCAGTCAATTAAAATGCAGCTATATTAACTGGCTGATAATTCTTTAACCTGCGATAGGATAGAATTGTGAACTCATAAGAACAGACCAGATGATTTAATTTGAAATAATCCAAAATCTTTACAAGTTGTTGATAACAGAGGAACAATCTCCAGTCTCATATTTTTTTATATGTCTGGACTTCAACTATCAAAACCTCAAACCAAAGGGAAAGGCATTGCTGGACCTTTTTAGTTCTAATAAAGTGCATCAAATCTACTTCTGCTCAAGGTGGAAAAGTACTATGTTTTTTCTAGTAAAGGAACTGCAATTAATAGGTGATTCTTCCATTAATATTCCATTTGAGGACCCAGATTGTTGGGGGGGGCAATAAGTTGACTTTGTAAATATACAAATAGAATGAGACTATTGCCTTATACACTGTAAGCCGCCCTGAGTCTTCGGAGAAGGGCGGGATATAAATGTAAATAAATAAAAAAAATTTAGATGGTGAAAAATATACAAAGGGAGCAACTATGCTGAATGTATGCAAGCATACATGTATGTTTGATAGTAAAAAAAAAAAAACCCAAGGGAAAATGCTAAAGTGGTGGTGGAAGGAAGGACAACTGATTGACTCAGAGATATCATTCAATTCTACAAGATTAAAGAAAGAGCTCCCCCTCATGTCCAAAGAAAACTACATTCTCGGTATTTCTTTCATTTTCTAAAATCGGATCTTAGAAAAGTTCCTACCGAACCAGGATGGAAGTGATGCGACTTCTATAGTATATATTGATATATTTTAATTAAGACACATCAGACTCGAAGCCCATGCATCTTGGTGATACTTGCAGGAAAACACTACTGACAGTATAAACTTTGGCCAGTGAACTATATATTAATTTGCAAAACTATGCAATTCGTGCATTGCTCTGTAGGTCTAGGTTATGATAGGAAATATACATATTCATGGGACTTTTGTTTTTGTTGGAAAAATGCCAATCTATTGGGCAAGGATCAATTCACTGTCAAATGTTTCTGATTCCCAGTAATTTAACAATAGATATAATAAAAGGTCTATCATAATTTTACTACAGAAGTGAATTTTTAAAGTAACTATAAATTGGAGGGGGGTGGATGGGAAATATATGAAAAGGAAGCAAACTTCAGATAGTTCTGACCTCAGAGCAGATTCATAATTATTTAATTATGAGTATTTGTTGCTAGCAAAAAGCTCTGACTGGAGAAGTTTGGGGAGTTCTATTAAAATGAACCCTTCTGTGCCTTTCCAAAAGTCAGCTGGACTTTCTTGGTTTATTCGCTTCTGATCCAGAACTGAAGAAGCTTCTTGGATGAGAAGTGAACCATTTTCAAGGAATAAACCAAAAAAAGTCCAGGTGTCTTTTGGAAAAGCATCTTTGGGGCAACCATGTCCTGGATGATTGAGAATCTCTATAGGTATTAAAATGAATATTCCACAAGACTAAAGTTGACTCTTTTTTTTTTAATCCAAGCTCTTCAAACCATTAGAAAAGCTTATGACACCAAAGTGAGGGACTATATCTCATTTGTTATAGATGGCTGTAAGTATATTCTAATACCCCGGGAGGAGGCTGGGTTATGAAATTCACACTAGACAATGTATTTAGGCAAATAGTTGATATTGTACATTTAATGCAACGTTGTGCAAGATGATTCAAGCAAGCTAAGCGTGGAAACAAAATGCAATTTGTTTCTGGTGGTCACCCAGGGAGGGGAGGAAATTCTTGCTTTGACAATCACATGGCTACCTCATACTCAACATGAACAAAACCCGTCCCATATGGGAAAAACTTCAGATGATTCAGACAAATGAGCAAAGCATCAGGCCATCTCTTACCCCCCCCCCAGCTCCCTGAAAAAAAAAAAAGGCTAAAGAAAAAAACTTGGGTCAGTGACCATGGTGACCCTAGGGGGAAATTCCTTCCTGACTATCATGGGGCAGTTTGTGTTTGTAGGAACAAAAACTCATCTGTACACCCCGAGAGCATTTTGTTGGGTGCAATTTTCGATGTGTCAGGTTGCCACCACTATGCTATGCTCTTGACCTATCAGAATCCGGAAGCACGCCAACTTGCTCCCTTAATTTAGATCAAAGCAATTAAGCAGCCTTGTTGTCCTCAGGGTGCTTGGCTGGCTCCACATTCCAGTCCAGCTTCTTTACCAGCCCCTCATGACCTGCTTAAGGAGGGAAGGCTTGTGGGAGAGGATGACACACAAGAGAGCTTCATGTCTGAATGTGGGAGCTGAAACAGAGGAAGCTAACTTGGTTGGGTGTGTGCGTATATGTATCACCAATCACACATGATGTTTTGGAATATTGTGTTGAGCATTGTGAGTGAGCATTTGGCAAAAGGCCAGAATATTTTAGTTGGAGTCCAAAGAGTGTAGTTTTCCTAACATTCATTAAGTGGTAACATCTCCACAGAATTAAAGCCAGATTTCCCTAAAATCTAAGCTTATGATAAATGATACCTTTCTACTTTGGGAACTATCCCAGTATGTCTTTTTTTCTGAATTATAATTGAGAAAAGAAAAAGTCATTCTCATGGCCTAAGTATGTTGTGGCCTTTGAATCAATCTTCTGCAAATGTCAGCCACTGCCAAATTAAACTATACAAGCAAGAACTAAGGAAAAATATTTTATATTTATATTTTGGTAAACTTCTGCAGAAGAGAGAATTCCTTTGGTTTATAAAATGATTATTCAAGAGAATTTGTTTTTTCTTTTTTGTGGACAAACCTACCAGATTATCATTACTATATATTAAAATGATACCCTGAGCATTTCTTATGCTGTTCTATAATTCCAACCAATCCTGATGTTGACCATGGTGGCTACTACTAGAGAAAGAGTCAAACGAATAGTACAAAAACCTTTATTTCTTACCTAAAAGGAACTTCCCATCATTTAAAATGAAACACTAAATCTTATCTCCTAATCCTCTATTTAATTTGTGTTCCTTAACTTGACAACTTTTAAGATGTACAGATTTTGCTGGTTTGGGAATTCTGCTTGGCTGGAGACCATGTTAGCCAGGGAATTCTGGGAGTTGAAGTCCACACATCTGAAAGTTGCCAAGATTAAGAAACACTGGCTCAGCAGTAGAGTGCTTTGGGCACTTATAAAATGATGGAAATGTATTGTAGATACAGACCCTGAAAGGGGAGTTGCAGTCTTAAAGTTTGAAAAACATTGATTTAAAGGAATGCTATGGTCCTTTTCATAAGGCTCACTGAACATAGTGAATGAGATCCCGATCAAATCATGTTTAGAGTAGATCCATTACAATAAATGGAACTCAAATAAGTTGTGATTAACCTAAGTCCCATTCCTTTCAAAAGGTCTGTAACCCATGACTATGTCCAGATCAAGCTAACGATTATATCAACCCAAAAATACAGTGCAAAGTTCATTTTTATCTATTTTGAAAATTGTTGACGGAACATTAGGATAAATGAGAGGAGACATTTGGATGAAAGGATAGTAGCCTAATGTTGAACCCAAAAATCTTTCCAACAAATCTAAGTTGTCTGGTCTGCCTTAGATATGTGATGGATAGTCTAAATCTTTGCTTCCCATTGCTATTTTTAGGTAAACCATTAATTTTCTCTGGATTACAAATTGCCTATATAGCAGAGACAAGTAGCTTGGGCTCTCACAACATGTCAAGCTAAAATAAAATTGACAATATAGTCATGTAAACATAATCAGTATAAACCATTTATAGTTCAATGTATCCTTGAATAAAGCCAAAGGGAACAGTGAAAGATGCATCTTGCTTTATTATCCCACTGGATGTTGCAAGAAGGTATTTATGTATTTTAAAAACACATATAATTATAGTGAAAACTTGTGTGCCTACCGGCTACGTTTATGCATTGTGCTTCAGTATTCAATTAATCCATTTTCTGAATTCTCACAATACACTAGCATATAAATTAACCAAATGAATATACAGCTAAATCACCAATTAAAACTTTTTTTTAAAAAAACAATCACCCACCGTTGGGTTAAAGTCAGTCACTGTTTACCATGTGGGAACCCACCCCCGAGGTCTTGCTTTGGAAAATTAGATAGTTTCCTTTCCACTACTTTGTTGATTAAAAAAATGCTATTACTAGTTCGGCCTACATTCCCCAAATAGAGACATCATTAAAAATAAGAATTACTTATTTTTAGATTTATTCCTGGGCAATATCTATAGAATTACAAACGAAGTTAGTATTCACTTCTGAATGGTTTCATGTATTTGAAAAATAGTATTTTTATTTGTCTGTAGTGCTGTTTTAATTAAGTCTGGCTATTTTTTTCCTAAGGAAAAGATGAGTACCGAATGTTACTTTAAAAAGGCAGCATTTGCTTCCATATATATATATATTACCTCATTGTTTTAGCTCTTATCAAAGAAAATGAAGAACTTTAGAAACTTTTCAATCTGACAGATCTTATCCATGCTTGTTTGGAAAAACAACGCACTGAGTTTGAGTAGCTAGGCTCCAAGGCATATGTACTAAGACTGCAGGCTCATGTATCCGTTCATGATTTCCCAGAACTCTTATGCATCTTAATTGCTCCCAAGTAATTTTGCAAAAGATTGTAGCTTTGCTCTGAGGCAATTAAGAAAAAGTGAAATACCATTCAAATCGGTAAATTTAATACAGTAGTGTAATGGCTCTACGGCTTCTATTTTTACAAAACAATTGGCAATGTCTTGTACCAGCGAGACTTGCTAGAGAAACTGGGAACTGAAATCCGGAAGATCTGGAGAGATTCTGAGCAAGGCACTCCCTGAACAAGAATCCTGAGATCTCCCTTCTCATCTTAACCTGCACTTTGGTGAGTTGTTGTTTCCCAGGCAGAGAAATGACGAAGAAGAAGCCGTGTCTTCTCACCATTAACAGCTAAGCAAGAAGAGGGAAATTCAGGCGAGTGGAGCTTGCATAGAAATAAGGAGTTCCTAAAATTCCCTCTTCCGCACAGCTCTGAAAAGTGAACCCATTAAGATTGTCTGCATCTTAACTGTCTTTCAGTGATAGTTCCTGCTTTGCAAAATGTGAGTTTGAGATCCCTCTTCAAGGTGCAAAAGACTTGAGTGTGTGTTTTAAAAGAAACATGTATCCACAATAAATAAAAACATAGTATATGGAATATCGTTTCTTCTGTCAAATGGCAACTAGCAGCCCTTAGACTCACTGAGACCCACAATAACCAGTTGGCCTGCTGACGTTCATCTAAAGATTAACAATGGGTTCTTTTTCCACTCAAGCCAACTTCCTTCTCACAGTCATCAATTCTCTTGGCCTAAGCTCAGTTAGCTTCAGGAGGAAAAAAGGGGGAACCTGCCAAAACACATACTGTAGGTTGCCTTGCCCCACCCACATGTTTCCTGCAGCAATGCTCCTCCACCTCTCTGGCTAGTCAGCATACCATTCTGGATCTTTGGGTCGCAGCCAGATACAAGTAGGCTACAGGACTAAAAGGACAGAGAAAAATGACTTCACTCCTTCCCATATTTGTTCTGTCCCAGCTTGCTTACTGTGGTTCTATTATTACATTTTGTGTGTATGGCAGCTCATGCTTTCTCTAATTAGAATTATTGTCATCATAAAAGACATCGTGTTTGTTTTCTATATGACAACAAAGGAACTCACCACCTCGTTTCTGTGATCCCCTTCATCCTAAATCAATACAGTGTTATCACAGAATCCACACATTTTAACTTCTTAGCATGCAAAAAGTTACCTACTGTAAATGGTTAACAGTGTTGAAAAACAGCAGGCTCTCTTGTTTTTAAACCCACATGTATACACAGATAAAATGGCATATTTAAAGAAGTGAGAAGACAAATATGGAAAAACCATTTACAAAACGCAAAGAAAAGAGAAGGAAGAGCCTGGAGGAACTTTAATAACTAGACGTTGGTGAACTGATTTGAATTCAACCAGTCTGTAAACCCCAAATGATTATGAAATAAGTAAAAAAAAATAAGTGAAGGTTAGACAGAGCATCTGAAATGAATTATTATCCTTGGGTTTTTAAATTTAACTTGATCTTTTCCTTTTTCAAAATGCACAGTGGATTTTTCCTAATTTTTAAGATCTAAATCACTGCATTTTGTAGTTCCCTTAAATATTTTTCGAGTTTCAAGGATAACACTTCTTTACACTCACGTTCCCAAAATAAAGATGAAAGGCTAAAGAAAACTGCACGCGCACTTTTTCTGTCTTGTGATTAGCCTTCCTTCCTGTTTCTAAAGTTTTACCTGAGTCTGGGTCAGTCCAAGTTGTGCAGCCAACTCTGCCCTCTCTGGCAACGCCAGGTACTGCGCCTTCTGGAATCGCCTTTGCAAAGCAGCCAGCTGGTAACTAGAGTAAATTGTGCGGGGCTTTCGGATTTTTTTTGCTTTCCCGTTGACCATCCGCACTTCAGGTTCAGGTTCTTCCTTCACTGCAACTGCAAAAGTGAGAGAAAAGAAATACGGTGGGAGAAAGAATCCAAATAGCAGAAGGAAGTGACGCAGTGACGCTCAAAAAGAGAATACTGCTGGTTTCTAAACCTTTGCTTTGATAAAATAACTTTATCTGTTCCAGCTGCAGAATCCATGCTTTGTTCCAGCAGAGGAATACTAATTTTCAGCCACTGAACTGCTGAACAGGACAACAACGACAATTTGATTTATGTCACAAAAGAAAGATCCCTTTAAGAAAAGCAATTTACTATAATTATCCTATAATTGTAAACTTTTGCTCTTTTCAAGGATACATCTATTGCTTCTATTAATTACCAGCAATATCACACAGAACAATCTGCCTTTGAATAATTTCAAGGACTTGCTCCCACCTCCCTATTGTCTGTTTTTTTTCTCTCTCCGCACTTACGGAGTACAAACAAGATGCTGAAGACACAGCCAGCATCTGCCTCTACTTATCATTTCCACCTCCCTATCTAACAAGGACAATTCACTCTTCTATGGAGAGTCATACTAAGGATGAAAGAGGGTCTTAAAGGGCTGTGCAAAGGATTCTGCAGGAGATGTGCTGAGCAAATACGTTAAAACTAAGCCTCCCTCCTCTCAGTGGAATTTACTCCTATGTAACTCTTATCAAAGGGCAGTTGTGCGTAGTTTGTATGAAGCCAATCAATCAAACTTGCTTCTTGCTATAAGTCAGAATAAAGTAAAGCTCAGAGGCTTTCTACTATCCAATTTACTGAACAATTAGGACAAAGTGGAATTCCATTTAAAAAAAAAGATTTTTGGAAAATAAACTTTTAATCCTCCTTCCTTCTTTTGTTCAATATCTCTCCCCCCACCCCTGCTTTTTATTATTTTTCCTCCAATTTTTTTTCTTTTAGGCTCTCCTTTCTCTCCTCCCTCCCTCTTTTTTTGTTCCCTTGGCGATTTTTTTAAAAGGACCAAGTCAGAGTTCAACAGAGGTGCATTGCAAGATACAGTTTAGCTGCTTTGCTCTGTCTTAAATTTTCTCTCTCAGAAATGGACTTCTCCATTCTTCTGTTTTGACCTGGCTCCTGTTTTGTTTTTTTTTTTACAAAAACCAATTCATGTTCTGTCTCATTAGATATATTTAATGTATTTTTTTCCTCCTTGGCAGGAAGCATTGTCCGGTTACATTGGGACAGTTGGAACCACACAACCCCATATTCCCTTCCTGAAATATTTGTGGGGAATGAGGGCGTAAGTTATAGGCCTCAGACAGTTGTAGCCAAAATCTACATGCCAGTTCTGTTTAAAGATAGAATTCATCATTTTCATCTTTACACAATTATTTTCACAGTTGTGTATTCTGTCTTCCACTTGTCCAACTTTTAAGTTACTCCTTTCCCTCTTTTTTAATTCATAAAAATAAACAGATGCCCTCACACACATCAAATTGTGGGTATTGGTATCAAGATTTTAACTAGCAAAATAACAAGTTTTGCACATGAGGGAGAAAAACAAGCTACTAAAAAAAATTAGCACATTTGGCAAAATATTGTTTTAGAAAAACGTGGATTTTTTTTTTTTTTAAAGGAGAAGGGGAAACTAGATTTTTTTGCCTCAGGAAAAGAAGTTTCAGGCTTAGCATTATTTTTTCTTTAAGAAAAAAAATTCAAACCCCCCCCTTCCTTAAACAAAAGATGGAATTTAAGGTATTGTTACAACAGTAGCATTTGCACTTTGCAAATTAAAAAGTAAGCCATGAACTAACATACAAAATTGGGAAAAAATGTGCAGACATTTTCTCACCCAGGAACACAGAAAAAATAGTTAAAGGAGGAGAAAGGCTGTTTGAATCTTTCTGAGGCAGGAAGCAAAACACAGATCTGAGCTGGGCAAGAAAAAAAAAGGAAAATTGATTTCAGGTGTGCCTTAATTCACAGGTGAATGGTGGATTGTGCCTATGTTTTATATAAAGCACAAAACTCTGAAGGAACACCAGAATACCATTCAAGAATTTAATCATGATTAGTACCAGAACAGCTTGGATGTCTTGTATGTAATAACACAAAGAGATGCCATTCATTTCTTTCCACTAGGACAATATTTTCTGGCAAGGCAGTATCGCTCTCATACACACTCATTCACAAATTCATACCCCATTGTTTAAAATGTCCCCAACAGAGTTGGGGAAACATTCCAAGATATTTCAAGCCATTTAATTTCCCTGAACCCCAAAACAGGGACAGTCTTCCACTCAAACTCACATACTCTGGACTTTGATTTAAAAACTTCATTACCTGTTTCTTGGCTCGGTAACTGCTGGTCCCGGAAAGGTCCATATTGCCTATATGAAGTGCTGTAAGGATAGTCAGGTTTGGGGGAGTATGTCCCCGGTGCCCCCATCCCATTGAAGTTAAATTGGGGGTGGTATGCATAGGGATTCATAGGCTGAGTATAAGGCTGGCTGGGGTAATATTCATGCTGAGCATGAGGAGTGCTGTAGTATCCCAGGTCCGTGATAGACGATTCAGGAAGAGTAGGAGAATCTTTGGTGCCTGCTTGGCAACTGATTGAGCTGGAAATGTCAGTCAAAATGCTGGTAATCTTCTTATCAAAAGGTCCACTCATGATGAGAAGAGCTCATCAAAGGAAGGTCCACAGCTTGACCCAGAAAACGAAAGAACTAACTAACTTGAGAAAAATCCTTTCTATCTTCACCTCCTGTTGAATAGTCTTTTACTCTGCCATGATTCCAGGAATTGTTGCAGTTGCTTCTGCCGCCACTGCTGCTGTTGCTGCTGTTGCTACTGCTGTCCTCAAGAGAAAACGTGTAAGAAATTCAACTGAGCCAGCTTGCTTAAACCCTCTAATTAAGGAGCTGAGAAGGGTGGATGCTACATTCCGATTGGCTCCAGAAATATTGCCTTAAAGGCAAAACATGCTCTTCCCCTCTCTCTCTCTCTGTCTCTTCCTATCTCTCTATACTTTTTTTTTTAAAAAAAGAATGGATTAGAAAATAAATAAGCTCCCACTACTAACCTTGCAAGCACCTCTTTCTTCTTCTTCTCCTGAGAATGTGGAACTCCTTGAGATGCCAGAAGTAGGGGATTCTCTTCAACTCCCCTCCTTATTTGGGGAAAAGGATTTATCAGGATGGTAGGGGGAAGTATATATTGAAACGGGGAAAGAAGTGGGGAAATTCGCTCGTGGGTGTGCTGAGAAGCATATTTTGTTCATCTACATTAAGGTGCATTTCAGATTTCGGAACTGACAAATATTTTCTATTTGTGGGTGGCCTACTTCTAGAAGACCTGTGTGTTCTATTCCAGCTGGGGTTTCTAAAATCACACACACATACACACAGGGCATTATGTCTATAAAAAACGAATAAAATAGCCATTCTTTTGCATCTCCTTAACACTTGACTATGCAACCATTATTCATTTGGGAAGTACCGTATAAATGTTCATGAGCCCTCACCCCAACAAAAGCAAACAGATTTTTAAAAAGTTAAAAAACCTTTCACTACATTCTGTTAAGAACAATGGAATGTAATTTAATTATTTGCTGGATTCTATATTACTTCCATCATAATAAACTTTTAAAATTGGGTTTTGGGAAATTTCCTCATCTCTTAATCACCTCCTTAGATAGACCAAAATGTTACAGATAATGAACAAAATCAAGATATAACACACTCAGGGAATTCTTGTCTAAGTTTGGATCTGATCTGATTTTCAAGTTGTTGTGAACATTGCATCACCCTGATGTAATACAAATGGAAGATCCCTTATGATAGATGATAGATAGATAAATAGATAGATAGAAAGATAGATAGATAGATAGATAGATAGATAGATAGATAGATAGATAGAGAATTTGGGCTATATGAGCAAGTTTTCATTTGTATGTATGTATTTCATATAGGTTTGGAAAGAATGAAAAACAGCTGAGGAAAGTATCTTCCAATCTCAAAGTATAACAAAAATCTGGATTTGAAGATGGTTCACATTCAAATTTTAAGACCAAATGCATTTTTAAAATTGGAGTTTTTTTTTAAAAAAAATAGGCATATATTTTCAAGAGGATATGCTGGGTCTCGCAACTGCATTTCACTACAATGTCATCAAAGAGGCTATGTTGGGAAGTCCTTGGCTTTGTGAAATACTATTCCAAAAGCTGGGCGCCCCACAGACTTATGTTTTTCTAGGCATAGAGACATGTAATCTAAAAGAAAAGCCTGACCCCAAACCTCCAGGCTTAACATGGATTGATAACCACATTTGTCTGGCAAATCAGTAACCATTTACGGAATTGATCTCAATGCTATTGGAAATTTCTTTCCAGTGCAAAGAGCAGCTTCTACGGAAGGACCCTTGCAAAGGGTAATGTGCCTATGTGCTACCATTTAAATCTTTACTCCTCTAACGTTGAAGATATCTTTGAAATTGAAAGATATCATGAAATCATGAAACTCACCTTAAAATGTGGAAGTAAAAACTCCCTCCCAATTAAAGAAATATTAAGTATACCTGCTTCTTCTAGGACAAATCTCAAGGTATAACAGCTGTGGCTTTTTATCTGCTTGTTCTTAGAAGCACATGTCTCCTGTATAGTGTATTATTAGTTTCAAAAGGGAAAGAAATACAGAACTTTACAAAGAAAAATATGAATGGCCATCCCCCCTTGCGTAAGTCACAACTTTCAGCTTTCTAAGCTTCCCCAAGATATTTTTTTTTTGTTCATTTAAACATGCAAAAATGTAGAAGATAGCATTGACATTTGCTTACTGTGTATTTAGGAGATATCTAGAAATCTATAGTTAGGCTGCTAAATGTAGAAATTGGAGCATGAGATTGTTTTTGTAGCAAATATTTCTGGGATGTAAGCAGTTGTGACTACAGATGATCACAGTAAGACAGTAGCTAAGAATTTGAAGAGAAGTTTATGTGGGTGGCTACCTTTGGCAACTTGATGGGTGTGTATATGTGCGTGAGCAGGCATGTAAATATGTGTGAAGGCAAAAAGTTCACTAATAAATAACCTGACTGAGATACATATTTGTATATTCTGTAGGTCTGAACACAAGGGGAAGGGAGTTGTACAAGCACATTTATGTGCACGTATGTTCATATTTAGAGATAAAAAGGACATAGAATATGCAATTTTTATATATATTTGTAGCAAATGTGAGTGTATATCAAATTTTGAATGTATATGTAATACATTCAAAAAAATGAATGCTTATTTTAACAAAGATAATTTTTGAGATCATCCCATTTGGTCTAGTTAGCACTTTCTATATTGGTATTGTTCAAAGGATTGGATAGTCTTCTTTAAAGTACAATCTCATATAAGAGCTATTCAGTGGACTAGTTACAGAACAACACAAAATATGTTTATAATTCAATGGTGGAACAATGTTTTGCAGATAGAAGAATTAAAATACCTAAAATAGGTAGTCTTTGACTTACAACCTCAATTGAGCCCCCAAATTTCCATTGGTAAGCAGGACAGTTGTTAAGTGAATTTTGCTCCATTTTATGACCTTGCTTGCCTCAGTTGTTAAGTGATTCACTGTGTTGTTAAGTTAGTAACATCCTGGTTATGAGAATCTGCCTTCCCCATTGACTTTGCTTGCCAGAAGGTGATCACATGGTCCCAGGATAGTGTCACCCTTTGCCAAATGCCCAATTATGTCATGCCAGTTGCCAAATGCCCAATTATGTGACATGGGGATGCTGAAATGGTCGTAAGTGTGAAAAATGGTCATAACTCACATTTTTCAGTGCTGTGCTAACTTGAACTGTCACTAAATTAATGGTGTAAGTTAAGATTATTTGTACATTTTCTTGTATCTCCAAGTAACACTGGAAAAATGTTTTTTCCCCTGAAATCCTGTAAAACCCTTGTCCTGATCAGCTAGAAATTAGAATTACAATAGAAGAGAACATATATGAACCAGTGGTGGGCTTCTGCCAATTTGGACTGATTCTAGTGAACCGGTAGTTCTGACAATCCGCTGGCCCCGCCCATCCACCCCGCCCTATCCTGTACTATATTTTCTTCTTTCTGGCTCAGCTGATTTGTGCAGCACAGCTGATTTCCGTGCCTCCATTATTCTACTTACTGGGGCTGCCAAAGAAGGAAAGCTGCTGAGCTTCATATTTCCATATATTGAACTCTGTGCGCTCATGTGTTAGGCCCAGGGGTGGGTTCTACTTACCTTTACTACCAGTTCACAACAGGGACGCGCACATGCGCAGAAGCTTCCTAATGATGTCCGAGTCGGTGGGCGGAGCCTCCTGCTGGTTTTACTACCGGTTCTTGTGAACCAGTCCGAACTGGGGGCAACCCACCACTGGTTAGGCCCGCATGCTTGCAAATCATGCGCTCACAGACCAGTTGTTAAACTGGTTGCAGCCCACCACTGGGTTGAACTGTGAGTATTAATGATATTACCTAGTTTGGTAATGAAATATCAGCAGCAAGTCATCATGCTGCAGGCATCAAGGACTCCAGGATTTAGAATTAGTTGACCCAATAGTTCCTTTTTTCCATATGTTTTTAAATTTGCATTATTCCCAAATAAAATTTGTAGTTTTCTAAAAAAAAAAATGTTTTAGTTGTTGCATTTATACCTACCTTTTTTGAGAGAAAGAGAAAAGCAATGCACAGAGAAAATTTTATTCATCCCATTTTATCCATATCAGACCTTATTTTTCAGGCGTGGTTGATAACACCTGCCATCAAACCTATCTAAGGTGGAGAGTGATGCATTGTTTTATGGCTCATTTCCCTTTAACATAACATAACATAACATCAGAGTTGGAAGGGACCTTGGAGGCCTTCTAGTCCAACCCCCTGCCCAGGCAGGAAACCCTATACCATCTCAGTCAGATGGTTATCCTTTCTTGCAAACATAATGGCAGTTTTTGTGTGTTTAAGAAAATAAGTGTGGAACTTCCAGCAAAAGAAAGTGGAGAAGTCAGCAAAGAAGAAACAGTATTAGGGGTTGCTAACTTTCTGCTGTATTCAGGGGTTGGCTGCTGGGGGATTGCAGAGGTTCAGGAGAACCTCTAGTTAAGATTCTGTGCAGTTTGGAGACCCCCCCCAAATCCCCCCCCTGACTCGCCTGCCCCCCCCCTCGCCCTCCCCCCAGGAGTCCCCAAGTGGCCGGTTTTGGCTGCAGGTAATGCAGGGCACGCACAGAGGTTTGGGAAGGGCGAAAAACGGGCCTTCTGGAAGTTCAGGAAGGCCAGAAACGGGCCCATTTCCAGCCTCTAGAGGGCCTCCAGAGCCTGAGGGGCTGTTTTCACCCTCCCGGAGCTTGAGGAAAGTCTCCGGAGCCTGGGGAGGGCAAAAATGCCTCTTGCCATGGTGCAGGAGGCCGACTAGGCCATGCCCACCATGTCCACACCTACCCAGCAACCAGGCAGAGAACCCCTTGCTAAAAATTTTGAAGCCCACCCCAGGCTTTATCTACTTAACAGAATAACAGAGTTGGAAGAAGAATGAAACAGAAAAAGAGTTGGAACAGAGGATGAAGTGATCAGGGAAAGGAGAACATAGGCAACTTTCAACTTACAACCAGATGTGAGCCCAAAAATTCTGTTGCTAAGGAAGACAGTTGTTTAAGTGAATTTTGCTCCATTTTACTTTCATGCCACAATTGTTAAGTTAATCATTGTAGCTGTTAAGTTAATAAGATGAGTAAATCTGGCTTCCCCATTGATTTTGTTTGTCAAAATGTTGCAAAATGTAGTCATAAGTACTATGCCAGTTGCCAAGCATCCAAATTTTGATCACATGACTATGGTGATACTCAGTGGTGGGATTCAAATAATTTAACAACCGGTTCTCTGCCCTAATGATTTCTTCCAACAACCAGTTCACCAAACTGCTCAGAAAGTTAACAACCGGTTCTCCCGAAGTGGTGCGAACTGGCTGAATCCCATCACTGGAGATACTGCAATGGTCATAAGTCCCTTTTTCAGTGCTGTTGTAACTTCAAATGAATGGTATAAGTCAAGGACTACCTGTACTTGTCTTGAGTTCTTTGGAGAAAGGGTTATATGTATTAAAACTATAATACATAAAAGTATGGAAAATGTAAGATAACGGTTGGAACTTTCAAACTCGGCCTTTCAGCATGTGAATTCAGATTTTGCTAATTACCACTGCCTCCCCCCACCCCAACAAATCTCAAATTAATAGAGGTTCCAGAGCAGGAGTTATAAAATCCAGAAAGGCACTGAAATCCAAAAATGTCCTATTTGAGTCTCTTTGTTCTTGGCTTGAACTGATATCTTGCAAAGAATTTTCAAAAAAGGACATGAAATATATGAAATTTATAGAAGGGATTGCACATTGCCTGGGCCAGAGGTTCCCCGTTCTTAATGCAATCAATGAAATGTTTCTGCATAGTCATGAAGCTTTTCAGAAAACAAACTGTGTTCCAAATATTATAATCTACAGTGAAGAACTAATGTTAATTTTTTTTAAAAAAAAAATAACAATATAATGTCCTTTGTGGGTATACCCTTTCTCGATTCAATTTGTCAATTTGATTTACTTTCTTAAAGTAGCAAGTTCTGCATTTATTTAAAAGCTGCTCTCAAAAACAGTGCAGCCTATAAAATCTAACATGCTGATTTATTTAGTCCAGGATCACTCATAAAATCCTCAGTTTGTGGCCATTATATTAGGATCCCAGTATCTGGGGAGCCAGATTTGGAATTCCAGTTTTGGAGTGAAAGACAGTGTTTTTTTTCACTCTTGCTGACAAAACCTATTATCATTAAGCAGGGATTTACTCCAAAGATAATGAACAAAATAGAACAAAAGTAAACAAAGGCCTTTATTTCAATATGTTTGCCTTTTTGGATTTTATGATGATAATTTCCCGTAGAAAGAGTTTGGGCCCAGGTATCAAGAGCCCATCACCAGAACAAACATGTTTCTGCAAGGTATCAGGATAAATATCATATTTTGCACTAAATTTACTTTCTAAGGCTATCCCACCCAATTGGATCATTTAGACCTTGGATTTAATCATGTAACTATACCACTTTTCCATGTACCTAAAGCCAACCTTCCAAAGACAGTTTACTGCTTAGGGGGGAAAAATCCCACCTCTCGTTCTAAAGTCCAGAGATATAGTTTGACCAAATGATCTTGATGTCTGAAACAAAAAAATATTATGTGCCACTTTCCAGGAGTAAAAATATATTTCTCCTAAACTGATTATCAACAGTTTGCTACCATTTTGCAATCTGCAAAATCAGCTGCCTAAAGCAAATGGCTCAGTTATAATGTAATTGTAGGACCAGCTCTGATGCCAGCATCTCATGTTTAACCTTTCTTGAGATTTTCTTTTATTCTTGTCACATTAACAATAATGCATAGACAATTCCCCAGCTAGACTCAAAACAGAAACCATGCAAATGTTCTCAAGCCATAGATATATAGGTTACTATATGAATGATGCATATATATTAGAATGGCACATTAGAGAATTTTTTAAATGAATAGGTTATATGATTGCACGACAATTCATTTTATATTATGGAATATCTTGTTTTCTTATAGGACCATATAGATCCTTGAATAATTTGTTGAAAATAAAATGAAGTGTACACTTACCCCTTTTAATAGAAGAGTGCATTTAAATTATTATAATTGATTAATGACAGATGGCATTTTTATTATATAAATTGAACATAATATCCAGCAATACTTTTTTAGATTGTTTTTTCTCCTGTTTTAAAGATAAAGATTAAATGTAAATGCATATTATATATGAGATGTCTTTATATTGTTAGTTGACATGCACGCTATTTTTAAGATACATGTACCTTCAAGTCTACATAACATTTTAAGAAACCATTGAATAAAGTATGATGAATGTTTGCCATCTGTTGGGCAATACCTAGTATTACAATATATCTCATCATCTGTAAAGCAGCCCTCCATATATGCTGAGACTAGGGAATTCTGGGAGTTGAAGTCCACTGATCTTAAGATTCCCAAAGTTGAGAAACACTGCCTTAGAGTTTGGCAAAGGCTCAGAATGCTGAAAACTGCTCCATTCTAAACCCACCTCTTTCCTAGTCATATGATCCAGGGAAGCGTTGCTGCTCCTGATACTTAAAAAGTTGCTACTGTATATTATTGTTACATGAATTTACTTCAGTCCTTCCTTTTCTTTTACTATTAAGTGCCTTTTTTTATTCCATGTGAAGTCTTATCTTAACAACAGCAGGCCCTGCTTATTTTTTAGGTACCCAAGGCTCTGCTACAGTGATGGATAGGCAATAGTAGAAAATGCTATCACCCATTAGTAAATGGCCCTGGCAGTCACCAGCATTTCCAAACTAGTGCCTTGCAATGTATTGAAATGCAACTTCTGCCATGCCCAGATAAGCCAATATAGTTGGATGGGTGATGGAAGTTGGAGTTCGAAACATCTGGTGGGTGCCAGGCTGGCAGGATACATGTACACAAACACAGAGGGACATTTCTTTATTCCTGTATGCTTTCTCTTATGCTTGGTGAAACACCTCCATCTAGTGGCTTTGGCACTGGAACTACAATATTGCTTTACTGTGTAATTAAGGAATTTTTTTTTGTTTTGTTTACATTTATATCCCACCCTTCTCCGAAGATTCAGGGCGGCTTACAGTGTATAAGGCAATAGTCTCATTCTATTTGTATATTTTTTACAAAGTCAACTTATTGCCCCCCCAACAATCTGGGTCCTCATTTTACCTACCTTATAAAGGGTGGAAGGCTGAGTCAACCTTGGGCCGGGCTCGAACCTGCAATAATTGCAGGCTTTGTGTTCTAATAACAGGCTTCTCTATTGCCTGAGCTATCCCGGCCCCTATATATATTGTCTGTATATTTTACATTAATTGAGGTTTATCTAGACAAGAATCTTACTCTCAGCAAATGGCAGCACCCTTGATCAGTGTTTCTCAGTTCTGTCAACTGTAATATATTGCCAACAGATGGTCAACACGATGTCACTCACATCGAGGGGTGCCTTACTGGCCTCTACTCACCCCTCCTCTCCCAGCTGCTCCTCGCCTCCCTGCCCGGGCTCCTTAGGGCCCCAACAGGAAGCAGTTGTTGGACTAAGCAGCCACCATGAGAAAGAGTTGGCAAAATAGCTCAGTTCAAATTGGATCTGACCAAGAAGGAGGCTCAGCAGAAGCACCTCACTGAGAACTATGAGCATAGGCTTTCCAAACAGAGGGAAGACCTGCAGGAGTGCAAGGCCAGGTACCGGCGCCTGGAGGCTCAGCGGGCTGAGATGGTCAGCCAGTTCCAGGCCAAGGCCCTCTGGCTCTTCACCATCAGTGACGCTTCCCTCCAGCTTTTGCCCAAAGCCCCACACCAGGAGGCTGAAGCAGACCCTGAGTCAGAATTTCTGCCCCCCTCCAACCCACACAAGAAAACCCAAAAGGGGGAGACTCTCTGCAGCAACACAATACATTCATTGCATGTATCTGTCCCAGGGGCTGTAGTTTGAGGACCCCTGATTTAGTGCAATATAAAAAATGCAAATAATGTTTCTCACAGACCACCAGTGGTCCATGGACGACCAGTTGGTGACCGCAGCCCTAGTGGATCTTGCCTTAGCCTAGAATCATAAACTCATGGGGTTAGACGGGACCTTGGAGGTCTTCTGCCCAGGCAGGATTCCATATTCATCTTACTGGTTGACCAATCTTTTCTTGAAAACCTCCAGCAGTGGAGCATCCACTACTTCAGGAACTATGCTGTTCCGTTGACTAATTGTTCTCACTGTCTGGAAATTTCTTCTTAGTTCCAGTTTGGATCTTCCATTTTATTTCTTGTCCTGCCCTTAGGTGCTCTGGAGAATAAACTGACCCCCTCTTCCCTATGATTGGCCTTCAAGTCTTGGGAGACGGCTATTATGTCACTAATCCTTCTTTTTATAGGCCAGACATACCTTCTTCCCCTTAGTCCTTCAACATATGGTTTACCTTTGAAACCCCTTATCATCTTTGTCACTCTTTTCTGCAATCTTTCTAGGGCCTCAACATCTTTTTTGTATTGTGGTGACCAGAACTGGACACAGTAGTCCATGCCCGGCTTTACTAGTGCAGTAGCTCTAATTGGTCATGAAATTTGAATGGGAACTTACAAGGGAATACTAAAACTGTAGGGTAGACAGGAAAGTCCAAAAATATCTTAAAAGAAAAAAGGGGCAAACTTTTTTCACATTACTGCATACATGTGTCTGTGTAATCATTAAGCACTAAGCTCATTCTGAAAGCATTTTAACATTTTTTTAATTGGATATATTTGATAGACACATGCATACTATCTGGGCATAATCCACAGTTTTAAAACCCTTGTTGATTTTCCTGAGAAAAGTGTAAATGAATGGCAGATTCTTAAATTTAAGTTAAAGAGAAGGGGCTCAAAAAGAGTTAACAACATGCTTCTTAAGATGATGATGATGAGAATGATAGCTCACAATAATAGTATGCATGAATCATACTACTTATACCCTGAAAGGAATTCACATTAAGAGATGCTTGGTTTGTTTTGATTAATCTTGATTTGAGCATATGTTGCCTCAATGGTTCAATAGCAAATTAAGGTAACTGACTTTTGTCAGTTCTATTCTTTTTCCCAGAACTGTTTGCTTATGATTTCCTTAATGCCTTTTCTCCCTCCTTTCTCTCTATGCCGGGGGTGTCAAACTTAAGACCAAGGAGGGGGCGGATCTGGCCCACAGGATGCTTAGATCTGGCCCGTGGGGCCACCCTGGAAACAGGACGGACTGACCCACAGTGCCTCTGCCAATGAAAACAGTGAAAACCTGAAGCCCTCACAAGGGCTTCAGGTGGCAGAGGGTTGCAGGAGGCTATTGCAGCCAAAAACAGAGCTCAGGAGCCTGTTTTTATTGGCAGAGCGCTCAGGCCACCACAGGTACCCCCCAACACCAGTGACATCAACCTAGCCATGCCCACCCTGGCCCCCAAGGTCAAACCAACTCTGATGTGGCCCTCAATGACACCCCTGCTCTATGCCCTTCATTAAGCCTTGGCCCACAGAGGTTTCTCCTATCCTATCCCCTTCTCTCCTTCAGACTTGCTGCACAGAGGCCTCTCCTATTCTATCCCCTTTTCTCCCTCAGCTTTGAGCCACAGAAGCCTCCCCTATCCTATCCCCTGCTTGATGCTGTGAAAGTAAAGCTGAAACTGAAACTCCTCTCCTCTGCTTGTGTTTTGCATTTAGAACTGATTTCTTTTCAGGTGCAGAGGGGGAGTAGAACTCCTTAGCATCAGAGCATGTTAATAATAATATAGGAAATACTAATGGTCTGATGGTAATTTTGAAAAATCTTTTAGTGAGCACCTAGAAGCCAAGAGGAACATACGTGACAAATTTCAAGTTTGTAGGCTTTATGGTTCTGGAGATTTTGTGATAATGCATGAGTGGTATTTTGCATATATATATTGGAAGTGTCTTGGCGACGTTTCGACGAAGTCTCATTCGTCATCTTCAGGCTTCAGCTTTGTGCTTCTGGGAGCAATGTGTGATTGCAGCTGTTTAAGTGCACGCATTGAAGAACACAAGAACTCAGTCAAAAAAGAGGAACCAACTTCTTCCCTGGTCCAACACCTTAAAGCCACAGGACACGATATTGACTTTAAAAAGACCAGAACTATCGCCAAAACTGAACACTTTAATAACAGAATAATCAGAGAAGCCATCGAGATAGAAAAACGCCCACACAGCATGAACAAACGAGATGATACCTCCCGCCTACCAGCCATTTGGAAACCCGCCCTTATTGACAAATGAGTCCCTAACACGAGGAATGACACCAGACCCACACTCACGAGGTCCACACAGGATGTCACCACCACACATCCACCCAGAAAGCAGACCCAAACCCACACTGATCAGGAAGCACGACCAAGGACCAGAAGTCAGACCGCAGCTGCAACATTAGCCATTTCAAACCCCTCCAATCCATACATGCAGCAGACTGACACCCACTATGAAGATGTAGCATGACCACAAACACGAAGCCAAACAACAGCAATGCAACTCACCAGCTCAAATCCCCCTGCAACTCACATTAATCTGAGCACAACCAAGCCCCCACCCAAACAGGACACACCCCCAGCCAATCAGAGCACAAAAACCCCCCATCCAATCAGAGCACAGCCAAGCTCCCACCCAATCAGTTCAAACCCCCACTAGCAGTTAAAAAGGAAGAAACAGCTGCAATCACACATTGCTCCCAGAAGCACGAAGCTGAAGCCTGAAGATGACGAATGAGATTTTGTTGAAACGTTGCCAAGACACTTCCAATTTTACGTGGGAGAAAACCCAAATAAACAAAGACCTACATACAAACACCCGCAAATATATATATATATATATATATATATATATATACATATATATATATATATGTATATGTATATGTATATGTATATGTATATGTATATGTATATGTATATGTATATGTATATGTATATGTATACACACACACATATATAGGTCTTGTCATTTTCGGGTCTTTTCCCGTGTTAGGTTGAGAGTATCTTGGTGACGTTTCGACGAGATCTCACTCATCATCTTCTGGCTGGTGTCTTCGGCTTCGTACTTCTTGAGCAAAGAGTGGTCGAAGCTGCCATCTCTCTATAAGTACTGTGGGGAGGTGGGGAGTGTTGCTGTGAATGGGTTGGTTGGCTGTGTGGTTGCATCTTGATTGGTAGATGGACTGGGTGTTTGCAGATTGGTCGGCTGTTTTGTAGTACGTACAAAACTCATTCCACTTCATAGAAATAATAAAGAAACAAAACCTACACCCAGCGACCTACTCGTGAGCTTCTATGTCATATCCCTCTTCACCAAAGTGCCTATTAAAGAAGCCTTGACAGCTATACAAAACAAATACAACCCCCTCAAACACATCCTAGATCTAACCAACCACTGCCTAACCAACACATGCTTCATCCATAATGGACAAAGATACAAACAGATAGAAGGAGCACCCATGGGATCATCCCTCTCACCCGTCATTGCAAACCTATACATGGAATACTTTGAAACCAAGGCTTTAGTTGCCTCCAGGGATGCGTCAACTCCCCGACCTCCGGTCTTTTAAATGCGAGCTCAAGACCTTTTTATTTTGCCACGTGGGACTAGCCTGATGAAATTTTTAAGTGGGGGTTTAATGATGGTTTTATCTTAGTTTTAATTCTATTAGGCCATTTTATAATCAGTTTTTTAATATGTTTTTAATTTTTGTTTATGTTTATGTTGTTTTATTTGGCTGTAAACCGCCCTGAGTCCTTCGGGAGAAGGGTGGTATAAAAAATCGAATAAATAATAAATAGATAGATAGATAGATAGATAGATAGATAGATAGATAGATAGATAGATAGATAGATAGATAGATAAATCTGAACTCAAACCCAAACTCTGGCTTAGATACATAGATGACACATTCATAATTTGCCGCATGGAAAGGAGAAACTGGACAACTTCCTCACACATCTCAACAGCCTACACCCCAAAATACAATTCACTATGGAAATAGAAGCTAACAACCAACTCCCCTTTCTGGACGTCCTAATCTACAAAAAAACCCAATGGCTCCCTAGGACACACCATCTACCAGAAAAAAACACCAACTGCTACTTAAACGCAGAATCGTATCACCACCCTGCACAGATCAGCTCTGTAGCTAAGACTCTCATCTCCAGGACCAAACGCCTAGCCGACAAAGACCACCTGAAAACTGAATTACATACTCTCACAAACATATTAATCTCCAACAGATACCAAAGAAACACAATTACCAGCCTAATCCAAAGGGAGACACCACCCAAGAACCAAGACACAGAACAAGACAACGGCATCGCCCTCCTCCCGTACATCAAAGGCACCACAAATAAAATCAGCAAAATTCTCCACAAACACAACATCAAGACAGCCTTCTGCACAGACCAAAAATTAGCCAACATCTTAAGAAACCCCAAAGACAAGATCCATCTAGAAAACCAAGGAGTCTATGAAATACCACGCAAAATCTGCCCAGCCACATACATTGGACAAATAATAGGAGAATAAATGCATGCATCGTAAAACACAAAAACACAGTCAGAAAAGAAGAAAAAACCTCCTCCCTTTTCCAGCACCTTAAAACCACAGGACACAAAATTGATTTTGAAGGAACCAAATTAATCTCCAAAACTGAACACTATAACAAGAGAATAATTATGGAAGCCACTAAAATAGAGAAACATCCCCACAATATGAACAAACGGGATGACACCTCCCGACTTCCAGACATGTGGAAACCAGCCTTGGTTAACAAACAAGTCCCAGCCATAAAAATTGACCCAGGACAACACACAACACCACCACCAATCATCCTCACCAGATTCAAACCTATCCCACAGACAAAACACAACCGCCATCCAGAAGCCAGACCATGCTGACACCACTGGTTGCGCCCCCCTCCGATCCCCACACAAAGCAGGCTGACACACACCAGGAACACATGACAGGACCTTGGACTCGGAGCCAAACCAGGGCCCGGAATGCTGCATCAAAGCCATCTGCTCAAGACATCACATCACAGAACTTCAGAGGCCACAACACCAAAGCTCAGGAACAAAAGACCAGGACCACACCCATACAGGATGCTATGAAACAGCCGACCAATCTGCAAACACCCACTCTATCTACCAATCAGGAAGCAACCACACAGCCAACCAACCCGCTCACAGCAACACTTCCCATCTCGACCAATCTGCAAACACCCACTCCATCTACCAATCAAGATGCAACCACACAGCCAACCAACCCACTCACAGCAATACTCCCCACCAGTATTTATAGAGAGACGGCAGCTCCGACCACTCTTTGCTCAAGAAGCACGAAGCCAAAGACACCAGCCTGAAGATGATGAGTGAGACCTTGTCGAAACGTCACCAAAATACTCTCAACCTTACATGGGAAAAGACCCAAAAATGGCAAGACCTACATACCTATACCTGTGAAAACCTACGAAAACACACACACACATATGTATATACATATATATAGAGAGAGACACCATGTTTCTCCAAGCGCTCCAAAATAAGACCTTGTCTTATATTTTTTTGAACCCTGAAATAAGCGCTTAGCCTTTTTGTCATGCACTCAAAAGCCCAATTGGGCTTATTATCAGGGGAATAATTTGGGGGGGGGGAATTTGGGGGAAACGGTCTTATTTTGGGGAAAACAGGGTACACACACAAAGACACACACACACACACACATATAGAGACACATAGACACACATATACATACATAACATATATACACACACATATATATACATACCCCACATATGCATATACATGCACACACATATATACATTCACACACACACACATATACATACATACCAGTGGTGGGATTCAATTTTTTTTACTATTGGTTCTGTGGGCATGGCTTGGTGGGTGTGGCATGACTTGATGGGCGTGGTAGGGGAAGGATACTGTAAAATCTCCATTCCCACCCCACACTAGGGAAAGGTTACTGCCGGTTTAGCTCACGCTGGTAAAGCCTGTTATTAAGAACACAGTAGCCTGCAATTACTGCAGGTTCGAGCCCGGCCCAAGGTTGACTCAGCCTTCCATCCTTTATAAGGTAGGTAAAATGAGGACCCAGATTGTTGGGGGGCAATAAGTTGAATTTGTAAAAATATACAAATAGAATGAGACTATTGCCTTATACACTGTAAGCCACCCTGAGTCTTCGGAGAAGGGCGGGGTATAAATGTAAACAAAAAAAAATAATCAAAAAAAAAATCCCCATTTCCTCCCAATCAGCCGGGACTCAGAAGGCAGAGAATAGATGGGGGTGAGGCCAGTCGGAGGTGGTATTTACCAATTCTCTGAAACTACTCAAAATTTCCGCTACCAGTTCTCCAGAACTGGCCAGAACCTGCTGAATCAGAGGTGGGTTTCAGCAGGTTCTGACCAGTTCTGGAGAGCCAGTAGTGGAAATTTTGAGTAGTTCGGAGAACTGGTAGTAAAAATTCTGACTAACCCCCCCCCCATCTATTCTCTGCCTTCCAATTCCCAGGTGATCAGGAGGAAATGGGGATTTTGCAGTATCTTTCCCCTGCCACGCCCACCAAACCACGCCCACCAAACCATGCCACACCCACTAAGCCACGCCCACAGAACCGGTAGTAAAAATTTTGAAACCCACCACTGTGCTGAATATCACCTCTCTCTCTCTCACACACACACACACACAAACACACACACGGAATAGATATTCCATATATATATATATCCATCCTTAGGGTTCCTCTATTGCAAGCAACCTGAGGCAAAATGTGTAACTGTTTATCACACTTTCTGTTTAGGTAAAGACAACAGTAACTGCAAGAAAGTGCAATTAATAATAATAATAATAATAATATTTTAATTTTTATACCGCCCTTCTCCCAAAGGACTCAGGGCGGTGAACAGCCAGATAAAACAATACAATATATTACAATAAAAACACTATTAAAAAACTTATTCAAATTATTAAATTTTCAATAAATTTAAAATAAAATACATAATATAAAATAAACCCCAGTAAAATCCAATTAAAAACCCTATTAAGCCAGTCCTGCTCGGAAGAATAGATATGTCTTCAGCTCGTGGCGAAAGGTCCGGAGGTCAGGAAGTTGTCGAAGTCCTGGGGGAAGCTCATTCCAGAGGGTAGGTGCCCCCACAGAGAAGGCTCTCCCCCTGGGGGTTGCCAGCCTACACTGTTTGGCTGACGGCACCCTGAGAAGACCCACTCTATGGGAGCGTACTGGTTGGTGGGAGACATGTGGTAACAGAAGACGGTCCCGAAGATATCCCAGTCCTATGTCATGGAGCGCTTTAAAGGTGGTAACCAACACCTTGAAGTGCACCCGGAAAACCACAGGTAGCCAGTGCAGCCTGTGCAGGATCGGTGTTATATGGGAGCCACGAGTGGCTCCCTCTATCACCCGCGCAGCTGCATTCTGGACCAACTGAAGTCTCAGGGTGCACCTCAAGGGGAGCCCCATGTAGCATTGCAGTAGTCCAGGCGAGAAGTGACGAGGGCGTGAGTGACCGTGCATAAGGCATCCCGGTCTAGAAAGGGGCGCAACTGGTGGACCAGGCGGACCTGGTAAAAAGCTCTCTTGGAGACGGCTGCCAAATGATCTTCAAAAGACAACCGTCCATCCAGGAGAACACCCAGATTGCGCACCCTCTCCACTGGGGCCAATGATTCACCCCCAACAGTCAGCCGCAGTTGCAGCTGGCTGTACCGGGATGCCGGCATCCACAGCCACTCAGTCTTGGAGGGGTTGAGCTTGAGCCTGTTTCTCCCCATCCAGACCCGCACAGCCTCCAAACACCAAGACAACACTTCGACAGCTTCATTGGAGTGGTCAGGGGTGGAAATGTACAGCTGGGTGTCATCCGCGTACAGATGATAACTCACCCCAAAACCACTGATGACCTCATCCAGCGGCTTCATGTAGATGTTGAACAGGAGAGGTGAGAGAACCGACCCCTGTGGCACCCCACAAAGGAGGCGCCTCGAGGTCGATCTCTGCCCCCCTGCCAACACCGTCTACGATCGGTCGGAGAGATAGGACGAGAACCACCGAAACAGGGTGCCTCCCACTCCTAATCCCCCGATACCATGGTCGATGGTATCAAAAGCTGCTGAGAGATCTAGGAGAACCAGGGCAGAGGAATAACCCCTATCCCAGGCCCTCCAGAGGTCATCCACTAATGCGACCAAAACTGTCTCTGTGCTGTACCTGGGTCGGAAACCGGACTGGAACGGGTCTAGATAGACAGATTCATCCAGGTACTGGGGTAACTGGTGTGCCACCACACTCTCAACAACCTTCGCCACAAAGCAAAGGTTGGAGACTGGACGGTAGTTGCCCAAAAGAGGCAAGAAGTCCAGGGAGGGCTTCTTGAGGAGGAGCCTCACCACCGCCTCTTTCAACAACATCCTCCCTCAAAGAAGCATTGACAATCCCCTGGAGCCAGCCTCGTGTAACCTCCCGGGTGGCCAGCACCAACCAGGAGAGACACGGGTCCAATAAACATGTGGTGGCATTCAGTCGCCCCAGCAACTTGTCCATGTCCTCGGGAGCCACAGGATCAAACTCCTCCCAGATGGTCTCAACAAGACTAGCCTCCGTCACCTCGCCCGAAACTACCCAATTTTGGTCCAAACCGTCCCGAAGCTGAGCGATTTTGTTAAACTGCAAGAACTTCTAATACTATCAATTCCCTCAATAATTTTTCAGTAACAAAACTTGAAAAAGTGGAAAGAAGAAAATCTATGCATATTTATTGCTTGAACTGCTTCTATTCCATCGTGCTATTCCATACCGTGCTATTCCATCGGCACGGTTATTGGGAGGGGCAGATATGGCGGAAGCGGAGGACCGCATCTTGTTCGGGGAGTGCGCGCTCACTGTTTGCGAGCGATCGCGCACTCCGGTCCCTCTGACTTCTCTCGTTCCCCGAGTGGCAGGAATCCCCAGGGCCTGGACTTGTGGCTGATGTTATGTAATGCCAGGTCCGTGGTGAATAAAGCCCCCTTATTGTCGATCTTAAACAAGAGGGGTGTGTGGACCTGATTGGCATTTTGGAGACCTGGTTGGGAAATGTGCCCACTGGGCTTCCAAGCATTTCATCAGCCGAGGGCCCAAGGTAGGTATGGAGGGGTGGCGATTATTATTAATGAAGGTCTGGATCCGAGGGAGATCACTGTACCACAGATAACCGGTTGTGAGTCTCTCTTTGTGAAGTGGGGTCAGGGGATGAAGGTGGGATTGCTGATTACGTACCTGGCTCTTTGCTGCGTGACAGCAGCTCTGCCCGAGCTGTTGGATGTGATAGCCGGAATGGCGGTTGATACCCCCAGACTTATGGTTATGGGGGATTTCAACTTGCCATCGGTCGGTGAAGCATCAGCAGTGGCCTGGGAGTTCATGTCTTCCATGATGGCCTTGGACCTGACCCAGTTAGTTAATGGTCCCACTCACATCGAGGGAAACACCCTGGATTTGATTTTTGTCTCTGGACAGTGGTTGAATGAGCTAGAATTAGGGGACTTAGTTATTAAACCCCTGTCATAGTCAGATCATTCGCTCCTTCGACTTGACTTTCGAACCGCCATCCAACACCGCAGGGAGACGGGGCCAATTCGTTGGTTCCGTCCCAGGCACCTGATGGACCCGGAGAGGTTTCTGACGGAGCTTGGGCTATTTCCTGAGGATCTAGCCCACGGCTCAGCTGAAGAACTAGTCGCCGCCTGGGAAAAGATGGCGGCAAGAGCTTTGGACCGCGTCGTGCCTTTGCGGCCTCTGACCCGACACTGACCTTGACTAGCTCCTTGGTATTCTGAGGAGCTGAGAGAGATGAAGCACCGGAAAAGATGCCTAGAGAGTGGATAGAGGGCCAGCCGTTCTGAATCTGATCGAACACTAGTAAGGTCTTATATTCAGACCTATCTAGTGGCAATAAGAGTGGCAAAACGTGAGTATTTTTCCGCTCTTATCGCATCAACAGATAACTGCCCAGCCGCCCTGTTTGGGGTGACCCACTCCCTCCTTCATCAGGAGGTGCAGGTGGACCCCTTGCAAGGGCATGCTGAGGATTTTGGACAATATCTGCAAGATAAAATTGCTAAGATCCGGGATGGTTTGGACGCAGACTGGGTAGATTCAGACGGGATGACGGAGGTAGGTCTTGAGGACATTATTTGGGAAGAGTTTGATACTGTGGCTCCCGAGGACATGGACAGGATATTGGGGAGGCTGAATGCTACCACATGTTTATTGGAGCCGGTCCCTCCTGGTTGGTACTGGCTGTCGACAGGGAATTGTCAATGCTTGATGGAGGGTGTCTTCCCTACCGCCTTGAAAGAGGCGGTGGTGAGGCCCCTCCTCAAGAAGCCCTTCCTGGACCCAGCTGTATTAGTGAACTATCATCCTGTCTCCAACCTTCGTTTTGTGGCGAAGGTTGTTGAGAGTGTGGTGGCGTGTCAGCTCCCCCAGTACCTGGATGAAACTGTCTATCTGGACCCGTTCCAGTCTGGCTTCAGGCCTGGGTACAGCACGGAGACGACTTTGGTCGCGTTGGCTGATGATCTCTGGAGGGCTCAGGACAGGGATTGTTCCTCTGCCCTGGTCCTATTAGATCTCTCAGCAGCTTTTGATACCATCGACCATGGTATCTTGCTGCAACGGCTGGGGGGTCTAGGAGTGGGGGCACCATTCTTTGGTGGTTCTCCTCCTATCTCTCTGACCAGTCGCAGACAGCATTGGCAGGAGGGCAGAGATCGGCCGCGAGGCACCTCATGTGTGGGGTGCCACAGGGGTCAGTTCTCTCGCCTCTTCTGTTCAACATCTATATGAAGCCACTGGGGGAGATCATTCATGGTTTTGGGGTGCTATGCCATCTGTATGCTGATAACACTCAGCTGTACATCTCCACCCCTAACCACCCCAATGAAGCTGTCGAAGTGATGTCCTGGTGTCTGGAGGCCGTGCGGGTCTGAATGGGGAAGAACAGGCTTCGACTCAACCCCTCCAAGACCGAGTGGCTGTGGATGCCGGCATCCCGGTACAGCCAGCTGATTCCATCACTGACTGTTGGGGGCGAGTCATTGGCCCCTATGGAGAGGGTCCGCAACTTAGGCATTCTCCTGGATGTACGGTTGTCCTTAGAAGAGCATATGACGATCATCGCCAGGGGAGCTTTTTATCAGGTTCACCTGATACGCCAGTTGCGTCCCTTCCTAGACCGGGATTCTTTATGCATGGTCACTCACGCCCTCGTCACTTCCCGTCTGGACTACTGTAATGCTCTCTACATGGGGCTCCCCTTGAAGAGCACCCGGAGGCTCCAGCTGGTCCAGAATGTGGCTGCGCGGGTAATAGAGGGAGCAACTCGAGGCTCCCATATAACACCTCTCCTGCGCAGGCTGCCCTGGCTTCCGGTGGTCTTCCGAGTGCAATTCAAGGTGTTGGTTACCACCTTTAAAGCGCTCCATGGCATAGGACCGGGTTATCTACGAGACCATCTGCTGCCACCAATAGCCTCCCATCGACCTGTGAACTCCCATAGGGAGGGACTCCTTAGGGTGCCGTCAGTCAAGCAATGTCGACTGGCGACCCTCAGGCGGAGGGCCTTCTCTGTGGGGGCACCTGCCCTCTGGAATGAGCTGCCTCCAGGGATACAACAACTCCCTGACCTCCGGACCTTCCGTCGCGAGCTGAAGACTTTCTTGTTTTCCCGCGCAGGGCTGGCTTAGAGTAATTTTAATTTGGGGTCATTATGGTTTTATTATAGTTTTAAAGTTTTGTTTCGGCCTTTAATTGAGTCAGATTTTTAAAAGTGTTTTAATTTTTTGTTTAATTGTGTTTTACTTTGGCTGTAAACCACCCTGAGTCCTTCGGGAGAAGGGCGGTATAGAAATCTAATAAATAAATAAATAAATATAGACAAAAGCTGTTTTAAAATTTTTCAGATAGACTATTCCAATCCATGGAGTCTCTATCAAACATTTTCTTAAATGTATTTTCTATTTTATTCATACTGTGCCAAAGAATAGAATAGAGTAGAGTAGAGTAGAGTAGAGTAGAGTAGAGTAGAGTAGAGTAGAATTCTTGGCCAAGTGTGATTGACATACAAAGAATTTGTCTTCAGTGCATAAGCTCTCAGTGTACCTAAATGATATAAGTGATAAATCATGATCATGATCATAGTAATCATAAATACATTCATCATGCATTTATGTAAATAAATGTATTTATCATGTATTTATTTAAAAGGAACAAATGAAGTCCAATAAACTTCCATGTAAAATTTAAAAATAAAACACATGAAACTACAACCCCTCTGTTGTTTCAGGATCACCAATGAGACTATTCCACTCTTTTCCTTTTCCAAGGGTCAATACTTGACTTGTTGCAAGACATGGGGGTGAGATTAATGGCAAAAACTGGAATGCAAAGCATTCTCTGGGGGCTGAACAACAGATAAGCAATTGCAATTAAGCTAACTATTACTTCTTGAAGTCTGCCTACATCTCCTTAAGGGGAGCAAACATCTTTTCCTAACAATAATAGCTATAGGAAAAGATACTTACAAAATTCATTTAAAATTCAGATGTTATTCTGATAAAGGCCTTAAAGTCTAGCCAATTACTACAGTCACTTTTTAGGTTAAAGCTCAAAGTGAGCCTGTCCTCACCCATTCTAGATTAGTAGATTAAACCAATTCCTCTAGGATTCCTATTCTGCTATTTCCAGGGAACTAAAAACCCCAGAGCCACCAATATAAGAATAGAATAGAAGAATAGAATTTATTGGCCAAGTGTGATTGGTCACACAAGGAATTTGTTCTGGTGCATATGCTCTCAGTGTACATAAAAGAAAAAAAAAACCTTCATCAAAGGTACAACATTTACAACACAAATGATGGTCATAGGTTGCAATTTAACCCTTAGTGATAGCAACAAAAAGTTACAGTCATACAGTCAAAAGTGGAAAGAGATTGGTGATGAAAAAGATGAGAAGATTAATAGTAGTGTAGATTTAGTAAATAGTTTGACATTGTTGAGGGAATTATTTGTTTAGCAGAGTGTTGGCCTTCGGGAAAAACTGTTCTTGTGTCTAGTTGTTCTGGTGTGCAGTGCTCTATAGCGTCGTTTTGATGGTAGGAGTTGAAACAGTTTATGTCCAGGATGTGAGGGATCTGTAAATATTTTCACAGCCCTCTTCTTGATTCGTGCAGTATACAGGTCCTCAATGGAAGGCAGGTTGGTAGCAATTATTCAATGGAAGGCAGGTTGGTAGCAAACATATGGATTCCTGAAGTCTGATATGATATTTATGCACAGGAGTGCACTCAGCTTCTGCTTCTACATTATTTTTTTGCATGCTTTTGTTTATCCAATAAATGTCTAATTTAATATACAATTTAATCTCCTGGGATTATAGCCCACTCTTTGTTTTATCAGGTGAACTTTAATCACTCCTTCCACAATTTTTGCAAAATTACATCGCTTTGTTTCTGATTTGGTTGTGGTTATAGCTATCAAGTCCTACTATATTTACAAACAATTTACTTTCATGTATTCTCAATAAACCAATCAAATTCAGATACATGCCAGATTTTAATAATTTTTTGGTTTAATATTTGAGGCACTGGCCCTCAGATACTTACACCGGATGACCAGGGATATAATTATGCTCACTATCATCTTGCCTAGCAGATTTTCAAAACCAGGGCATTGTCACTAAGTAGAATAGAATAGAATAAAAAAATTTCTTGGTCAAGTGTGATTGGACAAGCAAGGAATTTGTCTTGGTGCATATGCTCTCAGTGTACATAAAAGAAAAGAAAATCCCACTTTTGTTACCCATTATGCGTTACCAATTGTCAGGAGTGATCAGATGCCCAAGCAAATGGTTATTTTGGATCCAGAGACATAAGGACATCAGTGAATAAACGGATTTTAAGCTGTATTATTAGCTCAAACAAACAAATTGAAAAGTATAACCTATAAAGCACAGATACCAAACAAGATCACAACCAAATTTTCTAACAGGTTGCCAGGAGTTCCTTAATAATGGCAGCAGAGATACTGTCATTATTATATTTCTGCCCTACCTAATGTTATGTTACATGCAGAAGCTCCCTGATAAAAACAATCCTGCAGGGTTTTTTAAAAAAATCAAAATGGGCACCATGACTTCATAGCCCTGCTATGGTCAGGAGACCACAATATCTGAGCTATGATTTTGGGATAGGAATAAAAAATCTGAGACTTTCCAACAGACAAAGTCTTACGTGAAGATGTGAAGATTCTTTCCGCTTCTCCTTCAGCAAGCAGGAGTGAGAAACAAACAGGCTAGCTCAGAATGAGCTCTAGGCTTCCAGGTTTTTGTTAATGCAAAGTTGACTTCAAAATACGTCACTAATTCCTTGCAATAACAATAGTTTTACTTCATTACCGCTATACTAGATAACACCACTGCTAGTGACTATGAGGTTTGCTCTCTGTTTGGCTAGTCTAAAGAGAAAAAGAATTAGGGGTGACATGATAGCGATATTCCAGTATTTGAGGGGCTGCCACAAAGAAGAAGGGGTCAACTTATTCTCGAAAGCACCAAGACAAGAAACAATGCTTGGTAACTAATCAAAGGGAAAAGCAATCTGGAATTAAGGAGAAACTTCTTAACAGTGAGGACAATTAACCAGCGGAATAGCTTGCCTTTAGAAATTGTGGGCAAGAAGAGACTATACTGTCACTTATGTGAAATGGTATAGGTTCTCCTACTTGAGAAGGGGGCTAGACTAGAAGACCTCCAAGGTCCCTTTCAGCTCATTCTATTCTATTCTATTCTATTCTATTCTATTCTATTCTATTCTATTCTATTCTATTCTATTCATATAATAGATTGCCTTACCAGTGTTGGTGGGAATATGGTATTCCCCTGGATAGTTCCTTGATTAAGTTATTATTTTCTATTTGTCTGGTGTTATTTTCTTTAATTTTTTGGGGTAATTTTTTAAAAGTACCTTATACTAAAAATCAAGACAAAAAGGTCATCCTCTTCCAACTGCTCGATGATATCTTCTAAGAAGAATTTCTGGACAGGCTGTGCATGGCCTGTCAATTTACTATCAGCTAAAAACTCTCATAATTATTTGTCATGCTGGCTTAGACTGTGGAAGCCCCCTTGTTAGGAGGGCTGTAGGATCCCCTTTGTTGTATGCATTTCCATGGAGGTAAGCTTCTCTGAATTGAATGGGCCTTACTTTCAAATACAGTAAATATTTAAAGATTGTGTTCTTTTCCTCTGGATTATTTCTCATGGCTGAGTTACTGGTTAAGTTCAAAAGTTTTCCTTAATGTTTAGCTTGTTTCTTCCTTCCTACATTACTTGTTTGATTCATTCATTGTTCAAAGATGCCCTGCCTTGCTGTCTTCCTGAAACATATTTGTAAATAATCATTTAGTACTACCTGTTCCTTGTCTGAGACTTCCTTTTCCCCCGAGATACACATTTCTTAAGTTCAGAAGAAAAATGAGGAAATATATATGTGAGAAATTCCTTTTTATCAGAGACAGAAATTTGGATACCCTGCAGGGAAAATAGGCATATAAAAAGTTTCATTTGACTTTAGCACAGAAGAATTATTAGGTGAAATCTTTTTGCTGCATCACACACAGGCAGATAAAATAAACCAAATATAGATAGTCCAAGAATAACAGGTCTAGTTTCTTGTGGCCAAACAAACAAGGGCTGGATATTATATTCCATGGGGTTGGTTATCTCCCTAAAACCGTTCCTCCACTTTTTAATTAAATTTAATGTTGAATTTTAATTATATTTGGCTCTTACTTAAATTTTATATGCAATTTTAATGCCTTTAATATTTTGATCAGAGTCCTTTTCTGAGTGAGATGAACAGTTTCAAAATGTGATAAAGCCGGCCAGTTGGCCTTTGGATTTCCGGCGCTCCAGCATGTGCGTTCCAGTTTGGGCACTTGGTATCAAAAAGGTTCGCCATTACTGTCATAGGTGGAATTGAGTACCTCACTATGCTTTGGATGCTTCTGGATTAAACAAAAGAATTGCACAACTTCTGAACAAATGGGGCTGTCCAGTGGCTTCTGTTCTTTGTAATGGTGGTGACATGCAGCCATACGAATGAATACCTGCCCTTTGTGTCCCCATTAGGGTACACTTGAGGACTGCATGGTAACATGGCAGAATGCAATTAATGTTGCTAGTTTCTGGGCAAGATCTGTTTAATTTGTAAATAGTTTAATCTTGTGTCCTATATTTTAAATTTTATGTCATATAGTATGCCTTATTTTAATTGTGATGCTTTTGATACAAATAAGAAAACTGATGTCATGATAAGTTACTTCTGCCTTTCTCATTCCAGCAAGTAGGAAAAATACAGTGGAATCTATTGTAGTTTAATAAACCAGGATTTCTCAACCTTTGCTTTCAGAAGGGGTGCCCCATGGAAACCATGTTTAACACAGGGCTGGGCAATTTATAAACCTCTGGCCTAGATAGACTCCAAAAACCCCTCCCCTTACCTTTTCCTGCCATTCTGAGGCAGGAAACATATAGAAACTGCCGTGTAGGCCTTAATTCAAAGTCAGCCTTAGTTCAAATAAAACAACAAAGAAAGATAAATATCTCACCCTTCCGAGCCCTCAACAATCCCAAAATGGGGGAAACAAAAAGTTCTGAAGTTGCTCACATTGCAAAATATAACCTTGCTCGCTTTGCATCATTGTGAGGAATGCCCTCAGCCATAGTTTTAAAAAAATGTCAAAATGGCAGCCACACCTGATTGAAGCACCAACCATTTTTTTAAGGTGCATCATGTGCAAACTACATCAGATGGATGGAGTTTTGTCCTGGTTTCCATTTTAACTTTTTTGACTATAACCTTCAGACAATCCTACAATTATGGCTACATGCTATAACCGAAATATTAAAACGGGAGAGGGAAAATCAAATTAACAGAATGAAACCTTTCATACAAGCAATTTTATCCTAAATTTTGAACAATACAGTCTGACAACCACCAGGAGGCAGAAATAAACAATACAGTGCAATTTTCAAAATATTATATCCATATATTTGTCCAGAAAAGTTCAACTTTAACGGAACATATTGAAATGCATTGTGGAGAACATAGCACAATGCTATGAGATTCTACCCAGATTTTGTGACCTCTTTCCAACTCTTAGTTCTGGCTTTTACAGCATAGGGCACACAGCATGATGGACAAAGCAGATTTCCAAGACTGACACATTTTTGCCCCATCAAAAGTCTGTAGCAACTGAAATTCAGAAGGTAGCAATGTTAATTTACTATCTTCCCTTTGCACAGGAAACTTAGAATGCTCATATGAGGATAAGAGATATTCAGCTTTCATGCCACAACTAAGAAACTAGAAAGGACACTTTAACAATATGCGTTAGGCAGCTAAACTGTGTTTTATCCAACCTGACCCATCATCTCTGATCCATTCTGAGAAAATCCTGATGAAGCAGTTGGTGACCCATCATTGAAGAAGTCCACGGGTTTCTTTGATGCCAATACTCCCTGCCAACTGTCCATCACCGCGCAACACTGGAGCGTTCTCGGCGGCTGACATACCCGATAATCCATCGGTTCCGGTTCCCGAGGGTCCAGCTCCTCCTCCGTCCATGCCACCGTCTGTAATATATAATACATATAATATGAAGTTGCCAATTCTTGGTCATATCAACAGTTCAATAACATCAACTACTTATTTAGCTATGGTGCAATTGGAGTTTGAGCTGACTTTCAAAGTTTTCAAGAAACTCTTGTAACCTTTTAATTTTTATCTCAGCAGAGTTTAGATGCACTAAAGACAGGTGGAGAGTTTTAGAATTTTCAATCTGCCAAATGATTTAATAGATATTAAATCAGTTTAATAGATATTCCCCCAAAAGCTTAACTTGGAATCAACGTTATAAATAATAAAAACCAGGTGCTTCTTTCTACCTGTTCCTTTCTCGACTGAACAGCTGCTTTATTTTCAACAGAAGCAGCTGCAGCAGTGATGGGTTGCCCCCAGTTCAGACTGGTTCGCAAGAACTGGTAGTAAAACTGGTGGGAGGCTCCGCCCACTGACCCTTACGTCATCAGGAAGCTTCTGCGCATGCACAAAAGTGCGTGCATGCGCAAAGCAAGCACACACGTGCGGCGCCATTGCAAACCGGTAGTAAAGGTAAGTAGAACCCACTCCTGAGCTGCAGGCATGTAGCCACTTTAAAAGATGTTTTGTTTGCTCCACAAGGGGATTGTATACTGCCAAAACGTGATATCTGATAAAGAGATTTCATCACTACCCATTTAGAAGGGGAAATATGATAAGTGGGCTCCGGGTAGGACTGAGAATTATCCAAATACATAACAGTCACAAATGAACACTAGAGAAGTAGATTTTGTCTAATGCTGATGCTCCTATTTATAAGCATTGGGTTGGATCTTACTTGGTCATCATGTACAGAGAAAATTTGTTGAAACTAATGAGGCTTAATTAAGCAATTGACTTAAGAACCATTGATCTGAATGCTCATACTTGCAGCAAACATACAGCTGATAATTACAAAATTGAAACCAGTAATGTTTGTTTTAGGGCTGGCAAAGATAGAGATGTGGAAAGCTAGATGATCTGGAGAAGAGCTTTAATGGAGTCCTTCAATTAAGCCCCATTCTGCTATCAGTTTCTCTGGAGTGGGCAAGCAAAGAGTATGACTTATTAGCTTTCTCAGTGCATAAAGGGGCCTTTCCTCCATGCACTGCAGGATCTTCCCTCCTTACTTGTAGGGCAGATGGGAAAAATGTGGTAGTTGATCCTTGTTTTTCCCCAAAGGGAGAATTTTAAGGCAGTTAAACCACAGCCACTCTTGTTAATGTTCCAGGTGGAAAGCTGAGGGGAAGAAGAATGCACTCTCAGGGAGGGGCATTGTAAGGAGGCAGCATGAGATAATAAAGACTCAAACAAAAACAGTACTACAAAGAAGGAAACTAAGGGAGCCCAGACAAAACCAGTATTGTTGCACAAAAAGCTGTTTGACAAACCAAGGGACAATTTTTTAAAAAAATAATGGAAAAAGGGGCACATAACTATAACAGAACACTAGCAAAGAGTCCAAATTTGCAACAATGGAGTCAGAAAGGCTAAATCTCAGAATGAAGTAAGACTGGCAACAAATGCCATAAATAATAATAATTAAAAAAGAATATTTCAATATGTAAGGAACAAGAAGAAAATCAAGGAAATGATATATATATCATTTCTCCCAAAGCAGGGAGAAAGCAGAACTGCTTGATTTCTTCTTTACATCTATCTTTATGCAAAAGGAAGAAATAGCTGATTTATCAAAACCAGCACTGTGGGAGATAGAACAGGTATGCAAGTCAAAATAGGTAAGAAAATACCCATCCACCTTCATATTGTTGGGACTAGATGGTTTACATCCCAGAAGTCTGAAGTGTGAGTTTGTTTAAAGCAGGTCATGCCAAAAAATTATTGTTTTTTTGATAAAGTGAGTAAACTAGTGGCTCAAGGAAATACTGTGGCTATAGTATACTTAGACATCAATAAGACATTCAATAAAGTAGACCACAGTCTACTTCTTGGTAAGGTAGAATAATGAGGAATAGACTATATGATAAGCATATGGATCTGCAGTTGGTTGATCAACTGCACTCAATGTATCTATATGAAAGGCAGCCTGCAGTGGGTTACCTCAAAAGTTCTGTCTTGGGCCTAGGGCTCTTCAACATCTTCATAAATAATCTAGCTAAGCGGACTGAAGGGACATTCATCAAATTTGCTGGCTATACCAAGTTGGGGGGAATTGCTAACATTTTGGAAGATAGACTTAAGATTCAGAAGGATCTTGACAGACTTGAGCATTGGCTCTATGCAACAAGATGTAATTCAGTGGTGAGAAAAGTAAGGTCCAGGAAAAATGAAATGCACAGGTACAAAAAACGCCTGTAAGAGGAATCTAGTAGACTCCCACTTAAGTGTGGGTCAACAGGTCCAAGGCTGCATTAACAGAGGAGTAGCATCAAAATCACAAGCAAGGCCACTATACTGTACAAGTGGGGCAATATTGGGAATATTGTATTATTACGACACAAAAAAGATACTGAGAAGGATTGGAGAAAAGAACAAAAAAGATGGTGAAGGCAATGGTGAAATCCCAATTTTTTTATTACCGGTTCTGTGGGCGTGGCTTGGTGGGTGTGGCAGGGAAGGATACTGAAAAATCTCCATTCCCACCCCACTCTGGAACCAGCCAGAGGTGGTATTTTCCAGTTCTCCAAACTACTCAAAATTTCTGTTACCAGTTCTCCAAACTACTCAAAATTTCTGCTACCGGTTGTCAGAACCTGCTGGATTTCACCCTGGATGAAGGGTCTGGAGGCTAAGCCGTATGCTGAATAGTGCGGAGGGAATTAGTATGTTTAGCCTAACAAAAAGAAGGCTTACAATGACATGATAATTATCTTCTAAAATTTAGATCTTATAACCACTACAACTATATCACCCAGAGTCCCATTTGATATGTTCTAGGAAATTCAGCTATAGATTATATAGTTTACTACATTATCTGGGATGGTGGCACCTAACTGTAAGCCCTTCAAGGTAGACCACAGTAGGAAACCAGCTTTACAAGTGCTAATAATATTATTATTATTGCTCCATGTCCTAAGGTCTTGCCCACATATATACAAAATCTCAATGCGCTTCCCCCTCGTTCTCTTTATCTCATGAGAATTAGGGAGAGTCTTGTTTGAGTCACTTTCTCAAACTACTTATCTGCCTTAAACTCAGATTTTCTTTATCCGATTGTTGTTCTGGTTTCAACTCTTCCTCCTGTTCATTCCTACTGCCCATTACACTAAGTGAACTTGGCTGAGCTTAAGGTTTTGGTGAGCTACCATTCAAGTTAAGTCTTGAATGTTGGATCACCAGGATATCCTAGGAAGGCATCAAAAAGAATCCTGGAAGAAGACAATGCCAAACCATTTCTCTCGTGCTGATAAGAATAATACACAAATGTGTTCTTTAGCTACGAAGTCACCAGAACATAATGCTATATTAAAAGGGGGGGGGGAATCTGCCTGGGAAATCATGCATTTCCTAACAGTCACTTACCAAAAAGGAAATGATCAGTTCTGTGATCATATCACACTGGGGCAAAAGCAAACAGATCACATTATGGCCTAGCACAGAGCATGACTCCCTTGTTTGAACTAAGGGAAGAGAGCACATTAGAAAATGAGCTAAAGTGACAATACTCTTATTCAGATCCCCCTGGCAAAATATACTTGACTCACCTTTCTTCCCCACCACAAGTACCTGCTTATTCATGAAAAACATCTAATGATGAATACTTAAATAGGAGCCAGCAGTTCTCAAAGCCAGAAGTATTAGTACCACTTTATAAAACCTTAGTTAGACCCCACCTGGAATATTGCATCCAATTTTGGCCACCACATTACAAAAAAGATCAACCAGTCAACCCTTAACCTAGGAACCAGTCCATCACCCTCAACCTAGAAATAAACAACCTACTCTCTAATAAACAATTTGGTTTCAGAAAAAAATTATCCTGTAATTTACAACTTCTTCACTGCAAAAACATATGGACTACAAATCTTGATCAGGGCAAAGCAATATATGCAATTTACATAGACTTCTGTAAAGCTTTTGACTCAGTGATACACAACAAACTTCTTCTAAAACTAAAATCCTACGGTTAACAGTGTTCCTATCAAACAGACAACAAATGGTCAAAATATCAAATCCTGCTCCTGTCAATAGCGGTGTCCCCCAAGACAACGTTCTAGGACCAACATTCTTCATATTATATATTAACGACCTCTGTGACCATATTATAAGTAATTGTGTTCTCTTCGCCAATGATGTTAAACTATTTAACTCTACCAACAATGCGGCTACCCTTCAAAAAGACCTTGACTTTGTGTCGGAATGGTCAAAAAATTGGCAACTCCAAATCTCAACCAGCAAATGCTCTGTCTTACACATTGGAAAAAAGAATCAGAACACTAAATACAAGCTTGATGGACATTACCTTGTAGAAGACCCTCACCCCATCAAAGACCTTGGAGTTTTCATATCAAACGATCTAAGTGCCAAAGCCCACTGCAACTACATTGCCAAAAAGGCTTTAAGAGTTGTAAACTTAATCTTGTGTAGCTTCTTCTCCAGAAACACTACACTACTTACCAGAGCTTATAAAACATTTGCTAGACCAATTCTTGAATACAGCTCGCCTGTCTGGAACCCATACCATATTTCAGACATTAATACAATTAAGCGTGTCCAGAAATATTTTACAAGAAGAGTTCTCCACTCCACTGACCACAACAAAATACCTTATGCCACCAGACTTGAAATCCTGGGTTTAGAAAATTTAGAACTCCGCTGCCTTCAGCATGACCTGAGTATAACTCATAAAATCATCTGCTACAATGTACTTCCTGTCTAAGACTACTTCAGCTTCAATCGCAACAATACACGATCACACAATAGATTTAAACTTAATGTGAATCGCTCCAATCTTGATTGTAGAAAATATGACTTCAGTAACAGAGTTGTTAATGCCTGGAATGCACTACCTGACTCTGTGGTCTCTTCCCAAAATCCCCAAAACTTTAACCAAAGACTATCTACTATTGACCTCACCCCATTCCTAAGAGGTCTGTAAGAGGCGTGCATAAGAGCACTAAAGTGCCTACCGATCCTGTCCTAATGTTCCCTTTGATTGTATTCAATTTGTATGATTATTTCATGCTTATACTTATATATACTGTTGTGTTTGACAAATAAATAAATAAATAAATAAAAATAAGAAGGGAACTCAGATGATCAAAGGCCTGGAGACTAAAGCATATGAAGAATGGTTGGAGGATTTGGGTTTGACTAATCTAGAGAAAAGAAAGACTAGAGGTGACATGATATCTGTAATGTATCTTTAAAAGTTTTGGAGGGAAACTTGGGCGGGAAATAGCACGTTGCTGATTGGTTGAAGCCTCAGCCTAAACTGTATATAAAGAGGGGTTTTTGCCGCAGGCTCTTGCTGGGTTCACTATAAACTAAAGAGCTGTTGTCACTCATCTGGTCTCCTGCCTCGTTATTGCCCGAATCTAACACTGGCGACGAAGGTGGGATTTCGAGGCAGCGAGGTCACCCAAAAGAGCTGAATTAACCAGGAATTAGCGAACCCAGACAGTAAGGGGCGGAAAGCAGTGATGTCCAGCTACACACTGCCAGCGCCATTTGACCCAGCCAAGGAGAAATGGGGTCGACATGGCTCGTTTGAGTGTTTCCTCGGCGAACGAACTCAAGGAGTCTCGGACAATCGGAAGCGAGCGATTCTAAGCCACTGTGGTCCGGAGGTTTTCGATACCGCAGAATCGCTTTCAGAGCCAACGCCGGTACAGTCGGTACCGTGGCAAACTCTGCAAACGGCACTTTGAGCACACTACGCACCGACACCCTCAAAGTTCGTCCAGCGGTTCGAGTTGCGACAGCGGGTACAGCGCGAGGGTGAATCGATTAGTGTGTACATGGCGGTGTTGAGAAAAGCCGCGAACCATTGTGAATACAGGGATTTGGAAGACGCATTGCTCGACCAGCTCATTTGTGGGGTCAGGGACATCCGACTGCGACGGTGGCTGCTGTCGAGAAGCAACCTGACGCTGGCAATAGCCCTGGACAAGGCCAGGGCTCACGAAATGTCCACCAAAGCGGCGGAGACCCTGCAAATGCCGAACGCACCAGGGGCTGGAGCGAAAACAACCCCGGTGCACAATGAGGAAGTCCAGGCCGAATCGGAGGGTGAGGAAAAGGACGAGGTTTTCCACACCGGAAGGCCGGAGAGAGCGGACCGGACGGAATGCGCGAGTTGTGGGGGCCAACACCAACGACAACACTGCAAGTTTAAGGACGCGGTTTGCCGGCGGTGCGAAAAGAAAGGCCATATAGCGCAGGCCTGCCGAGCCCCCCAACCTTCCCGCCAAAAATTCAAACCGACCAATCAGAGCGCGGGAGCAGCGAAGCGGCCCGGGATTGGTCCATTCAAAAAGGGCACGAAACTAAACCAGACTGCCGTGAGAGTGGGTCACGCATCAACGAAACTAGAGGAAAAGATTTTCACCAGGACATACATTGAAGGGGTGCCGTGCCAAATGGAAGTGGACACCGGCTCATCGATCTCGATTATGTCCTGGAACACCCTCGTGAGAGACTTGCCTGCCATCGCGAAGCGCAAGCTGCAAGCCCAGAAGCTGCGGGTGCAGGACTACCAGGGGAATCGGATCCCTGTTCGAGGGGTGACGTCCGTCCAAGTCAAGTATGGACAGTTCAGGAAAACCCTGCCAATCACCATAGTTGACGGAACCTTACCAAGTTTGTTGGGACTGGACTGGTTCCGAGCTTTGGGCATGGGAGTGACCGGGGTCTACAGGAATGAAGTCGGCCTCAAACATGAACTTATGAAGGAGTTCGAGGACGTTTTCAAAGACTGCCTGGGCAAGTACGAGGGGACCCCTATTTCCTTTAACCTAGACCCACAAGTTGCCCCTATCCGGTTGAAAGCTAGGAGGGTTCCCTTTGCCCTAAAGCCCAAGATCGACCAGGAGTTGGACAAGCTAGTAAGCCAGGGGATACTAGTGCCCGTTGACCATGCGAAATGGGAGACACCCATAGTCACCCCAGTCAAACCGGACGGATCGGTCCGGATTTGCGCTGACTACAAGGCAACGCTTAACAAAGCATTGCAGAAGAGTGCATACCCTGTCCCAGTAGTGCAACACTTGCTGCACTCATTGGGACAAGGGCAGGTTTTCGCCAAGCTAGACTTGGCACAAGCCTATCAGCAGTTACCCGTAGATAGCAGCACAGCTGAAGCGCAAACAATCGTCACGCACCGGGGTGCTTTTAAATGCACCCGGCTACAGTTTGGGGTTAGCGTGGCTCCTGGGTTATTCCAGAACCTAATGGAGCGGCTATTGCAGGGACTACCCGGGGTGGTGCCCTACTTCGACGATGTCTTGATATCTGCTGACAATTTAGAGGAATTGGGGGTACGGCTGAGAAAAGTTTTGGGCATTTTCCGGTCTGCCGGGTTTAAGGTTAAGCTGAACAAATGCCAGATCGGGGTAGGATCAGTAGAATTCCTGGGCTACCGGATAGACAGGGAAGGGATCCACCCCACTGAGAGCAAGGTACGGGCCATCAGGAAGGCCCCCGCTCCCCAAAACAAAACGGAGTTACAGGCATTCTTGGGCCTGGTAAACTTCTATGCGGTGTTCTTAAAGAACAAGGCAACAATCGCCGAACCGCTGCACAAATTACTAGCGAAGACAGCTGTGTGGTCATGGGGAAAGGCGGAAGCTAAGGCATTCGAAGGAGTAAAAAACCTCCTATCCAGTGATAGCCTCCTCATTCAATACAATGGCACGCTGCCCTTAGTGCTAGTTTGTGATGCATCTCCCTACGGGGTGGGGGCTGTGCTCAGCCACAGATTGCCAAATGGGACGGAAGCCCCTATAGCGTACTACTCCCGAACAATGTCTTCAGCCGAGAGGAACTGTAGTCAGCTAGATAGGGAAGCATTGGCTATAGTCTCCGGGGTAAAGAAATTTCACAAATATGTATTCGGTCGTGACTTCGAGATAGTCACAGACCATAGACCCCTACTAGGCCTATTGGCAGGCGACCGCCCAACGCCCATGGCTCTCTCACCCAGACTGACCAGATGGACTATCTTCCTAGTGGCCTATTCTTACAAATTGATTCACCGGCCGGGGAAAGAGTTAGGGCATGCGGACGCCCTGAGCAGATGCCCGTTACCGGAAACCGTCGAAGACCCTACCCCGGGGGCATCCATCCTGCTAATTGACTCTTTGGACTCGGGTCCAGTCACATCCAAGGAAGTGGCCAGGGCATCTTACAAGGACATTACATTAGGGACTGTAATTGGTTGGGTACAAAGGGGATGGCCCGCTGCGCCGGGCGAGAGTTTCAAGGAATTTGTTAAGAAACGAGGGGAGCTATCGGTTCAAGGGGGGTGTCTGTTATGGGGGGATAGGGTGGTGGTTCCGGAGAAATTACGGAAAAAGGTATTAGAACTTCTGCATGAAGGCCACCCGGGAATCGTAAGGATGAAGGGCTTAGCGAGGAGTTACGTGTGGTGGCCCTTGATGGACAAGGAAATTAGCGACAGGGTAGGGAAATGCCAAGCCTGCCAGGAGTCTAGGCCACTACCCCCTACGGCCCCAATCCGAGAGTGGGAGAAACCCAAGGGCCCATGGTCTCGGATTCACATCGATTTTGCCGGCCCGTTCCACGGGCAAACCTTTCTAGTGGTAGTAGATGCCTACTCCAAATGGCTAGAAATAATTCTTATGAGATCCACGACGGCCGAGTCCGTGATCTCAGTCCTGAGACACCTCTTTGTAACCCATGGGTTGCCCGACACCCTAGTTTCCGACAACGGCCCGCAATTCACGGCAACCCAGTTTGAGGGGTACTTGGCGGAGGAGGGCATCAGACATGCCCTCTCGGCGCCTTTCCACCCGGCGACGAATGGACTTGCAGAACGTTTCGTTTGGAGCGCGAAAGAGGCATTGTCCAGGATAAGGCCAGGCGATTGGCAAACAAAAATAGACACATTCCTAGCCGTCCAGCACAGAACCCCCTGTGTGACAACTGGCCGCAGCCCGGCGGAACTATTAATGGGCAGAAAGCTCAGGTGCCCATTAGACCGCCTAAACCCAGCATACACCCCAGACGGGTACAAGGGGGCACTCAGTAAGACGAGGGAGATGACAGTAGGCGACTCAGTGTGGGCACACAATTACAGCGAGGGCCCAACGTGGCTTAAAGGGACAATCCTTAAGATAACCGGGCCCAAATCATATTTAGTAGAAATAGAGGATGGCCGGTTTTGGAAGCGCCACATAGACCAAATAAGGAAACGGATAACAAGTAAACCAGAAACAGATCAGCCAGGCCCTGACTACCACATGTTTGAATCCACAGCTGACTCAAACCCGGAAAAAACGGGGGACTTATCTGGGTCCGACGAAGTCCAGCGACACCAACCGGTTCCTCCTGACGATCGCAGGGACGAAGCTGCAGATAATCCAGGGCCGGATGGCCTGGAGGAGGAGCTGGGAGGAACTAACAGTCCCTCCGGCCAGCTCGACTCACTCCCAGAGAATGAATTGCGCAGGTCCGAAAGGGTTAGGAGACGCCCTGTCTACTTGCGTGACTACGTAGACAAATAAGATGTAAATGTTTATGTAAATATGGTACAATGCGTTCTGGGAGGGAAGGAGTGTAATGTATCTTTAAAAGTTTTGGAGGGAAACTTGGGCGGGAAATAGCACGTTGCTGATTGGTTGAAGCCTCAGCCTAAACTGTATATAAAGAGGGGTTTTTGCCGCAGGCTCTTGCTGGGTTCACTATAAACTAAAGAGCTGTTGTCACTCATCTGGTCTCCTGCCTCGTTATTGCCCGAATCTAACAATATCAGTATTCCAGTATTTGAGGGGACTGCCATAAAGAAGAGGTGGTCAATTTAGTTTCAAAGCACCAAAGGAAACAATGGATGAAACTAATGAAGGAGAGAAGCAACCTGGAATTAAGAAGAAATTTCCTAACAGTGAGAACAATTAACTAGTGGAACACCTTGCCTTCAGAAGTTACAGGTGCTTCATCACTGAAACTTTTAAAGAAGAGACTGGACAATCGTTGTGTGAAATGCTATAGGGTCTCCTTCTTGAGCAGGAGGTTGGACTAGAAGATCTCCCTTCCACCTCTGTTCTATTCAATTTTAGAAGCAAATTAAAGAGGCGTAGAGAGAGAGAGAGAGAATTCCTATAAATTTTCCATGTTCAGAGGTAGCTGGGGGGGTGGGGGAGCTGAGAATCTATAATACCAGCACATGGACCCTGTAGCCCTCCAGAGACTGCTAAAGTACAACTCCTGGTAATTGTCACTGTTGTCCATGTGGTTGAGGCTGGTAGGAGTTTTAATTCAACAGCCTCCGAAAAGCCCAGATTCCTCTCCCTTGTAGTAGAATTCCTAAGAATAAACATGAACTAACCTCAGCCTAATTTTTCTTTTTTTCTTTTCTTTTTTTCAAATGGTGCTACATTGGTGGGCAGTAGTAGGCTGGTCTTCTTCCATCACCAGCCCTGTTCCTTGCACTAGGTGGTATTAAGGGGGCGGGTGAGGGTCTCCATATCTTTGCTGTGGGCTCTTCTGGCTTTTGAATCAGCTGTCACATTCCTGGAATTCCAGCTGTGCTGGTGAGGGAAATCTGGAGAATGTTTGATTTTGAGAACAGCGCCTCCATCCCTATTCTTCACATTCACACCTAATGTTTAACCAGAGTTGAAATAAAGCAGAAATATTGCTGGTTAGTCATATCCTTTCTTCTGGCTGATCAGAGCTACTGCAGTTGTAAACCAGAATAACTGATTGAAAGCTGAGTCTAGGTGAAGCATTTCAAAGATTTGTCTTCTCACTAAACTAAGAACTCCCAACCAAGCCCAATTAAAATCTGACAGATGCTAATCTAACCTCCAACTTTTCAGCAACAATAAACTGTAGCACATTCAGCAACACAAGAGAGAAATGTTTAGTAGTGGATTTTTATTGCTGAAAGCGTCTGTTACTCATGGTGATGCAATATTGCAGATCCCTCGCATCCTGGACATAAACTGTTTCAACTCCTACCCTCAAAACGACGCTATAGAGCACTGCACACCAGAACAACTAGACACAAGAACAGTTTTTTCCCGGAGGCCATCACTCTGCTAAACAAATAATTCCCTCAACACTGTCAGACTATTTACTGAATCTGCACTACTATTAATCGCTTCATAGTTCCCATCACCAATCTCTTTCCACTTATGACTGTATGACTGTAACTTTGTTGCTGGCAATCCTTATGATTTATATTGATATATTGACCATCAATTGTGTTGTAAATGTTGTACCTTTTAGTAGTATCTTTTCTTTTATGCACACTGAGAGCATATGCACCAAGACAAATTCCTTGTGTGTCCAATCACACTTGGCCAATAAAATTCTATTCTATTCTATTCTATTCTATTAGTATCACAATAGAATGAGTATTATTTAGGGGTCCTAGGTTGGATCTTTGCACTGAACCTGGATTTTCCCTTGGCAAGCCCCAATGTTTCTTTGTTTTATTCCCCTAGGCTTTATCCACTGAGGAGAGAAGCACAATCATTTCAGAAGTATTGAGAACTTCAGTCAGGGGTTGGATGGAGTGGGTTTCAGACATCATAATAGAAAAGTAAATTTTTAATGCGGATGTGGAGGGAATCTTCTATAACGATAGGACATTTCTATAGTTTTAATAATAATTTAAGATTTAAATAATATACCTGCTTCAGCATAATTGTGCTGTTTCCCATAGCAATTAATATTTTATAAATTCATCCGTCCTCAACTTGGCCTTGAGGTACAGTTTTTTGTGTTTTTTTTTATTTGAATTTATATCCCACCCTTCTCCGAAGACTCAGGGTGGCTTACGCTGTGTTAAGCAATAGTCTTCATCCATTATATACAAAGTCAACTTTATTGCCCCCAACAATCTTGGGTCCTCATTTTACCTACCTTATAAAGGATGGAAGGCTGAGTCAACCTTGGGCCTGGTGGGACTTGAACTTGCAGTAATTGCAAGCAGCTGTGTTAATAACAGACAGACTTAGTCTGCTGAGCCACCAGAGGCCCTCAACTTACAACCATTCAGTTGGCAACCTTTGATCCTCACACTTACAACCATCAAAGTATCCCCACAGTCACATGATCAAGCTCAGGCGCTTGAAAACCAGCATGTCTTTACAATAGTTACAACTTCCTGGGGTTATGTAATTGCCAATTGCAACCTTCCCAGCCAGCTTAGCAACTCCATGATTCACTTAACTACAGTGATTTGCTTAACAACCATGGCATTTTGATTTTGATTTTACCATAAATATGGTAAAATCTCATTTAACAAACATCTTGCTTAAAAACCGAAATTCTGGTCCCAATTGTACTTGTAAAATGAGGACTACCTGGTTGTTGAAATCCAATTCCCATCACCTGCAGCAAGCAACCTGACAGCAGATGTCCGGGAGAGCTACAATCAGTATATAACTGCTAACTTTGTTTACATACTTTTATTTCTTCCAAGTGGAAAATAAAGGAATCCATTTCTCTAGCAGCCACAGTGACATTATACCTATCAAGTTGTCACGCACATGGTGCAAATTATATAATAAATAATTATATGAGTATGAATTATATATAATGAAACAAATGCTATACAGTATATAATTCATGTCATTTTCCTGATGACATCCTAATAGTGTGTGTTATGTTCGGGCAATGAAGAGGTTTTTTGAATTCCTGGTTCCTTCAGCTCTTTCTTTCGATCTCACTGCCTCAACATCCCACCTTCGTCGCCAAATAGCAACATATCTAATTTAGATACTGTAAATATAAAATGTATAAATGTAAAAGATAAACACAAATATTGAACACTAAAAATATATTTCAGTCTTCCACTGTAAAGTAGAATACAGGTCCAATATTTCTCAACTTTGGCAATTTTAAGATGTGTGGACTTCATCTTCTGGAATTCTGAGAATTCAGTCCTTGCCTCTTAAGACTGTCGAAGTTGGGAAACACTGCATGTCCATCCTGTCTCCATTTCTGACAATATATTGTATTTTCTTGATCAACTGAGCAGCAATGTCCTAAATTCTAGAAATTAGTAAAAACAGGCTCTGTCAGGCTTCTCATATGCCTCTATTAATCAAACCCACTCTTCCATTGTATGTTCACTGAAGCAAAGAGGCAAGTATTTTGGGATAATAGACAGTCACGCTCTGTGGAAAGAAAGTGTGTGGAGAGAGGAACATCAAAATTAGGAGCACGAGTTTCGTGTTCTTTAAGTTGTTTCTCACATAAAGGAAAAGAAAAATACATTTAAATTAAGAAATAACATAGCGATAGAAAATCCTGAATTACTTAAGCCTACCTGTAACTAAGAGCTTGTACTGTGCTACCTTCTTCTATAGGTAGTCCTCATTTAATGACAGACTGCCCTAGAGATTATGACCCAATTTTAAACTTCTAGTGGTGTTCCCCCGCCATTCAGTCATATGATTATATTTTGGGGCAATTGGTTTGCATTTACAGAATGCAGTGTCCCATGATCACATAACGATCATTTTTAGCAGTTTTGCCATTTTCCAGCATTTACTTCTGATTTCCAGCAAAAAAGAAAAAACCCATTAGGAAAAACAAGTTTAATGACCACTGCCTTTGCTTAATGATCGTGGCATACACTTAATTACTGCTGCAAAATAAGGTCACAAAATCAGACACCTGGTGGCTCGCTTAACAACTACCATGACATACAATCATAATTCCAGGTTCAATTACAGTTGTAAATTGAGGACTACCTTTCAGAGAGTATGTCAGCTGCGAACCTAACTGTAGAATTCAAAGATGGAAGAAAATGAAGACAACCCTGAGAACATCTGTCAAAACATTAGGACACATATTGCATAGAGGGCAGACACCTTTCTCTGTTTGGTCCATCACCAGTATTGGACACTCATCACTTCCAAAATGCAAGAACTAAATGAGGTTGCCCTCTATCCATTCTCACCCATTGCAAATGCATTCCCTTCTGGTGCATCACAGCTGTGATTCAAAATTGCTGTTTTCTGACCTGAGTTTCCTTAAGCTCTTTAGAGCAGATGGTTTCCAGCACTTGTCCCATTCTAGTACAAGTAGTCCTTGAGTTGCAACCACAACTGAGCCCTAAATTTTTGTTGCTGAGCAAGACAGTTGTTAAGTGAACTTTGCCCCATTTTATGACCTTTCATGCCCCAGTTGTTGCAGTTATTAAATTAGTAGTATGGTTGTAAAGTGAGCCTGGGTTTCCCATTAACTTTGCTAGTCAGAAGGTCACAAAAGGTGATCACATGAACTCGGGACACTGCCTCTTTCATAAATATGAGCCAGTTGCCAAGCTTATGACCATCGGGATGCAGCAACAGTTGTGTGAAAAACCATCATAGGTCACTTTTTTCAGTGTTGTTGAAAGCTGTTGTAACTTTGAATGGCAATTAAACAAATGGTTGTAAATTGAGGATTATCTGTCCTCAGAGCTCCAGTTCTGATTTGCTACAGGACTTGGTACAATCCCTTCTCTCTATTGGCTATTTCCTACCCTGGACAAGCATTTTATCCTGGTCTGCTGGGTTGCTGTGTTCCCTCCTGCTCAATGATTGCTAGTTTTTGAAATGATCTTGCAGTTAATCCAACAATGGCCTCATAACTCAATGTGCTACTATCCTCAGTCAGTTTTCAACCCTGACATCTCCCTTAGAGGCCTTTTCCGTTTCAAACCAGGACAAGTAAAGAATGCTTCCCTTCTGTCCTACTCTGGGTCCGCAGTATTGCAAAGCTTCCTGTCCCTCTTTTTTAAAAAATCCTTAAGTTGGAATGTAGAAACATCACTACTTTGTTTTTATGTAGCTGAATAATGAGTTCTTCCTTATTACAAAGTTTCCATGGATCTAAAAAACAACTTGTTCTCCCTGTTATTTTGATTATCGTAGCCTGAGTGGTGGGAAGGAGGGAGGGAGGAGGGAAAGAAGGACAGAAGGAAGGAAGGAAGGAAGGAAGGAAGGAAGGAAGGAAGGAAGGAAGGAAGGAAGGAAGGAAGGAAGGAAGGGCATCTAATTTAAAGGAGATATGAAGGATGGGAATATGAAGGTATGAAAACATTTGGGAAAGCAAAGAAAAACCTGGGAAGTAGTAAAGCTCTACATTGGTTGTAGAGCAACCATCCCATAAGACTTGCATTTCCTGGCAACAGTGATCGATCAGGTCTTGTGCTGGCCATATAGGCGCTTGGTTAACCCACTGTGATCCAGACTGGAATCTGGTACCCGTAATCGATCTTTTACTTGCCAAAAATGGAAATTTTGATGTAGTTAAAAGCAAACGTTTAGGGAAGAGGTGTTGTGTCTAGTTTTGGTCACTACAATACAAAATTGATGTTAGGTCACTGGAAAGTGTGCAGAGAAGAGCACCAGAGATAATAAAGGCTTTGGAGGCTAAATCATGTTTGGGCAGTTGAGGAAGCTAGGTATATCTAGCCTACGGAAGAGAAGGATTCCGGGAATAACTATTCTCCAGAGCATTAGAGAGCAGGACAAGAAGTAAATGATAACAGATAACGGAATAATAGAATTGGAAGGGACCTTGGAGGTCTTCTAGTCCAACCCTCTGCTCAAACAGGAGACCCTGTACCATTCCAGACAAGTAGCTATCCAGTCTCTTCTTAAAAGCCTCCAACACCCACAACTTCTGAAAGCAAGCCATTCTACCAGTTAATTGTTCTTACTGTCAGGAAATTTTTCCTTTGTTCTAGGTTGCTTCTCTCCTTGATTAGTTTCTTGCCTTCTGGTGCTTTGAATGTTTGAAAACTGCTGTCATAATCAACACAGAAATAAGGAGAAATTTTCTGAAAGTGAGAACAATCAATCAATGAAGTGCGTCATCACTGGAGATTTCCAAGAAGGGACTGGACAACAATTTGACTGGGATAGTATAAGGTTCCTGCCTTCATCAGAAGATTGGACTAGAAGACCTCCAAGGTCCCTTCCAGGCCTATGATTCCATATACTTCTGACTCTGAAAGCTTTCAGCATGCAGATGGCACTAGAAATAGATGGACTTTTGATATGATTCAGTGAAGCCATTCTTATGAACACATCTTGGTGAAGGAGACACAAATACATCATATGAATGCAAAACACCTAGTTTCTTATCAAATGAAGGTGGAGATTATTTCTACTACAGATATTAAACTTGCGTGCCTACCGTCCCTGTCCTAATATTCCTTTTTACTTACTCTTTTCATGTATCCAAATTATGTGTATACTTTTACCTGTTATCTCACAAAATAAATAAATAAAATAAATAAAAAATAAATAAATAAAACGAGGCATACATTTGATCTTGAGAGCAGACAGCCATAGCTGTGGAATTACTTATACATGGGTGGGGAGGTGGGAGGTTACAAAGTCTCTTGCTTGCCTGCACAGAGATGTTTTGACTTGCCCATTTCTTCCCCTTTGCGCATGAACTAAAATTCTCCAAATTTTATTATCATTCCTTTCCTCTCCCAGTCCGGTAACATCTCTGTCCTCCAGGCATGGTTTTTTTCAGGATGGGGCTTGCCTTTATCTCCTTTGCCCCAGTTATGTCTGCAAAGGGAGAGAGCAGGATGTAATCACTACATTGGGGGAGCTTGTAGAGCTCAGAGAGGAGAGCAGGAGGAGATGTCATTTGTTTATGGAAAGCAAGAGAAGAGAGTTAAGTGCTGCTGCTGACACATGCTGGTTTTTTTAGATTGCCCTGAGCAAGATGTGCAGAAAAGTAGTTTTCTACCCTCCCCCAGGAAAGCAAATAAATCTTTGGACTTCTCCTGAGCCAGGACTGAGCCCCTCAACTTGTTGAGTCAGGAATCTGGAATGTGTCAGGGTGAGTGGCAAGAAAAATCTCGAAGTATGCACAAAATGCCTTTTTCTACCAGCAAACAACAGTAGCCAGTTTGTTTGCATCTGGGACCGAGAAATGGAGACTGGTGGAACGATGAACAGATCTTCTAGGTTGTCTTCAGCTTTTACAATAATCATTTTTAAAACTAACTCCTTTAACCTTTGACACAAAGCATATATTCTTTTGGCAGCAAAGTGTGTCCATATATCTGAAATCTTCAGCTCTAGCAGTGCTACCTGTCATTATTTCACAGAAGTTATTAGGCACCCTCCTGATTACAGTACTTATAATCTGGAATTATATCATCATAGATTTGAAAAGGGCCTCATCTAGTCCCATCTATTATCGAAGCGGAAAACAAAAGATTAAGGCATCTTTATTAATACTTTAGGGATACGGTGGCTCAGTGGCTAAGATGCTGAGCTTGTCGATCAAAAGGTCGGCAGTTCAGCGGTTCAAATCCCTAGTGCCACGTAATGGGGTGAGTTCCCATTACTTGTTCTGGCTTCTGCCAACCTAGCAGTTTGAAAGCATGTAAATTATGCAAGTAGAAAAATAGGGTCCACCTTTGCTGGGAAGGTAACAGCGTTCCGCGCGTCTCTGCCATTTAGTCATGCCAGCCACATGACCACAGAGATGTCTTCGGATAGCACTGGCTCTTTGGCCTTCAAATGGAGATGAGCACTGCCCCCTAGAGTCGGGAACGACTAGCGAGAGGAACCTTTACCTTTACCTTTATCAATACTTTAAACCTTCTAACAAATCTATTTGTTAAGAAAAGGTTTGGGGCCATCAGGAAGATTTTTCTAAGTTTACTAGAAATCTATTTTCTTATAATTGGCTGGTTTTGGAGCAAGAGAAAAAAACACCCTCTGTTATGTATGTCACAACCTTTGAAGACGGACATTCTATTGCTTTTAATCAGCTTGCCTTTTTCTCAGCTGCTAATGGCTTATCTCACCTTTGCCCTCTAGTGTTTGTAAAAGCTCCAATGCCTCCTGGACATTCACCTAATACATTTCAAATAGATGTATGGAGCTGGGATCATGATCATGCTGGGAGATAATTATGGAAGGTGTCATTCCAGCACATCTGGACATCATGAAGTTGGGGAGGGCTGATCCAGAACATTAAAAGTTTTAATATCTATGTGGACTCCTGCCCTCCCCTAAGGTCTAATACTTTCATGGCACTGTTTGAATGATCTCCATGCCTTCCTCAATTATCTTTCCCTTTTTATGACCCTAAACCTATGCACGGTCACTCACGCACTCGTGACGTCTCGCCTGGATTACTGCAATGCTCTCTACATGGGGCTCCCCTTGAAGGGCATCCGGAGGCTACAGTTAGTCCAGAATGCGGCTGCGCGGGTGATAGATGGAGCCCCTCGTGGCTCCCGCATAACACCCATCCTGCGCAGACTGCACTGGCTACCTGTGGCCTTCCGGGTGCGCTTCAAGGTTTTGGTGACCACCTTTAAAGCGCTCCATGGCATAGGGCCGGGTTATTTACGGGACCGCCTACTGCTACCGAATACCTCTCACCGACCCGTGCGCTCTCATAGAGAAGGACTCCTCAGGGTGCCGTCAGCAAGGCAATGTCGTCTGGCGACGCCCAGGGGAAAGGCCTTCTCTGTGGGGGCTCCCACCCTCTGGAACGAACTACCCCCCGGACTTCGTCAGCTTCCGGACCTTCGGACCTTCCGCCGCGAGCTTAAAACATACTTATTTAATTGCGCAGGACTGAGTTAGATTTTAAATTTATGGGTTTTAAATTGGGTTTTATTCCTATATTTTTAATTATTGGGCTTTTAGAATAAGTTTTTTAATTGTTTTTATATTGTATTTATGTGTTTTTTAAGTGCCTGTAAACCGCCCTGAGTCCTTCGGGAGATAGGGCGGTATATAAATATGATCAAATAAATAAATAAATAAATAAATTCATATTTCATTGGGTATGGATGCTTGACTGTGGGAAGACTTAAATTCAAGGAAGTTATCTCCCACATGACAAACTATTATTATGCTCTGTGACCAGAGCCTAGAAAAGGAAGAAAAGAACCCACTAATTATTATTGTTGGGCAAGTACTGGAGCATCTGTAGTACAGACATAGCTACAAGCTGAATGCTACCTCGATGCTCTAGAACATTTAATAAAATATTGCTCTGAATTATTGCAGGAAATTTTTAATGTAGTTCTGCTACAGTCACAAAAGGCATTTGGAAGACTGCATGCTGAAGTCAATGAGGGCCTAAAGAAAGTAGGGCCTGAAAACTAGAACAAAGGTACCATTTTGCTTAATAGAGAGTAGGTAATGAGCTGGCAATTCGTCTGACGTGAACTGTGGGCAATTAATCTGAATTGTGCCTCATTATATAAATTCCTACCCAGGGCATAGAGTTCAGCAAGAAGGGATGAAGTCAAATTTTCTCAAGGAGGCTGGAAACCATCTTCACCTTAATGAAGGGATTTACCCAGAAGCCACTGAATTTAATAAATTACAAAGCTCCTGATGTTTAGTAGAATATTGAATGGATATTTTGCTGAATAATTTGCAACTCAAATCTAAACCACATCTTTTACTATAAGTAGCCCATGTATTCAAGTCTACATGCCAAGACAATATCGGTAGATATCACCCAGAGTTTTATGAAACAGTAACTTGAAGACAGCAATTTATTATCCTGTGGTCATGCAGGCAGTCCTCAACTTACAACATTTAGTGACCATTCATTTAGTGACCATTCAAAGTTACAGCACTGGAAAAAGTGACTAATGACCTTTTTTCACACTTGCAACCATTACAGCATCCTATATAGTGGTGGTATTCAGTCGGTTCTGTCCAGATCGTGTGAACTGGTAGCAGTGACTGTGAGAGGCTCCGCCCACCCGCCCAGACATAACGTGAAACTACTGCACATGTGCAGAAGGCTGTGCGCATGCACAGAGGTGATGCATGTGCTCACGTTTGCAAACCGGTAGGGAAGGTAAGTGAATCCCACCTCTGATCCTATGGTCATGTGGTCAAAATTCAGATGCTTGGCAACTTACTCATATTTATAACAATTGCAATGTTCCAGGATCTTGTATGACCTTCTGATAAGTAAGGTCAATGGGGAAGCCAAATTCACTTAACAACTATGTTAGTCGTTAGTAATTTAATAACTGCAGTGATCATTTAACAACTGCAGCAAGAAAAGTCATAAAATGGGACATAACCACTTAACAAGTGTCTCGCTAAGCAACACACATTTTGGGCTCCATTGTGGTCGTATGTCGAGGACTGTTTGCATTCATATATGAAAAACAGTCACACTAAAGACATTGGCTTTCTCCATTGGGATTTAGAGATTGTTTTAGAGATTGCTTGTCCTCATCTGTTCTGAAACTTTTTGTTAACAATCCTAGCCACTTTTTTTTCAAATCATGTATACTTTGGGGTTGCAGGATTTTGCTCTTTCAGCTTCTGTTTCTTTTATTGCGTTGGAACTCTGATAACTTGGGTTTCCTTTAGTTCACTTTTCTCATTAAGTTTAAATTGCTTTTAATCTGAACTTTTTAAACAATGGCAATGTTTTAAAAATGCTGGTTTAAAATTATGTTCGGTTTTAAAGGTGTTTTTTCCTACAGATTTACTTTTACTAGCTTGGAAAGCAACCCTAAATTCAACATGTTTCCTTCAGAAAATGAAGCTAGGATAGGAAAAAAAACATAGTTCCTTCTCACCATATTTACGGAGAATATAAAATGCTCTTCCTGTTTCAAAAAATAAATTGTTTGATGGAAAAAAATAGTTTTCCTTTCATTATTTTTGAATGAATTTAGGGCTGAGTATGAGCCTTAACTATATTTTAGCTTTGTAAATTAAAATGCAGAGAAAATACTGGACAGTGGCTGTCTTTCCTTCTTCCTTGAGAGCTAAACTATTAATGGAATGGCTTGCATTCAGATGTTGTGAGTGCTCCATCATTGGGGATTTTTAAGAAGGGATTGGACAACCACTTGCCTGAAATGGTATAAGTCTCCTGCTTGAGCAGGGGGTTGGACTAGAAGACCCCCAAGGTCCCATCCAACTCTATTATTCTGTTAAAATAATACCTGGCTTCCCATCTGCTAGAATCATTTCCCACTGTTGTTGCCCTTTGGAAAAAAAGCCATATGTATAGTTGAGAAAGTGACCTGGCAGTTCATCCATGTCAACTTTAGCTAAAACACTTATTTTGCTTAAAAATACTGATTTATTCTTACAAAAGACATCTTTCTCTAGTTTGCAAGGGGATAAATGTTATTTTAAGAGCCTGTTGTTGACAGGAACATTCAACCCTTTATTTCCAGAGTTGTGGATCTTGAGTACTACTATTCTATAACCAAACAACAAAACAGTAGGGGACCCCCTCTCTCCCCGCCCCAAATACCTCTAAAGAGGATTAAGTGTGCTCATTGGCCTTGGAATGCTAACTGTTGGGAGGAGAATGAAAGAATCTATAGGAGGAAGGCAATGGAATGCAGTCAGGGATTCTGAATAGCTGTTCTCCACATTGCAAAATTATTTTGCAGTTCCACTTGCAATTAACAACCTTATATTTTCCCCATTTGAAAATAGTCTTTGTTGCTATCTATCCTTTCTGTAAATTCCCGCTTCACAAGGCTGGGAAACACTGCATTGAGTAGTTTAGCTACAACTATGACTTGGACGACTGAGAATCTCCACAGGCATTTTAGCCATAACACTGCATTGAGTAGAATCCATTTTAATGGATTTTTGTGTCCCATGGATTAAATTAAGTATCTTGGATCTTGAGATACTGTAAGTAATCTGTGGCCTTTGCAGCCTTCTGTATACCTCTCCCTAACTTGCTAATACACCCATGTTCACCATAAGTTGTCTACTACAATTTATGGTGACCATAATTGATTAATAAAGCTTAGGTAATTAGATTAGAATACTGTAAACTAACTGTTTTAATACTGTAAACTAACTACAGTTTGGAGTTTTAATGCTCATGATTTCTGCCCTAGGAACCTTCCTAAGCAAAGGATTGGCATGCTCTAGCTGTACCTCTGAATGCCAGACCACCCTTAGCAACCATAAGCCTCCTCCTTTCAATTGTTGCTCACTTGTGTGGTTGCTTTTGATCTAATGGACATCATTTCATCATCTGTATAATAACTACTTTTTTTGATTTTGTTTATTCTGTCAGCTTCTTTTACAATGGGCTTTTATTGTTTCCAAGCATCAAGGCCTTCTTCAATAACTCTTGTTTACTCATTGTATGTCTAAACTATGAAAGCTTTACTTTCATTCTTAGTACTTCTGCATTTTAATTTTATCTAGTGTTTATTGAATTGTTCTTGAAATTCAAGCTATTCTCAACCATATTCTGCAGCACCGCAATTTAAAGACTTGTATTTTGTTCAAAACTTTTAACAACCCATTTTTCGATCCACAACCATGGCTTCAGCAACCTGTAACTTTGTTGTCAGTCTGATGTGTCTGTTATTTAATATTTGGTCTTTCTTTCAAATGGTTCACACAGCCAGGAAGTTTTTCCTGGTATCTACCCTGAATTTTCTTCCTTGTAGCTTTAACTTGCTGCTTTTGGTACAGCCCTCTAGGGCACCAAGGAGTATATTCATTTCCTCTCTTTTGTAACAACCCTTTAAACATTCGCTTCTACAGGCTAAACTTAACTAGACCCTTTAATTGCTGCTTCAAAGGTTTGGTTTCCACATCCTCAGCTCAATGTTCATGGTTGCAATCACTTAGTGGATTTATGAATCTTTAATTTCTTCTCTGCTTATTCTCCTTGAGTAACCTTTAACTGTTGATATAACCTTTTTAAAAAAATGTTGAGCAGGAGGCTGGCCTTTGCATTCTCTTTTTCCCCTTCACCTTTGATAAGAGAGTCCTTTGAGTATTTTCCATCAGTCCATCTGAAGCTGAGCATGTTTGTTTCAGTAATTTTGTTTCCAGTTTTATTTCTTATCTATTTTGCATCTACATTAAACAATGTAAACAAGGCAATAGAACAGTATGGTATTCTTGCAATAGAACAGTATGGTATGTGGTTTAACAGCCATGGACAGGAAGGCACTACAGAGAGTGATTAATTTGGCACGAGAAACCATTGGTTGCTCCCTAATACCACTGGATGATATCGCCAGGTCTCACTGCTTCAGCAGAGTAAGGAAGATATTTAAGGATGATTCATACCCTGGCCAGTGTCTCTTTTTGCTTCTACCATCAGGCAGAAGACACAGAATTATAGCCAGACAGACAAACAGGTTTAAAAACAGCTTCTACCCATGGGCTGTCACACTCCTAAATACCATATAGCACCACGAACAGATTAATATGACAAGTTTCACGGGTGCCAGTGTAGTGTGTAATATGTATATACCATTATATAAGATCATACACCAGAGTAATATACTTGTTGCACAGAATATGATGTACATATGGAAACATGACTAGTTTTTTCCCCTACTTGTATAAGGATTATTCTTTATAGTATTCATGTTGTCTTGTATTCTTTTATGGACTGCACCAGTAGAGGTAAACCAATTTTGTTGTATACGTGATGTACAATAACAATAAAGGCTTTGAATAAATGTGTCTGGTGTCCCCACATTCACCAATGTTGTTAAAAGTTATTGACATTTTTTTGTGCTCTATACCGACATTATTGTATAATGAATCAAGCAAAAACAGATTTTTGATCATACAAGATAAGTACATTTATTTAATGTTTTAAGCTTTCTTTAGCACCGCCTTTTGGGGGTATTTGAATAAAAGTTTATCTTTTGTCCAATGCCATCTTGCACATAACATTTTAATTACATAATCTTTGCAATAGTTTAAAAAATTCTGCTGGTATTTCATTTAGTGTTGGATTTAGTGCCGTAATATTTTTTAGGTTCCATTTAATTTCACTTTCCAGAAAGTGAAATTAAATGTAGTTCTAATTCATAACATCTTTTTATGTATCAGTGATATGGGGATTTTTAAAGACACTTTACCCATATTTTGTACTATTTTTCTTTGTAGTTTCTTTATCCAATAGATCTTTGTTTTCTCTGTCTTTTACCTTCCTATTTTTACATTTCTTTTTTAAAAAAATTATTAAATAAATCTTTTTAAAAATTTGATTGTATTCGTCTGTTTGTTTGGGGGGTTTAATAGTTTATTTAGACACAACCTATCTTTTCTCACGCTTCTCCAGAACTCTACATTTAATTGCAAATTTTCTTCAGCATCTATTGCTTTTTGTTTTCTGCATATATTCACAGTTGTTTTTAATGTATCAGCAGAGAGCAATTTCAACTTTAGCTTTTTGCACTTTGGGGTATTTTGTTTGTTTCACTTTTAATGATCAAGAGTACTTCAGGAACTCAATCAAATCTAACCCTCTAAATCCATCACTGCACCTCACTTGCCCATCACTGCACAGTCCTACAGAATAATGCTAAGGTCAGATCTCTTTTGCCTAATATTTCATTTTCTTGAACTGCAATTTTGAAAAGAGTTTATGATTTGAACTTCACTTAATACCAATATTGGTTTTGCCAACTGACTCATGCTTCTCTATTTTTGCTTGAAGAACATACATTTAGTTAAATTTCAGTTTGGTCCATTCGGTGATATTCATATGTGGAGTGGTGTTTTAGATTACTGGAAGATATTATTTGATATAATCACTGAATTTTCTTAGCAGTTTTTTTCTTTCTGCTTTCTTTCATACAATGAAGTTATTTTTCCAGGTGCAATTTGATTTCCATTTTTAGCATACCAGTATGCCTCTTTTGAAGTTGTATGAACAATATGCTGCAAATCACTGTAAAACAATATCAATGTGTAGGGTTTTGGGGTTTTTTTTTGCATCTGTGGTCAAAGCATAGTCTTGGATCCTTGCTGTTTTTTATTAGTTTGCTTAAGATTTGAACTGAGATCATTCTATCATTTGATGAGGTTGTATTCAAGCATTGAGTTTGACATTTTTTTATTCATAATGATGCCTATTTCATTTCTTCTTTGATTTTTTTTGCCCACAGTATATCTGGTGCTCCACTAATGTGATGTGACTCATTCTAGTCCATTTCAATTTACTGATTCCCAATTTGCCAATGTTCAGTCTTGACCTTTCTGCTCCAATGTCAACTTTGCCTTTGTTCATGGTTTTGACAGTCAATTACCAGAGGACTGCAGGGAAATAATAGATAGGTTTGTAACCTATAGAAATAGAAAACTGGTCTGCGTTTTTTTCCATATATGAGAGAAAAATTTTGCTTTCAACAAATTATTTCAAAGAAAAAGAGAATTTTGGATCTATTCTCAAGGGCAGATGTAATTTCCTTGCATTTGTTTTGTTGTAAAGTGGCCAAGAAGTTGTGTGTGTCTTTCACCACATGAACCGCTCCCACTCCCAATGTTCTGTATCTTGCTTGGCTTCCTATTCCTGAGCTCATCCCCAAGTATTATTAGAAAACTTTTCTACTGAGCTTTTCCTGTAGTGATACTATCAATATTGAACAAGGGAAAAATTTGCCCTTGAGAAATTGCTGGGGAATTTACTTTCTTGTTGATTTATATTTCCCAGGAGTTCAAGCTGGAATGAAAAACATATTCTTCTCTGTTGTTCCTTCATAACAACAACTCTACAAAGTGGGTGGGCTGAGAGATAAGTATCCCACTGTGAAGAAAGGTTCCCAATATCCCACATGTATCTAGAACCTCAAATACTTTTGAGTGGCCTTCCTACTGAAGTGATTTCAAAGAAGTCATCCCAGAGTCATTGGGAAAGGGGTAGCCTCCCTTTCAATGATACTTTTAAAAATTATTTTAATTATTATGATTGGACACATAGTCAACCAAATGTTTAGATTGATTTTGGTATTTTTATTCGTCTATCAAATTTCTCCCAAGGATCTGAGATAGGCAGATGTTGTTATTTGATGGTATTAAAGATATTGTTACAGGAAATAAACTGTTCCAAATAAAGCTGCGTTTTGCAATTGAACTTGCAATAATTTTGTCAGTCCTGATGCTATTCAGGTAAAGCTCCAGATGTTTTGGAATTTCACCCAAGGTGCCCATTATTATTGCTGTTATCTTTGCTTTCTTCAAATCTTAAGTCTGCGATATTGTGTGGCAAGTTTTTGTCTGTTTGAATTCTATAGTACCAGAGCATTTTTTTTAACTTAGTAGGTGGATAAGAATGACAACCCCCCCAAATTTAACAATTAAAGAGAACAAAGATAGCACCAATAATAATAGGTGCCTTGTGTGCCATTCCAAAATACTTGGAGCATCACTCAAATAGCATTGATAAAATCGTCATCATACAGTTGCAAAAGGCAGCTTTACCTGGAACAGTTCACGATTTGCACCCATATCTTTAACACCCTTAAACAACATCTGCCTATCCCAATTCTTTGGGGAAGACTCGATAGGTGTATAAAATTGCCAAATCCAATCTAAACTTCTGGTTGAATATGCAACCAATCATAATAATTGAAATAATTGAAATTGAAATATTAAGGCATGAATCAGACATGGTGCTCACAGTGGTTATTGGCACACTGGGTGCCAAACCAAAAAATTGTTGATGGTATTTAGAAAATCTACACGTTGGCAGAATTTCCATCTGCCAATTACAAAGGCCACACTTCTTGGATCTGCACATCTATTACGCTGATACATTCTGACATCTTAGGTTCTTGAGAAGTACTTGATGCATATGAAGGCCAATACCAGCTAAGGAACTGGCACCTGTGTTTTCACATGTAAATAGTAGTAGTAGTAGTAGTAGTAGTAGTACTTGGTTGATACCTAGGACATTGGCAGCAACCTGTATCAACCATTAGCACCAGTCAATGGTATTTGTGATGCATTTTTAAATGTGCAGTTGACTGAGTTTCATGTTTAATGATTAAAGTATATAATAATAAATTTAATAATCTCCCCACCCTAATTCTGACTTCTTGTTCTTTACCTTTTTAAGTTACTCTCTTACGAGAGGAACCATCAAGAAAGAAATGGAAGGTTTAATACTGGATACAAGCACTACAAGCTAATACAGGGATGAAATGGTCCCAGTTCGGACCAGATCGGGTGATCTGGTAGCGATGGGGGTGGGTAGTTCGGAGAACCAATAGCAAAAATCCCTGCCCACCCCCACCCGTGCCCACCCAATCGCCCAGTCCCCACTTGCCTACTAGGCAGCTTGCTGCTTCTTTCGGGCTCGCCTTGCTTCAGCTTCTGCAATCAATTGAATCAGCCAGCAACTCAGCCTGCCTGCTTGCAATCCCATCTCATGGTGAGCAATTCAAACTGCCTGCCTTGTCCCTTGAATTGGGTAAGTAACTGGGTTTTTAAAAGGAGGGCTTTAAAAAATAGTTAATTGGGGTTTTTTAAAGGAGTTTTATTAATTTTTTTTAGACATAGCAATTTAAAGTTAAGGAAGTTTTAAATTTACCTGCTTATCTAAAAATGTAAATAAAATAATAAAATAAAATATTTGTGCAGCTTTCTGAGATTTGGTGTGTTTCTGCAGTGTTTCACTCTAACTACACAAACAGATAAAATCTCACAAAGCTGTATGTGGCATTTTGTGTGTGTGTGTGTGTGTGTGTGTGTCAGTTGTATTGTGTTGTGTGTATATAAAGTGTGAAAGTTGGTTTTTGAGCTTTTTGTGGCTGTGTGAGATTTCTGTTTGTTGCAGGGGCCGTTTTGGGTGAATGCAGCTGCTTTTACATTGTGTGTGAGTCAGTTGTGTTGTGTTGTGTTATATGTGTGTGTAAAGTGTGAAAGTTGGTTTTTGGTACGTCTTATTGTTTTGTGTATTTTTTTATTATTTTTATTATTTATTGTTATTGGCCATGCCCACCTGGTCACCTGACCACCAAGCCACGCCCAGCAATTAAGCCATGCCCACAGAACCAGTAGGGAGAATTTTTAGATTTCAGCCCCGAACTAATACCATGAAAGTGAAGCTACAAAAATCCACTGACAATCCAAACTGCCGACTTTGCAACAACAAAGTTGAAACTGTTTCACACTTAATATGTGAGTGCAGCAAAATAGCGCAAACTGATTACAAAGCTAGGTATGATTAAGTTGATAAATTAGTCCACTGATCATTATGTAAAAAATATGAAATACCTTTATCTGAAAAGTCATGGGAGCACAAAGTGGAAAAAGTTACCGAAAATGGGACAGTGAAGATCTTGTGGGACTTTCGAATACAGACGGATCGTCATTTAGAACATACACGCCAGATATCACAGTTGTTGAGAGCCGAAGCGCACAGTTTATTGATATTGCTGTACCAGGAAATGCCAGAGTTGATGAAAAAGAACTGGAAAAAAATCATGAAATATCATTATCTGGCCATCAAAACTACACAGTTATTGATGAAACATGTAACAGTGATACCCAATGTCATCGGGGCACTTGGTACCATGTCCAAGAATTTTAAAAAACACATCAAGAAATTGCAGTTTCCTGCAATAACACTAGCAGAACTGCAAAAAAATGCGCTACTCAGAACATCATATATTTTAAGAAGATACTTGGTTGATTCCTAGGATGCTGGCAACAACCCATATCAACCATTAGCATGAGTCAATCGTATTTGTGACACATTTTAAAATGTTCAGTTGACTGAGTTTCATGTTTAATGAATAAAAGATATAATAATAATAATAATAATTATTATTATTATTATTATTTTAAGTGATTGAAAATGAGCATGCAAAACTATTGTGGGATTTCCGAATACAGACTGATAAAGTTTTGGAACACAATACCCCAGATATCACAATTGTGGAAAAGAAAAAAGTGTGGATAGTCGACATTGCTATACCTGGTGACAGCAGAATCGATGAGAAACAACTTGAAAAAGTCACCAGATATCAAGATTTGAGAATTGAATTGCAGAGACTGGCATAAACCAGTGCAGGTGGTTCCAGTGGTACTCGGCACACTGGGAGCTGTGCCTAAAGACCTAGGCAAGCACATAAAAATGATCGGCACTGACAAGATCACCATTGGTCAGCTGCAAAAGGCCATCTTACTGGGATCTGCTCGCATAATTTGCCGATACATCACGCAGTCCTAAACGCTTGGGAAGTGTTCGACTAGTGATCTGTGATACGAAATCCGGCATAGTTATCTCATTTGCTGTGTATACTGTCATTTTGTGTAAATAATAATAATAATAATAATAATAATAATAATAATAATAATAATAATAATAATAATAATAATGATGATGATGATGATGATGATGATAATAATAGAAGACCTGGCCATTGAAACTATATGATTATGGATGAAACATGTAACAGTGGTACCCATTGTCATCAGGGCACTTGGTACCGTGTCCAAGAATTTTATAAAACACATCAAGAAAGTGCAGCTTCCTGTAATAACACCAGCAGAACTGCAAAAAACTGTGCTACTTGGAACATCATACAACTTAAGTACTTGGTTGATACCTAGAATGCTGGCAGCAACCCGTATCAACCATTAGCACCAGTCAATGGTATTTGTGTTGCATTTTTAAATGTTCAGTTGAGTGAGTTTCATGTTTAATGAATAAAGTATATAATAATAATAAATTTAATAATCTCCCCACCCTAATTCTGACTCCTTGCTTTTTACCTTATTAAGTTATTTTCTGTGACATGGGTGTTTCATGGCCACACTCACTCTAGTAGTTCTTTTAGCAAATTTTCTTTCCCAAACCATTCCATGAACTCTCAAATTTGAGGGTCTTTGCTTAACTCTGGCAATGGGACTCCTCACATTTCTAAACTGCACAATCACAATTATGTTATAATTGTTATATAATTGTTATGTTACAATTAATCATAATTATGCACGTTTGTGCATAAGCGCACAAACATGCCTACCATTCCTGTCCTATTGTTTTTCTTTTCTTCTTCCTATATATACCTCCTTATACCTCCTAATATTTACTCATATATATGTTTATATACTATATAATCTTTTTGTATGATACTTACATATATTGTTGTGAAAAAATAAATAAATAAATAAACAATGCTGGAAAAGTGAGGGAACAGCTGGATTCAACTTGTGTCCTTCTGCGGTTGGGCCTTTTTGCCTTTATTTTCCTCCCACCAAAGGAAAGGGGAAAGAGCCAGGTTTTCTAAAATTCCTTTTTATCACAGTAAGTCATTTGAAAACTCATCTCATCTCTTCCTATTGCCGGGCTTGTTGAAGGCTACACTTTTATCTACGGAAATTGTATAAACAAAAATTCAGATATATGAGTCCCATAAATATCCTATAAATATACAGATTGGAAGGGATATGGGTTAGTCATTGACTGAAGCAGCTGCGCTTCTGAACTAAGGTCATAGCATAATCTTTTCTTTTTCCTATTTTCAATAGCTAAAAAAAAACAATTGACACAGATTATAATCGGTCAAAGTTACCAAGGAAGCTACAAGCTTACATCCATTTATGGAGAGGCAAAGACCCAAGAAGTGAACTGAGTGTGTTTATTAAAATCCATTTAGGATTCAACTGTGATTTGGAACAAAAAAGAACTTAAATACTAACTTCCTTGTGCATCTCTCTTTCTAAATACAATAGAACCTCTGGTCACAAATGCTTCTGACTATGACCAAATCGGGTTCCGACCAAAAAATTCACAATCCCACCACCACCCTACCTGGCTGATTTCCCCTTCCGCACCATTTTTTTTTGTAAGTGCCAAATTAGGTTTGGGTCACAACCAAATTGGTTTATGGACCAAACTTATGGAACAAATTATGGTCATGACCAGAGGTTCTACTGTAATATAATCCATTCATGGAACATTCAATATTCAATTATATTATTATTATTATTATTATTATTATTATTATTATTGTTATTGTTGTTATTATTATTATTATTATTGTTATTATTATTGTTGTTGTTGTTGTTGTTTCGATTTCTATACCGCCTTTCTCCCAAAGGACTCAGGCCGATTTACAGTCAAAGTAAAATCAATTAATACAAAGGAAAATTTAGAGTTGGTTGAAAAACTTAAAACCAATAAAACCCCTTATTAAAACCCCACTAGGCCAGTCCTGCACAGTGAAACAGAAATGTTTTCAGCTCGCGTCGAAAGGTCTGAAGATCAGGGAGTTGACGGATACCTGGTGGTAGTGTGTTCCAGAGGGTTGGTGCCCCCACAGAGAAGGCCCTCCCCCTGGGTGTCGCCAGCCGACATTGACTGGCCGACAGCACCCCAAGGAGAACCTCCCTATGGGAGCGCACTGGTCGATGGGAGAACGCCGGTAGCAGCAGGCAGTCCCGTAAGTAACCCGGTCCTATTCAACAATAACCTTGTTGCTGGTATCTTTAAGATTTATAGTGACTGTTTCCAGTGGTGGGTTTCAACATTTTTTTACTACCGGTTCTGAGGGCGTGGCTTGGTGGGCATGGCAAAGGAAGGATTCTGTAAAATCTCCATTCCCTCCCCACTCAAGGGGAAGGATACTGCAAAATCCCCATTTCCTCCCAAATAGCTGGGACTTGGGATGCAGAAAATAGATAGGGGTGGGGCCAGTCAGAATTTTTACTACCGGTTCTCTAAACTACTCAAAATTTCTGCTACCAGTTCTCCAGAACTGGTCAGGACTTGCTGAAACCCACCTCTGACTGTTTCCTAATATGATTTGATTGCTTATTTGTTCTCTATGACTATCATTAAATGTTGTACCTTATGATTCTTGACGAATGTATCTTTTCTTTTATGTACACTGAGATCGTATGCACCAAGATAAATTCCTTGTGTGTCCAATCATATTTGGCCAATAAAGATTTCTATTCTATTCTATTCTATTCTATTCTATTCTATTCTATTCTATTCTATTCTATTCTATTCTATTCTATTCTATTCAATACTGCTCAATTATTTTGTTCAGTCTTGAATACATATCTGCTCGGTGAAACTTGTACAGTAGCATCTAGATGTGCTTTGTGACTCTTAGGTTAATCAATCAATTAATTAATTTAGAAAATTTATACAGCTACATTTTTAATACATATATTTAGGCAGGAAACAAGACAGAGACAAAGTATAAAAAACAATAGCTGATTAAATGATACTGTACATGAAAAACTATTATAAAAATCCCTAAATTCCATAAAAACACATTTCTGGTTGTTCTAAGCTTTCTGCTGATAATGCTTTAGGTTGTTCAGTGTCTTTATTTTCTGATAGAGTAGGAAAAAAAGCAGGAAAAACTGTTTCCAGTTTTAAAAAATCTCTTTTTGTTTTTCCTTTGGCCAATAATCATAGCGAGTTTCACAATATCATTTTGGCCTGAGGTTGTCAGCATTATAGCAACAGCACTTAAGACTTATATACTGCTTCACAGTGCTTTAAAGCCCTCTCTAAGCGGTTTACAGAGTCAGCATATTGCTCCCAACAATCTGGGTCAGCATTATAGACCTTTTACTTTCATATTTTCATCTGACAAGAGTGGACACAGAAACACATCTCTGCAAATGGTGTGAAAATTATATGTGTGTCTTTGCATTCTTTGATAAGAGCAAACAAGTTTACAATGGGAAGACCTCTCAAGGTATTTCTCCCAAATAAGGGTTGGAGACCTCCCACATTGCAAAGGAGATGCCTTTGGTTCATAAGAAGGAAACAAGGATCTTCATCTGGGGAATCTAACAATTCCTCATCTAGCTTCTGCATGTCTGTTTCATTGTACTTCCCTATTGCCTGTAAGCCTCAATTCTAGTGTGATCTCTACTTATCCCTAAATAGAAAAAAATAATGCTACTTGTATGTCTTAGGTTAACCCTGCAAACACTAATCTTCACATTTTCTTCTTCCAATAAACTTTCTCTTCTCTTCTCTTCTCTTCTCTTCTCTTCTCTTCTCTTCTCTTCCCCTCTGCTCTCCTCCCCTCCTCTCCCCTTCCCCTTGACCCTGACTCTGGCAAGAGATCTGGCATACTACTAACAAAATAATGACCATATTTGCTTTGGTGTAGAAATGAAGAACTGTATCTGGAAAATTCCTCAATATTATTCCTGAATTCCTCATTCAGTTAAAGAAACCAGAAGATAGCTGGATATTCTGAAATGAAGGACAGTTCATGCTGGTTAATGGAGAAGGAGGAGGAGATGGGGAAGGGGGAGGGGAGAGGGGAAAGGAAGAAGAAATCGGAGAGATTCTGAAAGCAGGAATTCAATCTGAGCAAGAATTAATGAACCAGATTTATAATTTCAGAGGAAATAAAGTTTATTTATACTTGGTGGGAATAAGCAAAGTTTGACATTTAAATTTTGCCTACTGACTCCCCAGTATTTTCAGGTTTAAGCAAATTCATGAAAGTGATAGGCAGATCTCTGATCTATGTCAGGAAAAAACTTAAGAGAGAAATAGCCTTGAGATTTAGCAATATAGTAATACAGTAAAAAAGTAAATAGCAAGAAAGACTAAAAAGACATTCCTAACTCTATCTATAGCACCCTATTCTTTACAGTCAATTGGTTGTGAGGTACGAAAGTATCAGTGCTGTGGAATTCATCCCTCCAAGAGTTTTGAGTTGGAACAATTTATCCTGTCCATTCTTCTTGCTCTCTGGCCTAGTTCATGAGGTTTTTTGTTTGTTTAAGTTACAGGACAAAACTGTTCCAAATAAAGATTTCTGGGATTTTTAATCTTTTTTGCCAAGTGGCTCTTATTAACATTGTGCCAAAGAGTCCATAAAGCAATCTTATGCTGTAATCATTTTCCTTAATAATAGGGCAGTTGCATACTTATAGAAATGAAATTTTATATTCAAATGTCTCCACTCCTTTTTTGAATATTTTTGTTGTGTTTTGTTTAATGCCTTCAAGTCACTGTTAACTACTGGCAATTGCTTGGACAAATCCCTGCAGTTTTCTTGGCAAGATTTTTGGAAGTGGTTTGCCTTTGCTTTCTTCCTAGGACTGAAAAAAAGTGACTTCCTCAAAATCACCCAGCTAGTTTTGTGCCCAAGGCAGGACTAGAACTCAGAGTATCTTTGTTTCTAGGCTGCTGGTTTAACCACTACACCAAACAGCCACTCGCCCTTGAAAACAGTAACTATTATTTCTTTTCTCTTAAAAGGTGGCTCCTTCTACCTATTTTGAACAGGTTATTTGGCATTTAATCAACAAAAACCAATGATGCGAATGCCAAAAATGTGACTACATTAAAGATGCAAACTAGTGAAAGAAAATATTACATTATGGGATTTCATTGCTATCCAATATGGTTTGCTATTCCTTAATTCCTCGACCTTCCATCATCCAGACACGGTGAGATTGTGACTTTAGGATGAACCCCAGCTGCCTCCTCTCCCCCAGCCATGAAGAATACTGGAGTTAGCTTAGCAACATTGGAGACTTATGACTTCCTGCCTCTTATAAGCCTTTAGACAGAAAAACCAAATGTGCAGGTACAGAATAGGCAATATCTGATTCAACAATAGTGCCTGTGAGAGGGATCTACTGTAGACCCCTGGTCCTGTTGGACCACTGCTTAAGTATGAGCCAATAATGTACTGCAGCTACCAAATAAGCCACGGTAGTCCCTAGGCTGCATCAACAGAGGCATAGCATCAAGATCACAAGAAGTGATATTATTGTTCTATACTGCACTAGTGAGGCCAGTTCTGTCCAGTTCTGGTCACCACAATACAAAAAAGATCTTGAGACACTAGAAAGAGTGCACAGAAGAACAAAGGGAAGAGGGTGTGTGTGTGTGTGTGTGTGTGTCAATTTATTTTCCAGAGCATATGAGAGCAGATCAAGAAAGCAATCGGTGGGAGTTCGTCAGAGGAAGATGCAACCTGGAAGTAGGGAGGAATTTACTGACAGTGAGAACAACTGATCAGTTAAACAGCTTGCCTCTTGAAGTCATGGGTGCTCCATCACTAGAAATTTTCAAGAAAAAAATGGATCACCATTTGTCCAGGATAATATAAGGACTCCTGCCTTGGCACAGGTTAGACTAGAAGACCTCAAAAGTCCCTTCCAGCCCTATGAGTCTATAGTTCTAAAAGTGAATTCATATCAGTCCTATCAAATCCTCCACACTGTATTACACAAACACCAAGCCTCACTCCTCTGATTTCTTTTGTATTTTTTACAGTAGAAATACCCTCCTGCTTTCCTGTTGTGTTTCCTGGTTTGCTGGCAAAAGCAGTTTGTCTGGCTTCAGATCTGCTGCTTAATGCTCAGTGAAGCCATTAGACTTCTAGAGTGGTTGAGCTCAGTTCTGCTGTTATCAGCTCGGCTGGGCTCTCAAACCATTTTTTCTAAATTAGTATTGCTGAAATTAAAACTGAGGCTCCCCAGAAGCCAATGAGAAGGAGCCAAGGCTAGGGTGAACTGCAAATTGCTTACAGAGCCAGATAGCGCTCTTCTCAGGCATTTCAATATGAATAAGTGTAGTCAGAAACAGATAAAAGCAAGGGGCTTTTTTTAAAAAACAGATGGCAATTTCTTTGGGTCCTGAAGAGGGAGTGGCTCCTTTGAAAACATGATTCAGCATATGAAATGATTATATGAACTGATAATTTTAATCCAAGGTAGTAAAACTCATCAATCTAAAATTCACAGAGGATTTGAGGTTTTCCCTTGCATTCCTGTTCAGTTGGATCCAGTGGGCAAAATAAACAATGTACCCCAAAATTGCCTGGATAATTAGATACAGTGAGACAAAAGTGGTGATGGCAGGGAGAACTCTTGCCCAGTTGATGGAAACAGTGAGAAGTAATACTTTGAAGTGACATCACTGAGGTTACCATTTTTATTTGATTTTTTGTGTGTGCGTACTTTTAAGTTAGTATTGACTCTGGCACTGCCTGAATTTTTCCTGGCAATATTTCAGAATTGATTTGCCATTGCTTCCTTCCTAGGGCTGAGAGAAAGTGACTGCCTAAAAGTCACTTTGTCCCTAAGGCAGGACTAGAATTTGCAATATCTCTGTTTCCGGACCAGTGCCTTAACCTCTACTATAGCCCAAACTGGCTGCAAAAATTAAGGCAGCCATAGATGGCGACAAAGAAGTATTTTAGTTGGGAATATTCTTTGGTATGTTTTGCTGCTGTCTGGTGGTTATTCAGACTTTTTCAACTTATATCTGATAGCCCTATCTATAATGCAGCTGCCTTGTGAAAACTAAGCTGAATCTCATTGTTTCTTTCTAGTGGTCATTTGAGATACCAGCCCAGATCTGACTGCTGCCACTGGAAAATACCAAAGCAGTTATCCAAACATCATGACTATAGGATAAATGCTATAATTCAGGCAAACCAATTTATAGCAGCAATTATTTTCATTCCAAAATGATCCAGAATAAGGTTTTTTTGGACCTTGTGAAAACTTTGCACTTCATTAAATAAATCTGATTTTTTTTCTGTGGGCCTGAAAAGAGGTTCTATCTATTTTAACAAGCGTAGCTCTGAAAGGAGATACAACTTATTTCAGGCTTGCCTGAAAGCCTGAAAGCAAGGGCTGGGCTAACTAACAGCTGTTATTTTCAGAGCTGGCATAAACTTTCTACCTGCCTAAGGAGGGCAGGGCATTAAGTTGGTGGAGAGGAAAACTTCCTGGAGTTTCCCGATGAAAGAAAGTTAAATCAAACACACACAAGAGTTCAGGGTTATCTGCCCAGGTCTAGACTGGCATAAAAAGCAAATACCTCTCCTGGATCTTAAACCTGGACAGAGCTGAGAAGGATTGGGGAAAGGGGAGGGTGTGTGTGAAAACTACCCTCTTCTGATGATAAGCCCAGGCATGTCCTGTGCTGGGCAAGGCTTGAGCTACACCAGCGAAAGGAGGGAAGTGACTCACTCCGGTTCCAGGGCTGTGTGTTCTGGACATCCAGCCGACTTTCCTTTTCAGGAGGAAATTTATTCATTGCTTGACATGAAAAGCGAGGTGTGGCACCAGCACTCCAATTGCGCATGGGAGGGGGAAGAGGGAAGAGGAGTGGGGTGGGGGGGAGTAAACCAGAGCACAGATTCGAAGAGTTTGTTCTGCCAGCCTTTTTGTGTACAGCAAAAGCAGATTGTTTTATGGGTCTGGGTGAAAGTGAAGCTTCACTCTCAAACTCTGGGAAGGCTGAAAATGCCAATTCGCTAATTGTTACCCCTCACCCATCCCTATGTCCAGAATGTGCCAGTACTGATCCTATAAACTCAGGTGTACTTTTCCCAAGCAGTTTCTGGACTGTGTCACTCCATGCAGAGGCTCTTATTATTTTATAAAATAAAACTATATGGAAAAAAATTAAATGAGTCAGTACATCAGCCAATATACTGTCACTTTGTTAGGGATTTTATGATGCTTGGTGTTTTTTTTTAAAGGAGGTGTTGAACATGCATTGCACTCCATATCTGATCTTTGAGGTACATTGCAGATTCTCTACCTCTGCCTTAACTAGCAATTCTTCTGATTCTCCATAATCCATATATTTGCATTTAATCCCCTCTCTAAAATGATAAGCAAAAAATGATCAAAAAGATTTTTCATATTTGAACACCTTTTCCGATGGAATTTCATTCTCTCTACTTTTACCTTTCAGATCCTTTCAAAAAAATAATTTGAATGCCAATAAAAGCCCCTTCCATGATTCTTACCATTACAGGCCCACTAAGTCAAGCAACTATTTAGAGAACCACTCAGAGATATATTTTTTTTAAAAAAATTGCTTGTAGCTCTCAAGGGCTCTCTCAGACAAAGGATGTGAAGGGGCACACACACACACACACACACATACACACACAGGGAGGGAGGGAGGGAGGGAGGGAGGGAGAGAGAGAGAGAGAGTGAGAGAGAGAAAGAGAAAGAAGCTTTTACCTTTTGTAAATGGCTAAGGTTGTAGCTGGTCTTACACTGTAGTGTTCGTGTGTTCAGTCCCCCACAAGAGCTGGAAACTGTGCAGCAACCCAGAAGACAAGGTTATATCTTCCAAAAGAGACTTCCAAAACTACAGTTAATTGCAGCCTTGTGTTGCAAATTTTTCATCCTTTCTCTAAAAGAAATCAGATGGGTGAAGCTCATTAGACAACTTAGAGACTTAGCTTCTTAAGAAAAAATATTGCTGCAGAAATTGGCTTTTCTAAAAAAAATATTAAAACTTTTAAGAACAATAATATAGAATAGAATATAGAATAGAATAGAATTTTTATTGGCCAAGTGTGATTGGACACACAAGGAATTTGTCTTGGTGCATATGCTCTCAGTGTACGTAAAAGAAAAGATACGTTCATCAAGGTACAACATTTACAACACAATTGATGGTCAATATATCAATATAAATCATAAGGATTGCCAGCAACAAGTTATAGTCATACAGTCATAAGTGGAAAGAGATTGGTGATGGGAACGATGAGACGATTAATAGTAGTTCAGATTCAGTAAATAGTTTGACAGTGTTGATGGAATTATTTGTTTAGCAGAGTGATGGCCTTTGGGAAAAAACTGTTCTTGTGTCTAGTTTTCTGGTGTGCAGTGCTCTATAGCGTTGTTTTGAGGGTAGGAGTTGAAACAGTTTATGTCCAGGATGCGAGGGGTCTGTAAATATTTTCACGGCCCTCTTCTTGATTTGTGCAGGTCCTCAATGGAAGGCAGGTTGGTAGCAATTATTTTTTCTGCAGTTCTAATTATCCTCTGAAGTCTGTGTCTTTCTTGTTGGGTTGCAGAACCGAACCAGACAGTTATAGAGGTGCAAATGACAGACTCAATAATTCCTCTGTAGAACTGAATCAGCAGCTCCTTGGGCAGTTTGAGCTTACTGAATTGGCGCAGAAAGAACATTCTCTGTTGTCCTTTTTTAATGATGTTTTTGATGTTAGCTGTCCATTTTAGATCTTGCGATATGATAGAACCTAGAAATTTGAAGGTTTCTACTGTTGATACTGTGTTGTCTAGTATTGTGAGAGGTGGAAGTATGGAAGGGTTTCTCCTAAAGTCTACCACCATTTCTACGGTTTTGAGTGTGTTCAGTTCCAGATTGTTTTGGTTGCACCACAAGGCATAATTCAATAATATGAATTATTGCAAACTAGAACAGAGAAAACAAAAAAGAAAGAGAAGTAAGTGCAATAAGAAAAGAAAATAGAAAAAACACAAGATATAAAGAAAAATACAAAGATATAAATAATTAGCTTTCAACAATCTTTGCAGCAATTATAAGGACAAAATTACAACAGTATGTACAGCAGCACTGAAAAAATGTTATTTATGACCATTTTTCACACGACTGTTGCAGCATCCCCATGATCACATGATCAAAATTCAGATGCCTGGCAACAGATTCATGATTATGATGATAGCAGTGTTCTGGGCTCATGTGATCACTTTTTGTGATCTTCCAACAAGCAAATGACTTGTATGAGGGGATAGATGGGGAACTCATCAAATTTGCAGATGACACCAAGCTGGCAGGAATAGCCAACACTCCAGAAGATAGGCTCAAGATACAGAAGGATCTTGACAGACTTGAACATTGGGCACTATCTAACAAAATGAAATTCAACAGTGAAAAAAGTAAGGTTCTACGTTTAGGCCAAAAAAACAAAATGCACAGGTACTGTACATGTGGTACCTTGCTCAATAGTAGTACCTGTGAGAGGGATCCTGGAGTCCTAGTGGACAACCATTTAGATATGAGCCAGCAGTGTGCAGCAGCTGCCAAAAAAGCCAACACAGTTCTGGCCTGCATAAACAGAGGGATAGAATCAAGATCACGTGAAGTGTTAGTGCCACTTTATAATGCCTTGGTAAGGCCACACTTGGAATATTGCATCCAGTTTTGGTCGCCACGATGTAAAAAGGATGTTGAGACTCTAGAAAGAGTGCAGAGAAGAGCAACAAAGGTGATTATGGGACTGGAGGCTAAAACATATAAAGAACGGTTGTAGGAACTCGGTATGTCTAGTTTAATGAAAAGAAGGACTAGGGGAGACATGATAGCAGTGTTCCAATATCTCAGGAGTTGTCACAAAGAAGAGGGAGTCAAACTATTCTCCAAAGCACCTGAGGGTAGAACAAGAAGCAATGGGTGGAAACTAATCAAGGAGAGAAGCAACTTAGAACAAAGGAGAAATTTCCTGACAGTTAGAACAATTAATCAATGGAACAAGTTGCCTGCAGAAGTTGTGACTGCTCCAACACTGGAAATTTTTAAGAAAATGTTGGATAACCATTTGTTTAAATGGTGTAAGGTTTCCTGCCTGGGCAGGGGGTTGGACTAGAAGACCTCCAAGATCCCTTCCAACTCCGTTGTTGTTGTTGTTGTTGTTGTTGTTGTTGTTGTTGTTGTTGTGTTGTTGTTATGATGATGATGATGATGATGATGATGATGATGATGATGATGATGATGATGTCAATAGGAAAGCCAGATTCACTTAACAACTGTGTTTCTAACTTAACAATTACAATGATTCACTTAATAACTGTATCAAGAAAGGTTGTAAAATGGGACAGAAGTGCCTCACTTAGGAACAAAAATGTTGAGCTCAATTAAGTCTGTACAATTATATTTTAACCTCTCTCTCCAAAGTCACAACATGATTCTCTTCTAATAATCTGTCTAATCATCAAAACCATACATCCCAAGGTCATTTTTTAAATTTATATTCAAAAAGTCCATAAGAGTTTTCCAGACACCAATAAATGTGGGTATTGTTCTTTCCTTAACCAAAGTCAGCTTGACCATCTCAGCAAGTTCTGTCAATTCCACCAATAATTGTTGTTATTGTTGTTTTGGTATGAACATAGTTTTCAGACATAACAATGTCTTTGTATGTCTTCAATGGGTCAGTTTCAAAGTAAGAAAAATATGCAAGATTTTGAGATTGCCAATAACTTTATCAGTTGGGGAAGGAAAAGGATAAGAATAAAACAGTCCGTGGTTTAGCAGGAATTGATGAAATGAGAGAAGACAGTAAGCATCTGGTGCTCTTTTGCTATTGCTTGCAAGCTTCGCTCTCCTTGGAACAGAAAAGGAAACAAACTGGTCCCTTATTTTAGAAAATATGTAACTTTCTTTTTAATCCTGCTTTTTGCAGCAACTGGTTTGAAGGGCTCATCTGGAGATTAGGAAGCGATCTGAATTTTGTGGTCTTTAAAGAAACCTATGAAAATATTGTGCTAGAATGAATTTTAAAATATAATTCTTCTTATGTAGGTTGGTCATTAAAAGACCAGTGGACTCTGAATGGAGCCTGAAATTTCTTAATGCTGATGTGTTTATGTTAGAGAGAGCAAACAGATGCTTCAGCTAACTCCTTGAGTGGTGTCTCCAAAATAAAAAGGTAATAGCCCTATGTAGCCCCTAAATATCTTTACTGGAGTCTTTGTAGTACTCTGCAACTGCTTTGTCAAATTATGATTGCACAATGGCTGAAATTTGGCTACATGATTGACTTTCAGAAAATGGAGATGGAAAAACTTCGGGTTAAACTCTGAAATAGATGCAAAACCTCTCTCCAATCTTGAATATAAGAAAAAAAATGGTATATTGGAAATTTGACCATAGATATGAAATGACCCTGCCATTTTACATCAGTTTGCTTTTATCCATTGCTCCTTACCCCATTAAAATAATCCTCAGCTCCAAAAGAGTTTGTCAATAAATGACTCTTCTCGTTGCCCTGAATTATATGGTTGAAAAGAAAAGATAACCAAAAGAAACAACAGAATAGATTTTGCTGTCCTGAAGGTGATTATCAGAGACTTAAACTATCTAGTGGTATTGCTAGGATAATATAATGGGATTTTTTAAAAAAAATATCAAGTTTAACAGGTATTGTGCACCTTGGAATTTTCATCATTTCAACTTTAAGCAAACAAGGATTGCGAAGCTCGGGAAAAAGGAAAGGAAACAACAGTGGTTGTGCAAAGAAGGTTTACTGGCACTGACTGCCATTATCCTTAATCTCCTGGGAATGTTGTTGTTAGTTGCGAAGTCATATCCGACTTATTGCGCCCCATGGACAACATTCCTCCAGGCCTTCCTATCCTCTACCATCCTCTGGAGTCTATTTAAGCTCATGCCACCTGCTTCAGTGACTCCATCTAGCCACCTCATTCTCTGTCGTCCCATTCTTCTTATGCCCTCGATCTTTCCCAGCATTAGGCTCTTCTCCAGTGAGTCTGGAGGGATAGAGTGGTTCAAGTTTTCAAAAGCTTGTTTGGGACGCTACAAACTCCAAAGTTTCTTTAAGATATTCCATTGCCCTGTTCTTCTAATTTCAGAACTGAAATAAAGAAAACAACTCAGCATTTGTCTTGTTAACCCCATGATGGTGCCATTTTGCCATTACATGGAGAGTTACACTACAATCCCACTGAAAGATACTAACCAAAGCATACAAAACATTTGCTAGACCAATTCTCGAATACAGCTCACATGTCTGGAACCCACACCTCATTTCAGACATTAATACCATTGAGCATGTCCAGAAATATTTTACAAGAAGAATTCTCCACTCCTCTGATCACAACAAAATACTTTATGCCACCAGACTTGAAATCCTGGGTTTAGAAAATTTAGAACTCCGCCACCTTCGGCATGACTTGAGTATAACTCATAAAATCATCTGCTACAATGTACTTCCTGTCGAAGACTACTTCAGCTTCAATCGCAACAATACACCAGCACACAATAGATTTAAACTTAAAGTTTTTTTGCAGAAAATATGACTTCAGTAACAGAGTTGTTAATGCCTGGAATGCACTACCTGACTCCGTGGTCTCATCCCAAAATCCTCAAAGCTTTAACCAAAGACTATCTACTATTGACCTCACCCCATTCCTAAGGGGTCTGTAAGGGGCGTGCATAAGAGCACCAGGCTGCCTACCGTTCCTGTCCTAATGTTCCCTTTGATTGTATCCAGTTCGTATGGTTATTTCATGCTTATACTTATATATACTGTTGTTTTTGACAAACAAACAAACAAACAAACAAACAAATAAATAAATAAAGCAGGCATCCCTTCACTGCCCCTACTAAGCCACTGGAGCATTGGTGAAATTCAACCGGCTTTATCTGGATTGCATGATCCAGTAGCGCCAACAGTGGGAGGCTCTGCCCACCAACCTGGACGTGATCATGTCCCATTTTTGATCCTCTGTGCATGCGCAGAAGGCTCTGCACATGTGTGGAAGAGGTATGTGTGAGCATAGCGAGCACACACGCAACCGGTAGCAAAGGTAAGTGAATACCATCCCTGCACTGGAGCAAAACACAGAAAGATGAGATCAAGCATGATGGAAAGGACAGAGTAATGGAAATGAATAATTGTTGAGAAGCTCAGTCCGCACCATGCACATACTGGAACCTATATCTTGAAGTACTCCGGTGCTTTGGTCTGAGAATCTATTACTTGCTAAATCTACAGAGCAGATTGTGCAAGAAGGAATATAACTATCTTTTGAAGTAAAACTGATGAACAAAAACATAATGAGCAAAGGGAGAAGGCAACATGGGGATTCATCATCAGGGCGCTGATTACAGTTGTTTTAAAAAGTAATGAGGAAGAAAGAAAACTGTGGAATTCTTGAGGCTGTTAATAATAACTTTTATTGTCATTGTACATATATACAACAAAATTGATTTAGCCTCTACTGGTGCAATCCATAACAAAATACAAAACAACATGAATAATATAGAAAATGGTCCTTATACTGTACAAGTAATTAGGGAGAAACCAGTCATATGTTTCCATGTCTGCACGGAGTGATTTTAGTTGTATTTAGGAGTCTGACAGTCCATGGATAAAAGCTGTTTTTAAATCTGTTTGTCCGGCCGGCTATACTTCTGTGTCTTCTGCCCAATGGTAAAAGTGAGAAAAGACACTAACCAGGATGTGAATCATCCCTAAGTATCTTCCTTACTCTGCTGAAAGAACAAGACCTGGCGATGTCCTCCAGTGGTGTTAGACGGCAACCAATGGTACCAAATTAATCACTCTCTGTAGAGCCTTCTTCTCCACAGCTCTTGAACCAGCGTATCATATGTTATACAGTATGTAAGAATACTTTCTATTGTAGACCGATAGAAAGTGGTCATCAGCCGTTGTTCCACCTGATTTTTCCGCAGGACTCTAAGGAAATGAAGTCTCTGTTGAGCCTTACTAACCACCAGGGACGTGTTGTTTTTCCAGGTGAGATCTTGACTAATAAGCATTCCCAAGAATTTAAAAGAAGAAACCCTCTCCACATAGTCCCCCTTGATATACAGTGGGGAGGTTCCTCTATGTGCTTCCGGAAATCTAGCACCATCTCCTTTGTCTTACTAGTGTTTAAATGTAGGTTGCTTTTTGAACACCATGTGGATATCTTCTGGACCCAGCACATTGTATCATCTGTGAATTTTATTATGATGTTGGATGGATCAGAGGATATGCAGTCATGTGTAAACAGTGAGTATAGGTAGGGGCTGAGCACACAGCCCTGAGGGGAGCCTGTGCTGAGCTTCAGGGTAGAAGATGTAAAGGAACCAACCCTTACTGTTTGTGAACAATCCATCAGGAAGTTTTTGACCCAGTCACAAGTGAGGGGAGGGAAATTCAGGTCAGTCAGCTTTTCAACTACAGTTCATCTTGATCATAATGGCTGAAAATACTAGGAAGTGAACATTAGTGACATTTGGATGATTTCAGGTTCCCTACTCTGGACTAAAGGTAAAGGTTCCCCTCACACATATGTGCTAGTCGTTCCTGACTCTAGGGGGTGGTGCTCATCTCCGTTTTAAAGCTGAAGAGCCAGCACTGTCCAAAAACGTCTCCGTGGTCATGTGGCTGGCATGACTAAATGCCAAAGGCACATGGAACACTGTTACCTTCCCATTGAAGGTGGTCCCTATTTTTCTACTTGCATTTTTTATGTGCTTTTGAACTGCTAGGTTGGTAGAAGTAACAGGAGTTCACCCCGTTACACGGCAGCACTAGGGATTCAAACTGCTGAACTGCTGATCTTTCCATCCACAAGCTCAGTGTCACTCTGGGCTAAGCCAACATTAAAAAGAAAAACTGCCAACTGCCTCAAAATGTACAGATGGATCCATTTGATCATAGTATCTAAATGATCAGGCAGAAGACCAAGAAATGTGGGAGAAACAAGCTATGATCATTGCAGACTTGGGGTCAAGGAGATTTTTTTTTATTATTATCTTTGCTCCTATCGTATTTTTTGAACAGCTCAAAAAGACAATTAACCACAATGGGCAGCAATCCAGGAGTGATCTGAAGAAAATCTTCAAAGATGAGTGCAATTCTCAACATGTCTTTGGAACAAGGCTGCTTATTTCAGATATTATAATAGATGTTGTGGTCACCTAATGCAAGAAAGATATGGCTTGTGAGTCAGGAAGGAAGAAAGGAGAAATAATGATAAGCAGAAGCAAAACAAAACAATATTTTTGCATCTGCCTGACCTTGAACAAATATGTTCATAAGCCCAGGCCCATCAGGATTAAAGTAGCAGTTTGATTTTCTGTACCCCTGTCTGTAACATGATAAATGGACAACACAGTTGTTCAATAATGGACATTAGTCTACTTGGATATGACATTGTGCAATTTTTTTCCCTCTAGATACCAGTGTGGCGTGTGAAGAGACAACTATTTGGCTACATCAGCTACATCAACCAAAATAATATTCCAATAATGTTAACAACAAAATCTAACTTTCTCATTAAATTCATAGATGTATTGCAAAAAACAATAAAGGTTAATAGTGATGGCAGAAAAATCTTCTGTATTTCATGGATTCTTTAGAGTTATGATTAAATTGTGTGTTGCTGAAACAACAGGATACAGATGTTGATTTAATTCTGGTATAGAAATGAACATGATGGAAACTGTATTAGTAGAATTATGGAGTGCCATCTGGCAGGCCCCACGAAGGGAGCCTTTTCTGTCATTATGCCAGCCCTTGGAAAATCATACCTCCCAGGGATTGGTCCCTAACTTCCAGGTTTTTCATAAGGCTAAAAGACATGGTTTTGCCACCAAGCTTGAGGGTCAAGATGTGTGGTAGAGCCTGTCCAACGATTATATTAATTTGTTGAGGGTGGTTCTCTCTTTTTTTAAACAGCTGCTACATAGTATTGTTCTTACTATGATAATTTTATAGTGTTTAATCATTGTTAACCGCCCAGGGTCTGAGATGGGTGGCTATATAAATTGAAATAGTTAGCTAGCTAGGTAGATATTTGGGTAAATTTTCCATATCTGTTATAATTAGCATAACACATTAAATGAGACATGGGTAACTCATAGCTAGTTACCCTACTACTATGTCCTTCAGAAACAATTTTGTGATTCATGGAACCCTCCAGGATGATGATGATGATGCAACAATTTCACTGAGTGGGAAACTTTCTAAAATGGTAAGATTTGCTATTCGTTAAAACAGATGTACTGAGATCAATATAGAAGGGTGTTTACTGACTTTACATTCTGCCTTTCCTGTAAGACCTCACATAATAGAAATACAGGTTTCATCTTGTTTTATCTCCACAATGTTAAGCTATGCTAACCAGGATTGTTTTCTAAGCTGATTGGATCCAGCTCTTGCAACCTGGTTGGTAAATTCTTCCCCTAAGAAATGGATAGAGACCCAATAGGCACCAGCTGAGTCAATTACTCACAATCTACAGAAGCAGGCCTGGGTTGCTCATCTCTGCATCCACTACTTGGGACCCCAATGGCTTCCTTCTTTATTGCTGTGACCCTCATTCATATGTGCACAGCAGCAGCCAACAAAACTACTTCAGTTTCCAGTGGCAAAAGAGACTGGAAGAGAAGAGACCAGTCCAACGTGCTGTCCAAGAAGGAGGAAAAGTTTATATCATTTTTACCAGCATGAAAGGATCAACTCTGCTGAGGAAGACAACTGTTGAAATGCATTTGGGGGGACAACTGTTGAAATGCATTCTTTATCACAATGGTATCAATATTATTGACTCATATTTATAATGCTTATTGTACTATTTCATGTCATTTTTATAGGCATTGTGTTTAGGGTGTGTCAAATTTTTCAGCTTTCAATTTCAAAACATTAGGAGTGATCAAAAGTTGTGACATTCTTTGGGAATTTTAAAGGTATTTTTGTTACCTTAATATAATTTAGATGTGCTTGGTAAGTAACTACATAAATACCATAAGTTATTTGTTTCATTTAGTTTAATTAAAATTGTTCAAAAGTACACACATTTTGGGAAACTGAGGGCTCTACTGATTTCTAAATGGCAGATGGGAGCAGTACTTCTAGCAATATTAATTTTATTCAGCCCAGAGATATCTAAGAAGAAGAAACACTGCAACATTTGCTGATGCATAGACAAAAAGAGAAATTCCAGTTTCTGCAGAACTGGCAAAGAGACATAAAATATAGCTCACTGGAATAGAAAGGCTCCAAGCAAGTGACCCATTTACTTGTCATTTTTGTTTTGTGTCCTTTTTTATTACATTGTTACATAGCTTAATACATTGCATTGTTTTGATACAATATTTACACAGCATATATATATATATATATATATATATATATATATATATATATATATATATATATATATATATATATATATATATATATATATATATATATATATATAAAATATATATATATATATATATATATATATATATATATATATATATATATATATATATATATATATATATATATATATATATATATTTTGTTATTGGGTTTTTCCGTGTAAAATTGGAAGTGTCTTGGCGACGTTTCAATGAAGTCTCATTCGTCATCTTCAGGCTTCAACCGTGCTTCTGGGAGCAATGTGTGATCGCAGCTGTTTCTTCCTTTTAACTGCTAGTGGGGTTTGAACTGATTGGGTGGGAGCTTGGCTGTGCTCTGATTGGATGGAGGTTTTTGTGCTCTGATTGGCTGGGGGTGTCCTGTTTGGGTGGGGGCTTGGTTGTGCTCAATTTAGTCTGTGTTGCAGATTTGAGCTGGTGAGCTGCATAGCTGTTGTTTGGCTTTGTGGTGGTGCTACATCTTCATAGTGGGTGTCAGTCTGCTGCATGTATGGATTGGAGGGTTTGAAATGGCTAATGTTGCAGCTGCGGTCTGGCTTCTGGTCCTTGGTCATGCTTCATGATCAGTGTGGGTTTGGGTCTGCTTTCTGGGTGGATGTGCGATGGTGACATCCATGTGGACCTCGTGAGTTGGGTCTGGTGTCATTCCTCGTGTTAGGGACTCGTTTGTCAATAAGGGCGGGTTTCCAAATGGCTGGTAGGCGGGAGGAACAAACGAGATGATACCTCCCGCCTACCAGCCATTTGGTAACCCGCCCTTATTGACAAACGAGTCCCTAACATGAGGAATGACACCAGACCCACACTCACGAGGTCCACACAGGATGTCACCACCGCACATCCACCCAGAAAGCAGACCCAAACCCACACTGATCATGAAGCACGACCAAGGACCAGAAGCCAGACCGCAGCTGCAACATTAGCCATTTCAAACCCCTCCAATCCATACATGCAGCAGACTGACACCCACTATGAAGATGTAGCACCACCACAAAGCCAAACAACAGCTATGCAGCTCACCAGCTCAAATCCCCCTGCAACACAGACTAAATTGAGCACAACCAAGCCCCCACCCAAACAGGACACACCCCCAGCCAATCAGAGCACAAAAAAACCTCCATCCAATCAGAGCACAGCCAAGCTCCCACCCAATCAGTTCAAACCCCCACTAGCAGTTAAAAGGAAGAAACAGCTGCGATCACACATTGCTCCCAGAAGCACGAAGCTGAAGCCTGAAGATGACGAATGAGACTTCGTCAAAACGTTGCCAAGACATTTCCAATTTTACACGGGAGAAAACCCGAACAACCAAAGACCTACATACAAACACCCCTGAAAACCTCAGAAAATATATATATATATATATATATATAATATTCTAGTAGCATTAATTACAATTTAGGATGTTGCTATTACAAGCATAAAATTTCATTCATATAACATTTTTTAAAAATCAGACCTGCAGATTGTATCAAAGAATTTGTTGTATGATAAAGATTTTGGTCTTTAACTGATTACTTAGTATTAAGATCTCCATTGTATTGCACGGGGTGTGGGGGGAAGAGGAGAGAGAGACAGACAGACAGAGACAAAGAAAAGAAATAATGGATAAGCAAAGTAGAACGGGACATATACTAATTTACATTGCAAGTGCAACCATTAGAATAATAACTATGATTTAAATATAAATCTGAGACATTGCATCATAATGGAGAAGGCTGTGGTCAGGTGAGCTATATGCCTGCTGACATAATCTGCTCAGTGCTAACTCATATTATCTCTTCCTTTAATAATTATGTAATTACCTTTTAAAGCAGGAAAACTTCAGCACAAGACAGCCATCTGTAAACATAAGAGCATAAAAGCATAAGAGACCCATATTATTGATCTCTAAAATTTTGCAGTTACTGGAGCCTATTTTGTACCCGTTTTTATTTATTTATAAAATAACTTAACCACTTTTCATTCTAACTACAATCCCAGAGCAGAGCTCAGAGTAGAATTAAAAACTATATCCAGCAGTTAAAAATCACTGCAGCAATTTTCTTGCTGTTGAATGGCAGCTAACAGCTGTACAAAGCTAGTGAAAATTTTGATTTCAGATAAATTTCAAATGTGCTTGATTCTACCTAGGCAAAAGCAAAGAACCTAACTAAATCAAAAACCTATTTTGATGCTCCTGCATTCCTGATTCCTGAATGACAATATAGCTGTACATAAATCCATTTGTAAAAAAATTTAAAAATTTCATTGCTTTCTTGAAGACTAAATCCACACTGGGAACTAAGAGGTCTATAAGGGGCGTGCATAAGAGCACAAATGTGCCTACCGTTCCTGTCCTACTGTTTCCTTTCATTATATACAATTTATATGGTTATTACATGCTTATACTCATATATATATATACTTATGTGTTGCATAGATACTTCATGCTTATGCTTATGTATGCTGTTATGACAAATAAATAAATTACAAATATGCAAAACTCCAAAAGGATTTTGTTTCATTAGGTTTTGTAAGACAACATAATACAGGTTGTTTGGTAGGCTGAATACCACCACATGTTTATTGGACCCGTGTCCCTCCTGGTTGGTACTGGTCACATGGGAGGTGACACGAGGCTGGCTCCTGGGACTTACCAACGCTTCGTTGTTGGGGGGAATTTTCCCCACCGCTTTCAAAGAGGCGGTGGTGAGGCCCCTCCTCAAGAAGCCTTCCCTGGACTCAGCTGTATTGGCGAACTATCGTCCAGTCTCCAACCTTCGCTTTTTGGCGAAGGTTGTTGAGAGTGTGGTGGCATATCAGCTTCCCCAATACCTGGAGGAATCTGTCTTTCTAGACCCATTCCAGTCCGGCTTCAGACCTGGGTACAGCATTGAGATGGCTTTGGTCACGTTGGTGGATGACCTCTGGAGGGCTCGGGACAGGGGATGTTCCTCTGTCCTGGTCCTTTTAGATCTCTGGGTGGCTTTTGATACCATCGACCATGGTATCCTGCTGCGGCGGTTGGAGGGATTGGGGGTGGGAGGCACCGTTTATCGGTGGTTCTCCTCCTATCTCTCTGACCGTTCGCAGACGGTGTTGGCAGGGGTGCAGAGATCGACTTCTAGGTGCCTCACTTGTGGGGTGCCTCAGGGGTTGGTTCTCTCGCCTCTCCTGTTCAACATCTACATGAAGCCGCTGGGTGAGGTTATCCGTGGTTTTGGGGTGGATTATCATCTGTATGCTGATGATACTCAGCTGTACATTTCCACTCCAAACCACCCCAACGAAGCTGTTGAGGTGATGGCTCGGTGTCTTGAGGCCGTGCGGGTCTGGATGGGGAGGAACAGGCTCCAGCTCAACCCGACCAAGACAGAGTGGCTGTGGGTTCCGGCGTCCCAGTACAGCCAGCTTTCACCTTCGCTGACTGTTGGGGGTGAAGTATTGGCCCCCAGGGGAAGGGTGCGCAACTTGGGCATTCTCCTGGATGATCAGCTGTCTTTAGAAGAACACCTGACAGCCGTCGCCAGGGGAGCATTTTATCAGGTTCACCTGATTCGCCAGTTGCGCCCCTTCCTTGACTGGGACTCCTTATGCACGGTCATTCACGCCCTGGTTACCTCTCGCCTGGACTATTGCAATGCTCTCTACATGGGGCTCCCCTTGAAGAGCACCAGGAGGCTCCAGCTAGTCCAGAATGTGGCTGCACGGGTAATAGAGGGAGCACCATGTTGCTCCCATATAACACCCATCCTGCGTGGCCTGCACTGGCTGCCGGTAGCCTTCCAGGTGCAATTCAAGGTGTTAGTGACCACCTTCAAAGCGCTCCATGGCTTAGGACCGGGGTATCTATGAGACCGCCTTCTGCCACCGATAGCCTCCCAACGACCTGTGCGCTTCCACAGAGTGGGCCTGCTCAGGGTGCCGTCGACCAAACGATGTTGGTTGGCAGCCCCCAGAGGGACAGTCTTCTCTGTGGCAGCACCGGCCCTTTGGAATGAGTTACCTCCGGGGTTACGCCAAATCCCCGACCTCCGAACCTTCAAGCGGAAATTAAAAACTTTATTATTTAATCGTGCGGGACTAGCCTAAATGTATTTTAAATGTATTTTAATTATAGTTTTTAAATTTTAAAGGGTTTTAGGTTGGTTTTGACCATTTTAGTAAATTGGCCAATTAATATATTCGTTTTAAATGTTTTTAAATTTGTTATTTATATTATGTGTACTTTTGTGTTTTTTAATATGGCTGTAAACCACCCTGAGTTCTTCGGGAGAAGGGTGGTATAGAAATTGGATTATAAATAAATAAATAAAATAAAAATAAAAAGTAATACCCTGCTTTTTAATTACAGGTAGAAAGGCTGAGCGCCAAAGAATTGGGTCCTTTGAACTCTGGTGCTGGAGAAGATTCCTGCGAGTCCCTTGGACTGCAAGGCGATCAAACCAGTCAATCTTAGAGGAGATCAACCCTGACTGCTCTTTAGAAGGCCAGGTCCTGAAGATGAAACTCAAATACTAATGAGAAGGAAGAACTCACTGGAGAAGAGCCTAATGCTGGGAAAGATTGAGGGCAAAAGAAGAAGGAGACGACAGAAAATGAGGTGGCTGGATGGAGCCACTGAAGCAGTAGGCGTGAGCTTAAATGGACTCCAGAGGATGGTAGAGGACAGGAAAGGTTGGAGGAACATTGTCCGTGGGGTCGCAATGGGTCGGACATGACTTTGCAACTAACAACAACAAAAGTCTTTGTTTAATGATGGTAATGGAGCTGAGCCATAATGTTTTTAAGTCATAACAATCGTGAAACATGTTGGTCACATGTCTGACCCAGTTGGACAACATTTTGCAGCAGTTGTTGAAGACCAAAGTGGTTGTAATATGAATTGTTAAGTGAATACCGCAATTGTTAAGCAAATCATTGTTTTCTAGGGCATGATTTTGCCAAAAACTGGCAGAAAGTGCCGGTTTTCAACAAAACTGTCATTCCTCCATGAGACAGAATACCTCAGGAAGGTGAATTGCTTTCAATCCACAAACCTTTCCTGAAAATACAAAGTGACAATACACTTTTTGCCATTCATAATTCAGGGTTCAGAACTTTTTTTTTTATTTCTTTTTGTCACAACAGTATACATAAACAATTGTCATAGATAAAACAACATATCTTGAAGAATATATATATATATATATATATATAAGTAAAAAATATGCATCAACTATATTAATTTAATATAATGAAGAGAACAATAGAAATAAAAAAAATAGAAATAAAAATAAAAAGTAATACCCTGCTTTTTAATTACAGGTAGAAAGGCTGAGCGCCAAAGAATTGGGTCCTTTGAACTCTGGTGCTGGAGAAGATTCCTGCGAGTCCTTGGACTGCAAGGCGATCAAACCAGTCAATCTTAGAGGAGATCAACCCTGACTGCTCTTTAGAAGGCCAGGTCCTGAAGATGAAACTCAAATACTAATGAGAAGGAAGAACTCACTGGAGAAGAGCCTAATGCTGGGAAAGATTGAGGGCAAAAGAAGAAGGAGACGACAGAAAATGAGGTGGCTGGATGGAGCCACTGAAGCAGTAGGCGTGAGCTTAAATGGACTCCAGAGGATGGTAGAGGACAGGAAAGGTTGGAGGAACATTGTCCGTGGGGTCGCAATGGGTCGGACATGACTTTGCAACTAACAACAACAAAAGTCTTTGTTTAATGATGGTAATGGAGCTGAGCCATAATGTTTTTAAGTCATAACAATCGTGAAACATGTTGGTCACATGTCTGACCCAGTTGGACAACATTTTGCAGCAGTTGTTGAAGACCAAAGTGGTTGTAATATGAATTGTTAAGTGAATACCGCAATTGTTAAGCAAATCATTGTTTTCTAGGGCATGATTTTGCCAAAAACTGGCAGAAAGTGCCGGTTTTCAACAAAACTGTCATTCCTCCATGAGACAGAATACCTCAGGAAGGTGAATTGCTTTCAATCCACAAACCTTTCCTGAAAATACAAAGTGACAATACACTTTTTGCCATTCATAATTCAGGGTTCAGAACTTTTTTTTTTATTTCTTTTTGTCACAACAGTATACATAAACAATTGTCATAGATAAAACAACATATCTTGAAGAATATATATATATATATATATATATAAGTAAAAAATATGCATCAACTATATTAATTTAATATAATGAAGAGAACAATAGAAATAAAAAAAATAGAAATAAAAAAACTTGTGATGGAATAGAAGCTTCAGTAAACGGATGCACTTTTGCACTTTGTAATTAAGTGTCCAAGCAGGTATATTGAAATGTCCCATCTTGCATTGCACCATAACCTGTAACAGACACCTCATCTTGTAACATTTCTATTACATCTCAAGGAAAGACTTTGTGATAGAATTCCCTCCACTGGACTTTTTCAGAATGCAGCTAGGAAGGGCTCAGAAAGATGGAACGATGTGGCAGAGAAAACATTATTTTCCTCTGTATCACTTCCTCAAAGCCCCGGTTTGACATTTGCATGACATTTTCAGGCATCTTGAAAATAAAACAGAAAAGAGATGCCTTATTCGCAGTGGCAAAACAATCTGAGAAATTGCACAGTCCATTTGAGCACTGTGTCAGTTTAAAAGGGGAAGTGATTAACAATGTGTGTGTATGCCCTTTCAAATGAGGCAGATGGCATAAGAACCATACTTGAGTACAAATTAATCCAAATTAAAATCACTCTGATACAATACAAAGACACAGAGTCCAAAGTAACTTTGGCAATGGACAGTACACTCTGCTTTCTGATGCCAGGAATATTATTTGCAATCTCTGTACCTGGACGAGCATAGCTTGGGTCTTCTTTGACTCTAAAAGCAATTAATGCTAGAGTCTTAATGCTAGTGAACTTGAGAGTTTGCTTTCCTTTATTCTATTATTCATGAAACAACTTTGAAAGGGTGTTTGATGTGCAAAATTGGGAAAGAAAAATGTTTCCTCTTAAAACCTGAGAGGTGAAGCATTCATGGTCTGCAGAAATCCTGTGGTTCCAGATCCTGTTTTTGCAACCCCAAATATCTGTCCCAGAATACCTGTTTAAAATTAAGTAGCAAAAAGAAAAACATTGGCAACATGATTTTGTTTTTGCTTTTACTGAATTAAGCAAAGTGTGCTGTTCTGGTGATATTATCCCTTCCAACATTATACGTTAGTGTTTCTCAGGCTTGGCTACTTTCAGATATGTGGACTTCAACTCCCAGAATTCCACAGCCATCATTGTTTTTCCTTTTGTCCATCAATCCTAAAAGAAACAGTCAGAGATTGACTTCTTGAACTTGTATTTCAAAAAGGCAGAATTTAACTTTTTAAAGGGAATAATAGATTTAAAATTCAAAACTTTACTAACAGATTTTTATCTGGTGCACAATTCTGACATACTGACTGGGAATTCTGGAAGTTGAAACCCACACATCTAAAAGTGGCTAAGGTTGAGAAACGTTGCTATAGAGCAGTGATGGCTAACCTTTTCCAGACTGGGTGCCCGAAGCGTGTGTGCATGCCTGAACCCCCAAAATGCAATGCACGCACAGCCCCGGCATATGCACCCCATGTATGCATAGCCCCGCATCTCTCCCATATGTCCCCTGCATGTCCCCCGCATGTCCCCCACATGTACGGCCCCTGCACACATCCTTCCCCCCTGCATGCATGCATGCCCCCCCCCACATGCGCCTGCCACCCTGCGCATGTGTGTGTGGCCCTCTGTGCATGTGCAGCAGAGACCCAAAGACCAGTTGGCTGGTGGGAAGCGCACACGGATGCACAGTGGAGCTGAACTGGGGCAACAGCTCGTGTGCCATCAGAGAGGACACTGCATGCCATAGGTCCACCACCATGGCTATAGAGTTTCTAAAATGTGAAAGATTAATATATCTATAAAATGGATTTTAGGAGATTAAAGAGATCAAGGAATAGGCAGAAACTGAATTGGAGAGAGCTAGTTATACTGGGGGAGGAGGGGGAGCCTGCAGAAGCTTATCAATGATTGGGAAATTCAGTTTCTGAATGCTGGCTGTATATCTTGATTTTGGCTATTTACTGAACAACAATTTTATTGACTAAAACTCTTGTAAAACTAAATTTGAGAAGAGAAATCATTACATAGTTCAGCAAAAGTAATATTTTTTTCCATGATAGGTATTTATAGGGAAGACTTAGTCATATTATCACCACTTCTATAATAAACTCTCAGACATTGCTGAATAATAGCTCCTCATAGCCCCCACCCTCACCCCCACTAGCATAACCAATGGCAAGAGATGCTGAACAAAGTTGTTTAACCATATCTGGAAACCTTCAGGTTCCTCACCTTTGATATAAAATATATCATCTGAGGAGTACCTTCCTTTACAATACTGGATTAATTTTAAATATACCTTAGTTCAGATGTCCCAGCAGCTTGATGAATGTATGAGCTGTCTTTAATGCAAATCCTTAATTGTTCAGTTTATACTCTAGGTTTGTGATAGGGCACTTGCTCAGTGAAATCACTGTTGGATGCTGCTGCAGTATGAAATATGGTGGAAGATCATTTCAACCTGATGCCTTCCAATTATTTTGGATTATAACTCCCATCATTCCTTATTTAGGGCATGTCAAATTTTTCAGCTTTCAACTTCCAAACATTAGAGATGCTCAAAGATTGTGACATAGGGATTGTAAAAAGATTTTGATTACTTTAATATAATTTAGATGTGCTTGGCAAGTAACTATATAAATATCACAACTTTTTAACACTTTGGTTGTTTCAAACCCATCAGGACACGTAAAATTTAAAACATATTTTAGAAATCCGCAAAAGGAAAAGCAAATGAAATAGCAAGTTAAATAGTAGGATAAAAACAGTGGATGAGAAATAAATGATAATTAAAATTAAAATTATCAGTAACATTTTACTGATTTAAGGAAATTCATAAAGATATTTCCAATATCTTTCTTTCATATCATTTGTCCTGACTTCTGGTGTCAGATAAATAGTTTTACAGCTTTCCTAACTAGGGACCATGTTGATTATAAACCATGTTGGCTGAGGCTGATGTGAACTGTAATCAAAACATGGATGGAGAAGATTACAGCTTGAGCAGGTTCGTATGTGGAAAAGCTGTCCTTTATATATTCGTACATTTATTGATAGTCAATGCCTGACTCTCTTTTGAAACTTAGGACCAGGCGTTCTTGCATCTCTCAACACGTGCATTTTGCTTTTTACGATCTATTCTTATACATGTAACAATGAAACAACAGAGCTTCTAAGCCAGATGATGTGGCTCTCAAGCTGGCTTGGAGCCAGGATATGCTCCCTTTGGAAATTACGTGCTGGAAGACTATTTATGGAGATGAATATAAAGGAAGAGGGAAAAAAATCTTATGATGTAGCATTTCAGGTTAGGAATTAATTCCTTCTGGGTGATGTTTTATTCAAGATTTTCTAATTAGAAATGGAAACATCAAGAATATTCCTCTCAACGTCAGAACATTCATTCTTTCTTCTTCCAGATCCTATCTTAGGTCTTGGTGAAATCATAAAATTATGAAGCAAAAAATATCAGCAACCATTAATGCACTTCATTATTCATTTGAAGAAATCAAATATATTTCAATAGGTTGTTAAGAGCAGAAGAAACCTAGATGTTTGTCTTTCATTTATTTATTTTTGGTTAAAAGTCTACTTTTTGTCACCCCAATTTGTGATCTGTGTCCCAAAAGGTCTCCTCGTAATTTTTCGATGTTCATTATTCTCTAGTTTCTTCCTGGCTATACAGATGGTTTGCTGTCTATGTTTGACAAGACCGTGCACGCAATATATACTGACCATGTTGGTTCTAACAGTAATCTTACTATCCAGGTATTAAATGCATCAGTTTTTCTGAGCTGTCTTTAATGGCAAGAGAACATTATAATCATGTAGTCTGGCTTTTACTAAGTCAGCACTGCTTCTTCCAGAATCAGTTTAAGATAATTAAAAGAACCCCATTAAAATGCAACACATTAATGAAATAATCCTTAATGAATACTAAACTTATTCTGCTCCAAAGACTTTTGGCCTTTGCTTCTCAGTTGGAGAGGCATTTTTTAATTATGAAATACATAGATAATTCCAAATTGTTATGAATTTGGATGGGCTATTAGAAAAAAATATTATAAAATGGAGAAAAGAGAAGTTTCAGGAGTGTTTTTTTTGGGAGGTGAAATAATGTGAAATCAGAACATCATATAATGGGATCATCATCCACAGTAACTCAAATTTCCATTTAACGTAATAGTTTCCCGAGAAATTAGCTTGGCTCCCAATATCCTGGCTTGCCAATAACACATGAAAATTGAACTTTCCAAAGGGCCTATGGCAGGGGTATCAAACTCACAGCCCACGGGCCGGATGTGTCATGGGCTGACCACATCCACCCCTGGTTTAGCCAAGGGGGAAAAAGTCGTGATACGACGTGACCACATTTAACATCCTAGCCTATGGGGAGCATAGGATACCCAGTTTGACTGGTTTTTATGGTGATTTTGGTTTTGATTACAACATCTTCAAAACCAGAACAGAAGTCAAACAAGAGAAAATCAATTTTGTCTGAATGTTAATAGACACAGTAAGAGGAGTTCAGCAAATGATACATGTTGGCTAGATTACTGGGGTGTTTTTGTTTGTTTGTTTGTTTGTTTGATACAGGATAATTGACTCCTGTGGGATTTATAATCCTGCTAAATCAATCGATCAATCAATCAATCAATCAATCAGAAACTCATGACTGAAAGATCTACTTGGTAAAAATCAAATATCCAATCTTTTCCCCTTTTTTTTCTGGGTCTGATTCTTGGAGATTACCTAGACAAATTCCTTCAGTTTTCCTGGCACTTTTTCAGAAGTGGTTGCCATTGTCTCCTTCCTAGGATTGAGAGAAAGTCCCTTTTCCAAGATTACCCAACTGACTTTGTGCCTAAGGTGAGACTAGAATTCATGATCTCCCAGTTTCTAACCCGATGCCTGATGCCTTGTCCACCAAACTGTTTTTCACAAACATTGTCTAGTGACTGTCAGAGGTGGCATTCAGCATGTTCTGAACAGTTCAGGTAGCGGAAATTTTGAGTAGTTCAGAAAAGCAGTAAATACCACCTCTGACTGGCCCCGTCCCCATCTAGTCTCTGCCTCCCGAGTTACAGCTGATTGGGAGGAAATGGGGATTTTGCAGTAACCTTCCCCTGGAGTAGGAATGGGGATTTTACAGTATCCTTCCCTTGCCATGCCCACCAAGCCATGCCCACGCCCACCATGCCACGCCCAGAGAACTGGTAGTAAATTTTTTTGAATTTCACCACTGGGCTACATGTAATCAGTAGATTAAGTGGTCAACAGGAGCTGGACAGATCTCTACCCCTATCTATATCATTATTAACACTGATAATCTGATAAAAATCCTTAGGATAAATGATGTGGGGTTATGATTCTGTAAACTATATTTTAGAAAGTTAATTCAAGGATGGATATCACAAACATTAAAACCAAAAATTTTGCAAACGAAATGTGGAATTCCAGATGCGACTTCAGACAAAACAAACGAGTCTACATGAGTCAACAAAATCAGTAAAAATGATCTATTAACTATGTGAAAATATGGTTGTTTTAAAATGTGGTATAGCAAGATTTCACAGAGTTGGAAATTTTGATTCTCCAGGCACTTATTCAAAAATTTTGGCTATATTTAGCCAAAGGCTCAGCAACATAACACAACTAGATTAGTTTCTTCATTTCAAAGAAGAATGAAGCTCTTATGTACGTTACGTACATAGGATTAAAGCTTACATATTACCTATTTTCCAGGGCTTAAATTATAGTTCTCATCTCCTAACTTTACAGGTCAACAGATAATTGGCCTTTTATTTTCTAACATATTTCCTAACATATTTATTTCCTAACATATTGACATAATGGTTCTCTGTAATAGCCCAGGAGCCTTTCTCCCATCTTGTCAGCTTCTGTCCTTCCCGAAAGTAACATTATTAACTCAAAAGAGAAAACCTTATCCTTAAATTCAGATTTCAGGGTTAGGTAATTGAATCAGGACTCAGTTCTAGAACCAGAAAACTAGAACTAGACAAGACCTGTGATTTAGATTTGATGGCTAATAAATATTGAATATGGAAGATGTTCAATAGATAATTAATTTTACATCCCTGCTTGGTCACAAAAAATTCTGGGATAATCATTGTCTCTCACCCCAACCTACTTCTCAAGAGTTTCTCAGATGCAATGTGGGTACTAGGCAATCCTTGAAGATTGCCATATGCAATAGTCTTTCTTGGTAAATCACTAGTGAAAATGGAAGGTACAGATGGTAAATTTTAGTTCTTTTGGTTCCTTTAGATACACTATTCAGTTTACCAGAAAAGTAACAATGTCATAAAAAATGCCAGAACCTGTTCTTATTGGCTAAACTGAACTAAACCAAGTTTTATCCACCCCCCCACACTTAATAAGAAAATTGTTTATACTGAAATCTCATTCAAAACTTTTGACAATCTTTCTCCTCTGCTTGATCTCTATGATAATAATAATAATAATAATAATAATAATAATAATAATAATAATAATAATAATAATAATAATAATAATAATAATTATTTAATTTGTATACCACCCTTCTCCCGAAGGACTCAGGGCAGTGAACAGGCAGATAAAATAAAAATGATACATTTCAATAAAAACAATATTTAAAAAACTTATTCCAATAGCCTAAATTTAAAATACTATACAAAATATAAAATAAACCCCAATAAAATCCGTATTTAAAAAACCCTATTAAGCCAGTCCTGCTCGAAAGAATAAATATGTTTTAAGCTCGCGGCGAAAGGTCCGGAGGTCTGGAAGTTGTCGAAGTCCTGGGGGAAGCTCATTCCAGAGGGTAGGTGCCCCCACAGAGAAGGCTCTCCCCCTGGGGGTCGCCAGCCTGCACTGTTTGGCTGACGGCACCTTGAGGAGGCCCTCTCTATGAGCGTACCGGCGGTGGGAGGCATGTGGTAACAGAAGGCGGTCCCGAAGATATCGGTCCTATGCCATGGGCGCTTTAAAGGTGGTAACCAACACCTTGAAGTGCACTTGGAAAACCACAGGTAGCCAGTGCAGCCTGCGCAGGATCGGTGTTATATGGGAGCCACAGTGGCTCCCTCTATCCTGTGGCTGCATTCTGAACTAACTGAAGTCTCCGGGTGCACCTCAAGGGGAGCCCCATGTAGAGAGCGTTACAGTAGTCCAGGCGAGAAGTGTCGAGGGCGTGAGTCTACATGATTACATAAATACTGATAATGTAGTTACTTTCTCCATGCCCCAAGAAATGGCTCCCACTATATAGAAATGAGTTAGGAAAATTGAATTCTCTATAGTATGCTTTAACTAGTCTGTTTTCCTTGTTTGAATGAAAAATACTGTTCCTTTTGATCATTTCATATCCTGAACCATACTTTGGATAAAGCCCTATTTATCTATGTAGCTTAGGAAAGCTCTTGCATAAATCTCCTTTATTATTAAAAACATGACTTTTCATCATTTATGTTGTAGTATATAATGAACAACCATGCTTCCAGATTTGTGTGGAGGGTGTTTTCCTAATCACTCATATTGCTGCAGCCTCCCAATATAAATAAGTATCCAAATATAGCCTGCTAACTGTAACTATTGTTTTGCTGAGATGTTATTTTGTTTATGAGTATTATGATTAGCACTATAATAATGTAGCATTAAATTTTCTATATGCCAGCTCACTTCCATTCTATTCCCTTACAGCTGCCCTGTAAGGTAGATCGGACAGTAGAAGCGACAACAGACCCAACTGGGTACCCACGATCGGGAGTGAATTTGAAATCGGGCCTCCTGAGGTTATGCCCAACACCTTAACTGCTACACATCAGTCCCTCCTCCCACTTTTGCGTGCTGGGCAGGTATCCAACCTGGGCGGGCCCTTTAAGAGATCATAAGCTCTTGTTTCTTTTCCCCCGGAAGAAAAGTGCTGGAGAACCAGCCGATTAGACTGTGTGCAAGGTGGAGAGAAAGGAGAAGCAGGAGGGGGTGGTAGCGACGCGCGCTTCTCTTTAATTACCCGCCCAGGCAAGCAATAGAATCAAACCTTTGGCGGGGAGTACACTGGGGCGTCTTCATTGCGAACGAAGAACAGAGCAGCAGTGAGAGGAAACATTCCCCAACCAGCAGCTCTATTCTGTATCGGCTTTCCCAGCAAGCCAGCCACATTCTGCACGGGCGCTCGCTAGTAGGAGGGAAAGTCATCTGGCAAGCCATGGCCCCTACGCACTTTCAGCTTCTCCTGGTAGCCTCTGGGCAAAGAAAGCGGATTTCGGGGCTCCCGGTTCTGCTTTTGGGATACACGCTGTGGCTGTCTCTTGTCCCTCTAAGATGTTCTGCCTTCAACCTGGACACTAAGTTTGTGGTTCTGAAGAAAGGCAAAACTCCCGACAGTTACTTCGGATTCTCAGTAGCTCTGCACCATCAATTCCATCCGGAAAGATACCTGTAAGTGGAAACCAAACCAGACAGCGGGGGATGGGAGTGGTGGGTGGGGGTGGGTGGTGGGAATGCAAAAGTACTTCAGTTTCGGGATGGGAAGAAACTGCTGGAAATGAGTTCCTTTTACAATGGTTCTCTCTCCACCCACCCACCCACCCCCAGCCGCGCTTTCTGAACTGGGGCTAATTCTGTTCGTTTTGTGCAACTATGCCGGAACCGAGGAAGATGCAGGCTTGTGAGTTACACAGGCTCATTCAGCAAACACAGTGGTGGTAGTTAAAATTCATTTGGATTTCAGGATCGTCAGAGTTTCCTGATATCTAGATGAATATCAATTGTTATTTGTGGGTTTAGCTCTGTTCTACCCGTAACCAAGTCTCACAAAATTCAATGGGACTTCCTTTTGAACAGATATGGGTGGGATTCTACTGAGTATAAAGCATTCTTTATTTTTTTTTCATTTTAACACTACTTGTTTGAACTGTAAAAAAGAAAAAAAACCTATGCCACCCCCACCCCCCCAATTTTGCATTCATTTTGCAAACATAAAGGCAGATAGTTTCTCCAGTCTGCTTTCAATTAAAAGTCATGCTTTTGATTCCTTTTTTGGAGGCAGGCAGTCTGTTTCTAGTCTCTTACTAAGTAACAAGCATTTAAGTACACACGGATGCGTGCACACACAGAGACGATAAAGTTACTGGTTTATATATATTCTGCATGGTGCACCTGTTAGGCTTATTCCAGTTTTTGATTTAGCTGGAGTTTTATCTATTTATTTATCTTTTTTTAATGCTTAGTGCCCTCTAGCTGTGTTGAATTACAGTTTCGGTAAGGGTGTTAAGGAATCTGCTCTAGGACATCTCAAAGTAGCCATGCTGAATAAAGTGATTTATAGCTTTAACTTGGAAATGTGTAGCCTCTGCCCATGTGTGCAGATTTGGATATGAGATATTAGAGTGTCATATGAGTTTCATGAATGCATGTAATTTTTTCCTATAGTATATTTTATCTTCTCCTCCTTCCTCCTGTAAGAATTTTCTGAAAACCAAGAAACCGTTGTAAATACTGTATTGTCTTATGATTAACAAAGAATTTATTCAAAACTGCTGCTAATCAGTAGCCACTAGGGACACTAAAAGAAGTGCAATTGACTTTTTTAAGCAGGAATTTGTGAGTGGGGGAATATCATAAAATTTCTATTTAAATTTAGTCTGCTAACTTCAGCCAAAGTGTGTCAAATATGTACTAATTTATCAGTTTTTCTCATAACGTATGTTTTATTATTCAGTAGCAAGCAAGGTAAACCTATTCTTCAGAATGTGTAGGTTGTTTTAATACAAAACAGCCAAGTTTTTCCTCTTGTGTGCATATAATGATGAATTTTTGTTGAATTTGCCTGTAAATCAGTTTCTTCAACACAGCTCTTCCTTTGGTTTACACTACAACCCCCATCTTCATGATTTTTGTGTATGTTGGTTGGGCTCATAGCAGTTACAATCCCAAATATTTGGAGGATGCCAGGCTGGAAAAAACCAGTTTAGATAAAAGGCCCATCAATCTTTTGTGTACATAATTGCCTTCTTGTTTCACTAACATGGAGTGTCATTACATGTGAAACTAATGTGAATCTTCTAATCTGGCAGCTGTAGTTTATAAATTAATACTGAGTTTTATAGCTAGGTCTACTCAGCAGTCAGTATTGGGCTTTTGAACCTTCAGTCAAAAGTCATCCAAATATATAACAATGAAAGGAACCAATGACTATTGAGAGAGATTGTATTTAATTTAATTGCTTAATTTTAAATGTATCCAGCTTTATCTTCAGAAGAAAACCAAAATGGCTATTAGTTATTTTTAGTTAAGAAGCTTAAGTAAGGCTGCCTAGTTAACATTTGGATAGGAATTTGGCAAGATAGGAATAGCAATCACTTCTGCATTATTGTCCTGAAAATTGCATAGATTTGTTCATCATAAAATCACCATTTGTTCAACTCAACTTGGATACTGTAGTATATATTGAATTAATAAAGCCAGTTTCATTTAGATAATATACTTTGACCATAAAATGTGAACTAAGAGAGAAATTAATGCAGCAGATCAAAGCCTGACAGAAAAAGAAGTATTTGCCATTCATTGGAAGGCCAAAAGTGGATTACACAGACTTTTCCAAGAAATGGACTCAGAGATTTACTGTTGCAAAGAGCTGAGAGGGGCAGCTATATATATCTTGCTTGATGTTTCTCAGCTGAGAAAGGAAAAGTTCTGGTGGGGGGGAGGTATAATATTATGAATCTTATCTCTTGTCTGTGTCAGGTCTTATTTAAATAAATTATTCCCAGTTAAACCCAAAGAAAAAGAAATCTAGAAAAGAGAGGGGGGAAGAGAACTTTTTCTATTTCCTGAATTTTACCTCCGTGTCAAATCATTGTACAGATAGTCCTTGACTTACAATCAAAACTGAACCCAAAATTTCTATTGCTAAGTGAAATATAGGTTGAGTTTTGCCCCAATTTACAATCTTTCTTGCCACAGTTGTTAAGTGAATCACTGCAGTTGTTTAGTAACAGAGTTGTTAAGTGAACCTGGCTTCCCCATTAACTTTTCCAAACTCACTCCAGAATTTTTACCTTAGGGATATTCTGGGAACTTAGAGGGCAGCCAATGTGATGCCCAGTGTCAGTAAAGCTAAACTAAAAACGGGGCACAGGGCACAGAGTGCCTTAGTGGGTACGCTAAGGACATGGTCAGTGCCAGGAGGCCTATTTTATTAATCTTCTGAAGGATTGCAGCTTGTTGCTGAGTATTGCCTTATTTGGGGATGTAGGAAGGCACTCCCCCCCCACAAGGCACATGAATTGGTGGCTCTTGGCTGAATTCTAGGGGGGCGCTTGTGGGGGGGGCATTCTAACTAGTAATGTGGAATGCATCCTTTTCATTTTATTCCTTTGGCTTTGTTGTAGCAAATGCAAGCCTCATCTTGCAGATGATTTCCTGGGATTTGTGCATTCTCCTTTATTCCCTCCTACTGACTGCCTGTCTGATGTGCAGAAGGATCATATCTGATAGAGCTAAAGCTGGTTTCTCCATCTTACTGCTTTCCTTTTGTCCTTGGACCATAATTCCATGGCTAGGCTGGGATGTACACCGCCCTGAGTCCTTCGGGAGAAGGGCGGTATAGAAATTTAATTAAATAAATAAATAAATAAAATGTGTGGTCAAATACTTCTTAAAGAGATAAAAAGCCAGCTATGTAATCTGTTCAGGTAAAGAGCTGCACTCCAGAAAATAAGTGGGGGCAGTTAAAATCTAAAATTAATGTAATTTTATATAATATAATTTATATAATGTAATTTTGTAATATAAATTTAACAATCTCTTCCCACATCTGTTAAATCACTCCTTCTGGTATTTTTATAATTACAATATGACAGCAAGTATTCATACTGATGGTCTCAGTATGTATACCAGTAGGATAAAGAATTTATAGGTTAAAGCAGGGGGTGTCTAAACTTGGCAACTGTAAGGCTTGTGGACTGCAACTCCCACAAGTAGGAGTTGAAGTCTACCACCAGTCTTAAAATTGTCAAGGTTGGGCATCCTTATCTTGAAACCTTGTTTTTCAACTTTTGCAATTTCATTTCCCCAAATTCTCAGTCGGGCAATGCTAGATGGTGAATTTATTTATTATTTATCAATTTATGACTCCCAATCACTTTAGGAATTGAAATCCACCCATCTGGAACTTGAGAAACTCTGGTTTAAAGAAATTCCTTCTGGAAAGCAGGTTTAAGATCAAGCTAGCCACTTATAAGACACTAACAGAGAAGAAGAAAAAGAATACAGGTTGGGGTAACATCTGGTGCCAATTTGATCCCACACATTGCATGTTTAACAATAATTAGTGTCATTAAAAGTATAGCCCTAAGTTGGATTTGTAACTTTTACTTACAGCCAACATGTGCTGCTATTTTTGTAATTAAAAATCTGGTTCATTTCCCTATAAAGTAAAAACTGGGGCCAAGCAATCGATAAGCCTCAAAGTTTTTTTTCATTTTTATAGGATTCATTTATAAGAAATCATATTCAAGTTTGTTTAGAAGTACATCTGTTCAGAAAAACATATTTTAATAAGTATATAAACAATTGTGCCCTTAATATTTATATAATCCCTGGGACTCTTTCTCTGATTAACTTTTGCTTTTTATATTGATTTAAGTGCGACTTACACTTTCTGAATGCAGCCTTTGATGCTGAGCTCTAGTACTTTGTAAGAGCAGAGATGGAAAATAAGCGCATTTAATCACACCCTTTAACACATTTCCAGAATTTTTTTCAGCCAATGAGATTAAATGTGTGTCTAAAATAGACCACTGCAGACAGGCTGTTAAAAGTTAGGAACTATAGAGAAAAGTTAGTTTGATTGGTTCTAGCTCAGACCCTTTGGTTAAAGTTTGGAGTAGCCAGATACTTTTTTTGTGTGTGGTTGGGGGCTGCCCTTTTTTAATATATAAATAAGCTTCTAAGATACATTTGGTCATACACTTATGACCACAGCTGAGCCCAAATTTAGGTGTTATTAAATAAGATAATTGTTGAATGAATCTTGCCCATTTTATGTGCTTTCTTACCACAGTTGTTAAGTGAATCAGTGCAGTTATGACATTACTAGAAAAGGAACTCATGAAATGTTTAAGCTGGGCATGTGCATGCATGTATATTTTATCCAAATATATATAAGACATACTTCAACTTTACACACCTATTTTAGATCTTAATTTGTAAAAACAAGCAAACCAAAAATCAAAACTTTAAAAATTGTGCTGTTAGAACTTGATGATTTTCTGCTGAAATTTGGTTATTGTTATTTTAACCAGTATGGGAGATCACAACTGGCTTCAGCTAAGCTTTACTACTTCACTTATTTTTGCAAGAATTGCATCTAAATGCACACCTATACTTTTTTCTGTACAAAAACTCTTGGGGCAGAAAAGGAACAATTTTGGAGTTTTTATAAATTTGATTCTCCCACAAATACATTATTGTAGCATTACAGAAAAGTGTGTCTTTGTTGGGACTGCATATGTGGCCAGTTTGGGCTTGTTAACTAACAGGGAAACCTAGACACAGGCTCAAGGTGTGATTTTTTTCATGGCTGTGTTAACATTCTTGCAGTTCTTCTGCTGGATTGGCCAACCTTTATGTGGTTTACAAAGACCTTTAGAAACCACTGGATTTTTCCTCTTGATTAACAAACTCCCTGTCTTAGCCCAGGCCTCTGTTTCCATGGAGACACATATTATGTTTAAGAGGGAGGGTTCTCTCCCCCATCTCTTTTAAACCTTGGTATAAATCAAGGCTAGCTTCACTAATGTTAATTGAAGCAAGGTATAGCTTTCTAGATTATATTTCAGTTAATGGCTTTTTTTAATGTTTTATTTGGTTCTCATTTTTAAACAAAGGCTACCATATCTCTGTGACAAAGGGGTGGACTGGCCTGTTGCTTTTAATGGGTTTCTCCAGCCAGAAAGAAAATTAAAGTCTTTTCTAGTTTAGACAAGAAAAATGACAGCTCTAATTTCCTGTGTCAGCAGCCCTTCAAATGATATAGTGACCCTACAGGGGAAAATGACAACTATAAATATGGTTGATATAAAATAAAAACCTAGGCAGATCTTAGTCAACACTTAGATGGCCCAGAAACTCAGGGCTTCGTGCAGGATTTGGAAATTGAAAAAACACCCCAGAAGAAAGAAACGACTTCTATAGTGTAGCTAAGAAAACTAGATAGAATATATCTGGATTATCCGTATCACTTTAATTATTATCAGATGGCTGGAGTAATTAGGATTTTTATTTATTTTTATTGTATTTATTGTATAGTTTTGCATTTGTTTGTTTATTATTTATTTAATTTATATGCCACCTATCTCATTGATAAAGTGACTCTGAGCTATTGTTGCTAGTAATCTATACGCTAATAAAACTCACCTGTTTTTTGTAACTTTTACTTACGAAACAGTACAGCATCGGGCAACAATGGGCTAATTTAAAGAATGCATCCAAAATCTGGGACCCATTATTCCTGGGGGATTGACAATGGGCATAGTTGTGACTGCTTCGGCACTACTGCACTGCCATGGCACCTCACTGTGGCAATCATATACAGTCACATAATTGTCATGGATATATCCCTGCCTTATTTTCAGCCTCCTTTTGGCCACTGAGTGCAAGTGGCTGGCAGCAAAATCCAACTGATGAGCATCGATTGGTTGCTTTGGAATAGAGGCTGAACTTTAAAAGCCCTTAACAGCAGTGGGTAGTGAGGGAAGGACGAGGGACCAATACTGATGCTTGATGGTGAGGCAGGGTTGGCTGAGGGACACTGGTGGTCAACAGGTGAGTTCTCTTCTTCTCTGGAGGGCCTTTGATGACATGACAGAATGGGGAGTGGGGAGCAGTCCAAATTGGCCCGTGCCTCCCTTTGTTCTCCCCCCTTCCACCAGTAAAGCTCAAGCAATTCCATGAGTTAGCCAAGGATGAGGGGGCAATTTCACTTGACCTCTATTGAGAGACATGATGTGAGAGGAAACTGAACTAATCTATATTTCTATGGAAAGAAAGATGGGTCATGGATTATCTTAGTCATCTATCAAGGCCTTCCTAGTCTAAGGTCTGGTTTTGAGGTTCTGCCTATCTCCAATAATTTCTGCTTGCCCTATAAGATCAGGCAAAATGGGTCTACTCCAGATCCCTCAGTCAGTGTCATCTGTGAGGACCAAGGAAGCACAGTATCCCTCCTAAGATCTAAACATCTCCTATCCTGTTCTGAAAGGACTAGGGACAGAAAATGGTTGAGCCTCTTGACAGTCTTTTTCTAGCATGTTGGACTTATTTGCTCCAGAATTCATGTTTCCTTTCTTCTTTTTATTTTTATTGGTTTTTTAAAAAAAAAATATGGAAATTGGGAATTGGGAGTGCAAAATTAAATAAATAAATATCTATTTGTTGCAATTATATTTTCCCTGCAATTTTCAGTTTCCAATAATTTTGTTACAATTTACAATTGTACAATTTTATTACAAATTTACAGTGTACAAATGCATATAAGAAACAACATAAATTAATAATCAAGAGAAAAAAGCAAAAAGCAAATAGAGCAGAGGTGGGTTTCAGCAGGTTCTGACTAGTTCTAGAGAACTGGTAGCGGAAATTTTGAGTAGTTCGGAGAACCGGTAGGAAAAAATCTGACTGACCCTGCCCCCATCTATTCTCTGCCTCTCAAATCCCAACTGATTGGGAGGAAATGGGGATTTTGCAGATTCTGCCACGCTCACCAAGCCATGCCAAACGCACCAAGCCACACCCACAGAACCGGTAAAAAATTTTTTTTGAAACCCGCCACTGAAATAGAGATAGAAGTGTAAAAAAAGTGTTACAAAAATAAAGGAAAACAAAAATATATACAAAAATGAAGTTTTACAATTCCTTACAAGGATATAAGAAACACATTCGACTTTTAGTTTAAGATGATAATATAATGTCCATTTTCCCACAAAAATAAAGTAGAAAGCTTTTTAAATTTTTTAAAAAACAATAATTCTCAAATCCATGTGTCAAAGTTTGGGTTTTCTCCATTTCCTGCAAAAAGTCTACAAAGGGTTTCCAATTGTAGGTGAATTTCTTCAGTGATTTTTCTCTCACGAAGGCTATTAACTTGGTTAGTTTTGTCATCTTTATTAACCATTCCTCTTTTGTGGATACTATACTGTAGGGTCCTTCCAATGCTAAGCATATAGAGGTCGTGCTGCTGTTATCAAACATAATAATAAAACACCTTTTGATTTTCCAATGTTATATCCATACATGCTAACAAAAATGTTTCTGGTTTGAACTGTAAGAACTTTTCAAGATTTTTTGAATTACTAGGCAATATAGGAATGAAACATTACTAGTTTCATTCCTATATTGCCTCTTCTTTTACAAGTCCTCCAAAAGTGGTAAAAGGTCCCCTATTTCAGTGTTATACTCCCAGCAAGTATTTGGAGATCCTTTATACATTTCAGCCAATTTATCTGGGGATAACTACCATCTATACATCATTTTGTAGAAGTTCTCTTGGAACTTGTAAAATAACGCAAATCCCTTTATCCGTCGGTTTTGCAACTGATCACAACAGTTATGTTATATTGAACCTTTTTTTGTCAAGTTATCATACAATTTTTAATTAATTCATCTTGTGTTTCCAATTTTAACAAAAGCTTCTAAATGTTAGCAATAACATTATTTGTACACAGTTCCCTTTCAAAAATAGTATTATCATGTTCAAAATCACCATTTCTTATTTTTAAATCTCTCTCTGGGTTGCAAATATGAAAACCATTGGCAATCAAAGCCTTATAGTGCCAGGTCTTCTCTAGATTTTAATTTGATATCATCTGTGGAGCATTCTAATAAATCTACACAACTTTACCATTTTTGTCTATTCCTCATTTTCTTTGTATAATATAATATAATATGGGTGATATTAGGCGATACAAGATTAATAGAACTAGAAGGCTATGATTTGAGATGTGGATGTCATGTCTCTTTAGGTAAAAAGCTATAAAGCTAAAGTTAATGAAACCACTTTATTAGGTGAAGCATTTTGAGAATTTGCAACAAATATAAAATAAGATGATGCCCCAAAATAATCTATGCTTTCTCTCGCCTTTTACAATTTCTGTCAATATTTTCTGCAGTAGCTTCAGTGAAAAAGCGCCTAGTGATCTTGTTTTATTTAATTCTTGTTAGGTTATTTCACTTTCATTATTGTAGAGAGGGCAAAAATAAATAAATCACCTTATATTTAGTTGGCTCACTAGTGCCTCTTGGCTGAGTTGCAGAATGTGTCAAGGCAGAATTTATTTCAGCCATGGGTTATTAACCAACATTATTGATCACATGAAATGCTAAGCAATAAATCATAACTGACAGATTGCAGTGGCTGAATATACTGTTTTTAATGCTCTGATGAGGTTTTGCTTTCTTTATGCTTACACAAAAGAAAGCAATATCCCATAAGAGCATTAAAAACATTTCCCCGATATTGTGTGGACTGTAACACCTTCATTTTTTAATTAGGTTATAAATAATGGGATTCGCTGCTGTGCAGTCATCTGACAGAAATGAAATTGGGTCTCTCCCCATGATATCTAAGATTACAAATGGAGTTTCTCTCCAAGCGATCCTTTAGATCAAGGGTTCACAACCCACTACCGGACCTTGAGCCATTTAGAACTGGGCCTCTCATGTGTGCGCATGTCCCTACTTGCACAAGCAACAGGCAGGTGTGTGTGTGCATGCATGCTCCATTTGTGCAAGTGGCTGGTACATGTGCCCCATGCTTGTGGAAATATAGCTGTGTGTGTGCTTGCCTGCTGCTTGCACAGAACCATCTCCTCTTTCTCTCTCCCCCCCCCCCCCGCCAGTCTGCAAAGATGAAAGGTTGGGGAATTCTGCTTCAGATGCTAGGGAAAGAGGTGGAGTTCTTCAGTATATAGAGGTACATGGCTATAACTGAGCTGCTATCTCTTGATGCTTCTTCAGATGCCGATTACTTAGTTGACTGAGGAAGAGCTTCTAATTTAGCAGGTAATCCCTTCTTAAGGATACATGTTGGATGTTCCGATAGGAATTGAAAACCAAATTTGGGGTTCAGCTCCTTTGTCCAGATGACATGCAAGTAAATCAAGCTGCAACTAAAAGAATAAGGTTACGGTAACCTACAGAGATCTTGCAAGGAAATATAATTGAATCCCCAGTTCATATTTTGTACCTAGAGCCATTCTGATCAATTCCCTAATTGACTTAGTTTTTCCCTAAGCTATTAAAAAAAAACCAGAGGAGAACTCAGATTTTGTTGCTTTTATAATTTTGAGACAGCTGGAGATTTTCTCTCTCCTTCCCTTTTTAACAAGGATGTCTTGTGCGCTGCAGTGATTTATGACAGTAGCAGCTGCTGCTCAACTTGAAGAAGCCTCCATGGAGACATTCCAAAGATTTGATGAACTTCTGGACTTTTCTGCTGGCATAAGAGCAGCTTCCTGACAGGCCAAAGGGGAAAAGCAAGCATCATAGTGAATGTACTCCCTATGAACTAAAAAGGAGTATTCCCTTGCTTGCTTGCTTGGTGGTTGCATTCTTCTCATGTTTGTGCCAAGAAGGGACATCCCAAGAGTTTAATCTGCATCAAAGCCAAGATCCAGAACCAATTTTCTAAGCTTGGACTTCTTTTCCACAGGATTTGAATTTTTGATTTCAATTAAACTTTCAGGTTGCTGGAAAGGAGGCTGCTGGGCTGATTTATGGGTAAAATCAACAATAATGAAGCATTTTTGGCACTTGAAAAGTGTCATGTTTAATAGAACAAGGCTTTGATCAAGTAGGACAGGGCAATAACTAAAGGAGAGGTGCCCTCCAATTTTCATAGCAATTTCATTTCTAAAGATTATGTTTTTGAATTAAGCAGCCAAAGCCCAGCTGTCACCCAGCCCAAAAGGTTTGTTCATTTTTGGGCTGGGTGATAGACCCAAGCACCTCTTCACCAGCAATCGGCACCCAGATCAGCATGGATTAACTCCAAGATTAACATCAGACCAGCAGTCAAGTAATCAATACCCCAATAAAGAAAATGCCAAAGAAGCCAACAGCAAACAGCCCAACCAAAGAATTTCTAAGGCCACCTCCACCAACACTGACAGGCAAGGCACTAGAATATAAAGTTACAGCAAACTGAACTCCTTACTAGCACTGATTATGTTACTTAGTTTGGGCAATGAAATGTTTGCAAAAAAGCAATCAAGCTCAGAGAGCACCAACAAGCAACTCAGGAGCATCAAGAGCTCCTGGTCAATCTGAAATCTGAAAGGGGCCTCTGTGGCCCAGACTGCTAAAACAGTCTGTTATTAACACAGCTGCTTGCAATTACTGCAGGTTCTAGTCCCATCAGGCCCAGGGTTGACTCAGCCTTCCATCCTTTATAAGGTAGGTAAAATGAGGACCCAGATTGTTGTGGGGGGCAATAAGTTGACTTTGTATATAAATATACAAATAGAATGAAGACTATTGCTAACATAGTGTAAGCCGCCCTGAGTCTTCGGAGAAGGGCGGGATATAAATGCAAATAAAAATTTTTTAATTCAGTTGAATTGCTCCTCCAGGGCAGTCAAGCCATGGCTTTCAATTTAGCTTATTCTGGTTTTATGCGTGATCAACATATGTTGAGGAACAATTAATCTTCTTTGGGTGGCTGACAGTAGGTGGGATGATAAAGCAAAGTAGATATGCTTACATTACAATGCATATCTGAGGCCTGGATTTTCCAGCTTCCCAGATTTAAAGGGATTAGGCAGTTTTCAAATTTGAGATTACTTTAATGTACACACTACTGTTTCTACAGCTTTCCTTAACTTTGTTTGGAAGGCAGCATATGATTTATTATGTACCATTAAATCATTGTCCATTCTTAGTGACCACATAGATAGTTTCCCTAGGGCTATAAAAAAAATGGTTCTGGAGCAATACGTATCCTGGAGCTTCAGGTTGCTCACCCTACTGTACAATCTCTTGCCCATGGGGAAGTGCCAAGCAAAGGTCAGGAATTAAAAGATGAACCTGGTCCAGACAATGTGTTTACACAGAAACTGAAGTCTAGACATGGCTGCAAAGAGAAAGACTTAATGACCAAAAAATGGGACTTTGTGGCGGCTTTTACATTTATAGTCCATGTACTACTATCTCCGGCAGCAATAACAATGCTCAAATTCCTTTAGAAAGCCCTTCTGTGAAGGAGCCCTTTGCAAAATGTGCTGACCTTCAGCAAAACAAAAAACAGTTTATCAGTGTGTTAACATTTCTTTGGTGAAGTTTTGGCTTAAAAAGCAAAATGAAAGGAGCAGGTGCTTGCAAAAGCTGCTGCAATTTAACCTGCATCTTTTGGACTGGTGACTTAAAAAGAAACCCAGTAAATGGGTGGCGCTTTTGTAGCTGTCATTCCTAGAAAGACAGCTTCAGAAAGAAATGTGTGCCTTCACCTGGTGGCAACTAGATGGGCATTTTAGTACCAAAGAAAGGGAAAGAGCTCTCATCAAAGCTCAAAAGAGCAAGTATCTTTTCACATCCAGGAGATAACCCTACAGGTGGGTTGCCATGAAGCTTAGACATTTCTCTCCTGAGGTTAAATATGTCAGTTTCCTCTTTTGACATTTTAGCATGGTTTCTCTCAGCCTAGGCAAGTTTAAATTGTGTGGATTTTAATTCCCAGAATTTCTGGCTGGGGAACTTTCCCATCCTACCTGGGGCATTCTGAGAATTGAAGTCCACATATCTTAAAGTTGCCAAGGTTGAGAAATGCTGAATAATGCTTTGTGAGCTCATAAAAAGATGGAGTGTATTGTGGATACACTCACCAAAAGTGTTGTAATGGAAGGTTTGCCCATCCCCCAAACAGCTGCAGTTGTGGCTATGAAAAGTTATGATTACCAAAATCATCACGATTGCAAAAATCATCACTTACCAAGATGAATACGATGAGGATTTTTACCTCCTCTACTCTCCCCAACTCTTTCGGATAATTATCTGCCTGATCTTTATATATTTTTTCTGGGCAGCTTCCAGCTAAAAGATTGGACTTCTGGTGTACACCCCCCTTTTATTATTACTATTAAATCCTTAAAATCTCTGTATCTATTTTCATTTCCCCCCTTATTTATTGTACTGGTATAAATCATGATAAACAGTAGTATGTTGTTTAAATGCAATGATATTTATATGACATATTTAAAGTATTAACATTCTATTACTCAGTATTTTAAAGTATTGAAAATAAGAGGAAAGAAAATGTGGATATTCTATTAATTTTAAAACTAAGATATTAATGTTTCAAGCATGATGATTATTTAGTTTTTTATTAAAAATTAAATGTAACATTGGAAATGAGAAAAAAAAGGGTATATATCAAGTTAATTGTTGTGTAATAAAGGTTTCAGTCTTTTATGCACACTGAGAGCATATGCACCAAGACAAATTCCTTGTGTGTCCAATCACACTTGGCCAATAAAAAATTCTATTCTATTCTATTCTATTCTATTCTATTCTATTCTATTCTATTCTATTCTATTCTATTCTATTAAGTTAAATTTTATATTGAAATCTCCATTTTATTGTTACTTGATAAGTATATGTGTATGGTTTTATGTATGTGTGTGTATCTATAAATGTTAATTTATTTACTCATATATGTGTTTATATACTATATAATCTTTTTGTATGATACCTACATATATTGTTGTGACAAAATAAATAAATAAAATAAAAAATAAAATAAAATAAAAAATAAATTAATAAGAGGGGGAAAACAATACAAGTTTAACAAAATTGAGATACTAAACAAGAAAAAAGACAAAAAAGCTGTCAGTTTTTAAAAAATTATTAAAATAATCCAAGTATTTGCAAAAAACAAGAAAAACCATAAAAACAGGAAGAGATTCTGGTGGACACAAAGAAATGTGTATATGAGAATGTTGGATTCCTACTGGGATACAGTGACCAGTGGAGGAGGCGTTGGAAGACTCACCATCTCAGCAAACTCAAGGCAACAGGAGAAAAGCTAGGTGGAGGACAATGCCATCCAGGGGTGAAATGCTACTGAATCGGACAGGATCGGGTGAGTAGGTAGCGGAGATTGGGTCTGGTTCGCCAAACCGGTAGCAATCGGTGACTGGCCACGCCCCCGAACCAGTCCACAGCCCGCAGTCCAGCCTTCGCAAGCTGGACACCGGGGCACCAGGAAGGCAACTTGCCATCTGTTCGCCGCCTGCTCACCCTTTGGTCAGAGGCCGGGGCCCATTCCCCAAGGCCCCGGAGCCACCACTGGTCGCCACCTATCTCAACCAGGTCAGGGAATGCACCATTCCTCGACTCCAGCCTTTCCGTAGAGCTGCTGCCTGCTCAGCCTTCGCTTTCGGTCAGGGGCCAGAGACGCCCCGCTCCCTGAGGCCCCAGAGCCTCCACCTGCTTGCCACCTGTCTCAACCAGGTTGGGGAGTGCACCATTCCCCAACACCAGCGCACACCATTTATTTCATTCATTTATCAGCGGAAGGTTGGGTGTGCGCTTGCGCAGCTGGCGCATGGGACAAGGCGGCGACGGCGGTGGCATATTCAAGAAGGAGAGCAACTCCAGTAACTTTTAGATGCTTGCCTTTCTGGCAGCCAGCCATTGGAGGAAAGTGAGTACACGCCGCGTGGCGAAGAAAGAGCGGGCGGCGGCTCCTGGACAAGGCTGGTGCATTCCCTGACCCGGTTGAGGCAGGCGGCGAGGAATGGGGCGTCCCTGGGCTCCAGCCCCTGACCGAAGATGAAGGGCGAGTAGGTGGCCAGCGGACAGTGAGTGGGTGGCAGCTCCGGGGAAAGGCCGGAGTCGGGGAATGGTGTATTCCCCGACCCAGTTGAGGCAGATGGCAGCTCCAGGGGCTTGGGGAATGGCACATTCCTGGGCCCTGGGCCCCGACCCAAGGCAAAGAGTGAATAGGTGGCAAGCGGATAGCAAGTGGGCGGAGAGGCTGCAGCTGCAGGCATCTTGCAAAAAGGGAAAAGGCAGAATAGAAATTTAAAAAAAATTCCTACTGGGTTCTGTGCGTGTGGCTTGGGGGGGTTGTGACTGAGTGGGCATGGCTGTGAGTGACATTGAGTTGGCCACACCCACTCAGTCACAGGACACATCCACCCACCAAGCCACACCCACAGAACCGGTAGGGGGAAAAATTAGATTTCACCCCGATGCCATCCATTTACTCACAGCCCTGCTAAGCTATGTGAGCTTCCATTTTTACCCACAGGGCATGGAAGGGATTCAGTGCACTCCTTTCCTCTGTTTCTGCTTTAATGTCTTCTTCCTCCTTTCCTTCAGTTAGCTTTAGCCAAGCCCAGTTTTTAAGTAGTTAATTGATTGATGGTTCTGTTTCATGTCCATTTCTAATGAGTACTTTGGTGAGACAGGGCCATGCCTATTTGGTTGTTCAGAACTGACACTGACCTTGTTGTAAATCCTTTCGCTCTCTTTTAAGACTGAGTAATAGATTTAAGGTGTTGGTTCCCCCCCCCCTCCGCCCATTCTGCAACTGTGGTACAAGCTCTTTAGGGATTTGAATGCTTCTTGTAATGCTCCTTTTCTTATCTTTGCTAAATAGCAAACTCTTGTTCATAAGCAGTCTGATTCTGGCAAGTATCACCAATTGTTGATCTTGACAGTCCTTAATGTTATTTTGCCTTTGGGGAGAACTTTGCTCCTTAATTCTCTTCTGGAACAACCTAGCATAAACCAATCCCATACCCTTTATTTCAAAGAGAATGAAATCTATTCTTAAAAAGGATTATGAAGTGCTTAATTAGACAAGATTGTGTCATTGCTGACCAACTCTTGCAAGATGTTGCAGCTAGTTTTTGCAAAGCTTATTGTACTTTGACTAGGAAAAATAAATGCTGCTATACTTGTACTCCTATTGCTCCTGTTTTCTTGGTTCCCAACTATGGAAAATTACCTTTTGGAAATGTTTGTTAACTTATTTTTTTAGTCCAAGTTGCTAAAATTACCATTCCTTATAACTCAACATTTTCTTTGGGAAATTGAAGTTATTGCGCACTTGTCTCTTGCCTCTAGTACACTTACAGGAAATACACAAACAAATGCAGAGGTTTTTATATAAGATGGCAAATATAGCTCTGTGTCTTTTTTTCAGAACAGGATTGATGACTTTTATTTGCTAAAGCATTTAGAAAACCAATACAGACAGGCTGTACTAAGAGAATGAGGAGATAACGAGGCTTTCAAGCTTTCTATTTTTGTGATGCTGTTAAAGAGACATGAAACCCAAGAAAAAGGGAACATGATGCATTTTGGCTGGTTTAACCTAGCATGTTTGATAAGCTTAGTTTCTCAGTTAACTGCCCAGTTCAAGAGTGCTTACTCAGATTGTCTTGTATTGTACATAGTGATGTTGTATAAATATAATTGTGTAATTTATTAGTACTTTGAATATCTTTGTTAAGAAGTGTTAAATTAAGACTGTTAAATTAAATTAAAAGAATTAAAAGAAAATTGGATATTTATTTATGCAAATATTTTTCGTTCTATTTATTCTCTGGTCTCCAGACTGCTTACAGTCTTAAAAACCGAAGTAGCAAAAATTACCAGTTTTCTATCTCCATGGTTTGAGGTAAGAGTTCTATTTACCAAAGGACTATGAGGGAGTTGGTCAGACAAGCCCTTTCAGAAGTGCTTATATCTAAAACCATATCACTTTATTTCCTAGGAATGGTTTTTGGTAGTACTGTATGGTGGTGGAGCATTGCTGACTAAAGCTTCAGGGAATAGATAGCCTATCACATCGAAACTGAAATTGGTTAAATTAAGCTTTGAAAGATTGAGTTATAAACTTTTATAGGTCATGTATTTGGGGGTTTTTGGACTGTGGTTTTAAACAAAGGAAGCTCCACTTTTGGCTTTTAAACCAGTCAGGAAGAAATTTTTCAAGAATCAATGGATACTGTGCTTAGGAGAGAATGATAAAATTGTATGGAGGTACTTAGCAGAGGCACTAGAGAACATGGAACTCACACAAATATTCTTAATTGTTGAATGTAGTGTTTTAAGCACATCCTATGCATCTCTGAAATGTTGGATGATATGATTTTGTAGCTCCATAGTTGAAAGTGAATATTCATTCTTCAGTCAGTCAGTCAGTTCCCCCCTTCTCTTTCCCTCTCTCTGTTAAGAGTGTGTGTGTGTGTGTGTGTGTGTGTGTGTGTGTGTGTGTATGTTTTCTGAGGTTTTCGTGGGTGTTTGTATGTAGGTCTTTGGTTATTTGGGTTTTCTCCCCCGTAAAATTGGAAGTGTCTTGGTGACGTTTCGACGAAGTCTCAAACCTCTTTAACACATTCTTTGACTCAGTCTTTGTAAACAGTGATGGCTCATATCCAACATTCCTCAATCGTATCAAAAATGTTAACAACGACTCAACACACATAGACTCCACAGGAGAAAACAACGACCTAACACACGTGGACTTTACAGAAGATAATGTTGAAAAAGCCCTTCGCAACCTGAAACCATCATTATCTATTGGCCCAGATGGACTATGTGCATACTTTTTAAAAAAACTTTCAATTAATATAGCTGAATCCCTAAGCATTATCTTTAATAAAGCCTTCAAAACTAGTTCCCTTCCAAAACTCTCTTCTCTAGCCACAGTCATCCCTATCTTCAAAAAAGGAGATCCATGCCTTGTTGAAAATTACAGACCTATTTCTCTATGTTGTGTCTCATGCAAAGTAATGGAATCCATCATAAACCAATCCATTACACTCCATCTTGAAACAAACAACCTTCTCTCTAATAAACAATTTGGTTTCAGAAAAAAAATGTCTTGTAATCTACAACTTCTCCACTGCAAAAACATATGGACTACAAACCTTGATCAAGGAAAAGCAATAGATGCTTTTACATAGACTTCTGCAAAGCTTTTGATTCAGTAGTACATGATAAACTACTCCTCAAATTAAAATCCTACGGCATTTTGGGACCTCTTCACAATTGGATAAATGCCTTCCTGTCAAACAGACAACAAGCAGTCAAAATTTGCCAGACCTATTCTTGAATACAGCTCATCCGTCTGGAACCCATACCATATCTCTGACATAAATACAATAGAAAGAGTCCAGAAATATTTTACTAGAAGAGTTCTTCACTCCTCCGAAAACAACAAAATACCTTATACCAACAGACTTGAAATCCTGGGATTAGAAAACTTACAACTCCGTCGACTTCAACATGATCTGTGTTTAACACACAAAATCATCTATTGCAATATCCTTCCTATAAAAGACTACTTCAGCTTCAATCGCAATATTACAAGAGCAAAAAATAGATTCAAGCTAAATGTCAACCGCTTCAAACTTGATTGCAGAAAATATGACTTCTGTAACAGAGTTGTTAATGCTTGGAACTCATTACCTGACTCCATAGTCTCTACTCAAAATCCCAAAATCTTCAACCAAAAACTGTCTACTATTGACCTCACCCCATTTCTAAGAGGGCTATAAGGGGCGTGCATAAGAGCACAAAAGTGCCTACCGTTCCTGTCCTATTGTTCCCTTCATCATATCAAATTGATATAGTTGATGCATATTTTTATACATATATTTATATTTTCTTCAAAATATGTTGTTTTATCTATAACAATTGTTTGTGTATACTGTTGTGACAAAAGAAATAAAAAAAAATCCCTTCTTCTTTATTCCCTGTACCATTCTTCTGCATTCTTTTTTAAAAACAATTCTAGCCACTACGTTTATACATTGTGAAGTGTTGTAATCTCAGCTCCCCCCCCCCAACTCCATGGGTTCACACAGCAGTTTGTGCAGCTCCATCATTGGCATTAGACCTGATTAAAGGCCAAATTTTAGTATGTTTCTGAAAGATATCCCAAACCAGAATCCTGGCCTGGTTTTGGTACATTTACAAATACTCTATTAGCTTTTCTTCACCATCTAGTTGTAATGCTATTCACCTTTGAATCAACATGAAATTTGAATATATATATAACAACAGAGTTGGAAGGGACCTTGGAGGCCTTCTAGTCCAACCCCCTGCCCAGGCATTTGCAACTTCCCTGCCCTCCAGTAAACTGTACCTGTTGCCAATTATTGCCAGCCATCTGATTTCCCCTGCAAAATGACAAAGTCTAACAGAATTCATAAAACATGAGGCAGTCTTTGGGGAATATTGTAGTAAAAGGGAAAACATACTCATAAATTGGGAATGAGATGAAGGCCATGTCTGAGAGATATGTCAGAAGAAAAGATATGCCAGTACGTGTTTGGGTTGTGGTTAGAGGCAGGTGTGAACATGGCTTTGATTTATTCATGCTGTCTTAAGTGGGAATAGTTCAGAAGGCTAGCAATTCGAGATTTCAACTCTAGGAACTAGGGTACTACAATTCACAAGGATTGGGTAGATTTGAATACGAGTATAATTTTCCTTGTGGAAGCTCATCTTTGAGCTTTGGTTACTCTCCCTTAGACGAGTCAACATCACAGGGTTGTAGTTGTGGAATTAAGTACAATTATTTTCTGGGGTAGTATGGGCAATTCGACATTTTGAGAACATATTATTCATAAACATGGGTTCTCATAAAAGGGCTGCCACAAAGAGATTGTTCCCAAAATAGCTGCCCTAATGGGAGCAGCTAGTCAAAAAACACCACCTACCAGAAGATAACTTGTAAGGTTTCTCCATGCCACTTTTAACATGCTGCCACCTCAATTTATTATTTTTCCCTCATGAAAATAAGCTCCAGGCTGCTACATTTGTTACTGGCTTTCTGTAGGAATGTCCATATAGAATGCAAAACCATTTTTTAATACTTGATCTTAGCCAAATGCTGAAAACCAATAGGAATTTGGCTATCTTGCCACCATATCCCTCCAAATTAAGACTCAGTGGATTACTGAAATAATGGCATATTACTGATAGACAGTGTTACCCTTAAAATTAGTCCCTTTGGGGTGGTTTTTTTTTTGGTTGTTTTTTTTTTTTGGGAGCCATATTACAGAATCGCTTCATAATATAATCTCTTTTTCAAAACAAATTCATAAGAATTGTTTGGAACTCTCAAAATAGCCTCCAGCCTATTAAAACCTAAAGCATTTAAGTACTGGAATGTAATAAAATCCCTTTATGATTTCTGATTACCCCAACTTTGTTTATCAAAACAAATTAAATATATTTCCAACGAAACATCCTTATGGGTTCACAATGGGGGACAGGACGGCTTTATATGTGTCTGTCACTATTTTCCATGATTTTTTGTTTCTGGCGATATTTTAATATAATATAGTATAATTCATTTAATATCTCTGCAAAGATTGATGTAAGATTTACATACAAGGGGCAATTTGGGTGTTAGCAACTGATTTATGTTTAGTTACTAACAAGAAATATGCCCTTGGTGTGTGATAATAAAATCAAGATGAAAGCGTGCAATATTTGAAATATTATGTACCTTCTAATCAGCATTAACAAGATTATGGCTTCAATAAACTGTAACCACTGTATGTGACAACCACGTCCTAAAAATCTTGCACACCCAATAACTTTGCTGCTGCTGAATAACTGTTAGAGAATATCTTTCACTTTTGCCTTTAGTGAAGAGTAATTAGTGCTCTCTGAATTTGGTTGTTTGCTTGGAAATATTTCATTATCCAACTAGGTAAATATCATCAGAATTGTTTAATGAAATGTCTGCAAACACAGAAGGAGTCCACCGTCCAACCTGAACTATGTACATTCTCTTCTATTGGATTTCCTTCAGGATCTGGGTTATTCTGATGCACTTAGTATAGTTATACAGAACATCTTCAGAGAGTGAAAATATTCTGGCTCAATTCCAATAAAATTAAATTGTTACTGAAAACACAAAAGACGATTGTTCTATAGGGATCGACAGTTTTGTTCAAGCTGCAACTGAATTTAGCAATACTTCCTCTAAAACTCTGTTTCGTAAAGGTGATCTTGTTAACATGTTTTTCCTATTTTTTTTAATGACTACTTTCCTGATTGTATATAAGGTTAAACTTTGTCCCATAATGAATGTTTATTGTTTTATGACTCAGTCTATAAGATACATTATGTTATAACCTGCAGGCTAGAACAATAAAATTGTTAGTATCTCCTTAACATCTCCAGAGGCATTTTTGAAAATAAAGTTGATGCTAGATCCTGATGCCTTACTTTGCAGCAGGCCAGCTTCCCATTTCTTTATATATGATTAAAAGAATCTATTAATAAAGTTAAAGCTATGAGAGGCAGAAAGCCAAAAGCTATGCCCAGGTCCATGATACCTGCTTTTGTAATTCATAATGAATATGCCTAGAACTGTAGCCTTGATATTCACTTACATCATTACTTGGAATTGCAAATCTTCAATACTCAGCAATTAAAAATGTTCTAGAATAGTATTCAAGAAAAAGGTTAGTATGAAAACAACTTAATACCCCTCCAAAGGCTTTTGTTTAGTTCAGATTCTTTCCCTATGAATTTTCATCTTCCTAAATCTCCACTCTTCTTGTAGTCAAATATTTGGGACAAAGTTGTTTAGATTAGCTTACTTATATGACATTTTGCATTTTTGGAATGTATCTGGAACAGCTCACAGTAAACATGAAATTACAGTATCCTATTTGAAAAAATTCAGTTTAACAGTACATGACAAAGCATCAAAGAAATGTCAACAAAATAACTATTTTGAAAAATATGTTTTGCAATAGCCTTTATTTACAATGAAATGATATAAGTTCATATTTTTAAAGGCAAAGCATTTAGAGCAGCTGTCCAGGACTTTATGCAGCCCTGTTTAGAGATGCCAGGCCTAAAAGCTAGAACCACTTACGTGCAAAGCATGTTTTCTGCTCCTGAGTTTAAGTCTTCCCTGATTGTTTTATTTATGATAATTTGTTACATTGGAGCATGTCTCTTGCTTAAAATAAGTACCCGGACATAAATGGTTTTAGTGTTGAGCCCACTGGAGAACTGCACTTGTGTACTTTGGCAAGGCTTAGTGACTGCACTTGAGCATTATAACTTGAGATGTGCTTGAATTTCTGACTTTTATATTCTCTTCTCATACAGCCCATTCTTTTTTTTTTTTTTTTGCTGTTCAGTAAAGACATTCAACATGTGAAGACATCTTCAAACAACAATTTTTCTTTTCTTTTCTTTTTATCTGAACAAGTATTGGAACAAGTTAAAAACAGTATTTTGTAAACCCTGTTCTAAAGGAGTCGAATAGCTATTCCGTAAAAAAAAAAAAGTAATTGCTTACCTGGTCACTTGCAGCAGAGAATTTATAGCTAAAGACAAATGCCTATTATTTTCTGAAAAATGAAATTGTTGGAAGAAATGTCCATCTGGGTTCAGTTCCAGTAAGGAGAAAGACACTGGAAACATGGTAGCTGAATGGAAAGATGGTTTTTAATGGTGGACAGGACCACATGGTTTTGAGGTCCTGGGCAAAAAGGGCAGAGATGCTGAGAGTGCCTGTGTTTTATGTTGGGCTTTCACTTTGACCTTGTGTTCTGATTGGTTGTCAGATTCCCATGGGCCATGCAGGGGTTACCTTGTAGGTTGTCTGTGTCCCAGACTTGGTTGAGCCTTGCTGGGTGATGATGTAATGAAGGGGCTTTGGGCAATTCCTACTATGGCTCTGCCTCAAGGAGTAGATCTTTGTTATGCCCAGGCCTTAATGGCCCATTGACAAAGGTGGGGGGGTGAGTTTCTGCCTCCCTTTTAGGGGAAATATTCTGCCCTTTTAATATTTCCTAAAATGTTTCATTTTTCTAGGAGAAGGGTGGGTGCTAACTTCCTACAATATAATGAAATCGGTGAAGTATTCTTTGGGACAAATTAGAGTCATAAGTGGCATGAGTGCCTCTTCTGTTGGCTTGTAATATTAACCCAACAAATATTTTAAATTCTTCTATCCTGTGTCCAATAAGGATCATCAAAAGTATTAAAATTTCTTATGAAAGCATTTGGGGGTGGGGGAGAAGTTGGTAATTAACTACTAAGGGATCTGCATAACTACATATGATCAAAGCTATAATAGCTATCTTTAATGTCATCTGTGTACAATATTAGTAGGAGATATCTGTTCCCAGTTCAGGAACAAAATAAATCTATAGGTTTTAACTACAGGATAAGGGAATTAATATAAATATTAAGTAGATTGGTGATAACTTTGGCTGATGTCCCAGAATGTCAAAATATTTTTTTTATTATAAAAAATAAAATTTATGAATAAATTTGGACTGATGACTTCCAAAATTATATCAAATCAACAGTGAAGGGCCGGATACGTCGTGTACAGGCCACGTCCACCCCAGCTCTGTAAATGGAAAAATGTTGTGAAATGTCACATGATGGCAACATCACATGGCGAGTTTGACCATAGTAAGTTGCATAACATAGAATCTAATGCCACTTTAAGAGTCAACAAAAGTGGTAAAGAGTTAGTTGTTGCCTCTAAACTCCTGTTTCTCAGTAATCCAGGCAGTGGTTCAAGCTATTATTTATTGATTATTTCTAAAACAATTAATCAGAGATACTTAATGTCAGAATCTTTCAGTATTTCCAGCTGTTATATATTAGATGATAGGGAGAAGGGAGAATTACATTTCCCCAGCCATTTGTTGGAGCAACATATCGTTTTCTGCAGCATTCACAATGGTATTGGTGGAGATAATAGGATTCATCACAACAGTGATATAATGACTATGCAGACTATGCAGTTTGGAAGGTCTTCTTGTGCTGAAGAGACTGGAAAACTTATCTTTAGTGTTGCTTCTACTTTTCTAATCCTGAGATTTATTCCATAGTCTTGATTTGTTTCCTTGCCCTTGCCCTGAACTGTGCGTGGTCCTGATGGACTAGAAAAATAAAACTTATATAGGCACAAGTTACTGGGGAAAATAGCTTCACAAGGAATGAGACCAGTGTCCCGATGCCAGGATTCCAGAACAGTTAATTTTAGCAGAAGCTTGAGAAAAAAAGGAAGTGATAACTAATATTTTATGCTCCAAAGCTGGCATGGGCTAGAAACTTACATATCTCTTTGAAATTCTGAATAGAAAAAAATGCCTGTCTTTAAAAACAAAACAAAACCTTAGTTGGGAGAGGATATTCTTTTCTTGCTGAACACTTTGAAATTTTCCTTTCAATCAACTTGATCTGAAACCTGAAGCTTGGATTTAGCAAAATCCTCTTAATTAGCGGGCAGATGAACTGAGCCTGTACACAGCTTGAAAAACAACTAAATAAAACGTTATTTATCACATTCAAGTGTTTGAAAGCTTTTTTAATTGCCATCAGGTCTTTGGAGATTCAAAACCTAGCTTAATACAAAGGTCATGTTGTGAGTTCTGATTTAGAAAAATCCCTCTTGCTAGAAATTTTGCCAGGCAATCTTTTGCAATTTTGAAAAAGGATAAAATTAGCGTGGGAATGGAAAGTGAATCTTCAAAGCAGGACAGCTGGGCAGGGTAATGGGATTAATTATTCCCCAATGTATATTTGTAGCCCCAATGTATCCAGAGGGCAGAAAGTTAGATGTATCTGCCTTATTGTATTCTTAAATTAACCTTGCTACCATGTAGGTTGTTTCTTTGGAAACCCAACCTGAATAGCCTCAAAAGATTAACTTTTAAATAGGTTTCAAATGTACTATTTCAATAGATGGCAATACTAAATATTCACAGATGACTAATAACCAATCCTGATAATGATGGGCTCTGTTTTATTTGCTTATAAAGAAGTGCAACCTTTAGAGCAGGGGTGTCAAATTCAAGGCCCGGGGGCCAAATCTGGCCCACAGGGTACTTAGATCTGGCCCATGGGGCTGCCCTAGAAAGAGCAGAGTGCCTCTGCCAGAGAGAACAAAGTTCGGGAGGGCCGTGTGAGGCCCTCTCAGACTCCTTTTTGATTGGCAGAGGGCGGCAGGAGGCCGTTGCAGCTGAAAACTGAGCTCGGGAGCCCATTTTCACTGGCAGAGCGCTTGGGCCACCACAGACACCCCCAACACAAGTGATGTCAAGCTAGCCATGCCCACCCTGACCCTGAGATCAAACACAACCCTGATACGGCCCTCAATGAAATTGAATTTGACACCCCTGCTTTAGAGCAGGGGTCTCCAACCTTGGCGACTTTAAGATTTGTGGACTCCCAGAGTTCCAGAGTCCCAAAATTCTGGAGTTGAAGTCCACAAGTCTTAAAGTTGCTAAGGTTGGAGACTCCTGCTTTAGAGGATCTACACTAGAGTATCTAGAGTTACTACAACTTTTCTTAACTGTTTTAAATGCTTTCTCCCTATCGATTTGTATCCCTTGCCAGAAATAAAACAAAAAAGCTGGCTGAGGGGATGAAGTAGATTTTGGGGAATAGCTGATGTTAACCCCCCCCCCCCCAAGATAATCCTATAGCAAGGAATTATCTAAATAATATCTTGGACCAGATTGCAAAAATGTCAGGGAGAAAATAAATAATAAAGTTAAAGTTAAGCTATGTAGACATTGGTTGAAAAATTGAATCAGCTAAGAGTGCAAAGCTTCCACCCCTCAAATCCTCAGTGATCTCTAAAGTTCTTCCAAACTGTACATTTTATGATTGAAAATTCAGTCTGTACCTTATAAGTGAATAGAATTAACAAAGAGAAATGCCTGTTTATGATGAATGGTTTTCAGATGGAGAAAAAGCAGGTAATCGTTTAAAATAGAAATACTGTGCCATAAAAAATTTTTGGGGCGGGGGGGGGGGGTGGAATCTGAGAACGGAACTTTAGCCAGTGACTACATATGTTAAAGGTTGACTGATTAATCACAAATGTTTGCCTACAGGTTCCTATCCTTGCAGAAGTTCCTTGCTTCTAACTTAGTATATAGGCAGCTGTGATTTGCATATCCGTAAAACACAAACTAGTCCTTTTGTGGATTATCCCAACCTGAGTACAACAGGAGAGTCGAGTTAAAAGTGCAGTCTCGGGGATTTTCTTCTTGCTGTTCTTTTGTTCTAAGCCACATCTGTGTTCATTTGAATATGTGAACTGCATGTAAACCAATAAGAACAGAATGCCAGGTTATGTTAGAACCTTTGAACCTATTTCTTCATAAGGCTGAACTTTGGAAAACCGGTTTCTTTTATGAAGAGGGAGGGCAACATTGATATCTTACTTTAAGCTGGAAAAAAATGAAAACGTGTTGACTTTTTTATTGGGAGGTAGTGAAATTGGACTGTTCTTGGTCCACGTTCTTTAGAGAGGATTTTTTTTTGGGTCTTCTTTATTTTCCAGCAGGAGAAAGAACATGCTATGTTTTCTATTTTTGTTTAATTGATATGCAGGATTAAGAAGCATGGATATATTTATTTATTTATTATTTATTTATTAATCCAATTTCTATACCGCCCTTCTCCCGAAGGACTCAGGGCGGTGTACAGCCATATTAAAAATACACAAATACACATAATATAAATAACAGATTTAAAAACATTTAAAACAAATATATTAATTGGCCAGATTGCTAAAACGGTCAAAGCCGACATAAAACCCTTTAAAATTTAAAAGCTATAATTAAAATACATTTAAAATACATTTAGGCTAGACACGCACGATTAAATAATAAAGTTTTTAATTCCCACTTGAAGGTTCGGAGGTCGGGGAGTTGGCGTAACTCCGGAGGTAACTCGTTCCAAAGAGCTGGTGCTGCCACAGAGAAGGCTCTCCATCTGGGGGTCGCCAACCGACATTGTTTGGTCGACGGCACCCTGAGCAGGCCCACTCTGTGGAAGCGCACAGGTCGTTGGGAGGCTATCAGTGGCAGAAGGCGGTCTCGTAAATACCCTGGTCCTAAGCCATGGAGCGCTTTGAAGGTGGTCACTAACACCTTGAATTGCACCCAGAAGGCTACCAGCAGCCAGTGCAAGCCACGCAGGATAGGTGTTATATGGGAGCAACATGGTGCTCCCTCTATTACCCGCGCAGCCGCATTCTGGACTAGCTGGAGCCTCCTGGTGCTCTTCAAGGGGAGCCCCATGTAGAGAGCATTGCAATAGTCCAGGCGAGAGGTAATGAGGGTGTGAGTGACCGTGCGTAAGGAGTCCCGGTCAAGGAAGGGGCGCAACTGGTGAATCAGGCGAACCTGATAAAATGCTCCCCTGGCGACGGCCATCAGATGTTCTTCTAAAGACAACCGATCATCCAGGAGAACGCCCAAGTTGCGCACCCTTCCCCTGGGGGCCAATACTTCACCCCCAACAGTCAGCGATGGTGAAAGCTGGCTGTACCGGGACGCCGGAACCCAGAGCCACTCTGTCTTGGTCAGGTTGAGTTGGAGCCTGTTTCTCCCCATCCAGACCTGCACGGCCTCAAGACACCGGGCCATCACCTCGACAGCTTCGTTGGGGTGGTTTGGAGTGGAAATGTACAGCTGAGTATCATCAGCGTATAGGTGATAGTCCACCCCAAAACCACGGATAACCTCACCCAGCGGCTTCATGTAGATGTTGAACAGGAGAGGCAAGAGAACCAACCCCTGAGGCACCCCACAAGTGAGGTACCTAGAAGTCGATCTCTGCCCCCCTGCCAACACCGTCTGCGAACGGTCAGAGAGATAGGAGGAGAATCACCGATAAACGGTGTCTCCCACCCCCAATCCCTCCAATCGTTGCAGCAGGATACCATGGTCGATGGTATCAAAAGCCGCCGAGAGATCTAAAAGAACCAGGACAGAGGAACATCCCCTGTCCCGAGCCCTCCAGAGGTCATCCACCAACGCGACCAAAGCCGTCTCAGTGCTGTACCCAGGTCTGAAGCCGGACTGGAACGGGTCTAGAAAGACAGATTCCTCCAGGTATTGGGGAAGCTGATATGCCACCACACTCTCAACAACCTATGGCTTTCCCCCTTTCCTTCTCTGCACATGCCATTCAGATTTGTTAGTTTAGTTTCTAAATTTCTTCCTTCTCTCTTTGGTCTGGAAGAAAAGCATTTTAATGCCCGAGCAGATTCTTACTTAAACTGGAGCAGACCAGCCTCACAATGAATGGGATAAGGCATTTGTTCAGAATTTGGCACCTGAATGAAGCTCCTTTGCTGGGTTTAGACTTGGTTTCCCTGGGGGCAGGGGTGAAATCCAGCAGGTTCTGGAGAACCGGTAGCAGAAATTTTGAGTAGTTCAGAGAACCGGCAAATACCATCTCTGGTTGACCCCAGTGGGGAGGGAATGGAGATTTTGCAATATCCTTCCCCGAAGTAGGTGGGAATGGAGATTTTGCAGTATCCTTCCCCTGCCCGCCCACCAAGTCATGTCCACCAATCCACGCCCACAGAATCGGTAGTAAAAAAATTTGGGTTTCACCACTGCTTGGGGTGCTCTTTAGTCCTATAAATGCACCTCCCTTCATACTGGGAAGGAGTTGCTCAGAGAAATTATGCTTCAGGCTTCCTCAGTCTAGGGCTTTCCACTCATGTTGGATCGTTTCTATCATTAGCTAACATCTGCCCAGCGCTGAGTTAGGAAAAGCTTGTACACCTACATTTTGATATTTCTGCATAATTTTTAGTAATAAATAAAAACCTCATCTAAATTAGAAAAATAAGGGATCTTGTTTCTGTCAATGTTTCTCCTTATTAAAATAGTTTATGCTTGTGGTTCCCCCCCCCCAGGAGTTCCAAGTGGCATACTTTTGGGGGATAGAGAGAGGATCATCAAAGCAATTCTCCAAGTTAGGTTTAGGTTGAATGTGGTTGACTGTGGAGTCTTCAATGAGATTAGCACCTGAACGGAGTTGGAATCCATCTCTCTCCACCCACCCACCCTCACATATGGTTCAAAGCTGATTTTCCTATCTCCTCTATAGGAGGAGCAAATAAACCAGATTTCAAAAGGAATTTATTTATATGATTCCATGCTAGGTGACCCTGAAAGCTGTGCGAAGTTGGAATAAGACTTTCTTGTCCTCTCCCATCTCTAAATTCCCCATCAGTTCATTGTTGTGACTGGTTTCTATACTCTCTTTTCTCTGAACTTCTTTCAGTATCCTAAACATTGGTTATTTCCCAGATAAGTTTAAAATGAGGAAAAACAAAGTAGAGCTCTTTGAAGAGCCCAGGCATTCAGTATGATGGATCTTACATCTCCTAACATCAAAAGGCAACAAAAAGTGCCCAGTTATAGGGCAGGGGTCTGCAGCTCTCTTATATTTTGCAATAACTGTTATCCACTGTTTTGAAAAATAGGGAGAAGAAGCTACAGCACAATAAGCACACTGTGTTACACTTAACAGAACATGATAATACATCTAGCTGGGATAAGGGTGTGCCCTTTGGTAACAGTCCAAAATTTGAATCTCTTTTAGGAGGCAAAAGTAGCTCTGCAGACTTAGATGAATTCACAGAGACTGTAACATCATATGTCAGCTTCTGTGAAGACCTGTGTGTACTGACCAGGAACTTGCAAATATACAGTAACAACAAACCTTGGTTCACAGCTAAACTTAAGTAGCTACGTCGTTCCAAAGAAGAAGCCTACAGAAAAGATGATAAAATGCTGTACAATTAAGCCAGACATGTAGGGAGATCAGAGCAGCAAAAAGAAGCTACTCTGAAAAGCTAAAGGATCAGTTCTCAACAAATGAACCAGCAAACATTTGGAAAACTCTTAAAAATATCACCGATTATGGCAAACCTCCTTCCCAGGCTGAAGGAAATTAACAACTAGCAGATGACCTGAACGTGTTTTACTGCAGATTTGAAAGGAAACTACAGCCACCTATCTCCACAAGCCACATCTCAGACACACCAACAACAGCCAAGCCTCCTACAATTGACTCCATCCCATTGGGGCTCACAACCCCTAGTGATCACAGAAAAGGAAGTGCAAAAGTCAGGAAAAGCTCCAGGCCCAGACAAGATAACTCCTCCTTGCTTAAAAGTCTGTGCTGACCAATTGGTCCCCATCTTCACCCAAATCTTCAATAAATCGCTAGAGATGTGCTATGTTCCTTCTTGCTTCAAACACTATACTATCATCCCAGTGCCGAAGAAGCCCACCATCAAGGAACTGAATGACTACAGACCAGTTGCTCTAACATCTGTAGTTATGAAAACCTTTGAAAGGCTAATGCTGTCTCACTTGAAAACCATCACGGATCCGTTGTTTGCATATCAAGCAAATAGATCAACAGATGATGCTGTTAATATGGCTCTGTACTATATCCTACAACATCTTGAATCTCCAAAGACCTACGCAAGGGTCCTCTTTGTAGACTTTAGTTCAGCACTCAACATCATCCTTCCAGACTTTCTTCTAACTAAGATAAACCAGCTAGAGGTACCTGAACACACTTATAAATGGATCATAAGCTTCCTAACAGATAGGAAGCAGCAGGTGAAGCTAAGCAGAATCACATTAGATACCTGTACAATTAGCACAGGGGCCCCCTAAGGCTGTGTGCTCTCTCCACTTCTCTTCTCTCTCTATACCAATGACTGCATCTCAAACGATCCATCTGTTAAACTACTGAAATTCGCAGATGACACAACATTTGTATACTGCACGAGTCAAAAAGAGGGGTGTGAAAATATTTACAGACTCCTTGCATCCTGGACATAAACTGTTTCAACTCCTACCCTCAAAACGACGCTATAGAGCACTGCACACCAGAACAACTAGACAAGAACAGTTTTTTCTCGAACGCCATCATTCTGTTAAGCAAATAATTCCCTCAATACTGTCAAACTAGTAACGAAGTCTGCATTACTATTAATCTTCTCATTGTTCCTATTACCCATCTCCTCCTACTTATGACTGTATGACTGTAACCTTGTTGCTGGTATTCTTAAGATTTATATTGACTGTTTCCCTATGACTACCATTAAGTGTTGTACCTTATGATTCTTGACAAATGTATCTTTTCTTTTATGTACATCAAGAGCGTATGCACCAAGACAAATTCCAAACACACTTGGCCAATAAAGAATTCTATTCTATTCTATTCTATTCTATTCTATTCTATTCTATTCTATTCTATTCTATTCTATTCTATTCTATTCTGTTCAGCTGTAAAATCTTCATCTGTGTGGTGATCTTTTTCTCCAATGGAATAGACTTAGACTTATATCTAAATAATTTATAATTTATTGTTTTAATACTTTTCCTGAACTTTAAATTGCTTATTTTAATGGCTTTTTTGTTTGATTAATTGCTAGCTTCTGGAAAATAGAATTTTTTGTTTGGACTATATGATTTCTTTCTAATCTAAATTGATTTTTTTTAAAAAATTGTGAACAGATTTTAGATGGAGCAAGTTTGATACCTTATGGTTGGTTGCACAGCCAGCCAGATGTTTAGACTGGACTGGGCATTTTTATCCAGCTATTGAGTCTTTCTCAACTGTCTGAAATAGGCAGATGTTGTTTGATGGTATTAAAGGCATCATTGCAAAATATAAGCTAATAAAACTATATTTTGCTATTGACCGATTGTGAGTTTGTCCATACCAATGGTATTCAAGTGGTGCTCCAGATGTGGGATTGCATTCAAGGTGTCTATTACTAATTGATACTACCTTGCTTTCTTTTGCTACAGTTTTTTCTATTCCTATATGCAGATCTTTGTATTTTGAGATTTTCTACAGTTCTTTCTTTTCTCTTCTGCTGTCTCCAGTTATTGCCATGTCCACTATCCAGTCTTTTTTTTATTATCTTTCTTATGGACGGTTGTTAAGTCTGGGGTTCTCTGTAGCATGTGTTTGAATTCTAAAGTCCTGCAGCATTTTAGCTTCTTCATTTTCAATTACTTTGTTTTATGGTCCCACCATTTCTTGCTTGTAGATAAATAGTATTTCTTGCAGATAATCCAATACACCATTGTTGCTATTTTGTTACACTGTTATTCAGACTTTTTGCAACAACTTTTTTTTTTCTTTAGAGGCAGCATTTGTTATCTGTTGCTATCTTCTCAATTCTGATTTTGCATCAATTGATCTTGTCCAGGTAGAATTAGTTCCTCTATCTCTTTCTTTAAGTTTCCTTCCCTTTGTTGGAGAACTTTCTTTTAGAGAAGGTCATGGGGGCTGCCATCATATTTCCTTTGCAAGGATTAAGGTGGCATTTAAAGCAGGAATTGTTCTCAACAAACTCTCCCTCCCCCCACCCCGTTTCTCCTGTTGTTTTCTTACACTAGGCAGGTGCAAACACTTTTTTTCAAAACAAAACCTCTCCGGGACACAGAACTTCCGGTACAATGGAGGTTAAAAGCAAAAACCACTCTGCTTCTGTGATTCCCCCCCCCCCCATCTTTTTCCATATAAAGGATTGGTCCTGTGTCATACTGCCCCACACTCAGAGCTATTGTGTTTTATCCAATGACTTCCTGGTCATACCAGTTGAACTTCCTTAAGCCTTGTCATCTGCTAGATTTATTATGAAAGAAAGCTGGGCTACCACATATATTTAGAATTATAGAGTCCAAAGTAGCATCCAGTTCTGGCTTCATCTAGAGAGAAGATTGGGTAGCTAGATAAAACCAGCTTTGAAAGGTGAGCAAAATATGCTTCCCTGCTTTTCAACAATACTCATTTATTTGCTTGATGTGGTACAAATGAGTTCGCTTGAAAATCTGGGTTTGTTCTTTCTGTCAGCTGAATTCTTTATTGGGCCACTTTGTTTATGTTTTGATGCTGTAATGTTAAATATGGGAAGCAAACTAGAAGGAAGGAAACCATTTCCATTCCCACTCTCACTCCCCTTTGCCCCTGTCCCAGTAATGCTTTCTGAGACTTAGTTCACACGTTGTGTTTAGTCATAATAAAGTGAGATTTTTTTTAGCTTGGCATAATGTGTGAAGCCAACCATTTAGTTTACAGATCTTGGTTATGGCTTTGTGCAATTTATGAATCTATGATTCCCAATATATGACATGGATTTCTTAAACAAATTTTGATTTAGCACTGTTTGTGCATCCATATGGTAGATATGAATGCTACTCTTCTGTTTAATAATTGTTGCATATATAGTAAGTGTTGCCGTTCTCTTGTCCTGGTGTTTATTTATCAGGTCCAAATTTCTGAAGTAATTGTATTCCTCCCCCCCATCCCTTCTTAGGCATATATATACATTGGGCTGGATGTAAGAAACAAAATTTCTAAGTGATTGGCAGGAGTGGAGGAAGTTAATCTTCATAAATGGTCTATTCCCGTGATGGCGAACTTATGGCACGTGTGCCAGAGATGGCACGCAGCGCCGTCTCTGTGGGCATGTGAGCTGTTGCCCCAGCTCAGCTTTGCCGTGCATGTATGTGTACCTCCCACCCGCCACCTGGTCTTCAGATCTCTGCTGTGCATACACGGGGGCGTGGCACATGCAGGAGGCCATGTGCAAATGCAAGGGACACGCACATACACAGGGGTGGAGTGCATGTGTGGGGCACGTATATTACATTTTGGGGGTTATCCATCACTGGTCTATTGTATTCACTCCCTGCTACTGCTACTGGATTAATCAGAGCAGGATTAAATCATGGCTGCTCATTCTTCCTTTCCCTGTCTACAGTTGGGAAAGGAAGTTGAACTGCACTCAGCAACTTTGCAGGCATCCTCAAGCAAGTTTCCTCCTGTGACTCAGGTTTATCTTCCCAGGAAGAGAAATATTTTCCACTGAAGTCATCTTATTCTAGAACAAAACTAGGATGTTTGCGGGCATCATCATCTATGAATCATGGAGATGGTATCTTCACACTCATCATGATCTAGTTTAATCAAGAGACCTGGTTAATGGTTTCTGAATCCTGTGATTATGTTGTCTTTTCTTCCTATAGTTTTCATACCTCGACAAGAAGAATGCTATATCTACTTTCTAACTTGATGAATCAAGCATCATGTCCATGTTTCAACTGAAATAAATCCTTGCTCTTTGTAGTTCCTGGTCCTTAAGTGATATAGCCCATCTTTTGATCTTGCAGGTCAGCAGACCTGGGTAAGGAGTCCATATGATAATAAAGGCACTAATTGTTTGAGGGGTTACCATGAAGTTTATTTTTTTCCTGCTCCAAGAGATGTTTCTAGTGTTGTAGAAGAGTCTGCAGGATCATATAACATAACATAACATAACATCAGAGTTGGAAGGGACCTTGGAGGCCTTCTAGTCCAACCCCCTGCCCAGGCAGGAAACCCTACACCATCTCAGTCAGATGGTTATCCAACATTTTCTTAAAAATGTCCAGTGTTGGAGCATTCTCCGTTATGGTGGAGACAGCAGTCAGAGTGGGTGGAGCTCCTCTGTTCAGATTGGATAACTGAGTCTGTTGAAGCTGAAAGTCCCGCCCCTTGCTGCTGGGAACCCCAGATTTTGACTCAGTTGTTCAGCCTGGATGGTTGCGTTGTGGATTTCTCCCTGCCTGACTTGCAGGATATATACTTGTGAGTAATATTTTTCTTATTTTTTTGTCTGGTTGTAGAGCCCCTTTATTAGTTCTGTTGAACTAAGGTTTTATTGTGGAGGGCTTTCTCCGCTGGCTGCAGAAGTTTTTATTAGTTCTGCTTCAATCCTGTTGAGCTGCAGGCGTTCCAGGATATTTTTGGTGGGGTTTTTAGCGCCCCCGAAGCCAGCAGGGATTGGATGAGTGGAGTTATTCGCTCCCGGTATCGTTGGGGCAGCTTCTAGCGCTGCTGAGGGCTTGCTGGGCGGTGTAGGAATTGTTTGGATTAGTTTGCCGCCCGGCTTTAATTCTGATCGCTGAGGAGTTTTTGTTTCCGCTCCCACAGGATAGCCTGCAATTTACCCAGCCCTCTGTCTCCTATTTCGCGCGATCTGACGTTTCCCGCCAAAAACAGTTTTATTTATTTATTTTTTTATTTTATTTTATTCAATTTCTATACCGCCCTTCTCCCGAAGGACTCAGGGCGGTGTACAGCCAAGTAAAAAATCACAATATCAATATTAAAAGAAATTAAAACAAGCATATTATAAATGGCCAAATTTAAAACGAATTAAAATATTAAAATATAAATAACCCAATAAAATTTTAACCCAATAAAATTTTAAGCCAGTCCCGCTTGAATAAATAAGTGCGTTTTCAGCTCACGGCGAAAGGTCCGAAGATCAGGTACTTGACGAAACCAGGGAAGCTCATTCCAGAGCGGGAGAGCTCCCACAGAGAAGGCCCTACTCCTGGGGGCCGCCAGCCGACATTGTTTGGCGGACGGCACCCTGAGAAGGCCCTCTCTGTGAGCGTCTGGTCGGTGGGAGGCAACGGTAACAGCAGGCGGTCCCGTAAGTACCGGGTCCTAAGCCATGGAGCGCTTTAAAGGTGGTGACCAAAATTTTAAAGCGCACCCGGAAGACCACAGGAAGCCAGTGCAGACTGCGCAGGAGTGGTGTTACATGGGGGCAACGAGTTGCTCCCACTATTACCCGCGCAGCTGCATTCTGGACTAACTGCAGCCTCCGGGTGCACTTCAAGGCAGCCCCATGTAGAGAGCATTGCAATAATCCAGGCGGAAGTTACGAGGCATGAGTGACCGTGCATAAGGCATCCCGGTCAAGGAAGGGGCGCAACTGGTGCACCAAGCGAACTTGGTGGAAGGCCCTCTTGGAGACGGCCGCCAAATGATCGTCAAACGACAGCCGCCCATCCAAGAGGACTCCCAAGTTGCGCACCCTCTCCGTTGGGGCCAATAACTCGCCCCACAGCCAGCTGCAGCTGCAGCTGACTGAACAGTGCCGGCATCCACAGCCACTCCGTCTTGGAGGATTGAGCTTGAGTCTGTTTCTCCCCATCCAGACCCGCACGGCTTCCAAACACCGGGACAGCACTTGACAGCTTCGCTGGGGTGGTCCGGGTGGAAAAGTACAGCTGCGTATCGTCAGCGTACAGATGATAACTCACCCCAAAACCACTGATGACCTCGCCCAGCGGCTTCATATAGATGTTGAACAGGAGGCGATAGAATCGACCCTGAGGCACCCCACTGGTGAGGCGCCTCGCGGTCGACCTCTGCCCCCCTGTCAACACCGTCTGCGACCGGTCGGAGAGATAGGAGGAGAACCACCGATAAACGGTGCCTCCCACTCCCAATCCCTCCAACCGGCGCAGCAGGATACCATGATCGATGGTATCGAAAGCCGCTGAGAGATCTAATAGGACCAAGGCAGAGGAACACCCCCTGTCCCCGGCCCTCCAGAGGTCATCCACCAATGCGACCAAAGCTGTCTCCGTGCTGTGACCGGACCGGAAGCCGGACTGGAACGGGTCTAGATAGACAGCTTCATCCAGGTACTGGGGAAGCTGCCACGCAACCACACTCTCTACAACCTTCGCCACAAAGCGAAGGTTGGAGACTGGACGATAGTTACCCAAAATAGCTGGGTCCAGGGAAGGCTTCTTGAGGAGGGGTCTCACCACCGCCTCTTTCAAGGCGGCAGGGAAAACCCCTTTCATCAACGATCGCTTATAGCAGCGGCGGAAGGAGACGCTCAGAGCTTAGTGCTCACTCCGCCCCTCCCCTATCCAAGCTCCGGCGGCCATTTTGGGCACATTTGGCGTGCCCAAATGTTCAGAAGAGTTAGTCCTGAAGCTTTCCATTAGGTGGAGTTAAGGGCGAATTTGGGCGTGGAGCCTTGTGCTCTCATTATTACAGCTGCAGTTCTCCTCTAGCTCGGATTTGGGGCTTTATTAGTCAGCTTCTCCCTCTCTCTCTTGGCGGCCGCCATTTTGAATTTTTTTTTAAAAAAGAGGAGAAATGATTCTTTGGCCTTATTGAGGTTTAGAAACTTAATATTTCATCATGCCTAAAGCCTTGGCAAAATCCAACAAACGCCAGGGGTCTCCATTGCCGGAGGAGCAAGGTCCATCGGGAGGTGTCTCTTCCAAGGCCCCTATTGCAAAGAGCAGCCGTGTTTCCAAGCAGAAAACCAAGGCCCAACCTACTTCAGGACGCAGTAAGTCGTCTAAAGCATCTCTGAGGGATGAGCAGAGGAGAGATGAAGCAATACAGAGAATATGTAATAGGGCAGTCTCTAATTTACCCTCTTCTACAATGGCCAATCCAGAACCCAGTACTTCTGCTGGGCCTCTTATTCGAGAGGGTATTATTTCTACCTCTCCTGGTCAAGCTTCCTTACAATGTTGCCCAGTTGATATTCCTACAGACGCATTATGGGGGGGATCCCTTCCCCCAGTTTCTCATACAGAAGATGCACCAGTTATTGAGTCTCCTGAGGAGTTTTCTCAGACAGTTCCTTCTACTGCAACCCACGTTGTTGGTCAGGGGGCAGAGCCTCTTTTCCCTGTTTTGCCACATATTCAGGCCATCATCGAACAGACGATTCAAAGGACCCTTTTATCGGGCATGCAGATATCTGGGAGGGCTTCCTTGTCCCATTCGATGCTCTCAGTGAGGGAAGAGGATCCTGAAGAGAAAGAAATGCAGTCACAGCTGGGTACAGTTTCGCCTACCCACTCAGTAACTAGCCATCCCTCTCTTTTGGAGGGATTAGAAAGGGGAGATCCTGACCTGTCTGAAGATGAAGGGTTATTACCTGACCAGCCGGCATTTACTGGTCTTTTTCCTCCTAGTCTTTTTAAGTCCTTGCTTTTCAAGGCAAAGAATGTGGCTCAATTGAGTTCTTCCTCGGATCAACCTGTGGCATCATCCTCCAAGGGTGCATCTGACATTCTTTTTTCTGAACCTGACCGAGTTCCGGATTCTATTCCAGCACCCCCACTTTTCATGGACGTAATCAAACGCCAGTGGACAGCCCCTGGTTCTTCTACGGTTCCTTCCTCAGCAGACAAACGTTTCTTCAATGTGGACCCCAAATTAGCTTCAGCTCTACAGACACCCACTGTAGATGGTCCAGTTGCAGCTCTGGCATCTTCCTCATCCATTCCGGGCCAGCCTGAAGAGAACCTTCGTCCAGAGGATAGACGGGCAGAGCAAGTCCTGCAGAGAGCTCATCTAGGTGCAGCTTGGGCAATCCGGTCGGCTTCTTCAGCATCTTTCTTTAATAGGTCCACCTTGTTGTGGCTCAGACAATTACAGGATAAACTTCCAGCAGAGGATACTCGTATCCACCAGGACCTGAATAAGATAATTGCAGCTGTTCAATTTTCGGCGGATGCCACTTTACATGCCATACGTTTTGTTTCCAAATCCATGGCTTCAGCTTTGACGGCTCAACGCTTACTCTGGCTTAGACATTGGCAGGCGGATGCCCGCCACAAATGGAGGCTGGCATCGGCTCCCTTCGCGGGGGAGCTACTTTTTGGTGCTGCGTTGGACCCTCTATTGGTCGAGACTAAAGACAAAAGAAAGATATTACCTTCAATTTATCGCAGAGGGGAAGCCAGATTCACTCCCTTTTCTCGTCAATCTTCTTTTCGAGGTTCTGAATGGGGGGCTGGTTCTTCCAAGTTCCAGGGGTCCTGGGCTCCTAGACAAAGAGGAGGTCATGATAGAGTTTCACGGGGTAGGCCCTTTCCTTCCAAGCGGCCCTTTCGTGGAGGAGGAAGTCGTCCATTCCGGCGTCATTGATAAGTGCATTGCTAGTCCTCCCATAGGGGGCAGATTAGCCCATTTTGCAGATCAATGGGAGTTCACTACTTCTGATAATTGGGTTAAGAATACAATTCGATACGGTTTGTCTCTGGAATTTGTTTCCTTTCCAAAAGATTTTTTCATTCGATGTCCGGTATCTAGGGGGTAAACGGGCCCATATGGCGGCAGCAGTTAAGCATTTAATGGAGATTAGGGCTATTCAACCAGTTCCCGTAAGGCAAAGGGGACATGGGTTTTATTCTCTTTTGTTCCTAGTTCCCAAATCTTCGGGGGGCTGGAGGCCCATTTTAGACCTCAAGAGACTAAATCGTTTTATTGTTTATCATAAGTTTAAAATGCACTCTCTTCGTTCGATTCTAGATGGCGTTCGGAAGGGCGACTTCCTCACTTCCATTGACCTCACTGAAGCTTATCTTCATATCCCTATTTTCCCGGATCATAGGAAGTTTCTCCAGTTTTGCTATAAGGGGGTTCACTATCAATATAGGGCACTGCCCTTTGGGTTGTCTTCTGCCCCAAGGGTTTTCACCAAGATCTTGGCTGCTATGGCAGCTCATCTTAGGTCCATACCTATTCGACTCTATTGTTATTTGGATGATATTTTAATTTTATCATCGTCAGAGTCAATGGCCAGAAGGGATTTACAGATTGTAGTTCAGACTCTTTCATTACATGGCTTCTCTATTAATATAGAGAAAAGTCACTTGACCCCCTCAACCTGTTTACTCCACTTAGGAGCAAATATTGATTCTATATTAGGTAGAGTCTCTTTATCACAGGAGAGACAGAATAGTTTAAGATCTTTAGCTGGTTCCTTAATAAGGGAAAGTAGAGTTTCCTTGCTGTCATTATCCCAACTCCTGGGGAAGATGATTTCAACCATTTCCATCATTCCATTGGCGAGATTTCATTCTAGAGACCTCCAGTGGTTCCTGTTGCCATTCCAAAGAGCGGGCACAGGCAATTCCACTTCCAAAGTTCTGCTGCCCAAGGAGGTTCGCAAGTCCTTCTTCTGGTGGTTGTCATCGGCGATTTCCAAGGGATCTCCTTTGCACGAGCCTCATCATCTGGTGGTGACTACGGATGCCAGTCTTCTCGGTTGGGGTGCACATCTCAAATCGCTGATGGCTCAAGGGAGCTGGTCCATCACTGAACGCTGTTTTCCTATCAACCGGCTAGAATTATGGGCTATTTATCTAGCTCTTTGTTTTTTCCAGAACCATCTATCAGGCAAGCATGTACTGGTGCTCACGGACAATATCACAGCAAAGGCTCATGTCAACCGACAAGGGGGCACCAGATCCAAGTCCTTGATGAAGGAAGCAAGGAACCTATTCCTGTGGGCAGAACGGAACCTTCTGTCCTTAACTGCAGAACACATCTCAGGGGTGTCCAATATTCAGGCAGACTGGCTCAGTCGTCAAGTCATCGATCAGGCGGAGTGGCGTCTGCATCCAGATCTGTTCAACGACCTCTCACGTCGATTTGGCACTCCAGTGGTGGACATGTTCGCAACACGGCAGAACACGCAGCTTCCTCGTTTCTTTGCCAGGTTTCCAGATCATCTAGCAGAGGGAGTCGATGCTCTTCGCAGTCCATGGCCAGAGGGGTTACTCTACGCGTTCCCGCCTCTCTCAATCATCCCGAGAGTGGTCCGTCGGATTCTGGAGGAACAGGCGGAGGTCATCTTAATCGCCCCACACTGGCCTCGGAGGTCTTGGTTCGCAGATCTCAAGTCGCTGTCAGTGGCCCCCCCTTGGAGGATTCCTCCCAGCAGAGTGTCGTTATCTCAAGGGGCTCTGGTTCATCCAGATCCTCTATGGCTCCAGTTGACCGCCTGGCGCTTGAGCGGGGCGCCATGAGAAGAGACAATATGTCTGCCAGGCTTATCCGGACTATGTTAGCGTCACGGAGGCCTTCCACTGAACGCATTTACTCAGCCTCTTGGCGGGCTTTTTGTTCCTGGTGTCAAAGGGCGGGGGTTTCTCCACTCCGGGTTTCCATTTTGCAGATATTGGAATTTTTGCAGGAAGGGTTAGACAAAGGGTTAGCTCCCAATACTCTTCGTAGACAGGTAGCAGCTATCTCCACGGTTTTATCCTGTGATCCACTGACTTCCTTGTCTCAACATCCTTCTATCAGGAGGTTTTTCAAAGGGGCCAAAAATTTATGTCCTCCCATGGTCCACAGATATCCCACTTGGGATCTTCCGCTGGTTCTAAATTCCCTAACAGGGCCTCCTTATGAGCCATTGAGGTCTTCCTCTCTGAGGCTATTAACTTGTAAGGTTGCCTTTTTGGTGGCTATCACCTCTGCCAGAAGGATTTCAGAATTAGCTGCCCTCTCTGTACGCAGTGATCTTTGTGTTTTCCATCCGGATCGAGTGTTGCTCTGTTTGGACCCTTCATTCATTCCTAAAGTAAATTCAGTTTTCCATCGCATGCAGGAACTTAATTTGCCTAATTTTTGCCCTCACCCTGTTCACGGGTTAGAGCGCCGTTGGCATACTTTAGATGTTAGAAGAGCTTTGAGAATATACATTAAGAGAACAGCAGAGTTAAGGAGAACAGAGTCCTTGTGTCTTTCCTTCCTTTTTCTTTAGGGCGTAAGGTGACCTTGTCCACCATAGGCAGGTGGATTAGGCGTACAATAGCCAAGGCTTACGAGATGAGATCCCTGCCTAGGCCCCCGCGTTTAACAGCGCATTCCACTCGCAGTGCAGCTACCTCAGCGGCCTGGTCTACTCAGGCATCCTTGCCAGAGATATGCAGGGCAGCCACCTGGTCGTCGCCCTCTCCGTTTATTAGACACTACAGAGTGGACAAGTATGCTTCGGCTGAAGCTGCCTTTGGCCGTAGGGTGCTGCAGCAGGTACTTGTATCTGAGGTTGAATCTGTCCAGACCGATCCCTCCCGTAGTTAGGGACACTATTTATTTATTTATTTATTTATTATATTTGTATACCGCCCTTCTCCCGAAGGACTCAGGGCGGTTCACAGAAAAAAAAAAAAAAACAACAACAACAGAAAACATATAATAGATTAAAAACAGCTAAAGAATAGATAGTTGAATTCAATTGATGCTCTGACTTTTGAATACAAATTTAAAACCTCATTTAAACCCCTTTTTTAAAAATCCCAATTTAAAAAACTACATTCAGGCTAGTCCTGCTCTTCGAAACAGCAACGTCTTCAGCTCGCGGCGGAAGGACTTGAGATCGGGGAGTTGACGAAGCCCCAGAGGGAGCTCGTTCCAGACGGTAGGGGCCCCCACAGAAGGCCCTCCCTAGAGGTCGCCAGCCGACATTGTTTAGCTGACGGTATCCGGAGGAGTCCCTCTCTGTGAGAGCGCACTGGTCGGTGAGAGGCTAATGGTGGCAGTAGGCGGTCCCGTAAATATCCCGGCCCTAGGCCATGGAGCGTTTTAAAGGTGATGACAAGTACCTTAAAGTGAACCCGGAAGACCACTGGGAGCCAGTGCAGGTTACGCAGGAGGGGTGTTACATGGGAGCCAAAAGGTGCTCCCTCTATCACCCGCGCAGCCGCATTCTGGACCAGTTGGAGTCTCCGGGCACACTTCAAGGGGAGCCCCATCTAGAGAGCATTACAGTAGTCCAGGCGGGATGTAACAAGGGCATGAGCGACCGTGCATAAGGAAGCCCGATCCAGAAAGGGGCGTAACTGGCGTATCAGGCGAACCTGATGAAAGGCTCCCCTGGTGACGGCTATCATATGATCTTCTAAAGACAGCCGTGCATCCAGGAGGACGCCCAGATTACGAGCCCTTTCCGTGGGGGCCAATAGTTCGCCCCCAATGGTCAGTGATGGAATTAGCTGACTGTACCGGGCCGCCGGCATCCACAGCCACTCGGTCTTGGTGGGATTGAGTCTGAGTCTTTGGTATACTAGGCTTTGGTATGTCCCACTCTGACTGCTGTCTCCACCATAACGGAGAAGGGGCGTTGGTACTTACCTGAGACGCACCTTCTAGTTCAGTGGAGACAGCAGTCAGCCCCTCCCTATTTCGGTCTGGATCCTCTTTTGTTTGTTTGTTTTGGATAATAAAATTTGTTTCTCTATTTTCCACGACGCATTGAGTCTGGTTTTTCTCGCCTTCATCAAAATCTGGGGTTCCCAGCAGCAAGGGGCAGGACTTTCAGCTTCAACAGACTCAGTTATCCAATCTGAACAGAGGAGCTCCACCCACTCTGACTGCTGTCTCCACTGAACTAGAAGGTGCGTCTCAGGTAAGTACCAACGCCCCTTCACAACTTCTGAAGGCAAGTCGTTCCACTTATTAATTGTTCTAACTGTCAGGAAATTTCTCCTTAGTTCTAAGTTGCTTCTTTCTTTGATCAGTTTCCACCCATTGCTTCTTGTTCTACCCTCAGGTGCTTTGGAGAACAGCCCGACTCCCTCTTCTTTGTGGCAGCCCCTTCTTAAGAGAGAATTAAGGCAGCCTCTTCTTAAGAGGAATGGAACAATCACCCTAGGCAGTTGATTTTAATGAAAGTAGTAACTCGTTGTTACCTCTTTAATCCTGATTGCATTTTTATTGCAATCAAGGTTAAAGGGAGTGTTTGTTGGGTTTTCTTCATCTGGTGCTAAAACAATTTGTGGCTTGGGCACAGGTTTAGATGAAGAGAAAAGACGGATCTCAGTGGAAAAGCACTGGGTAGAGAAAGATAGTTGGGCTCATCCACTGCACTGAGCTGTAATTTGTAGTGTGTGTTAGTTTAGTGTAGCCAGTTGTGCTTTGTAATTCAGTCTTCCTGCTTTCTGCCTTTGTTACTCCAGTTAGCATAGACCATCAGATGAATGATCTGATTCTGAGTTCTGCTGGATTGATGAAATGTGTCATGTGTAAGGCAGCAACAGGAACGGCTTTGAATCTGGCACAGAAAAGTGGTTGGAAAGGCAAAATGCCCTTCTTCCTCCATTCTGATGTTTCTTATCTTTTTAGTTTTTAATATTACTCTTTTTTTTTTGCCATCCTGCAGTTTGAGGCATTATAATCCTCCTTGGTTAGGTGAGGCCTGCTGAAGCATGTAGAACCTGAGCCAGAGCAGGAAATAACTGCAGAAGATTTTGATGAGGATATAATTATGAAGCCATCAAATTAGTACAAAGTCACTGACCCTATTTGCTGCCTCCTTTATTATTGGAACATAGACTGATCTGGTTTCATGGCTCTCCCCTAATGATTCCAACTTGTGGTGACCAAAGCAGCCAAGAACTTGAACAAATGAGAAATTGAAACTGAAACAGAATGCTTCCAGGAAAAAGTGGAGCTTGAAGAGCTCACTATCACTGGGAGGAAGAGCTGGCTCCTACCCCAACAGCAGAAAGGCAAACTGGAGTAGTGGTCTCCAACCTTGGCAACTTTAAGACTTGTGGACTTCAACTCCAGAATTGAACTCTGGAAGTTGAAGTCCACAAGTCTTAAAGTTGCCAAGGTTGGACACCCCTGAACTGGAGGGATGAAGAACTTGATCCTATTTCCCCAAGGTAGGAAGTTGTGCAAAAGATGCCTCAGAATGAGGGAAGCCCTAGGAGACCCAGTGCAGACCCAGTGTGTGCTGAGACTTGCTGCAAAGCAGGCCTGATACCATGTGTGCCTCTTAAAGGCCCATACTGTTGTTTTACAACTGCACAGCCAGGATTGTGATTATTAAATGAGGTAATTTCACCATTTAGCGACCCAATGTCTAATAACGATAATTCCAGGCTCAGTTGTGGATTATAAGTGGAGAACTACCTGTACAAAGGTTATCAGTGGAAACCACATGGCCTCCAAGAAAATGGATGGTCCTTGCTTTCCTGGTATAGGTAAAGAAGCAAAGAGGATTATCAGTCTGGGGAGTTTGAGAAGCACGATTATGCCATCGTGTGTGGCCACATGTGGAGGATAGATTGTAATCCTGAAAGGAATCGTCATTTCTAGCTGGAATATGTACTGAATAGGAGTCCATCAGTTTAAGATTGTAGTGTGGAAAAGACTGGAACTTTGTTAGGGCTGAAATAGCATTCTGCGAGTGATTCTGTAGCTGTGTGCCAGATATTGACATAGGCAGTTATAGAGATAGATAAGTTTAATAGATACCAGCCTCAGTAGGTAGCTATTGGATCTTCAGTGATTCTCTGTTCAGCTGCTGCTTTTGAATGCCAAACCCATGTGTAACTATTCTGTCCTTATCCATGCTCTTATCTTGGATAAGGCTGCCACCCTGGTATGATTTATAGAAACCTACTTGGCCCAAAGGGGGTGATTCCCTTTTCAGAAATGTGCCCCACACTTGTTACGCCATGTGATATGTCCACATAACACCTCTGCTTCATAAATTATATTTTTTGTCAGTTTGCTTCCACATACAATTCAATACTGAGGTTGTTACTTATAAAATTCTACTTGGTATAGGGCCAGGTTATTTGAGAGCCACCTATCTCCCAAAACATCTGCCTCTGCCAATGCAGTCTGGAGTACTCTGATTTCCTATGATTAAACATTGTCATTTATCAGGATACCAGAAGCTAACCTTCTCTGTAGCAACATCTGCCCTCTGGAATGAAGTTCCCCTGAGATCTGGATGGCCTCTACTTTGCTGTTATTTAGAAAGTCCTTGAAGATCTGTTTTTGTTTTCGTTTTTTTGCCCAGGTCTTTGATAAGGGAGAATGAACAAGTTTTACTTTGTCCTTATCCAAGTTATCAATTTTGCCGTATTTTATTTATTATTCTTTGATGTGGTGGTTAGGGGGTTGGCCTAGACATGAAGAGACTAGGAGCTATTTATAGAAAATAAAGGCGGGATGAAAATAAAACCAGTTAAATAAATATTCAGTTTTAAATGTAATGCTATGATTGGTTGCATATTCAACAGATTTAGATTGGATCTGCATTTTTATTCACTTATTGAGTCCTTCACAAAGAACTAGATAGGCAGATGTGGTTAATAGTATTAAAGGTATGTCACAAGATGTAAGTTGTCATTATGGTTGGTTGCACAGTCAACAAGGTGTTTTCATTCATTTTGGCATTTTTGTCCATCCGTTGATTTTTATAGTGCTGTGAGGGTAATCTACAGTTAGATTCACAGTTTAAGACTGGGGGGAACATAATCATTCAAGTCCTAAACAAAATCCTAACATTTATTAAGGTAGCAGCTAAGAATAAGGCAATCCGAAGCAGGATAGTTATTGTAAAATTAGGGTATTCAGATCTGATAAATTCAGTATTTCCAGATATCAAGGATTCATTGCAAGGTCTCCAATCACAGTTGGTATAATAATGGATTCCCCCCCTCCCAATGTATTCAATCTGTAAGTCCTGTATTTTATCATTTTTCCATTGTTTTTCCTCAATCATAGTATTATATAAAATAGCAACATCAATGAACCAATCTTTTCTCTTTTCATAACCTGTCATATTAGGCAGGTTATGAGCATGAAGCCTGCCTGTTTGGATCTTCTTATTGTTTTAAAATCATTGTTATGGTATTTGGGCAGATCACAATTAAACCAAGGAAAACACAATAATGAGTTTAAAATAAGAACAGTCATTGAGAATCAGGTAGTATACACACATTTGATTGAAAAATACATACACATTCACACACACATATAAGATGAACATGCACACATCCACCCACTACAAAACTCTGAGTTTCTCCAAGTCTTTCAATAATCATTGCTTATTCACAGGTGTTCTTATTTTGTAAAGTGTTGGAGAATTTAGAGATTTTTTTACTTTCGGGAGTTTGACCTGAAAATCTCTGCTTTGGATTGGGCAGTTTTAATATTACATTCTCCTCGTGTTTTTCTATCATGCTTCCTTTCACTCCATCCCTTCCTTTCTTGAATAGACAAACACATTTCCATGACTTTGTTCTTGCTGTTTTATTTTACACTATGTTATCTGCCATGGTTAGATGTTTTGGCATATTTTTTTACTTGTTTCTGTCTAACATAATATAGAAACTTTACCCACAGTGTTGAAAAAATACAGCTGTGTTTTCTGGAATGCAAGGGAACATGCATTCCAGCTACTTTTGTACTTAGATGAAAGTCATATTTTGTTAATATAGAAGGAGCCGCATACAGAAACAAACCTTTGTGTGCTTGCAGCCCATCAAATGTGTTGATATTATAATCTTCAGAATTTCACAGCTGGGGTGGCAGTTAGAATTTTAGATTTCAAGCCCCAATACAGTGGGAAGGCCATAATTTAGAGAAAATGGTCTAGGCTGATTTTGGGTATGTCTGATCAAGTATGAAATCAGATTAAGTGCTAAATTAGAAGAATTTGTGTTTTGGAAATTCAGATAGCAGTGCCCAATATTATGTGTGGTTAGCCAAGTTTTTCATGAGATACTTAGTATAGGTCATGTCTACCCTCAGTTTGTTATAGACTACAGTACTTAACCATAATGGTTTAAGTTTAGGAGATTAACTGGTTTGTATTGAAAACTAAATCATAATCTGTGACTTCACACTTTATAATACAAATGAAGCAGAATAGAGATGAGCACTTTGTGAACATATCAATTTGTGTGAGCTCCAGTGAGCTTTCAAAAGTAATAAAACACAGTTATAAAATGTAGTGACTTCACAAACACTCCTTATAATCTAGGTCTAGCTCACATTGGTTTATCCTATCTCATGATAGCTATTAAGATCTTGAGTGATATATATTGTTTTGGAGATGGTGCACTTTAATTATATATTAGGATTTTTTATTTTAAATGTGAGCCACTTGGAGCTTTATTTTAAGACCAGGAAGGATTAAATATGTTTTTTGAAACAAATGCGGAGAGGAAGAACTATCAGGATATAAGTGGGGCAAGTAGAAAAGGTGCCTTTGACACTAAGTGGTGTTTAATTTCCAAAGATGTTCATCCTTGCCTGCACGTTTTTTTAAATTGGATCGCGCCCCCCCCCCCATAAATACTAGGCATGTTTCAAGTAGTTGGGCTTCCTCAGTGACACGAGAATGGCATTTTGCACTTTCCAGAAAGCACTCTTCTCTTGTTCCAGAGAACAAGTGGTACTTAACCACTGAAAAAAATCTATCCCAACTTTATTTTTTCTCTTAATCAGGGTTGGGTTCTACTTAACTTTACTACCAGTTTGCAATGGGGCTCCGTGCGCAGAAGCTTCCTGATGACGTCCGGGTCAGTGGGAGGAGCCTTCTGCCAGTTTTACTACCGGTTCTTGTGAACCGGTCCAAACCAGGGGCAACCCACCACTGCTCCTAATGTATACTTCCTCATTATAAAACCCTGTAACCACTTGCAAATTACTTTTGCAATTTTCTCATGATTACCATCTATACTCAGGAAGTTTTATTCATGAGAATTACTGGCTCTATCAAATCACTGAGAGTACCAGAATAGGAACAATGAATATAAAGTATATAAAGATTTGTTGCTTTCACACTGTTATGAAGAATCTGTCTTCTATTTCTTGTAATCCAAAATAATATTTCTGCCTTCTCTAGGATTCTTGCTGGAGCTCCCCGTGATGTGGCTATCCATATGGATAATAAAACACGGACAGGTGCTATGTATGCTTGTCCTTTGACTGCAAATTCCAATGATTGTACACAGGTGGACTTCCAGTTGAAAAGTATGTAGATGTGCAAATGGAGAACTTACCTGAACAGAGTGCAATGATCTATAGAAAACAATGCAGGCTAATGATTAGTGATTTGACCAGAATATGAAATATCTTTAGGAAGCATAGGCTTGTTTTATTTTATTACACTAAGTAACAAAAAGCCTTGTGGCACTTTTAAGATCAACATCAATCCATAGTCGCTGTAGCATGATTGGCTTCAAATTCATTCTACTTTAGATTTTGTTTCCAGCATTTAGTAGAAGAAAGACTGAGAAAAATTAATTCTAAAGGACTGATTTGGGGTTTGGAATTTGACAGGAGGGTGGCTTTTATAATCTTATAATCTTTTATAATACAAAAATGATCTTATTCCCATATCCTATTTCTTATCTGTAAACAAATCTTTAAAGCCTTGTCAATTCAGTCCTGAAGTAAATAAACTCTATTAAGGGTTTTCAGTGATAACAACATGTCTGTTTTAGCCTTGATCAAATAATCTAATTCTATAAACTTTCCTTTTACTTCTACCAGTCTTGATTTTAATTTCTTCAAATAATGTCCTAGCACTTGATTTCCTTTCATTTTTCTTTGACTTTTTTCACCAAATTCTTCAAAGCTTTTGTAAATCTGATATAGGAAAATTATCCAAGTCACTCTCTTGGTTTGTTATTTGTACAACCTTTTTAATTATTTAATTATTAAATCAGTGAATTTACTTTCTATACATGGTGTAACATCTTTTCCTGTGTCATTCTTGTAGCCCAGGGGTGTCCAAACTTGGTCCCTTTAAGACTTGTGGACTTCAACTCCCAGAGTCCCTCAGCCAGCAAAGCTGGCTGAGGAACTCTGGAAGTTGAAGTCCACAAGTCTTAAAGGGACCAAGTTTGGACACCCCTGTTGTAGCCTGTCATTTTTAAATCAACTGTCAAATAAGTCCCAATCTTGTTGGTTAAAACATGTTTCTCTTCCTTAACATCTTAAAAGCGCAATCTATCTATAGTGGCAGAATATCCTTCAAAATGTTAAAATATTTTGCTTCATTTTGTAATTGTAAATTGAATTCCAGTGTTCTTCTTTAATTGTAATCTTTACTTCTAGTTCCCTCTAGTGTCCAACTTTTAGTCTTATAGGTTTTTTTTATTCAAAACAAAAGCATTTTCCTATAGGAAGGAATTTTTTTTATAATTCCCACATTTATTTCAAATTTAGTCCATATGTAACTTTCTAAAATCAGTCTTTTAAATTATCTTAATCTGAATATTTTAATCACCCTTTTGCTGTTTGTTAAAAATATTTTTAAGTACTTAAACTTATATTTAAAAGTTCTTTAAGTAAGAATTGAAGGAAACTCACTTGATTCTGTAAAATCTGTGGATGCAAATCCAGTTCCCATTAGCTGAAAAGCAGCTAACAATTTCCAAAAATGATTAGAAAAGGAAATATGCAAACCGAAGTGACCTTTGATAAGTTATTAAAATTGTTTATATTTGTGATGGAAGTCATTTTTTATATATTTCTTTTCATTTCTCTCCTATATTATTTTTTCTTTTCTACTTCTCTATTTTTCTTATTTGCATCTATTTTTCTTTCTATTCTTTTATGCTTTTAGTTTGTATTAGTTTTTATTGTTGGAATTCTGATGTTTAATAAAATTACTATAAAAAAAGGAAATATGGCAAGAAGGTGGATCCTTTTCTAATCATATTTATCTTTTTGGGGTTTGCTTTTGTTTTGACTCCCTGTACTTTTAGGTGATCCACAAAATAATATTGTTGAAGACATGTGGCTGGGGGTGGTGGTAGCAAGCCAACGTAAACCTTATGGGCGAGTAATGGTGAGTATAATTTATGTGAGAGGAGATTATTTCTGCTGCTTTTGAATCCTCCCTTCTGCCTTAAAGTCATGTGCTGAGCTAATGATGTGAATTGGGGAGAATCAGTGGTGTGGGAAAGTGAACCAAAAATGTTATATGCTGTCCAGTTTCCTATGCTTCCTTGTTGTTTATCCCATGTTGCTGCGTAATGCATTTGTGTTCGTGCCACTTTATAATGCCTTGGTAAGGCCACACGTGGAATACTGCATTCAGTTTTGGTCGCCACAATGTAAAAAAGACGCTGAGACTTTAGAAAAAGTGCAGAGAAGAGCAACAAAGATGATTAGGGGACTGGAGGCTAAAACATATGAAGAATGGTTGCAGTAACTGGGTACGTCTAGTTTAATAAAAAGAAGGACTAGCAGTGTTTCAAAATCTCAGGGGTTGCCACAAAGAAGAGGGAGTCGGGCTGTTCTCCAAAGCACCTGAGGGTAGAACAAGAAGCAGTGGGTGGAAACTGATCAAGGAAAGCAGCAACTTAGAACTAAGGAGAAATTTCCTGACAGTTAGAATAATTAATAAGTGGAACGACTTGCCTGCAGAAATTGTGAATGCTCCAACACTGGAAATTTTTAAGAAAATGTTGGATAACCATCTGTCTGAGATGGTGTAGGGTTTCCTGCCTGGGCAGGGGGTTGGACTAGAAGGCCTCCAAGGTCCCTTCCAACTTTGTTGTTGTTGTTGTTGTTGTTATTATTTCTATTATTATTTCTATTATTATTATTATTATTATTATTATTATTATTATTATTATTATTATTATTATTATTATTTCCTCCATAACTACTTCAGAATTCTGATGGGGAAAACCTATACAAATTTTAACAGAGGCTTGCTAGATCTAACCAAAGGGTTCAGTATAGAATATTTTATCCTGGGATAAAGGGAGCCTGATAAGATTTAGGGACCAAAACAGAGAAATTTTAGGGTAAGTGCCAGTCAGAAGAACTCATTCTAGGCCTAAGGCAGCTATCTGAGTTCTGAACTTGTTTTAGATAATCTGAGCATAAAGCCCTTTCAAGAAAATACAAAAAGTAATCTAAGCAGTCCAACATTATTAGTGTTACACTAGCATGTTATCTGACCTTGACCTGTGATTTTTATTTATTTATTTATATTTATTTATTATTTAAATTTGTATACCGCCCTTCTCCCGAAGGACTCAGGGCGGTTCACAGCCAGGTAAAAAATACACAATACACTATAAATATGATTAAAATACAGTTAAAAAACTTATTAAATTGGCCACAATTAAAATTTAAAAATAAAAACCCATTAAAAACCCATAGACTTAAAAAACTAACCCAGTCCAGCGCAGATGAATAAGTGAGTTTTAAGCTCGCGGCGAAAGGTTCGGAGGTCCGGAAGTTGACGGAGTCCTCAAGGTACCTTATGACGGTACCTCAAGACCAATAACAAATATCTTTAATCTGCAAAGTTGAATGAATGAAAATAAGAACAGGTCTACCTAGGTCAGGGGTCAGCAACCTTAAACACTCAAAAAGCCCTAACTGGAAGCCCCCCATTCAATTCTGGAGCCAACCGGAAGTCTGCTTCCCCCACCATAGAGTCTCCTCCTAGCATGGCATCCTTTTTCCTCTGCCAACTGGAAGTCTGGTTCTCGCACCATAAAATCTCCTCCTAGCGCAGTGTTCTTTTTCCTCTGCTGACTGGAAGTCTGGTTCCCCCCACCATAGAGTCTTCTCCTAGTGCAACATCCTTTTTCCTCTGCCAACCGGAAGTCTGGTCCCCCCCCCCAGCCCCAATAGAGTCTCCTCCTAGCACGGTGTCCTTTTTCATCTACGTATTCCAATTGAAAGCCCTATCAATTGTGGAGCCAACCAACGACAGGGAGCCACAGCAGAGGGATGAAAGAGCCAGAGCCGCAGGTTGCTGACCCCTGATCTAGGTCCATGATGTGGTGCTCATTGAGTTAGAACACAAGCTTGTCCTACCAATTTAGGGATAAGGTGTCAAATTCCATTAATCTGAGTGAGAAGACTACCTGTTTTGTCCCTTCTTACGGTATCACAGAAGCGCCTGTCATCATTAAAAAAATTCTTCAGACAGCTCACGGTTTCTGGCTTATCCGTTCCTTTCCTTCCACATGCAATCCACTCCACTTCTGCCTTCTAGGCAATAATAGCCCTTGCTGTTTTGGTCCTCTGCCACATCAGCAAATTTAAATCTTTCAAAAACATTTTCAGGAGGAATTAGCTGAAATTCAAGAAACAGCTCTGGGCAGGGAAAGCATGATGGTCTTGGAGAACAAGTTGCAGATACCACTTGGGCCAGTTGTCTCCCACGTAACAGAAGATGTCATCTGCAGAATTCCTTTGCAGGGAGTCAAGCTTTCTCAAGAAACTTGCATAATTGCTCTTCCCTTCTTTTTCCTTTCTTCCCTGGTACCAGTGGTGGGATTCAGCCAGTTCGCACCACTTCGGGAGAACCGGTTGTTAACTTTCTGAGCAGTTTGGCAAACTGGTTGTTGGAAGAAATCATTAGGGCAGAGAACCGGTTGTTAAATTACTTGAATCCTACACTGCCTGGTACTATTTAGTGGATATAGCTGATGCTTGAAGTTGTTTGTGTAGCAAGATTTCTAGTACTTCCAAATCACAGTTTGAACAATGTTAAACAAAACTAACATTTATTTATAGTGACAGACAGTGGTGGGATTCAAGTAATTTAACAACCGGTTCTCTGCCCTAATGATTTCTTCCAACAACCAGTTTGCAAAACTGCTCAGAAAGTTAACAACTGGTTCTCCCGAAGTGGTGCGAACTGGCTGAATCCCACCACTGGTGACAGAGCATAATCTCTTTGTGTCTTTTATTCCAATAGAAAAGCTTAATTGATAATGTTATGGTTATGTCAATTTGATTATGATCTGGATTCAATTCCATCCCATATGGATGAGGATTTCCAAGTCAGAAGGCTTTTCCCCCCGAAGCCATGATATGTTTTGGTTCTTTTGGTTTTGATTTAGAATACCACAAAAATCCAAGCACTGTGATTTTTAAACCCTGGTTTAATACTTAATACGAAGTACAAAAATCATATACTTGTCCGGTATAGCTAACAAATTTAAATATGGTGGGATATGTGGAGGGATGTGTAAACCATACAGAGTGTCCATCACAGTACCTGGAATTCCTTAGTTTCTTTCATTTCAGACTAAAATCTTGTTTAATTTTATTTTTCAAGGCTTGTGCTCACCGATACACTCGGATTTTTGGCAGTGAACATCAGAGGCGCATGGTAGGAACATGCTATATCCATAGCAATGACTTGCGTCATCAGGTGAATGATTCGTGGCAAACTTATAATGAGATGTGTGCTGCCAACTCAGACTTGGAGAATACAGGCATGTGCCAAATGGGCATCAGTGGTGGCTTCACAGACAACTTTGTCTATTTTGGAGCTCCAGGAGCTTACCATTGGCAAGGTTTGTGCCTCTAATTGCCTTTCCCTACTTTTCTTATGCCTTTCATACGTCTCAAATAGTTTTAGGGCATAATTTATTTGGAATAAATTCTGATATAAGCTAATGATTAATCAACCAAATGTTGTTGTTGCTGTTACTATAAATGAATGATTTCTAAAATTAAATATATTTTCTTGGAAAAATGGAGGGAACTAGGCATAGTTAACTATCTTCTGAATAAGCATTGACTGAAATGTTGATTTTTATCTATTCCAAGATAAACTGCTAGAACAGCTCTGCAAGTAAGGACTTCTTTCAAATGTCATTTTCCACATCCTTTTCCTTTTTCCTCCTCACAGCCAGTTGGTCGAGGGAGACGAAAGAAGCAGAAAAAAGTAGTGGCTGAGATAAAGCCATTCTGGCCATTAGTGGCTAAATTTTGACTGTATTGCTTTGAATCCCTCCTTTTTTTGCTAAAAAAATGGAAAACACAGAAGAAGATTGTCTCCTTTACTCACTTAGAAAATGACTGAATGTCAACTGCCAGACTATGGAAGTCAATTAAGTGCAGAAGATTCTTATTCTGACATCCATATTGCCCAAGCATAGCCCAGATAATCAACCCCTTTGTCTTTTGCTTTCAACACAATCCCTTTCTTCCTTGATTTCAGTTTTCTGCCTCCTTCATCCCATTTTCCATTTTTTCCAGTAGGTTTCCTTTAATATCACCTGAACTTGATTTCCTTCTATCTGGTTCTTGCTTTAAGTCCCCTAAAATATCTTCTTCTTTCATTCCCAACTTGTTTTTGGTTCTTTCATGCAGCTTTTCTTCAACTTTTTGCTTCTCTCCTCTCCTCCTTTTCTGTTTGTAGAAGAGCCTTTCTCTTTTTTTCCAAGCACCACCTCCTCCTCCTCCTCCTCCTCCTCCTCCTCCTCCTCCTCCTCCTCCTTCTTCTTCTTCTTCTTCTTCTTCTGCAGCTGCTTTTGGCAGTGTGCACAGCTGCCAAAAAAGCCACCACAGTTCTGGGCTGCATAAACAGAGGGATAGAATCAAAAACACGTGAAGTGTTAATACCACTTTATAATGCCTTGGTAAGGCCACACTTGGAATATTGCATTCAGTTTTGGTCGTTTAAGAAAATGTTGGATAACCATTTGTCTGAAATGATGTAGGGTTTCCTGCCTGGGCGGGGGTTGGACTAGAAGATCTCCAAGGTCCCTTCCAACTCTGTTCTTCTTCTTTTTCCTCCTCCTCCTCCACCACCACCACCTCCTCCTCCTCCTCCTCCTCCATAAATCTCACAACCCTTACTTTCTCTGTATTCCAACAAAATGCAGTTGGGGGGGAAGAGAAGAGTCTTATTATTACTATCTCAGAGTAATGCATCAATTCAAAATAATGCTGAATTGTTCAGGATTTTTCTGGTGTTCAAAAATGGACACATTGAAAGAAGTATTTTTCTCGTCCATCTCCTTGCGTACACTAGGAGTGTCTATGTGGACATGATAATTGTTCAACACAGCATGAAAACATTCTCCACTGTTTGGAGCACATCTGCCTAAGGATTTGTGTTTGTGTCAGTGTGAGAATGTGTGAGGACCATTGGGGAAGATATCACTTCTCTTTTCCTTTAATTCTTAAAACCTCTCAGCCCCACATAACTCTCTATAAAGCAGACACAGAAGCCTTTAATCATACTTCCCATCCAGCAACTTTGAAAATTAATTGCTGGACATGACTGAGAGGTGAGAGCCTGGGAAGAAAAGAAACAATCTTTTCAAACAGTATTAAAAGGTGTACTGGATTTTGATTTGTATTTCATCAGAATGCTAAAGATTGCCCTTTTGTTTACACAGGAACGGCTTATGTGAGCTACCCAGGGATTTGGGACCAAGTAGATTTATCCTACCCAGATCAGAAAACTAGACACATTTACCTAGGTAATTGCACTCAACTCTCATTTTGTCAGGTTGAAAACATGGTTTGGTGCAGTGCAGTGCCTCCTTCCTCTCCTGCATTTCATTTTTATTTTCTTTATTTATTGGATTTGTTAAGGCTCCAAAAAGATTCTATATATCTGATACATGAGCTTAAAAAAAAAACAACAAACGCAAACACAACTGAAACAACATAACTGCCCAGACAAAACAGCCGCAGTGAAATTCAAACAGACAGTGGCTCCACAGTGACTCTAATCCCAGGCTTGTGAGCCAGACTTGATGGAGATGAGAGCTGTGTATATCCTGGGGGAGAGGCGGGAGGGATATTGTTCCAGAGAGTAGCAGCTACGATAGAGAAAGCACGCTTACTTGGTCCCACAAGATGTGAACATGTAATTGACAAGAACACACTGGACTAAAAAAAGAATTCATAGAAATAATTTGTGATATGTAGTATCATATGTAGTATCTTCATAGTCAAATGTCTCTGAGCGTGCTGAAAACGGATAGCATAATTTAAATATATAATGGGCCACACATGCTTAACATCAATTCATTTTTCATGGCTGATTCTCTAAATAGAAGGGCCTCCAGAGAAGAAGCACATTTCATACAGATCAAAGCTTTCTGGACTTCCTTTCTGAGGATCACTGGATCTTCAAAATGAAGATTTCTTAATGAAGAGATCTCATTTGAAACTGGACTTTGAACATTGGGTCTGCTCCAGGGGTGAAATTCTCCCTATAGCAATGCTGGCAGGTGGTTCACAGAAAACCCTGCCCCCGCCCATGCCCAGCTGAGTCGCACAATCATCAGAGGTTTGGGGTTTTTTTACTTTTAAAAGCATTTTTTCAGCCAAAGAGATTGTAGAAAAAATGCTTTTAAAAGGCTCTGGCGATCCCAGATGAGTTGCCGGATCGTCAGAGGCTTTTAAAAACATTTTTTTACAACCTCTTCGGCAAGAAAAAAAAAAGCCTCTGACGATCCGGCAACTCAGCTGGGATCGTCAGAGGAGCCTTTTAAAAGCATTTTTTCTACAACCTCTTCGGCTGAAGAGGTTGTAGAAAAAATGAATTTAAAAGCCTCTGGTGATCCCAGCTGAGTTACCTGATTGTCAGAGGCTTTTTTTCTTTTAAAGGCAAAAAAAAAAGCTTTTAAAAGAAAAGAAAAGCCTCTGATGATCAGGCAACTCAGCTGGGATCGTCAGATGAGCCTTTTAAAAGCATTTTTTCTATAACCTTTTTGGCCAAAGAGGTTGTAGAATAAATGCTTTTAAAAGTAAAAAAAAACACCGTTGGCCACGCCCACCCAGTCACATTACCACCCATCACCACCAAGCCACACCCACAGAACCGGTAGTAACAAATTTTACATTTCACTACTGGTCTGCTCCATACTCAGACTAGAAAATTAGAGGTCAGGAAGAATTAAAATAGAGAGCTTTTCCCATTAAAAAGATCTAATTGTTACCAGGCTTTGCTTCAGAATGAAGAGACTGATGTGCAGGACAATATCATGGTCAGGTTCAGTTGATTTAGGATGTAAACAGATTAATATAGCTCTTGGCTAAACAAGAAAATTATAATTAATACTTTCAGAACAGCGAAACTGAGAATGAAATCATGATTATATTTAGATATGTATTTAAGGCTTTTCTACTCTGCTTTTTTATAACTAAAAACAATTGCTTAATTTTGGAGTAATTCCAATTAATAGCCCATCTTCAAATTCTAGCTTTCTTCAATGGCTTATTCCAAAAAGGAAATTATAATTAATGGAAGATTGCTTAATTTGCACGCCACTTCACATATAGGTAGAAGCAGAGAGTTATGAGTACTTCTTGAGCTTGTTCATTCCGAAGTCTGTGCCCTTGAAAATAGAATGATCTAAATCTAACCAGTCAGCGTGTAAATTGATCGATTGATTTGTGTTTATTTATTTATGATGGAGCCTATCTTGCACCAAGTGAGTTCCTCCAAGTCTCTTCTCCAATCCATTAAACGCTGCTATCTTGTGGAACCTCAGAAGTGTGTGCCTTGTCTGTTGTGGCCCCTGTTGCTCTGAATCAGCATCCCCCAAGAGATAAGGATGGCACCTTCTCTGGCAAGTTTTGAAAACTTGGCTTTGGCCTAGGCCTGGGGTTGATGTCTATGATTTGATTAAGGCCCCTATTTTGTTCGATTGTATTGTTTATCAGATTATTTTAGTTGGGTCTGCCTGTATGATTTTATGTTTATAGCTGTTTTTATGTTTTCTCTAGTAAAATATGCTGCCCAAAATCCACAAATAAATAAAGGTGAGGCAAACTGTCTCTCTCTTTTGAAGATATAACTTGTTTGTTATTTCTTGTTAATAGGATACGCCACAGAAGCAAGCACCAACGTACTGCATAAAAAAGAGTTCTCTTTTATTATTGGGGCCCCTCGCTATAATCACACTGGAGCTGTCTTTGTGATGGCAACTAATGGTCGCAAGAGTCTTCAGAATAGACTGCTGCTCTTTGGCAAGCAAGTGGGTTCTTATTTTGGCAGCTCCATTGCTGTGGCTGACCTCAACAGTGATGGGTGAGTCCATGGGAGGGCAAACTTGAAAGAAGTATTAAATGGCTTAATTTTGATATATAGGTAACAATGACTCCTCTGCCGTTCCCCATTAATAGGTGGCAAGACTTAATCATTGGAGCACCACATTATTTTGACCAGAAGGAGGAGAAAGGTGGGGCTGTCTATGTATATATGAACCTTGGTGGAGCATTCTCCAACCATCCCAACCTCACACTGACTGGACCCAGCGGTTCTTCCTTTGGTTTCTCTGTGGCTCACATTGGCGACATTGACAAAGATGATTTTCAAGGTTGGACTTTTTTGCTCTTGTCACAGTGTTACGTTTTACTATTTACTGAGGCACATCTTGTTGGACTGAACCCTTTTATATGGCCTAAAGAGGTGTTTGTGTTGGGAAACTGCCAGTCAGGTAAGGAGGAAGGATCAAGTGGGGAATTATCCTCGAGTCATTGTTCAGCAATGAGAAACTTACATCTAACCTCCCGTAAGTTCCATGGAGCCTTATTTGTTTGTTCCCAAGGGAAGGCAAGCAATCTGGGAAGATTCTGGTATTATAGGCAAAACACAATAAAGTAGACCACTATTGGAATTTCAAAGTTTGGTTGTAAATTCTGCTCATTCAGCGCAATTTGCAAATTTGAACGATGTGATAGAACATAGTCTGGAATGGTAGGAGGGGAGGATTCACTCCCAGAAGGTAAAGAGATAGAGTTTGGAAAGGTTAGTAGGCAGAAAGAAGGCAAAGCTTCTTTAGCAGTTCACAGAGTATATTTATAGTTATTCAGGTAATTGCTTTAGTCTGGCAAGATTCTGTCTGTATGCAAGTTCTTTGGGCCTGAAAGAACTGAATGAAGGGTAATTAAATAAGGACCATTTGTACTATGAATCTGATATCAGGGAAAGAGAAACAAATTCCTTTCATAGTTATAGTTCAGCCATGCGTGCACACACAGAGAGACACAGACAAAGACACACACAGACATGCACATAGACACGCACACACACATGCATTGATTTTGTCTTACTTAATTGTCAATCTGTATTTAGGCTGCCCACCTGCAATCACTTACTCAGCAGAATTCCTTCAAACTTTCCCTTGAATATGACTCAACTATTATAAGGTCTAAACTTAAAAAATCCTTGTTAAATTTTTGACTAGTGATGGGAAGTAATACAAATACTTGTTTTGAAAAGTTATGTTCCCGCCTGGACTATTGCAATGCTCTCTACATGGGGCTCCCCTTGAAGAGCACCCGGAGACTCCAGTTAGTCCAGAATGCGGCCGTGCGGGTGATAGAGGGAGCACCGCGTTGCTCCCATATAACACCCATCCTGCGCGGCCTACACTGGCTACCGGTAGCCTTCCGGGTGCAATTCAAGGTTTTGGTTACCATCTTTAAAGCGCTCCATGGCTTAGGACCGGGATACCTTCGAGACCGCCTTCTGCCACCGATTGCCTCCCAACGACCTGTGCGCTCCCACGGAGCGGGCCTCCTCAGGGTGCCGTCGACCAAACAATGTAGGTTGGCGACCCCCAGGGGGAGGGCCTTCTCTGTGGCAGCACCAGCCCTGTGGAACGAGCTTCCTCCGGGATTACGACAACTCCCCGACCTCCGGACCTTCAGACGTGAACTGAAGACTTTATTATTTCAACGCGCTGGACTAGCCTAAGAATGAAATGTTTTAGCTAAATTTTAACGGGTTTTTAACTGGTTTTGTACTGTTTTTAGTGATTTGGCTATGATAATATTTAGTTTTAATTGGGTTTTAATGTTTATTTATTATACTGTTTTTAATATGCCTGTGAACCGCCCTGAGTCCTACGGGAGATGGTGCGGTATAAAAGTATGATTAATAAATAAAAAAATAATAAATAAATGTTAAAGTACATTGGATACAGTTCAGTGGGAACCTAAAAAGAAATCTATCATTCTAGAGGAAGTATAATGAAATCTCATAAAATGGAAGTTCTCTTTCTACACTTCCCTTTCAGATATTGCCATTGGGGCACCCTATGAAGGTTTGGGGAAAGTATACATCTACCAGAGTGGTGTAGGTGGCCTTGCTAATAAGCCACAGCAGGTAAAGGCATCTTTATAATTATCTCTTTATTATCCTTATCTCTTTAGATAAAGCATATTTGTAAGTTTATGTGCAGCGTGTCCCCATATTGTTCAGTCAGTTACAGGAAAATTGTTTGGCAGCCAACCCACAATGGGTAGGTTAATAAGGTTGTTGGATGAGATATGGCTGGTAGTTATAGCCTCCTTTTTTATTTTGGGAAAGTCTTCAATTTTCTAGCGTGCGACACCAACCGGTCACTCTTGGCAATGACCAACTTTCACTAATCTCAAGCAGATACAAGATTGGTACTCGGTTTCCTGAAAGAGTCCCCACTTTGAGACTGGGAGAAGCAGTTGGTTGTCCCTCATTTTCAGGAGATCAGAGAGCTGTTTTTCAGTGATGGTGCAGCACTTCTCTATTAAGATTTCTTGGCCTCCAATTTATTATCTTTGTGAGTTGCAAGACTAATTCGTAATTGTTACAGGATGTAATGTTTGATTGATTTACTACATACATGAATATGTCAACACTGCAAGTCCCAGAACTCTTTTCCAGTCAGATCAATATAACCTAACAATGTTAATAGTAGTCCTACTGTTCATTCATATATGCTTGACCACCAACAGTTCCATCATGGATGGCAGTATATACAAACAAAGCAGAGATCTTAGTCTCATTTGTGAATATCCTTCTTGCATCTCATTTTCTGTATCTCTTTGCAGATCATTAGTGGGGAAGATTTTAATCCTGTCATCAAGACCTTTGGTTACTCCTTCAGTGGTGGAATGGATGTGGATGGAAATTCCTATCCTGATCTCCTGGTGGGAACTCTCTCTGAAAATGTCTTGCTACTCAGGTAAGTGTGGTAAAGGGGCTTAAAAGCAGTCTTAGTTTTTTTCCTATTTATTCATTCTGATCAGTAACAGAATAACAGAACTGGAAGGGACCTTGGAGGTCTTCTAGTCCAACCCCTGCTTAGGCATGAAACCCTACACCACTTCAGACAAATGGTTATCTATTCTATTCTATTCTATTCTATTCTATTCTATTCTTAAAAACTTCCAGTGTTGGAGCATTTACAACTTCTGGAGGCAAGTTGTTCCACTGGTTAATTGTTCTGTCAGTAAATTTCTCCTTAGTTCTAAGTTGCTTCTCTCCTTAATTAGTTTCCACCCATTGCTTCTTGTCCTACCCTCAAGCTTTGGAGAATAGCTTGACTCCCTCTTCTTTGTGGCAGCCCCTGAGATATTGGAACACTGCTATCATGTCTCCCCTAATCCTTCTTTTCATAAGACTAGACATATCCAGTTCCAGCAACTGTTCTTTATATGTTTTATCCTTGAGTCCCCTAATCATCTTTGTTGCTCTTCTCTGCACCTCTTTCTAGAGTCTCAACATCTTTTTTATATTGTGGTGACCAAAATTGGATGCAGTATTCCAAGTGTGGCATTACCAAGGCATTATAAAGTGATATTAACATTTCAAGTGATCTTGATTCTATCCCTCTGTTTATGCAGTCTAGAACTGTGTTGGTTTTTTTGGCAGGTGCAGCAAACTGCTGGCTCATATTTAAATAATTGTCCAGTAGGACTCCAAGATGCCTCTCACAGTTATTACTATTGAGCAAGTATCACCTATGCTGTACCTGTCATTTGGTTTTTCTTGCCTAAATGTAGAACCTTACTTTTTTTCACCATTGAATTTCATTTTATTAGCTAGCGTCCAATGTTCAAGTCTGTCAAGATCCTTCTGTATCTTAAGCCTATTTTCTGGAGTGTTGCCTATTCCTGCTGGCTTGGTATGATCTGCAAATTTGATGAATTCCCCATCTATCCCCTTGCCCAAATCATTGATGAATATGTTGAAGAGTACTGGGTCTAAAACGGAGCCCTTGGATACCTCACTGCATACCTCCCTCCATGTAGAAGCAGTTCCATTGAGGACTACATGTTGAGTGTGGTTAGTCAGCCAGTTACGAATCCATTTGGTGGTGATGCTGTCTAACCCACATTTTTCTATTTTATCAAGTAGTAGGTTATGATCTACTTTGTCAAATGCCCTACTGAAGTCCAAGTAAATTATATTGACATCATTCCTCTGGTCCACTGATTTTGTCACTTTGTCAAAGAATGCAATAAGATTAGCCTGGCATGATCTGTTTTTGACAAACCCATATTGGCTTTTGGTTATTGCTTTGTTTGCTTCTAGGTTTTCGCTGATTCATTGCTCGATTATCTTTTCCAGAATCTTCCCTGGTATTGAGGTCAGGCTGATGGGTTGTAGTTTCCTGGATCTATTTTTTTCCTTTTTTGAATATGGGAATTACATCAGCTCTTTTCCAGTCCTCTGGCAATCTCCGGTGCTCCAGGATCTTTAAAAGATATAGTCTAGTAGTTCTGAGATCATATCTGTCAGTTCCTTCAGAACCTTGGAGTGTAATCCATCTGGTCCTGGGATTTGAACTCATCTAGGTTAGACAGGTGCTCATTTACCATTTTCTTCCCTATATTAACTTGTGTTCCTAATCTGTTTTTTTGTGGTGCTGTTTTTGATAGGTTGGATTGTTTTTTTCCCTTTGTATAAAGACAGATGCAAAAAATGAGTTAAGTAGTTCTGCTTTCTCCCTAATGCTTGTCACCTTCTTGCCACTTTCTCCCAGCAATGGACCAATTGTTTCCTTGCCTTTTTTCTTGTTTTTAATATATTGGAAGAAGCTTTTTTAAAATTATTTTTTACATTTGTCACAAGCCTTTATTTGTTGTAAGCCTTAGCTTTCCTCACTTCATCTTTGCAGACTCAGGCTATTTGCTGATATTTTGCCTTAGTTATTTGCCCCTCTTTCCACTATTTATACTTGTCCTTTTTGTCATTCAATTTGTCAGAGAGTTCTTTATGCAGCCATGCTGGTTTCTTTTGACAGCTGTTATTTTTCTTTTTCATTGATATTGTGCTACACTGGGCTTTTATAATCTCACTTTTCAAAATTTCGCAAGCTTCTTGAGTTGTTTTCCCCTTGAAGATTCTCATCCATGGAATCCTACCCAAGCTCTCTCTAAGTTTATTGAAATTAGCTTTTAAAATCCAAGACTCTAATTTGACTTTGTTCTATTGCTTGTGCTTGCATAATGTTGAATTCCAATATTGCATGATCACTCCCCACCCCAAGGTTCCTGTAGCTTCAACACCTTCTATCATTTCATCTCTGTAAGTGAAAATTAAATCCAATATGGCTGATCCCCTTGTTCCCTTTTCTATTTTTTGGGAAACAAAGGAACCTGTTTGATCTTCCACTTGGTGCAGAGTTTGGGTGCCAGTTGATGTCAGGGTAATTAAAATTCCCCATTACTATTGTGGTGTGCTTCCCTCATACCTTAGTTAACTGACTAGCAAAAAGTTAATCTATTTCTTCTGTTTGGTTGGGTGGCCTATAGTATACACCTATGACAATGTCATCCCCCCCCCCCTTTTACATTGACCCAAATGCATTCTAGGCAGTTTTCATCATTGTTGTGTTCTATTTGTGTAGAGATGTAGTTATTTCTTATATATAGTGCAACTCCATCTCCTCTTTTATTTGGTCTAGTTCTTTTAAATAATTTAAATCCCTTTAGCCATATGTTGCATTTGTGGGTTTCATCTCACCAAGTTTCCGAAATGGCAACAATATCATATCTGCCCTGATTTACTTGAATTTCTAATTCACCCTGTTTATTCCTCATGCTCTGTACATTGATGTATACACATTTGAGACCATTTTGACTTACACTGTGTTTACTTTCTACATAACCTGTGTTGTCCCCTACTGCCTTACCGCCTGTTTGATTAGTGCACATGGTATGGCACTCGCTATAAAATGCTTGTTTTTGCTTGACAGCAAGGTTGATATTCTTACCCGCTTCAACATCTATATTACATGCACTGATAACCCTATTATCCTCCTGGCTCTGCGCATGCGCAAGATGGCGGCGTAACAGGGGATCGGAGCCAGCGACGGGCGATCGAAGAGGGGATGGCGGCGCCCAGGCGGCCTGCCGAGCGGTCTGCGCCCCCCGGTCAGGCGTACCATCTCTCGGGCAGTCGTGGGAGGGGTCTGCGGACCTCCTCGGACTCACGGCTGCCGAGAACGAGACCGGGGAGGGCGAGCTGCGGACGGCGGTCATCTTGCCATCTCATCGGGCGCTAGGCGTGGCCGCGGCCTGTATTTGGCTGCAGTAAGGCCACGGTTTGTTTTTCCTCCACATTTGGATACCGGGCGTTTCTGGACTACTCCTGACTGTTCCAGCTCTTCCTGGCTTCCTGGTTTTTCCAGGTCTTTTCCCAGGTTTGGCTTGGGGCGAAGGGTTATGAAGGGACCTCCTTGTGGCCCCGCCTGAGACTTTCTGAGACGTTCTATGGAAAGACATGGGGTGGTGGGCCGAGGTGTCCTGGCCTAGTGTGGTCTGATTTGGCCTAGCTGGGCCGGCTTCCTCCCGGGATTATAACGTTACATTTTCAACTGTAACATTTGTCATCTGCATTTTGTCATCATGCATTTTACATGACCGGTTGAGACTCTTGGGTCATGATTATTCCTGGATTTTTGGGGAAGATGATTGGAGCCTGATTGGTGATCTGCTGGGGGCCCTGACTTTGAAACATCTATTCTAAAACATCTATTTGGAAACATCTGTGATGCCGTCGACATGGAGAGAAGTACCATCTCTTTCAGGCCATGGATTTTAGGACTGTGCTTTGGGCAGAGTAGTGACAATTTTATCATCAGACTATATCTGCCTACCATTCCATCTTTTACCAGCTTTAAGCCAGCCACCATCTGAAGATTTATCGGAGGATGGGTATCCATTTGGACTTGGTATTACATTCTGCCATCCTAGACATTATTACCTCTCGTCGGCCTCTATCTCCTATTTATGCCTTTAGTTATTATATATGCGATATTCTGTATTGGAACTCTTGCGCCTGCGAGGTGCCCCCGCCTCGCAGGAATGGCCCGCTTCTCTATCAATGACCCTCAATGACGGGTCTTGGGATCCACAGAGGTGGCATGCGAAGAAAAAGAGCCTTTGGGGTTTTTTAGATAGGGCATTTTTAAGGGGTGGGAGGGTTAGGGCGGGTGTTGGGGGTAGCCCGTCGGGAGGGGAGCCAGTTCCTGTGTGTGCTCGCGGTGGTTATTTATTAGGTTCGGAGGTTATGCGGGGGGGAAGGTGTTCCTTCTAGTGAGGGTGGTCCTATTTGCACGGTAAGTGGGAGGGGCAGATACGGCGGAAGTGGGGGATCATATCGTTCTGTGGGGGCGCGCGCTCGATGTTTACAGGCGACTGCGCGCCCCGATCCCTCTGACTTGTCCTGTTCCCCGGATGGCCAAGACCCTCAGAGCCTGGGCCTTCGGCTCATGTTATGCAACGCACGGTCCGTGGTCAATAAGGCCCCCCTAATACGCGATCTTATTCAGGGGGGCGCCGCGGATCTTATAGGCGTTACGGAAACCTGGTTGGGCACTGAAGGGGGCGTGCCCCTTGTTGAAATGTGCCCGCCGGGTTTCCGTGCATTCCATCAGCCGAGGGCTCAGGGTAGGGGTAGGGGGGTGGCGGTTGTGATTAGAGAGAGCCTGGAGCCGAGGGAGACCACTGTACCTCAGATTGCCGGGTGTGAATCCCTCTTTGTGAGATGGGGTCATAGGTATCAGATGGGCTTGCTGGTCGCGTACCTGGCTCCTTGCTGCGTGACAGCTGCCCTGCCCGAGCTCCTGGAGGTGCTTGCTGGGGTGGCAGTTGAGACCCCCAGACTTTTAGTCATGGGGGACTTTAACTTGCCATCTTCCGGCTCGTCATCGACAGCAGCTCGGGAGTTCACGGCTTCCATGACGGCTGTTCTGTTTCCCTCCCCCAATACTCCCAGCAAAGAGTCAGTCAGAGGCCTCCTTTTCTCCTTTTATTTACATAGATACATGTCCTGGCCACGTCTACCCACGGGCCTGCCAAGTTTCTGGAGATAACGAGGAAATTATAGATAAGGCCAGAATTACTCACGAATATATTCTTCCCTCCATTGATACAGTTTGCCCGCCCAAATTCATTGCTTTGTCCAAGACAAAAAACCAGGAAGTCCCGCCTCCTATTTATAGTCTCTGCAGATATCACTGCATGACAATCATGACTTGGCTTCCTCCCAACGCTGTTTCTGCTGTGCGCGCCGGTCACGCCTCCGCAGCCTTGCATCACTCCAAAACTGTTCTTGGTGCGTTGCCAAATCAGAAGAAGGCTCCAGAGAATCAGGCCTTGCCGGCCCCTCCTCCTCCCTTTGAGTGGGTGCCAGGGAGGGAGAGGGCTCAAGAGAAGCAGGGCTTGCCAGGTCTTCTCCCTCACTTTCTGAATCATCCGAGTCCAGGAGTCTCGGTCCAGGAACCTGGGTCACAACAACGGCCTTGGACCTGACTCAAGTAGTTGATGGCCCTACTCACACTGGGGGTGGCACACTGGACTTGATTTTTATCTCTGGTCAGTGGTTGAGAGATCTGGACTTGAAGGAAATAGTCATTGAACCTTTGTCATGGTCAGATCACTCTCTCCTTCGCCTGGACTTTCTGACCGCCATTCAACACCGCAGGGAGACGGAGCCAATACGTTGGTTCCATCCCAGGCGCCTGATGGACCCGGAGAGGTTCCGGACGGAGCTTGGGCCACTTCCTGAGGGTCTGGCTCACGGCACGGTTGAGGAACTTGTTGCGGCCTGGGAACGGGCCGCGGCGGGGGCCTTAGACCGTGTCGTGCCTTTGCGGCCTCTGACCCGGCGCAGGTCCCAACCGGCTCCTTGGTTCTCCGAGGAGCTGAGGGGGATGAAGCGCCAGAGAAGACGCCTAGAGAGTTCCTGGAGGTCTAGCCGTTCAGAGGCTGATCGGACACTAGTGAAGTCCTATAATAGGACTTACCTAGTGGCATTGAGGGAAGCGAGGCGTTGCTACGCCTCCTCCCTCATTGCGTCGGCAGATAACCGCCCAGCCGCCCTGTTTCGGGTGACTCGTTCCCTCCTTCACCAGGGGGAGCAGGATGACCCGTTACAGGGACGTGCTGAGGAGTTTAACGGTTATCTATACGATAAAATCGTTCAGCTTCGGGACGGTTTGGACCAAAATTGCGGTGACTCAGGTGAGACGTCTGAGGGTGGTCTTGGTGACATTGTTTGGGATGAGTTTGACCCTGTGGCTCCCGAGGACATGGACAGGTTGTTGGGTAGGTTGAATGCCACCACGTGTTTACTGGACCCGTGTCCCTCCTGGTTGGTGCTGGCCACTCAGGAGGTGACACAAGGCTGGCTCCAGGCAATTACAAGCGCTTCTTTGGTGGAGGGAGTCTTCCCAGCCGCCTTGAAAGAGGCGGTGGTGAGACCCCTCCTCAAGAAGCCTTCCCTGGACCCGGCTGTTTTAGGTAATTATCATCCAGTCTCCAACCTTTGCTTCGCGGCGAAGGTTGTAGAGAGTATGGTGGCATATCAGTTTCCCTTACACCTGGATGAAACCGTCTATCTAGACCCGTTCCAGTCCGGTTTCCGGCCCGGTTACAGCACTGAGACGGCTTTGGTCGCGTTGGTGAATGATCTCTGGAGGGCCAGGGATAGGGGTTGTTCCTCTGCCCTGGTCCTATTAGACCTCTCAGCGGCTTTCGATACCATCGACCATGGTATCCTGCTGTGCCGGTTGGAGGGATTGGGAGTGGGAGGCACCATTTATCGGTGGTTCTCCTCCTATCTCTCCGATCGGTCGCAGACGGTGTTGACAGGGGGGCAGAGGTCGGCCCCGAGGCGCCTCACTTGTGGGGTGCCGCAGGGGTCGATTCTCTCGCCCCTTCTGTTCAACATCTATATGAAGCCGCTGGGTGAGATCATCAGTGGCTTCGGTGTGAGGTACCAGCTGTACGCTGATGACACCCAGCTGTACTTTTCCACACCGGGCCACCCCAACGAAGCTATCGAAGTGCTGTCCCGGTGTTTGGAAGCCGTACGGGTCTGGATGGGGAGAAACAGGCTCAAGCTCAATCCCTCCAAGACAGAGTGGCTGTGGATGCCGGCATCCCGGTACAGTCAGCTGAGTCCACGGCTGACTGTTGGGGGCGAGTCATTGGCCCCGATGGAGAGGGTGCGCAACTTGGGCGTCCTCCTGGATGAACGGCTGTCTTTTGAAGATCATTTGATGGCCGTCTCCAGGAGAGCTTTCTACCAGGTTCGCCTGGTGCGCCAGTTGCGCCCCTTTCTAGACCGGGATGCCCTATGCACGGTCACTCACGCCCTCGTGACGTCTCGTCTGGATTACTGCAATGCTCTCTACATGGGGCTCCCCTTGAAGGGCATCCGGAGGCTGCAGTTAGTCCAGAATGCAGCTGCGCGGGTGATAGAGGGAGCCCCTCGTGGCTCCCGCGTGACACCTATCCTGCGCAGACTGCACTGGCTACCTGTGGCCTTCCGGGTGCGCTTCAAGGTTTTGGTAACCACCTTTAAAGCGCTCCATGGCATAGGGCCGGGTTACTTACGGGACCGCCTACTGCTACCGAATACCTCTCACCAACCCGTGCGCTCTCACAGAGAGGGACTCCTCAGGGTGCCGTCAGCTAGGCAGTGTCGTCTGGCGACACCCAGGGGAAGGGCCTTCTCTGTGGGGGTTCCCACCCTCTGGAACGAACTCCCCCCAGGACTCCGTCAACTTCCGGACCTCCGAACCTTCCGTCGCGAGCTTAAAACACATTTATTCATCCGCGCAGGACTGGATTAGATTTTAAATTTATATTGGTTTTTAATGGGTTTTATTATTTACACTGCTTTTTAATAATTCGGCCTTTTAGAATAAGTTTTTTAATTGTTATTTTAATTTGTATTTATATGTTTTTACTTGCCTGTGAACCGCCCTGAGTCCTTCGGGAGATAGGGCGGTATATAAATGTGATTAATAAATAAATTAATTAATTAATTAATTTTAGATTGCTGGGGACAAAAATGTTCTGTATTAATTCATTCTCTGTCCCCGCTGTTCAGTTTAAATGCCAACTAACTCAATCCCTTTCTTTGATGGATGCAAACCAGGAGTGAAATGCTACCGATTCGCTCTGGTTCGGGCAAACAGGTGGTTAAAAAAAGCTACCAGTTCAGGTGAACCGGTAGTTTAAAAAAAAGCTACCGGTTCAGTCAAACCGGTCCTTAAAAAAAGCTACCAGTTCGGGTGAATCAGTAGTTAAAAAAGCTACCAATTCATCTGATGATCAGCTGTGATCCAATGATCAGCTGTGCCGCGTGGTTTAGCTTTGCTAGAAATTCTAGCTAAATATCTTTAGCAGGAAATTCTGCTTTCTAGTGAAGCTAAATTGCACGGCACAGCTGTTCCCCCCTCGCTGTTCAACTTACCTAGTGAAGTCTTATTTTTCCATGTGAAGTGCACGTTTGGTGCATGCGATCTAAGGAGGATTTCACCACTGATGCAAACCATCTCTTTTGTACAGTTTTTCATTGGACCAGGTGCAGATATCATGACTAATATGACTAATCAAAGCCTTCCCTTTTACACCATTCCTTTAGCCACACATTAAACTCTGCTATACGCTGGCCTTAAAAAAGGAAAATCTATTTTAAGAAGAAGGAAATTCCAATCTCACTATTAGGACAGCCTTTCCAGACCTCAGTTATTCATGATCATGGTGGACTGATGAATATGGAAGTCAATGTGCCTCTCACCTAAGGAGCATCATTTTGAGGAAGACTGTATTGGCAGTTATCCTGATTCAAAAGAGTAGCACATTTATAAATCATGCCCTGGGGTAGGGAACAAACGATCACATGCAACAGCACATTTTCTTCACCACCGAGTAATTGAAATCACCATTGTGATTAGGGATAATTTATTTTATTTATGTCCTACATCTGTATTCACTCTTTGTGGGCTTCTGCTGTGAATCATGGCTGACTGAAGATGTTTCTGCAAATGAGCAGAAATGACAGCCGTTATGTAGGATGAAAGAACAGCCATAGGTTGGTCCTTCAAAGCTTTCTGAAGAAGGAGAGAATGAGAGATTGCCCACAAATATTCTGAAGGGCAGCTCCTCGCCCTAGAAGACTGTAAAACAGTGGTCTCTGTGGGTTGGAGTGCCAGAAGCTGAGGGAGATGGCATCTTTGCTTTCAGCTCTAATACTAAGCTAGCCAAACTCACATTTTAATCAATTTTAGAAATGTTCAATTTAAACAATTTATAGATATTGAGACCTTGAGAATGGCAACCTTAATTTGGTACCTGGATTTCTCTGAAATTCGCATTTAATTTGATTTCTCTTAATTTCTCTGAAATTAAGAAGTTTTAAACAGAGACTTAAGAATTTAAAATAATATACAAATGGCAAAAAGTTAAAAATTGGGTGGGCGGGTTTGATTTAAGAACTTTTTTTAATAGATTGCAATACCAGAGAGATTTGCAATATTGGTTATTTTTCTCTTGTGAGGTTTGAAAAACAAATATACTATAAAATTAAATAATTTACTGAAATGGAATCAAACATGTATTGGAACTGAGGCTTGATGAAAGTTGCTACTAGAGGGAACTGAAAAAGCAGGCAGAAAAGAAATACAATGGCTAAGCTGGCTATAACTTTTTCCTATCTTAAAGAGATTTTTGATTAATAACCACTGGGATATTAATAATTAAAATATGAAAAAGTATACAAATCTCATTGGACAATTTTTTTTACAAAATGTTGAGAATTTTTTTTAAAAAGTTTTACCTGACATAGACATTATAGAGTTTGAAGGCAAGGAAGACAACAAAATTAACATCACCAAAATGGAAATACAAAAGACAAATCTGAATACGGACGAACTGCCACAAGGAATCTGGACGATGCCTCTTTATGGGAAATCCCTCTTTATGGGATTTTCAAACTGGCTGGTGCTAAAAGCTATGAAAACTCCTCTTGAATGTCAAAGATAGATGAAGATCAGATCCTGCAATGCCATTAAACATGGAGATAGGAGAATGTTTTTTTATTCGTAACTTTAAAAGAGATCGAAAAGTTATTATAATATGGTGCTATTAATGGTGAAAGTTAGAAACCGCTTCTTTATTATTGTCTTCTTTTCTTTTTCTTTTTCTTTTTTTTCTGTACCTTCTGAACTTTTCCTTTTATTTCAGTTTAGTTTGTATTGGTTTTTATGTTTACTAAAAACTTCCAATAAGAATGCATTCATTCATTTCATTGTTGTTTTTCCTTATGCTTGCTGTCCTTCTCTTTCTGCAGAGCCCGTCCGGTGATCAATATCCTAAACAAGACTTTTACTGTTACTCCAAGTCCTCTGGACCCAAGCAAATGCACTCAAAACTCTTGGTAATAACTTCCCTATAAATGTTCTTTTGATTTTTAAATGCCTGAATTCATGGATATTCAAGGTGTGTGACAACACAAATATGATACAACTGAGTATATTTAGCCTACAGAAGGAAGATGAAAGGGCAGTGTGTTGCCAACTTTCAGTTTATTTTAGAGGATGTTGGAAAGAATTAGGAGAACAATTGTTTGCCCTCCCCACCAAGAGCAGGGAGGAGAAACAAGAGTGTTTACATAAAATGTGGTGAGATTCAAGTTAAGTTTGAATGAGGAAAACATCTGGCAATCAGAGGAAAAGGCCACATTGGAGCAAACTATATGGGGACATTGCAGAGTCCTTTTCCTTGCTCGATTTTTTTTTTAAGAATTAAAGTTGAATAAGAGACTTGTAGATTTGTTTTTGGAACAAGGCATCCTGTCCCATAGAAGATAGAGGACTTGATAAGACGCAAGTTATTTCAGGTTTAAGCCAGCTGGAAGAATTTTAACCCGCCAGGTGTGATTACCATATTTTTCGGAGTATAAGACTCTCTGGAGTATAAGATACACATTAATTTTTGGGAGGAAAACAAGAAAAAAAAATTCTGTCCCTGCCTACCAGAGGCAGATCCATCGGTATTCATCTGACTAGCGTCCTTGCAGCAAACAGCCTGGTCAGCTTCAGAATATTATCATAGCCTGATTCAGCACAGCAGCTGATTGGCGGTTGGATCAGCCTCCCAGAATACCACCAATCAGCTGTTCCAGACTGCAGGGATCGCCAGAGCCCATCACCACCTCCGCATGTCATGTTTTCAGCCTCTGTATACCCCCCATTTTTGGTCGGTTCTAGGCGGCAGAGATTTCTGCCGCTGCCAATCTCCGCTGTCTGGAACTGGCTGTAAATGTGATGCATAGAGACCAAAAATGGGGCATGAAGAGGCCGAAAATGCGACATGCAGAGGCTGAAAACACAACATGCAGAGGCTTACATTACTGGCGATGTGCCCTGCAGCCTGGAACAGAAAATGCAACATGTGGAAGCCGAAAACAGCCAAAGGGTGGGGGCTAGCAGGTGGGCAGGGCTTCAGCAACATTCTGTGCATAAGACGCACTGCAATTTTCACCCATTTTTTGGGGGGGGGGAAGTGCATCTTGTTGTGACCCAGGCCCAAGTAGGTAGTAAGAAACTCAGTCCTTGAAAAAAACAAACTTTATTCGAACAGCTGAGAATTACTTCATTCCCAGCGTTGTTCAACTCAAATTAAACCAAATGCCTCCCAACACAAATTCCTGTTTTCTCGCAAACCTTGGTCCAATTAGGCAAACTGCCAAAGGCCTTTCTTGGCGAATGTTCACAAGTCACAAAAGTAAAGGCAAGACGTAGATGAAGCAGAAAATGAAGCTACCAATGTTGTTTTCTGGCAAAGCTCAAATGCCAGTGCTGGTCTGTTTTAAGCCTTATGGGAAGGGCCAATCATCTCTCGGCCCTACTCCCGAGTTGTCCTTTTTATTTGAGCTGCTCTTACCTTCTGGCAGCTCTTCTCATGTGTGCATTAGGAACAGGCTCCTCCTGTTCCTCTGCCTCACTACTATCAGTCTCTGGAGGTTTGGAGTCTGCACCTCACTTTCCGATGGCCCTGGCCTCACCTCAACCCCATCGCTGTCCGATTCCGTTGTCAGCTCCATAGGCTGCTGATGGACCACAGCACTTATACTCCAAAAAGTACAGTAGTTTATCCTCTCCAATAGGTCTATCCAGTATGCCATTAATTTGGAGTTGGCATCCTTCAATATCTGGAAATGTTAGACATTTGTAACTTATAAACTAAGGCTTAGTTTAAGGGTGATGTTTAATGCTTAGTTTAATGTTGATTTTGTTAACATCTAATTCATGTTGGTTCCTTTCTGTTTTAGTTAGCATTTTTTCCTCAAAAATATTGTTTCAAAGGTGGCATATATAAAATCATATCCAACTTGTCAGATATGATTGTGCACTGAACACATTTCTTAGCTTTTCTTAAGCCAGTTTCTAAGAAAATATGAAGTAATACTGAATCAAAATGAAAAGATATTGCTAAGAGTGTGAAAACATGAACAAAAGGGGCATCTCTTCTCTAAAGTAGATTGTCATAGCATTATTTGCATGTAGCATTTCCCTCTTTAATTAATTATAATTATTAATTTAAATTAGGCTTTCCTAGCCTGATACTGTCCAGAGGCTGATGACTAGAATTCTGAGAATCACAATCTCTATACATCTCCTGGACTCCAAATTGGAAAAGCTCCAATTTACAATGCCAACCAGTAAATAAATAAGATGAAATTGTCCTTGACTAAAATAGATAGAATAACAGCTTTGACAATTTTCTGATTCAAAGCAGATGAGAGAGGGAGAAAGAGAGAGAGGACAATCTTCCTTTTGCATGAAAAAATAACTTTTTCCTCTTCTCTTAGCAAGAATTGATTTTTCAAAGAAAGCTTTGGGCCTCTGAAGCACCATTCCTTGCTGCCAAACAAAACAGGGTGATCCATCTAAAAGTTTGGCACTGGTTAATCACCAGATAAAAGACATCCTAATATAATTCAAGTGCTGTTGCTATAGTTTTGATATGCCAAGACTGGAGCTTCTTGTGTTGTGCCCTGTGACTTTGAATTTAGGGTGATGTGTTTCTCTATAAAGGCTTTGGGTTTGGGTTTTGTTTGGAGGAACTTCAGTTATCTGTCCCTGCAGATTCTTTACCGAGCACCTTGTTTTTCTTTCTTTCTCCTTTCCCTTCTTATCTTCTCATTTACAGTATGAAGGTAGAGCTCTGCTTCTCCTATTCCCAAAGTGCTGGAGACCCCAAATACAAGGAAAATATCAGTGAGTAGAAGTGGGAAGAATGGTTCCATTTAGGAGAATTCATTTGTAAAGAAAGAAGGTTGGGAGGATGTCTACTGGCCCTGGAATTTTTATCCTTAACGTAGGAGAGCCAGTTTCTTCTTGATTCGAATTAAGTAAGAGATTACAATACAGTCCTCACTTACAAACTATAATTGATACCGGTACCTCCATTCTTAAGCAGTGTGCTTAAGTGAAATGTCACATGACTTTGCCAACTTATGACATTATAACATTAGTTCAGAGGTGGGTTTCAGTAGGTTCTGACCAGTTCTGGAGAACCAGTAGTGGAAACTTTGAGTAGTTTGGAGAACCAGTAGCAAAAATTCTGAGTGGCCCCACCCCCATCTATTCCCTGCCTCCCAAGTCCCAGCTAATTGGGAGGAAATGAGGATTTTGCAGTAACCTTCCCCTGGATTGGGGAGAGAATGGGGATTTTACAGTATCCTTCCCCTGCCACACCCGCCAAGCCATGCCCACCAAGCCACACCCACAGAACCAGTAGTAACAAAATTTGAAACCCACCACTGCGTCAGTTCCAGCTGCAGTTGTTGAAAGTAACTATGAATCTTATTTTTCTCATACCATAAAAAAGTGTGCCAACAGTTGCAGTTGTTAAACAAATCACCATAACTGTGATGTCACATGACCATGACTTATGATTTCATGCTGGCTTCTCCATTGATTTTGCTTGGCATCTGAGACTGCAGGAAATCTGTGAGGTCTACAACTTTGAGAACTAGTCATAAGTTTCATTTTTTCAGCGCCATTGTAACTTCGAATGATTACTGAATGATTCTAGGATCTAGGCTACTGGATCTTGATAATGTCCCTGATCCATTTTTTTCTTGACTTCAGAGCTGGATTACATTGTGGAAGCTGACCGGTACCGCCGGCCACCCCGTGTATATTTTGCTGAAACCAACTCTACAATCTACAAGGGACAATTTTCCATGCCAAGCAAGTGCCAAAACCTGAAAGTCCTTCTACAGGTTAGGAATAATCAATTCAAAACATAAAATGGAATAGTTCAGCTAAACACCATCTTGCCTGCAACATTTTGTTAGGTTGTTTCTATCCTGTCTCCTTTTTCCTAAAAACTTTAGCAATATTTAAGTGTGGTTGTTTATATTTATTTAATACAGGACCAGCAATACAGGAATTTTTTTTCCCCCTAAATTGGTGCTGCCAGGGACTACTAAGCATACAGTAGTGATGTGATTACAGTGTTATAAATAATAAGAACTGAATTTTCGCCTAAGGAGGAGGGCTGGGGAGGTTTTCCAAAATTGATAAATATGTATGTAAAGCAGGAGTAAAATGCTCCCAGTTCGGACTGGATCGCCCAATCCATTAGCAATGGCAGATGTGGTTTGGAGAACAGGTAGCAAAAATCCCTGCCCCCCCCCCCACCATGCCCAGCTGAGTCACGCGATCAGGAGTTGTTGTTTTTTACTTTTAAAAGCATTTTTTCTTCAGCCAAAAAAATGCTTTTAAAAGTAAAAAAAAAAGCCTCTGATGATCGTGTGGCTCAGCTAGGATCATCAGAGGCTTTTAAAAGCATTTTTTTACAACCTCTTCAGCTGAAAAAATGCTTTTAAAAGTAAAAAAAAAGTTGGCCACGCCCACCCAGTCACATTATCACCACCACCACCACCACCAAGCCACGCCCACAGAACCTGTAGTAACAAATTTTACATTTCACCACTGATGCAAAGCAGTTACTTTACATGGCTTTCAGGATGTATAATAGTTAACACTGGTTGAAATTCTGGATAGTTATATTTCTAACATGTTTGGAGGGGACCAGCGTGATGAAAAGCTAATCATTGTATTGCTTGTACTGACGGAAAATATTGGGCAGGATAATTTAGCATGATAAGCCAACTTACATTTCAACAAAAGAATACCAAGAACAGAGAGGAAAGTTCCATCAAAATAAAATGTGACGATGAACAATGAGTATGACTTGGTGGGAAAAATGGGGAGGACCCTCATGTCCCTCCATAAACTACACAGAAGTTCAGAACTGAGCTTAGGGCTCTCTGAAATAAATTATTACTCTTTCTGCAGGAAGACATACGAGACAAGCTGCACCCCATTGCTTTCTCTATGAAGTACTCTCTTTATGAAAAGCCCCGGCGATTCCAGTTGGGATTACGCTCTCTTAATGCATTTCCTGTTTTGAATGAGGATCAGCCTTGTGAAAACCACACTGAGGTTAGTTCTTCCTTCTCTTTAGTTTTTTCTCCTATTCTTTTCACCTTTCCTCTCCTCAGTTGAAATGGCCATGTAGATTTCCACACTTATATTGAAGTGTTCAACTAGTGGTGGGTGGCAGGCTTTTGCAAGAAGCAAACAGGTGATGTGTTTGTAGGAAGAGTTTGTGTGTGTGTGTCCCTGACTTATCTAGGCAGATGCAAATTATTTGTAAATAGGCACCTTCAGTTTTCTGTATCTCTTAACGGCTCACCTACCAAACAGTCCTCTGGCACCATCTGGTGGAACAGATTAGTCATTATCTTTAAAATTTATAATACATTTCATTCTAGAAAAATGTCTTCACATACTTTAACTAGATTGAACCTAAACTATGTTTAGAGTATGTGTAGAACTATAATGTGATAATTTCAGTATCAGTTACCTTTAATCACCTTAATATAATTCTTTTGGTTAATCCAATCAAATTTAGGGAGTTGCAGTTTTAGACATTGGTGGAAATCCACTAGAGCAATCCATAAAAATTCTAGGCTTTGAAGCTGCTCTTTTTTTCTGCCGTCTCCTGGAGAAGAAAAAGCTGAATAGATTGGTTCAAGAAGGATACACATAAAAGGAGGTTGGAGACAGACAGTGATTATAAAGAAGTAGATTCATTTAGAGGAGAGATCATAAACAATACCCATTAACTTAGCAGTCTGTGAGGCCTTCCTATCTGACTCATTACATCATAATAAACAGACATTTAAAAGCTTTCTTTGAAAGAAGCTCTCCCAAAAGTCTAATTGGAGAGTGGGCGGGGAAGCATTTTTAGATGTTCACACTTGGGAAGGACAAAGAGTACTGCCTTTTCTGTGCATCATATTTATTTTTTGTTTGTTTGATTGATTTCTACAGTCACCCATCTCAGCAATGACTCTGGGTGATTTACAATTCAAACATTCAATATTGTCCTTGGAAACACCCTCTACAAAAGTAGTTTTTAAAAGAAAACTTTGGTTAGCATCAGTGACATAGTACATATGTAGTAAACATTCAGAGAGAAGAAAATTGTGGCTCAGTTGTCGTGAAGGATTGATCCTCCTTACATACAGAGCCTTTCTTCTAAAAGTCTTCCTTCCCATGCTAATGTATTCTAGTTTATCTTTTAAAATAGCTTCCTCTGGCCATGCTTCTTGAAAAAGACATGAATTGCAGCCCAGGGGTTCTGGAGAACATCAAGTCAGAGAAAGTTGATATACACAATGTAGCCTACAAACTATATGAACATCCTTCCTCTGTTTTTTGTCTCATTGTGTTGATTCAAAATGTCTGTTTTCAGATTCAGTTTCAGAAGGAATGTGGAGCTGACAGCCAATGCAATAGCAACTTGCAGATCCAGGCACTCTTTCTAAATGAAAAGAACCAAAAGCTGCCCAGGTGAGAGAATTTGGGTTATTGAGGGAAGGATGAGATGAAGATGAAGAAGAACATGTGAAATGACTCCAAATTGTTATAAATAAATAACTGTAAATTTGGGGTGAATTCTGTCTAGTTCGGAATGCTTTCTGCATCATGCTCATCATTATAATAACTAAAGAAAGACATCTTCTTGAGAATTTTCATTCAGGGCAATGAATACGATAGTTCCTAAATCCGTGATGGCAAACCTATGGCACACGTGCCACATGTGGCACCATAGCCATATCAGTGGGCACACGAGCTCAGCTCCAGCGGGCATGCGCGCAGCAGCCAGCTGATTTTCGGGCCTTCTGGGCCCACCAGAAGTTGGGAAACAGGCTGTTTCCTGTCTTTGGAGGGCCTGGTTGGTGGTGGGGAAGGCCTGTTTTTCACTCTCACCTGGCTCCAGAGCTTCTCTATGAGTCTGGGGAGGGTGAAAACTGCCTTTCCAGAGGCCAGAAATGGCCCATTTACCAACTTCCAGTTGGACAGAAAGTGATGTTTTTTGCTGTCCTCAGCCTCCAGACAGATCGTTTCTGACCATGGCATGCCAGGAGCAAGGGGGTGGGGTGGTCGCATGCGCATAGAATTATGGGTGTGAGCACACTCACGCGTGACCCCCTGCCCCCCCCTCTCCTGGCACACAATGGCAAAAAGGTTAGCCATCAGTGTCCTAGATGATGAATGTGCTGTGTTTTAGAAAATCACTGGATAAAATCATGATCAGTGCGTGCTACTGTTATCACACAGATGACCTGCCCTAGAACTCTTCGACTGGCTGGCCTAGATAACTGAGGTTTCATCACCAGACAGTTAGAACATTGCACAGTTCTGGAAGCATTTCAGTAGAAATTGTATCTCAGCTAGGGACAAAAGCACATAATTGATGAGTTCCCACTTCTTGTTCTAAGGCAGGATAAGTCACTTGGTCTCTTCTAGGAGTTTTGGATGATAACTTCAAAGAACCCCAATGTTCCCTGAAAATTATGATGTTTATAGTCCTAAATTTTTGGGGAGTACCAAATTGTCCATTGTTGTCCTAGCCATTTTTGACCAAAGTTATGAAATGAATGAAAGGGCATATATGGTTTTTTCCAATCATCCTCCCTCAATAGTATTATTCTTTTCCATTATAGACGAGATGGTGTACAGGTGTTACAGTACAGCTCGGAAGTCAAGAAACTGAATTTGAGCATCAAAGTCACTAATAGGCCAACATCATCTACCAATGGAGAGGATGCTCATGAGGCCCTCCTCAATATCACTTTCTCACCCTCTCTGCTGCCTTCTTCAGTTCGGCCGGTGGGTATTTTCTGAAAGTTGGGATAGCATTAGGTTATTGTTCCATTCACCTCTGCATTCAGTGGCTTTTCAGAAAAATGTACAAGTTCTAATAGAAGAGAATACATGGATTGAACTGTGGAGTTCTTTGTACTCTCTCAAACAAATTTACAAGTGTTGCATTAAGTGATGTTTTTCTTTATTAATTCCTGGATGGAAGCATTTCTAACAGATCAGAATAATATTCTTCAAGATTCATAATTTCCAGTTACTTTCCAGATGAAGCTAATGACTAGCCTGAAAGTATATAAATATTGCCATGGTTGAATTACATCAACTAAGTGAACTGACTAAGATATGTCAAGATTCAAAAGCTTTAACCAGGAATGCACTATTTTTGTTGGAGCTGAGCACTACATCAACTTTCCATTAATAAATTAGGCTCCATTTCAGATGCAGTAAAATCATATCAAAAATGAAATAGGAATCTAAAAACAAAAGTAAGATTCAGTGTTGTGCAAGACTTAAGAGTAGACGACTAGTTTTTTCCAATATCGGATGATATTGTAGAGACAAAGTAAGAATGATCTAGTCGTATATGCCAGTATCATACATCTGAACTGAGAGATGTAGCGGATTAAAGGAACAACAAGAATTGCTTAATGAGAGAATGAATCTATCATAGCAAAAGACAGGAAATATAAACAATGATCTTAAAGAAGAAAAAAATGATCAAGATAATGAGTAAGGATTTATTTATACATTGTTACTTAAACATGACACAGAGCTAGAACAAATAACAAACTGCATGATAAAATGGATGCAAAGCTTCAAAGAAGTAATAATAGCGGAACAATGGCAAGAATTGGGGTGGAATTGATGAAATTTAAAACATGCTACAGTTTAATGGAAAATTGGTATAAAATAGTCTATACCAGTGATGGCTAACCTTTATGCCATCGCGTGCCGGGGGTGGGGGGTGGGGGTCACCTATGTGTGTGACCACACCCATAATTCTTTGTGCCCACCCCCGCTCCCCCCGCTCCTGGCACGTGATGGCCCAGTAGGCCTGTTTTTCTCTCTCACCTGGCTCTAGAGCTTCTCTATGAGTCTGGGGAGGGTGAAAATGGCCTTCCCCACCCCCCCTGGAGGACCTCCGGAGGCCAGAAATACCCCATTTGCCAACTTCCGGTTGGACCGAAAGTGACATTTTTTGTTGTCCCCAGCCTCCAGAGAATCCTAGAGAGGCTCTAGAGGCTGGGGACAGCAAAAAAGTCATTTCCAGTCCAACCAGAAGTTGGCAAACAAGCCCTTTCTGGCCTCCGGAGGGCCTCCAGGGGGGAGGAAGCCATATTCGCCTTCCGCAGACTCATAGAGAGGCTCCAAAGCCAGGTGAGAGAGAAAAACCAGCCTTCCAGAAGCAGGAAACAACCTGTTTCCCTACTTCTAGTAGGCCCAGAAGGCTTGAAAATCAGTTGGCATGCACCAGAGCAGAGCTCGCATACCCACTGACATGGCTACGCATGCCATAGGTTCACCATCACGGGTCTATAACATTATAGATCAATTCTAGATAGTGCCAATAGATAAATCATACAAATACATTTTGAAAATGCCATAACAAATATATGATGAATATAGAAAAGGATCCAAAAGTACTGTAAAAAAAACACCTCAAAAAATTCAACATTTTTTCAATTAAAACCCAAATATTTTTATTAGGTGTGATCCTAGAGAAAAAAATGAAATCTTTTCAATTAAAATACAGGCTGACAGTGGCAAAAAATTGGTAGCGAGAAATCTCGCCATCAATGCAGGATTGGGAAACTAAAATTTAAAAATAGTGGAAAAATTAGTACAAGTCTAACCAATTAACAGTTGGGGTAAGAAAAAGATTTTTTTGGTATATTTTTTCTTATGGTATTTTTTCTTTGTTTTTGCGTATTTTGCCTTTTTGAAATTGTTTCTAAAAAATTTTTATGACCATCATTTTCACTTCAATCTTTGATCTTCTATGTTGTTTATATTATGTATATAAACATATTTTTCCCCTTTTTCTTTCCTTTTTTGTTGTTTGGTTTATTAAACTGATAAAAAATACGTGAGCAAAGGATTTTTGTTTTATTTTTTTGTTCACGTAGTAGATTGAATCTGGGGGATGTTGGGGCTACATAAAAATTCTGATCGCCACATGTAGGCCCTGAGTTGTGTTTAAAACTCATTTTATTTAATAATTGCTTAAGAAATTGATTTCTAATGGAATTACAAATGGAGAAGTCATGGGGACCATAAAACGTTCTTCCAATATGTATGTATGTATGTGTATATGTGTATACACATACATACACTTATATGTTTATACTGTATACACACACACAAACATAAATATATGAATATATAAATATATAAAAGAAAGAAAACTGTTCATGGAAAGAATGTATAGCATCCCTGACAATACTTATTGTCAATACTGTATTGAGTTACACACAAGAAAAATAAGGCAGAAGGCATTAAGACAATGAAGTGTGTCTTTTATTCCTTTCAGAGTGGGGCCTGTACTGTCAAGGAGACAGTGAAATGTGAACTGGGCAATCCCTTCAAAAGGAATCAGCAGGTAAATTGGACACTTTGGAAAACCGAATGTTCTGTTGTGTGGGTCTCATCAATGGGGTGTTTTCCTAATTGCTCACCTTATCCTTTCAGCCATAAGATTTTAAAAAAATTAATAAGCAACTACAGTATTTTTTAAAATTATTAATATTATTTACTAGATTAGATTTACATCCAGGTTTTTAACTAGTGAAAATTGGCAATATGGAAAGAAGAATTTCTACTTTCAGCTTTATCAACAGCTACGCATCATGGACTCTTTATTAGCAAATTCACTGCAGCACTGGTGGATTTTATTTGATAATTCTTACAAAGAGTTCCAGTTCTTCTTCAACATGAATTAATAGCAATAGATACTGGTATTGAAAAAGAATGTATTTATCCAGTCTAATGTTTGTCTTGAAAGGACAAGTCCATAGTCCAGACTTGAAGTTAAGAGTCACCAAAGACAGGTCTTGCTGCTCCAGACAGTTCAGCTGATAAAAGATCATTCTTGCCACAGAGGTTTGTGTAGTTAACCAGTGGCAGACTATTGAACCTCAGATTACAAACAAAATATGTCATCCAAACCTTAACAAAATATTGCACAATCTGACTTCTCTTCTAGGCAGAGCTGATTATCACATTTGAAATTGGTGGGATTACTTTATCTACCCAGAATATCATTGTCCAGGTTCAACCTTCCACGTGAGTCTTGTCCTCTTATCAGTAATGCATCCGCAAAATGGTTTCTATTTTGTGTTAAAATAGTTCCTCTTCTAGAACAGTTTATAGCTACACACACACACACACACACACACACACACACACACACACACACACACCCTCCCCCCACACATACCCCTTCCTCCAGTGAAACCAGTTATTCTTGGATCAATATATCAAAGAGAAGAAAGTCACGAATACAGTATATCACACCACTTTGGTATGTTATATTAAAAGTGGAGGTAAGTACTTATAAATTACAACTTTATTATAAAGATTAACATAGGAAGGAGGAATGTTCTATATTTCTTTATTCAGGAAGGCGGTTGCTATTACATTTTGTTTTGCATAAGCAAATCAAAAGTATATATTAAATTGTAGTTTACCTGTACTTTGTACTTGTAGTTAAAGTACCTGTAGTTGAAAGTGGTGCAGTCCAATCTATTTTCTCAGGTCTGTAAATGATGTTTAATTGTATGTGTGGGTCAGAGAGACTTTGGTGGCAAAAAGTAAGTCTGTAACTATGAACCACATCTACTGTAATATTGGGTTGTTCTAATATATAAAGCTCATAGGAGAACCACACTAGTACTATTTTTTAAATTTCTTGTATTGCACGAGGTAGTACAAAAAATAGCAACACTAGTATCAACTGATGGGAAGAGGAACCACTGTGTGGACTCCTCCCAAACCTCCAAGACAATTAGATTCAAACCTCTAAGATAATTTATAGTGATGACAAAATGCAGCAATAGTTTATATTGTTTGGGATCACTTTAAAAATAATCTGATAGACCTTTTGACTATTCTATTTTGTATAGGATAAGCTATCAGGAAGATCTTCAACTAGTGACAGCAACTTTGTTAGTGGACTACACAGTTGATGCATCACTAAGCATGTACGTATCTTCTTAAAGGTTTTGAAGTGAGTTAAGAAAGGAAAGGGGGTTTCATTGCCAGACAAAATGCTATGCCAAATTTTGATGAATCCCAATGTATGTCTCCCTTCATAAAGAAAACCCAGCTTTTGAATATAGCTGGGCTTCTAGCTACTCCAACATGGTGCTCTCCAGATGTATCACACCTGGAGCCTTCAGACTTTCCAGCTAAAATGGTCAAAGACCAGGAATCCAGAGGGTTCCAATCCTAATATGTTTGGAGGGAAGAAATTTTGTAGGTCCTACTTCTCTATGTTACTGAATAACACAAAAGGTTCCCAGGAAACTATGACCTCAACATTTAGCTTGTTAAAACAACCCAAGCCTGTGAAAATCTCTCTTCCAACTTTTCTATTTCTTCATGGTAGACTCAATCGGTGGCTTCAGTCATACTTTAGTGGGAAAGTCATAGGAGAATCAGCCATGAAGCATGAAGAAGATGTAGGCAGTCCCATTGAGTTGGACTTCCAGGTAAGGGTGTACTGTGATCATTAAACAAATCCATTCATTTGAATGGACATTTTCTTCCAGAAACTGGCAAAAAATGCCAAAAATCCACACACAAAAAATCATGAATCATACTGTCATGTGATCAGCGAACACCATGGCTGGTCGTAAAGCTGACCTGTCTGACAAATGGTCACATAACTGCAGAGAGGTGCATGTGACTGAGTGTGATTCATGATGTTTTCATGGCTTTGGGGCATTTTTTTGCAAATTTCTGGAAGAACACATCCGTTAAATGGAATGGATTTTATGAAAGCACCTGCTTCATAGCTGTTGTAACTTTCAACAGTTGTAAAACAACCCGTTGTTAAGTGAGGACTATTTGTAGTCAGCAGTCTATTTAGATAGATTTTCTTGATTAGAATCTCATCATGACAAAGTTGGACAAGGGATTCTGACTTCAACTTGTCTAATACCTATTTGTTTAGCCATAAGCTCCATCTATGGTGTTCAACTCATTGGGCAATGAGTGGTCCCTGCCTATTTCAGTCAGACCTTAAATTGTATCCTTTGTTTCCATAGCAGTGACTTTTTTTTTACAGTTAGTAGTCCAACACCCAACCTTTGTCCCTTCTCATCCGGACTTAGGAGCAAATAGTGGCTAAGTTTAATTGTCTAATAGCAGCAAGAAAGAACTTTCTCTCCTAAATCAGGCTACTGAAAAGGAAAGCTTGAGGATAGGATCAGGAATAGATTTTTGAAAAAACACATGGACTTCATTTTTATATTGATCACAGAAAGCTGTGTGTGAGAGAAAGAGAAAGATGATGGGGGTGGGGGAGAATGAATGAAAATTGCCCTTCATTTATAGTTAAAATTCTGACCCTTTACTTTATTATTGTTTGAAGGTGTGAGAATAAAGAATAACTAACACAGCTTGTCCTTAAGTTCTTCTTCCTTCTAGCTATTATACAAATCACCAATATATGCAACCAATTGAAGCCAAAATTCTTGGCTTTATTATAGAACAGAAAAATAGATGTGAAGGATGGGCTTTCTTCTATGGCTATAATTATAGATATTATACATAAAATCTACAAAACTAGATTTAGGAGACTACAGGTTTTTTTTAAAAAAAAATAAGGATTAGGAGTGTTTAACCCCATTCCTTTCTGACACTTTGCTAGTCACAACGTATTTTAACTTTTAAGCAGATTTCATTCAGAATTGCTACCTCTTGGGCTGGTTTTCATCTGAAGAACAAGTCAATGGAAAGATGCATGCAAGATCACTGCAATTTTCAGCCTGATCATGAAGAGTTACTAACAGTTTTTCAAATTGAAGAATGAAATAGATTATCAATATGTTATCTTTGTTATTTGTTTAAGGTGACTACAAAGAGTGAGTCTTTAGCTTCTCTGGGAATAATCACGTTAGGCTTTGAATGGCCTTATGAAGCCAGTAATGGAAAGTGGCTGCTTTACCTAACTGAAATCTTGATAAAGGGGAAGGAAGATTGGTATTGTGAACCATCTGAAGAAGTCATCAACCCCCTCAAGCTCACTGTGAGTCTAGGGTCTATTCCCAGTCTCTTCTCCTTTTTGCTCTATCCCCACTTAATATAAATATGCATATTTTGAGATCAACTCCTTAGCTGCCCATTCTAGGAATATCACTGTCTGATTCATGTCTAGATACCAGGTTTGCTTTGAATAGTGTGCTTTGTGAGAATTGCATGTCCCTGAATTCCTTGCTAGTAGTGCCAACAAGTGGGCGTTCTTGAAGTTGCATTCTCAAGATATTTTGAAAGGGCTGAAAATGAAGACTCTTAATTAGCTGACTTGGTTGGTTTTGTATGAACAATATACAATATTTCAAAAATAAGATATTTTATTATTAAAATTGGTAGATACCTAATCTGTTTCTCAAGTGAAATCAACAGAATTGCAATTAATGAACTTTTTCTGGCATGCTTAATGTTACAGCATAGGATCTTAGCCAAAAGAAAAAGTGTCCAACAGTAAGATCCAATTCCTACAGGATGAAGAATCATCCCCTGGTTATGAGGCATCCTCTTGGTGGGGGCAAGTATTCTTATACTTCTTGATGCTCGCAGACAGAATAACAGCTAATATTTCTTCCTTTTCAGCAAATAGATCACACCACTTCCCCAGCACGGAGAAAGCGTGAGTTGCAGCCAACTCCAAATGCTGAGATTCCTATCATATTAGCATCTTCAAAGAAAGCCAGATCAGAAACAGCACTGGTAACCATTCCATCATTAGATATCCTTTTCTTCTTCTCCTTCTTCTTCTTCTTCTTCTTCTTCTTCTTCTTCTTCTTCTTCTTCTTCTTCTTCTTCTTCTTCTTCTTCTTCTTCTTCTTCTTCTTCTTCTTCTTCTTTTAAAAATATTTTAACGCAAAAATGGCAACAACATCAACATGTCATTTTGTTGACAAATTTCTGTTCTTTTTCCAAAAGGGAAATTGAACCAGGGTTCTTGGACCTCTCATTTGTATCTATATTTTTTCCATGTTTTTAGTGCCAGCATTGTACCCTTGAAATGTGCCACCAAATGTTGATATTGCAAAGTTGGGATTTTTAGGGATTATGCCGTTGCCCCTGGTTGTTTTCAAATGCCATTTAAAAGGAAGAAATGAAAAGTCCTTGTGATTGTACATTATACCAAACACCCTTTGAATAACTCACCACCGATTCTTTCCCCCTGCCTCATTCCATTTTTTCCTTTCCAGAGTTGTTCCAAAGGAACTTCTCATTGCATCTGGTTTGAATGCCCCTTGTGGAATATCGGAGCAGTTACAAATGTGAAGGTCCGGGCAAGAGTTTGGAACAGCACTTTAATTGAGGTAAGTGCTGTTTAACTCTTCTGCTCTCATTCAGTAGCATGCTGCTTGTACTGGTGTGTTGGATGTGAAAGGTTTTCTTTTTTTCTTTTCTTTTTTGCAATCACGGACTGTTGCAAAATAGTCTGGCAGCTAAGAACCACTCATATAATAATGGTGGCAAAGGGGACAAGAATTATTTTTCCATGGTGGCTGAATTTATTTACCGTATTTTTCAGAGTATAAGACGCACTGGATAGTATAAGACGTACCTTAGTTTTTGGGGAGGTAAATAGGGAAAAAAAAATCTGCCTACCAGGTATTCATCTGGCTTGCGTCCTTAGTCTGGTCAGCTTCAGCACATTAGTTCGCTGCTTTTGAGCGTGCGCGCACCAGGTTGGGAATAAAAAAACACAGCTGATCGCAGGAGGGAGAAGCAATGAGAAAAGCAGGCTAAGCATGGAAGATCGCTTCACTTGCTAGTGCCTTGTTAGGACTGAAAAAAAAGCTTGGAAAAAGCTACATTCAGAATATAAGATGCACCCAATTTTCAGCCTCTTTGGGGGGGGGAAAGTGCAACTTATATTCAGAAAAATACGTTGTTTCATGAATTAATTAGGCTTATTGTCTACTATACACATATTTCAAAGTTAAATGGATAGATAAACAGAAGTAGCTGCTTTTAACAAATTGATTCTTATAGGATTACAATGACTTTGATCGTGTCAAGGTAGAGGGGCAAGTGACTCTTTTCCTCAGGACAAACTCCTCTACAATCAGTATGAAAAATCAAACAGTGTTGGTGAGTAAAAAGATGAAATAACTTCAAGAAATCACCATGATCCTTCTGATTCCTGTTTACACACTCCAGGCCTTGGCCCATCCAATTAGTGAAATGATCCAACTGCTTTGGGCTAGCTCTTCTTTTACTTTCTGCAGTAGCTTTTTTATTACAGCAAAGCTCAATAGCTCTTAGTGTAGGTCACTGTCCAATTTTACTTTGTGTGTGTGTGTGTGTGTGTGTTAGTGGTGGTGATTTCTCATATTACACAAAGTCAACCTGATTGTATATATTATATACATCCAGAAAGTAGGTTAACCAATGCATGCCATGTAAAACCACCCAGTGGGGATGCAAAATGAGGTTGAAAAGGTTTCTGGTCACTCGGAGAGGGAGTAAAAGTATTATCATGAGGGAAGGTATGCATGGAAAGAAAATACATGGATTGAAGAGGGGCCATGGCAGATCTTTTCCCCATGACCCTCTACTCTCTTTCTTCTTCCCTAATTATCAGATTCTAGCAATACTCCTGGAATTTATTTTCAGGGCTAACTCTGGTCTAGTCCTGCCATACTTTTGCAGACTGATGAAATCATTTGACACACAAGTGAGACCTCCTTGGAGGGTTGGAAGGGGAGTCCCTTGAACCTTATTCTTTTCCTTTGTTAGGATGAGATAGTTGTCAAATTCCCTCTGAGTATAACACAAAACCGTGTTCTAGTTTGCAGCCTTGTAATCTGATAATCTACATATGGAAAGAGAATAACTGTTCTACCATGCTTTTGTGAAACTCTTTAGTGTGATTTACTTAATGCTCATTCACTCAGTCCCTTAATCTGGCTTAAAGATGCCTTATTTACCATTTTTAAAAACTTTCACTCAAAATAGAGTTGCATTCTCATTTGCAGCCTGCAGCAGAGGCAGGCTGTAGATGGTCCAATGTGCTCTGGATGGAATAATTTTCCTGGGAAAAAGACACAAAATCTCTCTTACAGACATCCTAGGTTGCATGGAGAGGGAATCTTCAGAGGTGGGCAGCCTATGGAGATCTAGGTGGGCCAGTGCACCACTACCCCTCCCATCCAGCTGTTGGGCTCTGGGCTTCCACAGCCATTAGTGCTTTGACTTCCAGAGAGAGAAGAACATCACTGAAAATTTAACCCAACCCAGCTCACTTCACCTGTGGTGGGCAAATGTGTATTCTACTTCTGCCCAGACTTATTAAGTACAAGAAACTTCTCCATGCTTAAAATAATACAGGTGGTCCTCATCATGGTTAAAGACATGATGCTAAATTACTGTGTGGATAGTCCTTGTTGCCTTTGTTAGGTGAATCCTGCATCATTGCAATGTCCCATGGTTATGTAGTTGACATTTGTGATCTCCTGTTGACATGTCCATTGACTTTGCTTGTTGGAAGCTGGCAGTGAAGGTTGCAATTGACTGTGGGATGCTGTAATTGTGAGTTTAGTGCCCAAAATACAATTACTTGACCACAAGGACATTGTGATGGCCACAACCAGGATGACCTGCCATAAGTTCTCTATGTTGAGTGCCATCCTAACTTTAAATGATGGTTGAATGAATGGATATTAAATCTGGCCCTACTTGTAATGGATGTGTTGATGCAGTCTTATTGAGATATTAGTTCAAGGCCTTTTAATTTGTTTCCAAAAGGGGTGAAAACAGGATTATGTTCCTCATCTTCCACCTCAGCATATGTGCATTTAGCTGAAGGTCTGGAAGATGATAGTAGAATTATAAAGGTAATTAGGAGTCCTACATGAGTAGCATTCCTGGCCCTTTAAGGCATTTGGATACCACAAAAAAGGAGACAGCTTCCTTCCTGTGCATTTACCACATTCCTAGATGGACAGCATGAAAATGTACGGTTCTATCATGACACTGAATCCTGATTGGCTAGAGATGAAATTAGAGATAAAGATAGAGAGATGTAGATATATAGACACACAAACATGAGAGAGAGAGAGAGAGGGAGGGAGCTTTTTGGATCTTGGAGAAATATATAATGCAAAGGGTAATTAAGAATAATTATGTGCATTCAATGCATTGAATTATATCAATGAGAGTGTGCTAATAGCCTTGTACTGATACTCTTCTGTTTTTCTCTACTGGAACGGCTCTGAGCATGCTGTTTCTCAAAACCAACTTTGCATTTATCCTATTTTTTTCCTCTGCAAAGACCTGTCTGTTTCTTGTTTCTTTGCCCTAATTTCAGTTTACTGTAGACATCGACTCGGAACTCAGTGAAGAGCAGCAGACCAAGATTGAGTTGTGGGTGGTGCTAGTTGCTGTTGCTGCAGGACTACTGCTCTTGGGCTGTATCATCTTACTGCTGTGGAAGGTAAGAAACGAAGCGTTAAATAGTGGTCAGGGATAGTCCCACTTCTCCCCCCTCATCCCCCAACTCAACCTAGATAAAAAGACCCTTGGAAGTTTGCTGATCCAAAGTTGCAAACAATTCTTAATGACCTGTGCCTACATGGTGCAAATTGACCCACACAGTCCAAATGATTGTAGCACGTCTCAATATCCAAGCAATACCATGAAAGTACATGTAAAATTGTTTTCTTTGATAATGAATACATTGGTCTCACCTGGTAACAAAATGTTTACGTATTTGGCTGCAGCAAAACTGGCCAGGCTAGTTCCAAATGGGCAGGTGGAAAGTAATTCTGTCTCTCCAACTTTATCCAGAATGACGTAAACTGCACTGAGTCAGCTCTGGTATGTAGCTCAAGCACATCTCTCTGGAGATCAGCCAAAGAATAAACAAACAAACAAACAAATGCTCTGCTGGGCATTTGATTTACTCTTTTTTTACCACAAGGAATCTGGCTTGATGGCTAAGAAACGATATTTAGATTCTAATTAGTGGAGGAATTGGGGGAATGCGTGGAAGTCCTTAGGTGTTGATGCCTTAGGATATCACAGCAATATCAGTCAGTGCACTGCAGTTATCCTTCTCTGTCCAGTGATTCATTGTGATTTTTTAAGCATACTATTACACTTCTGAGGGACTAGGAGACCAGTCTGCATAGTGTACATTACTAAAGTATTATGAAAATCTCTGCCGGTTCCCTATTTGTGGAAGCCATTATCAGACTAGAGAGTCTTCAATATTCGGAAGCTCTGAGATGACTGTGACAGGGCTACATTTCCAAAATGTATTCCTACAATAGGCAACCTGGTGATTTTCAAATTAGAGTTCTTACAGTCCTTTGCCATATTATTAGGATATGGAAATTGAAACCCAGAACATACAGAAGGCATCTGGTTGCTTATTCCTTGCTTAGCTCCATAGGCTTGGCCAAGGAAAGTTTATCTCCAAATTGCAACCATCGTAACTGACTATTAGGGTTTTGCAAACCTTTGAAGGGGTATGTTCTCAGACACTGCTTTGAGCAAGATACCCTTTCAAAAAAAATTTGGAGGCCAAGTGTCTTCTATTTCTAATGAGCAAGCATTTACAGATTCCCTTCTGGGTTTTCTGGTGAGCTGCTGCTGGAAAGAGCCCAGAAGAAGCCCCAAATGTCAAAGCATGCCAGTTTCATCACTGCTATATTTCAGTAGGGTTAACAGCATTTCGTCCCTGGTATGATGCACTTTGACAAATAATTAAGAGTAACAGACCATTTCTTTGCTGGGGCATGTCTGAGATTCCTAATTCATTTTCTATTAATTATTTTTAAGGCTGTTGCTATGGGACAGTAGCCTCATGAAAACCTCAGACAGGTCAAAACTGCAGTAAAAGGTTTTTACTTTTAGGGATTCATTTCATCTGACCTTCAGTGCCTGGAGTGAAACAATGAAATAAGCCTTCTCTATCAAACACACTGAAGTTAATCATTATTGGACCATAGACTGGATATTTGAGTTGTGTTTTATATTTCTTACCCCCATCAACCCTGACCTTTGCCCCCTGCTTCCTCATAGTGTGGCTTCTTCCGGAGGGCAAGCACACGAGCCTTGTATGAAGCCAAGGGCCAGAAAGCCATGATGAAGATCCAACCTTCTGAAACTAAGCGGCTGACCGACAGCTACTAGTTCCTGTTTGGGGGGGGACACTGCCCACCCCTTTACCCTGTATCTTGGTAAATTATTGTTGGGTGGTTGGATGGGTGGGACAAGATCTGCCTTTAATTCCTTGTGTCCCTGCACTTTTGAAACTTTTCCTGCACTTCTTCATTCTTGCTTCTAGATTGGTAGTCTAGTGTTGAGTTAGAGAATGTAGAGGATTGGTACAGCTGGCCACAGGTGATTGCCTTATTTTGGTGGATGGTTCATCTCATTCAGGATTATATGCACTGACTAGGAATGGGTCTGGCAGGGAAGTAGCCCATCGCCTGCTACTTAAAAAAAAGTAGGTAGTACATTAGTAGATACTTGGATTGGTCTTGGTGTCAAGACGATACAAAATATTTGGGTAAAGAGAACCTCTTGATTATTATTATGTTGAAAAATTATCAGTCGCTTTTATTATATTACAGAAACCCTGTAGAGATGAAGATCTTTAAATAATATGTTCAAAGTATATGCTAGCTTAATGCCAAAATCTGAAACTCTATATTTGTAGTTCAGTTATTGACAGGTAAGGCATTTTAGCCATTCTTTCTGTTGACTGTATTTACATGGTCACTTTGGAAAGATCTGCCCCTACTCGTGAGTATGCACTCTAAAGAGCAGACTCAATTATTCCTCAGCCCATTGGCAGCACCTTTGTTCCCGGGAAGTCTGGGAACATGACAGCTGCCATTTCCTGGTATTTTTTGCCCAATTTGTGATTGGGTTCAGACCCACAATAGACAGGATGAGGAGGGCCTTACTTGAGCACATTTTCCCCTCTATTTACCCCCACCACCCCATAATTGGAAAATGAGTAATAGAAGAAATCAGTATACAGTAACACTTTGGTGGGTCACTCATCTTAGTGCTGAGAACAGGAAGAGATAATTAACAATCTATTAATCCATTTCACCATGTTCCACAATGTACCTAGAGAATGTCAGAGTAACCCCAAACAGTCTCAAATCTGATTTGACTTAATACCAATCCATTCTAACTCTACCACTAACATGATTTACCTGAACAGCCAAGTATGCTAGTCCTGTCCTTAGCCTAGCTAAGCATGTGCAAATACAGCTTTTGTAAAACCTGATCTGGAGATTTGGCTCTAATCTAGTAAAACGGTGTGAGTGTTCAGGCTTTAGAGTTTGATTTAGATGTTAAAAAATCTATTTGTATGAAATATCAACCTCTGAGATTCAGAAAACAAGTACTAGAAGCCTTTCATTGGTCAATAAAAAAGTGCTTTCTGCCTGCTCATCTCAGGTTACCCCACTTAAGAATGCTAAATCGAAGGATCTGGGTTTAGGTGATTTGACCCTGACACTTTCCCATCTATTGATTAGAAGCTTTTTTGGCTGAGACTCTCTATTCTAAAACTCAGCCTGTCTATTCTACTTAGCAGCTATGCCGCATCTCTGTCTTCAATTATTTACAAAGCAGATTCCTCTCAACATATTTGACCCTCTGCACTAGATTTAAAGCAGCTTCTCTTTTTACCTGTTTGCATTACTAATTCAAACTTCTTTTCCTAGGAATTACCAAGTATTTTAAGGGTGGTTTTCAAGATGGCACTTTAAATAATGACATGTATCTTTTCTTTTTTCATTTGATTGTTTCTTTTCACTTCCTGGGCCAATACAAATGACCATTGTTGGGATGGCTAAGCCAACGTAGGAAAGTAATACTGGTAAAGTGGTCAACCCTGTTATTTATTTATTTATTTATTTATTTATTTATTTATTTATTTATTCATACTTTTATACCGCCCTATCTCCCTAGGGACTCAGGGCGGTGTACAGCCATATAAAAAACACATAAATATACAAAGTAAAACATTCATCTAAAAAACTTATTATATAGCCCAAAATTTAAAATAGACATATAAACAATAAAACCCAATTTAAAACCAAATCTAAAATTTAGACATTTAAAAATTTAAAAAATCTAGTCCAATCTTGCGCAAATGAATAGATGTGTCTTAAGCTCGTGGTGGAAGGTCCGAAGGTCAGGAAGTTGACGAAGTCCTGGGGGAAGCTCGTTCCAGAGGGTGGGAGCCCCCACAGAAAAGGCCCTTCCCCTGGGCGTCGCCAGTCGGACTGCCTGGCCGACGGCACCCTGAGGAGTCCCTCCCTGTGAGAGCGCACGGGCCGGTGGGAGGCATTCGGTGGCAGTAGACGGTCCCGTAAGTAACCCGGACCTATGCCATGGAGCGCTTTGAAGATCATTACCAAAACCTTGAAGCGCACCCGGAAAACCACAGGCAGCCAGTGCAGTCTGCGCAGGAGGGGTGTTCAATGGGAGCCACGAGGGGCTCCCTCTATCACCCGCGCAGCCGCATTCTGAACTACCTGGAGTCTCTGGGTGCTCCTCAAGGGGAACCCCATGTAGAGAGCATTGCAGTAGTCCAGGCGAGATGTCACGAGAGCATGAGTGACCGTGCATAAGGCATCCCGGTCTAGAAAGGGACGCAACTGGTGAACCAGGCGAACCTGGTGAAAGGGTCTCCTGGAGACGGCCGTCAAGTGGTCTTCAAAAGACAGCCGTCCATCCAGGAGAACGCCCAAGTTGCGTAACCTCTCCATTGGGGCCAATGACTCGCCCCAACAGTCAGCCGAGGCTGCAGCTGACTGTACCGGGATGCCGGCATCCACAGCCACTCCGTCTTGGAGGGATTGAGCTTGAGCCTGTTTCTCCCCATCCAGACCCGTACGGCTTCCAGACACCGGGACAATACCTCGATAGCTTCGTTAGGGTGGTCCGGTGTGGAAAAGTACAGCTGAGTGTCGTCAGCATACAGCTGGTACCTCACACCGAAACCACTGATGATCTCACCCAGCGGCTTCATATAGATGTTGAACAAGAGGGGCGAGAGAATCGACCCCTGAGGCACCCCACAAGTGAGGCGTCTCGGGGCCGACCTCTGCCCCCCCGTCAACACCGTCTGCGACCGATCGGAGAGATAGGAGGAGAACCACCGATAAACGGTGCCTCCCACTCCCAATCCCTCCAACCGGTGCAGCAGGATACCATGGTCGATGGTATCAAAAGCCGCTGAGAGGTCTAATAGGACCAAGGCAGAGGAATAACCCCTATCCCTGGCCCTCCAGAGATCATCCACCAACGCGACCAAAGCCGTCTCAGTGCTGTAACCGGGCCGGAAACCGGACTGGAACGGGTCTAGATAGACGGTTTCCTCCAGGTACCGAGGAAGCTGACATGCCACCACACTCTCTACAATCTTCACCATGAAGCAAAGGTTGGAGACTGGACAATAATTACCTAACCCAGCTGGGTCCAGGGAAGGCTTCTTGAGGAGAGGCCTCACCACCGTCTCTTTCAAGGCGGCCGGAAAGACCCCCTCCAACAGAGAAGCATTTGTAAGCCCCTGGAGCCAGCCTCATGTCACATCCTGTGCGGCCAGCACCAACCAGGAGGGACACGGGTCCAGTAAACATGTGGTGGCATTCAACCTACCCAGTAACCTGTCCATGTCCTCGGGAGCCACAGGGTCAAACTCATCCCAAACAACCTCAACAAGACGGCTCTCAGACATCCCACCCGGATCTACCCAATTTTGGTCCAGACCATCCCGAAGCTGAACGATTTTGTCGTATAGATAACCACTAAACTCCTCAGCACGTCCCTGCAACGGGTCATCCCGCTCTCCCTGTTGAAGGAGAGAGCGAGTTACCCGAAGCAGGGTGGCCGGGCGGTTATCTGCCGACGCAATGAGGGAGGAGACATAACAACGTCTCGCTTCCCCCATTGCCACTAGGTAGGTCCTAGTATAGGACCTAACTAGTGTCCGATCAGCCTGCGAACGACTGGACCTCCAGGAACTCTCTAGGCGTCTTCTCCGGCGTTTCATCTCCCTCAGCTCCTCTGAATACCAGGGAGCTGGTTGAGACCTACGCCGGGTCAGAGGCCGCAAAGGCACGACACGATCCAAGGCCCCCGCCGCAGCTCATTCCCAAGTTCCTCAGCCGAGCCGTGAGCCAGACCCTCAGGAAACGGCCCAAGCTCTGTCTGGAACCTCTCTGGGTCCATCAGGCGCCTGGGATGGAACCAACGTATTGGTTCCGTCTCCCTGCGGTGTTGAGTGGTGGTCTGAAAGTCTAGGCGAAGGAGGAAGTGATCTGACCATGACAAAGGCTCAATGACTAAATCCCTCAAGTCCAGATCCTTCAACCACTGACCAGAGATGAAAATCAAATCCAGGGTGCCACCCCCACTGTGAGTAGGGCCATCAACTACTTGAGTCAGGTCCAAGGCCGTCATGGAAGCCGTGAACTCCCGAGCAGCTGAAGATGACAAGCCGGTCGATGGCAAGTTAAATTCCCCCATGACAATAAGTCTGGGGGTCTCCACCGCCACTCCAGCAAGCACCTCCAGGAGCTCGGGCAGGGCTGCTGCCACGCCGCAAGGAGCCAGGTACGTGACAAACAAGCCCATCTGACATCTATGACCCCACCTCACAAAGAGGGATTCACACCCGGCAATCTGAGGTACAGTGGTCTCCCTCGGCTCCAGACTCTCTCTAATCACAACCGCCACCGCTCCACCCCTACCCTGGGCCCTCGGCTGATGGAATGCTCGGAAACCCGGCGGGCACATTTGAACAAGGGGCACGCCCCCTTCTGCGCCTAACCAGGTCTCCGTAACGGCCATAAGGTCCGCGGCACCCCCCTGGATAAGGTCATAAATTAGGGGGGCCTTATTGGCCACGGACCATGCGTTGCACAACATCAGCCGAAGGCCCGGCCTCTGAGGGTCTTGACCATCCGGGGAACGGGGGAAGTCTGAGGGCTCGGGGCGCGCGACCGCCTGTAAACATCGAGCGCGCCCCCATAGAACGATATGAGCCCCCACTTCCGCCATATCTGCCCCTCCCCTTACCATGGAAATAGGACCACCCTCAACCGGTGGAACACAAACTCCCCCCGTAACCTTCGGACCTATTAACTTACCGCCACGAGCATACGCAGGAACTGGACCCCCACCCAACGGGTTTCCCCCAACACCCGCCCTTTCCCTCCCACCCCTTAAAAATACCCTATCTAAAAAATCCCAAAGGCTCTTCCTCTTCGCATGCCACCTCTGTGGGTCCCAAGATCCATCTTTGAGGCCGGCCCTTGGTATCAAAGCGAGCCATTCCTGCAAGGCGGGAGCACCTCGCAGGCGCAAATGTTCATGTGCAGTGTAACGCATAGAAAAGTACGAATCAGTGAAGGATGGTAAGATGACACAGTCCCAGGTGGTAGGACGTTAGCAGATGATAAAACCTCCAATGGATGTCCAGTTGACAAGTAGGACAAATAAAAGCTGGAACTAGATAATAAAGATGATAAAACCAAAAACAGATAGACCGACAGCCTCCATGGTTAAACCTATGGATAAAGTTCCTACCAAAAGATCTTAATAAGGTAGAAATTACTATCAGTCTATCCATAGTCCAGTCCAGAAACCCATAGGATACAAAATGGATGGCATCACAGTCCCCACCGTCGATGTCCGTTGTCGATTTCTCCACCGAGCCTGTCATACCGCCCCCCCTCCAAATACTCCGAGAGCGGGCTGCGGGCTACTAAGGCCAAGACCTGTCCACAGCCAGCTACTGACCCCAAAAGGCCACAGGTCCCAACGTGGCAGGGGGCCAGCTCGGATAGATGAAACCAGGAAGAGAAGGCGAATGTAGGCCGGGAAAACCTACACCCCTTCAATGATCAAAAGTCAGGGGCGGACAACTATAGGCTAGGAATAATCCTTCGCCCCTTCGATGTTCAGAAGTATGATGTTTAAAAGTCCGATGGGGGGGGGGAGAGGCAGGCAATCAATAAAGGGCCAAAAGGCCAGATGGAAAACGTGATGTAAAGTGCCAATAGAGGGGAACAAACCGCAACCTCGCCTCAGGCCTCTTCTCCCACCACGGCCTCACCACGCCCACTGCCGATGGAATCGTGAAGCAGAGGACGCCGCTGGAAAAGATGCCTCGCAGCCCACCAGGGCCTCGCCCGGCGCAACAAGGCGCCGATGGGGCAAACGGGCCAGAAGTGATGCCGCAGCTGGAGTCGGGCCGAAACAGCAGGCCTCCCTCGTGCCCCGAAGATGGCCGCCATCATCCGATCCGCCGCTCTTCCCTCGGCCCATTCTCAACCGCCGCAAATCCGAGAGGAACAAAAAACCTCTCCTGCGGCAGCCAGAAAGATGGTAAAGCATACCGGGGACAGGAGCAGCTAGGTGAGTCACCCAAAGTCCACCATTCTCGGGAAAACCTCCAACGCCGATTCCGACTCCTCTAACAAACCGCCATACTTGCGCATGCGCAGAGCCTGTTGAAATAAACAGGTGCATGATGGAAAACCTACCAACAGACAAAGTTTCAATCAAGTGGAAAAAAAGAGGGGAGAAAAAGAGGAGAAATAATATTGCAAAATAATGGCCATATTTTTTTAATATTTAGATTTCAGTCTTGCCTTCTAACTATTTATAGTTTATTCCCATGGGACTTTAACCTTCAACAGAAAAATATTTGCAATTCCATGGTAACTCATGATACATTGGGCATTTTCACTGTATTGCAAGTATCAAGGAATAGGATACACAAGGTCCAGATACTTGAATTATTTAATCTGGATCTTGCTTCAGCATACTTCTAGTGAGAGTCACCAGGAAGAAGTTTCTGAGAAGAAACCACTCCCACAAAATGTGGAGCATAGGAAGTATCTATCTTAAATGTTGCTGAAAATGTGGATGATAGAAGATACAGAAAGGGTTTCAAAGGAAGGGTAGTAATTGTTTTGCTTTCTGTGGAGGAGCTGAACCTTCCAAATGGAACACAAAGTGGGAAGTTTAGTTGCAAACCTGAAGAACCTGGCAGAATAGTATCAATAGGGTTGACTGAGGTATTCAGAGCTTACTTTTAATGTAGTGATTGGGATCATCCTTAAAAGTCTGTGCCCTGTACAAAATTATTTTGAATACTTTTTAAAGGAAAGATGCCTCAGACAATAGTCACAAATGCCTACCCACCACCCTTATCTATCAAATTCAACATTCGTTGAAAAAATAGCTTCCAGCCAGGCAGTAATTTCTAAAATGAACTGTGCTAATATTAAAGCTTGGCTCCCAGCATCTTGGCTCTCTATACTGCACTCGTATTTAGAGCTATTGTGACTTAGCGCTGAATTGCAAACATCTTCCCTGTTGCTATTTCAGCATCACAGCTACCAGAGGTTTGTAATAGGAGCGGAACAAATGGAATTTCAGCAGAGTAAGTACCCATCCACCCCCGCTCCCCATTTTAAAAAACAAAAAGCAACATGTCATGAAAATGTAGTGAGGGAAGATGCTCACAGTACATTTTCTTTTGTATAGTGTGCAGTATAGAGATAGCATTGGTTGGTTGTACTTGTCAATCCATAGTGGAGCCAATTACAGTATCCTCATGGACTAGCAGCAGGAAATAGTGGTTTCCCTCCGTTCTTCATTGTTTATCCCAGTCAATGTTGCTAGGGAGGTGAGACTGCAGCCTCTTATTTGTGAGATGTCTTTGTACTGTATTCATACCCCTTTCTTACAAATCTCCATAAAGCCACTGAGTGAGGTTATACATTGGCTCAGTATCAAGTTTCATCCATTCACCAATAATATCCAATTGCATATTTCAATCCCATTGGACCAAGAGATATTTCTGAGGTCCCGTCCCAGTCAGGGGGTTGTACAAGTCTATAGATGGAGAGGAAGAAACTCAATCCTGCTGAGACTGCTGTGGATATTTTCCCAGCCTCAGTTCTAGGGACTTATATCTTTAGTTTTGGAGGTGAAGGGGATGGTATTTCTCCAGTAAAAAAACTGTATGCAATCTAGTGTTGTTGTTTTTTTAGACTTTTACTTGCTGCTAAAAGAGTGGCAATTGTGGCCAAGATGGTTTTTGCACATATTCAGCTAGTGTGTTAGTAGCACCTATTTCTGGATTGGAAGGCCTTTCAGGCAATTGCTCATGTCCTAATTATCTCACAGTGGATTACTGCAGTGTACTTTATACATGTGACTGCCTTTGAAGACCATTCAAAAACTGCAGCTGATACAGAATGCAATACAGCAGGAGTGATGGGCATGTCACATGGTGCCCATGAGATGCTTTGAAACCTGCCCTGGTTATCCGTTGGCTTCCAGGTGGAAGATAATGTTTTAGTTACCCCCTATAAAATAAAACCCTTTATAGCTTAAGACTTGGCTATTTGGAAACCACTTATATCTGATTGTCTCTGATCAACTGGTGAGGTTAGACATTATTGGTACACCCCAGATACAATTCCCACTATGATAATATTGGAAAGTTATTCAAGACTCGGCAATTCAACCAAAGTTTTAGGCAAAGGTTTGACTGTTTTATTGTAGAGTAGAGAATTGTGACTGATCTGAAATGGCATCCACTCCCTGGATGACACCACATGGTCTCCGTACTATATATAGGGAGGCCAAGGGACAGAGCAGAGGCTTTCTGTGGAAGATCTATACAAAAGGTAAGTCACCAAGTCATTATTTTGTCTATGTGGTTCACACAAAATATCTATGCCAAAAATCAGTTTTTCAGTTCCCAAATCAGCCTGTCCCAGATAAAATGGTCAAATGTATCGGCTCAGCTTGTTATTTTTCTCTCATGGATGAAAATATCTCTTGCTGCTCTTTTGTCCTGTCCTGTCTCTGAAACTTTTTCTCTCTCAGGTTTTCAGCTGAGGTTTCTCTCTCACTGTTGGTTTCTGCTACTGAATGTATTTATCCTTCCCCCTCCCCCTTTTTCTTCATCCACAGTGCAACTTTTTCAAGCCAACCCGCTACTACCGCATCATGCCCAAATACCATGCCATTCGCATCCGGCAGGAGGACCGCTACCAGCCAGCTGGCGGCTTCTTGCCTCCAAAGCACAAGAAGCGTTGGGTGACAAATTGGCAGGAAACGGGAAGATACTACTGACATCTGCCTCAGTTTCCCCCTATCCTGTGCTCACTCCCAGGCTGCTTGGCTTTCCTTTGTAAATATTGCTGGACCAACCAAGGAATTCTTATTTATAGTAAGTTATATGTCCTTGGTCAATTACGACCCAAACCTTTCTCCAGACACTGTGATCTTGGAGAGAAAACTATTCTTGCAAGGTGGATATGGTAGGCATCTGTAAAATTTGAGGCACAAAGGAGTAGCTTTTTCATTTGCACTGTTGGGATTCCCCACCCCCCAACCCTCCCTAGCCCACAACACTCCAACACCACTATCAGCATTCTTGGAAACATAGTTCCATGAAGCAGAATGAAGGGCAGATTTGAAAATCAGCTTCATTTTGCACTAAAAGGGCAACAGTGCATAAGCACTTGGGTTAATCACCTACATGGAAAAGTAGTGATCTAATGAGATTGCTCTTTATTATATAGCCCCACTCTTGACTGTCTCTCTCATGAGCTCAGAGCAACTTCTGTGTGATTCCCACACAGCCTTCTATTTTAGCAGCTTATAAAATCTAATCTTAGGTGTCAAACTGCCTTCAGGTGAATCCCTGGGCTTCCAAAAGATGTACCTTGATTAAGCCAACACGCAGCTTCTCTCTCAAATTCACACGTGTATACTGTCCTAATGTAAAGGAACTTTGGATGATATAGCTTAGCAGAGTCTTCAGGATTGGCAACAGTTCTCCAGGGTTTGGGGCAGGTCTGTCCAATGTCCAAAGATTCTCAGGATTTAAAAAATCCCCTTCATGCACAGCAGATACTTTATTGTAGAGTTAGAATTCCTCCCAAGATGTGCCTATATATTTACTCAATATGATAATCTCGCAAAATCATCTTAATATGTTTATGGGATGCTTTATTGAAGAAGGCCCTTCTGTTTTCACAAAACCCTCTTTCAGTAACCACAAACCAATTTGTATGTGTGTGTGTGTCCTTATCAGAGGCCTACACTAGAACAGTTCTCTTTGAACATCCTGTCCTTACCCAAGAGCAGCTGATCAGGGAATTTTGGGAGATTCTTTCTTAGTATAAAAAAGACTAATAGTATACTATGGTAAGAGTGTATAAGTATATACACTTTTCACAAGTATTATATTTTTCTAATGCAGGCATACAGCCATATTAAAAAACAACAACACAAAGTACTTTTATTTGCTCATTTTCGTTTGCTGACAGTTGTAGTAGATGCCTCCATGCTCTCTTTTGGTCCTTGTTAATGCTTGCCTCATTTTTCCCCTCAGCCTTCCATCACCTGGCACCAGTCAGATATATTGGACTACAGCTCTAATCATACTCTGCCATACTTCATTTAGAGGGGAGGTTGAATGAATTTTGCCTTCTATAACTGCAATTGCCATATTTCCTGACTCCGGCATGGAAAACTTGCAGGATATATAGGGTCTGCAATTGCTCTCATAGGATCTTGAACCAATTTCCCCAGGCCTCTTTTTAGGTTTTAACTAGCCAAGATGGTATTGCCCCTCCCCTAGAAATAAGGTTTTATCAAAAACCTTTCTTAAATCTAATGGTGTGGCTGAAGCCTATTTAGTTCTGGGCCAGTATCAGTTTCCACCCTTCCTATAGAATAAGTACTGGATATTTCAGCACTGGAGCTTGTACTGGACTAAGGATTACTGGCTATAATTTAGTCCTATTTTTAATTCTCTGGCAGGAAGGGTGGATTCACTAGTATTAGTACTATTATCTTATTTTTAAGAAACACTAAGAAAGCTTGAAATGAGAAGCGTAGCATTTTATTTTTTTAACTTAGACATTATTTTTAAAGACTTTGATCACTGGCTGGATTTGAGACATGGATTTGAGACATGGATTTGAGACATGCCAGGGAGTAATTCGTTGCAGGATTAGCTCCCGGTACAGGAGGCCCTAGATAGTGGGCTCCTTCCTGCATCAGTGAGCCTTGGTAGGATCTTCATGCTTTTCACAGCATTTGACAACAATGCTGTTAGTGGCATGGAGGGATGTTTATATAGTGTCTTGACCCCATCATCTCCAAATGTTAGGACAGATTTTGTTTTAAAGAGCAATTTTAAAATGATATCAAGGTGGGTCAGGTGTTGGCAGCTGTTCTTTTGCTAAAAGGATTCCAAAATTTTCAGCTACAGCTTACTAAAGTTCTACATTCCTGGGTGAAGTGTGATTTAATTATAAAGAAAGTCTAAGGCATGGCTTCCTCCATAACTGAACTGAGTCAAAGAGCAAAGTGAACAATAGAGTGTTAAAAGTAGGCAACTTCTTTTCAATATTAAACAACTTTTAGAGAAACCCAGTGGAATGGATAGTGAGATAAGAATGGCTGAAGCTAGCTGGGAAACTAAGAGAGAACAAGGTTTATCTACACATTACCTGTTCCCTGGCTACCATGTTGAATCAAGAGGAGAAATGAATGTCTTATGCTTCACATAAGAAACCTACGGATTTATGGGAGACAACTTCTGCAGAATTAATCGTGCCAAAAAAATGCTTCGGTTTTCTGACTTGGGCTGTATCCAGCAATTCACTGTTTAATAAGAAACAATATTGGACTTGCCAGCTGAGAGAAATGAAACTATCTTTGGAGTTGAGGATTTTTATAACAGCAAAATGAAGCAAAAAATCATTGTGGTACCTTAAATACTTGCTTTTAGCTCACATCTAATTATCCATTATGCTGGCCAACATTTCAGACTTCTTTTTTAATCTAGGCTCCAAGCAAAAACTCTTGTGTTTGATGTTTTGGACTGCAACTCCCAGTATTCCCAAACAGCATGGGATTATGGTACTTGTAGTCTATTGCATTTGGAAAGCAATGGGCTGGAAAACTGCCTTAATTTATCTTATCTCCATGAGCCAAGGATGGTTGCTGACCTCTGCACTAAACAAAATTGAACCTAAACTACCAAAATTGGGGCTTATTTTGATGTGCAAAAATTCACTGAATATTCATCCTTGACAATAGTCACATTTAATTTGCCCATTCCTTCCCATCTCCCAGGCATGTTTTAAATTACAAAGAATGTACTTATCTTTAGTGATGTGTACATAAATACATTCATATATAATAAATGAATCTATATATATTTGATGTTTACTGGATTTTCCCACTGTTTATGGTACTGGAGGTCTTGAATCATTGTGCCTTGATTGTAAATAAGCTTGAGTGTCTATTTTATGAATAAAAAAAATATTATGATTTGTAACTTGCGATTTGTATTTTCTTTCTGCTTTTTAAAGTACACTGAATTAAATTCCCCAGACTTCAGCTTTGGATATTTGTCGCTATCAAGCAATATCAAGGATGAAATCTGCTGGAAAATGGATCAAAAATCTGTTGGATTTATTTCAACATCTGCTATTTAGAAATCCGGATTTTGAAGGGCAAAAGGTGATTGAGAGAGCACATGGATATGCATGTAGCTTTGTAGGGAACACTTTGAAGCAGCAGTGTGACTTCCACAGTTACCTAATGATCTCAGGAAAAGGTGTGCTTAATTGAATATATTTTAGACAGATGCTACGTGAACAACACCCCACTATTCCTTCATGACAATACAACAGTTATACTGGAGGCAGAGCTGGTCCTCTTCCTCTTGCCTCCTATGCCAGCACAATTAGTATTGTATCTGTATCAGTAACTGAATAGTTATCAGTAACTTTCTGATAACTTACATGAATTCTAAACCCACTGAAGAAGACTGTGTTTCTTTCTTGTCAGTTTAATATTGAAAACTTTGTATCTTGTATACAAATATGGTCTCTGTCTACTTGGGATTCCAGTCCTATAGAATACATTGTCTGACTATTCCTGAGTTGAATAATCTTAATAGGAAGTGATTGCTTTGTTTATAATGGGTTATAATCCAATAGTTAAATAAGTCAGCACATCCCAACTTTTAACCTCACATTTGACAGAAATATCTGAATTCTTCTCCCAACCACACCTACATTTGCCATGAGAAGGCATACTTCCAAAATAAGGATGGAGAACAGAGACAGTTGCAACTATATTATTTTGGATGTTGAGACCTGAAAAACTTGATACAACTGGAAAACTAAAAAAAGAAACTGTAATGGGTTATTGTATTTGGACCACGGGAAACAAAGAAAATGCATAAAAAGTGGGGAGGAATTGGTCAAAAGGGAGAAAAGTCTCAACCTTCCTCCAAAACACTCAATTGTTCTTTAAAAAATATATCATATAAAAAAATTGCGACTATTTTTAACCTTGGCGTACTTTTAAAAACATGATCTGAAGTAATATAGTATTATAGTAATAATACTCCAATTGAATTAGATTCTAAAACGTGAATAAATGAGATTTTTTTTATTTCAATCTGTTCTTTTTAAACAGGTTCTCAACACTAATTAATCCAGGAATTTATTTTCAGTGCCAATTGTGTTGAGAATCTATTAAAATGTGTGTATGTGTGCATACACACACTCCACACACACAACCAGCCTGCTTCAGCACAATTAGAAAAATGGGATCTATGGTCCTGCTTATTCAGGAATTTGTAGTCATATATGGGCTACATATATTCTTAAAGCAGAATGCATCAGGCATTTAAACTTAATGGTTCCAGAGAGCATTTAGAAAAAAATGAACTAAACCGATTTGCCAGTTCTGAGAATATAACATCTGATTGTAGAGTATCTTCCTTTCTTCTAGTTGTTTTTTCCCTTTACCTCTTTTTTGAGGAAGAACCCTAAATACCAGAAAACTTGCTTTTTGAATAGAGTAGAGTAGAGTAGAATAGAATAGGAGTAGAATTTTATTGGCCAAGTATGATTAGACACACATTTGATCTTGTGATGTTGGAAGTAACCGATCCTGGGCTGCAGTCCTGTTAAAAGGACTCTACTTTTTAAAATACTACGTCTCTGCCTGTTCCACAATAGGAAGAGTTTTAGTACCATCTTAAACTAAGAATTGGATTTACGGAGTACATTTCAAACAAAAGCCTGTGGTGTTTGAAGAGTTCCGACTTCGAAGCCAAACCAAACCAAGGCTGAGTTGCTATTTAAAGTTATTATATCGCCCAGCTGCTGGAACGGAGAAGTTAAACGGTGTCATCCCAAAAGCCCCGAGATACTTACACCCCCCACCCCCATCTCTCCTAGCCACATGGTGATGTCCTCTCCCCATTGGCTGAAAATGTCTTGTTTTTCTGCAGCGATTGGACTGCAGCTGTAGGAATGCGAAGTCTTCGCAGCTGGTTGGCCGAGAGCTGTCGGAGGGGCGGATCGTCCCGGGGTCTAGGTCTACCAGCTCTTTCAGAAGTCTGGGTGGGCTGCCTATCGGGGAGGCTCGGGAAAAGCAGAGTTGCCTGTTGGCTTCCGGGTAGCCGGGAAAGGGGTTACCGCCGCTGTCTTTCTCCCCGACAGTGGCCTGTCAGGGTGTGGCGGTGCCGCGATGCGTCTTTTGCGATGCCTGATGAAGGGCCAGTCGGCGCTGGCCGGGGCGCCCAAGTATATCGAGCACTTCAGCAAATTCTCTCCATCGCCGCTCTCCATGAAGCAATTCCTCGACTTCGGTGCGTGGGAGACCGAGGTGGGGGGGTGGGGGACGCAGCCGCTTTCTTGGACCTGTCCCCTTCGAATGGGCTGGACTACAAGTCCCATTCTCCCCAACGGGAGTACCCTGGGGCCCTGCCTTGCACAGCGATGTTGGGAGGTGGAGTGCAACCATCTCCCCCTTTCCTTCTCTCTCTCTCCCTCTCTCTCCCTCTCTCTTTTTCATGCACGCACACCAACAGCCTGTTTCATGCTGGGCTGGGACGGTATCCAGAGCTTTTGAAGGGGGCCAAGTCGGGGGGGGGGGAGGTTGGCTGAAGCCACTAGGCTTCGCTTTACCAACAAGACCCGAAATTTTAACTGAACACCTTGCTCCCAAAATCCCGGCACATCTTTTTGTTTTTAGGAGTGATTGAGGAGTGGCCTGCCCTGCCCTGGTTTGCTTCCTTCTGGAAGGATTTTTGCTCGTTGTAATAACTCTTTTATCTTACAGGTCATTGACTTCTGGGGAGCTTTAGAATTAAGGTGACTTTCAAACAAAGTAGCTTTGTCCTTGCAATCCTGTACATTTTCGCTGTATGACAAATCCCTCGGAGTTCACAGATGTTATAAAGAAGCTAGTGAAGGGATGTAGCTGTGTTACAGTTTTTGGTACTGCTGGTGGTTGTTTTCTGTACCTGAAGTTAAAATGGGACAATTGAGCTGGAAATTAATCATTTACTTAATCAAATTTTCACCAAAAGCAACTCTAGGTGGTGTACAAGGAAATGATAAAGGAGAAAACAGTGGCCTCTTTTATTAGTTCATATGGATTGAACATCCATTTCCAATTTTTTGATCAAAGTCAAAGTATTATTCATCAAGATTGATCTGAAAAGATCTCTGTGACTTTAAAAATTATGTACTTATATCATACTGTTCATATTTTCCCACTAATAGTCTCACTGAATAGAGTAGGATGACTGCCAAATATGTATGAACATAAAAATGTGTTTATGTTGTTACATTAATTTTTTTTTTGTTTACATTTATACCCCGCCCTTCTCCGAAGACTCAGGGCGGCTTACAATGTATAAGGCAATAGTCTCATTCTATTTGTATATCTTTTTACAAAGTCAACTTATTGCCCCCCCAACAATCTGGGTCCTCATTTTACCTACCTTATAAAGGGTGGAAGGCTGAGTCAACCTTGGGCCGGGCTCGAACCTGCAGTAATTGCAGGCTCTGTGTTCTAATAACAGGCTTCTCTACTGCCTGAGCTATCCCGGCCACTAATTTAACAGTGTAGAGCCTGTTTTATGAAATGCATGTAGTATTACCCTTTGTGGGTGAAATTTTTATACAGATTATGTAGTTCTGTGAAGAAACAGCAATAGAAATAAGAGATAGTGAATAATAATGAAATGAAGTTTGTTAATATGTGTGGAGTTTAAAGTGAAGCTTAAATGCTCATAACCTATTTAGAGTGACAACTTCCCTTGATATAAATCATTTCTGGATCAATATGCTGCTTCTGCTGTGCTTTCAGGATTACTAAGTGTATAGTATGATGACCTTAAATCACCTCTTTCTCTGGGTGATTATGCCAAATAGTTTCTCAGTTTGACTTTCCAGACATGGCATATCTATCTATGACATGTCTTCTTCAGCTCAGTTTCTTTCTTTCCTTATCTATTGGGAAGAAATGCCTAATGTGCAATTGGATCACATACAAAGGTTGCAAACAGAAGGCCTCAGGTTTGCTTCTGGGCATCTCCAGTTAAAATGATGAAAAAATAGAAAACGTAGGAAAAAAGAGAACTTGGGACTTCTGTTAGCTTCCAGTACAGGAAATGCTTAGGGAGAGTCATAAATTAACAGCCTCCAGAGAACTGCAGGTTCCTCAACCCTGGAATCCATAGGTGTAGTTCTGAAATTTGTAGAAGACTATTTGCAGTGTTTAAATTAGTAGGTACTATTGCACAATCTTGAGGAATGGATTTCCATGTAGTAAGCTTATGTGGTTTAAGGAATTGTTGCCTTAAGCTTCATGCTCCTGAACAGTTGAAGAAATGAGAGCGTAGAAGATTGAATGTATAAAGTGGAGAAGCAAAGGAAAATTCTGCTCAATAAAATTGTGTCTCAGCTGCCAAGTTGGGTGGAGGGAGTTTTGCAGTGCCCTTTGAAGCATCTGAAGGACAACAAGTGCTGATTGGAGGATCTCTGTGTCAGATAGATTAAGGCCCTCCTCTAATACTCCACCCCCATACTATATTCTCTTTGATTTGCACTGCTCTATCTGAAGTGTAGTGAATGTGTTTGATACTCTTCCCTGCAGTGTTGCTAAATAAAGAACTTACAGAATCTGATTGGTGAAATTATGCAACAAGACGTGGAGTGGGTGAACTCTCACCCAATATTCCATTTCCTAGCCTATCATTTTTTCTAGTTGTCAGTTTACATATCATATGTAGCTTTTAAAGGGATTGAATCTCTGTGGACTTTATTAGAGGGGTCAGATAGAAACTTGGTAGGGACAATTTAGCAGTTGCCTCACATTTGTTTCATTTGCCTGTGCAATTCTAAACCTCTAAGCACATGTTCTGTTGCTGATCATGTCTTCCTGTGTGTAGTTTTCATTCTTTGCTGATATATGTGTGCATTTCTGTGCTGGCTCAACAGTGAATAGTGTCTTCAAAACAAGATGAGTAGCTAGATTTGGGGCGGGAAGGACATTGATGTTATATATGTTGACAGCAGCAAGATTACTTTATGCACAAAAATGGAAGGACACTGTATTCCTACAATGGATGAATGGCTGCAAAAGTTGATGGAATTAGCAGAGATGGCCAAATTGACTGCTCTGATTAAAGAAAAGAACACAGTTAACTCTGTTTCTACGTGGAAACAGCTTTTGAACTTTGTGCTTGGGGTGAGGAAAAAATGAAACTTTTTGAGTTTTGCAGATTAGATAGGTTTTTTGTTATAGAAATGGCTAGTTTATATTATTATATAAAAGTAAAAAGTTGAGTTTTGATGCTATTATCTTATTCTACTGCACAAAAAGGAGGACTTTTTCTTTCTTTTTTCCCTCTGCCTTACACTTTTGCCTTCTCTTTTTTCTCCCTTATTTCCTTTTTTCTTTTTGATTAATTTTGAATATTGAAGAAAACAAGATGAGTTGCTTACTTGCTAGTTTGAAAAGTAATTGTGTGGTACTGTGCCTTGTTTGTACAGATAAGCCTTGCCCAAACTTTTAGAAACTTTTGCCTGGTGAAGATAGGAGCTCTGATGCAACAATTAAGGAGAATAGTAGGTTGTCAAAGCCTGGTTTGTACAAAGAAGGCATAGCACGCTATACAATTCAGGCCTTCTTGGAAATAATCTTGTTTTTTTAAACTTTCTGTGAGATTAAACTGGATTATTTCCCCCTGCTTTTGATTTTCTAAAAGCTTAAGACCTTTGTAAAATAAACTGGTTGGGTTTGTATAGCTTGTAAATTAATCTTGTTTTCATGTTTGAGTCCTTACAGGGCTCAAATTTGTAAGTGATTAGTTCTTGAACCTGTATGTCTCTTTATCCCTGCTCAGATAAATTTTCTTTTTGGGCAGTCCACCAGAAATGCTGGACTATGAGCTCCATCATCTTAAAGCAATTGGAGAAAAATGGAGCAACTTTTTGGAAAGATGCCAGCTGGCAGGAAGCTATTGTATACCCTTACAAAAAGTTTGCTTGCATTGAAATTGGAGATTAGCCATCCATGTTGTTTTTCCAGTATTTGAATTAGAAGGCTTAAACATAAAAATCTCACACCTGAATAGACTGTGATCTGATTTCACACATTTGTTTGAACAAATAAAAGATAGAAAGGAAAACTGTCTATGTATTGTTTAAAATTGTATAAAAGCTCTTTCATAATTAAAATATTGCAATGAGAACATACCATGATTATTATTCCAAATGGAATAGTTATTTAAAAATGAAGATAAAAGGTATTTCTCTAACATTGGCTGCCTACTACAAAAGTCAAGATGTGTGCTTTCTTGTCTTACACACTTGGAAATCTTGAATTTTTGTTGTTGTTAGTTAGTGCCCGACCCATTGCGACCACATGGACAACATTCCTCCAGGCCTTCCTATCCTCTACCATCCTCTGGAGTCCATTTAAGCTCATGCCTACTGCTTCAGTGATTCCATCCAGCCACCTCATTCTCTGTCGTCCCATTCTTCTTTTGCCCTCAATCTTTCCCAGCATTAGCTTCCTCTCCAGTGAGTCTTGAATTATAACTGTGAAATGATATAGCCTAAATAAGGCCTTTTTCCATTAGTATTAATTGTGAAACTATGAATACAGGGGTGGAGAAAGGAGTAACACTGAAAACGTCTCATGGATCTTCCATCCTTGGAAATGACACAAGTCAGATACTAAAAATATCAGCAATGAAGCTGTTGGTGAAGCATGGAAGATATATGGGCTTTGTAACAGCCATAAAAGGGAAGTGATTTAGATATAAAACTTCCATTCCTGAAGTTGAAGTTAATGTGCTGTAATGATTGATGTGTTGAGGAGAAACAGGATTTGGTCCATTCTCTGCTGCAAAATCTCACTATATGACTTTGGACAAATTAATCAGCCCAAGCTACTTACACTGTTACTATGAAGATAAAATAAATGGAAATTCTCATATCAGCCTCGAATTCTTGGACAAAAGTTAAGTTATAATCTAATAAATAAAAATAATATTTGAATCTCGGTGTAGTCCCCTTATCTTTTAAAACTATCTCATCCTCCTGTTAAAGTTTAAAGTTACTCTCTACAATCATGTGTTCTCATAATTTGTTCATAAATACCAGATGCATGAAGAGAATGTGAAAAAACATTTCGTTCTCCCAATGTGTTCAAAAGTTGCAACAAATTGTGGTTATTTGGACCCATCAATTACTACAGGCGCTAAGTCTCAGAAGGCTATTATTTGAATCATTATCGTCATATTACATGTTCCACATGGGAAATTACGGTAGTGCATAATAATTTTGAAATCTCAAAAAAGGGACTCATTAGTTGAATAATGCAGGATTATTAATGGCTCGGTGTGTCTTTTTGTTTCTCTTTTGCTTAGGAGCCAGCAATGCGTGTGAGAAGACCTCCTTCATATTCCTTCGCCAAGAGCTTCCTGTCCGACTGGCCAATATTATGAAAGAAATCAACCTTCTCCCTGACCGTGTACTGAGTACTCCCTCTGTCCAGCTGGTGCAGAGTTGGTGGGTTCTTGCCCTTTTTTCCCCATTCTTTTCTTTTTTTAATACTAGTTTTTTTATTATATATTACTGTAATTACACTAATACTAACTAAATACACTAATACGAACTAACAAAATAGAATAAAAAGAAAGAATATAAGGTGCAGAAAAAAGTGAATTAGAAATGCTGTAGAAAAGAAAGAAAACTAAAACAATAGTAAAGAAAAAGGAAAACAATATATAAAGAAATGACTTCCCACCTTCAGCCTCTATCGGGTGAAATGCTACCAGATCGGACCGGATAGTGCAGTCCGGTAGCAATCACGGCTGGTAGTTTGGTGATCCGGTAGCAATGGCAGAGCAAAGCTCCGCCTACCCGTCTGGGTGTCATTACCTTCTGGTTTTAACCAGGAAGTAATGTGTTTTTTGAAGGGACGGGGTGGCTTAGTGGGTAAGACGCTGAGCTTGTCGATTGAAAGGTCGGCAGTTCAGTGGTTCGAATCCCTAGTGCCGTGTAATGGGGTGAGCTCCCTTTACTTGTCCCAGCTTCTGCCAACCTAGCAGTTCGAAAGCACGTAAAAAATGCAAGTGGAAAAATAGGGACCATCTTTGATGGGAAGGAACAGCATTCTGTGTGTCTTTGGCATTGAGTCATGCCGGCCACATGACCATGGAGACGTCTTCAGACAGCGCTGACTCTTTGGCTTTGAAACAGAGTTGAGCACCGCCCCCTAGAGTTGGGAACGATTAGCACGAATGTGCGAGGGGGACCTTTACCTTTATCTAATGTGTTTTTTACCTCATGCGCGTGCGGCACGTGCACTTCCGAGCTGATAAGGAAGGTAAGTAGATTCTACCCCTGGCCTCTATCCTCACAATAGTTGCCCCACCTTGTTTCTTCAACTTACAAGGAATTTCAAGTGGCCCCTTTGCATCACGTATAGCCAGAAAATCCTGTAACTCTGTAAAGAAGGGACAGGTAAAGTGATCCCAGCTGCGGACAAATTTTACTCGGTGAAACACAGGTTACCTGTTTTTATTTTTAGGTAATTTTAATTTTGGAAAAAATATTAAATTGAAAACCGGCATTGCTCAGAGGAAAACACCAATTATTAGCATTGATTAAATTTACTGGAATTCTTCTGAGTCTTATGGCTATCTGAAAACTATTTACGGAGAGCTTTTTCCAACAGTTCGTCTATCAGTTCCCTTCCCCCGCCCCCCAAAGAAAATAAGTTGGGGTTATAAGGAAAGTCTAGCAGTGAGCAACCTTCCCATTTTGAGATTAGTTACAGTGGCCATGGTAGCCTTTTTGTGAAATAGCAAACCCCTCTGGGATAGTCCATTTGTGAAAATGATCACAACGTGTTTGAAAAATTTCAGAGGAGTCTCCAATCCTCTCTCCCCAAATCTATATTGTGCATAAACTCCAGGCTGCAGAGTTCAGATGCATAGAATTACTGTTTTTCTCAAGCAGAATTGCTAAAGGAAATTTGTTGGCTGAGATTAACAGAGATCATAAAGATCTCATATGCCAGTGAGAGACATTGTTTCATAGATCCTACGTAAATCCCCTGGCCGTTTTGGGAAACAACAATAAGCAAGAATGGCAGAAAATTTCAGTTTCTTAGGGGCACCATGTTTGCGTCCATTACTCTAGTTGTGGTTGTCGAGGATCTTCCACCAATTTCAGCCCCATCGGTTAACAATGGCTGATGATCAATGCTTAAAAGCAGATACCACCTCCAGACACAGAACAATAGATGCACCTCTAGAGAAATTATCAATAAATAGTGCTAAGAGGATGTTGGAGGCCTTAAATATCTTTTCTTTCTCTTTCTCTACCCATCCTCTCTCTTGTTCTTAATTTTTTTCCTTGGTTTTGCTAAGAGGAACTGTTGTTTTGAATGAATCTCTTTTATTGGAGTTTTACATTAGCATTGAGGAGGCAAAAGAAATAGGATGTGGCCCTTTAAGATGCCAGCATGATCTTTGGCCTTTCGAAAGTTAACATGTGAGAGCTTTTTTGTTTCTCTCTGAATTTCCCTGTTCTTTTCTGTCCACATCCCATTGCAGTTGTCAGGGAAACAAGCAGGTGCTGGAGAGAAGTATCAAAAGGCACATGAGAGCCAAGTTAATTCTTATTTCACCCAAGTTGCCCTTGATCCCAACTCTGAGCTGGTTTTTGTTTTCCTGTGGGAAAGCTTTGCTTGCTAATCCTTTGCAGCCTGCAGTTCCATGGCAAGACTTCCTCATAGCAGCCATTCTTCAAAGTCACGGTGGCTCATAATTATTGGCCTTGTAGTCTTGAACACCCAGATGTTTTCCAGTACTGTATAGGTAATCCTTGCATCAAAATCCTTCTGGAAATATCCCCCTTCAATGGATGAATCACAATACATATTTTAATGGGGCACAAGAAAAGTCATTAAAGACATATTGAGGACCAGCTACATTATTTGAATTTAATTACATACTTATGAATCAGTCATGCTATTCTACTTCTTGTGTAGACAACAGGCTGTGGAATGCATAAAAAGAATAACAAGTAGTAATATAAAGGGATAAAAGCGTATCATGAAAAAAAAGAAAACAGAAATTTAGCTAAAACTTTTTTACAGGCTGTCTCTGTAAAAATTCAAAATTTTCAAAATGCAAATACACCAATCAGGACTGTCCTGTGCATTTATGTAAGTGTCCTCAGGAATCAGAGTACAAACTGTGCTGAAAGCATAGAAATGCAACACAATAGCAACACAAGAGTCGCTGAGAAAATCCACACTGACCTTTATTCTCTTCCCGTTAAAAGTCAAACAGAGGAAATGGGGGTTTTATATATTTTTTTTCTTGACTAAAGCATTGTGCTTTTGCTGTTTATTTCTGATAAAGAATTAGGATGAAATATTCAGAAAGTCATACAATATATGGTTTACTTAAAAAAATAAGTTTGGAAGAAAACCACAGGTTTTATATTCTGATAATGGACTAAATTTTTATATGTCCAGATGTCTTATTATTTAACAAAAAATTAGATTATTCATGAGACATCTGTGTCCTTTATTCTATAACAAAATGGGAAGGAAGGGAAGGGAAGGGAAGGGGAGGGAGGGAAGGAAGGAAGGAAGGAAGGAAGGAAGGAAGGAAGGAAGGAAGGAAGGAAGGAAGGAAGGAAGGAAGGAAGGAAGGAAATCCCCATTACACGTATGCAGAGCTTTGTTAGCCAATAGTCCTTATGAGAAGATTTCAGCAGTTAACTACCTTCAAAATGACCTATGTTTTAGAGTCATAAAAGCCATTCCTTGTAAATTAGGAAGGCGAAAGTATTTAGGAAGGCGAAACTGACCCCTTAAAATTAAAAACAAAAACAAAAACAAAAAACAAATGAACCTTTATCATAATTTATGCCAGTGTTGGCAAACCTATGTCACGCGTGCCAGAAGCAGCATGCAAAACTGTCCTGAAGCAAATGCGCACCCTCGCCGGCTCCTTGTCACGTTCCTGTGCTCAAATACGTTCCGGTCAGCTGGCCGTCGTGCATGCGTGGTACCAGCGGACTGCGCATACGCAAGGCAGCACATGTGCCATAGGTTCGCCAACATGCATACGTGAGGCGGCACATGTGCCATAGGTTCACCAACACGCCTGCATGATGGACTGCTGCACTTCTGGGGTCGCCAGCACTACATGTGCGATGGCCAACTGGCAAGCGCGCATTTGAGCACAGGAACGCAATGGGAGCCAGCAAGGCCGCACATTTGCCTCGGGATGGTTTCGCGTGCCACTTCCGGCACGCGGGCAGCACGCGAGAACGTGAAAGGTTCGCCAACACTGGTTTATGCTAATGATTTTAAAAAGGAAGAAATCTCTTCAACCAGGAACAGATTGTGAGTGATTCTGCACAGTAAGGGAAATAAGGCTTGCATAATGGGCTAATCCATTTCAGGAGGAAAATAATATTATAAACTAGTTTAGCAAAAAAAATTAAATCACTTTAGGATTTTTGGATCTAAGTGTATGCTTATCTTTCCAAAGATAAAAGAAAATAACTGAACTCTATCAATAGAAGAGAATATTTGTAGCTCGGGGTTGAACTGTGGAGTCCTTTGTGTTCTCTCAGCTTGTTTGTTTTCTTGCAGGTATTTCATTACCCAACTAGATAACACCTTAAGTGCTAGCTAGCTGAACTCTTGAACAAGAGATCATAGTTGGATATATAGCAGATATCTGTCCACTAGAAGGTTTAAAGTACAGCAATAAAAATGACTTATTTTAATGTGGACTAAAGCAATAGATCTGAACTGAACAACCATGGAACTATCTACTACACGAAACACAAATATATTTTTAGGGTCAAACATAGGATACTAGTAAAGTCCAATACTACAAATACAATCCAAGGAATTCCCAGAAATACTCCAGTCTTCTTGGCAACATATTTCTGTCAGAATTCTCTTAACCATAGAAGCATCTACAGACATGGCAACTAACTACATGCTTTCTTTCCTACATGGAACTCAGGAGAAGAAATTTTCAGGGAAAAGTCCAGTGTTCATTCAAACTGGAAAGGAGAGGGTTGTGTGCAAACTGCAGACAAAAACGGGCTTCCAGGATGCAAAATGAAAAACCAAATCTAATGTTGCTTTCAAAAGGATTTAAGGAAGGCAAGGCTGATCCCTGCCTAGACTTGAAATTTAAAAATAACAAATGAACCTTTATCTTGGCTTATGCTGATGATTTCAAAAAGGAAGAAATCTCCTCAAACAGGAACAGATTGTGAATAAATTGAGTCTGCACACTAGGAGAAATAGGGCTTGCATAATGGACTAATCCATTGCAAGTGGAAAATAATATAATACTGAAGCATCTTTCCATTAAAATTCCATCTAGTTTATCCCTGATATATTGATATTCTATCTGCAGTTTCAAGTGGGAGTAACAAATTGGAATATACAGTACATAGCTTATATCTACAATATCTTCTCACGATTAAAAAGGATTTGCAACAAAATGCAGCTCTATTGTATACTTCTCTTCCGGTTCCACCAGCTGATCTCCTCTTCTAGGATATTCCATTTTATTTTCTCCCTCTCCTAATTTTCTTTCTATGTATTTGTGGGTATTTCTAATAAGTAGTCAGCATGCAGATAGCACCCACAGAGGTGAGAAAACAGTTGCTGGGTAGTTTGTTTTGCTCCTAACTGTTTTGGATTTTTACAAACTTGGGTTTCCCCAAACCTGCTAATAAGAACCTCATTTGAGAACATCATCCTGATCTAATCTAGCATTTCATTATTGCAGGAAGAAGCCACATGCCTCTGGTAAATCTAAAATAGGATGCTTTCCTATTTTAGTAGGAGTGCTTTCCTTCTAGTCATGTTCTATGCAACTGATCTTTATATTGTCTCTGATACTGGATGCAATATGTGACCATGATTTGGATCTATCTACCTTCTTCAAAATATATTTTTATGTCAGTGATTATTTCTGCATTTTTATACCATTATTTTGGTACTTCCTACTAAATATTGTTTGGACTGCCTGTAGACCAGTGCTTGTATAATTGCAATTGTTGTCATTATATGTGCTACATAAAATTAAATCCAAGTTCATTTTCACTCAAGTTGTAAGGAGCCACCAAAGGTAGAGCAAATAATGTTTAATACCCTGTTTTCCCGAAAATAAGACTTCCCCGAAAATATTTAAATGCACGCACAGCCGGTCCCAGCCATTTCCTCTGGTTAATGTTTGGGAGACAGAGCTGGAAATCAAGTAAGATGGCAAGAGGAGCCCCGCCTTGCTCCACGTGCCCCAAAATAATAAGACCTCAAAAATAAGGCCAAGCAGTTATTTCGGGGTTCAAAAAAATGTCAGACAGGGTCTTATTTTCAGGGAGACATGGTATTATATATGCATATTTAATTATTTAGAGATACTTGGAGAAATGGAATCACTGTTAATATGTAAGAAGCTAGAAGATTGAATCCTAATCTCATTTTTCCTAAAATATTCTGTCATAGATAAAAAATAGTTTCATTTTGTAAAACTGTATAATTGTCAAATGAACTTGATTTTTTATCTCTTCACAACAATGTGAAGTCAGAGTTGCCAATTCTTCAGCTGGTGTTGGGTTCCATAGAGACTTCCCAAGAACTTAGATATTGCAATGAATACTGGTAGTTGCATTATTTGTGCGCATCCAAGCTGTATGGTCTTTTGCAATTGACAGATGGGAATTTTGTCAATGTACAGATTTTCTAAATACCGTCCAAGAATTTTTGCCATGGTATCCAGTGTGCTGATAACTAGGACCACTGTGGCTGGTTTATGCCATATTTTAGTATCTCTTTTATTCATTAAACATGAAACTCAGTCAACTGAACATTTAAAAATGTGTTACAGATATGATTGACTGGTGCTAATGGTTGATACAGGTTGCTGCCAGCATCCTAGGTATCAACCAAGTACCTTCTTAAGATATACAATGTTCCATGTAGCGCAGTTTTTTGCAGTTCCGCTGGTGTTACTGCAGGAAGCTGCACTTTCTTGATGTGTTTTGTATAATTCTTGGACATGGTACCAAGTGCCACGATGACATTGAGTTTGATGGATTTGCAATAGTCCTCTGCCCCCTATTTTTCTTGGCAGGTACAACCTGTCAATGTCATTTCGTGGATGTAAAGCATGGTACATATTCAAAAGTTTGCACGTTTTCCAGCTGAACTGGAAAACTTGAAATGGTCCACCATTTCCTCAGCTTCTTCGCATAGGCGTCACTTACTGCCTGTTGCTGTCTTCTCAATTCTGGCTTTGTATGCATTAAGGCTTTTGCAGCCAGAATTAGTCCCTAGGTCTCTTTCTTTAACTTTCTTATTATTATTATCACTCAATGGGGGGGGGGTTATGATGATGATTGTTGTTGTTATTGATTTATTATAGCCACCAAAGACTTTGTAGATAAAAGAGATAAGGTGTTGTCCAGAATGTATCCAAAAACAATTGGTCTGCCAAAAGTACAAAAAAGAAATCCCTTAAGAATATCCAAAGAAAAATTATTTTCTCTCCCCTTCCCCACCATTCCCAGCAACCTTTCTTGCTATTTTCTACATTTTTTAACATGGTTCCACCTTTTTGAGAATTACATACAGTTGCATTCTGTTTCAATTTTTATTTTAAGATCTAATTGACGTTTTACTTTGTTCTCAGGTATTTACTTTTAAAAGATAGTTCTTTAAAGATGTGCTCTTTCTAATCATTTATGCACAAGAAAACACTATGCTTAAAATGGTTCGCATTGAAACACGTTTATACATGTTTTATCAAAGTAGCAAGAAAAGTGCTTTTTGGGGCAACTGCTATTTTATATTGCAACTTCTGATCGGATAACTTGTACTGTCCTGATTTACATGAGGGAAATTGCATGGAAGGCATATTTTCTGCACATGCGGATTAATCAACCAGCAGCACATCTACAGATAGTCCTTAATTTATGATACAATTGGGACCAATATTTTCATTGCTAAGCTTGAATTTCATTGTGAATCACATAACATAAAATTTTATGACCTTTTTTGCCATGGTTGTAAAGTGAATCACTGCAGTTTTTAAGTGAATCATGTAGCTGCTAAGGGAATCCAGCTTCTTCCAATGACTTTGCTTGTTAGAAGCCAGTTGGGAGGGTCGCAGATGGCAATCACATGACTTCAGGATGCTGCAACCATCAAAAATACATGCCAGTTGCCAAACATCTGAGTTTTGATCACATAGTTCTGCAATGACTATAAGTATGAAGACTGGTCATAAGCACTATTTTCAGTGCCGTTGTAATTTCAAACAGTCATTAAATGAATAATTGTAAGTCAAGGACTGTCCGTATTTAGAAGTAGAAGTATGCCAAAGGTCTTACTTTGGCAAAGATACAAAGGTGGTAGGACTACAGCCTTGTGCTCATGTATTTTACTAAACTGTCTTTGATAAGTGAATCAATAAGTGATAATAATCACTTATTGATTCAATAATCAATAAGTCTTTGATAAGTGAATCAAAAATCAATAGTTTTGTTTTATATGATGCACTGCTTATCTGTTACCGATTATGCCCTAACAGAGTCAAAATAAAAAAACATGTGGTTCTTGTATAATAAAAATATATATTATTTAAATAATAAATAATAATGGTGGCACATTATTGCGTGGTAGCACAGTGGTTAGAGTACAGTACAGGTTACTTCTGACTGTCAGCTGCCTGCAATTTGGCAGTTTGAATCTCACCAGGCTCAAGGCTGACTCAGTTTTCTATCCTTCCGAGGTGGGTAAAATGAGGACCTAAATTGTTGGGGGAAATATGCTGACTCTGCAAACTGCTTAGAGAGGGCTGTAAAGCACTATGAAGTGGTATATAAGTCTAAGTGCTAATGCTAAGACTTTCTCCTTTTCTCCCTCCCTCCCTCCCCCTCCTCGCTTCTTCCTTCCACCAGGTATGTGCAGAGTTTGCTGGATATCATGGTGTTCCTTGACAAGGATCCAGAGGACCAAAGGATATTGGGACAGTGAGTTTGAATTTAGAGGCCTCGTAAAATGTACACAAATGCATCATTAGAACTCTTAGTTTCAGTCTTGAGCTGAGAGAAACATTTCCAGTCTGGCATCTTCCAGTGTGTCTTATTAATGAAAATCACAAATTACAGTCCAAATGACCCTCATTGTTTAGGAATTTGGGGAGCGAGGTGCAAGATTCCTGGAAAATCTCAGACTGTTCGGGTAAATTGATCATGCCTGAATCAATCAGCGCTCCATGGCTTAGGACCGGGCTATCTACGGGACCGTCTACTGCCGGCCTCTATCTCCCATCGTCCGGTACGTTCCCACAGAGAGGGACTCCTCAGGGTGCCGTCAGCCAAACAGTGTTGACTGGCGGCCCCCAGGGGGAGGGCCTTCTCTGTGGGGCTCACCCTGTGGAACGAACTTCCCCTCGGACTTCGACAATTACCTGACCTTAGGACCTTTCGCCGCGAACTTAAAACTTATTTATTTCGTATGGCTGGACTAGCCTGATTTTTATCTTTATTGGATGGGTTTTTAAAATTTTGTGATTTTATGGGGGAGTATGTTTTTTAACATTTGGGCATTTAAATTAGTTTTTTAAGGGATGTTTTTAATTATTGTGTGTATTTGTATTTTATCTGCCTGTTCACCGCCCTGAGTCCTTCGGGAGAAGGGCGGTATACAAATTAAAATATTATTATTATTATTATTATTATTATTGGATTATTTCTGCAACAATTCTGAAGTCAAAGTGTATCTTTTGGACCTAAACAGATGGAAAACTAGGTGTATGTGGAATGTTGCTGTCTCACTCTAGGTTCACCAATGCTCTGGTCACAATTCGCAACCGTCACAATGATGTGGTCCCTACCATGGCACAGGGTGTAATTGAATATAGGGAAGCTTATGGTGATGACCCTGTTTCCAACCAAAACATCCAGTACTTCCTTGATCGTTTCTATCTTAGCCGTATTTCTATCCGCATGCTGCTCAACCAACACAGTGAGTTCTTTTAAACCTCCCAGATCTGGTTCTTCCCCCCTTTTTTCCCCTTCTCCCTTCCTCTTGGTTTTAGTATTAAGGGATGAATTCTTAATTAAAGCTGTATCTTAATGGGCAGCCCCATCTCATGCTCCACCTGTCCTACTTTTGTCATATCGTGCCCCGCCTCCCTTCATTTGCATCTTCTTTTTTTCACAGCCTTGATTTTTGATGGAAGCACCAATCCAGCCCATCCCAAGCACATTGGCAGCATTGATCCCAACTGCAACGTATCAGATGTAGTTAGAGGTGAGTGTTCTTCTGTGATTCCTGCTGCAGCATCTCTTTCCCCCTCTGGAATCCTTAAGAAATCGGTTTTGCTCCTTAGCGCCTCTTCTATCTCATGAGAGCCGCAAAAAAGGGGCCCACAAAAAAGGGTACCTGATGATTATATGCAGTTCTCTGGCCAGGAGTTCCCTACCTTGGATAACTATAAGATGTGTGGTTTAGAAGAGTTGAAAAGGCAGTTGTCTAAATTCACAGAAGAAGCAGTGGCAAGGCTTACATGTTTTGTAGGTCATAATGTGCGTACTTTGGTTTGAAGATAGTAAGTTGTGCTAAACCTAATTGTAGTTTGTTCAATAAATCATGATTAAACAAACCATAATTTAGTATAATAGGTAACCCAGGCAATATCTAAGAAAATGGTCCCTCCATGTACAAAAGTTTACTGCGGCTAACTGTTCAATAGCTTATTTTCATATCAGATTAGTCAGTGTTGGAAACAGAAGTTGAAACAGAGATTTGTGATGCAATTTCTTAGAACTTATCTTACAGTGGAAACTTCTCAGTCTGCGAGATTCCCCCCTCTCGCGGACATGGCCCTCTACGTTATCGAAGGCCTACCTTGACGACGGATTTTGGAATCCCGAGAGGTGGCATGCGGCTAAAAAGAGCCTTTGGGGATTTTTAAATAGGGAATTTTTAAGGGTAGGGAGGGTAAGGGCGGGTGTTGGGGGAAACCCATCAGGGAGGGTATGTCCAGTCCCAGCGCGCGCTCACGGCATTACTTTAGTTGGTCCGAAGACAGGGAGGGAGGGGAGTGTTCAGAGCAGAGAGTGTCATTCCATCTGTACGGTAAGTGGGAGAGGCAGATATGGCGGAGGCAAGGGGCCGTATCGTTCTTCGGGAGCACGTGTTCGATGTTTAAAGGCAATCACGTGCTCCGGCCCCTTAGTCCTTACTCGTTCCCGGATGGTCAGGATCCTCAGAGCTTGGGTCTGAGGCTGATGCTTTGCAACGCCGGTCCGTGGTTAATAAGGCTCCCCTGATTTGTGATCTTATTCAGAGGGAGTCCACGAACTTTATGGGCATTAAGGAGACCTGGTTGGGCACAGAGGGGGGTGTACTCCTGGTTGAACTGTGCCCTCTGGGTTTCCGCGCATTCCATCAGCCAAGGGCCCAAGGTAGGGGTGGGAGGGTGGCGGTTGTCATTAAAGAGAGTCTGGAGCCGAGGGAGTCCACTGTACCTCAGATAGCTGGTTGTGAATCCCTCCTTGTGAAGTGGGGCCATCGGAATCAGATGGGTCTGTTGATCACGTACCTGGCTCCTTGCTGCATGACTACAGCCCTACCTGAGCTACTAGAGGTGCTTGCTGGGGTGGCGGTTGAGACTCCCAGACTTTTGGTCTTGGGGGATTTCAACTTGCCATCGGCCGGCTTGTCATCAACGGTGGTTCAGGAGTTCCAGGCCTCCATGACGGCCTTGGACCTGATTCAAGTAAATGATGGCCCTACACACATTGGGGGAGGCGCACTAGACTTGATTTTTATCTCAGGTCAGTGGGTTAATGATCTGGAATTAGGAGATATAGTGACAGAACCGGTGTCATGGTCAGATCATTTTCTCCTTCGCCTAGACTTTCAGACTGCCGCCCACCCCCACAGGGAGACGGAGCCAATGCGTTGGTTCCGTCCCAGGCGCCTGATGGACCCGGAGAGGTTCCAGACGGAGCTTGGGCCGTTTCCTGAGGATCTGGCCCATGGCACGACTGAAGAACTAGTTGCGGCCTGGGAACGGGCTGCGGCTGGGGCTTTGGATCGTGTCGTGCCTTTGCGGCCTCTGACCCGGCGTAGATCTCAATTGGCTCCCTGGTTTTCCGAGGAGCTGAGAGAGATGAAACGCCGGAGAAGACGCCTAGAGAACACTTGGAGGTCTAGCCGTTCCGAGGCTGATCGGACACTAGTGAGGTCTTTCACTAAGACCTACCTAGTGGCAATGAGGGAGGCGAAACGTTCTTACGTTTCCACCCTCATTGCATCGGCAGATAACCGCCCGGCCGCCTTGTTTCGGGTGACCCGTTCCCTCCTTCATCAGGAGGTTCGGGATGACCCTTTGCAAGGACGTGCTGAGGAGTTTAACGGTTATCTATACGATAAAATCATTCCGCTTCGGGATAGTTTGGACCAAGATTGCGATGATCCAACCGAGATGATGGAGACGCGTCTTGTTGAGGTTATTTGAGATGAGTTTGATTCTGTGGCTCCCAAGGACGTGGACAGGTTGCTGGGGAGTTTACATGCAACTACATGTTTACTGGATCCGTGCCCTTCCTGGTTAGTGTTGGCTGCTCAGGAAGTGACACGAGGCTGGCTCCAGGGGATTATAAATGCTTCTTTGTTGGAAGGGGTTTTCCCCGCCGCCTTGAAAGAGGCGGTGGTGAGACCCCCTCCTTAAGAAGCCTTCCCTGGACCCAGCTATTTTGGGGAGAGCGAGTCTCCAACCTTCGCTTTTTAGCGAAGGTTGTAGAGAGTGTGGTTGCATGGCAGCTTCCTCGGCACCTGGATGAAGCTGTCTATCTAGACCCGTTCCAGTCCGGCTTCCGACCCGGTTATAGCACGGAGACGGCTTTGGTCGCGTTGGTGGATGACCTCTGGAGGGCCAGGGATAGGGGTTGCTCCTCTGCCTTGGTCCTATTAGATCTCTCAGCGGCTTTTGATACCATCGACCATGGTATCCTGCTGCGCCGGTTGGAGGGATTGGGAGTGGGAGGCACCGTTTATCGGTGGTTCTCCTCCTATCTCTCTGACCGGTCGCAGACGGTGTTGACAGGGGGGCAGAGGTCGTCCACGAGGCGCCTCACTTGTGGGGTGCCTCAGGGGTCGATTCTCTCGCCTACCCTGTTCAACATCTATATGAAGCCGCTGGGCGAGGTCATCAGTGGTTTCGGGGTGAGTTATCATCTGTACGCTGACGATACTCAGCTGTACTTTTCCACCCCGGACCACCCCAATGAAGCTATCGAAGTGCTGTGCTGGTGCCTGGAAGCCGTACGGGTCTGGATGGGGAGAAACAGACTCAAGCTCAATCCCTCCAAGACGGAGTGGCTGTGGATGCCGGCACCCCAGTACAGTCAGCTGCACCCACAGCTGACTGTTGGGGGCGAGTTAGTGGCCCCAAAGGAGGTGGTTCGCAACTTGGGCGTCCTCTTGGATGGACGGCTGTCCTTTGATGAACATCTGGCGGCCGTCTCCAGGAGGGCCTTTTACCAAGTTCGCTTGGTCCGCCAGTTGCATCCCTTCCTTGACCGGGATGCCTTATGCACAGTCACTCACGCTCTGGTTACGTCTCAGTTGGATTATTACAATGCTCTCTACATGGGGCTGCCCTTGAGGTGTACCCGGAGGCTACAGTTAGTCCAGAACGCGGCTGCGCGAGTAGTAACGGGAGCCGCTTGTGGCTCCCATGTAACATCACTGCTCTGCAGTCTGCACTGGCTGCCTGTGGTCTTTCGGGTGCGCTTCAAGATTTTGGTTACCACCTTTAAAGCGCTCCATGGCTTAGGACCTGGGTACTTACGAGACCGCCTGCTGTTACCTTATGCCTCCCACCGACCGGTACGCTCTCATAGAGAGGGTCTCCTCAGGGTGCCGTCCGCCAAACAATGTCGGCTGGCGGCCCCCAGGAGTAGGGCCTTCTCTGTGGGAGCAGCGACGCTCTGGAATGAACTTCCCCCTGGCCTACGCCAAGTGCCTGATCTTCGGACCTTTCGCCGTGAGCTAAAAACATACTTATTTATTCAAGCTGGACTGGCATAATGGTTTTTTAACATTTTAATTGTGTTTTATTGTTGTGGGGTTTTAAATTTTTAAAAATTTTAAATTTAAATTTTTAAACATTGGCCTTTTTGTAATATGCTTTATTTTAAATTTTGATTTTAATTGTATATATATTGTGTTTTATTTAGGCTGTACACCGCCCTGAGTCCTTCGGGAGAAGGGCGGTATAAAAATTTGATAAATAAATAAATAAATAAATAAACTTGGAGGAACTTATACTCTATACCCAAGGCAGATATTATTTTTACAAAGTCTCCCATGCAGCCACCAGAACTTTCTAATAGTTACTGCTAAACTGTAGGTTTTAAAGTACAAGTTAAATACCAGTTTAGGCTTTTTTCATCTCTTTATCTTTTCCCTTGCTGTTTTTGGAAGTGCAAATCCCTGCTCAAAAAGGATTTCAAGCATCTATGTCACACTAATATGCAAAGAATATAATATGGTTCTGTGTTTGTGGAAGGACAGCCAGTGAAGCTGGATTTCCTGTTATTGCATGGAGTTGACACAAAAGAGAGATCTTCTAATAGTCTTCTGACCCATTTAGGTTGTTCTTTCATAGCCTTGGTTGAATTAGGTGGTTCTTAAATAGAATTCAAAAGGAAATGTGGATTACAAAAGAGGAGAAAATGCAGAGCTCTGAAAATTTGGGAGAGACAATGTATTCCTTCCCTGGCTTTTGCTGAAATTTATTTTAATTTGGTCAAATTACAGTAACTTGCATAAAAGTAATACAGAATTTTTAATCCACTCATCAAGTAGATGTTTTTGCTGATCTTTTCCAATTTATGACAAAGCTGACAGGTTGTAGAATTCAACAAAGAAGAGAAGCTGTGTTTCCGTAATAACCAAAGTTTTGTGTTTCTTTCTATAGATGCTTATGACATGGCCAAACTGTTATGTGACAAGTACTACTTGGCATCTCCTGACCTGGAGATCCAGGAGGTGAATGGTGAGTTTGCAGAGCCATGAAAAAAGTGGGAAAGTTAAGGAGAGGAGCAAATAAGCCAAGTGGGAGGGGGGGAGGGAGGTGTTATTGTCCAAACTGGCTGCTCAGTTTGGCCTCTTATAATATGCACAGAAGGTTTTAGAGGGACTGCTAGCCTCCTCCATTTTTCCTCCTATTTAGCCAGTGAAACAGGACCTCACAAGTGGCATAGTAAGTAGCTGATGATCCTTTGATAAGCAACCACCCTTAGAGTTATTGTTATGGCTTGGCGACTAAAGCTTTGCTAGAATCCCGTTTTCCTTTCCTTTGGGCTTTTTTCTTTTTTTGCCTTGCCTTTTAAAACTGATGATAGTGACTGCCCTTTTAACAGTGTGGACAATCACATTGATACCCCAAAACTGCAATAAAAGGAGATACAAGAGAACATAAAACGAGATTGGATTATTGCAGGTAATCTGTACCTTCCAGATCACCAGTGGTGAGTTGCTACCGGTTTGCCCCGGTTCGGGTGAACCAGTAGCAGCAGTGGTGGGAGGCCCCGCCCACCTGCCCAGATGTCATCAGATATGATCTGCACATTTGCAGAAGTGGTGCGCGAGCGAGCGAAGCGGTAGCAAAGGTAAGTGAAACCCACCCCTGTTCCAGATGTGTGGAATCTCATCCAAGGCAGCATATCTTAAATAGCAACTATTGGAGAACAGCAGTGGAAGAGAGACCTCTGCCTTCTGTCTGTGCTTGTGAACTTCCTGGCTGCAGCTGTCGGTCACTGCCTGACACAGAATGCTGGGCTGAATGGCTCCCTGGCTTAAACCAACAGGCATCTTCTTATATTACTTTAAGCTGGTTCTTTGAGTGCTTAAAAATACTGGGAATTGTGTTTGGAGACATCTGGTTGAGAATGCACAATTATTTCTGGTTTTAATTAACAAATTCCACATGGGTAATAGTAAGATTCCAGCATTTCTTCCAAAATCAGTGCATTCTAATTAGTGAAAGACAGAAAACTAGTTGAGAGCCGTGCATCATTACGCTTTGTCTCCTAAGCTTGTACAACTTTGATCCTTGCTTGGTGCTTAATTACTACTACTTCAATCTCAAATCAGTTGCTACCTCTTTCTTCTTTTTTACGGCAATAGATAAATGATACGGAAGTCATCCTTCTCTAAGTCTACATCAGTTCAGCTTCTGAAAGTGAAATTTATCAATAGCTTCAGTGATTTTTAAATAACTAAATGAAGCCTTCATGATCAGAGGTATCATGGCCTTAGGTATCTGTGCCTGCAGCAACAGCATGGGACCAGGGTTCGCTATTGTCTTCATGACTTATCTGCTTGTTGGCTTTCTGAATGTATCTTCTGAATTGTATAGCTTCAAGAGCAGGCTGTTGGATTAGATAACTCATTGACCTTTGTATAGATAAAAATCCCAATAACCCCCAACTGATACTTCAAAAGAAAGAAAAATACAAACACACCCACACCTACACACCCACATACAAATACATTGGCCTGAATGGGCCCCTGGTTTAAACCAGCAGATGTATATATGTAAATGGGTTGTTTTTTTCTGTTTTACACCAATCTGAAGAGATCTGAAGAGTGTTTTGAACCTGGCTTCCGTAGATACAGTTTTACTTGGAAAATGATCCTGAAGAGAGACCAAATGGAGTAAATTTACTATATCTGAGTTGTGAAAATCCAGACAATCACTACACGCCAAGCATTAGATATTTTGGTATTGTTTTGTTATCTAGTAGTTGTCCAGATTTTTGCTCCTTGAATATGATAGCCTCAGTATGGAATAATATAAAGTCTGGGGATTTAGTAAATGTGATAAGTAAATATTCCTTGACTTGGTGCCAAAATGTGACAACTTTATGTTGAGATCATCCAAGGAAAGTTCTGAAATAGCCTAATCATACTAGGAAACCAAACTGCAGTGTTGCGTATAATATCTGAGGCTAAGTGACTTTGGGAAGATGATTGAAATAAATAAACTAAATTTTTTCAGAAAGTTAGGTTAACCTGATAATTGACTTGACCAAAAGAAGTCTGAGAATTTACAATCCAACAAAAAGGGAAGTTCAAAAGCCTGGTGAGACAGAAGACCAATGAAGTAGCTCTCCATCTTGTGAGATTTTCTGACTTAGTTATATGGCTGAGGCATCTTTACTTTAGCATGAAGGTACTGTGGAGTACAGGTAGTCCTCAACTTACAACTGTTCATTTTGTGACCCTTTGAAGTTCCAAGGATACTGGAAAAAAAATGACTTACGACCGTTTTTCACACTTAGGACTTTTGTGGCATATTCATAATCACATGCTCAAAATTCAGATGCTTGGCAACTGACTCATATTTATGACAGTTGCAGGGTCCAGAGATCATGTGACCACCTTTTGTGACTTTCTGACAAGCAAAGTCAGTGAGAAAGCCAGATTTGTTTAACAACTGTGGGACTAACTTAAGAACTGCAGTGATTCACTTAACAACTGTGGCAAGAAAGATTGTAAAATGGGGCAAAAATTCACTTAACTGCGGCACTTAGCAACATACATTTTGGGCTTAATTGTGGTCGTAGGTTGAGGACTACTTGTAATGGGACCAGTCATGACCGGTGCATCTAGTCATACTGATTGTATTATGAATTTTAAATTTGTGTTGAAGATCCCTGTTTTTGAAACGTAATCATCTATATTATTGTAGCAAGGAGCATGGAGTTTTGCCTGTTCTGGAGTGGCAAAAAAAAACACACACACCACACAACAAAAACAGATATAAAACAGCATCTTAATTAACTTTGTTCTTCTTCTAGCAAATCAACCCAACCAACCCATCCACATGGTCTACGTTCCATCTCACTTGTACCACATGCTCTTTGAACTGTTCAAGGTAATTCTCTCTTTCAGAGTTGATTTTGTTTCCACAGAATGTTTTGGTGCTGTTATTCCAGCCAGAAATGAGGTCTATAACTTGTAATAATAACTTATTACGGGGGCGGTGTTGATGCTGCTCCATTTAGTGTCGGCATATCTCAGATGCAACATTGGATCATCCTAGCACCTTAGAGATTGCCCAATACGGAGTGACTCAGGAATTCAGGTACTCCAGGAAGATCATAAAGCTAGTTCAACTGAGTCACATTTTTGTAGTAGACACTCAATGTATTTAGTTTTCTGTTCAGGTGAAAGTGGTGACCTGAAGGTGAAGGAACCCTGTGGCTTTTTATGGCTTAATCACATTTATTTTAGGCTAATGTAATTCCATATACATACATACATACACACACACACACACACACACACACACCTGGTCTTCCCCATACTGCTTCCCTTTTGCCTTTCAACTCCAATCCAGGAGCCCTCAGGCAGTCACTTTCATGACGACAAAGTCTCATTTGTCATCTTCAGGCTGGTGTTTACAGCTTCGTGCTTCTAGGAGCAAGGCTCAAGAAGCATGAAGCCGAAGACACCAGCCTGAAGATGATGAGTGAGACCTCGTCGAAACTTCGCCAAGATACTCTCAACCTTACAGGGGAAAAGACCCGAATATGCCAAGACCTACATACAGTGGTGGGATTCAGCCAGTTCGCACCACTTCGGGAGAACCGGTTGTTAACTTTCTGAGCAGTTTGGTGAACTGGTTGTTGGAAGAAATCATTAGGGCAGAGAACCGGTTGTTAAATTATTCGAATCCTACCACTGCCTACATACCTATACCTGTGAAAACCTACGAATACACACACACACACACACATGCACGCACGCACGCACACGCGCACATGCAGGCATGCATGCATATAAAATAATATTTGTGCTGACCAAAGCAGAAAAGCTGGCTATACTATAGTAATTTATATAAGAATATAATACTTAAGCAAGAGGTTTTCTGCAGACATAGAAAATAACCATTGTCTTTTATTAGGCTCTGTAAGTCATATTTTATATTTGGGCATTTGCAACTTCAGGCTAGTAAGCCTGTGTTCCAGTAAATGCCCACTAAATGCTTAGAAGGTTCCATCCATTGCTCATAGAATATTGAGATGGGATAGGTAGTTAATTAAGTCAAAGACCTAATTAACCATTCTGCTTCATCCATCAGTTCCTTCTAATGTTTGAAGTGATAATTTCTAGGAAAGCAAAATGTAGTATACAGCATGGCCTCCTATTTTTCAATAGCTCTAGAATGCAATTCAATTGTATTCATACTCAATTCTATTGTATTTATACTCAATTCTATTGAGCAGTTGTAACAACAACAACAGAAAACGGTGAAGTATAATGGGAAATTGCAAGAAATAGATATTGATTAAGCATTAAGAGAGAATTCCTGATAGCAAGATTTATTTGACAATGAAGCAGAGGATAGCTTCACAAATAGCACTAAGCTATAAGTAGAGCACAGTCTCAGTATCTGGATCAAGCCAGAGACTACTGTAGAAGAGATTAGAATTTACTGGAGGTATTTAAGTAGAGGCTAGAAGGTTTTCTGAGCTGCTTGCCATATTTCCAGCCTGTATATCAGGCTTGGTCCAAATGATTTCTATATTCTCTTCCAGTTTTTTAATTCATAATTTGAAAGAATAAGTATATAGAGGGCCTTGCAGGAACTGGGGATATTTATTTAGATCATTCTTACATATTTCTCTTTTTCTCCTCTTGTCTTCCAGAATGCCATGAGGGCCACTGTAGAAAGCCACGAGTCCAGCCCGACATTGCCACCCATCAAAGTAATGGTGGCTTTGGGCCAAGAGGATCTCTCCATCAGGGCAAGTGAACTGGTAGAAGAAGAAGAATATACAATAGTGAAGATGCTAGGCAGAACCTGCAGCTACTTGCGGTTTGCTAGGCAGTAAAAGAATATCACTCTGTTTCATAGTTTTCTTACAATTTCTGGTTTCGTATTCAAAGTCCAAGTTTCTCAGAGAAGAAAGTTTCCCCACCATTCACATCCATTTCTCTCCAAAGTGAGAAAATGGATAGGAACAGAAAAATAGTTATTGACTCATGTTTTATTAAATGGTCATATTAAATAGCAAGACAGCCTAAGTAGGATCTGACCTAGGTTGAAATTATTTGTTCGTGAGCTGAGCTTTAATTTTTTGTATGCATCATAATGACTTGTGGCAGAAAAGACAGTTCACATTTGCACCAGAAGAGGCAAGGTGACCTGGATGCAGTGGTTAGAAGTAACAGACTAAAATTACCATATTTTTCAGAGTATAAAACGCACCTTTTTTCCTAAAAAAGAGGGTGAAAATCTGGGTGCATCTTATACTCCCAATCTAGCTCCGTCCAACTTCTCAAACGGAGGTTTCAGAGGCTGAAAAAAGCATCAGAAACGAAGCTTCAGAAAAGAAGCCTCCAAACAGAGCTTCAGGAAAAAAAGCCTCCAAATAGCTTCAGAAAAGAAGCCCCCAAATAGAGCTTCAGAGGCTTTTTTTTCCTGAAGCTCTGTTTCAGAGGCTTTCAGAGGCAGATTTTTTTTTTCTGAAATGAAGTTTCAGAAGTTTCAGAGGCAGAAAAAAAAAGCAAGGCACGGAGCTTACAACCAAGGAACCTGTTGCTAAAATTCACCTCTGGGAACAGCTGATTTGGGGGTATTCCAGGAGGCCAATCCACCTGTCAATCAGTTTTTTCTTATTTTCCTCCCCAAAAACTAAGGTGCGTCTTATACTTGGGTGCGTCTTATACTCTGAAAAATATGATATGCAAGTCCAGATAGAGATCTTTACCTATCCACAAATCCTGGGTGACCTTGACCCAATTTCTGTTTCTCAATATAACTTAGGTTACAGGATGATTGCAAGGATAAAATAGAGCAGAGGAGAAAAATAATAAATGTTGCTTTCCCAACCCAGACATCCCTCTGAATGTGTCAGATTCTGCCTCAGAATTTCCCAACCAGCAAAGCCACTCCTCAGTAGTTAATGCTGGGAGTCTACCTGTTTGGAGGACACTCTGGTTGGAAAAAGCCATCCTAGAGAAATACTGGAATATAAATGTAATTTTTTAAAAAACCCACAACTGAATGGTATGTATATATGGGAAGGAAGGAATACTGTGGGCTTCTCTGACTGGCAGTTTGAATGATAAAAGGTATCGGCATAAACAATTTGATAACAAGTTTTGGATCTGGGTCAGACCAGTCTTAAACTGCTACTCTAATCCTTACATTGGAGTCAGTCTTTATTCTAGTTCAGGGGTGTCAAACTTGCAGCCCACAGGCTGGCTGCGTCACATGCAGGCCACGCCCACCCAACTCCGCGAAAGGGAAAAAAGTCATGGTACGTCATGTGACAAGGTGACGCTGTGAGTTTGACACCCATCTTCTAGTTTCTGTTAAAACTCGTACTATCTCAAATTGTTCATGATAGCAAGATATTTTACTTAATTCAGTACTGTCAAAAAAGACAATAAAGGAGAAAACCAGTTTGCACTAATTTGCATAAATTAGATGTGAAAATGCAAATATGTGGAAATAATTATTCTAATTTAAATAGGAATGCAGAACACTTCATTGTAGAATAGAAGGGTGGGTCCAGATAGTCTATTCAGTTGCCCAATCTGGTGAAAGGCAAGTTCAGTTCTGGTTCTCCTTTTTCCTTTTGGTAGCTTATCTTTAATTGGACTTGTTAGTTACCTCTTTAAATATAAATGTGAAGTCAAATCCAACATCTGGAGACTTCATTGACTCATAAATGAAGTTTTCTTGGCAGCATTATCCAGTTGTTTGACATTGTATGTATGTGTTGGGGGGGGGTACCTTCGTTTTTCAAGACTGATTATGGCCAGTTAGGTGCTTCCAGCTAATTGGTTTCTTTAACGAAAAGCCCCTCAAATGAAAATAAGGGGACATGGCTTTCCTACCTCCATTCCCTCCCTGTAGAATTTCAGCCTCTCTCTTTTTTTACCTTTCTGTTGTGGAGCAGATGAGTGACCGAGGCGGTGGGGTTCCTCTTCGCAAGATTGATAGACTCTTCAGCTACTTATATTCCACAGCACCCAAACCAGACCTGGGCACCGGGGGGACACCACTGGTATGTGTTATAATGTGGGCGAAAGTTGGGAATAGGAACCCAATTAAAATTACAATCAATCTTTTAAATCTCTTGAGAGGGAAAGGTCAAGGCTGGTGCTTCAAACAGCTTGACTTTTAAAAATATAAATATCGCCTTAAAAAGTCTCATTTGCCGTGCTTATTCAGATAAAAAGTGATGATTAGAAATCTCTGGTTCCCCAGTATTAAGAGAGATCACTGCAGAAATGGGATAAGATATGTGAAATAGGATAAAGTGGAGATCATGTTAAACGTTCTGATGTTAAAGCAATAGAATTGTAAGAAAAGAAAGAAATTACTTATTTCTAATTAAACGCTGACAACAATATGCGGAGGAAAGCCACAGTAAAATAAGACAATAATTAAAATGCAACATTTCACTTATTTAACAGTTAAAACAATTTCTCAGTATATTTTATTATAATGGATAAAATGTTGATTTCAGAACAGCCCATCTGAGGGAGTGGGAGTTTCATTAGCTGTTTTTTTATAATGAGTTGTTCAGAACCTACAGCATTGTGAGGAAAAAGACTAGAAGTAGCTCTTCTTTGTCTTCTTGACAAGACTAAAACGAAGGTTGGGGAACAATTTAAAACAGGAAAACGGCAGAGAAGAGAAGGATTAAGCATCCCCTTCCCCAGCACTATTGCTCAGATTAAATTTGGAATCCCGTCTCCCTTTATTTCTTTATATTTCTATAAGTGGGTGTGTTTGGGGTGGTGAATCACCAATTGTGGCATTCATCTTGGTTCCCGGTGTGCTTTGTGGCAGTGAAGTTAGGGATACATAACAGGGCTCATAACGAGAGACTGCACCAAACAAAGCAGTATTTCTCAACTTCAGCAACTTTTAAGAGGCGTAAATTTCAACTCCGAAATTCATTCCTCAGCCAGCTACAATCTTCTAAGATCTGGCTGGGGAATGCTTGGAGTTGAAGTCCACATCTCTTAAAGTTGCTGAGGTTGAGAAGCATTGTTCCTGAGGTATTTATAGGTGGGCATGCTTAACAATATGGTGTTATGTATTGTACGCTGAGTAAACCATTTTTTTTTTCTTTCGCAAACAAGGCCGGCTTTGGCTATGGACTGCCAATCTCTAGGCTCTATGCCAAGTATTTCCAAGGTGATCTTCAGCTATTCTCCATGGAGGGATTTGGAACAGATGCTGTCATCTATTTGAAAGTGAGTTGGTGTCTTGCTCATTTTCCTGCTGATATTCCCAGTCTGATGTGGACTAAATTAGCAAAATGTTTCTTTAGAATATATCAGGAAATACAGATTATGCAGTGCAACTTTTCTGGATTTCCCCACAAAGATTAGGAATGTCCAGATCAACTTCATATTATTCAGTGGAGTGGAATAACTCACTCAAGCCAACAGTCTGAATTTTGTCTCCTGCTCATTCTGCCTCTCATTCCTATTGTGGCCCGCCAGCGGCCAGCAGAGGTGGCAGCAGATTCAGACAGTGAGGAGGTTGGGGAGGAACATGGGCCAGTCCTGGAGTCTGGGGAAGGCTCAGACAAGGGATCTGAGTCGGAGGCAGAGAAGGGGCCAAGGCCATCTAGCAGTTCTTTGCTGCCTCCGGAATCTGAGAGTCTGACATCAGCAAGGCAGAAAAACAGCGTAAGCCTGTTCGTAATGAGTGCACACGCAGAGCTGCCAGGAGACAGGAACAATTAAGGAAACATGGTCGATTTGGGAGTAAGGCTTGGAGATGATTGGGCCCTCCCATAAGACATAAAAGAGAAGCGAACAGGCTTCTTTTGCAGGAAGCAGTTAGTTCATCTGGCTGATTCAAGACTTGAAAATTCTGTTTTGTGAATCTGTGCCAAGTTTGGCCTTGTCCTGCGTCTGGGAATTAGCTCTTTGGCAGCATTCCACGTGAGATAGGTGGGTGTTGATAACCTTCCTCTGAAAGATTGTTTATCAAGCCTTGCGGATTGTAAATGAAAGTAATTTACAGAATTAAAGAGGTTTGCCAGACTAAGTTTGTGCTGTTTAATTTCTAAGGAAGCCTAGGTCAGAACAATTCCTGAGGTCATTTGCCTTACATAAAAATGAAAGCAGACAACCTGCCAATGATACCAGGTGGGTCATTGCGTATGATTTTATCAAACGTGCATCCTAATCTATGTTACATCCTTCTAGGCCTTGTCAACAGACTCTGTGGAAAGGCTTCCAGTATACAACAAGTCCGCATGGCGTCACTATCAGACCATCCAGGAGGCAGATGACTGGTGTGTGCCCAGCACGGAGCCCAAGAACACATCCACCTATCGAGTCCCCTAAGCAAGCCTCTCTGTTACCAGGAAGGGCACTTCCCTGCTTCCAAAGGGGAGAAACCAAACTTTGATGAGGGGAGAAAAAGAAACAAACGATAATCACCAGCATAAATCCCACCTTGTGTTGTAAGACCTCTGTGGAGTGTTCCCCTTGGCTGCCTGGCCGCTTCACCTGCTAGACAGCATCCTGATCACTTTCTCAGATTTCTTTTCAGAAATGTGTAGTCTAGATCAACCTAACTCTGCATGGAATTTCTTTGCCTTATCACACAGTGCTGGCCTTTTGATCTATTGGATGGGAAAGGCCTGAAGGATCTGCTTTTGTTCCTATTTAGTATTTGCACACATCACCTTTTTATTATGTTGGCATTGTAATCACGAAGCAGAGAACTTCACCACTAAACATTCATACGTTGAGAAAAATCAGGAAGCAAAAAGAGAGGGAAGAAGCAGCTAACAAGTGTGGATGTGATTTTGTTGCATTTCTTCATATGAATTAAGATCCAAGCAAAAGGCACAAAGAGGTTTAAGATCTGACACAGGGACAGCAGAGTCCAGTGCATCCATTGCAAAGAGCCAAGGACGTTAGAGGACACAGGCATGTTTCTTAGTATATTGCTCTGGAAGTGAGAAATATTCTCTGAGGGGTAGATATTTTTGCATTATGTTCTGTGTGCTTTTCACAATACAGGTCTGAATCTCAGACAAGTTGAGGAAAGCAGCACAAGAACCAGGAATTTTAGCCCTGGAAGATCCAGGCTTAGATTGCACCAGATATATTGAGACGTAAGGAAAAGGCTTTGCTGGCATGGAAGGAGGTTTGGTGTTTATGGTTTCTTGCTTGTTTGTCTCGTCCACTGCTTGCACTTTTGCTCACCATGACTCAGTTCCTAGATTGGCTTGTGGTGGAATATAGATCCTTAGGTCCTGCTTATATTGGAGGAGTTCCTCCCTTCCATGGGATTAAGTATTAGGGCACAACTGGGGAGTGGGTGGCTTATGGGAGAAAACTGGAGGCAGAAGAAATGACCAGGAAACAGTCTGTTGGTCTCCGTCAGGTGAAAAGTGAACTGGGAACACTGAAAGAGCTTCAATCCTATCCTCCAACTGCAATAGAAAAAATGTAGTATATTTATTTTAAGGACATATTTCTGGTTCATATGTCTCCAGTGTTTAGAAACTATGGGCAAAAGGGGCTGCCCCCCCCCTCAAGAATCTCGGAGACAATCAATTATGGATTCCAGGAGGAAAGGCTTTCTTCTCTTCCCTCTTTTATAGCCCCCTCCCACCCCCTGCCATGGCAGCTGTTTGCTTTCCAGCAGCTCTTTGCTATGATCTCACTATTCTGGTCCCTATTTCAAAACAAGTGGAAATGTTTTGTAGGCGGAAAATTGCTTCTGTCTTCTATTTTTATCCTGTGCTATTGTTCTAAGCAGATGTTATGCTTAAGGGGTCTGCCCAGATGCCCCTGAGTTGCACTCGCCTGTTAAAAATCATTTTAAGCAGTAATAAACCACCCCATCCTCTGTGCGAGGCGCTTTGACCAGAAATGCTCTGTGTTCATACACTTAAATATACTTTTAATTCTTTGGGAGGAACAAGACATGTGCCCAGGTCCCATTGCTGCTACAGTATTACAGTATCAATTTACTTGATCAGCTAAGAAAAGAAAAAAAAATCATTAAATTTAAATATGATCTCCCTGGTTGTGTAACTTGATTTCATTGGCATCAGTGGTACTACATGGTAGTACAACAACATGCATTCTACTTGTGTGCTTGAAGCTCACCTTTGAGGTTGCTCCTGAAGATGTCTCTTGATTCACAACATCTTGTCTTCAAATGCTCAGAATGCAGCTGTCCTCCTATTGCTGGCTTCTGAGAGGAGTAGGAGAGATGTTTATTACTCAAACATGTTATGATGACACCTGGTGGAGCTATATGAGAATCACATAAAATTTGGGTGAGAGTTGATTTTGAGCTGTTTCTTTGTAATCTTTCGTCAATGGGCAGCATGCAATCTAAGGGAAGAATTGTAACTTTGGAGGACTACATGTCACAAAGCTTTCTAATTAGAAGAGGAAAGAGAAATTTTGCCAATATGAATTGACTTGTTTTTTCCCCCTCCTACTAATTAAACAATCAATGATAAATGGTTGCAAAATCCTCCAGGGAAAACATCTAGGTACGGGCATCTGGGTGACTATGCACGAGGAGGGCAAATGACAATCTGTGTGTCATGATGTTGCAATGCAAATGAAATTATCTTTTGTACTTGGATCACAACCTCATATGCAGATACTAAGGGGCAGTATCTGTGTTATCTAATTTGGCAACGAGCTACAAATACTCTTATTATATTATTCGCTTCCTCCAAAGCCTCCATAGCTCTTTGAGAAATAAGTCCTCCCTCACTATTCAAGAATAAGGGGGCAAATTTAGCCAAGTAACCCATATAGAGTTGTCCCATTTTAAAATTCTTGTGTTCAATAATACCCGATTCTCGGGGACTGCCTGCAGTTTACTTGGTAAATGTTTCAAAAGTAATTTCTCCTTTCTAGGGCTGGATGAAAGTGATTGGCTCAAGGTCAGCCAGCTGGCTTTGTGCTCAAGACAGGACTAGAACTCATGGTCTCCCAGTTTCTAGCCTGATGCCTTACCCACTTCACTTCACTGTCAGTTTATGAGAGATCAAAGTTATTAGGAGAATGTTTGTGTTTTTATAAGTTTATATTATGTTAAATTTGAATTATTAGGCAGACAGTTCAAGGCACGAATTTTTTTCTGGGGCGAAATAAGCTTTTTTTGTGGGGGGGGGGAAATGAGGAGATAACCTTTTTTATTTTCTAAAATTATGCTAAGCCTATCTTAAGGTTTTAGTACAATTTTTCTCAGCTTGAAATTACAAACTGGGCCACTGCGTTTAGCCCTTACGATTGGGGGAGCCTCCGAGTATTTTTTTAAAAAAAACATTTTCAGACACTTATGTAGTCCTGAGGCCCCAGGTTGTCGCATTTTTGTGGGAGCTAAAGGAAGTGGGATAATAAAATATTACAAGGAACGTTTGGTGCAAGGCTTGTTTTAGGGAGAAACACCATTGTTATTTGCTTTGTCAACTTGATCAACAGAAAAGCAGCATATTCCCTTGAAGAAACACAAGAAGAACTCTCAGGCCTGCTGGCCAAAATTTTTTCTTCTGTAGACAGAGGCACCCTAAGGAGTGTTTCCCACCAGCAGAGCACTGACCTAAGCAGTTAAATATTGCTTCCTTTTTCTTCTCAATTTGGAACAAGGTCACCCCGCCTTGCTCCATTGTTTTGGGGCACCTGCAAATTGATGCAATGTTTCCTTAATTCCAGGAGCATCCTTGAGGAAGCATCCTCCCTCTGTTTCTTTTTCAAGTCCATATGCTTTGCAAAATGTCTTGAGACATTGTGTACCTAGGGAGAAGGGACATGGTCAGTGCCAAGATTCCCATGCTGGATACCAGAACAGTAGTGGCTGCATCCGCAACTCTGCTTTTGATTAGCGGTTATTGTTATTCTGTAAGCTTTGAGTCTGGTTCCCTTCCAAAGTTTGGGGCCATTTTTCAAACTGACATCCAATGCCTGCCAACCTGTGCATAGAAAGTCATGTTCAAGGGTGGAAGCTGGCAAGGTGATGCTGCTTTATTATTTACATAGGGCTAATTTTGAAACAATGGCTCACCTTAGGATGACCTTTCCCTATAATGTGCTTTGCTCTGATTTTTTTTTTTTAAAGAACAAAGATTTTATCTACATCAATTCCCATAAATGAAGGATTCCTAGATGTGACAGTCTAAACAAGTGGCATTTCCAATTGCACAAAGACTTTTTATGGAGAAAGGGTCAACTTCACAATGTTCAGGACTTCAGGCAGGGATTACTAATGCATGTGTGTGGGAGAAAGTGGCTGCCTTTTTTAAAATTGCATATATTAAGTATTTTATACATAAATCACAGAGCTGTGTGACATTTCAAGTTCTGAAAATGAACCAGGCTAGATTTAGCCAGCAGTCTGGGCGGTAGTCAGTCATTACATAGATTCACAGACAATAGGATAATATTCTTTATAAATATGCAAGGGTACATATGGCAATAGAGTTGGAGCAAAGTAGAAATTAAAAGAAAATCTTTTATGCAGTATGCATAAGCACGTAGTGACTTCATTGCAATATCTGTTGCTTCACCCTGCTTTGCATAAATATTTAGCAGTGAAACAAGTAAAATTTTGGGCTGAGATGGGAAGAGAAAATTAATAAAAGCATTTTATGCCATCACTGATTTTTTGATGATAAAATGTGGCCCGTTTCCAAGTCTGTATATTCCCTCCAAATACCTTGGATCTTTTGCCAAGACCCTTTCAACTTTGGTCAGAGCACAGATCTAGCAGTTTAGACAAGTCAGGACAGATTTTTACTATCCCCACTTAGAAACATCTGCAAAGAATTGCTTCGTATTTGTCATTGTAGAGTTATATTAGCTGACAAATGGTGGTAGAGCAGGAGTCTCACCCAAGGAAAAATGGGATAGAGGTGATCAAAACCTTTTGGCTTTTTGGCTCTTGCCAGTGTAAGCACTGTGACAGAGAGGTGCTGTTTTCCAATACGTCTGTCATCAATTCAGAATGATGCCAAATTGCAACAGATATCTGGGTGATGAATCTAGGGGTGGGGGTGGGAGTTCTCTTCAACATGGATTACGGAATGCAGGGTCCTGGCAGGAAAAACTTGAGTTTGGGCAAACTAAGAGAGGTTTCTGTCCGCTTGCCCAAAGCACTGAAAGCTTTAAGAAGTTTGAGAGAGTAGTCTGAGGGACAGGTTAAGATCCATAAACAAGAAAACAAAACAAGAAGAATGAAGCCTGTGATTGTGGGTTGCAGGTTTCTTTGAATCCATTAAGGGTTCTTTGACTAGAAAACTAACCCAGATAAAGTCAACTCCAAGAAGAAAATTGAATGCCCTCTTAATGAACACAAATTCTTAAAGTCTCAGTTGACCTTTCTTTCTCCAGCTAAACCAATATGAGGTGGACGTATCTTCCGCAGTTGCAAATTTTAGTTTTGAGTTTTACTGTACAGAGATTTCTACAGAAACTCTTCGATAGTTGGTGGCCTAGGTGGGTGAACGTCTCAATTCACTTTTGAAAAACTTACCTTAGGAGAACCTTCCCAGTAAGAATGAAGCTGTATTTTCTCCATTGCTAACTGGGAACAAGCCATCTCTAGAGATTTGGATCCAACCCTCAATGTGCAGTCCCTACACAGTCCTGGTTTTTGGGGGTGTTTATAGGCTTCTGTGAACTAGTAGAATGTAATTCAAGGCTGCGATGGCATAACAAGAGTCATGAGAGAAATTCAAAGGTTGACTATATTGAGGAGCAGATCTCTGCTACGACTGGGCCTGTTTGCCTTTCTTGGAACGAGTGGCACTTTACAAAGCAGGGGTCTCCAACCTTGGCAACTTTAAGACTGGCTGAGGAACTCTGGGGGTTGAAGTCCACAAGTCTTAAAGTTGCCAAGATTGGAGACCCCTGCGTTAAAGCATCCATTTTGAGCTGTAAACCCTCCCCAAGTGAAAAAGACAACAGAGTCTAAATATTGCTGTTCTGCTCCTTCCAGAAGAAATCGGGAGCTTCAAATATGGGCTGAGTTGTCCATGCAATTTAAGAGAACCAGAGAGGCAAAGTGCATTTCCCCTGAGACACCTACATTCTTTTAATAGAACGCAGTTTGTTTTTCATCAGCAATATCACAGAAAGGTTTAGAAAGCAACTCCAGTCCCACAAGGTTATTGCACATTCAGCAAAGTATGTATGTGTGTCTCACTGCACGGTGGGCTGCAGGTTGCAGACATGCTCGGATGGCCCCGTGTGCAGATACTATGTGCCAAATGGATAAACCTAAATTCTCGGAAGGCATCTGAGAACAGACCTTTCGGTGGAATATATGCAATGATGTAGTTTTAATTCCCCTTCATTGTGACTTTGCATTTCATGGTAAATATGAAATAATATTCTGAAGTAAGATGCATTTTATCCATTGCTTCCTTTATCCCGTATGCCCAGCTTCCTTCCTTTCTTCCCCTCTCCGGCAGAAAAAAACTCCCAAGAAGAAAATAGAATGTCCTCATAATGAGGCAAAGAAATACAGTAATGAGAAAAAGATGGTCTTCTTGATTATGTCGGATTATGCCTCTCCTTTTGAAACAGCCTTAAAGCAGTACTGCCAGCACGAGACTGTTAACAAGTAATGGGGAAGAATGGGAGACCCTCCACTTAACTGTGAAATAACTTTGATGTTCAAAACCAGCTGACAATGCAAAATTTCTTTTATTCCACTGTGGTTCTTTGCTATATATTGCTAGGCATCTAAAGCTCCTCCTCCCCCTATACAGTTTGGTCTCTTACTTAAGCAGGGAGCAACCTACCCATCCACTCCCAGCAATATAGTTCTGTAGGCATATGCGAAGAATGGGCAAAGAGTGCTTTGACCTCCTGATGCAGAGGGAGAGGGGAACCTAAAAGAAACTTATGCAATTGTCTCAACCTTGGTGTTTGAGAGTGTTTGTGTATGTGTGTGCATGCATGCCTGTGTATCTCTCGTTTTGTGTTTTGCAAGGCAGCTGTGTTCCCCTGGTAACGGCAGGAGGGTGAGATGGGATACTTAACTGACACAGAGTGTGAACCCATCAAAGCCTTTGAGGTGAGCAATTTTGTGTAGAGGAATAAGATCAATAGGTAAATAGAGATATAGCTGTGTCATCTGAAGGTATTACACAGAGCAGGGGCTGGGGAGATAGCATCATCACCCACCTCCATGTTGTACCACTGGCAGAGGGAGTCTTGCTGACCCCCCTGAAAGTGCAGTCCTGGCATAGTAGAGGAGACACTATTTGTCAACTTTGTCTTCTCTGTTCCTTGTGGCCAATCCACTGTTAGTGGTGTGCCAAGCTCCTACTGCTGGTGTCACCATGATCTAGTCCTAGAGCAAGTTCAGCTTCACCCTATGTTCCACCCAAGCCCATAACCTTTGGTAGGACCATGCGTGCATCTTGCCCTCCGTTTTCCTGGATGCTGATGTCCATCCCCTTCATTCCAGAGATGTTCCATAGGAATGGGGAAAATGGGTCTAAGCCTATGCTGGGAAATGGTAATTCCCCCCCTTTCCCCTCTTTGCTTAACTCTTCCTCTGTTCCTGTTCTTTCTTTTTCTGTTTTTCTTTCTGTTTCTCCATCTTTTCCTGGGCTTTCTTCTCTTTCTCGACTGCTGCATTCAGCTCCTTCACCTTTCTCTTTAAAAGAGACCGATCGTGAGAGTTGCTGACACCAAGTGCCTGTGGAGATGGAGGAAGGATATAGCTGTAAAATCAAGACATGCATGGGAGCCCAATGCATATTCTTCTGGTCCCTTAAGTTACTGTGGTTTCTAATGAAAAAATAATAATAATCCGTACTTCAGCAGCAAAAGGATTGATTTGGAGACTGCATCTTTCACTTATTGCGCTCCTGTACTAATACTGTGGATACTTTGCACTCTTGACTAAGTCACAATGGCTGGCTTGATACATAATTTTATTAGGCTTCAAATACTACCAATTACTGCGGTGTCTTCGCAAGATAAAACCATAAAACCAAATCCAAAGCTAAAGATGGTAACTTTTTAAAAAATGAATCAAAATTGCCAGTGATTTTATTTTCCAAAGAGATTATTTTGAAAGCCTTTTAAAAACACACACATTGGGTTCCTCCACTCCGCATGGATAGCAATCCAAAAAACCAGGGCTCAGAGCCACATAAAGGGCTCAGTTTGAAATGACTGAAAGGCAGCCTACAGAATACTGAAATATTTCTATGGTGCTTAGTAAGCAGCAATCCCTTACCTCTCAAATGTATGCATATATGCATGAGACTAGTCAAAAGGAATACAAACCATATATCGCTGTGTATGAACCCAGCCATTCTATCTTTCTTCCTATCTCCTCCTTACAACCAGAGAGAGAGAAGTACATATAGTCTTTGACTTACAACAGTTCATTTAGTGATCGTTCAAAGCACTGAAAAAAAAAGTGACTTATGACCATTTTTCAAGCTTGTGACCATTACAGCATCCCCATGGTCATGGGAACAAAATTCCTGGGCCTCTGTGGCTCAGACTGGTAAGACAGTCTGTTATTAACAGCAGCTGCTTGCAATTACTGCAGGTTCTAGTCCCACCAGGCCCAAGGTTGACCCAGCCTTCCATCCTTTATAAGGTAGGTAAAATGAGGACCCAGATTGTTGGGGGCAATAAATTGACTTTGTATATAAATATACAAATAGGATGAAGACTATTGCTAACATAGTGTAAGCCACCCTGAGTCTTCGAAGAAGGACGGGATACAAATGCAAATAAAAAAAACAAAAAAACAAAAACAAAATTCAGATGTTTGGCAACTGACACAAGTTTATAACTGTTGCCATGTCATGGGGTCATTTGATCACTTTTGGTGACTTTCTGACAAGCAAAGTCAACGGGGAAGCCAGATTTACTTAACAATCATATTACTAACTTAACAACTGCAAGGATTCACTTAACAACTGTGGCAAGAAAGATTGAAAAATGGGGCAAAACTCAGTTAACAACTGCCTTATTTAGCAACAGAAATTTTGGGCACAATTGTCGTAAGTCAAAGACTACCTGTAATCACGTGTCTTTCAAGATCATGTGATTCTTTAGTATTCATGCATTATCTTGACACTAAATGGTCAATTCTAAACTGGTCAATTACTGGATCTTTCCTGTGACTGAAAATGTGAACTTCTACTCTACTTGTCTGGACTATGTTGACTGGACTATAACTCAGTAGTAGAAATAGGTTCCATCCTTTATATATCTTCACATAAAATGACCATTTATCAACCTGATATGCTGGCCCAACCTATCTGAAAAATATAAGAAAGCCTGGCTTAAAGTGATGCGATTGGAGTAAAACTTTGATATTTGTTGATGAAATTGACAATCCTATACTATATGGATAAAGAATCTGACCTGATATATAGTGCTATATTCCTATGATTCCTTGCATTTCAAATACGATTTGGATGTTTAAATGATCCAGATCTTTTTCTAAAAATTTGTCAACTTGGAATCCATTTGGAGAAAAATGCTTGAAATATTTCCTAGTAGAAATGCCTACATGTAAGAACTGTACTTACATACATATTGAACTTTTTCTACTAGAACATGACTTGTTCTATCAATGCTAAATTTATATTTGTAGGACTAAGAATATGAGCTAGACAACTTTTTTTTTGGCCAAACAGCATTTCATTTCCATAAACTGATCAAAAACCCATTTCCAGATAATCATCTTCTCCACTACCTTCAATTTGCCTCCATCTAGGAGCAGCAACTGTTGTCCATCCACATCTTGAGCAGCAAATTCTGCCATGTACTGTTCCAGGTTCAAACTCTCAAGCCACTGGCCCACTTTCTGGCTGCTCCACATTGAAGCTGCACTCAGAGGCTCGTCCAGAAACTTCAGGGAAGATTGTTTAGGGTGGGGAAGTAAAGGGGGAGAAAGAAGATGGAATCTGATACTGCCAATAGTTCTGGTATTCTATATGTAAAGTTTAAACTTCCTGGCACCACATCTAGTTAGCCATCTGGGGTTTGGGCCAGGGGTGAAATCCAGCAGGTTCTGACAGGTTCTGGAGAACTGGTAGCGGAAATTTTGAGTAGTTCGGAGAACCGGTAGCAGAAATCTTGAGTAGTTCGGAGAACCGGTAGCGGAAATTTTGAGTAGTTCGGAGAACAGGCAAATGCCATCTCTGGCTGGCCCCAGAGTAGGTTGGGAATGGAGATTTTGCAATATCCTTCCCTCAGGAATGGGGTGGGAATGGGAATTTTGCAGTATCCTTGCCCTGCCACGCCCACCAAGCCATGCCCACCAAGTCACATCACACCCACCAAGCCACGCCCACAGAACTGGTAGTTAAAAAAATTGGATTTCACCACTGGGGAGGGCTGTCCAAAAACTCCTTTTAAACTTCAATCTATAATTGGAAAAATACTTATTCGCTTTCTTTGTAATCACAAGGACCCATAGCAAACTACAATTATATCAAAAGGATGTCAGAATACAAGTGCTGAACATCTTGATGCAAATCCTGCCCTTGCGTACTTAGATTCTGGTATCTTTATCACAACATATGGTTCATCACTTGTCAATGAACACCCTGTAGGGATGCCTCCATCTACACTTCAAGATGTTTGAATGGAAGAATGTGTAGAAATTATGTTATTTTTGTTGCTGCTGATATAATCATGGCAGCTACTTTCATTCTTTCTTCTTCAGTAATGCATTAATATGCGACACTTTAGATAGTCCTCATTACCAACAGTTTCACATCTCCAGAATCAATAAAACCCCAAACCTCAACACATGCTAAAAGGTAATTTTGTATCCACAATTATGCCTTTCTTTCGGGTCTGGATGGGAAGGAACAGGCTTCGACTCAATCCCTCCAAGATTGAGTGGCTATGGATGCCGGTATCCCGGTACAGTCAGCTAGTTCCATCGCTGACTGTTGGAGCCAAGTCATTGGCCCCTATGGAGAGGGTTCGCAACTTGGGCATTCTCCTGGATGCTCGGCTGTCGTTAGAAGAACACATGACGGCTGTCGCCAGGGGAGCTTTTTATCAGGTGCGCCTGATACGCCAGGTGCGCCTGATACGCCAGGTGCGCCCCTTCATAGACCGGGATTCCTTATGCACGGTCACTCATGCCCTCGTCACTTCCCGCCTGGACTACTGTAACACTCTCTACATGGGGCTCCCCTTGAAGGGCACCCGGAGGCTTCAACTGGTCCAGAATGTGGCTGCGCAGGTGATGGAGGGAGCTACTCATGGCTCCCATATAACACCTCTCCTGCGTAGGCTGCACTGGTTGCCGGTGGTCTTCCGAGTGCAATTCAAGGTGTTGGTAACCACCTTTACAGCGCTCCATGGCACAGGACCGGGCTATTTATGGGACCGCCTGCTGCTACCGATAGCCTCACACTGACCTGTGCGCTCACACAGGGAGGGTCTCCTCAGGGTGCCGTCAGCCAATGTCAGCTGGTGACCCCCAGGGGGAGAGCCTTCTCTGTGCGAGCACCTACCCTCTGGAATGAGCTTCCTCTGGGATTACGATTAGTCCCCGACCTCCGGACCTTCCGCCATGAACTCAAGACCTTTCTGTTTCATCGTGCAGGGCTGGCCTGGTACACTACGGTTTTAATTGGGTTTTTTTATCATTTTTATTATAGTTTTTAAATGGGGTTAGCCAAATTGAATAAGATTTTTTAAATGTTTTTAATTCTATTTATAATTTGTTTTATGTTGGCTGTAAACCACCCTGAGTCCTTCGGGAGAAGGGCGGTATAAAAATCAAATAAATAAATAAATAAATAAATCTTTCATTATTTTATTTTTTTTGCATGCATGAAATGATGAATGGGGTTCTGTATAAGCTTCAAGTACATTCTTCCTTTCATTTTATATTTTTTATTGAAAGTTTTAATAAATAAAAAATGTAAATTAATGAAAAGTAAAAGCAGAAAACAGAGAAAAAGAAAGCAGATAAAAGTGCAGAAAAGAAGAATAAAAGATACAAAAGAATAAAAATAAACAAGTAACTTTTGATTTCCTTTGCAGAAAATACAAGCAGAATTAGAAAGTTATCTTTTATTCTACATTTACAAAATAAAGCTCACTCTTTGCAATTAATCAGGTTTTTTTCCTAATCGTTCAACTTCTGAATACATTACTAAAGGCGAGATTATTTGTGTAATGTCTCTGCATTTGCTGCTCAGTGGGTTGCAGCAATCCTTGAAGGCTCTAGAAATATGCAGCACACATCCTTCATCACCCATGGACAGCAAAGGGATAAGGTCTCTGTTTTTTAACATCATGCAGGTTATAATCACACTATTGCATCAGTTGGATAACTCTCCCTGTAGGGTGTAGAGAATAACCATAGGATATGACCCAATTCCTGTAAATTCAGCTTCTCATTATTCAGTTTTATTATCATTTTATGCTGGAATGAAGCCCAATTAAATAATGTAGCTTTTTATAATCCAAGTGACATTAAACATCGAGGCATTTGTTTTTCCCACACTATTACATTATTACTTATTCACTTGTTTCAACTGGGACAGCAGCTTGAATGGCTGACTCGGTGGGATAAATTCAGCGCCCCAAAGCAAAGCACTATAAAAAATAAATGTCTAGTCCCTATGAAGCAGGAAGGTTCCATGGGCAAAATAGGAATTGCAGCATTATTCTGAAGGGTTTGAGAACCGGAAGGACTTACCTCATCAGATGATTGTGACAGTGTATGGTATGGATAGGAGCACTTGGTCTCTGGCAGAGCCATGCTCAGGGTCTTCGGGCTGCTGCTGGGAGGGGTGGAGTCATCACTTAGGGTGGATTCCTGGCAAAGAAGCAGAATTAGAGAAGCTGAGAGCAGAATCAACCTTCTTAAGCACAGACAGAGGATGGGGATGACAAAATTGGCAAGAAAAACAAGCATACCTCTTGACATTTTATACAAAGTAGTCCTCAACTTACAACAGTTCATTTAGTGACCGTTCGACGTTACAATGGCACTGAAAAAGTGACTTACAACTGTTTTTTGCACTTACAATCGTTGCAGCAGCCCCGTGGGTCACATAACCAAAACTTGGATGCTCTGCAATCGACTCATATATATGATGGTTGCAGTGTCCTGGGGTCATGTGATCACCTTTTGCGACCTTCTGACAGGCAAAATCAATGGGGAAGCCAGATTCACTTAACAACCGTGTTACTAACTTAACAACTGCAGTGATTCACTGTAGCAAGAAAGGTCATAAAATGGGGCAAAATTCATTTAACAAATGTTTCACTTACCAACAGAAATTTTGGGCTCAATTGTGGTCATAAGTTGAGGACTATCTGTACTTCTGGGAACATTATCCAAGTCAACCCTTCAGTTTTTAATGTTAAAGGAAAAACTTCCCTTAGGCCAGAAATATAGAGCTGCCCTGTCTAATCATTTTTCACTTAAAAAGCGGGGGGGGGGAAACCCCCCACTTCTTCCTTCCTGATCCCATTCTGTTATTGCACAGCCTCATTGCATTAGCTCTAAGGCAGGAACCACATAAGATAAAACAAAACACAGCTGCTGTGCTCACATGACATGATGTAGCCCAAGAAATAAAACATCTCATGGCTTAATATGAAGCCCTGATTCGCGCAATACGCTAAGGCAATAACTTGGTTCCCACAATATGCTGGACTTATCCAACCCCATTTTAGCCTAGTCTGGTAGTTAGTCCTTATGAGGTTTCTAGCTCTCCCCCGTAATACATGGTTTTGAAACCTGGGAGGCAGATTTCTTGCGGCTGAAGGCCTCGTTCTTGGGGGAAGAGGTAGGAGAAGCTGTGCTGCCTGAAGAGGCTGAGCCTTTCCCGCTGTCTGTAAACCAGGAAAAAGGCATGAAGGGCGATCCCGAGGAACGACTGGAACCCTCCATCAACTCCCTGTACAAGTCAGACAGGTAACAAGGAAAAGGGCCTCGGTAAGTTTTCTATTCTTTTTGTTTCCTGAGAGGTGAATTTTACATGCATCATTCCTTAAGGGAAGTTGTGAGTTGAAATGTGCAAAATGGACCATTCCAGAGATGGAATGTTCTGGGGAATGCCAGAACATTCCATGTTTCTTCCAGAACACTTTGATCCAATTCTTCTGGAGTCTGTTACTTTTTGAGAAGTAAATCTGGCGACTGATTTTTTTTAGAAAAATAATGTGGGAACTGCATTACAATCTTTTTTTTTCCTCCTCCAGAAAAATTTCTTCTGAAAAACAACCAAAACGCCTCCAGAATATCTATGGTTTGGAAGAAAATCTGGAATATACTGTCCCTGAAATGATAAATTTTACACATCCGTTATTGTGAGTCAGCCAAGCCATGATGAGAAATAAACAGAGCTGGTTTCACAAAACTGGCAAGATGATGCCTTTGCCAAGATTTTGAGATTAGTAGAGGGAAGCCCATCACCCTAATACTAATAAATCTAGCACTAATTTTTAGTCATTGTGACTGTGCAACTATCATACTCCAAATAAAGAAGACTGCGCACCTGTCATACTCCAATAAAGAACAGGGCTACTCACAACCAGCAATTGTTCTACAATCTTTAATGTACCAACAGAAATTGAATTTCCCCCTGGATTACTTCCAGGGGGAAATTCTAGATGGGGAAACTGCCCTGTTAAAGTGGTTGAACAAAGAAGCACAGCTGTAGTATGTACACTTTAAAAAATACCTTTTGGGGAGCCATCTGCATAATTCCTTGACAGGAGTTTGTGTCGTCCAGGTTATTTTCAGGGCTCTACAAGAATTTAACTGAGAGGAGCATAAGGAAATCCTAACCACTTACCTATTGCCAACGGAGAGGCGGTTGCCTCCCTTCTCTTTTCTGGTTTTCCCAGAAGATGCTCTCCTGAGGGTGACCCTGCAAGAGAGAAGCAACATGATTACAAGCACAGAAAATTGTTTGTATAGTCCCCTGAAATCTCACAGTGACATGAGTAGAAATTACAATGCGGAAAACTCAATTCAGCCCATATACATTGTTTTTCTTACCAAGCCTAGGTAAGGCTCTAGGACTCACCCCAAATCCAGAAACTTCCGGCGTGTTTTCTTGTCAAGCCCAATTGTGGGGCTTTCCAGTTCTGGAGGACTAGCATCTCTGCTGTCATCTGGAAAAGAGGCAAGGGAGCCTGTGGCTTATTTCAGAAATGAGCAACCTAATGGAAAATTAAGCTAGCTGACATTGAAAGTCTGCTTTTTATTCCAAGATATTCCATTAAGAAGGGGTGTTTTGTATGCGCTGTGGGTACTTCCTTTGATTACTATGTCTCCTGTTGTGCTGCTCTGGATCTGGAATTTAAAAACGGTTCTAAGTTCTGAATGAATTTATAGCTTAAAAATAAGTCCCAGGAGATGCTCGTGCATAAAATTATTCTGCTTATTGGAGTGCATTCAAATTAGTATTTGTTCTGGTGTTGCAAATGTTAAAGAAATCATTGTTGTATAACACTTAAGCACAGCAAAAAATACAAACATGCACACACACTTGCGCACACATGCATACACAGGTGATTCAGACTGGGTTTATATGGAGTGCCAAACCAAAGTATGTATACTCATGCTTTATTGAATAAACCACAATTAACCATATTGTGCTAAAACATCACCTGTGTTTTACTTTGAAGAATGACTATGTTCACTCAGAACTGTTAGTTAAAGTCTTTTTAAGACATTACACAATATGCATACTCAGTTTCAGGACTGATGAAACATATAGTTCTTCAAAAGACCATTGAGAAAACTCATTTTTCCTCTCCTCTACTTATGAAACTGCCATTCACAGCTGGACCTTCTGTAATTGGCATATCCCATTTGATCCTTGGAGCCGATCAATATAGGTGATGATTAACTGATTGGCTCAGTCACTGATTTTATACCATCCTCATCCTCATTAGAGGACAATAGAATAAATAAATAATATAATAAAAGTTATAACGGAAAACAATCCAGCGTTTTTATGACAGGGGAGCAATAAAATAAAATTGTGGGAAAGAGTTGGAAGGGAGGCTTTAAAGAGTTAAATGTAGCATTCTAAAAAAATTATATGGGGGCAACTCCAAGAGTCCCAGGTTGCCTAACCAATAATATATTAACAATATCAGAACAGATAAGTTTAAATATATATATTTGTCCCTTTCCCTTTTTAATTTTGAGAAGATTTTGCTCTTGTGAAAAGAATGGATGTAATTTGAGGAATCAGTTATTTTTAAGGGATGAAATACAAAACTTAAAGGCATTTACTTTGCCCCTAAAATCTCCCATATGATGAGATGTTGCTCCACCAGTTGAGGATCTGGGGCCACAATTAAAACACCAAATGTCCGTATGTTAATTGTTTATCTAACTATAATTGTATACAGCTATAATAAAGCTTTAGCAGCCAGTTGCTTACTGTTAAAGCGTACAATAAAATCCAGAAGATCATTTTAACAAATAAGCCGATAATCAATAAAAACATAATGATACATTTTCCTTGACACCAACAGGAAAGGCCCTTCAGCACCTGAATATAGGCTGAAGATGGCTTTGCTGTGGCCTGTTTCATAATACGATAGAGCTGCCCTATAACCACAAGGGAGGCCAGCATGTTTCTGGATTTCCTTACACCTGGAAAGAGGAATTCTAGATACTTTTATTTTTTATTTTTTTAAAAAAAAACATTAACAACATATTAGCTGGTGCTAGAGCTTACTCAAGTGTTTTTAGGTGATCAAGACAGATGACTGAGAATCTCAGCATTATCAGGGTAAGCTGAGTAACTATATGGAAAGGAGAAAAACTATCTTCTAAGAAGGACATTTCAACAGTTGCTTCTCTTTCACATCCAGGCAAGAACCTCTGGTACAGACTGGATTAAACTCAATATATCTGAATTTGCTTTTCACAGTTGTAGCACTCCCTCATTGCTAAGTCTTGCTTTGAGCATCCCCTGACTCCAAATGTGTTAAGCCAGCTGTTACCTTCACTGTGCCTCTCTCTTCGTGCATAGATAGGTGAGCTGTCTGAGCTGGGACAGGACCTGGGCGAGGAGCTGGTGGTTGTGCTCCCTAAGCCCTCCTGGGAGAGGGTATTGGTCAGGGGTCGATAACGGATGAGAGGAGAGGAGGAAAGCTCTTCCTGTTCCAGGGACCTCTGTACTGTTGAGGCATCAAAGGAAAACTCAATGGTGCGAGTGAAGACTGAGGAACTAGAGAGAGATGAGGAGGCATGGAGGGAATCATGAAGAGGGGATCTCACATGATAGATTGGGCTTCCACAGCCTTCGCCCACCTGGAGGGGAAAGCAGAGATCAGGTAGCATGGGTTCATCTCAGCAAATCTCATCTAGGCACACCCAGGGGAGAGAATGCCCTTCAGAAAGGCATAGAAAGAAACATCAACTTCATCTGAGAAATACATTTCTACTGAACATATTAACTTCTCCCAAACTAGAGCACTGTCAGTTTGTTAGACTACTCTTCCCAGAATTCTCAGGTCTTTGGGCATCCTGGCAACATAGCCTGAACACGTCCATTTGAGTTGTTTTAATTACCGAACTGGCAACTGATGATATATTTTAATAACATAACTCCCCATATGGCAGAAGAAATAGTAACATTGTCATAAACCAATGGATTATTTTTTCAACTAAATTCGGTGACCATTATGTTCTTAATTGGTTGGCAATTGTAGTCAAACTCCAACTGGGCCAGTTCTTCCTTTCCATCACTGCTATTCTTTCCTCCCCCCACCCTTTATATATTGATCATTATTGTCTTATCATCTACCTCATTATTTTTGGCAAAATGTACAGCACTCCATTTTCTTGAACAAGAGCCAGCATGCTCTAAGTGCTAGGTTATTTTGGATAATGTTCACATTGATATTGAAAGAGTATATAAAATGAATGAATACTGGGATTTTTAAAGAAGTCTGTTTATATCCTGAGTGCAATCCCATAGCAAAGCTTACTTCTGAGCTAGCCCTTTGATTAAGCAAAGAAAGCAGTTACTTAAAGCTATAAACTGTGATTAAGGCACCATGAGCTGCCCAGAGTAGTTGCCTCAATTGCTCCTAAAACAGGCACTTCTTCAAAGTAGAATGCCACTCCAACATGGGATATCACTTTTGGAAAGGGACCTCAAAGTGACAGTGAGACGGCTGTGGCATCTATAACCATTAGCCACTATGATTCTCATACAGCATCATTTGGAAGATCTAGTAAAAGAACTATTGGATAAGATGGCCAACCAACTGGAAAGTGAATAGTGCTCTTGTTTTTTCTAAGAAGGGAACTTCCAAGAAAAATGCTTGGGAAGACAGGTGGGAGAAGCAGATCCCAGCATCAGTTTCTCTTAGGCCATCCCTCTATATATGTGTGTGTATCTGCACCAAATATTCAGAATAAACAAATATTTTGTGTGCACATATGCATGCATATATTTGTGTATGTGTATGCAATAGTTTTTTCATTCTAGGGTAATGGCAAATATAATAAAACTTGAGGGAAATGTAAATTTATTTTATTACTTTATTTATCCTGCCTTAATTATTTTTATAACTAACCTAAGACAACAAACATATCTAATCCTCCTTCTCCTGTTTTCCCCACACGATGAGGTGAGTGGGCTGAGAGAAAGTGACTGCCCCAAAGCCACCCACCCAGTTTTCATGAATGAGGTGGGAGTAGAATTCATAGTCTCTTGTTTTTAGCTTGGTATTTTAACCAATGGATAAATTATGGCAGTGACATGACTTTTTAAAAGTTTGAAACTTTTTAAAAAAAACACACATTTTTTAAAGAATAAAAAGATCATAATCATAAAAGAGAGTACTTTTAAAAATTCTCATTTGTTTTCTCTTTTAAGCTGTACATCAAGAGTACACTGCATTTGTTTTAATTATTAGTTCAACACACTAAGTTGAAGTCAAACAAACCACAATCGTTAGTGTGAAATGCACAAGCTATCATAAGTGGCTGCATCAATAGGTGCAATATAAGCGAGTAGCATCTGGACACCAACCTTCTTGTCCAGGATATCATCACCTTCGGTTGAGCTGACACTGTCTCTCAAGCGGGACCGAGATGGGCGCTGTCTCCTGCCCTTGGCTGAGAGTTGGGCACGGGCCTTCTGTAAGCTGCTGTCCAGCCTCTGGGTCTCTGGAATCACATCATTAAAATCTGGGAGTGAAAGAGAGAAACGGGAAGGGGAGCAGAATGGGGCAGGGGGCAGAAAGAGAGGGCAGGCAAAAAAGAGCGTTGGAGGGAATGGGAGAGATGGAGGGATCATAAAGAAAAGGCAGAGAGAAGTAAGAACAGCACTGAGATAAGGAGCAAGTGTACAAGACAATGTACAGGGCAAATGCAACCAAGAGAAGGGAAAGGAGGAGGAAGAGAGCAGTGCAAATGAAACCCCCCACCCCAGGAGAGACACAAAGGAGGAGGCAGTGGAATGAAGGGGGTTAAAAGGGAGAAAGAGTGTTCAGAGAAGAGAGGAACACAATGACATTCAGCATCCTCTTTTATAAATATATGATGGGAATCTGGAGATAGCATATCATAATAAACAGGCTTTTTATAGGATTTGTGGATTATTATAGATCATGACTCCTTGATCATCAAGCAATGGCATCAACAAGACAATTTTCTCTATCCTTCCTACTTACTCCCCATCAAGCATATGCTCACCCACCTACAGTGATTTCTTGCACATAAGGCCACTTCCAGATGACAAGCTGTTGTGTATTACATTCACCATATGGTGCAACTGACTTTAATTGCATCCCTTACCAAGTCCTAATGGAAATTGTCATGTTGGTTACTTGTAGCCTCCATTTGTGAGTTCATTGTGCAATAATGCTAGAATGAAGAGACATGTATGATGTTTCCCAGGCCAAAAATCAGTCTTTGCCTTAGGGTGGTAGGCTGTACTTTGCCTGCAAAAATTAACTTTCTGAATTAGAATATATCAGATGAAACACATAGAATTGATAGGATTATACCTGAATCAAAAATTTAGAATCTGAGATTGGATGTGCTAATTAATTGTATCAGAACTTTCAGCCTACTTTGTCCCACTATTCCAGTAATATGGAAATTATGTTAATACACCATTGTTATTCAAAATAGAAGAGGAAGAAGGTCAGAGATAGAGGACCTATAATCCTTCAGATCAGTGGTGAAATCTGAACTGGTTTGCCACCAGCTCACTGGCCGTTTCAGTGCAGTACACGCCAAACATGTGCTTCACACTGAAAAAGGAGGCTTGGGAAAGTTATTTGTACCCTATGACTATTATTAAGTGTTGTACCTTAGAATTCTTGATGATCTCTTCTTTTATGTACACTGAGAACATAGGCGCCAAGACAAATTCCTTGTGTGTCCAATCACACTTGTCCAATAAATAATTCAATTCAATTCAATTCAATTCTATTCTATTCTATTCTATTCTATTCTATTCAGTTCTATTCTATTCAATTCTATTCTATTCTAGAGCAGCGAGGTGGGGCGACAGCTGTGCCACGCGATTTAGACTCACTAGAAAGCAGAATTTCCTGCTTTCTAGCGATTTTAAATCTTGTGGCCACAGCTGATCATTGGAAATATCGGAGGACTGAACTGGTATTTCTGGTTTTTTTTTTTAACACTACTGTTTGTCCAAAACAGTGCAAACTGATAGCATTTCACCCCTGCTTCAGATGTTGCTAAGCTACATGTCCCAGCATTCTTTTCCATTGCTCACATAAGCTGAAGCTGCCAAGATGTACAATTCTACAAAATCTGAAGAGATAAGTATGTTATATAATAATAGACATTGCATTTTAATTCCAAAGAGATGGAAGACAGAACAATCAAGACCTATTGCATCTTGAAAGGTACTTCTTTTGAGAAATTAAATGAACTAATGCACATTGTTCCACATTTATTTATTTTGAAAAAGTCACTTTTGAAATGCTATCCTATATTGCATAACTAAACTTGGCTACTATTGTATTTCACTTGGAAATCTGTTGACGTTAATTGCATGTCAACTGATTTTGATAAACATTGGTGGTAATATAATCTTCTCACCCAAATAGATTCATTTGGGTTAAATATATATTCCATGTTGGATAGAATGACTTACCTCCAGACGTGGTGAATGCTCCAACACTGGAAATTTTTAAGAAGTAATTGGACAACCATTGGTCTGAAATTATATAGGTTTTCCTGCCTAACCAGGAATTTGGACTAGAAGACCTCCAAGGTCCTTTCCAACTCTGTTATTCTGTTCTGTTTTATTTCTAGAAGATTCAACAGTCTACTCTCAAGTAAGCAAGGGATGAGTTGCATTCTAAGTCTTTCCTTAGAGAAAGACTTATTCTTTTTTATTGAGTGTTTTGTTGAGGAAATAAGCATCTTCCTCCTGCTGCTCTGTTATCAGTCATTGTATCCTCCCAAAGTGGCCTTAATAACAAGTAAGAGTGACAGATAAGTTACACTGTGCACATATTTGAGGGTAGCTCCTATTCATGGACACAGTCCAATTTATAGATTAATAATATGATTATACAAGTGCTGTCCCGGTGTCTGGAGGCCGTACGGGTCTGGATGGGGAGAAACAGGCTCAAGCTCAATCCCTCCAAGACGGAGTGGCTGTGGATGCCGGCATCCCGGTACAGTCAGCTAAATCCGCGGCTGACCATCGGTGGCGAGTCACTGGCCCCGATGGAGAGGGTGCGCCACAGCGTCCTCCTGGATGACCGGCTGTCCCTAGAAGATCATTTGACGGCCGTCTCCAGGAGAGCGTTCTACCAGGTTCGCCTGGTGCGCCAGTTGCGCCCCTTTCTGGACCGGGAGGCCCTATGCACGGTCACTCACGCCCTCGTGACGTCTCGCCTGGATTACTGCAACGCTCTCTACATGGGGCTCCCCTTGAAGGGCATCCGGAGGCTACAGTTAGTCCAGAATGCGGCTGCGCGGGTGATAGATGGAGCCCCTCGTGGCTCCCGCATAACACCCATCCTGCGCAGGCTGCACTGGCTACCTGTGGCCTTCGGTGCGCTTCAGGTTTTGGTGACCACCTTTAAAGCGCTCCATGGCATAGGGCCGGGTTATCTACGGGACCGCCTACTGCGACCAGATACCTCTCACCGACCCGTGCGCTCTCACAGGGAGGGACTCCTCAGGGTGCCGTCAGCTAGGCAGTGTCGTCTGGCGACGCCCAGGGGAAGGGCCTTCTCTGTGGGGGCTCCCGCCCTCTGGAACGAGCTCCCCCCAGGACTCCGTCAACTGCCGGACCTTCGTACCTTCCGTCGCGAGCTCAAGACACATTTATTCATCTGTGCAGGACTGGCTTAGATTTTAAATTTTATAGGGGTTTTAAATTGATTTTAATATTTATATTTCTATTTTTAATGATAGGGCATTGGAATAAGTTTTTTAAAGATTATTTTAATTTTGTGTATCGATGTTTTATATGCCTGTGAACCGCCCTGAGTCCTTTGGGAGATAGGGCGGTATATAAATTTAAATAATAAATAATAAATAAATAAATAAATAAATACATTTCTCTCCCACTCTTTTATACACACACAGCCTGAGTTCTTAAATATTCAAATTCTCTCCCATCTGCAGAGACATAATTGCATCATTTGCTGTATATTCCCACCATTTCAAGAACATTTTCCCCAGATACTATTTTGTTCCATGTACTGAACGAATCAAGTAAACTGGTTATTTTCAGCTAAGATGAATGTGGCATATAAGTGATCTTTCTCTCTCTGTATGTGTATAGTCCTATATACAGCTGAGTATCTTTTGAATATTGAGTTAGCTACTATTTAATTTATCACACAAAATAAAAAATAATGAAAAACCTTAATATTAGAGGGCACAAAATATCGAACAGCAGCAAGCAAGCGAGATAAATACAACCTGCTGAGTTTTTGTCAAAAACAGATCATGCCAGACTAATCTTATCGCATTCTTTGACAAAATGACAAAATTAGTAGACCAGAGGAATGCTGTTGATATAATTTACTTGGACTTCAGTAAAGCATTTGATAAAGTAGACCATAACCTACTACTAGATAAAGTAGAAAAATGTGGGTTAGACAGCACCACCACCAGATGGATCCGTAACTGGCTGACCAACCGCACTCAATGTGTAGTCCTCAACGGAACTACATCCACATGGAGGGAAGTATGCAGTGGAGTACCCCAAGGCTCTGTTTTAGGCCCAGTACTCTTCAACATCTTCATCAATGACTTGGACGAGGGGATAGATGGGGAACTCATCAAATTTGCAGATGACACCAAGCTGGCAGGAATAGCCAACACTCCAGAAGATAGGCTCAAGTTACAGAAAGATCTTGACAGACTTGAACATTGGGCGCTATCTAACAAAATGAAATTCAACAGTGAAAAAGTAAGGTTCTACATTTAGGCCAAAAACAAAATGCACCAGTACCGTATATGTGGTACCTTGCTCAATAGTAGTACCTGTGAGAGGGATCTTGGAGTCCTAGTGGATAACCATCTAGATATGAGCCAGCAGTGTGCAGCAGCTGTTAAAAAGCCAACACAGTTCTGGGCTGCATAAACAGAGGATAGAATCAAGATCACGTGAAGTGCTAGTACCACTTTATAATGCCTTGGTAAGGCCACACTTGGAATATTGCATCCAGTTTTGGTCGCCACGATGTAAAAAGATGTTGAGACTCTAGAAAGAGTGCAGAGAAGAGCAACAAAGATGTTTAGGGCAGTGGAGGATAAAACAATTGAAGAACGGTTGCAGGAACTGGGTATGTCAAGTTTAACAAAAAGAAGGACTAGAGGAGACATGATAGCTGTGTTCCAATATCTCAGGGGCTGCCACAAAGAAGAGGGAGTCGGGCTGTTCTCCAAAGCACCTGAGGGTAGAACAAGAAGCAATGGGTGGAAACTGATCAAAGAAAGAAGCAACTTAGAACTAAGGAGAAATTTCCTGACAGTTAGAACAATTAATAAGTGGAACGACTTGCCTTCAGAAGTTGTGAATGCTCCAACATTGGAAATTTTTAAGAAAATGTTGGATAACCATCTGACTGAGATGGTGTAGGGTTTCCTGCCTGGGCAGGGGGTTGGACTAGAAGGCCTCCAAGGTCCCTTCCAACTCTGATGTTATGTTATGTTATGTTATGTTTTGGAAAATGAACATTTAGACTTTATGGATGTTCTTGACCACATAACTCTTGCACCATCAACTTTAGGAAATTAAATCTCTGCTGAGAATTCCATGTAAATTGGAAAATTTTGAAATATTGCTGTCCTGTAGAATGGTGTTCTTGAATAAACTTAATGTAGGCATTGCTTTAGCAGAGAATGGAAAATCTCTTTGTATCCCTATGTCATTCTCACAGAATCAAGGAAAAGATTTTTCCATTTCTTGTCAAGTAAACAAGTCAATGCCTTGACCCACTTCCCTCTTAATGTAACTGGATTTACTGAACCTATCATCATGAAAAAAAAAATACCCAGGCCATTAATATAGCAAAGATAGCGAGGCCCAGCATCTGCACTTGCAGATATAATTAATTTGCCATAACTCAGATTTAGTATAAGTGGTATCAACCTTCATTTGGTTTGTGTGAGTTACACTGAGTGAAATGGGGTATTCTTGTCTGAGTATGAATACATTACATGGACTCAGAAAGAGTAAACCTGACTTGTTTACTATGCTAAATAAAACTCAGCTTTGTTTATGAATTCTTAGTTAATTCATTAATTAAATGATTATATTATCATCCAACATTTTTCAAAGCAGGTTTAAGGTATGTAAGAAATAGAAATGAAAATATAAATGCAATTTAAAAAGAAACACCCAGCTAATAATGAAGGAAGGAGTCTTTGGTGTTGTATAGGATCTTGTGTCCATTTCCCCAAAGAACAGTGACAGTAGAAGCACATTGCCAAAACCAGAAGTATTTTCATGAAGAATATCTTTCTGATTTTGATTAGTCTACAGATAAAATAATTTGTAAATCTTAAAGGACACAAAGATGGAAAATAAACAAAATGGCATATTTTGCTGGAGTTAAAGGTAATTCTGGTTAAAGTTGTGTAACATCAAAAGACTTCAGATTCATTTGATAACCCAAGTTTCAACATTTACATGAAGTTGCTAGAGTAGACATCCATGAGCACTAGAATATCATCAGTATGCTGATGGCACTCAGTTATATATAGTATCTCCACCCTGAGCTGAACAGGACATATAGAGAAAGTCTTTGGAGATTCTCAGCAATCCAAGCCATGGTTGTCCCAAAGGTGCTTTTTTCAAGAGGCAACTGGGCTTTCTGGTTTTTCTTTGAAGATGTTTTGCTCCTCATCGAAGAAGTGAAACGTCTTCAAAGAAAAACCAGAAAGTCCAGTTGCCTCTTGAAAAAGCACCTTTGGGACAGAGGAAGTCTGATTAGTAGGATATGAATGCAGAAAAACAAACTCATGTTAATCTCTGCAGGCAGAGTTGCAGCTGATTCTAAAGCCAGCTGACTCCCACACAGGTCCAGCTTTGATTCTGAATGGAGTTGTACTTCCCATGGCAGAGCAAATGTGCAATTTAGGTGTGCTATTAGACTTATGATTCATGTGGAAGAACAGGGGGCAGCCATGGCTCACCCAGCTTCAGTTGGTGCATTAATTGCAGCCTTTCCAGAAGCAGGAAGTATTAGCAAAGGTCTCTATTCCTTTGTCATCTCACAGCTGGATTTCAGTAACTTACTTTCGATTGAGTTGTTATTGACGATCATTTGGAAATATTAACCTGTGGAATGTATTATAGTAAACTTCTGTTGCAGGAGCTGAATTGGTTACTGTCATGGATTTGAAAGAAAAAAAAACGCAACCCACCAATAACTAGATAGACTAGACTCAAAGCACTGAAAACCTGGCACTTGGTTGAGTTTTATAGCTTCTTAAAATTAAAAGATAGGGGTAGATGTATTTTACAAAAGAAAAGCTTAGAAATAAAAAGAAAAGAATTTGTAAATTATAAACGCCTACGGTTATTGTAGAAATTAATAACACTTTTTTATTTTAACTATTTTCTATAAGCTCTTTTTTATTTTCTGCTTTCCATTTCTGTTCTGTCAAAGTCTTTTTCTTTTCTTTTTGTTTGTTTCTGGCTGGTTTTCTTGATTCTTCTCTTCTTCTGAATCTTTTGCTCCATCTGAGGGAAACAGATTGAGAAACTTTTATTTCAGACCAGTCTGAATGAAATAAATGATTCTCTCTCCAGGTTTTTCAGCTGCTGTATTCTTTCCTGTTGCTTTTCCTCTACGGGACATTTTCCTTCTTTATTTAACTATTTTGCTTTGGCTCTTTATGTTTACTTCTTCCTATTGTGATCTCTACTGGCAGTTCTTCGGGGCAGCCATCTTGTCTCCCCTCCTTCTTGCTTTCTGCCAAACACTGTGGTTTGATTGACAGTTGTGGTTTGATTGGCAGATGGGTCAACCTGGCGATTTGGGAGGGCCAAGAAAGGAGAAGGAAGGAAGGAAGGAAGGAAGGAAGGAGCACAAGTACTTTTAATCTACTCAGGCAGTCTGTCCTTCCAAACCTGCCAGTTTGCATCTATGTGCAATTCAAGTGCTGTTATTATCCAGCCAGCCCTAAATAGCTCGAGACTTGATTATATGCAGGTTTAGGTGGAATCTGTTTCACAAACACCTACTAGCAGAGATGGCATGCTAAGAATTCTCAATTACTTAGAAATATGACACAAGATGGACAGAAAGTGAACACTAAAATAGTTGAAAACCTTGAGTTTTCTGTAGATTTTTCAGAGATTGTAGGGGGGATGTTTTAATTATGATATTATTTTCTAAATAATAAGGGTAAGTGCTCTATTTGAATATTTCTCAATTCGTTGACTATATGGTACTTTAGTGTGTGGGGTTTTTTTTTGTTTCTTCTGTTAATTTGGAATTATATAATTGGACTGTATAAGCTGCTCAGAGCTATGAGACTGAAGCAGTGTGCAAGCCTCAGAAAAAATAAATAAAATAAAATAGGTCTGCCAGAAGGATATTCCAAGGGCGCACCGTTTTAATTTAAATTCATTTTCAAAAGCATGTAGTCTATTGTAACTGGCAGTGATTAGGGAAAACAGTGGCAGGCCTAATATAAACGAGACAACCATAGGATGCACACTAACATTGGCAGCCTATTTGTAGTCCTACCATCATACCATCCAAGGACAGTGGTCAAAGGTGGTAATTTGTCAAGTTGAATGCCCATCCAAGCCTTAATAAATGTAAGCTCAACACAATCCCTATAACTCTGAAAAACTATGAATACACATATAAATGGAGGTGGAGGAACTTTTTGAAGAAATAAAACGCGGCGTGAACCATTTTATGCTTAATTATATCTAATACAGAGATCTAAACAGAATAAATTATGTTTTAGATTCTTAAAATAATTCCTCTACCAGAAATTCACAGGGTGAGTCTTAATGATTCAGTCTCCAAACAGAAAACAGATTAAATAATTGAAGCTTTGAAATTAAATAAGGCCCTTGGAGTTGACTTAATGCTATTATTGCAGCTGATTATTTTTTTAAAATGGAAATGATTGTCTTCTGTTCTCTGTTTAATCCAATATTGCAATCACATCTCTGATTCTTGGCATCAAGTCTTTCAGTCATGGTGCCAAAGCCTCACAGAGATGACTACTAATTGAATAATAGTGACCAAATGCAGTTTTGAATCAAGATCACAATGTTTTACAGCTTGTTAAATTCAACACAAATTATATTAATTTTGATCAAGATGCATTTACAAAATAGCAGTTCCAAGTTAGAGGACCTTTAAACCAATGATCCGAAATCCACCCAAAACCTATTAGTTATTTTAATTAGAAATATTTTGTATCTACTTCTACCAACCCCAACAGTTATATCTATTTAAATTGAGTCCTCCAAAATGTTTACATTGCTTTATGAGTTTCCCAAAAAATCATTTTAATATATTTTATGAAATTTTAATTAAAATACCTGTTTGGAAATATTCAAGTTCCCTTTCCTGCAATCCAGGAGAGAATACTGTATATATTTATTTATTTGTATAGCTGCCCATCATAAGCCCAATTCTGAATGGCTTATATATCTATGTTTTATATGCTATAATTCCAGGCAAGGTCACAGACTAAAAGGTGCCCTCCAAAATCCAATACAATCTCTCTGCCTCTGCCCTCAAACTCCAGCGTGCTGAATTGAAAAGGGTAGAAATGGAAAATGCCTAGCAGGCAGTACAGAAGGTCATGCCAACAATATCAAAATGTACTGGTTGGTTTCTTTTGTTTCCAGTTATGTCCTAAGTTGGGCATGTAGATAATTGGCTATATCACGAGAGCTGTATAGCTCTAGAATGTCTAATGAATGTTTATGCACAGTTTTGAGTGTGCGCATTTGTTCAATAATTCTGGAACAGAGCTCCTTCATGAGAATACTGACCCAAAGGTTATTGGGAGAATGCATGGGCCAGGAAGCATTCGTGCTCTGGAACAGAGAAATCATATTAGAGTGACCCAATCTCAGTAGTAGAAATACATAGTTATTTTGAAGCTCTGGTCTCCTGCTAATTAATTGGAGGAGGAATGTAATGGAAGAGCCAGTTCCAAATCTGAGAAGTATCTTGTTAAGCTTCCCTCTTGCATATTTCCTCCACCCTTGATGGCCACTGCCAATATTGCTTAATAAAGTAACCAATTCTGGATAAATACTGGGTTAGCAGGATCAGATTTCCCACACTTTTGATACAAATCATTGCAGAGCTGCTTTCACCATGTGGCCTCTAGATGTGTTGAGTCTACACTTCGTAGAACTCCTAACCAAGTAGCTAAGGAACTCCTGTTTAGGAAGAAATGGAAAATTAAAATATTGGTTCCAAGCCACAGGATGTTTTAAAAATGAGTCAGAATAGATATCAGTATTTGATCTTATGGATGGTATTAGTCACCTGAATTCATGCAGAGAAACCTCTTATATCTAGAGCTACATTATAGATACCACTCTAGCCTGCAAAAAATTAGAGCCATTTTGTTGTATTGGTTAAGATAATAAACAAGGAACTGGGAGTCTATAATTTCTAATCTTCCATAGGCATGGAAGCTAGCTGGCTTGAGCCAGTCAATTTCTCTCAGTCCAAGCCATCTCATACTGTTGTGAGAAAAATAGGAAGAAGGAACACTATGTGCTATGTATTATAGCTAAGCCATATCAAACAACATGGCCGGGGGGGGGGGGAACCAAGGACATGGAATTCTAACAAAAATTCAGCCCCATGATTTTTCACCATTTTGCCCGAATTCAATCTTCAGAAACTCTTGTGGCAAGGTTCCCACAAAACTAAATCTCTGCCAATCAAAATGGACAACATTGGGCTAGGTATAATACTATTAGGCAATATGTGAGGAAAGTAGCATAGCTATTCCACCTCAAAGAAAATGTGGTGTTTTGCCTTAAAGGTTCAGTTCAAAATTCAGGAAATTTTTGTTTAGCAACTGCCTTGTTTTACAATGGTGATAAAGAAGAAGCTTTATGACCAATTCTTGCATTTACAACCTTCATGGGTACATACAGCAAACTTAAGCTTGTAAGCACAGTCATGATTTCACTTAGTGATCACTTCATTTAATTATCACTTGCTGGTCCCAGTTGGGGTCAATAAATGGGATTACCTAGACCTGTTTGTATTTCTTCATAAACCTGTGTTGCAAGAAAAAGCATTGCCAGTCTGAATTTGGAATACATTTTATATGACTGTATGAAGTGGCTATATGGTGAAAATGTCACTGAGCATATTTCCCCACCATACCATACCATCTTCAGCAAACTGCAACTGTGCCAAAAGGACAGCACACATTGTCTGATATCATTGTACAAATGATACCATGGCACGCTTACCCCCTGATAGCTGAAACAATTATGCAAACCTCTGCATTTGTATGAAGATATCATTTGCTCCTTCTTGTTCCCCCCTGGCCCAAAAATTGTGTTCCTGCCCATCTGGAAGTGGAAGTCAGGAATGGACTCCATATGAAATTATGTGTAACTTCATGCATTTCCTTTGCCCTTCTGGCCTTGATATCCAAATATTATCTGCAACGAGGATCTCAGTAGATTCATGTATTTCTGCTAAGGAAACAGTCACTGGATGGACGACAGATGGGATGACGATGGGAAGGCATACAGAACTTACCAAATATTTCATCTGCATCTTGGAGCTTGGAGGAAGACATGATGAAGTCAATCTGTAAAGGGATCACAACACACACAGAGAGAAAGAAGGAGTAAATGAAAACCATAATTGAGTCTTTCAATGCATTCCAGAATATGGAGAAAGAGAGCGAAAAGTGGGCAGTTCTGCCCCAATTCAGGAAACTCTGCTTTGTTTAAAGATATATCTCTATTAACACATTCTTGAAATATTGACAGAATGAGCAATTGGAGACTTATCAGCAATTCTGCTTATCTGTCATAATAGACCAATGCATGTAATACCATGCTAATGATGACTTCTCCTACATCTGTGAATGAAATGTATTTCTTAACGATGAAAAATAAATAAAATACAATTATAAAACAATTTGTTGTCAAAATGTTCGTTTTTTAAAAAAAAAAACTACCCGGAGGCTGCAGCTAGTCCAGAATGCAGCTGTGCGGGTAATAGTGGGAGCAACTCGTTGCTCCCATGTAACACCAATCCTGCGCGGCTTGCACTGGCTTCCTGTGGTCTTTCGGGTGCGCTTTAAGATTTTGGTCACCACCTTCAAAGCGCTCCATGGCTTAGGACCCGGGTACTTACGGGACCGCCTGCTGTTACCGCATGCCTCCCACCGACCCGTACGCTCTCACAGAGGGGGTCTTCTCAGGGTGCCGTCTGCCAAACAATGTCGGCTGGCGGCCTCCAGGGGAAGGGCCTTCTCTGTGGGAGCTCCTACGCTGTGGAACGAACTTCCTCCTGGACTACGTCAAGTGCCTGATCTTCGGACCTTTCGCCGTGAGCTGAAAACACACTTATTTATTCAAGCGGGACTGGCATAATATTTTTAATATTTTTTAATATTTTAAATTTTAACTGGGGTTTTATTATTATATGGTTTATAATTTTAAATTTTAAACTTTTAAATGTTGGCCATTTTTTCTAATATGCTCGGTTTTAAATTGTCATTTTAATTGTACATTTTTGTGTTTTTTATCTGAGTCCTTTGGGAGAAGGGCGCCCTGAGTCCTTTGGGAGAAGGGCGGTATAAAAATTTAATAAATAAATAAATAAATAAATAAATAAAAAGTTTGCTAAGCACCATAAGCGGCGTGCATAAGCGCACAAATGTGCCTACCGTTCCTGTCCTATTGTTTTTCTTTTCTTCTTCCTATATATGTTTACATGGTTATATACTATATAATCTTTTTGTATGATGTTGTGACAAAATAAATAAATAAAATAAATAAATAGCATAAAGATGGTATTAGATGCATTTCACTTGTTTGTGGCTCCAATGGACAGACTGACAATAGAGTTGTCGAAGTCTGGAATGCCCTACCTGATCCAGTTGTCTCAGCTACAAATTTTCACAGTTTCAGTCACAAATTGACTTCCGTGGACCTTACTTCATACTTAAGTGGACAGTAGAGGGGGCGTGCATAAGTGCACTAATGTGCCTATGATCCCTGTCATTATATTTTTATTCTCCTATTCTTGTTTTTGTTTGACAAATTCCAATAAATAAATAAAATAAATCCTACAAAGGGGTTTATACGTGAGGATAAAGGCACCATTTCTAGCCAGAAATTATAAAACAAAATATAAGGCTGCATTTGACCTTGAGGCTGTAAACACTCCATCTCTGGGATGAATGGTGGCCTTACATGTCCCCGAAAAGAGGATACCGAAGGACATAAATGTAACAAATAATCAATAGTTTGCCCAATAGGAAGCTTCAGCCTAGAGGCTGATTATTGATAGGCACTTGCAACGGGCTGTTCTCTATTTTTAGGGTATTTTTTTATTTAAACTATTAAACAAAAGAAAGCTTCAAATACAGTAAGAGTGGGTAGCCTATAGTTTAAATCAGGGGTCTCCAATCTTGGCAACTTTAAGCCTGGAGGACTTCAACTCCCAGAATTCCACAGCCAGCTTTGCTGGCTGGGGGATTCTGGGAATTGAAGTCCTCCAGGCTTAAAGATGCCAAGGTTGGAGACCCCTGGTTTAAATGATGTATGTGACCTTAAATACACTTTTTTTATGCATACCTGCTGAAATTTACCATCAATTTACCATCAAGCTATTCTCCAAAGCACCTGAGGTAGGACAAGAAGCAATAGGTGGAAACTAATCAAGGAAAGAAGCAACTTAAAATTAAGGAGAAATTTCCTGACAGAACAATTAATCAGTGGAACAAGTTTCCTCCAGAAGTTGTGAATGATCCAACACTGGAAGTTTTAAAGAAGATGTTGGATAACCATTTGTCTTAAGTGGTGTAGGGTTTCCTGCCTAGGCAGCGGGTTGGACTAGAAGACCTCCAAGGTCCCCTCCAACTCTGTTATCCTATTTCTAATTTCCAACTGCCCAAGTGGTACCTGTCTAGTAGTATGATTTTCTACTGAATTTTCTTGTATGTAAATACTTAGGAATTCTTTATGTTCAGTTTTAAAGGTTTAATATGTATGTACAGTGTGTGTGTGTGTGTGTCTGTGTCTGTGTGTGTGTGTGTGTGTCTGTGTCTGTGTAAGAAAGGGGGGAATGAGAGAGAGTCTCTATTATATGCTTTATTGAAGTTTGAACAGGCTAGAGTTACTTATTTTACAATATTTCTAGTCTACATTTCCATTGTAAAAAAATTCCTTATTTATAATGAAGTGGCATTACTGTACAATACTAAAAAAAAACCTTAGTGACTGAGAAAAGATTGACATTAAAAGTTTTTTTTAAGTTTCCTGAAAACTTTAGCACTGAACCAAAACTTAAAAAATAATAGGAAATAATTCCCGAGTATAGGTTTCATTGAAATCTTTGTGCAGTACCAGCGTACTGAAAACATGAAATGTAAATAACAATGAGGAACTCTTACTAAATCAGCTTAGTGATTTGCATAGGGTAAAAGCAACAGCAATGAGAGATAAAAAGTCAAAGGGAAACCAGCCAAGTGTTTGTATGTTTGTTAGAATTAAACCATACAAAAATCAAAAAGCTCTCCAGCCATTCTAATCAAATCAAATGCCTTGATTTAGACATCTAAATAAGTCATCCCTTCATTTCTCACCCATCCCCCACCTTCCCACCAAGCCCCCACCCCATATGCTGCTTCTGTGTGGACTGGGGATTGGAGGACAAAGGAAGGCAGATAGAACTGGAATGTATTAATAAAGAAGACGGAACATACCAATCTTAAAGCTGTGAAACTCTCATTGATTCCTTTCTTGTACGGGGGTGGGGGAAATTCATTCTGTACTGTACGTGCATTAAGTCCTTGCATGACACTGTGGCTTAATAGGCCTCTCCACTCCATCAAAGAACAGTTAAGATCAGCCAAGCTACCCTGCTGGCCAATTTTCCATATCTAACCCCACCCCTCTCTCTGACACAAAAGCGTTGTGCGTTTCCTTAGCCTGATGGGAAAGCTGGAGATCAAATGAATATAGAGGAGGGGGGGATCCCCCATGTCTGGGCTGCCTGTCAGCCACTGCTTAGGCCTGCCTGTTGAAGAAACAAGATGAAATCTCATGGGCAGGAAAGAATGGGCCGGAGGTGGGAAGACGATGGAAAGCAGACAAACAGAGGAAATGGGGATATTGTCATAAAGCTTTACTAGCTTTGTCAGAGCCAGGAAAGAAAAAGATTGAAATCTACCTGGTATTCCCAAGAGCATCCTTTCAAAGAGAAATCACTTTTGGATCTCAGTGATTGTCTCAAAATGGAGTAAGAGATGCTCTCTTATAAGTACTTGCTCCATTGTATACTCATATTTATGTTTACTGCAGCTGCTAGTATGTGTTCATGTGTATGAGAGAGAGAGAGAGAGAGAGAGAGAGAGAGAGAGAGAGAGAGAGAGAGAAATGGTGTAGAACATTTAGAACTGTAGAACTGTAGAACATTGTTAAGTTGTAATTCGGACAAGCGGAGATCCCAATAAAGAACTGTATATGCGCATGGGATAGTCCCCTGTTTCTGGAAATGGTCTGTTGTCATCTCCTACACAACTGGGGCTTTGTCCAAACACTCTTGCTACCAAATGTGTCCACCACCACCAAGTCCATTTCAGCATGAGTTGGAAACACGATAGCCAGGTGATGTCTCTTCCCCCCCACCCCCCCGGCCTTTTCTGATAATCTCCTGCCTTCATTGCTTTCAAAACTCCCAGGTATTTGGCATCACTAGGAAGAGAAGCAAGAAGAAAAGACAAACAGAGAAGGGAATGTTTTGGGGGCATTTGTAGCAAAATAAAGAGAGGAAGTTCAGAAAAAGGAAGAAAATTTGGTAAAAAGGAAATGTAGGACAAACCCCTCCTTTAGAAAGCTTGCCAGAAAAGACATAAATAGGCCAGCAGCACACACAAGTCATAGCTTTACACTCCCTCTTCCCTCCCTCATGCATAGCAGCATCAAAACCATCAGCTTAGTCCCTGTCTTCTTTGCAAAAGAGCCTAAGATGCTGTCCAAGAAACAGCTCAGCTTCTGTGGAGCCTTTCTACTGCTGAGTTCACAACAGCCTTGCAGAGCAGATTGAGAGGAAGAAGCAAATGTCAAAAAGCCACTCTGGACTTCCAAACCAGGTTCTCTCCCCCACCCCAATCCACATGGAGCACTGCAGTCACTGCACCATCTTTTTCCCAATTCATGGTGATGGGGTGTTGATGGTGGGGGGAGAGAACTAACTGGATGTTCAAAATCTCTACCTGGATTTGTGAAAGGCAATAGAATAATAAAGAAGAGATGGAATTCCACCCACCAACCTGTGGTTTGGGAGCACAGCTGGGGGTTTCATTTAGTAAGCAATGCAAAACTAAACAAGCTTGTTAAAGAGTGGGAAAGTACTCTATTGAGCTTTTGGTGGGTTTCCTGCTGATTAAGCCCCCTATAATACAGTCATCCCCTGCAGTTGAAGACAGTCCATTAAGGCTGAACAGAGAAAGAAAACTGAGACTATGTCAAAGAGAAATAAGTCGTTCGTGTTCAAAATATTGTCTGCATTTCAACAGAAGTTTATTTTCCACAAGATAACAAATATAACTTGGATTACTAAAATTGACAAGAGACTTTATCGTAAGAATGACTGGTAGAATGCCAAATCATAACACACCACTCTGCAAAGGGTGGAGATTTTCAAATGTAGCAAAGTACGGGTCTGTCCCCCACCTTGTCTTTACTTCATAATAAGAAGAGATGGAATTCCACCCACCAACCTGTGGTTTGGGAGCACAGCTGGGGGTTTCATTTAGTAAGCAATGCAAAACTAAACAAGCTTGTTAAAGAGTGGGAAAGTACTCTATTGAGCTTTTGGTGGGTTTCCTGCTGATTAAGCCCCCTATAATACAGTCATCCCCTGCAGTTGAAGACAGTCCATTAAGGCTGAACAGAGAAAGAAAACTGAGACTATGTCAAAGAGAAATAAGTCGTTCGTGTTCAAAATATTGTCTGCATTTCAACAGAAGTTTATTTTCCACAAGATAACAAATATAACTTGGATTACTAAAATTGACAAGAGACTTTATCGTAAGAATGACTGGTAGAATGCCAAATCATAACACACCACTCTGCAAAGGGTGGAGATTTTCAAATGTAGCAAAGTACGGGTCTGTCCCCCACCTTGTCTTTACTTCATAATAAGAAGTGAAGCCTGATTTTTATCCATTTGTTGATTTGCTTTGTAATCTCCTCCAGTAGATCAGTTTCCTTCTCTTTTCCTATCAGACTTCTAGGAATCTCTGTAATTCTCCTTTTCAGGTGGGATCAGAAAGAAACACGGGGTGGGACGAAATCTTTAACAGAAGACCACAAATAACCACAAGGGTACAGCTCAGCTTCAACACAAGAAAACCAAAACACGAGGATGACTGGAATAGTTGACTGGAGGAAACATCACCTTTGAAGCTAAAGGCCCAAATGTAATTCATTGGTGATATTGTGCTCCTTCTCTCTTCTTTATCCTCAGGCCTTTTCTCAGCTACAAAAGTGTCTGAAATTTATTGTAGCACTGACACTAACATATAAACATAAGAGGGAAGGGGTGGGAAACACAGAAGTGTAGCTTACCTGAGGCACCAAGACATCTTCAAAAACCTAGAGATCTAAGGATCTCATGACTGCAGTTTCCGAGTCTGTCTCTCTCCTCCCCATCATCTCTCTGAATCCCCCACCAGTTCTGCTTGTTATCCTGTTCCTGCAATGTCTGCATCCAAAAGCAAAACCATCAAGCACAAGAAGAGTAAAGCAAGAGAGGAGAGGAGGAAAACATCCAGATCCGGGCTGTTTTCCTCTGTGGAGGTGGAGCTTGCAGCTTTGCGGTGCTGATTTAAAAAGGGGGAGGGGGGGGAACAACCCAAACCAAAAAAGAAAAACAATAAAATAAAATCAATTAACCTCTAAAATAATCAAACTGGGGCTGTGGGTGGTCCCAGGGTATTGGAGGCGGAGATTAATTGAAAGCTGGAAGCAGCTTAATCGGGAGGCTGAAGCAGGAAGAAGACACAAGTGTGGTGTTGCTTTTCTGAGATCCTTGAAGCTTTTGGCTAGGACAGCCTGCCTGCCTGGCTTCCCTACTTCCCAGGAGGCCTGGATCTGATCTGATGGTATCAGGCATCCCTCCAGGCGGCCGGAAAGGGTAATGAGCAAACGGATTGGTATGGATGTGGAAGGGGCGGGGAAGAGGAGGTGGGATAAGTGGCAGAAGGACGCTGCAAAATCTGCAATTCTTGACGGATCCCAGAGGTCCCCTTCCCCTAAGGTAAAGTCTTGACTAAGAGAAACACAAGTGGCACGGAAATTTTTGCCAGCTTTCAAGTTCTGCAGAATTATTTGTCAGGCAACATTTTTGCAGATAAGCAGGATTTGCTTAACTACTGATACCGGTTTATTTTCTTCTTCACAGAATCTCAGCATCACTGTTTTTATATATCATAAACAGATGAGCTGGAGAGTCAGGCTAGTTTACACCAGGGCTTTTCGTCACCTGATGATTACATCATCATGTGACGACCTTCCCTTGTGAATGGTCTTCAGGTTTTGAATATCATAGAATCTATGCATAAACTCATCATTTAGAGCGAGTTCCCATGTTCAGATACTGTTAAATGCCCAGTAGTCGTAGGTAGAGGACAAATGCCCAGTGTATTTGTCTGAAATGGTATAGCTATGGGGCAGCAGGTTTCCTGAACAGGGGGTTTCCTGACCATCCAACTCTATTATTCTGTATGTATGAATGAAATAGACTCTCTGGTTTCCAATTCTGTTGTTCAAATTATAAGGAAAGGATAAATGTTTTAAATATGCTTTATCTCCTAATATTTTGCCGAATATTTTTCACAACTCACATCTAATGAATGATCCAGAGCTGCTATTTAGTGATGTCCTGAGGCTATTATCACTTAGAATTTCCAAAATGTGCACTGGGAACTCGAGTCTCTCTATCTGTTGCTAAACTATACCTCCCAAAATTCCTCACCTTTGTATGGCCAGTGTTATTGGAAATTCAAGGACATCTGTAGTGTCATAGTTTCTTATCCCTATTATAGTTGATATCCACTTGATATGCACTACTTTTGGAAAGTAACCCCATAATAAATCCATGGCCCAATCTCTACAATGGCCTTCTCCAACTTGGTACTTCCAGAATTATGAGAACTATATGCTCCAAAATTCCCAGGCAGCCTATTCATCAAGACTATTAGGAATTCTGGAAATTTCAAAATTAGTTCTGGAGAGAACTAAGTTAGGTAATATTACCTTCGCAACTCTGGACCATCACAGTGATTATATACTTTTTGTCAGGTATGCCTCTGTTCAGAATCCAAAAAAGAAACCCCCAACTCCATGTTTGTAGAGAAGAGGTACTTTTACTGAGTCTGAAATGATAGCAACAAAAGAAAAGCAAGATCTGACCAAAAGGTTGAAAGTTACATATTGAAAGTTTCCCCAAATCCCTCCCCCCAAGGACCTAGGCTGAATGTCCAATCCCCATTCCATAGATGTCATGTGGGGCACATCTTCAGGTGTTTTCGTCCATCTAATATTCCAGGACAGTTGACCTTGACATCGTATAAACAACTCCATCCAGCTGCACAGTAGATCATGAGAGCATCCTTCCCTTTTTGTTCACACAGGCAGTCTTCACTCCAGCTCACTTCCCCACCCAAATGCCAAACTTCCCCACCTCCCCGTTACTATGGCAGCTGATAGCAAGCAAGTGTCAAAGAGGCTGACATTCGGACCTCCTGCAGTAGAGCATTAGCCCAAAATAGACAAGATAGAAACAATCAAAATACATTAATAACATTAAGGCTTGTCAGGCTATTTAGTTTGAAATGGTTGTAAGAGTTTTGGGGCTCTGACATCTCAAGCATTCACCCATTCAGATTGAGAGGGAGGAAAATGTTTCCATGCCACCAAATACTGTACTTTCCCCCTATGTTTCCTGGAATCCAGGATCTCTTTGACCTCGAAATGCTGCTCTCCTTTGATGAGGAGGGGAACGGGAGGGGCAGGTTAGTTTGGTTGAAGAGGAGGCACATTTCAGGTTTCAGCAAGCTAACATGAAGCACAGGGTGGATCCTTCTAAGGTTTTTTGGTAGCTCTAACTGTACTGTGACCAGATTCACAATCCTTACAATAGGGTCCCAGTTTCTTTAACTTCTGGGTGGTCTGTAAATACTTAGTGGACAAGAAAACCCTATCCCCAACTTGGTAGTCTTTTGGCATAGCTCTTTTCTTGTCAGCCTGTTTCTTATGGGCTCAATGAGCCTCGTCTAATGCCTTATGGGTGATGGGCTAGATAAACTGAAGCTGTTCAATCCATTCCACTAGGGAAGGGGTTTGGGGCTTCTCCTGCAACAGTTCTGGAATGGGTATGAAATCCTGACCAGAAGCCACTTTGAATGTGGTGAAGCCAGTGCTACTATGGATGGAGTTATTATAAACAACCCCTACAAAAGACAGTAAGTCAGCCCAGTTATCTTGCTGAGGTATTGTTCTACCTCAAGTTAGCGCATTCACAAGCCCCGTTAGTTTGAGGGTGGTGGGAGCAGCTTAGGCCTTGGGCGGAGCCTAACAACTTCAGGAACTCCCTCCAGAAGTGAGAGGTGAATTGTACCCTCCCAACTGAAATGATGCATTTGGGAGCACCATGTAACCTATATGCATGTTGAATAAACAGTTTAACTAGCGTTTTTGTGGAGGGAATCTTGGAGCAGGGTACAAAATGCACCTGCTTGGAAAACAAGTCCGTGATCACGAAGATGACTATATTTCCTCCATTCTTGGGTGATGATGAAGTCCATGGATATTTCCTTCCATGGACCACTGGCGCCAGCAACATTCTGGAGAAGTCCAGCTATCTTTCCAGGAGGCCTCTTTGCAGATGCACACACAGGACAACTAGCGACGTAGAACAACTATGTCCTTTTTCAAGGAGGGACATTAGAACTGCTGTTTAACTAAGTGTAATGTTTTCACAAACCCGAAGTGTCCAGAAGCTTTTAAATCATGGGCCTGTTGTAATACAGTCCCCCTAACACTGGCAGGGATGTATAACTTAGTGCCCACCCATACTAGGCCATCACAAATGGTGCAATCATTTGAGTGGGACAAGAACCACTCCACCATAAAATGTTGTGATCTGCTAGCAGCCTGCGGAGTTGGCAACGGAATTGGACAGTGATGAGGCTGAGGAAGAACATGGGCCAGTCTTGGAGGGCTGATGAAGGCCTGGATGAAGGCTCTATGTCAGAGGCTGAGGTGGGGCCAGGGCCATCAGGGAATGGGGTGCAGACTCCAGAGCCTCCAGAGCCTCCAGAGCCTGATAGTTGTGGGGCAGAGGAACAAGAGGAGCCTGTTCCTAATGCACACATGAGAAAAGCTGCCAGAAGGCAAGAGCAGCTCAAGCAAAGAGGATGACTTAGGAGTAGGGCCAAGAGATAATTGGTCCCTCCCGTAAGCCTTAAAAGAGACCAGCAACAGTGTTTGAGGTTTGCCGGAAAATAATGTTGGTAGCTTCGTCTTCTTGCATTTATTTTTTGTATCGGTGACTTTTGAACGTTTGCCAAGAAAGGCCTTTGGCAGTTTGCCTAATTGGACCAAGGTTTGTGATAGGATTGAGGAATTTGTGATGGAAGGAATTTGCTTTAATTTAGTTGAACTATGCTGGGAATGAAGTAATTCTCAGCTGTTCAAATAAAGTTTGTTTTTTCACTGACTGAGTTTTCTACTACCTACTTGGGCCTGGGTCACAACATAAAGTTCTTTCCCCCAAGAAGATAACACAAGGAGAAATTAAAACGTTACAGTGTTGCACCCAATGGACTTGCTTGGGTGAAAATTTCCAGGGTGTTTTTAAGACCTCTAGGTTTTAATGATCTGTCCACACTTCAAAGGGGTGTTTTGCTCCTTTGAGGAAATGCCTCCAAGTTAGCAAGGCCCATCGGACAGCAAATGCTTCCTTCTCCCATATTGCCCATCTCCTTTTGGTTTCAGTTAATTTCCAGGTAATGTAGGTACAGGATTGTAAAGTTCCAGCAGTGTTGGCTAGTAGTATTACCGCTGCCATAGCCACGTCACTGGTGTTAGCCTGGACTATGAAGGAGGCATTCATGTTGGGAAGTTTAAGGATGGGTTTGGCTGCAAAAAACCATTTCAGCTTCTCAAAGGCTGCTTGGCACTCCATGGTCTACTCAAGGGGGCAGCTAGGCCTTGGCTTAGCTTCTCCATTTGTCTTTAGGAGATTGGTAATGGGTAATGCAATTTTAGCAAAGATGGGGATGAATTGTTGATAAAATTTTGCAAAACCTAGAAAGCTTTGCACCTGCTTTCTGGTGTATGAGGGTGCCCACTCCATGATTGCCTGAACCTTCTCCAGGTCCATTTCTATACCCTCATGCGATATGCAGTAACCCAAATAGTCAATTTTAGTCTGGTAAAATTCGCACTTTGACAATTTGGCATACAGTTCAGCAGCACTGAGTTTTTTCAGGACTGATTGCACTAACTTTACATGTTCCTCCATGGTTTCAGTGTAAATAAGAATATCATCTAGATAATAAAAAACCCCTTATAAAGGCAGCACCTCATTTATCAGTTTTATAAACACAGCTGGTGCGCCTTGTAATCCAAATGGGAGCACCTTAAACTGGAAACAACCCAAAGGGCAACTGAATGCGGTTTTCAACTCATCTCTTTTCTTAATTTGGACTCTGTAGTTAGCTTCTCTCAAATCCAGTTTAGTGAAAACCTTTCCTTTGGCTAGATGAGCTAACGTCCTTCATTAGGGGTAGTGGATAAACAGTGTATATAAAGGCCAACATCAGCTAAAGAATTAGCTGTGGTTACACATTTTTGTGAATAAAAATATTCTTATTTTTATCCTAATGCATCCTATCCTATCTCCTAATGCATGGAATAAATGTGTGGAATAAATAAATTTATGTACAAATGTACTTCAAATTCTCAGTAAAGTAACACTTGTTTGACATGAACAAAATTGCTCTTGTTTTGTTTTGCATTTAAATTAGGTTCAACCTCTGTTCAGCATCTCTAAACAATTGAATCTAAGCAAGTCAGAAATAAAACTGCATATGATAGTCCTTTAGATTAGATTGTCTATAGAAAAATTACTCCTTCAGTTTATCCTCTCTTGGAATAATTTTCTCCCTTTCCCACCTCAAATGAAAGAAATAGTGATATAAATCTCTCCAGCCAGGTGTTTAACTCATCTTTCCAAATCCATGTTATAAGAATTGGCTCACAGGAATAAAAATTGGGTTATTTTGAGATGACAGCAGGATTTGTTCAGAAGAGGTAAAGAACTTGGTGCTGAATGGACAGCTCCAGAAATTTTATTCAGCTAACTTGCTTGAATTTATAAAATAGGAATAAAAAGAGAGAAAGCATTCTTAGATGCTAAATCCTATTGATGTAAGAATACAGATTAAAACTTGTCCAAAAGATAGTTGCTCAGCCACTTTGAGTTAATGTATGTAATTTAAAAACAATGCACTATTTTTGTTTAACAGAATTCTCTTTTAATACAGTTGGCCATAGCTTACGGCATAAACAGTGCAACTGGGTGATAGAATTGATGGGGCCCCAGAGATTAGGTAGCCAAAATCATACCTTTTGTGTCTTCGCCCTGGAATGAATGATTAAAAGCTTGGGCTTTTTTTGTGTACTTTTACATTTGGGAAGATTAGTTGACCCAAGGTTGCTTTAACATTTACAGATGTTGCCTATTTCAGCCCTTTTGAAGTCTGTTCCCAAAATGAATTGTAGCCCTGATTGCTTTTAAAATAGATGCAGACCTCAGGTCAACAGAAGTTGAACTTCTTAGTAATATATAGTCATTTTATTACATAGTAGAATACAGCTATTTCATTTTTTAAAAATTGTATGGTGAGTGCTAACAGATCAAAAGTATTCATTTTTAAGTCATAAATGTATATCAGAATTTTATAGTTTAATGAAACTACACCTCTTGCAAAGATTTTTAATGACACTGAAATGTAGAGATGATTAATATTAAAATGACATTGCACATATTACAGATATGGTCATCAATAGCATTGGAATTGGATATCAATAACAGGGTCTTTTCTATGTATATTCAAATCTGTATCCACTCCATTATAACTGGATATCCAAATAGATAAGATCATTTGATAATGCAATAAGCCTACATCTTCTAGGATAGCTAATCATAGCATACAAAGAAGCACTGTTGCTCACAGATAAATAGCTCTAGATAAACAAACAGTTTCACTGAAGCAATAAAATCCAACTCCCTGCTCATTTAGAAAGTAATTTTAAAAAACTGCTGATAAAAGTCTAGCCAGTCATGGCTAACCTTTTCAGTAGCGAGTGTCGAAAGTATGCATGCATGCACGCGCATGAAAGCATGTGTGTGCATGCACACACCCATAATACAATGTATGCATGCCCCCTCCCACTGGTGCATGCCCATGTGACCCACTGCATGTGCCCCACCACCGTGCATGTGCAGCAGAGACCTGAAAGCCAGCTGGCTGGTGGGAGGCGCACGCACATGCACGGCAGAGCTGAGCTGGGGCAGAGAGGGCTCTGCGTGCCACCTGTGGCATGCATGCCATAGGTTCGCCATCACGGGTCTAGCCATTTATGATATGTGTGTATCATAAATCAAGATTTCCCAGCCTTTTTGTGGCAATGTGCATATTTTGAGTTTTGAAGGCATATTGTGATTAATTTCATTAAATCAGTATTTCTCAACCTTGACAATTTTAAGATGGGTGGACTTCAGCTTTCACAACTCATGCCCATGTTCAATAGTTGCCACTAAATGGTTGCAATGTTGCAGTTCAATCATAAAACACTTTATGTACTAGAAGGGAAATAAAGCACAGAGTTACACTTAGGTTTTTAAGATTGCCTGCATGGCCTACTTGAGACCCAGAGGTATTGTTGTAATTACAGACTATGCTTGAGGCTAATGCTTTGCTGTATAGTGAAGTATTTCCTATTCGTTTAAGAAATAGTCATCTTTTTTCAGAAAGGAATGTTGGCTGGTGAAGACCAGGAGAGCATTTTTTTCTGCTATAGCGTAGGTTCTTCCCCCACCTTTCCTCCTAAAACCCTGGCTATGTGCCTTAGCCTGGGATCCCGAGTGTCTGAGGGCTCTTTTCTTGATTATATAGTTTACAATATCTCATCTGTTATTTGCTTTTCATTTCTTTTCTGTTCTGTGTTTTGTTTTTGATTGTTCGTCACCCAGAGTCATTGATTTGAGTTTAGCAACTATATAAATAGAACGAACGAATAAGATTAGTCAATAAATTTACCTTTCTATCACAGTTAATATTTTTATTTAGCAGAAACTTTGGGCTGCCCTTAAGGATTTTGGGATCATGTGGCCTGCAGTATCAAGCTATGCACCATGATACTAATTGTTTAAATTTTGATGTAATTCTTCCATATCTGTTCAGGGCCTGTGTTCTTTTCTCAGATGTACCTTTTTTTTGTTTACTTTTAGAGGTGTTGACATGGGTAATTTTCCAAAGTTGCTATTGGGATTTGAAGCTGTTTGATGGGACATTCCAGCCATTTGTTGGGAATGCAATAACTCTAAATGCCTACCTTGATCTTAAATGACCACCCAACTCCTTTCTTAACCCTACAGTAGTGGCTGTAGTCCCCTTATTCCATGACTATTTTATCTTAGGCGTGGCTTCCCTTATTTCCAGGAATTGGATAGTTAAAATGCAATGTCCCAAAGATGATTTTCTCAAAAGGCAACTGGACTTTGTTTTTTCTTTGAATATGTTTTGCTTCTCAACCAAGAAGCTTCTTCAGTTCTGACTGAAGACATTTAAAATGGAATGGGAGAAGTTACGTTCAGTTTGTTTGGAATCATGCTTTGTAAAGCATCCATAGTGCATCACTAGCTGTTGCTTTAACAATACTGTATGTAGACAAATTCTAAATATATTCCTGCAGCTGACCAAACTTTCTGAGAATTTGTTTGTGTAGTGTATGAAATATAGGGTTTTTTTTCATTAGCTCCTGAATTTCTCAGGCTAAGTTAGCCTACATCTTGAACTCTCATCTTCCTCAGCCAACATGGATGTGCTGTTAGAGATGACGGTAATACTAGATCTATTTATGTACTGATTTTCTACTTCAAGAAAATATATTTCAAATTATGTCAAATCTAAATCTTCAGAAAAGAAATTCATAGAAAGAGTAGTGGAAGCTTGTAACCAACTTTCAGTGGAGACAGTGGATCAGTAACTGACTGAAATGTGCTTGGGATAAACACTTGCCCAACACCTGACAAAAATTAAAAAAATAAGATAAAATAATAAAAAAGATAATAAATAAATACATTAAAAAGAAATAAACTCAAAGAGCAGACTTGATGAACCATTAGGTCTTTTTCTGCTATCAGTTTTCTATTTTTCTAAGAAACAGATTCTTCTTCTAGTTTCTTTAGCAAGATATGATGAAAAAAGACAGATGGGCTTTTAAGAATTTCATCAACTGAACTAGATGAGCTTCAGGAAGGTTTTCCACCTTTGGAGAGACAAGCCAATCAAGAGATTGTGTTTATTAAAAGGGGCCTATATTCTGATGCACAATAAAGCAGGGCTGTGTGTCTGTAATCCAAATACTGCAATATCTCACGAATGAAGGCAAATATACGTGTCCCTGGATAATGACGTGAGGTTGAATTTGGGTCAGCCCTGGTGATTTGATCTCGCTGTAATATCTATTTCTCTATATTGAAGGGGGGAAAAAGAACGAAAATTGGGGAATTGGTGCAACTGGTGGTGAAAATCTTTCTAAGGTCTGCAGTATCCTGCACCCAAGGTCTTAGTTTTCAAAATGTACCAGAGATGAAATTTGACTGGCAAATGCATTTCTAAAAATCAGTACTCATTAACACAAGATGCTTCTTTTCCCGAACTAATGTAATTAGTGAAGCCATCAAGACTGCACTATTAAAGTGGGAACACATTATAAGGCGTTCATTGAGTTTTATTTTTTTAATATACATGCTTGGATTCAAAGAGGTGGTGTTATTAATCAACAGCCTGGTACAGCAAGTCTCTGGTACTAAATTACCGACTAAATCACAATTGATTTGAGTCTGTAGCATTCCCAATGACTAGCATGACTAATGACAAAGAATTATAGGAACTGTAGTCAAGATTTCAATGAGCATCACACTCCTAATTTAGCAAGTGGCTTGCTTACATACAGAATTATCTATTTACTCTAAGAAAGAAATATGCGCATGAGCGCGCACACACACACACACAATTTATGTAGAATTCTGTATGGGTCAACATACTTGTCTTCTATTTGTCTTCATACAATGGTTCTTTTATTTTTAGCAATTCATCTCCCACAATCATCTAAATTGTTCATTTACAGGTAGTTCTTGACTTGCAGCTGTAATTGGCAGCAGAATTTTTGTTACTAAGCAAAGTGACGGATAAATGAGTTGCACTTGATTTTATGACCTTTTTTCCCATATTGAGTTAAATGAGTCACACAAACACTAAATGAATCAGGCTTCCCCCATTAACTTTCCTTGTTGGAGCTAGTTTGAAGGTCACAAATGGCGATCATGGACATAAAGCCTTAGCATGTCCATGCTGTTTTCTAAGCAACTTAGTTTTGATCAAATGACTGTGGGGATGCTACAATAGTAAGTGCGAAGATTGTTTGTAAGTCACTTTTTTCAGTGCTATTTTATCTTCCAACAGTTGCTAAATGAATGGTTATAAGTCAAGGACTACCTGTATCATTTATCTCAGGAGAATGAATCACATATAGCTGTATTTTAAATATTATTAACACTACAAGAAAAGTGTGAATGTTGCAATTTGGCAACATTCCTGCCAGGTAACCATATCCATTCCAGAGTGCTCCACTCCAGTCTTACTCATGTAAGTTTTTGTAGCCCAATAACGATGGAGCACAGCCCCATCCTTATTGGGCTGTTTCCTCACACCATCTAACACCATGCTTCTTCTAAAATGACTGGATTCCTCATCTTGTTTGTCGACCGCCATTTCACTACACAGCCATTAGCAACAGTACCAGTTTGCTATTAGAAGGACAAATTGATTAGCTTTTATTAATATACACATTAGACTAAGTGTAGCCTCTGGGTCTTCCAATATCAAGCCAAATACTTTGTTTTTAATGGTGAATCAGTCAAATCTTGGAAATATACATTTGCAACACTACTTTAAAGGAGAATATTTGTAGCTCAGGGTTGAAGTGAGGGATCCTTGGTGCTCTCTGAACTTTGTTGTTCACTTGCAGATGTTTCATTACCCAAACTAGGTAACATCACCAATGCTAGTGACTAGCAAGGTAACAATCAAGGACAGAGAGCGCCAAGGACCCTTCAAATACTATTTTGCATGGCAACAGCCTACAAACACAAATGGCAAACTGCATTTTCACAGGCAAATCTATAGTTAAACCCAAATTAATTTTTTAAAAGGGAGACATTTTGGTGTAGTGGTGGAGGTACTGGTGTAGAATTCAGGAGACTGCGAGTTCTAATTCTGCTTTAGGCATGAAAGCCAGCTGGATGACCTTGGGCCAGACTCTCTCTTTCTCTCAGCCCAACCCACCTCAAAGGTTGTGGGGAAAAAGAGAAGGAAGGAGTATTATGTACATTTGCCACTTTGAGTTATTTATAAAGTAATAAAGGCAGGATTAAAAATCTAATACATTTCATGCTTGTTTACACCTTTTACCTCTAATGTTGGTAAACTTGTTCTTTTTACTCTGGCTTTCTGATGTGGTAGACTTTTCTATTTGAAGGCATGCTTTCTGAGTCCCAACCAAACATTTTCAACCCCAGTGATGTTGAGTGGCCTCTCCATGAATATATCAAGGCAAAATTTAAAATAGTTCACACAGCTCAATTCTGAATTGAATATACCCCGCCCCCCCCCCTTTTTTTTTTTGAGAACTTCACTTGCTCTTAGATTGTCCTATTGCACAGCATGGGCAATTTCTGACCCATGAAGTCACATGTGATCTTTTTTAGTTGCACTTCCTGGTGCCCCCTTCAGTTGACAAATTTCTGTAGCAAATTGTTGAATTACAGCATATATATTTTTTGCATTTAAAAAAGTAAATAGCTATTTGTTAAATCTCTGATAGGCTTAAAAAAAGCTATTTCGCTTTAAAAGCAAAAATAAACTTATTCCCAATTTCCCTATAGGGGTGAACATTACAATCCCACTACATCCAGAAGCATCACTGTATCACTGCTGTGTACCAACAGTGATTCTCAGATGCAGAACAATTTTTAAAGGAAGTGCAACTCCCCTCCCTAAGCTGCTCCTACTTTCATTTGACTCTTATAACATTAATCTGCCTTGATATTTTCATAACTCCATTTCTTCTGCAATCCAAAAGTGAGGTCTATAAAAGGCATGAATGGAATTTAAGGGAAGTTATACAATCCCATCTTGAAATCATGTTAATATCTCTCAGTGTATGAATTTCTGGAGCAGTTATCCATTTGAATGCATACACTGCAGACACCATAAAAATGCTTTCCATGCCATCTTTCCATATCTGACTATCTTGTTGGGTGATGGATTAAATAGTTTTTGTTCAAAAAACAGGGAGAAGAAAAAAGGCCAACATCACGATGAAAAGAGGATTTTATATTTGAATCCTCATTAATGGGTTACATCCTATCCACCTATCTATACAAAAATTTCCTCTTGCTCTTCTATAAGGACTCTCTTGAAGAACATTTTTAGCTACGTCAGCCAAGTGCATTCATGCAAGTTCCTCCCCTGCAATGTTTGAAAAACTGAACAGGGTTGGAAACAAAATCTTGCTATTTATATGACCAGATGGTAGGACAATTGGAATACAAAACCAGGAACAATACGTACGTACATACATACATATATATATTATATACATATACATTTATACTTGTGAGATTAAATTTAAGATGTTTTCTTTTAAATCTGATCTGCTTTTCAGAAGTTCCCTGTCCACCTTTCATCCAGTTAGAGCATTTTGTATCTCTCTTATACTATCTTGCTGGATGCAGATCTACTTAATCTGCTGTAATTCAGTATGGAGATGAAGGAGAGTCTTTTCGAGCTACTTTCCATGGTTTTCATTTTGTATGTATGGGAATTCCCATGTTATTAGGAGAATGGCACAATTTCTCCTGTTGTGGCTATTTCTGCAACTTCTTCCATCTGTATGCATAAAGAGAACATAGTATAGGACGTGTTATTTTGAATGACATCACTCAATCATACACATGTAAGTTCCTACCGAACCTGGATCCTTCAAGCGTCAGACAACCAACTCCATTATCACCCCAGCAGTTGGTAGAAAATGTGCTGCAACAAATATAACACATAAAGGGGACTGAGGCTGTAAATTGGCTGAACTAGACTTGCAGTAAACTTTTGAGCAATTCACAGAGCACTAAAATGCATACTCCCCACGTTATATGTGCATGAATATACAGTATGATGCCTTTAGCTTTAAGAGCAGTGATAGATCTTTAGAATAGATATGTGAGAACATTTACAATGTGACCCTTTCTAGGTAGAGGAGATAGGAAAGCGCCCTTTCCCAAATCCTTTGATTCCCCACTTCTAGGATAAAAACTTGGACATCTCAGTTTTTAATTTTTGATTAATGAATCCAAAATATTTGCCATGCTGAAGTTCCTTGTTCATAAATCATGGCATGAGGATAGAATACCCATTCCATATATAAATTAAACTTTGGAAAATAACTCACCAAATTGCCACTGTTTGACCAATGTAAGTATATAAACAGATCACAGAAATATGCAAATATTAACCTAACTCTGGGAAGTGATCTTCTTGAATAGTCATCTTATGTGTGAACAGTTTTCACACATCAAAACCTTTGAATTCCAAATTATGAAGGATAAAATGAATGATTTTTATCACAAATAAACTACACGTCCTCATTATGGGATCTGGAAATTTCTAGGTGAATCCTGGAGAAATAAGTGAAAGAAGTCATCATCCTTCAAAATAAACCAACTTCTGTATAATGCTAACCCTGATATTCAATCTCTTTCATCACCAGTATCTTTTTTTTTCACAGCAGTATTAATCCAAGAACCCCTCTCTCAAATTATAGGAAGGAAATATCCTGGGATTTTCTTCCCCACAGTGAAAAGTGCATGAGCACATGAGGACCAGAACATGACAATTCTAAAGGAAACTTTCTAGACTTTTCCTGACAGAATACTGTTTTAAAATAATTAATTCCAAGTTTTTGAAGTGGCATAGCTCAGTTCTTTTTGACAAAAAAGTTACTTTTCCAGCAACTTTATAGAATATACTTCTGCCACTTCTCATAGAAGATATTAAATAAATAACTGAGGGCAGTTAACAATGCCATTAAAAATACTGTCAAAAGTCTTAATATTACCAGAATGAGCCTGGAATTGTTCAATAGGTGGTGCTGTGATTGGATGAGAGAAATTGCATGATTTGAAAACCTCCCCCCCCTTTTTTTTTTACATTATATACTTTAAAACAACAAGATAAAACAATCTAGAACAGTTGTTTCTGGAAGTTTTGCCAACCTGTATCTTCTGGGTGTCCTGAATTAAAACGCTCATCCGCTGGCTTGGAAACATATGAATTATAACTTCACCCATGGAGAACACCAGCAAGAGAAGGAACTTTCATGTTTTTCAACTCCCAGGAACTTACTTTATATGCAAAATCTTATACGGGGACTTGATTATGGGTGCATGTTTAAAAATTATTTAAATAATACAACATTCAACTAAAATCCAGACACAAGAATAAGTCTAAGTAACTAACAAGAAAGATTCTGTCTAAGAAAATAACAAGGATAGACATGTCTGGTTTCACACATCATATACACTATGGTATGTTTACTGTAGTTTATTGACTAACCTTCAATTGTGCTGGATTTGCACATGGTAAATATCCAACAAACTACAGTATGGCTGGTAAGTTTGTATGAACCAAGCCCATTAATAGAGAAAACATTTTTGGAGATCCTTCTTGAGTTTCAGCATGCTACACTTCACAAGTCTTGTTTTTTCCTTACTCTCTTTAATATTATCCCTGCATAAAACACTGGCCATTAGTCCCAGTTACATAGATCCTTCACACTAACATTGCGTAGCTTATAAACTGACCATGAAACTGATGGAATACAGAAGATTTCAAGAGTTGTGGTGCTTGTAAGGACTTGCTATTCCATGGAAATGTTCTTTTGCAATCTCTTTTCTGTGGTGTAATATTTGATTCTGAATGAATAGCTTTTTGGAATATTGCTTCCTAGCTCATGATTCATAAGCATGCAGGAACATAGAATAACAACTATAGCATTCCACTTTGCTTCACTAAATAGAGGGAAAGGGGTAGGAGGCAAAAAATGTTAAAGTCCTGTGGCACCTCGGACAGCTTTTATAACCCACCACCAGCATCTGATGAACTCAAAACTGCTGTGGCATAAGATCTCCCAGGTAGCTAAGATGTTGTAGCATTTTGGACCTTCCTGTAGTTACTGTCTACACTAACTGTTCCTTCAGCAAAGAAATGTGTTGAAGTTAAGATACTGACAGGGTAACATATGTGCAACACATGACACTGTGTCACTGCCAAGGAGAGCAGTATGCCAACAAGAGAGAAGAACTTTAAATCCCAGCACTAAATGGATCTGTGCAGTGGTCCTCAGACCTGATGTAATGAATGAAAACAAAACGCAATAACCCTTACCATTAAATTAAAAAGACAAGATTCATTGTACACTTTGCTTTTGACCACCAGGGCTTTGTTTTCATGTTTTGCTCCTAATTAGTTCCATATTCCAATTTCCCCAGCAAACCCTGATGCTGACAGTGGTGAGATGGATCCAGCACAAACTGGTGGCCTTTGGAGATGCAAATACAGAATGGCAGTTCCATATTTTCCTAAAGTTTCTGGCTTCATTTCCTGGCTACAGCTGCCTTGATATATTTGCTCTCAGCAATTACGTCTGAACCCTCAAGTCCTTTGGGAGAGTCCAGTTTGTTAAGTCTCCAGAATGTAGATTCCCAGGAATCTTCCAAAATAAAATGAATAAAATGTAATGAGGAAAAGAAAAACAGGCTGATACTTCTTCCTTGATGTAAAAGTCAATCATGACGTCTCTTCAGTTGCCAGCAGGGATGTCCCAAAGATGGCCAACAAAACACCTGCTGGCTCACTCGTTAGAAAACAGATATAGTTCCCACCACAAAACATAGAGAACAATGGATTTCAAGTTGTCCAAAGGAAAATTAAAGATCTTCCCATCTCAAAGCTAAACAAGTGTCCCACCCTCCACCCCACCCAGCTCATAAGATCAAGATTCAGGAAGCAAAATGAAAACCGCTGGTCTTATCTGTCACCAGCAGAGTCTATGTTCTAGTTGCCTGCACAACTGAAGAGCCAGCAAGTCAATGTATAGACATGGGGCATCCGTCCCAATCCATCAAGATTCTCATCAGGCAGATGGGACAGAAGACATACATCACTGGACACAGATGACCACCTTCCCGCCCTCCATGATCTGTTTCTCCAGTTGACACAAGACACACACCGGACACAGAAACTGACAATGATTCATCACCATCAAGAGGTGGGTCGTGTCTCTGCAGTCCATCTAGAATTTCACCACCCCACCTGGTCTTTCACAGCCTCATACTCAACAGATGGCAAGGTCATCTACTACTTTTGCTGCAGTAGTTCTTCTGAAAGTGCTGGGCTTTACAGTATTTCCCCTGCAGTAAAATAAAGGGAACGAGGCACAGGATGAGGAAGAATAAAGACTGGGCATGGGTGGAAAAAAATTCTAAAGATGTTCCTTGCGAATAATAGTAATAATAGTTAATAATAAGATGAATTAATTTCTCTGGTTGGTTTATATGTTTTTCTGCTCTCTCTCTCTCTCTTTTTTTTAAGTCGTGTTGGAATTTTTCAAAGTCTGCAGCTTCGCCTCCAGTTCAGAGATCTGAAAAACACATAACAGAAAGGGATAAAGAGAAATTCTCCAGGCAGAGTAAGGAGCGTTTGGGATGGGGAAGAGGTAGGAAAGAAATGCAGATAATGTGGCTGGAGACACCAATGGTCTGGCTGGCTCAGACTGACAGATAACAATAAGAAATGGCTAAAGGAAAAATGGTGAGAAAGAATAATTAAGGGCAGTGAAGGACAGTAAGGATAATGCTAAAATGTATATGAATACAAATTAGGAAACCTTGTTTACTGCAGATTTCAAACGGCTTAGGTCTGTAATCTCTTTTCATGTCACTTTCATTCCCTGTTGCATTGCTATACATCAAGTTCTTTATAGTTTGCTGAATTACCTTCCCAGTACTCCTCATTACTAAACATGCTGACTGGGGTTGAAGGCATGAATTAGAAAAATCTGCAGGACTGCAAGTTATACACATAGCACAGATATTTCCGGATGACTCTGTTTCTTATTCATTAATAGAAAGAGAAGAAATGAGCCTCTTCTAAAATAAAATAAACAGACTTACCTCCCATAATAGTGCTATTATACTTTCAGATCATTAACTGTCATATGTGAGAGGATATGTAAATCCTTGACCATAATAATGGATTACTTGGGTATGGGGCCATGCTTGGGGACAAGAATTCCATCTATTAAAAAACGTGGGTGTATTATCCACAGCCACAAAAGATCTGTGGGTTGGCCATCTAACTGATTCAATGGTAACTATAGATCTTCAGGTAGTTGAGATGGCAAGAAATGCATTTACACAACTATGCTTTCGGCATTAGAAACAAACTTTCTTGAATTGGTGTAATTTGGCAAAGTTTACCAATGCTTCAATTATATCCTATTTAGACTACTACAATGCAGTGAGACTACTCCGAAGTATATGAAAAACTTTCATTGATTAAAAAAAGATGGAGGTACCCATATAGGCAATGAGCTCCCTAAGTTAGACTTGAAAAAAAAATTTTTTTTCTCAACTTGGAAAGAAAGAGATCCTTAAAAAAAAAAGTACAGAATCTGTTTTAAACCTATTCCTAATTTACAAAAGAAAAAATGTGACTGTTGCCAAATATCACAGTCCTGGAGAAAAGCTCTGAAGAGCCTCAAAAATGGGGCTTAGGGTATGTGTATATTTCATCAACCGTTGTTTGCTCATTTCTGGAATAAATGAATAAACAACCCTTTCGATTAAAGCTTAAGTAGTAGGGAAATTACAGATATGTAGATGTTAGACTATGTCTATAATCCTTGATTTTTGGCATGCCAATGAAAGACAACATCACAAAGATCCCACTTCTGTTTTTCAAGCTTGGACTTAACAATCACAAAACTATTATCTTATAAACATTACTGCAGCAGGTAAATAGATTCAACATCTTTGGAAACTCAATTTTAGCTATCCTTCCTTCTAACACTTGTCCCAAAATTTCTGTCACTGTGTCCTTTATTTATTTATAGGCTGCCCAATTCCATCAGCACTGTCCATCAAGGTACTTGTTTTAGAAACCTTGTGAACAATTAGCTACTGTGCCAAAACAGAGAAGGAGAAAAGAAAATGTTGATCAGCAACATATATGGGGATCAGGTCAAGGAGAAATCAGTGGAGCGATGATGATGAAAAACTGTTAGGGAAAAAAGAAAACGTCATGGGAGCAACAACTGGGAAAGCAGAGCTAAGCCCTTGACTTTGTGGCTTGAATAAAGGTTAAATTCCTTAAAAAAAGGAGTGGAATTATAGTGAAATCTTGTACTTTTCACAATAATGGTTTGTATTGTTTACGTTTGTTAGATAAAGATTAGACTGTCCAGATTTCAAAAACAGTCAGGCAATGTACTCTTAATTCAACTTTGTAAAGGAAGGAAGATCTAATATAACTAAACATAACTAGTTCCCTCTGCCCATAAATCTATTGTTTTTTTTCTAAGCCCTAAGTCTGAATATTGCAGCAGAAAACAGAGGAATTTTTTAAAAAATCAATTTTCTACAATCTAGATCAGGTCCCTACCACCCACTAGTGGGCATTCCAGCTTTCATGGTGGGCGGTAGGGGTTTTGTACGATACTGAAGCAATTTCCTTTTTTTAAAATTTAATTGACTTTTTAAAAAATTTTCATAGCATTATTTAAAAACATTTTCATTAGGTTTTCATAAAATTCCCCATGACAATTTAAATTTCTGAGAATATACTATTTGTATCGCCCATGCATAAGTTTAGTTCACGTTACGTAAGTGGAACTAAATGGTGTGACCGCAAACTATAGTGTGACCGCAAACAAAAGAGCGTTGTCCCAGAAGAGCTCGCGCATCTTCCCCCACATCACCCAGCTGTAACAGGCAAGCAAAGCTGGTAGCCAGCGCCCCCCCCCCAAGCCATGATGCGCGAGAGGCATGCGTAGATGACGATACATGGTGCATTACTGTGGAACTGGTGGGCGGTTAGAAAATTTTACTACTAACAGAGATACAAAAGTGGGCGGTAGGTATAAAAAGGTTAACTACCCCTGACCTAGATTGAGGCAGTTCATTTCTACCCTGTTTCCCCTAAAATAAGACATCCCCTGATAATAAGCCCAATCAGGCTTTTGAGTGCATGGCAATAAGGCCAAGCACTTATTTCAGGGTTCAAAAAATATAAGACAGGGTCTTATTTTTGGGGAGACACGGTATCATTTTTGTAATCAATCACTACCTCACACAGGTGCACTTCCAGACAAGATCACAGTAACTGTTTCTGGGATATACCAGCTTGGATTCTTGTCTGGCCTATCTCAAGGTCATACTCTTACTTTGTCCAGCCATCACAATCATAGCAAATGTTTTCTAATTCTGTTAGTTTTCCATCTGGCAGCCCAGGAATTCCTGGCAGCCCAGGAATAAAAAATGTTGCATGAATCTATGTAAAACTAAGATTTAATTCCTTCAAAAAAGTAATGCTGACTTCTGCTAACTTTAGCTTTTATACCTGTGAACCTCGCTCTTTTCATTTGTAACTAATAATCAGTAGATCTGTTTCCATGAACAGGGTCAGGATGGTGAGTAAGGGGAAAGACCACTTTAAAAAGACATAAATTGTTAGTTTTTAGGGGCTGAACTTCCAACAATGCACTGCAGAGGGAGCTAGTGAACAAATAGCCATTAGAGTTTCCAAGATATTCACAGAAAAGGTTTTCACTTTGGTTTTGGTTTCCATATCAGGCGTTCCTATCACAGAAACCCAGAGCCATTCACACATACACAAATGTTAATGCATGTGCACCAACATTTAACATACAAAAGCATGAAAAAACCCTGACAAATGTGACATGCCTGATGTAAGATTCAAGATGTGGCAGATTCCCCATGGCCCAGTAATAATAATAATAACAACAACAACAACAACAATAAAAAGTGTGTGTGTGAGAGTGTGGGCGTGTACGTATTACATATGTATATATTTGATCATGACATCTGTTGCAGAGTCAATGAGGCCCAGAGAAAATGTCTATGAAGAAGAGACAATTTATAAATTAAGATTGAATCGTAGAGATCTATATGGGATCTGATATGTTCTGATGTAAAATCAGATAGGGTTCTCAGATTACAAGACCTGGGGGAGGGGAGAACAATGGATTTAATATCTGATGGAAATGTTCTCCTGTGGAAGCTTCAGAAAGATACAATTAAAGAATTTCCACTATGCAAATATAGGATCCCTGGGTGAAAAAGTTATGAGATGCAATTATCAATCAGATAGAAGGATTTAAGATATTCCCCTTTCCTCCCCCAGCTGCAGGATCTACTGCTTAACTAATGATTGATTGCTTCAGATAAAATCCTCTAAGATAAAAAGATTCATGCCCAGCAATAAAGGAGATCAGAAAGGCTGGCATGTCCCCTTTTTCCTCCCCCATCTGTCAGCCTTGTGACAAGTGCTCATATTTACAGCTAGGTCCTTCTAACAGTAAGCATTCCCTCATGCATCCTGAGGCAGAACTATGGCCTCACCATCCCTCTCCTTCTTTCTCGTTCCTTCTGGGGTCACGGTAAGCCCCCAGCACTGTCCTTGATGCCCACCTTCTCTTGCAACTTGTCAACTTCCTCCTTGTGAGCCAATTCAGACTCCTCTTGGATGCGACGCTGAGCTGTCTCCTTCTTGAGGAACTCAATTTCTCTGCAAGCGGAAAAAGGAGGTAGAGGTTAAAAACCTCAGAAATGCAGTCACTATCCAATGGTGGAAAAGGATGGATCTCGCTAGCATAGGATCACAACTTCCTTTAGGCAAAAGAATGACATTTGCATTTGAATGACACGTTGTAAGCTAAAAGAAGGTACAAAAAGGTAAGCAGGCCCAACAGAAAAATTTTATTTAGTATATAACAATTAAATTTTAAATTAATTAAACATTTGTCTCTAAATAATAATTTTCCATTTTGTTAAGTGAAATGGCAATTTAGTAGCAACTTCAGTAAAAGTTGTGCAAACTATGCCTAAATATTTCAGGGAAATATATTTGACTCTGGAACTCTCTAGCTCAGATGCATGTTCTGCTTTTTAAAAAATCTAATCAGTCTATCCAACACACCCAACAGAACAGACACTTTAATTTTGAATGCTTTCTCTGTGTCAAAAATCCTAACCATGTGAACACACTTCAAAATTCACATATTGGGCACAAAAACAGTAATATCTTTTTCTCTCTTGAAGTATTATTTAGTATTACAAGAAACTGGGTTGATAGGTAGGTAGATAGATGGTAGGTAGGTAGGTAGGTAGGTAGTTGGATGATGCATTAAGCATATAATTCCATACCTACTGAAATGGACCAGCATTTTCAATCATTTGCCGATTCCATCTCACTTATATAAATCAGACTATAGTTTCTGCCTACAGTGCAAATATTCTGAGAAAAGCCACTCACTACCAGTCCCCAAACTGTGAAATGGTTCAGCTAGTACTTCACATATAACATATAACTAATAAACAAAAAAGGGAGGGAGGGAGGGAGGAAGGATCATTTTGCTTAGTTATTTTCCTTACTTGTCTCACATCCTTTATCAAGAATGCACAGCTTGATTTTTAAAAATCATATTAAAAATACTAAAGGTATTTTAAGAAACTGTGTAGAGTTACAGTATGTTTATTTTGATTGGTGGTTTGATCAGGCATGCTGCCCATTCTCAGTAACCTGATTTGTTCTATATGCCTACCAACCCCATTGAATGCTAAAAGTGCTAATCCAAGTACTCTAGCTTTGGGAAATGGCCTTGTAAGCATGCTTATGATAGAACAGGAGCTGAAGGGATGGAGGTTGAGAATTATGAAGTAGATCTGGCATTCTAGTTCTTACTTCTGTTGATATTCCTTAATAAGTCGCTTAGCTTTGCTGTATTTCCTTTCCAGAGTCTGGTACTGGGCCTGCGTCTCTTTTAAGTGCTCATCCACAGCCTGGCACAAGTTCTGAGCCTCCATCCAGTATCCCTCCAGCTTCTCCATCCGCTCCTTGTTTTCTTCTACGCTCTGTTCCAGCTGGGCTTTCTCAATGCGCCAGCGAGCTTTCTCCTGTTCAATTGATTGTAGCTGAAGATAGAGAATGTGAGAGGAAATAGTTATTGATAAGTTAATTAGTTGCACGGCATTCATTTCAGTTGGTATAGGATAAAATAAATAACCAAACAAATAATGATCTTAATGAAAATCAAGGCCAGACAAACAAAACCAACAAAAACAAAGAACAAATCGAACAACTATTCATAAGACACCCATAGCTCCACATCTTTACACTGGAATAAAATCTTAAGAAATCCGTATGTTTACAAAGCAAGCAACTGTTTTTGAAATCTGAACATATCTTGATAGATAACCAAGAGTGACATAAATTTACAAATTTACATCCAGTCCATGTAGGACTGGATGGGACAGGAATTGACAACTGGAATATGATGCTCTTCATTTCTTTCTGAATTCTGTCCATCTGCCATCATGGCAAATAGTAGGGGGTTGTAGAAATTACAATAAAAAAAGAACGTTAGGTTGAAATATGTTGTGCTATGTTTACATTCCTTCATAAGCAGCCTCATACAAAAGTTGCAACATTTCTTTCAGACATGGATGATAGTGGACAGGTGTTAGTTTAATTGGAAAGGGAAAAATTAGTACTCTAAGCTTGACTCTTGTTGCAAGCTGGATTAATCTTGCTTCAGCTCTTTTTAATACCAAACCAGCTGACTTAAGAGCCTTATAGCTTAAAACAATGTGAAGGAAGTTATAAGTGGACAGCTAGCAACTTAAACAGCAGAACTCTTCTTATGGAAAGAAAAAAAAATGCTATGATTTATTGCCATTATAACTGTATTTTAGAAACCAATTTTTTATCTGTGGAATAGGTCATCTCAAAGATAGGTAAGAGCAAAGGAAAAAGCATAATTAATATTCCAATTAAAATTAATATTCCAATTAAAGTTCAAAGGGGCCAGAAGGAATGTTCACGCAATAAAGTAGGAGATGCACTCCAACTTTTGGCAAAAGATCTAACCATGGGAAACAAGGAAGGGAGGCATAACAAGACAGAACTTCCAACTGGTAGCATCCTAGCAGTTCATTGAAAGTCAAAACATTGAAGACAATACAATTACCCATGAAAGAATTGTATTGAATTCATACAATTGTCATGGGAGCATTTTAAATAGCTTATATGGGGGTCACTCCATTTTAACTTTACAAAAACTCCCTTTTTACAAAAACTGTAGAGCCTAGGACTACCCAGTGAGCAAAAGCTAAATATAGATCATGCCCATGTCCTCCCAGTTGGCTGCTTTGAAAATTCAAAGAGAAGTCCTTCATTTGTTCTTCTGCCCATCCCATTTCAAATGCTTTGCACAGCACTATTAAAAATAGTCCAGCTATTACAAGGCACATCCACAGAGCCAGTTCTTGCAGCTTTTCTGGAAAACATTCTCAAGAATGGATTTTGGCAAGTCTCCAAGGGAAGCAAAGGATTTTATGGTTGTCCTCACAGCCTTCATTCTTACCTTTCTTTTCAGCTGCTGTATTTCGGCTTCAGTCACAGCATGCTTGATCTGGAGCTGCCAAAGGAAGACATAGTGACTTTAACTCCTTCCCAGGTTTTCATACATAAATCAAGAAAATCCATAGCTTATTGTTGCATTTCAGAGAGAAAGGGTTTGCTTTAGGATTTCTTTTATTAAACAATAAAAATCAGGCAAAACATTTTCTAAAGATAAATAAACAAATTAGGCGGCCAGCTTTCATTTCATCCGGATATTTCCGATATGCTGATGAGTGTTAATAAAACGAAGTGCCATGAAAATGACCAGGAAGAGCAGATTTAGTTTTGTAAGCGCTTGCCAGGATGTTGCTCTTTTAAAGTTAAACACTAAAATGTTTAATTTTAGTCGGGTTCAGGCTGCAATACTTCAACAATCAAATCATGTCCTTTGCCATTTTGGTCTACATATTATTCCCTTTCTGCACAAAATACTTTTTGTTTAACTTCTGTCATCTTTCTCTAGGGACAAGAATTAAATTACAATAAAGCAATCACTACCTTCTAAAGAATTTCAGGTGTGTTTTATCTGAGTAACTTGCATCACAACAATACTTGCATGCCAGGATCTTTTTCAACAAAGACACATGCATACAGGTTTGTGTACTTTTATCAAGAATTAGAAGTGCCTTTTGCTAAAGCCACCTGCACCTCACAGTTCTGAGGAGACAAAACTGAGCAAGAAAGATATGCAGTACTATCTGTGAATTTACTGTCTTCTAACCTTCCTTAGAACAAACAGATGAGCACCCGAAAGCAGTTGTGGGCTCAGTTTTGCTCTTTCTCAACACCCTAAAATCAGAGCAGAGAATCCTGTCCTCCTTCTGTATCCTCTGAGTCTTCTTAAGACTCCAATTTAGTACTGCTGTGACAATTATTTACATGCACTCTCCTTCTCTGTCTTTCACCATGTCAGTAAATCAACCCTGAACAGCCGTGACTGGATTGCTTAAATGAAAACTTGCTGACACACATTATAGGGTTGATGAGGGACCACTTCACACATTACTGGTGAAGCAATGAACATTAAACATTTAATGTTTTCCAACCAATCATTTCCAAATCCTTCCCTTTTTAAATTACCATTCATACACTGCAGATGCTTGGGCTTGAGAGCTAACCATCTGCAGCTCTTCATAGCACCTTTCTATAGTTGAGAGGAAAGGGGGATAGATATGGATGTGCCAGATCTGCATAACAGATCTTCAGAAATCATTCAAAAAGGGTGCACAGCTATTTTGTGCACAACAATGCCAGGAACAGTATTTGAAGCAGCAATGCGAGCTGTACAAATGTTGTTATGACTCATTCCCAATTTCTAGTGTTTATCACTATCATTTGCAAGATGTCTGAAGTCATCTTGAATAGACAAATCTAAAATGAATGATTCTTGGCCTTTGTAGGGATGAAAAAAATACAGTTTTATTAAGATTGCAGCACTAATTCATATGTCCTGGTACCAACTGTAAAGAATATTTGTATCTCAGGGTTGGACTCCTTGATGCTCTCTGAGCTTAGTTGCTAGCACTGAAGATGTTACTGGTTGGGCAATGAAACATCTGCAAGAAAACAACCAAGGGCCCCAGAAATGTCCTACTCTCTGAAGAGTGAAACTAAGAGGAGAAAATGAAGTGTTATATTGTATACTTCAAAACCATTCACCCCCAAAAGTGGGTCATGACTACCACTATGACTCCACCATGTCCCTAGTACTTCCATTCTGACCTCTCCTGAATGGAACTACAAATAAAGCAATTTATTAAGCTGCCCCTTTGCATATTACCAGCAGAAAAAAGAAAACTGCCAATCAGAATACTTCAGCAGAAATGGTAGTTGTCTATCTACAGGATACCATTTGTCATCAATAGGCTCCTTCCTTTGCTCCTCTTCTTCTACCATCTTCTGTCATAATCTGAGTTAAATTCAAACTGGATTTAATAACAAAAGATCAGTCATGAAGAAATCTGAATCAAAAGATAGCACCTTCTCCTTTATAAAGGTAACAAATGTCAACTTCCAAGTGCTGTCATGTTCTATGGAGAAGATGGAGGTGAGTGTTATGCTATTTCAGTATTTCAGTATTGCACTAAATGATTAAGCATCCTAGAGTTAAACCCCTTGTGATACTGCTGGTTGAGTTTTCTAGTGTTATTGTACAATTCTGATAGCTCTTTATATCATCCAGTTCCTGATTTCCACGTTTGTACATTGGTGATATCTACATGCCTGATTGTCCCACATAGGCAGATAGATAATTATGATTGGAAAGTATGTGTAGGTTGCAAGAGCAGGTGTGTCAGAGGCATGCAAAAGAACACCCCCCTCCCCAATTTCAGCTCTACCACTCCTGCACAAATCTGAAGGACCAGAGGCACCATGCTGCTTTGGCTAGTTCTTTAGGAAAGAAGAGAATAATGTAGCAGATGAGTTGATCAAGGGTCAGATATTATTGGTTATGCTGACACCAGCCTAATATGGAGTATAAAATGCTTCTCTAATCCTATCCACTACTGATCCTGACTATATTCAATGCAATGGATAGCAAAGTATAACAGGTTAAGAAGGAAAAAGGCAACCTCAATTGAACCTGGAATTTTGGAGGTGGTTCATTGTGGTTGTCAATGACCAAACTCGATTTTATGAGTGTTTTTACAATTTTCATTAAGTGAATTACATTTTAATAAATCCAGCTTATCCAAAATTTTTGCAGAGTTTTTTGTTGGAAAATGGGAAAAAATTGTACAATGCAATCAAGTGACCAAGAGACACTGCAACTGATCGTAAATGCAAGTCTCTTCCCAAGCACTGAAATGCAATCATAACCTTATGATTATGGTATAGCATTTGTAATTTAGAGAATGGATTAACTTTTATAAATTCTGTTGTAACTTTGAATGATTTTTAAACAACTGTTGATAATCTGAGCTCTACCTATATAGCTAAGAACAACTGAATAACTTACGACTGCCCCATTGTGGACTGGAGGCCAAATGAACAAAATCATATGAAGAAAAAAAGCTGCTGACAGGAAATGTTCAGGCTGTGGGTGGGTACAAACGGGAATACAGCCAAAGAAGAATATATATTCCTTGAAATTCAACAAGGGCCAAATTAATTGCATCTTAAGCAATTAAATAACTGCCTGATGAGCAGCTTGATTAGTTATGTATTATCTAAAAGAAATCCTGGAAATCTGGTAAAGAGCTAGGAGATAGGAAAAGGGCAAATATGGTCCCTGCCTTCGTAAAAATACTGATGCCTGGGAAGAATTTAGAGTATATCATAAATAAAGAAGTAGGTATTTTAAATACAATGTGGTGATTAGTAGAAATCAGCACAGATTTGTTAAGAACAGATTTTGCATTACTAATCTTATCTCCTTTTTAATTGGGCAATTTCCTTAATAGATTTTGAAAATGCTGTAGACATATCCTATTTTAACTTCAGCAGAGACATGCTGATTAACAAATATGTGTAACAAGAAAGTGATATACTGCTGACTTGGAAATCATATTCAAAGATGATTCTGCATCGAATTGGAGAGAAATGTTAAGGGGATAATTGAATTTTCTAATATTTTTATTAATGATTTGGATGAGGAGGTGGTAGGAATACTTAAAAGATAAGATATAAATCCAATGAATAAATAAAACATATTACAGGAAAATCCTCCTTTAGCAAATAATCTCCATATTAGATTTACAAATGACAAAAACTGAGTGTGAAAACAGATATTGTGTAAGAATAAATACAATTGGAAATAATTTAGAGAAATAGGTTATAATAAGGTAAAGGTTCCCCTCGCACATATGTGCTAGTTGTTCCCGACTCTAGGGGGCGGTGCTCATCTCCATTTCAAAGCCAAAGAGCCAGTGCTGTCCACAGACGTCTCCCTGGTCTCGTGGCCAGCATGCCAAAGGGGCACAGAATGTTGTTACCTTTCCATCAAAGATGGTCCCTATTTTTCTACATGCATTTTTATATGCTTTTGAACTGCTAGGTTGGCAGAAGCTGGGACAAGTAATGGGAGCTCACCCCAACCGCTGAACTGCCGACCTTTCGATCGACAAACTCAGCTTCTTAGCCATTGAATCACCACGACCCTAGGTTCGAAATAATAATATTAAATGTAATGGATTTAAACCTTAAGTGCAAGCCATATAAAGAGGGATACCTGGCTTGGTAGTTGTGAAAAAGATCTTAGAATATAATTAGTTCCAAACTGAGTATGAATCTGCACTGGCTGGAAAAAAAGCAATGCAATTCTAAGATGGATTGGAGGCAAATTTTCTAGATCATAAGAAATATTTGTTCCACTATGCTTTGCATTGGTCATACCTGACTCTATTAGTCCTGTTTGGGACATCATAGTTTAGGAAATACTCAGAAAAATCAGAAAACCACAAGAGGACAAAAACTGTAAAGACAGAGCCAAGAACTAGAAACTTTGAGAAAGATAATTGAGAGAGATATGCAGTAGAATTGCTGCAGTAGAATTGCTCAAATACCTAACAGAATGTCGCACACGAAACCATCATGTTATTTTTTGCGAAGAATTTAGAATAATGGAGTTAAGATACAGAAAGTCAGATTAAGGTTCAGAAAGTCAGATTCTGATTAAATGTTAGGGTAAATGTCCTAATAATAAAAACACTTCAAGAAAGGTAAGCTCTGTTTTATGGGATTGTTTCATATGGAAGCTGGGCAGGAGTCTATTAGAGACAATTTAGGCTCCTGCACTAAATCAGGTGGTTATATTACATGATTTAAACTATCCTTTCTAATTCTATTAGATCTACTTGCTTGTCATCTCATGTCTCACTATTAACAATGTTTACCTTGTCTTTTCCTTCTTCACTTGTTTGCTTTTGATATTACAGCTTGTTTGCTATAATATGCTATCATTCTTTACTGAAAAATTCAAAACCTCTAGAAAATAACTCTTTCCTTTCACTCTTGCCGTCATGAAAACTAGGTATTCCTAATAGAAATATGGAGTTACAAATTTAAGACTGCCTTACAGAAGAAGTGAAAGACATTTAAAGGTTGTTTTATAGCCTTTCCTAGCCTAGTGCATTTCAGGTGTGTTAGCCATTCATCCCCCAGACTTCACAATACAGCATTTTTGTCAGCACCTGGTTGGGAAAGGTTGATTTATACAATTAGAAATAGCAGCTAAAAAGGCCAATGATTACATCAGAACTGCTGGGCATAAAGATTTTTTAAAGCCCGTTTTCTTAAGTAATATTGTCTTTAACAAGCTGTTTGCCTCATTTTTCTTCTCTCATCCAATCCATTTTTTTCTTTCTCTCTTTTTCTTTTCTTCTTCAGGAAGCAAACCTGAAGGCAGAGACTGTTTTATGAATGATGCAGGATAGCCCTTTATAAAACAAGCAATTATTAATAAATATTGAAGGAAGGAAGTGTTTCATCTTCTATGAGGTGTTCCTCTTGTAAAAAGCAGTTTACAGAAATACTGTATCTACTTATAGGTAAAATTAATTCCTCCTCCCACTGAGTAATATTTAACATTTAACTAGAAGGAATGCCTTAACCTACGGAACTGTCTTTGTCCTATTGCACTGGCCAATCCCGCCTGGTCAGGCAGGGGAGATCTATTATGAACCCTGCCAGTTAAAGAATTCTGACTGGCAGAGTCCAGAAAGAAAGCCTTCTGTCATTCTGGAACATTTTCCCTCCAGAGGTGAGGCAAACCCCAGTCTCCTGACCATCCAGACGGGTAGAAACATGTGGCCTTGCTTGGAAAGCACAGTGGAGGAACACACAACTGTGGGGCTGGTTAGCATCCTGAAAGTCTTCCCTTCACCTTTTAATTAATTTTTAGTATTGTTTTCAATCACCCTTGTCTCTTTTTAACTTTTATATATTGTTTCTATGTTTTAATATTTTAATGTAGGCCATCCCTCTGTGAGGGAGATGGGCAGTTCTAAAATGTGATAAATAAATAAATAAAAACTTCCCTGAGAATTCAGTAGTAGAGGTTGATTAACTTGGTTTTAGTCTAGCTTTTAAGTGAAAGGGTGATCATTTAAAATTCAATATTGCTTTTTGGGGGGTAAGTTTTATACTTTAAAACATTATTTGGGGGGGGGAAGTATTACTGGCTTAAGTCAAAATGTATTTTAGAGTTAATAAAATAGTTTCCTGAACTAATTAACTGATCTAAGAATGAACAACTATGGATTATATTATTTCTCTAATCAGAGCAAGAAGGGAGGAAATGCAGCTGGTTTCACTACATCCTGTCAGCGTATTACCAAATTGTTGCTAATATTCACTGTAATGAGATCTAAATCCTCCTCTTCTTTCCTGTCCAGCCACTCCTCAACGTTTTATTTTTAAATCCAGACCTAGTAATAGTGTGGCTATACATACGTTTAATGTAAGTTGTAAGTTTTAGCTACCTTTCCACCCATCCTCCATTTTAGAAAGCCATATACCTCCTTAAATTTATGCACTAGCTTTTCAGGATCCATCTCCACCGGAGATAGCATGTCTTCATTTTCAGCCAATTCAAAAACCTCAATAGCCATCTCATTGTTGGGGAACATGGGGCTCATCTCTTCATCTTCATCTGTAGCATATTCTCCAGTCTGCAGATAACAAAAACAGGTTTTATAATTAGACATTCTAATATTCACCCTGACAGCACACTAAGTATAGAACCAAGGTCGACGTTAAATAATTCCTTAGAATTCAGGAAGTAAGTATAAGTTCAAGAAAATTACACTTCCTGTTTTCAAGCAAGGGTAAAGCTGGAATGATTTGCACAAAAGAAATGAGCAAACTAATTTCAATCTGAAATTTGTATAGCACTTTCTTATAATTCTCTTTTCAAATGACACATCACATAAAACTAGGACATTCAGCTTGTTTCTGCCCTTTCTGTGCCAATATCATTTATGAAGCAAAATACAGAAATTCATGTTTAAATGTTTCAGTGTGAGGTGCTAATATAGTAATACGTAGCACAGAAAATGATATCAAGAAGAGACAGGACCTCCACCAGTTATAAACAAAAAATTGAGGACCTAAGGAAATTCAGGAGTATTCCAAATTTAGTCAAAGCATAGTTTCAATTGGGTTGCTAAAACAGTCTTCACAAATGTTAACAGCTGTTCAGCTTCCTTGAATTTAAGGTTGGAGCTCTACTACTTTCCTCTCCACCCCACAGGCAAAAAAAATTGATTATACTTACTTCTTCATCCTCCTCTGTATATTGGGTATACCTCTGTTCCATCATTTCTCGCTGCCATCGTTCCTGTTCCAGGGTCTGCTGGATCAATTGCGCCACTTCACTCTGCTCTCCTGGCTTCTCCCTGCCAATGAGGAACCTAAAGGAAATTAAAATGAATAGAATGAATGCATGGCATTAATGTAATAAGGAAATCTCAGTAAGGTCGAATAACATATCTGGAGTTAGGTAGTTAGGCTATATCTCAATCTCTCTCTCTTTCTCTCTATCTACAACAAAGTGAAAGGTATTCTAGCTCTTGAATAAATATGTACAGATCTTTTTATTTCTACTCTAAATGCTTCAATCAGAGCAAATGACAAGCAGCAAAAACTAACACACAACACTACTTTCTCCTACTAATTCAGGGGAAGTTAACATTTAGTGGCCTGAATTGTATTTTTTTTCTTTGTAACAAAAGACCATAATAGATGTAATCCCAACTGCTTACAAACGTAGTACAGAACTGATGACTACTTCAAATAATTCTTTGGGATAAAGGAAGTAGTACATACAAGAAAATTACATGTCCTGTTTTCACACTAAGGTAATGCTGAAACAGTTTACATCAAGAATTCGGCAAGCTAATTTCAGTCTGAAAAAAGTCTCCTTTTAAATATTAACTCATGTGAAAACAGGAAATTTACTGGAATGTGTGGGGTCAGGCTTGAAACCTCCCTACCCCACAATCATTCAAGGAAGAAGAGCTTGTTCTAGGTATGTTAAATTTATCTGAAACTTATAACATAAGTGTTCCTTTGCTTCTGGCTGAAAATAGGGGAACTATGCTGCCACTGTTTGGTGGTTTGCTGTGGCAATTTGGGGGATATGATTGCAGTACCCAGGGAATGCAAACAAAGCAAAAATCCTAAGCATGGGCTGCTTGTTACCAATGGACTGCCTATTTAGGTGTCCTAAATGGACACCACATCAGAGGATTCTCAGAGCCAAAATAAATTGTCTTAATGTTCAGGCACATGAGATCAGATTTTTTTCCTTAAATTTTTAAAATCAGCTACCAGGCTTTTTAAATTAGATTAGCACCATATACTGGATGAGGAATTATTCATTCTTCTTTACTAATATGCCTTTTTAAATAGCAGTACCATTTCTGTTAATCCTGGAGGAAAATAGAGATACCTCTCTTTTCTCACCAATAGGAATAACATCAGGGGAGGTAGATTCCAACATAAATATAGCTCAAAGAAGTTTAGTTACTCAGAAACCAGATAAGTCCTGGGTGTCCCAGAAATAGAGAGGCAAAAAGCAGCAGAGTTTTCAAGCCTGACCTTAAATTGAGTTAGGTCTAACACAGCTATCCTTAATGCTGATTTTCAAGATGGACTGATATAATTCCCATCTTCAAAAAAGGAAAAAAAAATGGATCCAAGAAACTGGAAACCAACCTGACATCAATACCTGGGAAGATTCCAAAAAAGATAATCAAGCAATGAATTTCTGAACATTTAGAGGCAAAAAAAGACATACCCAAAAAGCCAACATGGAGTTGTCAAAAACAAATCATGCCAGGCAAATCTTATTGCATTCTTTGACAATGTGACAAAATTAGTGAACCAGAGAAATCCTGTGAATATATTGTTTACTTGGACTTCAGTAAGGCATTTGACAAAGTACACCACAACCTACTTCTCTGTAAGCTAGAAAAATGTGAGTTAAACAGCATCACCACCAGATAGATTCATAACTGGCTGACCAACCCCATTCAATGTATAGTCCTTAATGGAAAGAAAAAGAAAAGTGAGCACTCCGTAAAGGCACAGCTGCAAATGCTGCAACAATGGTGCCCACACATGTCTCCTTGACATGTGGCAGAACATTTCGTGCCCATATAGGCCTTACCAGCCACCTGTGGACACATCGTAGACAGCCCACAACCTGTAGATGTCAAGGTCCTCTTCGAATATGATGGCCGAACATCATCATCACATCTACATGGAGGGAAGTAAATAGTGAGGTACCCCAAGGTTCTGTTTTAGTCCCAGTACTCTTCAATATCTTCATCAATGATTTAGATGAGGAGATCAAAGGGGAACTTAAAAAATTTGCAGACAACACCAAGCTGACAGGAATAGCCAACATTCCAGAAGATAGATTCAAGATCCAGAAGGATCTTGACAGATTTGAACTCTGAGCCCTATCTAACAAAATGAAATTTAATAGTGAGAAAATTAAGGTTCTACATTTAAGCAAGAAAGACCAAATGTGCAGGTACAGAATAGGTGGTATCTGGCTTAATAGTAGTAATTGCAAGGGGGACCTTGGAGTCCTACTGAACAATTACTTAAATATGACCCAGCAATGTGCTACAGCTGCTAAAAAAGCCAACAGTCGTAAGTTGCATTAACAAAAGTATAGAATCAAGATGACATGAATTGTTAGTACCATTTTAAAATGGATAGGTAAGACCACCCTTGGGATATGGCATCTGGTTTTGGACTTTAGAAAGAATGCAGAGAAGACTAACAAAGATGACTGAAGGTAAAAATATACAAAGAATGGTTGAAGGAATTGGGTATGTCTAGTTTAATGAAAAGAAGGACTAGAAGTGACATGATAGCAGTGTTCCAATAGCTAAGAGAGGGTCAACCTATTCTCCAAGTGCCTGAAGGGAGGACAAGAAGTAATGGATGGAAACTAATCAAAGAAAGAACCAATTTACAACTAAGGAGAAATTTCCTGATAGTTAGAACAATTAATCAGTGGAACAACTTGCCTGCAGACCCTGAGGGTTCTCTAACACTGGAAGTTTTTAAGAAGAGATTGGACAACCATTTGGACAGCCAGGTTTCCTGCCTGAGCAGGGGGTTAGACTAGAAGACCTCCAAGGTTCCTTCCAACTGTGTTATTCAAGGTTCAAAATTGGGAGAGTAAAGCTGAAGGCCTCTGAACATATATAGAATGAAAGTCTGAACAACTCCATAAAGACACAGGTTCCCAGCATAGTTGCATCAGGCTTCCAGATTACAAGAAATTACTATCAGACTTATAAAAATGTCCCCACCCATTCTGCTTTCACAAATTAACCTCTAGGCAGAAATTTCAATGTTGTGGAAAAGTGTAATTTTTTTAAAAAAAACAAAGGGAACTGTGGCTAAAATGTGTCAGTGCAACAATTAAATTGATCATCAAACACTTTATTGGTTAATACAATCTCTTGCCTGCAAAGGCAGAATGGGTGGTATGCAATATGGAAGAAACTAGTTGCCTAGCAACCCATTCTCATAGTTGAAGTTCCTGTCGCTTGGGAACAGAGCAGCACGTAAATCTCGGAGTAATGGACTGAGTTCTAGGTTTGAGTCCCTATATTGTACAGGCCTTCTGATAGAAAGTACCTTCTGTAATCACTCATCATCTGTGTCTGCTTGTGCTAGATGTGTTTGGTGACAGACCATTTTCAAGCAGTTCATTCTTTTAAAACCAACATTACAAGGATGCTGGGCTAATGCCAAGCCTTGAATTCTTAATACTGCCAGGAAAAGGCAGGCCAAATGCCTCTGGTGAGATTTTAAAAAAGCCACAGAGGCAGCTGTATGGATAAAGGACAGATAGAAACACAGCTGACAGGAAAATGCAGTGAACACAAAGCTCAATATCATTTCCACCCTCCAGTCCATTTAAAACTTCTTGATTCATTTATTAGAAAATGAAACATCCCTGATATGGAACACTTCTCTACAATACAAAGATGCATATTCTGAGATGACGGGTGTTGTGCCTCAGTTTCTATAAAATGGACCCAATCCCACCAGGGCAACTTTGCCAAGTAAGGGTTCTTGCCAATTTCATTAAATAAAATGTTTATTTCATAAACCATTTTCCTTAAGAGATATTTTTTTAAAAAAACCCAAAAACTTCCACCTAATTTTCCTTTCCAGTTCTGATCACAATTCTTTGGATTCTCTGCATATCTATATCTATATCTATCGCAGAGAATGTGTATGTGCGTGTATATATAGGCATATATATATATGTGCGTGTACGTGTGCGCACACACACTCACACATGAAATCCACAAACTTCATCATCATTAATCTGGTGGGAGTGAGATGATTTTTCCTCTTTTGCTCATGCTTTAAAATCCAACAGTATCAGGGTCCTCTATTTCTCCCATTTGCTTTTTTACCAAATGGACTGTAAGTTTTGAAGGAGAAAAGGGTAACCATGGTGAGTGAGGGCAGGAGAGAATATAGAAATTAAAAAGCTGCCATGAATCTATAACGTTCTCTTAATAAACAATAGTTATATTTTAAAAATGCATCTGACGAGGACTATACTTAAGTAATGTTATCAAATTCAAACACCAATTGAGAATTCACTGTAATGTGTAATACCAGAATATGGCTTGATGTATATAATGTTGGCCTTTAATTGGGGATAACAGGCAGATATTCAGCACTAGATTTCCATGATGGGGAAGGATTACACTTACTAAGCTTCATCTGCATCTTCAGCATTAGTACTTTTGTTTCTATTTCAAAGCACTGCAATAAAAATGCTTGTGTCTTAAAAAAAAGTGATACATCACTTAATTCAGTAAGTGAGCTTCCACCATTGCACATCCAAATAGTTGAATTTGTGTTTGATAGGAAGTAGCTAAAATCTTTATGTCCTGCCAGGATGAAAGATATAAACTCTGCCATAAACACATCTAATCATCTAGCTCTTTTCTCTCTCTTTTGTCTGATCAGTAAAAAAAATACCGCAATAAAGGGACTCTTTATCCTTATCTGATTCATGCTGTTTTTCATGTGAATTCCTATGTGTCTCCATTGTTCCTGATTTGCAAATAAAGGTTCTATTGACAGCAAATGAAAACCAAATGTATTGTTTAAAGCCATTAAGACTACGGCTTCTTGGCTGCCCCATGATGTAATAAATTTTCTAAGCCAATATTATCTATCTGCTTGACATATAAACAGAAGAAGCAAAACCATGGCTGGCAGGAAAACCTATCAGTGGCCCTCTTACTCCTACAATGGTAACACAGGAAACAAAAATATCTGCTTATAGAACATTTTCCTATGCTGCAGTACAACTTTCAATGAGATCATACATTTCCTTTTCTGTACTTTTTACACAGATAAACTAGCTACATATTCTGTTCCCACCAGAAAATGAGGCTGCACATTGTTCCCCTACCGGACTCTACCCTTGGTATTCCTCAACACAGAGGCTGCAAAGCTTTGAGTCACGCCCACCAAACTGGTGCCATCCACCTCAACGATAAGATCATTCACCTGGATCCTAAGAAAGGAAAAAGAGAAAGTTAGACTTAGATCACCTGTCCAACTGCATTATTGCAAAGTCAAAGGATGTCAAGCTTATGAATTCAGTAGTGAATAAACAGCATCATTTTATCAAGTTTGTAATTTTAAAAAACTATCATATTAAAAGGGGGAAATGGAAAAAGATGGCTTATTTTTGGCATCACATTTATCGATAATTATAACAGGCCTTTTGAATTCATTTATTTAACAACCACAGTTAAGCCTGGAATTTTCATTGTTAAATCACTGAAGTCATTAAGTGGGTCACCATGTCACCTGACTGGGGTTTTTTTTACTCTTTTTATGATGGTCATAAAGTGAGCCATCACAGTCATTAAGTAAATCACATGATTAAGCAGATCCATTCACTCAAATGGGCATTTTTTTTTTTTGCTAGAAAATAGCAAAAAGTGTGGCAAATTGTGATCATGTGACCACAGGATGCTGCAACCATAGTCATAAATGTGAGCCGATTGCCAAATGCCCAAAATGTAATCACACAATCTTTGAGATTCTGTGGGGTAGTGCAGTGGTGGGTTGTAACTGGATCGGTACGGATCTTGTGAACCAGTAGTAACGGTGGCGGGAGACTCCACCCCCCCATCTGGACATCATCACGGACGATCTGTGCATGAGCAGAAGCGCCACACGCAAGTGAAGTGAGCACATGTGTGCTCCCGTTGACAACTGGTAGAGAAGGTAAGTGGAACCCACGCCTGGGGTTGTGGCATATAGGAGTTCTAACCAAGGAGGGAGCATACCCTTTTCAAGTTCATTGTAACATTAAACAGTCTTTAAGTGATCAGACATCATATTGGGATTACCTATATTTAAAGGGTTGAATATTATCTTTAGCTTCATCTGGTTTAAATTGTAATTTGGTTTTCTACAGGACTACACAATAATCTTTATGGCTAATTGGGAACATTAATTTTGGACTCTTCCATTCAAATTTCACCCACTAAGTATGCAAGTCTTTCTATACAAGATTGTGCATTGAAAGGACGTACAATATCATTTTTATTTGTATCACTCTGGGACCAGGCCAAGGGTAAAAATACTACTGGAATAACCTTTGATAAGATTCTGAAGAAAACTTGTAGCCTTTTTATAAAATTAAAAGGAACATCAGGTAGAGAAGAAATGCACAAAGAATCTTTGGTGGGGACAATGTGCAGAAAAATTTCTAAGATTCTACTGAGCTTTCACCCATGAAGGCCTCTGTTTATATTTTGCTGGTGTTCTGGTACTGGGCAAGGAGCCATGTTGGTTGCCATGACAGCATGCAGGAGCCCTGCTGGCATTTAGTACCAAGACTGCTTTTCTCTCCCATCCTATCTTCCTTTTTGAATAGTTCAGTTCCATGAAAATACACAGGCAACAATGAAGCATTCCAGTTCAGCAAAGAGATAGCAGTTCTTTCTTTATTTAAATTAATGGTCTGCCAAATTCAGAGGTCAATCGCTTAGGAGACTAATAGGACCTTTAAAATGTATTGAATCCAGCTTATATTCTATCCCTTCACAAAGCTTCACCCTGGGTAAATGAAGTACATGAAGAATAATGGTATAATACTCGTAAAACTAAGGCAGCTCAAACAATCCAAAACAATCCTTAAAGGTCAGCTCTAGAGCATCTGAATGATTGCTTCTCAAAGTCAATCTCAATTAGGTTAATATACAGCAACAGTTGCAACTACAGGGCACACAAAAGAGAACTAGATGGCCTTTTTTATCACTGAAAATGTTTATACAATGATCAGCTTGACCTTCCTTTAAAAGCCTCATAAAAAGAAAAAAAATTACTGATAATTTTTTATCATGTTCTGAAACACTACATAAAAAACTAACATAGTTATTTCCTTATTCAGCCATATTTTTGATGGTAGAGACATTTTAATTCTTCTCAATACTAGGTTCTGTGAAAAGGAAAACACAGGAATGGTGCTGGACTACTGTATTAGGTAAATCTGTCTTTTTTTTCTTACCGTACTGTACAATTACTTTTATTATTTCTACTATTGTTTCCTCCACTATGTCTTCATTTAATCCATTTTCTTCTGCTGTATTTTGTAGTATTTTTACTGCCTGTTTTTCTCCTACAGCAGTGATGGCAAACCTTTTCGGCACCAAGTGCTGAAAAGGTCACGCAGAAATGTCACATGTGTGTGTATGTGCTCTCATCGGGGCCTCACTCCAGAAAAGCCAAACTTCCGTGTTCTAGTGCACATGAGCACCCAATGATCAGCTGGCCAGCGTGGATAAGCACCCTGGTTTTCGGCACTGCCGCATGCGCTAAGGGATCGCACTCCAGAAAAGCCAAACTTCCGGGTTCTGACGTGCAAGCGCATCCAACAAGCAGCTGGCCGGCACGGATGCACACACTGGTTTTTAGCATTGCCACGCGCACAGACAGCTGATTGTTGTGTGCGCATGCAAGCCAGAAACCTGGAACACAAACAGGCAAGGCTGCGCATGCCAGGCGACATGGCTTCACGTGCCACTTTAGGCACGTGTGCAGTATGCTCGCCATCATAGTCCTAAAGTAAACAGAGCACATGGAAACTTAGAAATATATTTGTTGTTCATCAGTATTTAGACTAACTGATGAGCATTCTTGTTCTGTTTAAAAGATAAAAATAAACTTCTTTACAATCCTGCACATACTGAAGCTCAGGTGTTTATCACAACCTTGCAAGCATTGAAGCTTTGAAGTTTGTACGAGAATGTGTAAGTTCATAACGTCTTGGGGGGAGGGGATTAATGGATTAAAGATGCCGCCACAATAAACAGAGCTGATGACTGCAGTGGAATGAAACGGTAGCAAGTAAACAGTTTCTTTGATAATTTTTCTCCTTAACTATTAGCTAAAATTAACTAGTTTAATTTGAGATAGTCTGTAGTCCTTGTTCTGGAAAATGGCCAATGTTCTGAAAAACATATGCTCTATGCTGTCCAGCCCAACGCACCACATGTTCAGGATTCGTGTCTGTATCAAAAAACCTGAAAATGGCAACCACAGGTAGCATAATTAAATTCAACTCCTGTCATACATGGACATCACATCACAGACACATAGAGAAAAGGCGAGCTTTCATTTGTGCTGCTGCAGGAATCATCACCCTGTTTTTTTTCATCCCTCATTATGGATGCCCCTAGCTCCCACATGCCTTGTGCTCTTGATGTTCCCTAGCTGGGTAATGAAACAAACAACCCAGTTCTGAGAATACCAAGAATGCCATAGTTCAAACTTATACTACAAATATTCTCTTCTATTTGAATTCAAATAATTTACCACTCAGTTATATGTATCTTGATACTGGTATTTTTTTCTTTACTCCTTAAGCATTTTAATGTCATCAATTACAATTTACAATTGTCATCAAATAATAATGTTAAATCAGATTATTTTGGATGAATGAAGACTACAATCTTCTATAATAAGCTTAAAATGTAGCAATTAAATAAAATGAGTACAGCAGTGGATACATATTCAAAAATTAATGTAATGAGCATGGCAAGACCAGTTAGATTTCATAATACAAAAACCTAGATAGCAGGAATGAATGACTGGTGTCCTCAAAATGTTGAATTTAAACTTCAATCTCTCATCATTGACTGATGGAAGTTCCTTTACATCTAGAACACCATAAGCTCCCTACCTGATTTACAGCACTGATAGCTAAGCTTTAGCAAATTAACATACTGCAGAATAATAAAAGAACACACTTTTAACTTTTAGAGAATTAGCAAAATTAGAAATTTTAATTCCCACAATACAATTTTTGATTCTGAAGTTTCTAATTTTAATATCCTGAGAGCGAGAACAAGTCTCAGAGACAAGTGACATATTACATCAAAATCCTTCTTTTGATTTGGAAGGAAGGAATATGGAAGGAAGAATAATTCCTTCTTTTTTCCACTGCTACTTTGGTTAAGGGCAATCGAGTTCAGAAATTGGGGAGGGGGCAAAGAAGTGTTTAATTCTTCTTCTGCCGGCTTCTTCCTTGCTGAATATTTCCTTTGCTCTTTCCATCCATAGGGGTCCCAGACAGTTTACAATGTGATTGGGACTAAAATACTGTCAAAGAGAAGCATTTGGACAAAATTTTTAAGGGCAAATCAACAGCAGGTAAAGGGTTAAAGCATATTTTTTCTAATGCAAGCTGCAAGGACTGTTTGCGGTGGAAAATGAGCTGCTGAAGCTACAGCTGCAATATAAGATGTATCTAGTCTTCCTAACAATTCTTTAGAAACAAAGACTGCCTTTTGTTGCATAACACTGTTTCCATTTAATGTTTCCATTTATAATTTGTTTTTGACATGTTCATGATCTGTTATGAGGATGGGAACACAGATGGCTTAAACACAGTTTCTCCTATAAAATATAGCAAATAATAAATAAATGAGTTAGATCGCTTTGGACGACCACATCTGAAGATATTTCTATGCATTCGGGGTTTTTAAATAAAATTCTAAGGGGTTCCCCATATGATCCACATTAATCACATTCAATTTATTACTTATTATTATGTGCTTTTGTCCTTGGTAAATGAGAACCACATCTAAAAATGACTAAATTTCCCATGATTTTCCTACCAATGTGTGGAGAGAGATGAGAAACATTTTTTGGTTTGTTTTGTGAAATGTACTGGTAGTCACTTTATAACGAAATTACTTGAATGCTGGCACTCCTGCCTGCTGTTCTAAGTGGCAAATATAACCTCTTATTACATTTTATAGGGCTGTTTTGCTTCAGCTCTTTTAATGCTTCAGCTCTTCTAATGAAGTACAAAGAGGTTCTAAATCTGGACTTCTGCGCATTCCAGAGCATCTTTTACAAATCTGAACCACACACCTAATGTTTCATGTTCTGCAGTAATATTGCATGTGTATATAAGGTAGAGAAATAGCCATAACTAATATAGATTAAAAGGAAATTAATCCTATGCTTAATTACAAACTTATTTTTTTTAAAAAAAGACTGGAATGACATGTCAAAAAGGCCAATATAAAACAAATCCTGTCACCTTTTGAGCTACTTCTCTTAGTGCTATAATGTGCATATACAGATAGGCCTCGATTTAACCATTCAAAGTTACAATGGCAATTAAAAAATGTCTTATGATCTTTTTCACACTTCCGACCACTGTAGTATCCCCACGGTCACATGATCAAAATTCGGACTCTTGACGACTGGCTCATGTTTATGCCAGTTATAGAGTGTATCGCAGTCATGTGGTAATCTTTTGCAACCTTCTGACATGCAAAATCAATGGGGAAGTTGGATTCATTTAACAACTGTTACTAACTTAACAACTGCCATTGTTTATTTAATAACTATGGCAATAAAGGTCATAAAGTGGAGAAAAACAACATAACAGAAATTTTGGGCTCAATTGTGATCGTAAATTGAGGACTACCTGTAAAATAGAAGAAACTGACTAAAAGCTTCTTCTGATCTTAGAAGCAACTATTGCTTTTTATGCTAGCTTCCATGTACTTCATCAGGAAATATTACACACAAATTAAGGTAATGGTCTTAAACTTGGCAATTTATAGAATACAATTCTATGTGCTTATTCAGAATATATGTCCTACTGTCTGATCCTATGCAAATGAGCAAAGGATTAAAAGCTAATTCCTGGTAAACTTATTTCTGAGTAAATCACTCTGTAAATTTCTTAGTACTTATATTCACATTATAAGAATATCCCCAGCACCTGAAATGTTTGCCTGCGTAGTAGCAGAATAAAAAGTAGACTCACATAGACATAATAAAAGGAGAGTTTATTTTTATGGGTTTCCCTTTTCACCCTTTGAGGGGGAAACAGCCAAAAATAAATCTTGGTTGGAAAAAGAGAGTCTAATGGTCCTCAATTAGGGTTAATATGACTTTTCACTATCCGTCAAAGAGAAAAGTTTGAATTGCACTCTGGTATCCTATTAACCAAATGCTACATTGACAATGATGGTACAAATATAATATATAGGATTTGAGTTTTTAATTTTATTTTGCGGCGTCTTATGATCCTGAGCTTTTAGGGAGGAAAAGATATATACCTTTGTCAAAATTTTCACAGAAAACAATGAAGAAATCTAGGATTTTAACCATCTTTCTACCGCAAACAGATTGACTATGATATATAAAGTAAGAGTTCTTGTTTTGGTAAATTCTTGTTCCAAGATAAGCTTCATTCCCAATGTAATATCAGTCCTACTGACCTGCCATCTCGATGAGCTGCTCCTCCTTCTGTCACAGTCTTGACAAATATGCCAAGCTTTTCTAGACCCATATCAGCTCCAGCCCCCATTCCAATAATACTGATCCCAAGACCCTCAGAATCTGCATGAGACAAGGAAGAGGTGAATTGAATTAAAATATGAGATTCCAAGTCTGAAGGTTACCAGAATCTGGTAACAAATCCAATTAAACCTGCTACTGCAAATTTCCTCATCAGTTAGAAGGGAATCCTTCCTGGCTCTTTAAAGAGAAATTGACTGTGCATTATTCAACATGTTTAATCAGGTCAGTTAAAAACCTAGCAGCTATATATATGCACAACATGCTAAGCTTTATTGTAACTCTCATTGATGGGCGGGGGGATAGTGGGCTTAGTGTGTTCTGCAATATCAGCTCATTTCTTTTGCTTATGGTTCAATCCTTGCACCCCCAATTCCTGCTGTACTGGCTCATTATTATGGAAGGGGAAAGAATGGAAGAGGAAAGGGGGAAAGAGTCTGTTTATTCTTTATAAAGTTTTTTCATAATTAAAAGATAAATAATAAAGTGCATATAAAGAGAAAAATGAAAAAGTGCAGATAAGAAAATAGTACAGATAAAGAAAAAAAGATGTTTCTTCTAATTTTCCTTATTACTTTATCATTTCTCCCCTTTAGAATTACATTATAGTTGCCTTTTCCCATATTCACCCCTTCTTAATCAGCAAATCGAGAAATCATCAGTTCATTTTTGTCCATTTTCAGCATAAAATCCACAAACAGAGTTTAGAATATGTATTTCCAGCAGCATCACCCAAGGCATGAAGGTCACTACATCTTGCCCAGCTAAAACAAGCAGGCACCTATATTAGGCAGCAGTTATATAGGAAGAAGCTGGGGGCAGATGATCACTTCAGTGCAATGGCAAAAGTATTAATTCATACTGTGGTAACTGTAAACCACCTCTATATTTTTATCAAAAAAACTGTATGAATAGAAAATATAAAATGATATAATGCTAAATGATGTGCCCCTCAAGACAGATTACATTCAACATGCTACTTAGGAACAGCCAAGGAACTTTCAGAATTCTAATGGTGTTTATAATGTGGCTAGATTAAAGCCTTTGGGATATTTATTTATTTTATTTATTTATTTTATTAGATTTTTATACCGCCCTTCTCCCGAAGGACTCAGGGCGGTGTACAGCCAAAATTATAAAACCACACAATATACAAATTAAAACAGAAACTTATAGCATATTACATAGATGGCTGAAATTTAAAACAATCAATTTAAAACCCTAAAATTCATAAATAGCCCCAATTAAAATTTAGTAAACTTTTAAGCCAGTCCCACTTGAATAAATAAATGCGTTTTCAGCTCACGGCGAAAGGTCCGAAGGTCAGGTAATTGGCGTAAACCAGGGGGAAGTTCGTTCCAAAGAGTAGGAGCTCCGACAGAGAAGGCCCTTCCCCTGGGGGCCGCCAGCCGACATTGCTTGGCGGACGGCACCCTGAGAAGACCCTCTCTGTGTGAGCGTACGGGTCGGTGGGAGGCATAAGGTAACAGCAGGCAGTCCCGTAAGTACCCGGGCCCTAAGCCATGGAGCGCTTTAAAGGTGGTAACCAAGATCTTAAAGCGCACCCGAAAGACCACAGAAAGCCACTGCAGACTGCGCAGGAGTGGTGTTACATGGGAGCAACGTGTGGCTCCCTCTATTACCCGTGCAGCTGCATTCTGAACTAGCTGAAGCCTCCGGGTGCACTTCAAGGGCAGCCCCATGTAGAGAGCATTGCAATAATCCAAACGAGAAGTGACAAGAGTGTGAGTGACCGTGCATAAGGCATCCCGGTCAAGGAAGGGGCGCAACTGGCGGACCAAGCGTACTTGGTAAAAAGCCCTCCTGGAGACGGACGCCAAATGATCTTCAAACGACAGCCGTACATCCAGGAGAACCCCCAAGTTGCGCACCCTTTCCATTGGGGCCAATGACTCGCCCCCAACAGTCAGCTGCGGTTGCAGCTGACTGTACCGGGGTGCCGGCATCCACAGCCACTCCATCTTGGAGGGATTGAGCTTGAGTCTGTTTCTCCCCATCCAGACCCGTACGGCTTCCAAGCATCGGGACAGCACTTCGACAGCTTCATTGGGGTGGCCCGGGGTGGAAAAGTACAGCTGCGTGTCATCAGCATACAGATGGTAACTCACCCCAAAGCCACTGATGACCTCGCCCAGCGGCTTCATATAGATGTTGAACAGGAGAGGCGAGAGAATCGACCCCTGAGGCACTCCACAAGTAAGGCACCTCATGTCGATCTCTGCCCCCGGTCTGCGACCGGTCAGAGAGATAGGAGGAGAACCACCGATAAATGGTGCCTCCCACTCCCAAACTCTCCAACCGGTGCAGCAAGATACCATAGTCGATGGTATCAAAATCCGCTGAGAGATCTAATAGGACCAGGGAAGAGGAACAACCCCTATCCCTGGCCCTCCAGAGGTCATCCACCAACGCGACCAAAGCTGTCTCCGTACTATGTCCGGGCCGGAAGCCGGACTGGAACGGGTCTAGATAGACAGCTTCATCCAGGTACTGGGGAAGCTGCCATGCAACCACACTCTCTACAACCTTCGCCACAAAGCGAAGGTTGGAGACTGGACGATATTCCCAAAATAGCTGGATCCAGGGAAGGCTTCTTGAGGAGGGGTCTCACCACCTCTTTCAGCGGGGAAAACCCCTTCCAACAATGAAGCATTTATAATTCCCTGGAGCCAGCCTTGTGTCACCTCCTGTGTGGCCAGCACCAACCAGGAGGGACACAGGTCCAGTAAACATGTAGTTGCATGTAACCTCCCCAGTAACCTGTTGAGTTTCCAATGTTGCCATACAGCATAAGAAAATCAGAAGCTGCAAAGTCAGAATTACTTTGTGAACATGGAACATATGAATTATGAATATTGGAAAGCTCAACTCAGTGAATATCAGCCCTCCCAGGAAAATCAGACAGGAAACATGACTAGATGAGCTAATTCTACTTTATTTTAAGGCTATATTAACAGAATCTACTTTACTGTAAGGTTACATTAACAGAATCTTGCCTACTTGCAAGTCTGAAAATAGAAATTTCCTGCCATCACTTTTAACTGCTGGGTTCATTAGGGGGGGTCCTTTCTCTGACCATCAAGTCCCTCGGGAATCCTGCCTCTCTTTTCTAATCGTTTCCTAACAGAATCCTCAAGGTCATACAAGGAAAGTTGAAATGAAATTGACATTTTAGGCATCAATTAATAGAGTCAGAAGATCATGCTATTTATTATTCAGGACATTAAAAACAAAGTGACATTGTGTTGATAGCTAAGAAAAGTATAGCAAGAACAATACTTGGCTACAAAGCAATCAATAGCCAAATATTATAAACCAGAATTTAGGGGCAGCCCTTTATTATGATGACCCTTCAACTTTATGGTCCAAATGTTCATGCAGAACAAGAGGTGGCCAATGAGTTTAAGATCAAATTCAATTTGAAACTGATAGAACACCCAGTCAAGAGGTGGAAAGTTGGAAATATTAAAGAAAAGGGTTTAGCTGGATTATTAGTTGGGCTGTATGGTTATGAAATTGAAAAGCACAACATTGACTTAATAATTTCAGATATTCCAATTACTTCTTCATAACTAATACTGTCTTCAAACAACCAAAATAATTTCTCTGTATACAACCTCTCTAGATGGAGAATAAAGAAGTCAAATTGACGATATTATTGCTAAAAGAAGGCGGAGAAGCTCAATTATAGCACCAAAGACATAAACAGGAGCTGATTGGAACAGATCTCAAAAACTCATATGTAAGAAAAAAGAAAGCCAACCAGTTTCCACAACATGTGGTAAAACTACACTAATCATTTGAAGGAAAACAATAGGAATTTCTTTGAAGTCCTGAACTTCATTAGAGAACCAAAGAATTGGGAAATGAACTGAAAGAAGAATGAATGTGAAAAGGGACTGCCAAAGATGGAGAAACAGAAGAGAGCAAACTAGATGCCAGAACAAATTTGCAATTAGCAAGAGGAGAAGAGAAACTAAACTAAAAAAGATAAAAATCTCAGGAAGAAGCTTTACAAAGAGTTTCCGAGAGCTGTCAGAAGAGACAAGAAGCAGTATTACAATAACATTTATAAAGACACTAAAGGTGGAAAGAAACATGGAAAAATAAAGAAGGTGTTTCTAAAGATGTCTAAATTTAGGAGATTTCAATCCCAATATGGTACATTAATGAACACCAATCAACAATAACAAATTCAAAGGAGATCAAAGAGGGAAGGAATATACTGAAATATTGTACAGTAGAGATGCCAACATCTGTGAGGGAATGTGCACCAGGAGAATTAGTGGATAGAAGTTTTGGCAACACAGATCTTTTTCAGGGAGAAGGCAGTAAATCTCATTAGAGAAAGGTCAAGAGTAAAGCACTGTGCAGTCCCAAAATGGATGGGGGAGAAGGCAAAATATTTAGGGTAGCCATATTCTAGAATATCTCAGAATATATCTAGTAGGTTACAAGGTTATAGCTTTAGTTTGGCAAGATCCTGTTGATTAGGTACAAGCAAATAAATGATTGGACTTGATTGGATTTCGCTGTGTCATTTTTGGGTTTGGGCCAGATAACATCCAATATAGCTTAGTAGTTATTTCCTATTTACAAGAACTTCTAGTACTAGAAAATGAAGTGAGATCAGCACTTCAGTCATTACTAAGTCATAAGGCTACAGGATACAGGAATATGGCAGGCAACAGAAGTAAAGGTTCCAACTATAGTATCTTAGAAAATTAGAGAACGACATAGTAGCTAAGAAATGAGAAGTGGTAAATCTACATTACAATATTAAAAAGGGGACTTAAAAGACTGTGCACACTATTATACAATATTCTTAATTTCACAAACTAGCAAAATAATGCTTAGAATATCCAACACAAATTAGAGCTCTATGTGAAGAAAAAAAATGCCAGATGTTCAAACTGGCTTTAGAGAAGGAAGAGGAACATGCAACACTATTGCTGATGCACTCTGGATAATTGAGAAAGCTTAAGAATATCAAAAAGAATCCAGTATGTGCTTCATTGATTATAAAAAAGCCACTGATTGTGCCAACCATATCAAATTGTGGAACATGCTCAGAAAACAGTATTCTCAGGACATTTCACTGTCCTCATGAAAACCCAATCTACAGATCACAAAGCCACAGTATGGACAGAACATGGTGAAACAGACTGGCTCCAGGTTGGCAAAGGATGAGACAAGGCTATAGACTCTTCCTTTATTTATTCAGTCTATATGCTGGATAAATACAGGTAGTCCTCAGTTTATAACTGTAACTGAGCCTGGCAATTACAGCGGTAGGTTATGATGATCATAAAGCAGGTCATCACCGTGTGACCAGATCCAATTTTACAATATTTTTTGCAATGGTCGTTAAACAAATATTACCGAAAGCAAACACGGTGTACTCGTTGTTCAGAAAGTTTACCTGTTAATAAAAACACAGCATCTCGTCAATTGTTTTTTGGTTAAATATAATAAATCCATTCTCCAAGTGAAAATGAGATGCAATTGTTGGAAAGCTCCCAAACAAAATTTTAAGGAAAATGTTTATTATTAAGAATCAAACAAAGGAAACAATCAAAATGGATGAATAAGAGATAATGATTACAGTGATTTGTGGTAGATAGGAAACCATTGTAGACTTTCTATGAATTAAATATAATAATAGATTATTAACAAAGGGCTTTGAAGTTTTACTTTGCTGTTAGTTTACCTGTTAATTACCTTTTCTTATATATAATAGATAGATGACAGATTAAATTGGTTGCAAATAGATGTGTAGAATAAATTATAGGTGTGCTTTGCAAGGAGGGAAAACTATTATTGCTGCAATATATTTATCAGTGTCCAACTAGGGAAGAACAATATATGTATATGTGTTTTTATCTTGTGTCTTTTCTAATGCACATTTTTAATGTCTGTTTTCTTTTTGTATTTTTTTTCTTTTTTGGAACTTGTATTTTAACTTTCTGAATAAAATAAAAAATGATTGTGAAAGAAAGAAAACATGGTGGTCATTAAATGAATCATTGTTCACTATGTGTCAGTTTCTGCCATCAACCACAATGAAACATTGGTTTATGGCATGTCATGTGATTGTGGAGTGCCTGAAATGCCCAAAATACATTCAAATGACTGCATGGGGTGGGGGTGGGGGAAGATATCAGAATTTTAAAACTGGGTTGTAATTAGCTTTTTTGGGGGGAGGGAGGGTGATCATTGCAATTCCGAACAGTCTCTAAGCATCCAGTCATAAGTGAAGGGCAACCTATATTAAAAGAAGCTGATTGGAAGAAGATCAGTGAGGTTTTAAAACTGGAGGGAAAAAACCCATCACTCTGTACTATGCAGGTGATACTATTATGATAGCTGAAAATGCAATTGAACTGAAAATTCTAGTTATAAAAGTCAAGGAATACAGTGCAAAACTGGGCCTATATTTAAATACAAAGAAGACCAAACTAATGGGGAAAAAAACCAATCATTCTTAAATTGATAATAATCCTTAGTATAGCTTATTTATCCAGGACTACTCAGGGCTAACGTTGCAGGGCACATGGTGGGGACTAGATGAAAATGCATAGTTTGTGATTCAGCTTATTGTGGAAAGCCAGCCTTCTCTTAGCATGGTATATAAACTAGGATATCATGATATGCCATAATTCTACTTATGTTTTCTGGGCATAGTATGTTACATGAACAAGAAAGAGAAGTTTATTCACTTTGATTTAGGGTTTAGCATGGGTATGATTCCAGCCACATTGTATTGAAAACCCTATCTCTCTCTCTATCTCTATCACTCTCCCCCTCCCTCCCTCTCGTTATTGTTCTCTTCTTTTTCTCCTATGCAGCAGTCTGCAGGAAAAGACAGATATGTCTTATCAAAGATCTAAAATGATTTCTTGCTGAACATGTTTTTAAAAATTAGGCTGAGGGCCCTTTCAGCCTTATGAACAAAAGTAGCCTATATCTGCCATAGCAGCTTATTTTTCTTGTTGCTTTTCCTATGCCTTTCCTAAGGGGAAAATAACTGATAGGAGAAGGGCAAGGAAATGATTTGGGGATGGTGGATGGGGAAGCAGTTAAAGGCGATAAGCAAAATATACAGCAAGTTGAAAATAAGGCCCTTCTCAGAGATGAACTAATTTACAGTGACCTATTCTTAAAATATGTGTAGAAAATATAAAAGAAGGGCTCATGCTCAGGAAAATCTGATCAAAATGCTTTATGTTCTTTCTTGATTCATGTAAACAGCATCCCATTTCTACCAGTTCTGAAAAGGAAAATTCATCGCTAAACACATTTTTCTCATTACCTTTTTCCAGTTCCACAGGAAAGAGATCCAGCCTTTCCACTCTTTTTTCAAGTTCATACTCTGCTGAGGCAGCCATAGGATCAACATCTTCATTTCGACGGTCATATTCCTCATTGGAATAAGTGCTGAAAACCTGGAAATAGATTTTAAAAGACAAGAATGAATAATACAGATGTAAAAATGCTCTGATTTTTAGTAAATTATTAATGATTAGTGTGGAACTTGTTAACTTAAAACCTGGCTCATGGGCTATGGAAATTAATGCTTCCGATTATGTTTACTTATATATTCAATCAATTTGCATGGCCGCCCATCTCACATTTGTGATTTTGGATGACTCACACAACTAAAAACAACCAATCAAAACAACCAATAAACAAAATCCAAAAATTAGTAAAAATATAATAATCCTCTTTAAAACCAAAAGTCCCATTAAAAACCAAATTACAACTAAGAAACAGAAAAACAGGCAAGTGGAAGTCATGGATCAATCAATGTAACCATCTGATAGGCTGCAAACTATAATTAGATCTCCAATATGCAGTTTCCATCATTAGCCAGAGTATTTAGTGACCACAACTGCAACCAGCAATTTGGTCATTAAGTGAAGTGGTCACTCCCAAACTAATCTACTAACTGTAACTTTTTGATAAAACTGATAGAATTCCAGATGATTGGATATCTAAGAACGAAAATATTTAATACTCCTGAATACTGAAGAATTTAATTTTTTTCCTTGCATTTCTGTCCAAAAATATATGTCTAAATTACAGAAACTTGTTAACTCATGGGGTTAAATTTCAGTATCTCTCATTTTAGACACCAAACAATGGAATTTATTTCAATGTATTTGGATAAGATTAGGTAAAAGTTCCCAGTAACAGCTAAAACAAAGAGTGCTTAAAATCTCTTGCCAAGTATTTTCTAGAATAGATGGGTCACCTTGATATCACATTGGTGAGTTAGAATTCATTGTTACAGAGGCTGTCAGCAATATGAAGGACTAAGAAGTGATATCTAGCTTTACTTTTTGTGTGATCAGTTTCAGTTTTCAATTCTTACTTCAAATCAGAAGTAATCATAAATCATATGATTTATGATTACTTAAACAATAAATCATATTTAGACATTTTCTCATGTTTATAAGAGACAGACTTTGTTGCCAGGGGGAATTTATCATGCATCTGTGAAGTTTAAACTTTTATGCCAGGATCATCCTTTCAATATATTTTTTATAATGTTTTGTTTCCCCAGTAGACTGCTTTGGGAGTCTGAAATATTAAAGAGAATGGTATAAATTAAGTAATTTACTAAACTGTAAAAGACCATCCCTTTTTTGACAGATGAAGATGGGGACAATCAGTTTCATGTGATAAACAAACAAAGCATCATAAATTGATCTAGCAAAATAGGTAGCTTAATTTGTATTTGCAAAAATGTTGAGGTAACTAGGACTTCAATGGAAATACATCAAGAGGTTGGTGAGAAATGCAAGGACTACTCTTGTCTTCTGCCACTTCATTTGTTTTTAACTAGTCATAACAATTCTTGCAAGAAAAATCTGGGGCTGATTGCAAAAATTAAATGGCTGTAAGTACGTATGTACGTACGTATTTGCCTTAGATTAAAGAATTCGTCCCTATATTTCTATGACATTTTTTCTGAGCACATTTGGGCTCTATCAAAATTCATAAATACGTGTCTAATTTTGTCAAAGTCTTAGCAATTGCAACTACCCAGAATGTTAAGCTTGTTTTTTAAAACCTATTTTGTATCTTAATCTGTTGAGTGAGTCCAATTGAACTGAAACTGAACTGAATTGAATTGAATATGTTATTTGGCCAAGTGTGACACATAAGGAATTTGTCTCCAGTGCAGAAGCTCTCAATATACATGGAAAGAAACTGAACAGTCATAATCATAATAAAAGGCAAGAGTAAAAAAGATAATAAGGGTAAATAATACTACCTCCATATTACACGGATAAATACAGATAGACATTACATAGCACTATGAGAATGAGATGTTCAGCGGAGTGATGGCATGAGGGAAAAAACTGTCCTTGGGATTAGTTGTTTTGGAATGCAATGGCCTGTAGCACCTTCCCAAGGGGAGGAATTGAAACAGTTTATGACCAGGAAATGAAGGATCTCACATATCTTCTCAGCCCTTTTTCTGACCCACACAATATACAGGTCCTCAGTGGAATGCAGGCTGGTTGCAATTGTTTTTTCTGCAGTCCTAACTGAAGTCTGTACCTGTCCTGTTTGGTTGCTGTACCAAAGAAGACAGTTATAGAAAGAAGCACAAATAACATATTCAATAATTCCTCTGTAAAACTGTATCAACAGCTCCTGAGGCAGTCTGAACTTCCTGAGTTGACGCAGGAAGAACATTCTTTGTTGTACCTTTTTAATGATGGTTCTAATGTTAAATGTCCATTTCAAGAGAGTTAGAGACTAGTGTACTGCAAAAACCCAGAAAATGAATCAATTCTGTAATCAACCTAATACGTCCTTGACAATGTTTGCTTTCAATTGTTTCAAATTCTTTCCCAATTCTTATCTTATTTCTTTCCTTTACCCTTTGACCATTTTTCTATGACAAAATACATGGTAAAACGTTTAAGGTGCCAGATGAGAATGATGAGGACTTGGGTTTAAAACTGCTTTCAGCGATGAAATAACTATGGAATGAAGCTTTGAGTCCAATCCATCTCAATGTTGTTGTAAAGAACACTTGGAGGTGGCAAAAGATACTACTATCTGGAACATCTAGTGGGGAAAAAAATAATAGTTGCTCTATAGATACTTTTAAGTATTTGATACCCCGTTTCCCCCAAAATAAGACATCTCCTGATAATAAGCCCAATCGGGCTTTTGAGCGAATGGCAATAAGGCCAAGCGCTTATTTCAGGGTTCAAAAAAATATAAGACAGGCTCTTATTTTCAGGGAAACCCAGTAGTATTTTTCTATATGACTGTAATCCTCAGCAGGACTAGACATACATCCTTTGGCAAACCTTGTAATAGTCCACCAGTTTCTGGCTTCATATAATAGAAAGTTAGCATACAATGATAAGGAGTCCATCTCCAGACCTCTTGAGTATCCATCATTGGTTTCTTTTTTTACCATTTGACAGTTTTATATATCCCAAAAGCCGTGTGTCACCTGAATAAATAAGACAATTCTTCTGTCTTTGCCAGCAGCCCTCTACCTATAAATATAATGTTGAAATTAACAGTGCCCCATTATTTTCTCCATGGCACTTTATCAGCTACCAACATTGTCTATTGTTATAAAGAAAGTTGGGAAGTTGTAATGTTGTAAGGAAGGGCATGGACAAGATAATCCACGTTTCTCTCTATTATGTGAATTCCCATTGCTTAATTTTATATCTAAAAGAAAATGGAATTATATCCAGGTTTATACTTAAAGCTAACGGACTTGTTCAAAGGATCTGTTTACAGTTTGTAAGTATCTTTGATTTAAACAAGTCTATCTTATGTATAACTAAATCTAGGACCAATGGCTTCTTCAACATAAGAGGATATTCTGTAGACATTATTTAATATTGTAAGCCACCCACAGTCACCTTGTGGGGGGGAGAGGTGTCAATAAATTTAATAATAATAATAAAATAAATTTCTGCTGATTTGTATTTCCTTATTCTGTAATATACAACAACGATAGATATAACGTGATGGATCAGCACATAAAAAACATACTTATGTGCATAATAACATATACATTGACCCAATGGGAATTCATATAGAAGTCTGTCCTTCCTCAAAAGCAGTTCCTGAATTACTCCAAATACAGTGTACCTAAAACCCTCTGCTACTTTTCTTTCTCTTCTTCTTTCAGGCAATGCTTTTCTTTCTCTTCTTCTTTCAGGCTTTATACTTCCTTGTTCCAAGGGACCAGTAATGATCCAGACTTGGCATCCACCTATATATCTACATGTATCTTATCCATACAAGATATTCTTCCTTTTGCTTTCCCCTTTCCCCTAAATAAAGAGGAAAATATTCCTTTCTTTTGTCTTTTCTTGCTCTCATTCTTTATTCTTCCTTTTACCCTTCCTATTCTAAGCCAGAAGTAGGCAACTTGCCACTCTTAGAGTTGCTTGTGATCTTTGGCCCAATTTCAGCTGCCTTTTGGAAGCCATTAGTTTAGACCTTTAGCAACATTGTCTGGCAAGGAAGAAGAAGAAAGAGAAAGGAAAGGAGAGAGAAGAAAAGTCAGAGAGAATGGGATGGCAGAAAGATGGAAAGAAGACAGATGGCAGAAAACGGGGGGAAAGGTGGGTTATCTCTAGCTCCACCCATTCATTTTCAACTCCACCCACTACTGGCATGTATTGTTGAAGATGCATCCTCTGTCAAACAGTTCTCTGCTTCTGTTTCAGATATAATGCACTTCTCTTGCCCAGCTTTCAATTCTTCATAAAATCTTGGCTTAACTGAGTCCTCTATTTTAATTTTTCTTTCTGGAGAGAGTAATTCCTAGCTCTTTCTACCAGCCTTCACAGCAGCAGGTTCAATTCTCTGACGCCCCCATCCTCAATCTCTATCCTGTAATTGAGCCACACAGGCTGTCACAGCCAGTGAAGAAAAGCAAGAGAACAGCACCCCTCTCCCTTCCTCCAAACTGCTACAGCATTAATTAAGTTGCCAGGGTAGCCACCTGCTTGCCTTCACCCTGCCGTTCCAGTGCATCTTTGCACCACCTCCAAGGCCTGACTTGTGTGTGGGAAGACACAGAAGTTTGGGGAAATGTTCTTCTCCCCACCACAGCCACCCTAGATTTAACAAAACCTTTTTCACATCTCTTGAATGCAGAAATACTATACCAAGTGGACCTGCCAAGAAAAAAATAATCTGCATAGGAAGAGAAACAATAAGAAAGGTCTTAGCAGTGGGGAGATAAATATATTTAGGTATGATTTCCATAGTTCTTTTCTTTCTACTCTGCTGAAAATTATTTCTTAACAAAAACCTTCCAAACCCCACCCCCTCCACATCCTCCTCTTTATAAGTATGTGGTTAGGAAGGAATACTTCCTCTAATCAGAAGAGATGGGTACACAGAGGGTACTAAGCCACTACTTGTTTTCTTTAGGCCTAACATGATGTGTGACCCTGACCAATGTGATTTGGCAGGGATTGAGAACCTGGAATTAGGAAGCCTCATGTAGGTTCTGCCTGCTTTTCTACAGCCACCCAAATTCAGGGATTCTGTAAATTCTCAGTTGATTTAATCTACTGATACTGGCTGAGCAAAGGAAAATATTGTTTCCATATAACCCAGACAAATCCTGAGATGCCATCAGCAAAATTCCCTCTAAATGGAGTTCTTCTT